>NC_139839.1:29283669-30625169 GCF_963691815.1 Echiichthys vipera | reverse complement strand
AGGCTTCAAAACCCTCATTTACAGCCTTTTCAAACTCTGAAACGCTTAAAGCCACCTTCGCATGGAAGCGACTGTAACTCCGGTTCAGAAGCTTTCCCATACAAATCTCCCAGTAATACAGGTGCAAAGCAGCCTAACCATGAAGAATATGTGGTTGATTTCACTTTTCGATAGCATTTGGCCAATTTACAGGTGAAATGTCGTTTCCAGCCTTAAGGAGCAGTTAAAGGCTTCAAAACCCTCATTTACAGCCTTTTCAGGCTCTGAAACGCTTAAAGACTCCTTCTCATGGAAGCGACTGTAACTCCGGTTCAGAAGCTTTCCCATACAAATCTCCCAGTAATGCAGGTGCAAGGCAGCCTAACCATGAAGAATATGTGGTTGATTTCACTTTTCGATAGCATTTGGCCAATTTACAGGTGAAATGTCGTTTCCAGCCTTAAGGAGCAGTTAAAGGCTTCAAAACCCTCATTTACAGCCTTTTCAGGCTCTGAAACGCTTAAAGCCTCCTTCGCATGGAAGCGACTGTAACTCCGGTTCAGAAGCTTTCCCATACAAATCTCCCAGTAATACAGGTGCAAGGCAGCCTAACCATGAAGAATATGTGGTTGATTTCACTTTTCGATAGCATTTGGCCGATTTACAGGTGAAATGTCGTTTCCAGCCTTAAGGAGCAGTTAAAGGCTTCAAAACCCTCATTTACAGCCTTTTCAGGCTCTGAAACGCTTAAAGCCTCCTTCGCATGGAAGCGACTGTAACTCCGGTTCAGAAGCTTTCCCATACAAATCTCCCAGTAATACAGGTGCAAGGCAGCCTAACCATGAAGAATATGTGGTTGATTTCACTTTTCGATAGCATTTGGCCAATTTACAGGTGAAATGTCGTTTCCAGCCTTAAGGAGCAGTTAAAGGCTTCAAAACCCTCATTTACAGCCTTTTCAGGCTCTGAAACTCTTAAAGCCTCCTTCGCATGGAAGCGACTGTAACTCCGGTTCAGAAGCTTTCCCATACAAATCTCCCAGTAATACAGGTGCAAGGCAGCCTAACCATGAAGAATATGTGGTTGATTTCACTTTTCGATAGCATTTGGCCGATTTACAGGTGAAATGTCGTTTCCAGCCTTAAGGAGCAGTTAAAGGCTTCAAAACCCTCATTTACAGCCTTTTCAGGCTCTGAAACGCTTAAAGCCACCTTCGCATGGAAGCGACTGTAACTCCGCTTCAGAAGCTTTCCCATACAAATCTCCCAGTAATACAGGTGCAAGGCAGCCTAACCATGAAGAATATGTGGTTGATTTCACTTTTCTATAGCATTTGGCCGATTTACGGGTGAAATGTCGTTTCCAGCCTTAATGAGCAGTTAAAGGCTTCAAAACCCTCATTTACAGCCTCTTCAGGCTCTGAAACGCTTAAAGCCACCTTCGCATGGAAGCGACTGTAACTCCGGTTCAGAAGCTTTCCCATACACATCTCCCAGTAGTACAGGTGCAAAGCAGCCTAACCATGAAGAATATGTGGTTGATTTCACTTTTCGATAGCATTTGGCCGATTTACAGGTGAAATGTCGTTTCCAGCCTTAAGGAGCAGTTAAAGGCTTCAAAACCCTCATTTACAGCCTTTTCAGGCTCTGAAACGCTTAAAGCCACCTTCGCATGGAAGCGACTGTAACTCCGCTTCAGAAGCTTTCCCATACAAATCTCCCAGTAATACAGGTGCAAGGCAGCCTAACCATGAAGAATATGTGGTTGATTTCACTTTTCGATAGCATTTGGCCAATTTACAGGTGAAATGTCGTTTCCAGCCTTAAGGAGCAGTTAAAGGCTTCAAAACCCTCATTTACAGCCTTTTAAGGCTCTGAAACGCTTAAAGCCACCATCGCATGGAAGCGACTGTAACTCCGGTTCAGAAGCTTTCCCATACAAATCTCCCAGTAATACAGGTGCAAGGCAGCCTAACCATGAAGAATATGTGGTTGATTTCACTTTTCGATAGCATGTGGCCGATTTACAGGTGAAATGTCATTTCGAGCCTTAAGGAGCAGTTAAAGGCTTCAAAACCCTAATTTACAGCCTTTTCAGGCTCTGAAACGCTTAAAGCCACCTTCGCATGGAAGCGACTGTAACTCCGGTTCAGAAGCTTTCCCATACAAATCTCCCTGTAATACAGGTGCAAAGCAGCCTAACCATGAAGAATATGTGGTTGATTTCACTTTTCGATAGCATTTGGCCGATTTACAGGTGAAATGTCGTTTCCAGCCTTAAGGAGCAGTTAAAGGCTTCAAAACACTCATTTACAGCCTTTTCAGGCTCTGAAACGCTTAGAGCCACCTTCGCATGGAAGCGACTGTAACTCCGGTTCAGAAGCTTTCCCATACAAATCTCCCAGTAATACAAGGCAGCCTTACCATGAAGAATATGTGGTTGATTTCACTTTTCGATAGCATTTGGCCGATTTACAGGTGAAATGTCGTTTCCAGCCTTAAGGAGCAGTTAAAGGCTTCAAAACCCTCATTTACAGCCTTTTCAGGCTCTGAAACGCTTAAAGCCACCTTCGCATGGAAGCGACTGTAACTCCGGATCAGAAACTTTCCCATACAAATCTCCTAGTAATACATGTGCAAAGCAGCCTAACCATGAAGAATATGTGGTTGATTTCAATTTTCGATAGCATTTGGCCGATTTACAGGTGAAATGTCGATTCCAGCCTTAAGGAGCAGTTAAAGGCTTCAAAACCCTCATTTACAGCCTTTTCAGGCTCTGAAACGCTTAAAGCCTCCTTCGCATGGAAGCGACTGTAACTCCGGTTCAGAAGCTTTCCCATACAAATCTCCCAGTAATACAGGTGCAAGGCAGCCTAACCATGAAGAATATGTGGTTGATTTCACTTTTCGATAGCATTGGGCCGATTTACAGGTGAAATGTCGTTTCAAGCCTTAAGGAGCAGTTAAAGGCTTCAAAACCCTCATTTACAGCCTTTTCAGGCTCTGAAACACTTAAAGCCACCTTCGCATTGAAGCAACTGTAACTCAGATTCAGAAGCTTTCCCATACAAATCTCCCAGTAACACAGGTGCAAAGCAGCCTAACCATGAAGAATATGTGGTTGATTTCACTTTTCGATAGCATTTGGCCGATTTACAGGTGAAATGTCGTTTCCAGCCTCAAGGAGCAGTTAAAGGCTTCAAAACCCTCATTTACAGCCTTTTCAGGCTCTGAAACGCTTAAAGCCTCCTTCGCATGGAAGCGACTGTAACTCCGGTTCAGAAGCTTTCCCATACAAATCTCCCAGTAATACAGGTGCAAGGCAGCCTAACCATGAAGAATATGTGGTTGATTTCACTTTTCGATAGCATTTGGCCGATTTACAGGTGAAATGTCGTTTCCAGCCTTAAGGAGCAGTTAAAGGCTTCAAAACCCTCATTTACAGCCTTTTCAGGCTCTGAAACTCTTAAAGCCACCTTCGCATTGAAGCGACTGTAACTCCGATTCAGAAGCTTTCCCATACAAATCTCCCAGTAATATAGGTGCAAAGCAGCCTAACCATGAAGAATATGTGGTTGATTTCACTTTTCGATAGCATTTGGCCGATTTACAGGTGAAATGTTGTTTCCAGCCTCAAGGAGCAGTTAAAGGCTTCAAAACCCTCATTTACAGCCTTTTCAGGCTCTGAAACGCTTAAAGCCTCCTTCGCATGGAAGCGACTGTTACTCCGGTTCAGAAGCTTTCCCATACAAATCTCCCAGTAATACAGGTGCAAGGCAGCCTAACCATGAAGAATATGTGGTTGATTTCACTTTTCGATAGCATGTGGCCGATTTACAGGTGAAATGTCGTTTCCAGCCTTAAGGAGCAGTTAAAGGCTTCAAAACCCTCATTTACAGCCTTTTCAAACTCTGAAACGCTTAAAGCCACCTTCGCATGGAAGCGACTGTAACTCCGGTTCAGAAGCTTTCCCATACAAATCTCCCAGTAATACAGGTGCAAAGCAGCCTAACCATGAAGAATATGTGGTTGATTTCACTTTTCGATAGCATTTGGCCAATTTACAGGTGAAATGTCGTTTCCAGCCTTAAGGAGCAGTTAAAGGCTTCAAAACCCTCATTTACAGCCTTTTCAGGCTCTGAAACGCTTAAAGCCTCCTTCGCATGGAAGCGACTGTAACTCCGGTTCAGAAGCTTTCCCATACAAATCTCCCAGTAATACAGGTGCAAGGCAGCCTAACCATGTAGAATATGTGGTTGATTTCACTTCTCGATAGCATTTGGCCGATTTACAGGTGAAATGTCGTTTCCAGCCTTAAGGAGCAGTTAAAGGCTTCAAAACCCTCATTTACAGCCTTTTCAGGCTCTGAAACGCTTAAAGCCACCTTCGCATGGAAGCGACTGTAACTCCGGTTCAGAAGCTTTCCCATACAAATCTCCCACTAATGCAGGTGCAAGGCAGCCTAACCATGAAGAATATGTGGTTGATTTCACTTTTCCATAGCATTCGGCCGATTTACAGGTGAAATGTCGTTTCCAGCCTTAAGGAGCAGTTAAAGGCTTCAAAACCCTCATTTACAGCCTTTTCAGCCTCTGAAACGCTTAAAGCCACCTTCGCATGGAAGCGACTGTAACTCCGGTTCAGAAGCTTTCCCATACAAATCTCCCAGTAATACAGGTGCAAAGCAGCCTAACCATGAAGAATATGTGGTTGATTTCACTTTTCGATAGCATTTGGCCGATTTACAGGTGAAATGTCGTTTCCAGCCTTAAGGAGCAGTTAAAGGCTTCAAAACCCTCATTTACAGCCTTTTCAGGCTCTGAAACGCTTAAAGCCACCTTCGCATGGAAGCGACTGTAACTCCGCTTCAGAAGCTTTCCCATACAAATCTCCCAGTAATACAGGTGCAAGGCAGCCTAACCATGAAGAATATGTGGTTGATTTCACTTTTCGATAGCATTTGGCCGATTTGCAGGTGAAATGTCGTTTCCAGCCTTAAGGAGCAGTTAAAGGCTTCAAAACCCTCATTTACAGCCTTTTAAGGCTCTGAAACGCTTAAAGCCACCATCGCATGGAAGCGACTGTAACTCCGGTTCAGAAGCTTTCCCATACAAATCTCCCAGTAATACAGGTGCAAAGCAGCCTAACCATGAAGAATATGTGGTTAATTTCACTTTTCGATAGCATTGGGCCGATTTACAGGTGAAATGTCGTTTCAAGCTTAAGGAGCAGTTAAAGGCTTCAAAACCCTCATTTACAGCCTTTTCAGGCTCTGAAACACTTAAAGCCACCTTCGCATTGAAGCGACTGTAACTCCGATTCAGAAGCTTTCCCATACAAATCTCCCAGTAATACAGGTGCAAAGCAGCCTAACCATGAAGAATATGTGGTTGATTTCACTTTTCGATAGCATTTGGCCGATTTACAGGTGAAATGTCGTTTCCAGCCTCAAGGAGCAGTTAAAGGCTTCAAAACCCTCATTTACAGCCTTTTCAGGCTCTGAAACGCTTAAAGCCTCCTTCGCATGGAAGCGACTGTTACTCCGGTTCAGAAGCTTTCCCATACAAATCTCCCAGTAATACAGGTGCAAGGCAGCCTAACCATGAAGAATATGTGGTTGATTTCACTTTTCGATAGCATGTGGCCGATTTACAGGTGAAATGTCGTTTCCAGCCTTAAGGAGCAGTTAAAGGCTTCAAAACCCTCATTTACAGCCTTTTCAAACTCTGAAACGCTTAAAGCCACCTTCGCATGGAAGCGACTGTAACTCCGGTTCAGAAGCTTTCCCATACAAATCTCCCAGTAATACAGGTGCAAAGCAGCCTAACCATGAAGAATATGTGGTTGATTTCACTTTTCGATAGCATTTGGCCAATTTACAGGTGAAATGTCGTTTCCAGCCTTAAGGAGCAGTTAAAGGCTTCAAAACCCTCATTTACAGCTTTTTCAGGCTCTGAAACGCTTAAAGCCTCCTTCGCATGGAAGCGACTGTAACTCCGGTTCAGAAGCTTTCCCATACAAATCTCCCAGTAATACAGGTGCAAGGCAGCCTAACCATGAAGAATATGTGGTTGATTTCACTTTTCGATAGCATTTGGCCAATTTACAGGTGAAATGTCGTTTCCAGCCTTAAGGAGCAGTTAAAGGCTTCAAAACCCTCATTTACAGCCTTTTCAGGCTCTGAAACGCTTAAAGCCTCCTTCGCATGGAAGCGACTGTAACTCCGGTTCAGAAGCTTTCCCATACAAATCTCCCAGTAATACAGGTGCAAGGCAGCCTAACCATGAAGAATATGTGGTTGATTTCACTTTTCGATAGCATTTGGCCGATTTACAGGTGAAATGTCGTTTCCAGCCTTAAGGAGCAGTTAAAGGCTTCAAAACCCTCATTTACAGCCTTTTCAGGCTCTGAAACGCTTAAAGCCACCTTCGCATGGAAGCGACTGTAACTCCGCTTCAGAAGCTTTCCCATACAAATCTCCCAGTAATACAGGTGCAAGGCAGCCTAACCATGAAGAATATGTGGTTGATTTCACTTTTCGATAGCATTTGGCCGATTTACAGGTGAAATGTCGTTTCCAGCCTTAAGGAGCAGTTAAAGGCTTCAAAACCCTCATTTACAGCCTTTTCAGGCTCTGAAACGCTTAAAGCCACCTTCGCATGGAAGCGACTGTAACTCCGCTTCAGAAGCTTTCCCATACAAATCTCCCAGTAATACAGGTGCAAGGCAGCCTAACCATGAAGAATATGTGGTTGATTTCACTTTTCGATAGCATTTGGCCGATTTACAGGTGAAATGTCGTTTCCAGCCTTAATGAGCAGTTAAAGGCTTCAAAACCCTCATTTACAGCCTTTTAAGGCTCTGAAACGCTTAAAGCCACCATCGCATGGAAGCGACTGTAACTCCGGTTCAGAAGCTTTCTCATACAAATCTCCCAGTAATACAGGTGCAAAGCAGCCTAACCATGAAGAATATGTGGTTGATTTCACTTTTCGATAGCATTTGGCCGATTTACAGGTGAAATGTCGTTTCCAGCCTTAAGGAGCAGTTAAAGGCTTCAAAACCCTCATTTACAGCCTTTTCAGGCTCTGAAACGCTTAAAGCCTCCTTCGCATGGAAGCGACTGTAACTCCGGTTCAGAAGCTTTTCCATACAAATCTCCCAGTAATACAGGTGCAAGGCAGCCTAACCATGAAGAATATGTGGTTGATTTCACTTTTCGATAGCATTTGGCCGATTTACAGGTGAAATGTGGTTTCCAGCCTTAAGGAGCAGTTAAGGCTTCAAAACCCTCATTTACAGCCTTTTCAGGCTCTGAAACGCTTAAAGCCTCCTTCCCATGGAAGCGACTGTTACTCCGGTTCAGAAGCTTTCCCATACAAATCTCCCAGTAATACAGGTGCAAGGCAGCCTAACCATGAAGAATATGTGGTTGATTTCACTTTTCGATAGCATGTGGCCGATTTACAGGTGAAATGTCGTTTCCAGTCTTAAGGAGCAGTTAAAGGCTTCAAAACCCTCATTTACAGCCTTTTCAAACTCTGAAACGCTTAAAGCCACCTTCGCATGGAAGCGACTGTAACTCCGGTTCAGAAGCTTTCCCATACAAATCTCCCAGTAATACAGGTGCAAAGCAGCCTAACCATGAAGAATATGTGGTTGATTTCACTTTTCGATAGCATTTGGCCGATTTACAGGTGAAATGTCGTTTCCAGCCTTAAGGAGCAGTTAAAGGCTTCAAAACCCTCATTTACAGCCTTTTAAGGCTCTGAAACGCTTAAAGCCACCATCGCATGGAAGCGACTGTAACTCCGGTTCAGAAGCTTTCCCATACAAATCTCCCAGTAATACAGGTGCAAAGAAGCCTAACCATGAAGAATATGTGGTTGATTTCACTTTTCGATAGCATTTGGCCGATTTACAGGTGAAATGTCGTTTCCAGCCTTAAGGAGCAGTTAAAGGCTTCAAAACCCTCATTTACAGCCTTTTCAGGCTCTGAAACGCTTAAAGCCACCTTCGCATGGAAGCGACTGTAACTCCGCTTCAGAAGCTTTCCCATACAAATCTCCCAGTAATACAGGTGCAAGGCAGCCTAACCATGAAGAATATGTGGTTGATTTCACTTTTCGATAGCATTTGGCCGATTTACAGGTGAAATGTCGTTTCCAGCCTTAAGTAGCAGTTAAAGGCTTCAAAACCCTCATTTAAAGCCTTTTCAGGCTCTGAAACGCTTAAAGCCACCTTCGCATGGAAGCGACTGTAACTCCGGATCAGGAGCTTTCCCATACAAATCTCCTAGTAATACAGGTGCAAAGCAGCCTAACCATGAAGAATATGTGGTTGATTTCAATTTTCGATAGCATTTGGCCGATTTACAGGTGAAATGTCGATTCCAGCCTTAAGGAGCAGTTAAAGGCTTCAAAACCCTCATTTACAGCCTTTTCAGGCTCTAAAACGCTTAAAGCCTCCTTCGCATGGAAGCGACTGTAACTCCGGTTCAGAAGCTTTCCCATACAAATCTCCCAGTAATACAGGTGCAAAGCAGCCTAACCATGAAGAATATGTGGTTGATTTCACTTTTCGATAGCATGTGGCCGATTTACAGGTGAAATGTCGTTTCCAGCCTTAAGGAGCAGTTAAAGGCTTCAAAACCCTCATTTACAGCCTTTTCAAACTCTGAAACGCTTAAAGCCACCTTCGCATGGAAGCGACTGTAACTCCGGTTCAGAAGCTTTCCCATACAAATCTCCCAGTAATACAGGTGCAAAGCAGCCTAACCATGAAGAATATGTGGTTGATTTCACTTTTCGATAGCATTTGGCCAATTTACAGGTGAAATGTCGTTTCCAGCCTTAAGGAGCAGTTAAAGGCTTCAAAACCCTCATTTACAGCCTTTTCAGGCTCTGAAACGCTTAAAGACTCCTTCTCATGGAAGCGACTGTAACTCCGGTTCAGAAGCTTTCCCATACAAATCTCCCAGTAATACAGGTGCAAGGCAGCCTAACCATGAAGAATATGTGGTTGATTTCACTTTTCGATAGCATTTGGCCAATTTACAGGTGAAATGTCGTTTCCAGCCTTAAGGAGCAGTTAAAGGCTTCAAAACCCTCATTTACAGCCTTTTCAGGCTCTGAAACGCTTAAAGCCTCCTTCGCATGGAAGCGACTGTAACTCCGGTTCAGAAGCTTTCCCATACAAATCTCCCAGTAATACAGGTGCAAGGCAGCCTAACCATGAAGAATATGTGGTTGATTTCACTTTTCGATAGCATTTGGCCGATTTACAGGTGAAATGTCGTTTCCAGCCTTAAGGAGCAGTTAAAGGCTTCAAAACCCTCATTTACAGCCTTTTCAGGCTCTGAAACGCTTAAAGCCTCCTTCGCATGGAAGCGACTGTAACTCCGGTTCAGAAGCTTTCCCATACAAATCTCCCAGTAATACAGGTGCAAGGCAGCCTAACCATGAAGAATATGTGGTTGATTTCACTTTTCGATAGCATTTGGCCAATTTACAGGTGAAATGTCGTTTCCAGCCTTAAGGAGCACTTAAAGGCTTCAAAACCCTCATTTACAGCCTTTTCAGGCTCTGAAACGCTTAAAGCCTCCTTCGCATGGAAGCGACTGTAACTCCGGTTCAGAAGCTTTCCCATACAAATCTCCCAGTAATACAGGTGCAAGGCAGCCTAACCATGAAGAATATGTGGTTGATTTCACTTTTCGATAGCATTTGGCCGATTTACAGGTGAAATGTCCTTTCCAGCCTTAAGGAGCAGTTAAAGGCTTCAAAACCCTCATTTACAGCCTTTTCAGGCTCTGAAACGCTTAAAGCCACCTTCGCATGGAAGCGACTGTAACTCCGCTTCAGAAGCTTTCCCATACAAATCTCCCAGTAATACAGATGCAAGGCAGCCTAACCATGAAGAATATGTGGTTGATTTCACTTTTCGATAGCATTTGGCCGATTTACAGGTGAAATGTCGTTTCCAGCCTTAATGAGCAGTTAAAGGCTTCAAAACCCTCATTTACAGCCTCTTCAGGCTCTGAAACGCTTAAAGCCACCATCGCATGGAAGCGACTGTAACTCCGGTTCAGAAGCTTTCTCATACAAATCTCCCAGTAATACAGGTGCAAAGCAGCCTAACCATGAAGAATATGTGGTTGATTTCACTTTTTGATAGCATTTGGCCGATTTACAGGTGAGATGTCGTTTCCAGCCTTAAGGAGCAGTTAAAGGCTTCAAAACCCTCATTTACAGCCTTTTCAGGCTCTGAAACGCTTAAAGCCTCCTTCGCATGGAAGCGACTGTAACTCCGGTTCAGAAGCTTTTCCGAACAAATCTCCCAGTAATACAGGTGCAAGGCAGCCTAACCATGAAGAATATGTGGTTGATTGCACTTTTCGAAAGCATGTGGCCGATTTACAGGTGAAATGTCGTTTCCAGCCTTAAGGAGCAGTTAAAGGCTTCAAAACCCTCATTTACAGCCTTTTCAAACTCTGAAACGCTTAAAGCCACCTTCGCATGGAAGCGACTGTAACTCCGGTTCAGAAGCTTTCCCATACAAATCTCCCAGTAATACAGGTGCAAAGCACCCTAACCATGAAGAATATGTGGTTGATTTCACTTTTCGATAGCATTTGGCCGATTTACAGGTGAAATGTCGTTTCCAGCCTTAAGGAGCAGTTAAAGGCTTCAAAACCCTCATTTACAGCCTTTTAAGGCTCTGAAACGCTTAAAGCCACCATCGCATGGAAGCGACTGTAACTCCGGTTCAGAAGCTTTCCCATACAAATCTCCCAGTAATACAGGTGCAAAGAAGCCTAACCATGAAGAATATGTGGTTGATTTCACTTTTCGATAGCATTTGGCCGATTTACAGGTGAAATGTCGTTTCCAGCCTTAAGGAGCAGTTAAAGGCTTCAAAACCCTCATTTAAAGCCTTTTCAGGCTCTGAAACGCTTAAAGCCACCTTCGCATGGAAGCGACTGTAACTCCGGATCAGGAGCTTTCCCATACAAATCTCCTAGTAATACAGGTGCAAAGCAGCCTAACCATGAAGAATATGTGGTTGATTTCAATTTTCGATAGCATTTGGCCGATTTACAGGTGAAATGTCGATTCCAGCCTTAAGGAGCAGTTAAAGGCTTCAAAACCCTCATTTACAGCCTTTTCAGGCTCTGAAACGCTTAAAGCCTCCTTCGCATGGAAGCGACTGTAACTCCGGTTCAGAAGCTTTCCCATACAAATCTCCCAGTAATACAGGTGCAAGGCAGCCTAACCATGAAGAATATGTGGTTGATTTCACGTTTCTATAGCATTTGGCCGATTTACAGGTGAAATGTCGTTTCCAGCCTTAAGGAGCAGTTAAAGGCTTCAAAACCCTCATTTACAGCCTTTTCAGGCTCTGAAACGCTTAAAGCCACCTTCGCATGGAAGCGACTGTAACTCCGCTTCAGAAGCTTTCCCATACAAATCTCCCAGTAATACAGGTGCAAGGCAGCCTAACCATGAAGAATATGTGGTTGATTTCACTTTTCGATAGCATTTGGCCGATTTACAGGTGAAATGTCGTTTCCAGCCTTAAGGAGCAGTTAAAGGCTTCAAAACCCTCATTTACAGCCTTTTCAGGCTCTGAAACGCTTAAAGCCACCTTCGCATGGAAGCGACTGTAACTCCGGATCAGGAGCTTTCCCATACAAATCTCCTAGTAATACAGGTGCAAAGCAGCCTAACCATGAAGAATATGTGGTTGATTTCAATTTTCGATAGCATTTGGCCGATTTACAGGTGAAATGTCGATTCCAGCCTTAAGGAGCAGTTAAAGGCTTCAAAACCCTCATTTACAGCCTTTTCAGGCTCTGAAACGCTTAAAGCCTCCTTCGCATGGAAGCGACTGTAACTCCGGTTCAGAAGCTTTCCCATACAAATCTCCGAGTAATACAGGTGCAAGGCAGCCTAACCATGAAGAATATGTGGTTGATTTCACTTTTCGATAGCATTTGGCCGATTTACAGGTGAAATGTCGTTTCCAGCCTTAAGGAGCAGTTAAAGGCTTCAAAACCCTCATTTACAGCCTTTTCAGGCTCTGAAACTCTTAAAGCCACCTTCGCATTGAAGCGACTGTAACTCCGATTCAGAAGCTTTCCCATACAAATCTCCCAGTAATACAGGTGCAAAGCAGCCTAACCATGAAGAATATGTGGTTGATTTCACTTTTCGATAGCATTTGGCCGATTTACAGGTGAAATGTCGTTTCCAGCCTCAAGGAGCAGTTAAAGGCTTCAAAACCCTCATTTACAGCCTTTTCAGGCTCTGAAACGCTTAAAGCCTCCTTCGCATGGAAGCGACTGTAACTCCGGTTCAAAAGCTTTCCCATACAAATCTCCCAGTAATACAGGTGCAAGGCAGCCTAACCATGAAGAATATGTGGTTGATTTCACTTTTCGATAGCATTTGGCCGATTTACAGGTGAAATGTCGTTTCCAGCCTTAAGGAGCAGTTAAAGGCTTCAAAACCCTCATTTACAGCCTTTTCAGGCTCTGAAACTCTTAAAGCCACCTTCGCATTGAAGCGACTGTAACTCCGATTCAGAAGCTTTCCCATACAAATCTCCCAGTAATACAGGTGCAAAGCAGCCTAACCATGAAGAATATGTGGTAGATTTCACTTTTCGATAGCATTTGGCCGATTTACAGGTGAAATGTTGTTTCCAGCCTCAAGGAGCAGTTAAAGGCTTCAAAACCCTCATTTACAGCCTTTTCAGGCTCTGAAACGCTTAAAGCCTCCTTCGCATGGAAGCGACTGTTACTCCGGTTCAGAAGCTTTCCCATACAAATCTCCCAGTAATACAGGTGCAAGGCAGCCTAACCATGAAGAATATGTGGTTGATTTCACTTTTCGATAGCATTTGGCCGATTTACAGGTGAAATGTCGTTTCCAGCCTTAAGGAGCAGTTAAAGGCTTCAAAACCCTCATTTACAGCCTTTTCAGGCTCTGAAACGCTTAAAGCCACCTTCGCATGGAAGCGACTGTAACTCCGGTTAAGAAGCTTTCCCATACAAATCTCCCAGTAATACAGGTGCAAAGCAGCCTAACCATGAAGAATATGTGGTTGATTTCAATTTTCGATAGCATTTGGCCGATTTACAGGTGAAATGTCGTTTCCAGCCTTAAGGAGCAGTTAAAGGCTTCAAAACCCTCATTAACAGCCTTTTCAGGCTCTCAAACGCTTAAAGCCTCCTTCGCATGGAAGCGACTGTAACTCCGGTTCAGAAGCTTTCCCGTACAAATCTCCCAGTAATACAGGTGCAAGGCAGCCTAACCATGAAGAATATGTGGTTGATTTCACTTTTCGATTGCATTTGGCCGATTTACAGGCGAAATCGTTTCCAGCCTTAAGGAGCAGTTAAAGGCTTCATAACCCTCATTTACAGCCTTTTCAGGCTCTAAAACGCTTAAAGCCACCTTCGCATGGAAGCGACTGTAACACCGCTTCAGAAGCTTTCCCATACAAATCTCCCAGTAATACAGGTGCAAGGCAGCCTAACCATGAAGAATATGTGGTTGATTTCACTTTTCGATAGCATGTGGCCGATTTACAGGTGAAATGTCGTTTCCAGCCTTAAGGAGCAGTTAAAGGCTTCAAAACCCTCATTTACAGCCTTTTCAAACTCTGAAACGCTTAAAGCCACCTTCGCATGGAAGCGACTGTAACTCCGGTTCAGAAGCTTTCCCATACAAATCTCCCAGTAATACAGGTGCAAAGCAGCCTAACCATGAAGAATATGTGGTTGATTTCACTTTTCGATAGCATTTGGCGGATTTACAGTTGAAATGTCGTTTCCAGCCTTAAGGAGGTGTTAAAGGCTTCAAAACCCTCATTTAAAGCCTTTTCAGGCTCTGAAACGCTTAAAGCCTCCTTCGCATGGAAGCGACTGTAACTCCCGTTCAGAAGCTTTCCCATACAAATCTCCCAGTAATACAGGTGCAAGGCAGCCTAACCATGAAGAATATGTGGTTGATTTCACTTTTCGATAGCATTTGGCCGATTTACAGGTGAAATGTCGTTTCCAGCCTTAAGGAGCAGTTAAAGGCTTCAAAACCCTCATTAACAGCCTTTTCAGGCTCTCAAACGCTTAAAGCCTCCTTCGCATGGAAGCGACTGTAACTCCGGTTCAGAAGCTTTCCCGTACAAATCTCCCAGTAATACAGGTGCAAGGCAGCCTAACCATGAAGAATATGTGGTTGATTTCACTTTTCGATAGCATTTGGCCGATTTACAGGTGAAATGTCGTTTCCAGCCTCAAGGAGCAGTTAAAGGCATCAAAACCCTCATTTACAGCCTTTTCAGGCTCTGAAACGCTTAAAGCCTCCTTCGCATGGAAGCGACTGTTACTCCGGTTCAGAAGCTTTCCCATACAAATCTCCCAGTAATATGGGTGCAAGGCAGCCTAACCATGAAGAATATGTGGTTGATTTCACTTTTCGATAGCATTTGGCCAATTTGCAGGTGAAATGTCGTTTCCAGCCTTAAGGAGCAGTTAAAGGCTTCAAAACCCTCATTTACAGCCTTTTCAGGCTCTGAAACGCTTAAAGCCTCCTTCGCATGGAAGCGACTGTAACTCCGGTTCAGAAGCTTTCCCATACAAATCTCCCAGTAATACAGGTGCAAGGCAGCCTAACCATGAAGAATATGTGGTTGATTTCACTTTTCGATAGCATTTGGCCGATTTACAGGTGAAATGTCGTTTCCAGCCTTAAGGAGCAGTTTAAGGCTTCAAAACCCTCATTTACAGCCTTTTCAGGCTCTGAAACGCTTAAAGCCACCTTCGCATGGAAGCGACTGTAACTCCGCTTCAGAAGCTTTCCCATACAAATCTCCCAGTAATACAGGTGCAAGGCAGCCTAACCATGAAGAATATGTGGTTGATTTCACTTTTCGATAGCATTTGGCCGATTTACAGGTGAAATGTCGTTTCCAGCCTTAATGAGCAGTTAAAGGCTTCAAAACCCTCATTTACAGCCTTTTCAGGCTCTGAAACGCTTAAAGCCACCTTCGCATGGAAGCGACTGTAACTCCGGTTCAGAAGCTTTCCCATACACATCTCCCAGTAATACAGGTGCAAAGCAGCCTAACCATGAAGAATATGTGGTTGATTTCACTTTTCGATAGCATTTGGCCGATTTACAGGTGAAATGTCGTTTCCAGCCTTAAGGAGCACTTAAAGGCTTCAAAACCCTCATTTAAAGCCTTTTAAGGCTCTGAAACGCTTAAAGCCACCATCGCATGGAAGCGACTGTAACTCCGGTTCAGAAGCTTTCCCATACAAATCTCCCAGTAATACAGGTGCAAAGCAGCCTAACCATGAAGAATATGTGGTTGATTTCACTTTTCGATAGCATTTGGCCGATTTACAGGTGAAATGTCGTTTCCAGCCTTAAGGAGCAGTTAAAGGCTTCAAAACCCTCATTTACAGCCTTTTCAGGCTCTGAAACGCTTAAAGCCTCCTTCGCATGGAAGCGACTGTAACTCCGGTTCATAAGCTTTCCCATACAAATCTCCCAGTAATACAGGTGCAAAGCAGCCTAACCATGAAGAATATGTGGTTGATTTCACTTTTCGATAGCATTTGGCCGATTTACAGGTGAAATGTCGTTTCCAGCCTTAAGGAGCAGTTAAAGGCTTCAAAACCCTCATTTACAGCCTTTTCAGGCTCTGAAACGCTTAAAGCCTCCTTCGCATGGAAGCGACTCTAACTCCGGTTCAGAAGCTTTCCCATACAAATCTCCCAGTAATACAGGTGCAAGGCAGCCTAACCATGAAGATTATGTGGTTGATTTCACTTTTCGATAGCATTTGGCCAATTTACAGGTGAAATGTCGTTTCCAGCCTTAAGGAGCAGTTAAAGGCTTCAAAACCCTCATTTACAGCCTTTTCAGGCTCTGAAACGCTTAAAGCCTCCTTCGCATGGAAGCGACTGTAACTCCGGTTCAGAAGCTTTCCCATACAAATCTCCCAGTAATACAGGTGCAAGGCAGCCTAACCATGTAGAATATGTGGTTGATTTCACTTCTCGATAGCATTTGGCCGATTTACAGGTGAAATGTCGTTTCCAGCCTTAAGGAGCAGTTAAAGGCTTCAAAACCCTCATTTACAGCCTTTTCAGGCTCTGAAACGCTTAAAGCCACCTTCGCATGGAAGCGACTGTAACTCCGGTTCAGAAGCTTTCCCATACAAATCTCCCAGTAATACAGGTGCAAAGCAGCCTAACCATGAAGAATATGTGGTTGATTTCACTTTTCGATAGCATTTGGCCGATTTACAGGTGAAATGTCGTTTCCAGCCTTAAGGAGCAGTTAAAGGCTTCAAAACCCTCATTTACAGCCTTTTAAGGCTCTGAAACGCTTAAAGCCACCATCGCATGGAAGCGACTGTAACTCCGGTTCAGAAGCTTTCCCATACAAATCTCCCAGTAATACAGGTGCAAAGAAGCCTAACCATGAAGAATATGTGGTTGATTTCACTTTTCGATAGCATTTGGCCTATTTACAGGTGAAATGTCGTTTCCAGCCTTAAGGAGCATTTAAAGGCTTCAAAACCCTCATTTTCAGCCTTTTCAGGCTCTGAAACGCTTAAAGCCACCTTCGCATGGAAAGCGACTGTAACTCCGGATCAGGAGCTTTCCCATACAAATCTCCTAGTAATACAGGTGCAAAGCAGCCTAACCATGAAGAATATGTGGTTGATTTCAATTTTCGATAGCATTTGGCCGATTTACAGGTGAAATGTCGATTCCAGCCTTAAGGAGCAGTTAAAGGCTTCAAAACCCTCATTTACAGCCTTTTCAGGCTCTGAAACGCTTAATGCCTCCTTCGCATGGAAGCGACTGTAACTCCGGTTCAGAAGCTTTCCCATACAAATCTCCCAGTAATACAGGTGCAAAGCAGCCTAACCATGAAGAATATGTGGTTGATTTCACTTTTCGATAGCATTTGGCCGATTTACAGGTGAAATGTCGTTTCCAGCCTTAAGGAGCAGTTAAAGGCTTCAAAACCCTCATTTACAGCCTTTTCAGGCTCTGAAGCGCTTAAAGCCACCTTCGCATGGAAGCGACTGTAACTCCGGATCAGGAGCTTTCCCATACAAATCTCCTAGTAATACAGGTGCAAAGCAGCCTAACCATGAAGAATATGTGGTTGATTTCAATTTTCGATAGCATTTGGCCGATTTACAGGTGAAATGTCGATTCCAGCCTTTAGGAGCAGTTAAAGGCTTCAAAACCCTCATTTACAGCCTTTTCAGGCTCTGAAACGCTTAAAGCCACCTTCGCATGGAAGGGACTGTAACTCCGGTTCAGAAGCTTTCCCATACAAATCTCCCAGTAATACAGGTGCAAAGCAGCCTAACCATGAAGAATATGTGGTTGATTTCACTTTTCGATAGCATTTGGCCGATTTACAGGTGAAATGTCGTTTCCAGCCTTAAGGAGCAGTTAAAGGCTTCAAAACCCTCATTTACAGCCTTTTCAGGCTCTGAAACGCTTAAAGCCACCTTCACATGGAAGCGACTGTAACTCCGGTTCAGAAGCTTTCCCATACAAATCTCCCAGTAATACAGGTGCAAAGCAGCCTAACCATGAAGAATATGTGGTTGATTTCACTTTTCGATAGCATTTGGCCGATTTACAGGTGAAATCGTTTCCAGCCTTAAGGAGCAGTTAAAGGCTTCAAAACCCTCATTTACAGCCTTTTCAGGGTCTAAAACGCTTAAAGCCACCTTCGCATGGAAGCGACTGTAACTCAGTTTCAGAAGCTTTCCCATACAAATCTCCCAGTAATACAGGTGCAAGGCAGCCTAACCATGAAGAATATGTGGTTGATTTCACTTTTCGATAGCATTTGGCCGATTTACAGGTGAAATGTCGTTTCCAGCCTTAAGGAGCAGTTAAAGGCTTCAAAACCCTCATTTACAGCCTTTTCAGGCTCTGAAACGCTTAAAGCCTCCTTCGCATGGAAGCGACTCTAACTCCGGTTCAGAAGCTTTCCCATACAAATCTCCCAGTAATACAGGTGCAAGGCAGCCTAACCATGAAGATTATGTGGTTGATTTCACTTTTCGATAGCATTTGGCCAATTTACAGGTGAAATGTCGTTTCCAGCCTTAAGGAGCAGTTAAAGGCTTCAAAACCCTCATTTACAGCCTTTTCAGGCTCTGAAACGCTTAAAGCCTCCTTCGCATGGAAGCGACTGTAACTCCGGTTCAGAAGCTTTCCCATACAAATCTCCCAGTAATACAGGTGCAAGGCAGCCTAACCATGTAGAATATGTGGTTGATTTCACTTCTCGATAGCATTTGGCCGATTTACAGGTGAAATGTCGTTTCCAGCCTTAAGGAGCAGTTAAAGGCTTCAAAACCCTCATTTACAGCCTTTTCAGGCTCTGAAACGCTTAAAGCCACCTTCGCATGGAAGCGACTGTAACTCCGGTTCAGAAGCTTTCCCATACAAATCTCCCAGTAATACAGGTGCAAAGCAGCCTAACCATGAAGAATATGTGGTTGATTTCACTTTTCGATAGCATTTGGCCGATTTACAGGTGAAATGTCGTTTCCAGCCTTAAGGAGCAGTTAAAGGCTTCAAAACCCTCATTTACAGCCTTTTAAGGCTCTGAAACGCTTAAAGCCACCATCGCATGGAAGCGACTGTAACTCCGGTTCAGAAGCTTTCCCATACAAATCTCCCAGTAATACAGGTGCAAAGAAGCCTAACCATGAAGAATATGTGGTTGATTTCACTTTTCGATAGCATTTGGCCTATTTACAGGTGAAATGTCGTTTCCAGCCTTAAGGAGCATTTAAAGGCTTCAAAACCCTCATTTTCAGCCTTTTCAGGCTCTGAAACGCTTAAAGCCACCTTCGCATGGAAAGCGACTGTAACTCCGGATCAGGAGCTTTCCCATACAAATCTCCTAGTAATACAGGTGCAAAGCAGCCTAACCATGAAGAATATGTGGTTGATTTCAATTTTCGATAGCATTTGGCCGATTTACAGGTGAAATGTCGATTCCAGCCTTAAGGAGCAGTTAAAGGCTTCAAAACCCTCATTTACAGCCTTTTCAGGCTCTGAAACGCTTAATGCCTCCTTCGCATGGAAGCGACTGTAACTCCGGTTCAGAAGCTTTCCCATACAAATCTCCCAGTAATACAGGTGCAAAGCAGCCTAACCATGAAGAATATGTGGTTGATTTCACTTTTCGATAGCATTTGGCCGATTTACAGGTGAAATGTCGTTTCCAGCCTTAAGGAGCAGTTAAAGGCTTCAAAACCCTCATTTACAGCCTTTTCAGGCTCTGAAGCGCTTAAAGCCACCTTCGCATGGAAGCGACTGTAACTCCGGATCAGGAGCTTTCCCATACAAATCTCCTAGTAATACAGGTGCAAAGCAGCCTAACCATGAAGAATATGTGGTTGATTTCAATTTTCGATAGCATTTGGCCGATTTACAGGTGAAATGTCGATTCCAGCCTTTAGGAGCAGTTAAAGGCTTCAAAACCCTCATTTACAGCCTTTTCAGGCTCTGAAACGCTTAAAGCCACCTTCGCATGGAAGGGACTGTAACTCCGGTTCAGAAGCTTTCCCATACAAATCTCCCAGTAATACAGGTGCAAAGCAGCCTAACCATGAAGAATATGTGGTTGATTTCACTTTTCGATAGCATTTGGCCGATTTACAGGTGAAATGTCGTTTCCAGCCTTAAGGAGCAGTTAAAGGCTTCAAAACCCTCATTTACAGCCTTTTCAGGCTCTGAAACGCTTAAAGCCACCTTCACATGGAAGCGACTGTAACTCCGGTTCAGAAGCTTTCCCATACAAATCTCCCAGTAATACAGGTGCAAAGCAGCCTAACCATGAAGAATATGTGGTTGATTTCACTTTTCGATAGCATTTGGCCGATTTACAGGTGAAATCGTTTCCAGCCTTAAGGAGCAGTTAAAGGCTTCAAAACCCTCATTTACAGCCTTTTCAGGGTCTAAAACGCTTAAAGCCACCTTCGCATGGAAGCGACTGTAACTCAGTTTCAGAAGCTTTCCCATACAAATCTCCCAGTAATACAGGTGCAAGGCAGCCTAACCATGAAGAATATGTGGTTGATTTCACTTTTCGATAGCATTTGGCCGATTTACAGGTGAAATGTCGTTTCCAGCCTTAAGGAGCAGTTAAAGGCTTCAAAACCCTCATTTACAGCCTTTTCAGGCTCTGAAACGCTTAAAGCCACCTTCGCATGGAAGGGACTGTAACTCCGGTTCAGAAGCTTTCCCATACAAATCTCCCAGTAATACAGGTGCAAAGCAGCCTAACCATGAAGAATATGTGGTTGATTTCACTTTTCGATAGCATTTGGCCGATTTACAGGTGAAATGTCGTTTCCAGCCTTAAGGAGCAGTTAAAGGCTTCAAAACCCTCATTTACAGCCTTTTCAGGCTCTGAAACGCTTAAAGCCACCTTCACATGGAAGCGACTGTAACTCCGGTTCAGAAGCTTTCCCATACAAATCTCCCAGTAATACAGGTGCAAAGCAGCCTAACCATGAAGAATATGTGGTTGATTTCACTTTTCGATAGCATTTGGCCGATTTACAGGTGAAATCGTTTCCAGCCTTAAGGAGCAGTTAAAGGCTTCAAAACCCTCATTTACAGCCTTTTCAGGGTCTAAAACGCTTAAAGCCACCTTCGCATGGAAGCGACTGTAACTCAGTTTCAGAAGCTTTCCCATACAAATCTCCCAGTAATACAGGTGCAAGGCAGCCTAACCATGAAGAATATGTGGTTGATTTCACTTTTCGATAGCATTTGGCCTATTTACAGGTGAAATGTCGTTTCCAGCCTTAAGGAGCATTTAAAGGCTTCAAAACCCTCATTTACAGCCTTTTCAGGCTCTGAAACGCTTAAAGCCACCTTCGCATGGAAAGCGACTGTAACTCCGGATCAGGAGCTTTCCCATACAAATCTCCTAGTAATACAGGTGCAAAGCAGCCTAACCATGAAGAATATGTGGTTGATTTCAATTTTCGATAGCATTTGGCCGATTTACAGGTGAAATGTCGATTCCAGCCTTAAGGAGCAGTTAAAGGCTTCAAAACCCTCATTTACAGCCTTTTCAGGCTCTGAAACGCTTAATGCCTCCTTCGCATGGAAGCGACTGTAACTCCGGTTCAGAAGCTTTCCCATACAAATCTCCCAGTAATACAGGTGCAAAGCAGCCTAACCATGAAGAATATGTGGTTGATTTCACTTTTCGATAGCATTTGGCCGATTTACAGGTGAAATGTCGTTTCCAGCCTTAAGGAGCAGTTAAAGGCTTCAAAACCCTCATTTACAGCCTTTTCAGGCTCTGAAGCGCTTAAAGCCACCTTCGCATGGAAGCGACTGTAACTCCGGATCAGGAGCTTTCCCATACAAATCTCCTAGTAATACAGGTGCAAAGCAGCCTAACCATGAAGAATATGTGGTTGATTTCAATTTTCGATAGCATTTGGCCGATTTACAGGTGAAATGTCGATTCCAGCCTTTAGGAGCAGTTAAAGGCTTCAAAACCCTCATTTACAGCCTTTTCAGGCTCTGAAACGCTTAAAGCCACCTTCGCATGGAAGGGACTGTAACTCCGGTTCAGAAGCTTTCCCATACAAATCTCCCAGTAATACAGGTGCAAAGCAGCCTAACCATGAAGAATATGTGGTTGATTTCACTTTTCGATAGCATTTGGCCGATTTACAGGTGAAATGTCGTTTCCAGCCTTAAGGAGCAGTTAAAGGCTTCAAAACCCTCATTTACAGCCTTTTCAGGCTCTGAAACGCTTAAAGCCACCTTCACATGGAAGCGACTGTAACTCCGGTTCAGAAGCTTTCCCATACAAATCTCCCAGTAATACAGGTGCAAAGCAGCCTAACCATGAAGAATATGTGGTTGATTTCACTTTTCGATAGCATTTGGCCGATTTACAGGTGAAATCGTTTCCAGCCTTAAGGAGCAGTTAAAGGCTTCAAAACCCTCATTTACAGCCTTTTCAGGGTCTAAAACGCTTAAAGCCACCTTCGCATGGAAGCGACTGTAACTCAGTTTCAGAAGCTTTCCCATACAAATCTCCCAGTAATACAGGTGCAAGGCAGCCTAACCATGAAGAATATGTGGTTGATTTCACTTTTCGATAGCATTTGGCCGATTTACAGGTGAAATGTCGTTTCCAGCCTTAAGGAGCAGTTAAAGGCTTCAAAACCCTCATTTACAGCCTTTTCAGGCTCTGAAACGCTTAAAGCCACCTTCGCATGGAAGGGACTGTAACTCCGGTTCAGAAGCTTTCCCATACAAATCTCCCAGTAATACAGGTGCAAAGCAGCCTAACCATGAAGAATATGTGGTTGATTTCACTTTTCGATAGCATTTGGCCGATTTACAGGTGAAATGTCGTTTCCAGCCTTAAGGAGCAGTTAAAGGCTTCAAAACCCTCATTTACAGCCTTTTCAGGCTCTGAAACGCTTAAAGCCACCTTCACATGGAAGCGACTGTAACTCCGGTTCAGAAGCTTTCCCATACAAATCTCCCAGTAATACAGGTGCAAAGCAGCCTAACCATGAAGAATATGTGGTTGATTTCACTTTTCGATAGCATTTGGCCGATTTACAGGTGAAATCGTTTCCAGCCTTAAGGAGCAGTTAAAGGCTTCAAAACCCTCATTTACAGCCTTTTCAGGTTCTAAAACGCTTAAAGCCACCTTCGCATGGAAGCGACTGTAACTCAGTTTCAGAAGCTTTCCCATACAAATCTCCCAGTAATACAGGTGCAAGGCAGCCTAACCATGAAGAATATGTGGTTGATTTCACTTTTCGATAGCATTTGGCCGATTTACAGGTGAAATGTCGTTTCCAGCCTTAAGGAGCAGTTAAAGGCTTCAAAACCCTCATTTACAGCCTTTTCAGGCTCTGAAACGCTTAAAGCCACCTTCGCATGGAAGCGACTGTAACTCCGGTTCAGAAGCTTTCCCATACAAATCTCCCAGTAATACAGGTGCAAGGCAGCCTAACCATGAAGAATATGTGGTTGATTTCACTTTTCGATAGCATTTGGCCGATTTACAGGTGAAATGTCGTTTCCAGCCTTAAGGAGCAGTTAAAGGCTTCAAAACCCTCATTTACAGCCTTTTCAGGCTCTGAAGCGCTTAAAGCCACCTTCGCATGGAAGCGACTGTAACTCCGGATCAGGAGCTTTCCCATACAAATCTCCTAGTAATACAGGTGCAAAGCAGCCTAACCATGAAGAATATGTGGTTGATTTCAATTTTCGATAGCATTTGGCCGATTTACAGGTGAAATGTCGATTCCAGCCTTAAGGAGCAGTTAAAGGCTTCAAAACCCTCATTTACAGCCTTTTCAGGCTCTGAAGCGCTTAAAGCCACCTTCGCATGGAAGCGACTGTAACTCCGGATCAGGAGCTTTCCCATACAAATCTCCTAGTAATACAGGTGCAAAGCAGCCTAACCATGAAGAATATGTGGTTGATTTCAATTTTCGATAGCATTTGGCCGATTTACAGGTGAAATGTCGATTCCAGCCTTAAGGAGCAGTTAAAGGCTTCAAAACCCTCATTTACAGCCTTTTCAGGCTCTGAAACGGTTAAAGCCACCTTCGCATGGAAGGGACTGTAACTCCGGTTCAGAAGCTTTCCCATACAAATCTCCCAGTAATACAGGTGCAAAGCAGCCTAACCATGAAGAATATGTGGTTGATTTCACTTTTCGATAGCATTTGGCCGATTTACAGGTGAAATCGTTTCCAGCCTTAAGGAGCAGTTAAAGGCTTCAAAACCCTCATTTACAGCCTTTTCAGGGTCTAAAACGCTTAAAGCCACCTTCGCATGGAAGCGACTGTAACTCAGTTTCAGAAGCTTTCCCATACAAATCTCCCAGTAATACAGGTGCAAGGTAGCCTAACCATGAAGAATATGTGGTTGATTTCACTTTTCGATAGCATTTGGCCGATTTACAGGTGAAATGTCGTTTCCAGCCTTAAGGAGCAGTTAAAGGCTTCAAAACCCTCATTTACAGCCTTTTCAGGCTCTGAAACGCTTAAAGCCACCTTCGCATGGAAGGGACTGTAACTCCGGTTCAGAAGCTTTCCCATACAAATCTCCCAGTAATACAGGTGCAAAGCAGCCTAACCATGAAGAATATGTTGTTGATTTCACTTTTCGATAGCATTTGGCCGATTTACAGGTGAAATGTCGTTTCCAGCCTTAAGGAGCAGTTAAAGGCTTCAAAACCCTCATTTACAGCCTTTTCAGGCTCTGAAACGCTTAAAGCCACCTTCACATGGAAGCGACTGTAACTCCGGTTCAGAAGCTTTCCCATACAAATCTCCCAGTAATACAGGTGCAAAGCAGCCTAACCATGAAGAATATGTGGTTGATTTCACTTTTCGATAGCATTTGGCCGATTTACAGGTGAAATCGTTTCCAGCCTTAAGGAGCAGTTAAAGGCTTCAAAACCCTCATTTACAGCCTTTTCAGGGTCTAAAACGCTTAAAGCCACCTTCGCATGGAAGCGACTGTAACTCAGTTTCAGAAGCTTTCCCATACAAATCTCCCAGTAATACAGGTGCAAGGCAGCCTAACCATGAAGAATATGTGGTTGATTTCACTTTTCGATAGCATTTGGCCGATTTACAGGTGAAATGTCGTTTCCAGCCTTAAGGAGCAGTTAAAGGCTTCAAAACCCTCATTTACAGCCTTTTCAGGCTCTGAAACGCTTAAAGCCACCTTCGCATGGAAGCGACTGTAACTCCGCTTCAGAAGCTTTCCCATACAAATCTCCCAGTAATACAGGTGCAAGGCAGCCTAACCATGAAGAATATGTGGTTGATTTCACTTTTCGATAGCATTTGGCCGATTTACAGGTGAAATGTCGTTTCCAGCCTTAAGGAGCAGTTAAAGGCTTCAAAACCCTCATATACAGCCTTTTCAGGCTCTGAAACGCTTAAAGCCACCTTCGCATGGAAGCGACTGTAACTCCGGATCAGGAGCTTTCCCATACAAATCTCCTAGTAATACAGGTGCAAAGCAGCCTAACCATGAAGAATATGTGGTTGATTTCAATTTTCGATAGCATTTGGCCGATTTACAGGTGAAATGTCGATTCCAGCCTTAAGGAGCAGTTAAAGGCTTCAAAACCCTCATTTACAGCCTTTTCAGGCTCTGAAACGCTTAAAGCCTCCTTCGCATGGAAGCGACTGTAACTCCGGTTCAGAAGCTTTCCCATACAAATCTCCGAGTAATACAGGTGCAAGGCAGCCTAACCATGAAGAATATGTGGTTGATTTCACTTTTCGATAGCATTTGGCCGATTTACAGGTGAAATGTCGTTTCCAGCCTTAAGGAGCAGTTAAAGGCTTCAAAACCCTCATTTACAGCCTTTTCAGGCTCTGAAACGCTTAAAGCCACCTTCGCATGGAAGCGACTGTAACTCCGCTTCAGAAGCTTTCCCATACAAATCTCCCAGTAATACAGGTGCAAGGCAGCCTAACCATGAAGAATATGTGGTTGATTTCACTTTTCGATAGCATTTGTCCGATTTACAGGTGAAATGTCGTTTCCAGCCTTAAGGAGCATTTAAAGGCTTCAAAACCCTCATTTACAGCCTTTTCAGGCTCTGAAACGCTTAAAGCCACCTTCGCATGGAAAGCGACTGTAACTCCGGATCAGGAGCTTTCCCATACAAATCTCCTAGTAATACAGGTGCAAAGCAGCCTAACCATGAAGAATATGTGGTTGATTTCAATTTTCGATAGCATTTGGCCGATTTACAGGTGAAATGTCGATTCCAGCCTTAAGGAGCAGTGAAAGGCTTCAAAACCCTCATTTACAGCCTTTTCAGGCTCTGAAACGCTTAAAGCCTCCTTCGCATGGAAGCGACTGTAACTCCGGTTCAGAAGCTTTCCCATACAAATCTCCCAGTAATACAGGTGCAAGGCAGCCTAACCATGAAGAATATGTGGTTGATTTCACTTTTCGATTGCATTTGGTCGATTTACAGGTGAAATCGTTTCCAGCCTTAAGGAGCAGTTAAAGGCTTCAAAACCCTCATTTACAGCCTTTTCAGGCTCTAAAACGCTTAAAGCCACCTTCGCATTGAAGCGACTGTAACTCCGCTTCAGAAGCTTTCCCATACAAATCTCCCAGTAATACAGGTGCAAGGCAGCCTAACCATGAAGAATATGTGGTTGATTTCACTTTTCGATAGCATTTGGCCGATTTACAGGTGAAATGTCGTTTCCAGCCTTAAGGAGCAGTTAAAGGCTTCAAAACCCTCATTTACAGCCTTTTCAGGCTCTGAAACACTTAAATCTACCTTCGCATGGAAGCGACTGTAACTCCGGTTCAGAAGCTTTCCCATACAAATCTCCCAGTAATACAGGTGCAAGGCAGCCTAACGATGAAGAATATGTGGTTGATTTCACTTTTCGATAGCATTTGGCCGATTTACAGGTGAAATGTCGTTTCCAGCCTTAAGGAGCAGTTAAAGGCTTCAAAACCCTCATTTACAGCCTTTTCAGGCTCTAAAACGCTTAAAGCCACCTTCGCATGGAAGCGACTGTAACTCCGGTTCAGAAGCTTTCCCATACAAATCTCCCAGTAATACAGGTGCAAAGCAGCCTAACCATGAAGAATATGTGGTTGATTTCACTTTTCGATTGCATTTGGCCTATTTACAGGTGAAATCGTTTCCAGCCTTAAGGAGCAGTTAAAGGCTTCAAAACCCTCATTTACAGCCTTTTCAGGCTCTAAAACGCTTAAAGCCACCTTCGCATGGAAGCGACTGTAACTCCGGTTCAGAAGCTTTCCCATACAAATCTCCCAGTAATACAGGTGCAAAGCAGCCTAACCATGAAGAATATGTGGTTGATTTCACTTTTCGATAGCATTTGGCCGATTTACAGGTGAAATGTCGTTTCCAGCCTTAAGGAGCAGTTAAAGGCTTCAAAACCCTCATTTACAGCCTTTTCAGGCTCTGAAACGCTTAAAGCCACCTTCACATGGAAGCGACTGTAACTCCGGTTCAGAAGCTTTCCCATACAAATCTCCCAGTAATACAGGTGCAAAGCAGCCTAACCATGAAGAATATGTGGTTGATTTCACTTTTCGATAGCATTTGGCCGATTTACAGGTGAAATCGTTTCCAGCCTTAAGGAGCAGTTAAAGGCTTCAAAACCCTCATTTACAGCCTTTTCAGGGTCTAAAACGCTTAAAGCCACCTTCGCATGGAAGCGACTGTAACTCAGTTTCAGAAGCTTTCCCATACAAATCTCCCAGTAATACAGGTGCAAAGCAGCCTAACCATGAAGATTATGTGGTTGATTTCACTTTTCGATAGCATTTGGCCAATTTACAGGTGAAATGTCGTTTCCAGCCTTAAGGAGCAGTTAAAGGCTTCAAAACCCTCATTTACAGCCTTTTCAGGCTCTGAAACGCTTAAAGCCACCTTCGCATGGAAGCGACTGTAACTCCGGTTCAGAAGCTTTCCCATACAAATCTCCCAGTAATACAGGTGCAAGGCAGCCTAACCATGAAGAATATGTGGTTGATTTCACTTTTCGATAGCATTTGGCCGATTTACAGGTGAAATGTCGTTTCCAGCCTTAAGGAGCAGTTAAAGGCTTCAAAACCCTCATTTACAGCCTTTTCAGGCTCTGAAACACTTAAATCTACCTTCGCATGGAAGCGACTGTAACTCCGGTTCAGAAGCTTTCCCATACAAATCTCCCAGTAATACAGGTGCAAGGCAGCCTAACGATGAAGAATATGTGGTTGATTTCACTTTTCGATAGCATTTGGCCGATTTACAGGTGAAATGTCGTTTCCAGCCTTAAGGAGCAGTTAAAGGCTTCAAAACCCTCATTTACAGCCTTTTCAGGCTCTAAAACGCTTAAAGCCACCTTCGCATGGAAGCGACTGTAACTCCGGTTCAGAAGCTTTCCCATACAAATCTCCCAGTAATACAGGTGCAAAGCAGCCTAACCATGAAGAATATGTGGTTGATTTCACTTTTCGATTGCATTTGGCCTATTTACAGGTGAAATCGTTTCCAGCCTTAAGGAGCAGTTAAAGGCTTCAAAACCCTCATTTACAGCCTTTTCAGGCTCTAAAACGCTTAAAGCCACCTTCGCATGGAAGCGACTGTAACTCCGGTTCAGAAGCTTTCCCATACAAATCTCCCAGTAATACAGGTGCAAAGCAGCCTAACCATGAAGAATATGTGGTTGATTTCACTTTTCGATAGCATTTGGCCGATTTACAGGTGAAATGTCGTTTCCAGCCTTAAGGAGCAGTTAAAGGCTTCAAAACCCTCATTTACAGCCTTTTCAGGCTCTGAAACGCTTAAAGCCACCTTCACATGGAAGCGACTGTAACTCCGGTTCAGAAGCTTTCCCATACAAATCTCCCAGTAATACAGGTGCAAAGCAGCCTAACCATGAAGAATATGTGGTTGATTTCACTTTTCGATAGCATTTGGCCGATTTACAGGTGAAATCGTTTCCAGCCTTAAGGAGCAGTTAAAGGCTTCAAAACCCTCATTTACAGCCTTTTCAGGGTCTAAAACGCTTAAAGCCACCTTCGCATGGAAGCGACTGTAACTCAGTTTCAGAAGCTTTCCCATACAAATCTCCCAGTAATACAGGTGCAAAGCAGCCTAACCATGAAGATTATGTGGTTGATTTCACTTTTCGATAGCATTTGGCCAATTTACAGGTGAAATGTCGTTTCCAGCCTTAAGGAGCAGTTAAAGGCTTCAAAACCCTCATTTACAGCCTTTTCAGGCTCTGAAACGCTTAAAGCCTCCTTCGCATGGAAGCGACTGTAACTCCGGTTCAGAAGCTTTCCCATACAAATCTCCCAGTAATACAGGTGCAAGGCAGCCTAACCATGTAGAATATGTGGTTGATTTCACTTCTCGATAGCATTTGGCCGATTTACAGGTGAAATGTCGTTTCCAGCCTTAAGGAGCAGTTAAAGGCTTCAAAACCCTCATTTACAGCCTTTTCAGGCTCTGAAACGCTTAAAGCCACCTTCGCATGGAAGCGACTGTAACTCCGGTTCAGAAGCTTTCCCATACAAATCTCCCAGTAATACAGGTGCAAAGCAGCCTAACCATGAAGAATATGTGGTTGATTTCACTTTTCGATAGCATTTGGCCGATTTACAGGTGAAATGTCGTTTCCAGCCTTAAGGAGCAGTTAAAGGCTTCAAAACCCTCATTTACAGCCTTTTAAGGCTCTGAAACGCTTAAAGCCACCATCGCATGGAAGCGACTGTAACTCCGGTTCAGAAGCTTTCCCATACAAATCTCCCAGTAATACAGGTGCAAAGAAGCCTAACCATGAAGAATATGTGGTTGATTTCACTTTTCGATAGCATTTGGCCGATTTACAGGTGAAATGTCGTTTCCAGCCTTAAGGAGCAGTTAAAGGCTTCAAAACCCTCATTTACAGCCTTTTCAGGCTCTGAAACGCTTAAAGCCACCTTCGCATGGAAGCGACTGTAACTCCGCTTCAGAAGCTTTCCCATACAAATCTCCAAGTAATACAGGTGCAAGGCAGCCTAACCATGAAGAATATGTGGTTGATTTCACTTTTCGATAGCATTTGGCCGATTTACAGGTGAAATGTCGTTTCCAGCCTTAAGGAGCATTTAAAGGCTTCAAAACCCTCATTTACAGCCTTTTCAGGCTCTGAAACGCTTAAAGCCTCCTTCGCATGGAAAGCGACTGTAACTCCGGTTCAGAAGCTTTCCCATACAAATCTCCCAGTAATACAGGTGCAAGGCAGCCTAACCATGAAGAATATGTGGTTGATTTCACTTTTCGATAGCATTTGGCCGATTTACAGGTGAAATGTCGTTTCCAGCCTTAAGGAGCAGTTAAAGGCTTCAAAACCCTCATTTACAGCCTTTTCAGGCTCTGAAACTCTTAAAGCCACCTTCGCATTGAAGCGACTGTAACTCCGATTCAGAAGCTTTCCCATACAAATCTCCCAGTAATACAGGTGCAAAGCAGCCTAACCATGAAGAATATGTGGTTGATTTCACTTTTGGATAGCATTTGGCCGATTTACAGGTGAAATGTCGTTTCCAGCCTTAAGGAGCAGTTAAAGGCTTCAAAACCCTCATTTACAGTCTTTTCAGGCTCTGAAACGCTTAAAGCCTCCTTCGCATGGAAGCGACTGTAACTCCGGTTCAGAAGCTTTCCCATACAAATATCCCTGTAATACAGGTGCAAGGCAGCCTAACCATGAAGAATATGTGGTTGATTTCACTTTTCGATAGCATTTGGCCGATTTACAGGTGAAATGTCGTTTCCAGCCTTAAGGAGCAGTTAAAGGCTTCAAAACCCTCATTTACAGCCTTTTCAGGCTCTGAAACGCTTAAAGCCACCTTCGCATGGAAGCGACTGTAACTCCGCTTCAGAAGCTTTCCCATACAAATCTCCCAGTAATACAGGTGCAAGGCAGCCTAACCATGAAGAATATGTGGTTGATTTCACTTTTCGATAGCATTTGGCCGATTTACAGGTGAAATGTCGTTTCCAGCCTTAAGGAGCAGTTAAAGGCTTCAAAACCCTCATTTACAGCCTTTTCAGGCTCTGAAACGCTTAATGCCACCTTCGTATGGAAGCGACTGTAACTCCGCTTCAGAAGCTTTCCCATACACATCTCCCAGTAATACAGGTGCAAAGCAGCCTAACCATGAAGAATATGTGGTTGATTTCACTTTTCGATAGCATTTGGCCGATTTACAGGTGAAATGTCGTTTCCAGCCTTAAGGAGCAGTTAAAGGCTTCAAAACCCTCATTTACAGCCTTTTCAGGCTCTGAAACGCTTAAAGCCTCCTTCGCATGGAAGCGACTGTAACTCCAGTTCAGAAGCTTTCCCATACAAATCTCCCAATAATACAGGTGCAAGGCAGCCTAACCATGAAGAATATATGGTTGATTTCACTTTTCGATAGCATTTGGCCGATTTACAGGTGAAATGTCGTTTCCAGCCTTAAGGAGCAGTTAAAGGCTTCAAAACCCTCATTTACAGCCTTTTCAGGCTCTGAAACTCTTAAAGCCACCTTCGCATGGAAGCGACTGTAACTCCGGTTCAGAAGCTTTCCCATACAAATCTCGCAGTAATACAGGTGCAAAGCAGCCTAACCATGAAGAATATGTGGTTGATTTCACTTTTCGATAGCATTTGGCCGATTTACAGGTGAAATGTCGTTTCCAGCCTTAAGGAGCAGTTAAAGGCTTCAAAACCCTCATTTACAGCCTTTTCAGGCTCTGAAACGCTTAAAGCCACCTTCGCATGGAATCATCAGAATCAGAATCAGAATCAGAATACTTTATTGATCCCCGGGGGGAAATTCTTTTGTTCCAATGCTCCGTGCACAGTAGAAACAAGCCATAAAGATGAATAAAGTAGAAATAAAATAAAGTAAAGACTCAAATAAAATACAATTAAAATAAATCTAAGTAGCTAATAAATAGCCAATAAAATACAGTACAAATAAATAATAAACAATCAAGTAAACAATCTGAAGTGGGTGTGAAAATACAATCTGAGATATATACACTGTACAATTAGGTTGTTATGGCAAATGAAATGAAATGAGAACAGATATTTATATTTTGTTTTGTTCTGTTTTGAAGTAGTCAAGAGTCCGATAATTAAAGAGATGAGTTGTACAGTTTAATGGCCACAGGTAAGAATGACCTCCTGTGGCGCTCAGTGGTGCATTTAGGAGCAATCAGTCTCTGGCTGAAGGTGCCCCTCTGTTCAGCCAGAGTGTTGTGGAGAGGGTGAGAGCCATGCTGCAGTATCGCCCGCACCTTCGACAGCATCCTCCTGTCTGACACTGCAGCCAAGGTGTCCAGCTCCACCCCCACAATGTCACTGGCCTTTCTGATCAGTTTATTGAGTCTGTTGGCATCTGCAACCTTCAGTCTGCTGCCCCAGCACACTACAGCAAACATAAAAGCACTAGCCACCACAGACTCATAAAACATCCTCAGCATGGTCCGACAGATGTTGAAGGAGCGGGGCCTCCTCAGAAAATAGAGGCGGCTCTGTCCCTTCTTGTAAAGGACTTCAGTGTTCTTAGTCCAGTCCAGTTTATTGTCAATGAACACCCCCAGATATTTGTAGTGTTCTACAATGTCCACGTTATGCCCCCGGATGGAAACTGGGGTCACTGGTGTCTTTGTCCTCCTCAGATCCACCACCAGCTCTTTGGTTTTTGCTGTGTTGAGCTGCAGGTGGTTCAGCTCACACCATGTGACAAAGTTGTCAACCACAGCCCTGTATTCAGCCTCCTCACCCTTACTGATACATCCCACTACAGCAGAGTCATCAGAAAACTTCTGAAGATGGCAAGACTCTGTCTGGTAGCTGAAGTCCGTGGTGTAAAGGGTGAAGAGGAAAGGAGAGAGAACAGTCCCTTGTGGTGCGCCAGTGCTGCTAACCATTGTATCTGACACACAGTGACGCAGGCGCACGTACTGTGGTCGACCAGTGAGGTAGTCCACAATCCAGGAAACAAGGGGGGGATCCACCAGCATCGCCGTCATCTTGTCACCCAGTAGAGCAGGCCTGATGGTGTTGAATGCGCTGGAGAAGTCAAAGAAAGTGACCCTCACAGTGCTCCTCGGCTTGTCCAGGTGGGTGTAGGCACGGTTTAGCAGGTAGATGATGGCATCCTCAACTCCAATCCGGGGCTGATAGGCGAACTGCAGGGGGTCCAGGTGTGGCCTGACCATAGGCCTGAGCTGCTCCAGGACGAGTCTCTCCAGGGTCTTCATGATATGAGACGTCAGTGCCACCGGTCGGTAGTCTGAGAGACCGCTGGGCTGCGGCGTCTTTGGCACAGGAACGAGGCAGGACGTCTTCCATATCACAGGGACCCTCTGGAGGCTCAGGCTCATCTCGAAGACGCGGTGTAGAACTCCACATAGCTGTTCGGCGCAGGCTCTGAGAACCCGTGGACTGACACCATCAGGGCCTGCAGCCTTACCGGCGTGGAGTTTGCTCAGTTGTCTCCGTACCTGAAGCGGTGTAAACTGTGCAGGTTGAGCAGGGGGAGGTTTGAAGTCCAGAGTGAGAGGAGGGCAGGTAGCAGGGGAGCCAGGAGAGGTGTGAAGAGAGGGGGATGGGTGTGAGGGTCTCATGTCGTTGAATGAGGTGCTAACAGGAGGAGGAGGGGGGGTCAGAAGCAGTGATGGCTGTAGACAGTCAGCAGGAGAGACAGCAGGGGCCTGGGCTGCAGTGTCAAACCTGTTGAAGAACAGATTCAACTCATTAGCCCCAGTCACACTGCCATCAGATCCACCGCTAGCTGGTCTGAAGCCTGTGATGGTCTTCATGCCACTCCAGACCTCCCTCATGTTGTTTTGCTGGAGTTTCATCTCCAGCTTCCTCCTGTAGCTGTCCTTAGCCTCTCTGATCTTGTTGTTAAGCTCCCTCTGAACGTCCCGAAGCTCCTCCCTGTTGCCACCTCTGAAGGCCCTCTTCTTCTGGTTCAGAGTGGCTTTGATGTCTTTGGTTACCCAGGGCTTGTTGTTTGGGTAACAACGCACAGACCGAGCTGGGACAATGCCGTCCACACAGAAATTTATGTAGTCTGTGATGCATTCAGTTAGCCCATCAATGTCCTCTCCATGCGGCTCACAGAGTGCATTCCAGTCAGTCACCTCAAAACAGCCCTGCAGTGCCTCATAGCAGTCCTCTGACCATGTCCTCACTGTCTTTGTGGTCACAGGCAGCCTCTTCACTAGAGGCACATAGCAGGGGGTGAGAAGCACCAGGTTGTGATCTGATCTCCCCAGGGGGGGAAGGGACGTGGAGGTGTATGCGTCCTTCACATTAGCATACAACAGGTCCAGGGTCCTTTCCTCTCTTGTTGTACAGGTCACATACTGGGTGAATTTCGGCAGTGTCTTTTTAATGCAGACATGGTTGAAGTCACCCGAGATTATAATCAGAGCAGTCGGGTGTGCGGTCTGTAGTCTGGCTATTGTGGAGTGGATGACGTCACATGCCGACGTTGGGTTAGCGGACGGGGGAATGTAAACAGCCACAACGATAGCATGTGAGAATTCACGGGGTAAATAGTACGGACGGAGGCCCACAGATAACAGTTCAATATCCGGACTGCAGATGCGGTCTTTGATGGTAACGTGACCAGGATTGCACCACCTGTTGTTCACGTAAACAGCAAGCCCCCCTCCTTTACGCTTGCCACTCGTAGTGCAGTCCCTGTCAGCCCGGACAGTGTGGAAGCCCTCGGTGGAAATATTGTGGTCAGGAACATCCGCGTGTAGCCATGACTCCGAGAAAATCATCAGGCTACACTCCCGGTATTCCTGACGACTCCGGGTTAGCGCTGTTAGCTCGTCCATCTTATTCCCCAGTGATCTCACGTTGCCCATGATGAGAGATGGGAGACACGGCTTGAATGTCTTCCTCTCCATAAGTCTCCGGTGTTTCGCTCCTTTTCTCCGCCGTAGCGATCCTTTCCCTCTGCCTCCACGGTGTGTTTTCCTCCATAGTTCAGCAGGGATGTCCGCCTTCACTGTAGCCGAGCCGGCCGGCTTCAGCTCTATCAGCTGATCCCTGGAGTAAACAATGCGGAGTTGCTGAGCAACCGTCGTGTGGCGGAGTAAAAGCAGCGATTCAACCAAAAACGCCACAACAAAAACTCTCCACACAAGCATGTTTAAAGAGAGAGGCTAATAAACAACTATGTTAAAAGAAGAAAAAAAAAAAAGTAAGATAAAGTAAAAAGGAGAAAAGTTGAAAACAAAGAAAAAGTAAGCAGGAGCGACTAGAACAGGCTGCATACACCGCGGCGCATGCGCACTACTATGAAGCAAAGGAAGCGACTGTAACTCCGGTTCAGAAGCTTTCCCATACAAATATCCCAGTAATACAGGTGCAAAGCACCCTAACCATGAAGAATATGTGGTTGATTTCACTTTTCGATAGCATTTGGCCGATTTACAGGTGAAATGTCGTTTCCAGCCTTAAGGAGCAGTTAAAGGCTTCAAAACCCTCATTTACAGCCTTTTCAGGCTCTGAAACGCTTGGAGCCTCCTTCGCATGGAAGCGACTGTAACTCCGGTTCAGAAGCTTTCCCATACAAATCTCCCAGTAATACAGGTCTAAGGCATTCTAACCATGAAGAATATGTGGTTGATTTCACTTTTCAATAGCATTTGGCCGATTTACAGGTGAAATGTCGTTTCCAGCCTTAAGGAGCAGTTAAAGGCTTCAAAACCCTCATTTACAGCCTTTTCAGGCTCTGAAACTCTTAAAGCCACCTTCGCATGGAAGCGACTGTAACTGCGGTTCAGAAGCTTTCCCATACAAATCTCCCAGTAATACAGGTGCAAAGCAGCCTAACCATGAAGAATATGTGGTTGATTTCACTTTTCGATAGCATTTGGCCGATTTACAGGTGAAATGTGGTTTCCAGCCTTAAGGAGCAGTTAAAGGCTTCAAAACCCTCATTTACAGCCTTTTCAGGCTCTGAAACGCTTAAAGCCACCTTTGCATGGAAGCGACTGTAACTCCGGTTCAGAAGCTTTCCCATACAAATCTCCCAGTAATACAGGTGCAAAGCAGCCTAACCATGAAGAATATGTGGTTGATTTCACTTTTCGATAGCATTTGGCCGATTTACAGGTGAAATGTCGTTTCCAGTCTTAAGGAGCAGTTAAAGGCTTCAAAACCCTCATTTACAGCCTTTTAGGGCTCTGAAACGCTTAAAGCCTCCTTCGCATGGAAGGGACTGTAACTCCGGTTCAGAAGCTTTCCCATACAAATCTCCCAATAATACAGGTGCAAGGCAGCCTAACCATGAAGAATATATGGTTGATTTCACTTTTCGATAGCATTTGGCCAATTTACAGGTGAAATGTCGTTTCCAGCCTTAAGGAGCAGTTAAAGGCTTCAAAACCCTCATTTACAGCCTTTTCAGGCTCTGAAACGCTTAAAGCCACCTTCGCATGGAAGCGACTGTAACTCCGGTTCAGAAGCTTTCCCATACAAATCTCCCAGTAATACAGGTGCAAAGCAGCCTAACCATGAAGAATATGTGGTTGATTTCACTTTTCGATAGCATTTGGCCGATTTACAGGTGAAATGTCGTTTCCAGCCTTAAGGAGCAGTTAAAGGCTTCAAAACCCTGATTTACAGCCTTTTCAGGCTCTGAAACGCTTAAAGCCTCCTTCGCATGGAAGCGACTGTAACTCCGGTTCAGAAGCTTTCCCATACAAATCTCCCAGTAATACAGGTGCAAGGCATTCAAACCATGAAGAATATGTGGTTGATTTCACTTTTCGATAGCATTTGGCCGATTTAAGGTGAAATGTCGTTTCCAGCCTTAAGGAGCAGTTAAAGGCTTCAAAACCCTCATTAACAGCCTTTTCAGGCTCTGAAACGCTTAAAGCCACCTTCGCATGGAAGCGACTGTAACTCCGGTTCAGAAGCTTTCCCATACAAATCTCCCAGTAATACAGGTGCAAAGCAGCCTAACCATGAAGAATATGTGGTTGATTTCACTTTTCGATAGCATTTGGCCGATTTACAGGTGAAATGTCATTTCCAGCCTTAAGGAGCAGTTAAAGGCTTCAAAACCCTGATTTACAGCCTTTTCAGGCTCTGAAACGCTTAAAGCCTCCTTCGCATGGAAGCGACTGTAGCTCCGGTTCAGAAGCTTTCTCATACAAATCTCCCAGTAATACAGGTGCAAGGCATTCTAACCATGAAGAATATGTGGTTGATTTCACTTTTCGATAGCATTTGGCCGATTTACAGGTGAAATGTTGTTTCTAGCCTTAAGGAGCAGTTAAAGGCTTCAAAACCCTCATTTACAGCCTTTTCAGGCTCTGAAACGCTTAAAGCCACCTTCGCATGGAAGCCACTGTAACTCCGGTTCAGAAGCTTTCCCATACAAATCTCCCAGTAATACAGGTGCAAAGCAGCCTAACCATGAAGAATATGTGGTTGATTTCAATTTTCGATAGCATTTGGCCGATTTACAGGTGAAATGTCGTTTCCAGCCTTAAGGAGCAGTTAAAGGCTTCAACACCCTCATTAACAGCCTTTTCAGGCTCTCAAACGCTTAAAGCCTCCTTCGCATGGAAGCGACTGTAACTCCGGTTCAGAAGCTTTCCCATACAAATCCCCCAGTAATACAGGTGCAAGGCAGCCAGCCATGAAGAATATGTGGTTGATTTCACTTTTCAATTCCATTTGGCTGATTTACAGGTGAAATTGTTTCCAGCCTTCAGGAGCAGTTAAAGGCTTCAAAACCCTCATTTACAGCCTTTTCAGGCTCTGAAACGCTTAAAGCCACCTTCGCATGGAAGCGACTGTAACTCCGGTTCAGAAGCTTTCCCATACAAATCTCCCAGTAATACAGGTGCAAGGCAGCCTAACCATGAAGAATATGTGGTTGATTTCACTTTTCGATAGCATTTGGCCGATTTACAGGTGAAATATGGTTTCCAGCCTTAAGGAGCAGTTAAAGGCTTCAAAACCCTCATTTACAGCCTTTTCAGGCTCTGAAACGCTTAAAGCCACCTTCGCATGGAAGCGACTGTAACTCCGGTTCAGAAGCTTTCCCATACAAATCTCCCAGTAATACAGGTGCAAGGCATTCTAACCATGAAGAATATGTGGTTGATTTCACTTTTCAATAGCATTTGGCCGATTTACAGGTGAAATATGGTTTCCAGCCTTAAGGAGCAGTTAAAGGCTTCAAAACCCTCATTTACAGCCTTTTCAGGCTCTGAAACGCTTAAAGCCACCTTCGCATGGAAGCGACTGTAACTCCGGTTCAGAAGCTTTCCCATACAAATCTCCCAGTAATACAGGTGCAAGGCATTCTAACCATGAAGAATATGTGGTTGATTTCACTTTTCAATAGCATTTGGCCGATTTACAGGTGAAATGTCGTTTCCAGCCTTAAGGAGCAGTTAAAGGCTTCAAAACCCTCATTTACAGCCTTTTCAGGCTCTGAAACGCTTAAAGCCACCTTCGCATGGAAGCGACTGTAACTCCGGTTCAGAAGCTTTCCCATACAAATCTCCCAGTAATACAGGTGCAAAGCAGCCTAACCATGAAGAATATGTGGTTGATTTCACTTTTCGATAGCATTTGGCCGATTTACAGGTGAAATGTCGTTTCCAGTCTTAAGGAGCAGTTAAAGGCTTCAAAACCCTCATTTACAGCCTTTTCAGGCTCTGAAACGCTTAAAGCCTCCTTCGCATGGAAGGGACTGTAACTCCGGTTCAGAAGCTTTCCCATACAAATCTCCCAGTAATACAGGTGCAAGGCATTCTAACCATGAAGAATATGTGGTTGATTTCACTTTTCAATAGCATTTGGCCGATTTACAGGTGAAATGTCGTTTCCAGCCTTAAGGAGCAGTTAAAGGCTTCAAAACCCTCATTTACAGCCTTTTCAGGCTCTGAAACTCTTAAAGCCACCTTCGCATGGAAGCGACTGTAACTGCGGTTCAGAAGCTTTCCCATACAAATCTCCCAGTAATACAGGTGCAAAGCAGCCTAACCATGAAGAATATGTGGTTGATTTCACTTTTCGATATCATTTGGCCGATTTACAGGTGAAATGTGGTTTCCAGCCTTAAGGAGCAGTTAAAGGCTTCAAAACCCTAATTTACAGCCTTTTCAGGCTCTGAAACGCTTAAAGCCACCTTCGCATGGAAGCGACTGTAACTCCGGTTCAGAAGCTTTCCCATACAAATCTCCCAGTAATACAGGTGCAAAGCAGCCTAACCATGAAGAATATGTGGTTGATTTCACTTTTCGATAGCATTTGGCCGATTTACAGGTGAAATGTCGTTTCCAGTCTTAAGGAGCAGTTAAAGGCTTCAAAACCCTCATTTACAGCCTTTTCAGGCTCTGAAACGCTTAAAGCCACCTTCGCATGGAAGCGACTGTAACTCCGATTCAGAAGCTTTCCCATACAAATCTCCCAGTAATACAGGTGCAAAGCAGCCTAACCATGAAGAATATGTGGTTGATTTCACTTTTCGATAGCATTTGGCCGATTTACAGGTGAAATGTCGTTTCCAGCCTTAAGGAGCAGTTAAAGGCTTCAAAACCCTGATTTACAGCCTTTTCAGGCTCTGAAACGCTTAAAGCCTCCTTCGCATGGAAGCGACTGTAACTCCGGTTCAGAAGCTTTCCCATACAAATCTCCCAGTAATACAGGTGCAAAGCAGCCTAACCATGAAGAATATGTGGTTGATTTCACTTTTCGATAGCATTTGGCCGATTTACAGGTGAAATGTCATTTCCAGCCTTAAGGAGCAGTCAAAGGCTTCAAAACCCTGATTTACAGCCTTTTCAGGCTCTGAAAAGCTTAAAGCCTCCTTCGCATGGAAGCGACTGTAACTCCGGTTCAGAAGCTTTCCCATACAAATCTCCCAGTAATACAGGTGCAAAGCAGCCTAACCATGAAGAATATGTGGTTGATTTCACTTTTCCATAGCATTGGGCCGATTTACAGGTGAAATGTCATTTCCAGCCTTAAGGAGCAGTTAAAGGCTTCAAAACCCTCATTTACAGCCTTTTCAGGCTCTGAAACGCTTAAAGCCTCCTTCGCATGGAAGCGACTGTAACTCCGGTTCAGAAGCTTTCCCATACAAATCTCCAAGTAATACAGGTGCAAGGCATTCTAACCATGAAGAATATGTGGTTGATTTCACTTTTCGATAGCATTTGGCAGATTTACAGGTGAAATGTTGTTTCCAGCCTTAAGGAGCAGTTAAAGGCTTCAAAACCCTCATTTACAGCCTTTTCAGGCTCTGAAACGCTTAAATCTACCTTCGCATGGAAGCGACTGTAACTCCGGTTCAGAAGCTTTCCCATACAAATCTCCCAGTAATACAGGTGCAAGGCAGCCTAACCATGAAGAATATGTGGTTGATTTCACTTTTCGATAGCATTTGGCCGATTTACAGGTGAAATGTCGTTTCCAGCCTTAAGGAGCAGTTAAAGGCTTCAAAACCCTCATTTACAGCCTTTTCAGGCTCTGAAACGCTTAAAGCCACCTTCGCATGGAAGCGACTGTAACTCCGGTTCAGAAGCTTTCCCATACAAATCTCCCAGTAATACAGGTGCAAAGCAGCCTAACCATGAAGAATATGTGGTTGATTTCAATTTTCGATAGCATTTGGCCGATTTACAGGTGAAATGTCGTTTCCAGCCTTAAGGAGCAGTTAAAGGCTTCAAAACCCTCATTAACAGCCTTTTCAGGCTCTCAAACGCTTAAAGCCTCCTTCGCATGGAAGCGACTGTAACTCCGGTTCAGAAGCTTTCCCATACAAATCTCCCAGTAATACAGGTGCAAGGCAGCCTAACCATGAAGAATATGTGGTTGATTTCACTTTTCGATTGCATTTGGCCGATTTACAGGTGAAATCGTTTCCAGCCTTAAGGAGCAGTTAAAGGCTTCAAAACCCTCATTTACAGCCTTTTCAGGCTCTAAAACGCTTAAAGCCACCTTCGCATGGAAGCGACTGTAACTCCACTTCAGAAGCTTTCCCATACAAATCTCCCAGTAATACAGGTGCAAGGCAGCCTAACCATGAAGAATATGTGGTTGATTTCACTTTTCGATAGCATTTGGCCGATTTACAGGTGAAATATGGTTTCCAGCCTTAAGGAGCAGTTAAAGGCTTCAAAACCCTCATTTACAGCCTTTTCAGGCTCTGAAACGCTTAAAGCCACCTTCGCATGGAAGCGACTGTAACTCCGGTTCAGAAGCTTTCCCATACAAATCTCCCAGTAATACAGGTGCAAGGCATTCTAACCATGAAGAATATGTGGTTGATTTCACTTTTCAATAGCATTTGGCCGATTTACAGGTGAAATATGGTTTCCAGCCTTAAGGAGCAGTTAAAGGCTTTCAAAACCCTCATTTACAGCCTTTTCAGGCTCTGAAACGCTTAAAGCCACCTTCGCATGGAAGCGACTGTAACTCCGGTTCAGAAGCTTTCCCATACAAATCTCCCAGTAATACAGGTGCAAAGCAGCCTAACTATGAAGAATATGTGGTTGATTTCACTTTTCGATAGCATTTGGCCGATTTACAGGTGAAATGTCGTTTCCAGTCTTAAGGAGCAGTTAAAGGCTTCAAAACCCTCATTTACAGCCTTTTCAGGCTCTGAAACGCTTAAAGCCTCCTTCGCATGGAAGGGACTGTAACTCCGGTTCAGAAGCTTTCCCATACAAATCTCCCAGTAATACAGGTGCAAAGCAGCCTAACCATGAAGAATATGTGGTTGATTTCACTTTTCCATAGCATTGGGCCGATTTACAGGTGAAATGTCATTTCCAGCCTTAAGGAGCAGTTAAAGGCTTCAAAACCCTCATTTACAGCCTTTTCAGGCTCTGAAACGCTTAAAGCCTCCTTCGCATGGAAGCGACTGTAACTCCGGTTCAGAAGCTTTCCCATACAAATCTCCCAGTAATACAGGTGCAAGGCATTCTAACCATGAAGAATATGTGGTTGATTTCACTTTTCGATAGCATTTGGCAGATTTACAGGTGAAATGTTGTTTCCAGCCTTAAGGAGCAGTTAAAGGCTTCAAAACCCTCATTTACAGCCTTTTCAGGCTCTGAAACGCTTAAATCTACCTTCGCATGAGGGCGACTGTAACTCCGGTTCAGAAGCTTTCCCATACAAATCTCCCAGTAATACAGGTGCAAGGCAGCCTAACCATGAAGAATATGTGGTTGATTTCACTTTTCGATAGCATTTGGCCGATTTACAGGTGAAATGTCGTTTCCAGCCTTAAGGAGCAGTTAAAGGCTTCAAAACCCTCATTTACAGCCTTTTCAGGCTCTGAAACGCTTAAAGCCACCTTCGCATGGAAGCGACTGTAACTCCGGTTCAGAAGCTTTCCCATACAAATCTCCCAGTAATACAGGTGCAAAGCAGCCTAACCATGAAGAATATGTGGTTGATTTCAATTTTCGATAGCATTTGGCCGATTTACAGGTGAAATGTCGTTTCCAGCCTTAAGGAGCAGTTAAAGGCTTCAAAACCCTCATTAACAGCCTTTTCAGGCTCTCAAACGCTTAAAGCCTCCTTCGCATGGAAGCGACTGTAACTCCGGTTCAGAAGCTTTCCCATACAAATCTCCCAGTAATACAGGTGCAAGGCAGCCTAACCATGAAGAATATGTGGTTGATTTCACTTTTCGATTGCATTTGGCCGATTTACAGGTGAAATTGTTTCCAGCCTTAAGGAGCAGTTAAAGGCTTCAAAACCCTCATTTACAGCCTTTTCAGGCTCTAAAACGCTTAAAGCCACCTTCGCATGGAAGCGACTGTAACTCCACTTCAGAAGCTTTCCCATACAAATCCCCCAGTAATACAGGTGCAAGGCAGCCTAACCATGAAGAATATGTGGTTGATTTCACTTTTCGATAGCATTTGGCCGATTTACAGGTGAAATATGGTTTCCAGCCTTAAGGAGCAGTTAAAGGCTTCAAAACCCTCATTTACAGCCTTTTCAGGCTCTGAAACGCTTAAAGCCACCTTCGCATGGAAGCGACTGTAACTCCGGTTCAGAAGCTTTCCCATACAAATCTCCCAGTAATACAGGTGCAAGGCATTCTAACCATGAAGAATATGTGGTTGATTTCACTTTTCAATAGCATTTGGCCGATTTACAGGTGAAATATGGTTTCCAGCCTTAAGGAGCAGTTAAAGGCTTCAAAACCCTCATTTACAGCCTTTTCAGGCTCTGAAACGCTTAAAGCCACCTTCGCATGGAAGCGACTGTAACTCCGGTTCAGAAGCTTTCCCATACAAATCTCCCAGTAATACAGGTGCAAAGCAGCCTAACCATGAAGAATATGTGGTTGATTTCACTTTTCAATAGCATTGGGCCGATTTACAGGTGAAATGTCATTTCCAGCCTTAAGGAGCAGTTAAAGGCTTCAAAACCCTCATTTACAGCCTTTTCAGGCTCTGAAACGCTTAAAGCCTCCTTCGCATGGAAGCGACTGTAACTCCGGTTCAGAAGCTTTCCCATACAAATCTCCCAGTAATACAGGTGCAAGGCATTCTAACCATGAAGAATATGTGGTTGATTTCACTTTTCGATAGCATTTGGCAGATTTACAGGTGAAATGTTGTTTCCAGCCTTAAGGAGCAGTTAAAGGCTTCAAAACCCTCATTTACAGCCTTTTCAGGCTCTGAAACGCTTAAATCTACCTTCGCATGAGGGCGACTGTAACTCCGGTTCAGAAGCTTTCCCATACAAATCTCCCAGTAATACAGGTGCAAGGCAGCCTAACCATGAAGAATATGTGGTTGATTTCACTTTTCGATAGCATTTGGCCGATTTACAGGTGAAATGTCGTTTCCAGCCTTAAGGAGCAGTTAAAGGCTTCAAAACCCTCATTTACAGCCTTTTCAGGCTCTGAAACGCTTAAAGCCACCTTCGCATGGAAGCGACTGTAACTCCGGTTCAGAAGCTTTCCCATACAAATCTCCCAGTAATACAGGTGCAAAGCAGCCTAACCATGAAGAATATGTGGTTGATTTCAATTTTCGATAGCATTTGGCCGATTTACAGGTGAAATGTCGTTTCCAGCCTTAAGGAGCAGTTAAAGGCTTCAAAACCCTCATTAACAGCCTTTTCAGGCTCTCAAACGCTTAAAGCCTCCTTCGCATGGAAGCGACTGTAACTCCGGTTCAGAAGCTTTCCCATACAAATCTCCCAGTAATACAGGTGCAAGGCAGCCTAACCATGAAGAATATGTGGTTGATTTCACTTTTCGATTGCATTTGGCCGATTTACAGGTGAAATTGTTTCCAGCCTTAAGGAGCAGTTAAAGGCTTCAAAACCCTCATTTACAGCCTTTTCAGGCTCTAAAACGCTTAAAGCCACCTTCGCATGGAAGCGACTGTAACTCCACTTCAGAAGCTTTCCCATACAAATCTCCCAGTAATACAGGTGCAAGGCAGCCTAACCATGAAGAATATGTGGTTGATTTCACTTTTCGATAGCATTTGGCCGATTTACAGGTGAAATATGGTTTCCAGCCTTAAGGAGCAGTTAAAGGCTTCAAAACCCTCATTTACAGCCTTTTCAGGCTCTGAAACGCTTAAAGCCACCTTCGCATGGAAGCGACTGTAACTCCGGTTCAGAAGCTTTCCCATACAAATCTCCCAGTAATACAGGTGCAAGGCATTCTAACCATGAAGAATATGTGGTTGATTTCACTTTTCAATAGCATTTGGCCGATTTACAGGTGAAATATGGTTTCCAGCCTTAAGGAGCAGTTAAAGGCTTCAAAACCCTCATTTACAGCCTTTTCAGGCTCTGAAACGCTTAAAGCCACCTTCGCATGGAAGCGACTGTAACTCCGGTTCAGAAGCTTTCCCATACAAATCTCCCAGTAATACAGGTGCAAAGCAGCCTAACCATGAAGAATATGTGGTTGATTTCACTTTTCCATAGCATTGGGCCGATTTACAGGTGAAATGTCATTTCCAGCCTTAAGGAGCAGTTAAAGGCTTCAAAACCCTCATTTACAGCCTTTTCAGGCTCTGAAACGCTTAAAGCCTCCTTCGCATGGAAGCGACTGTAACTCCGGTTCAGAAGCTTTCCCATACAAATCTCCCAGTAATACAGGTGCAAGGCATTCTAACCATGAAGAATATGTGGTTGATTTCACTTTTCGATAGCATTTGGCAGATTTACAGGTGAAATGTTGTTTCCAGCCTTAAGGAGCAGTTAAAGGCTTCAAAACCCTCATTTACAGCCTTTTCAGGCTCTGAAACGCTTAAATCTACCTTCGCATGGAAGCGACTGTAACTCCGGTTCAGAAGCTTTCCCATACAAATCTCCCAGTAATACAGGTGCAAGGCAGCCTAACCATGAAGAATATGTGGTTGATTTCACTTTTCGATAGCATTTGGCCGATTTACAGGTGAAATGTCGTTTCCAGCCTTAAGGAGCAGTTAAAGGCTTCAAAACCCTCATTTACAGCCTTTTCAGGCTCTGAAACGCTTAAAGCCACCTTCGCATGGAAGCGACTGTAACTCCGGTTCAGAAGCTTTCCCATACAAATCTCCCAGTAATACAGGTGCAAAGCAGCCTAACCATGAAGAATATGTGGTTGATTTCAATTTTCGATAGCATTTGGCCGATTTACAGGTGAAATGTCGTTTCCAGCCTTAAGGAGCAGTTAAAGGCTTCAAAACCCTCATTAACAGCCTTTTCAGGCTCTCAAACGCTTAAAGCCTCCTTCGCATGGAAGCGACTGTAACTCCGGTTCAGAAGCTTTCCCATACAAATCTCCCAGTAATACAGGTGCAAGGCAGCCTAACCATGAAGAATATGTGGTTGATTTCACTTTTCGATTGCATTTGGCCGATTTACAGGTGAAATCGTTTCCAGCCTTAAGGAGCAGTTAAAGGCTTCAAAACCCTCATTTACAGCCTTTTCAGGCTCTAAAACGCTTAAAGCCACCTTCGCATGGAAGCGACTGTAACTCCACTTCAGAAGCTTTCCCATACAAATCTCCCAGTAATACAGGTGCAAGGCAGCCTAACCATGAAGAATATGTGGTTGATTTCACTTTTCGATAGCATTTGGCCGATTTACAGGTGAAATATGGTTTCCAGCCTTAAGGAGCAGTTAAAGGCTTCAAAACCCTCATTTACAGCCTTTTCAGGCTCTGAAACGCTTAAAGCCACCTTCGCATGGAAGCGACTGTAACTCCGGTTCAGAAGCTTTCCCATACAAATCTCCCAGTAATACAGGTGCAAGGCATTCTAACCATGAAGAATATGTGGTTGATTTCACTTTTCAATAGCATTTGGCCGATTTACAGGTGAAATATGGTTTCCAGCCTTAAGGAGCAGTTAAAGGCTTCAAAACCCTCATTTACAGCCTTTTCAGGCTCTGAAACGCTTAAAGCCACCTTCGCATGGAAGCGACTGTAACTCCGGTTCAGAAGCTTTCCCATACAAATCTCCCAGTAATACAGGTGCAAAGCAGCCTAACCATGAAGAATATGTGGTTGATTTCACTTTTCGATAGCATTTGGCCGATTTACAGGTGAAATGTCGTTTCCAGTCTTAAGGAGCAGTTAAAGGCTTCAAAACCCTCATTTACAGCCTTTTCAGGCTCTGAAACGCTTAAAGCCTCCTTCGCATGGAAGGGACTGTAACTCCGGTTCAGAAGCTTTCCCATACAAATCTCCCAGTAATACAGGTGCAAAGCAGCCTAACCATGAAGAATATGTGGTTGATTTCACTTTTCCATAGCATTGGGCCGATTTACAGGTGAAATGTCATTTCCAGCCTTAAGGAGCAGTTAAAGGCTTCAAAACCCTCATTTACAGCCTTTTCAGGCTCTGAAACGCTTAAAGCCTCCTTCGCATGGAAGCGACTGTAACTCCGGTTCAGAAGCTTTCCCATACAAATCTCCCAGTAATACAGGTGCAAGGCATTCTAACCATGAAGAATATGTGGTTGATTTCACTTTTCGATAGCATTTGGCAGATTTACAGGTGAAATGTTGTTTCCAGCCTTAAGGAGCAGTTAAAGGCTTCAAAACCCTCATTTACAGCCTTTTCAGGCTCTGAAACGCTTAAATCTACCTTCGCATGAGGGCGACTGTAACTCCGGTTCAGAAGCTTTCCCATACAAATCTCCCAGTAATACAGGTGCAAGGCAGCCTAACCATGAAGAATATGTGGTTGATTTCACTTTTCGATAGCATTTGGCCGATTTACAGGTGAAATGTCGTTTCCAGCCTTAAGGAGCAGTTAAAGGCTTCAAAACCCTCATTTACAGCCTTTTCAGGCTCTGAAACGCTTAAAGCCACCTTCGCATGGAAGCGACTGTAACTCCGGTTCAGAAGCTTTCCCATACAAATCTCCCAGTAATACAGGTGCAAAGCAGCCTAACCATGAAGAATATGTGGTTGATTTCAATTTTCGATAGCATTTGGCCGATTTACAGGTGAAATGTCGTTTCCAGCCTTAAGGAGCAGTTAAAGGCTTCAAAACCCTCATTAACAGCCTTTTCAGGCTCTCAAACGCTTAAAGCCTCCTTCGCATGGAAGCGACTGTAACTCCGGTTCAGAAGCTTTCCCATACAAATCTCCCAGTAATACAGGTGCAAGGCAGCCTAACCATGAAGAATATGTGGTTGATTTCACTTTTCCATAGCATTGGGCCGATTTACAGGTGAAATGTCGTTTCCAGCCTTCAGGAGCAGTTAAAGGCTTCAAAACCCTCATTTACAGCCTTTTCAGGCTCTGAAACGCTTAAAGCCACCTTCGCATGGAAGCGACTGTAACTCCGGTTCAGAAGCTTTCCCATACAAATCTCCCAGTAATACAGGTGCAAAGCAGCCTAACCATGAAGAATATGTGGTTGATTTCACTTTTCGATAGCATTTGGCCGATTTACAGGTGAAATGTCGTTTCCAGTCTTAAGGAGCAGTTAAAGGCTTCAAAACCCTCATTTACAGCCTTTTCAGGCTCTGAAACGCTTAAAGCCTCCTTCGCATGGAAGGGACTGTAACTCCGGTTCAGAAGCTTTCCCATACAAATCTCCCAGTAATACAGGTGCAAAGCAGCCTAACCATGAAGAATATGTGGTTGATTTCACTTTTCCATAGCATTGGGCCGATTTACAGGTGAAATGTCATTTCCAGCCTTAAGGAGCAGTTAAAGGCTTCAAAACCCTCATTTACAGCCTTTTCAGGCTCTGAAACGCTTAAAGCCTCCTTCGCATGGAAGCGACTGTAACTCCGGTTCAGAAGCTTTCCCATACAAATCTCCCAGTAATACAGGTGCAAGGCATTCTAACCATGAAGAATATGTGGTTGATTTCACTTTTCGATAGCATTTGGCAGATTTACAGGTGAAATGTTGTTTCCAGCCTTAAGGAGCAGTTAAAGGCTTCAAAACCCTCATTTACAGCCTTTTCAGGCTCTGAAACGCTTAAATCTACCTTCGCATGAGGGCGACTGTAACTCCGGTTCAGAAGCTTTCCCATACAAATCTCCCAGTAATACAGGTGCAAGGCAGCCTAACCATGAAGAATATGTGGTTGATTTCACTTTTCGATAGCATTTGGCCGATTTACAGGTGAAATGTCGTTTCCAGCCTTAAGGAGCAGTTAAAGGCTTCAAAACCCTCATTTACAGCCTTTTCAGGCTCTGAAACGCTTAAAGCCACCTTCGCATGGAAGCGACTGTAACTCCGGTTCAGAAGCTTTCCCATACAAATCTCCCAGTAATACAGGTGCAAAGCAGCCTAACCATGAAGAATATGTGGTTGATTTCAATTTTCGATAGCATTTGGCCGATTTACAGGTGAAATGTCGTTTCCAGCCTTAAGGAGCAGTTAAAGGCTTCAAAACCCTCATTAACAGCCTTTTCAGGCTCTCAAACGCTTAAAGCCTCCTTCGCATGGAAGCGACTGTAACTCCGGTTCAGAAGCTTTCCCATACAAATCTCCCAGTAATACAGGTGCAAGGCAGCCTAACCATGAAGAATATGTGGTTGATTTCACTTTTCGATTGCATTTGGCCGATTTACAGGTGAAATCGTTTCCAGCCTTAAGGAGCAGTTAAAGGCTTCAAAACCCTCATTTACAGCCTTTTCAGGCTCTAAAACGCTTAAAGCCACCTTCGCATGGAAGCGACTGTAACTCCACTTCAGAAGCGTTCCCATACAAATCTCCCAGTAATACAGGTGCAAGGCAGCCTAACCATGAAGAATATGTGGTTGATTTCACTTTTCGATTGCATTTGGCCGATTTACAGGTGAAATATGGTTTCCAGCCTTAAGGAGCAGTTAAAGGCTTCAAAACCCTCATTTACAGCCTTTTCAGGCTCTGAAACGCTTAAAGCCACCTTCGCATGGAAGCGACTGTAACTCCGGTTCTGAAGCTTTACCATACAAATCTCCCAGTAATACAGGTGCAAGGCATTCTAACCATGAAGAATATGTGGTTGATTTCACTTTTCAATAGCATTTGGCCGATTTACAGGTGAAATATGGTTTCCAGCCTTAAGGAGCAGTTAAAGGCTTCAAAACCCTCATTTACAGCCTTTTCAGGCTCTGAAACGCTTAAAGCCACCTTCGCATGGAAGCGACTGTAACTCCGGTTCAGAAGCTTTCCCATACAAATCTCCCAGTAATACAGGTGCAAAGCAGCCTAACCATGAAGAATATGTGGTTGATTTCACTTTTCGATAGCATTTGGCCGATTTACAGGTGAAATGTCGTTTCCAGTCTTAAGGAGCAGTTAAAGGCTTCAAAACCCTCATTTACAGCCTTTTCAGGCTCTGAAACGCTTAAAGCCTCCTTCGCATGGAAGGGACTGTAACTCCGGTTCAGAAGCTTTCCCATACAAATCTCCCAGTAATACAGGTGCAAAGCAGCCTAACCATGAAGAATATGTGGTTGATTTCACTTTTCCATAGCATTGGGCCGATTTACAGGTGAAATGTCATTTCCAGCCTTAAGGAGCAGTTAAAGGCTTCAAAACCCTCATTTACAGCCTTTTCAGGCTCTGAAACGCTTAAAGCCTCCTTCGCATGGAAGCGACTGTAACTCCGGTTCAGAAGCTTTCCCATACAAATCTCCCAGTAATACAGGTGCAAGGCATTCTAACCATGAAGAATATGTGGTTGATTTCACTTTTCGATAGCATTTGGCAGATTTACAGGTGAAATGTTGTTTCCAGCCTTAAGGAGCAGTTAAAGGCTTCAAAACCCTCATTTACAGCCTTTTCAGGCTCTGAAACGCTTAAATCTACCTTCGCATGAGGGCGACTGTAACTCCGGTTCAGAAGCTTTCCCATACAAATCTCCCAGTAATACAGGTGCAAGGCAGCCTAACCATGAAGAATATGTGGTTGATTTCACTTTTCGATAGCATTTGGCCGATTTACAGGTGAAATGTCGTTTCCAGCCTTAAGGAGCAGTTAAAGGCTTCAAAACCCTCATTTACAGCCTTTTCAGGCTCTGAAACGCTTAAAGCCACCTTCGCATGGAAGCGACTGTAACTCCGGTTCAGAAGCTTTCCCATACAAATCTCCCAGTAATACAGGTGCAAAGCAGCCTAACCATGAAGAATATGTGGTTGATTTCAATTTTCGATAGCATTTGGCCGATTTACAGGTGAAATGTCGTTTCCAGCCTTAAGGAGCAGTTAAAGGCTTCAAAACCCTCATTAACAGCCTTTTCAGGCTCTCAAACGCTTAAAGCCTCCTTCGCATGGAAGCGACTGTAACTCCGGTTCAGAAGCTTTCCCATACAAATCTCCCAGTAATACAGGTGCAAGGCAGCCTAACCATGAAGAATATGTGGTTGATTTCACTTTTCGATTGCATTTGGCCGATTTACAGGTGAAATCGTTTCCAGCCTTAAGGAGCAGTTAAAGGCTTCAAAACCCTCATTTACAGCCTTTTCAGGCTCTAAAACGCTTAAAGCCACCTTCGCATGGAAGCGACTGTAACTCCGGTTCAGAAGCTTTCCCATACAAATCTCCCAGTAATACAGGTGCAAGGCATTCTAACCATGAAGAATATGTGGTTGATTTCACTTTTCGATAGCATTTGGCCGATTTACAGGTGAAATGTCGTTTCCAGTCTTAAGGAGCAGTTAAAGGCTTCAAAACCCTCATTTACAGCCTTTTCAGGCTCTGAAACGCTTAAAGCCTCCTTCGCATGGAAGGGACTGTAACTCCGGTTCAGAAGCTTTCCCATACAAATCTCCCAATAATACAGGTGCAAGGCAGCCTAACCATGAAGAATATATGGTTGATTTCACTTTTCGATAGCATTTGGCCGATTTACAGGTGAAATGTCGTTTCCAGCCTTAAGGAGCAGTTAAAGGCTTCAAAACCCTCATTTACAGCCTTTTCAGGCTCTAAAACGCTTAAAGCCACCTTCGCATGGAAGCGACTGTAACTCCGGTTCAGAAGCTTTCCCACACAAATCTCCCAGTAATACAGGTGCAAAGAAGCCTAACCATGAAGAATATGTGGTTGATTTCACTTTTCGATAGCATTTGGCCGATTTACAGGTGAAATATGGTTTCCAGCCTTAAGGAGCAGTTAAAGGCTTCAAAACCCTCATTTACAGCCTTTTCAGGCTCTGAAACGCTTAAATCTACCTTCGCATGAGGGCGACTGTAACTCCGGTTCAGAAGCTTTCCCATACAAATCTCCCAGTAATACAGGTGCAAGGCAGCCTAACCATGAAGAATATGTGGTTGATTTCACTTTTCGATAGCATTTGGCCGATTTACAGGTGAAATGTCGTTTCCAGCCTTAAGGAGCAGTTAAAGGCTTCAAAACCCTCATTTACAGCCTTTTCAGGCTCTGAAACGCTTAAAGCCACCTTCGCATGGAAGCGACTGTAACTCCGGTTCAGAAGCTTTCCCATACAAATCTCCCAGTAATACAGGTGCAAAGCAGCCTAACCATGAAGAATATGTGGTTGATTTCAATTTTCGATAGCATTTGGCCGATTTACAGGTGAAATGTCGTTTCCAGCCTTAAGGAGCAGTTAAAGGCTTCAAAACCCTCATTAACAGCCTTTTCAGGCTCTCAAACGCTTAAAGCCTCCTTCGCATGGAAGCGACTGTAACTCCGGTTCAGAAGCTTTCCCATACAAATCTCCCAGTAATACAGGTGCAAGGCAGCCTAACCATGAAGAATATGTGGTTGATTTCACTTTTCGATTGCATTTGGCCGATTTACAGGTGAAATCGTTTCCAGCCTTAAGGAGCAGTTAAAGGCTTCAAAACCCTCATTTACAGCCTTTTCAGGCTCTAAAACGCTTAAAGCCACCTTCGCATGGAAGCGACTGTAACTCCACTTCAGAAGCTTTCCCATACAAATCTCCCAGTAATACAGGTGCAAGGCAGCCTAACCATGAAGAATATGTGGTTGATTTCACTTTTCGATAGCATTTGGCCGATTTACAGGTGAAATATGGTTTCCAGCCTTAAGGAGCAGTTAAAGGCTTCAAAACCCTCATTTACAGCCTTTTCAGGCTCTCAAACGCTTAAAGCCACCTTCGCATGGAAGCGACTGTAACTCCGGTTCAGAAGCTTTCCCATACAAATCTCCCAGTAATACAGGTGCAAGGCATTCTAACCATGAAGAATATGTGGTTGATTTCACTTTTCAATAGCATTTGGCCGATTTACAGGTGAAATATGGTTTCCAGCCTTAAGGAGCAGTTAAAGGCTTCAAAACCCTCATTTACAGCCTTTTCAGGCTCTGAAACGCTTAAAGCCACCTTCACATGGAAGCGACTGTAACTCCGGTTCAGAAGCTTTCCCATACAAATCTCCCAGTAATACAGGTGCAAAGCAGCCTAACCATGAAGAATATGTGGTTGATTTCACTTTTCGATAGCATTTGGCCGATTTACAGGTGAAATGTCGTTTCCAGTCTTAAGGAGCAGTTAAAGGCTTCAAAACCCTCATTTACAGCCTTTTCAGGCTCTGAAACGCTTAAAGCCTCCTTCGCATGGAAGGGACTGTAACTCCGGTTCAGAAGCTTTCCCATACAAATCTCCCAATAATACAGGTGCAAGGCAGCCTAACCATGAAGAATATATGGTTGATTTCACTTTTCGATAGCATTTGGCCGATTTACAGGTGAAATGTCGTTTCCAGCCTTAAGGAGCAGTTAAAGGCTTCAAAACCCTCATTTACAGCCTTTTCAGGCTCTAAAACGCTTAAAGCCACCTTCGCATGGAAGCGACTGTAACTCCGGTTCAGAAGCTTTCCCACACAAATCTCCCAGTAATACAGGTGCAAAGAAGCCTAACCATGAAGAATATGTGGTTGATTTCACTTTTCGATAGCATTTGGCCGATTTACAGGTGAAATATGGTTTCCAGCCTTAAGGAGCAGTTAAAGGCTTCAAAACCCTCATTTACAGCCTTTTCAGGCTCTGAAACGCTTAAAGCCACCTTCGCATGGAAGCGACTGTAACTCCGGTTCAGAAGCTTTCCCATACAAATCTCCCAGTAATACAGGTGCAAAGCAGCCTAACCATGAAGAATATGTGGTTGATTTCACTTTTCGATAGCATTTGGCCGATTTACAGGTGAAATGCGTTTCCAGCCTTAAGGAGCAGTTAAAGGCTTCAAAACCCTCATTTACAGCCTTTTCAGGCTCTGAAACGCTTAAATCTACCTTCGCATGGAAGCGACTGTAACTCCGGTTCAGAAGCTTTCCCATACAAATCTCCCAGTAATACAGGTGCAAGGCAGCCTAACCATGAAGAATATGTGGTTGATTTCACTTTTCGATTGCATTTGGCCGATTTACAGTTGAAATGTCGTTTCCAGCCTTAAGGAGCTGTTAAAGGCTTCAAAACCCTCATTTACAGCCTTTTCAGGCTCTGAAACGCTTAAAGCCTCCTTCGCATGGAAGCGACTGTAACTCCCGTTCAGAAGCTTTCCCATACAAATCTCCCAGTAATACAGGTGCAAGGCAGCCTAACCATGAAGAATATGTGGTTGATTTCACTTTTCGATAGCATTTGGCCGATTTACAGGTGAAATGTCGTTTCCAGCATTAAGGAGCAGTTAAAGGCTTCAAAACCCTCATTTACAGCCTTTTCAGGCTCTGAAATGCTTAAAGCCACCTTCGCATGGAAGCGACTGTAACTCCGGTTCAGAAGCTTTCCCATACAAATCTCCCAGTAATACAGGTGCAAAGCAGCCTAACCATGAAGAATATGTGGTTGATTTCACTTTTCGATAGCATTTGGCTGATTTACAGGTGAAATGTCATTTCCAGCCTTAAGGAGCAGTTAAAGGCTTCAAAACCCTCATTTACAGCCTTTTCAGGCTCTGAAACGCTTAGAGCCACCTTCGCATGGAAGCAACTGTAACTCCGCTTCAGAAGCTTTCCCATACAAATCTCCCAGTAATACAGGTGCAAGGCAGCCTAACCATGAAGGATATGTGGTTGATTTCACTTTTCGATAGCATTTGGCCGATTTACAGGTGAAATGTCGTTTCCAGCCTTAAGGAGCAGTTAAAGGCTTCAAAACCCTCATTTACAGCCTTTTCAGGCTCTGAAACGCTTAAAGCCACCTTTGCATGGAAGCGACTGTAACTCCGGTTCAGAAGCTTTCCCATACAAATCTCCCAGTAATACAGGTGCAAAGCAGCCTAACCATGAAGAATATGTGGTTGATTTCAATTTTCGATAGCATTTGGCCGATTTACAGGTGAAATGTCGTTTCCAGCCTTAAGGAGCAGTTAAAGGCTTCAAAACCCTCATTAACAGCCTTTTCAGGCTCTCAAACGCTTAAAGCCTCCTTCGCATGGAAGCGACTGTAACTCCGGTTCAGAAGCTTTCCCATACAAATCTCCCAGTAATACAGGTGCAAGGCAGCCTAACCATGAAGAATATGTGGTTGATTTCACTTTTCGATTGCATTTGGCCGATTTACAGGTGAAATCGTTTCCAGCCTTAAGGAGCAGTTAAAGGCTTCAAAACCCTCATTTACAGCCTTTTCAGGCTCTAAAACTCTTAAAGCCACCTTCGCATGGAAGCGACTGTAACTCCGGTTCAGAAGCTTTCCCATACAAATCTCCCAGTAATACAGGTGCAAGGCAGCCTAACCATGAAGAATATGTGGTTGATTTCACTTTTCGATAGCATTTGGCCGATTTACAGGTGAAATGTCGTTTCCAGCCTTAAGGAGCAGTTAAAGGCTTCAAAACCCTCATTTACAGCCTTTTCAGGCTCTGAAACGCTTAAAGCCACCTTCGCATGGAAGCGACTGTAACTCCGGTTCAGAAGCTTTCCCATACAAATCTCCCAGTAATACAGGTGCAAAGCAGCCTAACCATGAAGAATATGTGGTTGATTTCACTTTTCGATAGCATTTGGCCGATTTACAGGTGAAATGTCGTTTCCAGCCTTAAGGAGCAGTTAAAGGCTTCAAAACCCTCATTTACAGCCTTTTCAGGCTCTGAAACGCTTAAAGCCACCTTCGCATGGAAGCGACTGTAACTCCCGTTCAGAAGCTTTCCCATACAAAACTCCCAGTAATACAGGTGCAAGGCAGCCTAACCATGAAGAATATGTGGTTGATTTCACTTTTCGATAGCATTTGGCCGATTTACAGGTGAAATGTCGTTTCCAGCCTTAAGGAGCAGTTAAAGGCTTCAAAACCCTCATTTACAGCCTTTTCAGGCTCTGAAACGCTTAAAGCCACCTTCGCATGGAAGCGACTGTAACTCCCGTTCAGAAGCTTTCCCATACAAATATCCCAGTAATACAGGTGCAAAGCAGCCTAACCATGAAGAATATGTGGTTGATTTCACATTTCGATAGCATTTGGCCGATTTACAGGTGAAATGTCGTTTCCAGCCTTAAGGAGCAGTTAAAGGCTTCAAAACCCTCATTAAGTTCCTGGAACTGTTATTTAACATTGTAGAACAGTGACTTCATATTCTAGGAAATAACCATAACAATATAGAACTGTAACTTAACATTCTAGAACTTTGACATAACATTCTAGACTTGTGATTTTACATTCCTGAACTGACCTTCTCTGGAAACCGATGTCCAATGATGTCCTCCCAAGATCATATTAGTATGAACTCTAGTGAATAACATAATGCAGGATTAAAGCAATGATATGTCCGTGTGTACTTAACATACTAGGCATGTGACTTAACATTTGAGAATTGAAAGTTAATATTCTAGAACTTTGACTTAACATTCTAGACCTGTGTCTAACCATCTAGATCTGTAACTTAACCTTCTACAACATTGACTTGACATTCTAGAACTGTAACTTAACATTCTAGGATGTTTACTTAACATAAAACAACTTTGACTTAACATTCTAGAACTGTGATTTTACATTCTAGAATTGTTACTTAACATTCTAGAACCGTTAATTAACATTCTAGTACTGTGACTTAACATTCTAGAACTTTGACTTTTCGTGCTAGAATTGTAATTTAACATTCTTCAACTAACCTTTTCTAGAAACCAATGTCCCATGATGTCTTTTACCAAGATCAGATTAATATGAACTCTAGGGAATAGCATAATGCAGGATTAAAGCAATGATATGTCCGTGTGCACTCAACATACCAGGTGTGTGACTTAACATTTAAGAATTGTAACTTAACATTCTATAACTATAACTTAACATTATAGGATTGTTACTTTACATTCTATAACTTTGACTTAACATTCTAAAACTTTGAGTTAACATTCTAGAACTGTGATTTTACATTCTAGAATGGTTACTTAACATTCTAGAACTTTGACTGAACATTCAAGAACTGCGATTTAACATTCTAGAATTGTGATGTAACATCATTGAACTAAACTTCTCTGGAAACCAATGTCCCATGATGTCTCTTGCCAAGATCAGATTAACATGAACTCTAGATAATAGCATAATGATGGATCAAAAGAATATGTTAATGTGCACTTAGCATACTAGGTATGTGACTTAATATTTGAGAATTGTAACTTAAGATCCTGGAACTGTTATCTAACATTGTAGAACAGTGACTTCATATTCTAGGAAATAACCATAACAATATAGAACTGTAATTTAACATTCTAGAACTTTGACATAACATTCTAGAATTGTGATTTTACATTCCTGAACTGACCTCTGGAAACCGATGTCCAATGATGTCCTCCCAAGATCATATTAGTATGAACTCTAGTGAATAACATAATGCAGGATTAAAGCAATGATAAGTCCGTGTGTACTTAACATACTAGGCATGTGACTTAACATTTGAGAATTGAAAGTTAATATTCTAGAACTTTGACTTAACATTCTAGACCTGTGTCTTAACCATCTAGATCTGTAACTTAACCTTCTACAACATTGACTTGACATTCTAGAACTGTAACTTAACATTCTAGGATGTTTACTTAACATAAAACAACTTTGACTTAACATTCTAGAACTGGGATTTTACATTCTGGAATTGTTACTTAACATTCTAGAACCGTTAATTAACATTCTAGTACTGTGACTTAACATTCTAGAACTTTGACTTTTCATGCTAGAATTGTAATTTAACATTCTTCAACTTACCTTTTCTAGAAACCAATGTCCCATGATGTCTTTTACCAAGATCAGATTAATATGAACTCCAGGGAATAGCATAATGCAGGATTAAAGCAATGATATGTCCGTGTGCACTCAACATACCAGGTGTGTGACTTAACATTTGAGAATTGTAACTTAACATTCTATAACTATAACTTAACATTATAGGATTGTTACTTTACATTCTATAACTTTGACTTAACATTCTAAAACTTTGAGTTAACATTCTAGAACTGTGATTTTACATTCTAGAATGGTTACTTAACATTCTAGAACTTTGACTGAACATTCAAGAACTGCGATTTAACATCCTAGAATTGTGATGTAACATCATTGAACTAAACTTCTCTGGAAACCAATGTCCCATGATGTCTTTTGCCAAGATCAGATTAACATGAACTCTAGTGAATAGCATAATGATGGATCAAAAGAATATGTTAATGTGCACTTAGCATACTAGGTATGTGACTTAATATTTGAGAATTGTAACTTAAGATCCTGGAACTGTTATTTAACATTGTAGAACAGTGACTTCATATTCTAGGAAATAACCATAACAATATAGAACTGTAATTTAACATTCTAGAACTTTGACATAACATTCTAGAATTGTGAATTTACATTCCTGAACTGACCTTCTCTGGAAACCGATGTCCAATGATGTCCTCCCAAGATCATATTAGTATGAACACTAGTGAATAACATAATGCAGGATTAAAGCAATGATATGTCCGTGTGTACTTAACATACTAGGCATGTGACTTAACATTTGAGAATTGAAAATTAATATTCTAGAACTTTGACTTAACATTCTAGACCTGTGTCTTAACCATCTAGATCTGTAACTTAACCTTCTACAACATTGACTTGACATTCTAGAACTGTAACTTAACATTCTAGGATGTTTACTTAACATAAAACAACTTTGACTTAACATTCTAGAACTGTGATTTTACATTCTAGAATTGTTACTTAACATTCTAGAACCGTTAATTAACATTCTAGTACTGTGAATTAACATTCTTGAACTGACTTTCTCTAGAAATCAATGTCCCATGATGTCCTCCCAAGATCAGATTAATATGAACTCTAGGGAATAGAATAATGCAGAATCAATGGAATATGTTTATGTGCACTTAACATACCAGGTATGTGACTTAACATTTGAGAATAGTTACTTAACATTTCAGAACTTTGACTTAACATTCTAGAACTGTGATATAACATTCTAGAATTGTTGCTTAACATTCTAGAACTTTGACTTAATATTCTAGAACTGTGACTTAACATTTTAGAATTGTTACTTAACATTCTAGAATTGTGATTTTACATTATTGAACTAAACTTCTCTGGAAACCAATGTCCCATGATGTCTTTTCCAAGATCAGATTAAGATGAACTCTAGTAAATAGCATAATGCAGGATCAATAGAATATGTTAATATGTACTCAACATACCAGGTATGTGACTTAACATTTGAGAATTGTAACTCAACATTCTAGAACATTGACTTAACATTCTAGAAATTTTATTAACATTCTAGAACTTTGACTTAACGTTCTAGAACTGTGATTTTACATTCTAGAATTGTGATTTAACATTATTTAACTAAAATTCTCTGGAAACCAATGTCCCATATTGTCTTTTACCAAGATCAGATTAATATGAACTCTAGTGAATAGCATAATGAAGGATCAAAAGACTATGTTAATGTGCACATAACATACTAGATATGTGACTTAACATTTGAGAATTGTAACTTAATATTCTAGAACTTTGAGTTAACATTCTAAAACTGTGATTTTACATTCTAGAATTGTTACTTAACATTCTAGAACTTTGACTTAACATTTTGAAAATGTGACTTAACATTCTAGAATTGTTACTTAACATTCTGGAATTGTGATTTAACATTATTGAACTAAACTTCTCTGGAAACCAATGTCCCATGATGTCTTTACCAAGATCAGATTAATATAAACTCTAGTGAATAGCATAATGCAGGATCAAAGCAATGATATGTCTATGTGCTATCAACATACAAGGTGTCTGAATTAACATTTGAGAATTGTAACTTAACATTCTAGAACTGTAACTTAACACTCAAGAATTGTTATTAAATATTTTACAACTCTGACTTAACATTCTACACCTTTGATTTTAACATTCTAGAATTGTTAGTCAACATTCTAGAACATTAAGATAACATTCTAGAATTGTGAATTAACATTCTTTAATTGACTTTTTCTGGAAACCAATGTCCCATGATGACCTCCCAAAATCTGATTGATATGAACTCTATTGAATAGCATAATATAGGATGAATAGAATATATTAATGTGCACTTAACATAACAGGTATATGACTTAACATTTGAGAATTGTAACTTTAATTCTAGAACTTTGACTTAACATTCTAGATCCGTGACTCAACATTCTAGAATTGTTACTAAACATTCTAGAACTATTAAAACATTCTAGAACGGTGCTTTAACATTCTAGAATTGTGACTTGACATTCTTGAAGTAAACTTCTCTGGAAACCAATGTCCCATGATGTCTTTTACCAAGATCAGATTAACATGAACTCTAGTGAATAGCATAATGAAGGATATAAAAGACATGTTAATTTTCACTTAACATAACTGGTATGTGACATTTGAGAAGTGTAACTTAATATTCTAGAACTGTGACTTAACATTCTAGAATTGTTACTTAACATTCTAAAACGTTTACTTCACGTTCTAGAAACGTGATTTAACATTCTAGAATTGTAACTTAAGATCCTGGAACTGTTACTTAACATTGTAAAACAGTGACTTCATATTCTAGAACTGCGACTTAACATTGGGCCACTGTGACTTCACATTCTAGGATATAACCATAACAAAGTAGAACTTTGACTTAACATTATAGAATTGTAACTTAACATTCTAGAATTGTGATTTAACATTCTTGAACTGACTTTCTCTGGAAACCAATGGCCCATGATGACCTCCCAAGATCAGATTATTATGAACTCTAGTGAATAGCATAATGCAGGATCAATAGAATATGGTAATTTGCACTTAACATACCAGGTATGTGACTTGAACATTATGACTTAACATTCTAGAACTTTGACTTAACATTCTAGAACTATGATTTAACATTGCAGAATTGTTACTTAAATTCTAGAACTTTGATTTAACATTCTAGATGTTACTTAACATTCTAGAACTTTTACTTAACATTCTAGATCTGTGACCAAACATTCTAGAAATATAACTTAACATTTCAGAACTTTGACTTGAGATTCTAGAACTGTGATTTAACATTCTAGAATTGTAACTTAAGATCCTGGAACTGTTACCTTACATTGTAAAACAGTGACATCATATTCTAGGACTTAACCATAACATTCTAGAACTGTAACTTAACATTCTAGAACTTTGACTTAACATTCTAGAATTGTGATTTTTACATTCTTGAACTGACCTTCTCTGGAAACCAATGTCCCATGATGTCCTCCCAAGATCATGTTAATATGAACACTAGTAAATAGCATAATGCAGAATCTAAGCACTGATATGTTCATGTGCACTTCACATACCAGGTGTGTGACTTAACATTTGAGAATTGTAATTTAACATTCTATAACTGTAACTTAACATTCTAGGATTGTAACTTAAAATTGTACAAATTTGACTTAACATTCAAGAACTTTGAGTTGACATTCTAGAACTGTGATTTAAAATTTCTTGAATTGTAACTTAAGATCCTGGAACTGTTACTTAACATTTGAAAATTGTAACTAAACATTCTAGAATTTTGACTTAACATTCTAGAACTGTGATTTAACATTATTGAACTAAACTTCTCTGGAAACCAATGTCCCATGATGTCTTTTACCCAATTATATTAATATGAACTCTAGCGAAAAGCATAATGCAGGATCAATAGAATATGTTAAGGTACACTTAACATACCAGGTATGTGACTTAACATTTGAGAATTGTAACTTATTATTCTAGAACTTTGACTTAACATACTAGAACCGTGACTTAACATTGTAGAATTGTTACTTAACATTCTAGAATTTTGACTTGACGTTCTAGAAATGTGATTTAACATTATAGAATTGTAACTTAAGATCCTGGAACTGTTACGTAACACCGTAAAACAGTGTTTTCATATTATATTACTGCGACTTAAAATTGTTCCGTTGTGACTTTACATTCTAGGACTAAACCATAACAAAATAAAACTGTAACTTCGAATTCTAGAACTTTGACTTAACATGCTAGAATTGTGATTTAACATTCTTGATCTCAAGTTTTCTGGAAACCAATGTCCCATAATGTCTTTTACCAAGATCAGATTAATATGAACTCTAGGAAATAGCATAATGCAGGATTAAAGCAATGATATGTCCGTGTGCAATCAACAAACCAGGTGTGTGAATTGACATTTGAGAATTGTAACTTAACATTCCAGAACTGTAATTTAACATTCTAGAAGTCTTACTTAACATTCTAGAACTTTGACCCAACATTCTAGAACTGTGATTTAGCATTCTAGAATTATTACTTAACATTCTAGAATTGTGAACTAACATTCTTGACCTGACTTTCTCTGGAAACCCATGTCCCATGATGACCTCACAAGATCAGATTAAAATGAACTCTAGTGAAGAACATAATGCAGGATCAAAGCAATGATATGTTCGTGTGCACTTAACATACCAGGTATGTGACTAAACATCTGAGAATTAGAGCTAAAAATTCTAGAACTGTGATTTAACATTCTAAAATGTTTACTTAACATTCTAGAACATTGACTTAACATTCAAAAACTGTGATTTAACATTCTAAAATTGTGAATTAACATTCTTGAACTGACTTTCTCTGGAAATCAATGTCCCATGATGTCCTCCCAAGATCAGATTAATATGAACTCTAGTGAATAGCATAATGCAGGATCAATAGAATATATTAATGTGTACTTGATATAAAAGTTATGTGACTAAACAACTTACCATTCTAGAACTGTGATTTAACATTCTAGAATTGTTACTTAACATTCTATAACTTTGACTTAACATACAATTTTAATGGAAATCGATGTCCAATGATGTCCTCCCAAGATCAGATTAATATGAACTCTAATAAATAGCATAATGCAGGATCAATAGAATATGTTAATATGCACTTAACATACCAGGTATGTGACTTAACATTTGAGAATTGTAACTAAACATTCTAGAACTTTTACTTAACATTCTAGAAGTGTGATTTAACACTCTAGAATTGTTACTTAACTTTCTACAACTTTGACTTAACATTCTAGACCTGTGATTTAATATTCTAGAATTGTTACTATACATTCTAGAACTTTGACTTAACATTCTAGAACTGTGACTAAACGTTCTAGAATTGTTACTTAACAATCGAGAACTGTGACTCTACATTCTAGAATTGTGATTTAAGATTCTTGAACTGACTTTCTCTGGGAAACCTATATCCCATGATGTCTTTTACCAAGGTCAGATTAATATGAACTCTAGTGATTAGCATAGTGAAGGATCAAAATAATGAGTTAATGTGCACTTAACATACTAGGTATGTAATTTAACATTTGAGAATATTAACTAAATATTTTAGAACTTTGACTTTACATTCTGGGAATGTGACTTAACCTTCTAGAATTGTTACTTAACATTCTAGAACTTTGACTTATCATTCTAAAACTTTGATTTAACATTCTGGAACTGTGATGTAACATTCTAGAATTGTTACTTAACATTCTAGAACTTTAACTTAACATTCTAGAATTCTTTATATACTTTCTTGAACTGACTTTCTCTGGAATACAATGTCCCATGATCTATTTTACCAATATCAGATTAATATGAACTCTAATAATTAGCATAATGCAGGATCAAAGCAATGATATGTTCGTGTGCACTCAACATACAAGGTGTGCGACTTAACCATGGAGAATTGTAACTTAACATTCTAGAATTGTTATTTAACTTTCTACAACTTTGACTTAACATTGTAGACCTGTGATTTTACATTCTAGAATTGTGATTTAACATTATTGAACTAAAATTATCTGGAAACCAATGTCCCATATTGCCTTTTACCAAGATCAGATTAATATGAACTCTAGTGAATAGCATATTGAAGGATCAAAAGACTATGTTAATGTGCACATAACATACTAGATATGTGACTTAACATTTGAGAATTGTAACTTAATATTCTAGAACTTTGAGTTAACATTCTACAACTGTGATTTTACATTCTAGAATTGTTACTTAACATTCTAGAACTTTGATTTAACATTCTAGAAATGTGACTTAACATTGTAGAATTGTTACTTAACATTCTGGAATTGTGATTTAACATTATTGAACTAAACTTCTCTGGAAACTAATGTCCCATGATGTCTTTACCAAGATCAGATTAATATAAACTCTAGTGAATAGCATAATGCAAGATCAAAGCAATGATATGTCTGTGTGCTATCAACATACAAGGTGTCTGAATTAACATTTGAGAATTGTAACTTAACATTCTAGAACTGTAACTTAACACTTAAGAATTGTTATTAAACATTTTAGAACTCTGACTTAACATTCTAGACCTTTGATTTAACATTCTAGAATTGTTAGTCAACATTCTAGAACATTAAGATAACATACTAGAATTGTGATTTAACATTCTTGAACTGACTTTTTCTGGAAACCAATGTCCCATGATGACCTACCAAGATCATATTAATAATAACTCTAGTGAATTGCATAATGCATGATCAAAGCAATGATATGATCGTTTGCACTGAACATACCAGGTGTGTGACTTAACATTTCAGAATTATAACTAAACATTCTAGAACTTTGACTTAACGTTCTAGAATTGTGAATTAACATTCTTGTACTGACTTTCTCTGGAAATCAATGTCCCATGATGTCCTCCCAAAATCCGATTGATATGAACTCTAGTGAATAGCATAATATAGGATGAATAGAATATGTTAATGTGCACTTAACATAACAGGTATATGACTTAACATTCTTGAACTAAACTTCTCTGGAAACCAATGTCCCATGATGTCTTTTACCAAGATCAGATTAATATGAACTCTAGTGAATAGCATGATGAAGGATATAAAAGACATGTTAATTTTCACTTAACATAACTGGTATGTGACATTTGAGAATTGTAACTTAATATTCTAGAACTGTGACTTAACATTCTAGAATTTTTACTTAACATTCTAAAACTTTTACTTTACGTTCTAGAACTGTGATTTAACATTCTAGAACTTTGACTTAACATTCAAGAATTGTTACTTAACATTCTAGAATTGTGATTTAACATTCTTGAACTGACTTTCTCTGGAAACCAATGGCCCATGATGAGATTAGTATGAACTCTTGTGAATAACATGAAGCAGGATCAAAGCAATTATATGTGCGTGTGCACTTAACATACCAGGAATGTGACTTAACATATGTGAATAGTAACTTAATATTCTAGAACTTTGACATTACATTCTAGAATTGTGAATTAACATTCTAGAACTTTGACTTTACATTCTAGAATTGTGAATTAACATTCTTAAACTGACTTTCTCTGGAAAGTAATGTCCCATGATGTCCTCCCAAGAGCAGATTATTATGAACTCTAGTGAATAGCATAATGCAGGATCAATAGAATATGGTAATTTGCACTTAACATACCAGGTATGTGACTTTAACATTATGACTTAACATTCTAGAACTATGATTTAACATTGCAGAATTGTTACTTAAATTCTAGATCTTTGATTTAACATTCTAGATGTTACTTAACATTCTAGAACTTTGACTTAACATTCTAGAAATGGTACTTAACATTCTAGAACTTTGACTTAACATTCTAGATATGTGACCAAACATTCTAGAATTGTCACTTAACATTCTAGAACTATTACTTAACATTCTAGAACTGTGATTTAACATTGTGACTTGACGTCCTTGAACTAAACTTCTTTGGAAACAAATGTCCCATGATGTCTGATGATCAGATTAATATGAACTCAAGTGAAAATGAACATGTCTTTTTTATCCTTCAATATGCTATTCACTAAACATACCTGGTATGTGACTTAACATTTGAGAATTGAACTTTGACTTAACATTCTAGAACTGTGACTTAACATTCTAGACTTGTTACTTAACATTCTAGAACTTTTACTTGACATTCTAGAACTGTGATTTAACATTCTAGAATTGTAACTTAAGATCCTGGAACTGTTACTTAACATTGTAAAACAGTGACTTCATATTCTCGTACTTAACCATAACAATATAGAACTGTAACTTAACATTCTTGAACTTTGACTTAACATTCTAGAATTTTGATTTTACATTCTTGAACTGACCTTCTCTGGAAACCAATGTCCCATGATTTCCTTCCAAGATCATATTAATAATAACTGTAGTGACTAGCATAATGCAGGATCAAAGCAATGATATGTTTGTGTGCAGTTAACATACCAGATGTGTGACTTAACATTTGAGAATTGTAACTTAACATTCTAGAATTGTTACATAACAGTCTAGAACTTTGACTTAACATTCTAGAACTGTGATTTTACATTCTAGAATTGTTAATTAACATTCTTGAACTGACTTTCTCTGGAAACCAATGTCCCATGATGACCTCCCAAGATCAGATTAATATGAACTCTAGTGAATAGCATAATGCAGGATCAAAGCAATTATATGTTTGTGTGCACTTAACATACCAGGCATGTGACTTAACATTTGAATATTGTAACTTAATATTCTAGAACTTTGATTTAACATTCTAGAATTGTTACTTAACATTCTAGAACATTGTCTTAACATTCTAGAACTGTGATTTACCATTATAAAATTGGAACTTGAGATCCTGGAACTGTTACTTAACATTGTAAAAGAGTGACTTCATATTCTAGAACTGCGACTTTACATTGGGACACTTCACATTCTAGGACATAAACATGACAAAGTAGAACTGTAACTTAACATTCTAGAACTTTGACTTAACATTTTAGAATTGTGATTTAACATTCTTGAACTGATCTTCTATGGAAACCAATGTCCCATGATGTATTTTACCAAGATCAGATTAATATGAACTCTAGTGAATAGCATAATGCAGGATCAATAGAATATGTTAATGTCTTCTTAACATACCAGGTATGTGACTTAACATTTAAGAATTGTATTTTATTATTCTACAACTGTAACTTAACATTATAGAATTGTTACTTAACATTCTAGAACTATGATTTAACATTCTAGAATTGTTACTTAACATTCTAGAACTTTGACTTAACATTCTAGAATAGTGACTTAACATATTAGAATTGTTACTTATCATTCTAGAACTTTGACTTTACATTCTAGAAATGTGATTTAACATTCTAGAATTGTAACATAAGATCCTTGAACTGTTACTTAACATTGTAAAACAGTGACTCCATATACTAGAACTGCGACTAAACATTGTGCCACTGTGACTTTGCATTCTAGGACTTAACCTTAACATTCTAGAACTGTAACTTAACATTTTAGTACTTTGACTTAACATTCTAAAATTGTTATTTAACATTCTTGAACTATGACATAACATCCTAGAACTTTGACTTAACATTCTAGAATAGTGACTTAAAATATTAGAATTTTTACTTAATATATACTTAATATAGGATCAATAGAATATGTTATTGTGCATCTAACCTACCAGGTATGTATGTAACATTTGCCAATTGTAACTTAACATTCTAGAACTTTGACTTAACATTCTGCCACTGTGATTTAACATTCTAGAATTGTTACTTAACATTCTAGAACTTTGACTTAACATTCTAGAACTGTGACTTAACATTCTAGAATTGTTACTAAACATCCTAGAACTATTACTTGACATTCTAGAATTGTGATTTGACATTATTGAACTAAACTTCTCTGGAAACCAATACCCCATGATGTGTTTTACCAAGATCAGATTAATATGAACTCTAGTGAATAGCATAATGAAGGATAAAAAAATATATATTAATGTTCACTTAACATTATAGGTATGTGACTTAACATTGTAAAACAGTGACTTCATATTCTAGAACTGCGACTTAACATTGGGACACTGTGACTTCTCATTCTAGGATATAACCATAACGAAGTAGAACTGTAACCTAACATTCTAGAACTTTGACTTAACATTTTAGAATTGTGATTTAACATTCTTGAACTGATCTTCTATGGAAACCAATGTCCCATGATGTCTTTTACCAAGATCAGATTAATATGAACTCTAGTGAATAGCATAATGCAGGATCAATAGAATATGTTAATGTCTTCTTTACATACCAGGTATGTGACTTAACATTTGAGAATTATAACTTAATATTCTAGAACTTTTACTTAACATACTAGAACTGTGATTTAACATTCTAGAATTGTTACTTAACATTCTTCAACTTTGACTTGACATTCTAGAACTGTGATTTAACATTCTATAATTGGAACTTAAGATCCTGGAACTGTTACATAACATTATAAAACAGTGACTCCATATACTAGAACTGCGACTAAACATTGTGCCACTGTGACTTTGCATTCTAGGACTTAACCTTAACATTCTAGAACTGTAACTTAACATTTTAGTACTTTGACTTAACATTCTAAAATTGTTACTTAACATTCTTGAACTATGACATAACATCCTAGAACTTTGACTTAACATTCTAGAATAGTGACTTAAAATATTAGAATTTTTACTCAATATATACTTAATATAGGATCAATAGAATATGTTATTGTGCATCTAACCTACCAGGTATGTATGTAACATTTGCCAATTGTAACTTAACATTCTAGAACTTTGACTTAACATTCTGCCACTGTGATTTAACATTCTAGAATTGTTACTTAACATTCTAGAACTTTGACTTAACATTCTAGAACTGTGACTTAACATTCTAGAATTGTTACTAAACATCCTAGAACTATTACTTGACATTCTAGAATTGTGATTTGACATTATTGAACTAAACTTCTCTGGAAACCAATACCCCATGATGTGTTTTACCAAGATCAGATTAATATGAACTCTAGTGAATAGCATAATGAAGGATAAAAAAATATATATTAATGTTCACTTAACATTATAGGTATGTGACTTAACATTGTAAAACAGTGACTTCATATTCTAGAACTGCGACTTAACATTGGGACACTGTGACTTCTCATTCTAGGATATAACCATAACGAAGTAGAACTGTAACCTAACATTCTAGAACTTTGACTTAACATTTTAGAATTGTGATTTAACATTCTTGAACTGATCTTCTATGGAAACCAATGTCCCATGATGTCTTTTACCAAGATCAGATTAATATGAACTCTAGTGAATAGCATAATGCAGGATCAATAGAATATGTTAATGTCTTCTTTACATACCAGGTATGTGACTTAACATTTGAGAATTATAACTTAATATTCTAGAACTTTTACTTAACATACTAGAACTGTGATTTAACATTCTAGAATTGTTACTTAACATTCTTCAACTTTGACTTGACATTCTAGAACTGTGATTTAACATTCTATAATTGTAACTTAAGATCCTGGAACTGTTACATAACATTATAAAACAGTGACTTCATATTCTAGAACTGCGACTTAACTTTGTGCCAATGTGACTTGTGACATTCTAGGACTTAACCTTAACATTCTAGAACTCTAATTTAACATTCTAGAACTTTGACTTAACATTCTAGAATTGTGATTAACATTCTAGACTTTGACTTAACATTCAAGAATTGTGAATTAACATTCTTGAACAAACTTTCTCTGGAAAGTAATGTCCCATGATGTCCTCCCAAGATCAGATAATTATGAACTCTAGTGAATAGCATAATGCAGGATTAATAGAATATGTTAATGTGCATACCAGGTATGTTACTTAACATTTGACAATTGTAACTTAACATTCTAGAACGTTGACTTAAATCACAACTCTAGAATGTTAAGTCACAGTTCTAGAATATTAACATTCTTGAACGGACTTTGTCTGGAAACCAATGTTCCATGATGACCTACCAAGATCATATTAATATGAACTCTTGTGAATAGCATAATGCAGGATCAAAGCAATATGTTTGTGTGCACTTATCATACCAGGTGTGTGACTTTACATTTGAGAATTGTAACTTAACATTCTAGAACTTTGACTTAACATTCTAGAATTGTGAATTAACATTCTTGAATCGACTTTCTCTGGGAACCAATGTCCCATGATGACCTCCCAAGATCAGACCAATATGAACTCTAGTAAATAGCATAATGCAGGATCAAAGCAATCATATGTTTGTGTGTACTTAACAGACCAGGTATGTGACTTAACATTTGAGAATTGTATTTTATTATTCTAGAACTGTAACTTAACAGTCTAGAATTGTTACTTAACATTCTAGAACTATGGTTTAACATTCTAGAATTGTTACTTAACATTCTAGAACTTTGACTTAACATTCTAGAATAGTGACTTAATATTTTCAAATTGTTACTTAACATTCTAGAACTTTGACTTGACATTCTAGAAATGTGATTTGACATTCTAGAATTGTAACATAAGATCCTTGAACTGTTACTTCACATTGTAAAACAGTGACTTCATGTTCTAGAACTGCGACTTAACATTGTGCCACTGTGACTTTGCATTCTAGGACTTAACCTTAACATTCTAGAACTGTAACTTAACATTCTAGTACTTTGACTCAACATCCTAGAATTGTGATTAACATTCTAGACTTTGACTTAACATTCAAGAATTGTGATTTAACATTCTTGAACTTACTTTCTCTGGAAAGTAATGTCCCATGATGTCCTCCCAAGATCAGATTAATATGAACTCTAGTGAATAGCATAATGCAGGATCAATAGAATATGCTATTGCGCACTTAACATACCAGGTATGTTGCTTTACATTTGATAATTGTAACTTAACATTCTAGTACTTAATATTCTAGAACTGTGACTTAACATTCTAGAGTTGTGATTTAACATTCTTTAACCGACTTTGTCTGGAAACCAATGTCCCATGATGACCTACCAAGATCATATTAATATGAACTCTAGTGATTAGCATAATGCAGGTTCAAAGCAATATGTTTGTGTGCACTTAACATACCAGGTGTGTGACTTAAGTTTTAGGAATTTCCTTACTAGATGCCCGAACCACCTCAACTGGCTCCTTTCAACGCAAAGGAGCAGAGGCTCTACTCCGAGTTCCTCACGGATGGCTGAACTTCTCACCCTATCTCTAAGGGAGACTCCAGCCACCCTCCTGAGAAAACCCATTTCGGCTGCTTGTACCCGCGATCTCGTTCTTTCGGTCATGACCCAGCTTTCATGACCATAGGTGAGGGTAGGAACGAAGATTGACCGGTAGATCGAGAGCTTTGCCTTCCGGCTAAGCTCTCTTATCGTCACAACAGTGCGGTAGAGCGACTGCAACACCGCCCCCGCTGCTCCGATTCTCCGGCCAAACTCACGCTCCATCGTCCCCTCACTCGTGAACATGATCCCGAGGTACTTGAACTCCTTCACTTGGGGTAAGGACACATTCCCTATCTGGAGTAAGCAATCCACCAGTTTCCTGCTGAGAGCCATGGCCTCAGATTTAGAGGTGCTGATCCTCATCCCAGCCGCTTCACACTCGGCTGCGAACCAATCCAGTGAGTGCTGAAAGTCACTGACCGATGATGCCATCAGGACCACATCATCTGCAAAAAGCAGAGACGAGAGCCTCAGCCCCCTTCAGGATCCTTGCGAGAGTTAAGAGCTGGTCCGTTGTTCCACGTCCAGGACGGAATCCACATTGTTCCTCTTCAATCTGAGGTTCGACTATCACCTTATTTTTTTTTACTTTTAGCCTCGGAAGAAAAGAAAACAGAAAGGGCCTAAAGTTTTCAAAGTTACCTGGAGGAAGAGGGACACAATTGGGAACATTATAGCTCAATACTTTAGGAAGAATCGATCTGGTCAGTAAAATATAATAAAGTTATACTGTTATTCACAAGTTGGCCAGCAGTAATGTTTCCTACATCATGTTTTGTGTTTATAGTTAAACCTTGTGGCGCTAGGAAGCCCCCAGAAGTGGAGGAGTTGCTGACGGATGACATTCCTCAAGATGTCCCAAGTCTTGGTACGCATATTGACATTTGATAGCTTAAATAGCTTAAAGACAACCTTTATGTTTCCATTTAAAAATGTGAAATTTCGGCAACTGACTAAAGTAGTGGCCATGATTTTTTTATGCACATGCAGTAACAAAGCCATTTCGGAAATTACTTTTCTGTCTTTAAATACACTGTCCTTTACATCAATTTTTGTGTTTTATTATTTTAGCTCAACATCTTCAGAGACTAAAAACCCTAGTTTTTAGTCTCTGAAGATGTTCTGTCAGTTCAGTCCTTGAATCAGCAGAAGTGGAGGAGACACTGACCATGTCAGCACTGACAAGGAGACAGCTAATGTCTGAAAAAAAATTCAGAGCTGCAATGCCAGAGCTCTTGAATTCGAAATTGGGCGCAGAGACTGTAACAGCTGATGCTGTGGTCCGGTGCCTAGACTGTGTTCCCTCAGGAACTCAGTTTCTCTGTTCTGCGTGTGACCCAATCATTCATGCTAAAAAAATCTTCCATGATAGAGAAGCCATGATTGGTGTTTTTTTCAGACCTATTCCTATCACATCCAAAGTGGTAGAGAATGAAAGTGGCCACTATCAACTCGGTGAACAAGGTGTGTTCAAAGAATTTAGTAATGTCGTCTTCCCATGTTTTCATAATGTGCGCTGCTTGTACAGTGGCACAATATAAGCTATGTGTGAAGTTTGCTTTAGGTGTATTTTTATTTAACAATATGACCTTTATTCACTGCAGTGTGTCTACTTCCAATTCCTCCACCAACACCAACCTGCTCCTTTGGTTCAAGCCAAGACTTCACCATTGTCCCAGGAAAGCAGACTGTCTTGGTGACTATCAATGGTAAGATGTCACTCCCTTTTTATATCCCAACCGAAGTTTTGGCCTGTGTTGGACATATACTGGTCAAATAGTAAATATATTTTTATTTGTTTTCAAGTTAATACAACCTGTGCCTGCCTGATGTGTGCTGCCCACTCTGCTCTTCCAAATGGGCCCCAGGCATCAGTGACTTAATTGACTATAGATGATGGCCAGCAACCACCAGCTGCCAGATGTTATTCAAGTTTGATGTTTTCACATCATTTGAACAAATGAAGTTGGCCAGTCCAGCTTTATCCCAACAAGCATTTCTCAAAATGCTTGAACATCAGGCCCTTTCTACCGGACGTGTAAAAATACTTTTTATTTGCAAGATTTTGGAATTCCAATTTTAAAAACCTTTTATTAACCAAAATATTGCCATGCTTGTTTCCAGACGGGTAGTGTTTGTGGTGACACCTTCCACAGAGTCTACAGAGAGTTTGCCTTCTGCAATTTTAGAAAGGAACATCTGTGTCTTGTGGAGCCCTTTAAATGCCCAGCTTGCACCCCAGACATGCTGGATATATCTGCAGATGGCAACAGAAAGCATTACAGATTCAAGAAGTCCAAAGGGTCAGTGGGAAAATTGTCTTTTGTCAGTTAATATATATAATAATTTATGCTCAGTTTAATGGCAAAAACATTTAACTTTCCATATACATATAATTTCAATCATTTTGTAGCCTCTGAAAATATGTTTTTATTTTGAAAATGTTAATATTAATAATACTCCAAATTCATGGACACATGGAAAATAACATTATATATATATAATTGATGTTCATTGTTTCCATTAGTCAATTAATACATTTAATCCAACTTGAAGATTTTAGTGTTTGTTTTACGTTTGCATTTGATGACAACAATCCTTTATGTTGTCAAGGAACTTTCTGTCTCCCTTTAATGGTTCTAATCCATGCCTTACATCTTTATGATTGTTATTTTTTTTAACTTCTACAGTAAACCATAACTTCTAAATGAAGTTAATGTTAAATAGCAGTATTGATTTGTCACATTCAGATTCGGAGAGACTAAAAAATATATGGATACAAATTATTCCAATCTAACAGGACAGAAGAACCACCTCTTTTTGATGGACTGTTAATCGCACAAGATGCCAAAGTGTCTGCCTTTGTTGAAAATATCAGAAGCCAAATGACGAGTGTAAGGATTAATGCAACCTTGTAATCTCTCTTTAATTTTCACTTGTCCCGGGTTACATGTAAATGATTGTATCTACTTTCAGAGGCCTGGTCATGATGCTTGGGGGCCAGCCACTTTCACAGCAGGTAGAGAAACATCACAGAAGTCCAGGGCCAAGGTAGATGAGGAGGGTCTGCAAATAGCTGTGTGCAGACATGGAATCTTGCTGCAAGGCTTGAATCACTACCGTGGTGCAATATATAAGTACCCGATGTTCCTGCAGAAGGAGCTGGCTCCAGCTGCCAAAACGACCTTCTTTTGTATGGACATCACTTGCAGGTAGTCATAAACAAACCATAATTGAGGTTTTAATGAATGTTTAGGTGGTAATAATACGTATTTGTAGGCCACGTAGGGGCAACAACCATAGACTATATAAAAAACAACACCACAACTTGCTAACAATCACAAGTTTGAGATCATATGACCCTAGAAAATGTATATGCCTATTGTGTTATCTGAAGCATTTGCATGCCCAGCAGATCCAAGACGGCATTAATGTTAATTTGGCAACATGTTGTTATTTGATTGGTTACAGGGATTGCACTGGTGTTTTCCAAAGTCCTAGTATGTCTCCTTACCGTTATGCCATCATGCACGCTAGGGATGATGGCATAAGGAGGGCCTGAGTGACTGATTCCTCGAGTAGTCCTCATCTCTATTATTATCAGCTGCTGATACCTGCCACCTCTGTGCCAGAGGAGCGCATGTTCTCCACAGCAGGAATGATCATTAACAGAGTGCAAATGTGAATTTAATTACGTTTTTGTAAGGAAACAATGTTTTGAAGTTCTGGTTGTGAAAAAATAAATCCTTAAAGGGTAACTGTGACTGTTTTGATTGAGAATAAGCATTAGGTGTTGGGTAGGCTGTATTGCTGTGCATCATTATTCCTGCAGGAAGATGCGTTCACTTCTTCAAAAATAGATTTGGAAAAACGAGTACTCGATTGGCCCGCAAGGAACTAATGCAATTCCTTGATCTTGGAATTAACTACTAGTGCCCTTCCCTAATGCACGCAAATTCACAGATTGGTTTTTCCCATTACAGGTATTGGCCATATGTTGGAGAAAATGGCAGAGAAGTTGCCTGAGCTTCAGCCACTTACAGTGATGAAGCCTTTTCTTTCTGTGATACATGCCAAGGCTCACACTGGCAAATGTGAGGTACAGTGTAAAAGTTAAATGTTTGTGTCACAATACCTTTCTGAAGAACATACCCCTACAGTCTCCTGCACAGGAAACATTGATATGGCTTGTTATCCCTTCAAGTATTGGTGTTTCCTGAATGGTAGTCCACATTAGTGAAATCATTTAGTATATTATATGCAACACTGTTTTGTACATGTGTTTTCAGGTGAAGTGGGGTGGCAGAAGCCAGGATGGTGCAGGAAATACAGTTGGTGAGGAGGTGGAACAGGTCAACAGCTTTCTCTCGAGGGCTGCTCTGACTACAAAATTCATGACTAAGTCAGGTTGGTGTGTAGTCAGAAAAAGGGTAGGCTTGACACGGTACCAGATTGTAAAATTTGTTGGTTTTTTTTTTTTGTGTGTGTGTGTGTGTGTGTGTGTGTGTGTGTGTGTGTGTGTGTGTGTTTTACAGGCAGAGCGGATATGATAACTGTGCTTGCCATGGGATGGAACAATAGGAAGACAGAGAGTCTGCACAAGACACTGGCAAAAAGATTTGTCAAAGTAAGAAGTCTTTACTGCAAGTTAACATTTGTCATTTCATGGTTACTTTCTGTGGGATTGAATACTGGCATCACAGGTTAAAGGAGTGACAACTTTGTTCAGCTCATGTCCTGTGACTGGTGTGGTGTGGAGGCATGGCAGAGCCATATGTTGGTTGGCTGCTTGCTTGCTGGTTCACTGTGTTTCCGTGCTGCATTGGCTACAAAAACTGAGCAGAACAATGGGCTTATGGTCCACTGACTCACTGCTACTGAGTTTAACAGTCCCTTCTCCTCACACCTTTCGCTCTGAAGAACGTCTCCCAAGCATCCTCCCAACGAGCTGTGGCACAATTTTCGGCCCCACTGGCGTGTGTTGTCATCATGACAACTAACAACAATCACCATTTAGTGTTTTTGACATCAAATGACTGCAGCAAACAACTTGATGTCCTTTCTATCCAATTAGCATTCTTATATCATATTGCATTCTTTCACCATAAAATAGCCTTTGTTATAACAAGGAAATAATTGTTTCATGAGGCACATATTCTCTTTTGAGGACATACTTAGAATATCCTCATGAATTTGTGCTTGAATGTTTTGTGTGTTGTCATTTAGTTTTTTCAATCATGATTAGAGATACACTCACTGATATTGTCCCCTTTTTTTTAAAAAAATAACATATTTTGTCTGATAATATGAAATACTTTTGGTATATTAAATTCCACCAGATAGTTGTCCTACATCTTAAGCCCCTGTCACACATGCACTGCAAACCTGAAACTATCTGAACAGTTCCTGGTACAGCTATCTGTGTACACAAATATCAGATTCAGTCGGACCGGGCATCAAATGGAGTTTACCCTCCCAGCTTAGTAGTGCAAAGACTGGTTAATTCCAGACGATTTTTGCCTGCTGTATCCACGGAGTTGATGACATTTATAGGCAATGACTATAGACTTTTTTGTTTGTGATGATATTAAGAACCAGCTCCATTAGCGTATTGTCTCCACAAAATGTACTCCCCCCTGCACGCTCCCCTTGCCTAAACCAAACCAAGTAGTTACATAAAGTGTGAACACGTCTAAGTGTGTGCTGCTGCAGGACCTGATTCTCTGACATTGTTCTGGGTTCATATGTGAAACCATCTTTATTCTCTTATCTCTAATGCCCTATGTTAACATACCTTTTTACGGATCACACCATGCCTTATCTATGTTTGGTTTTTTTAAAACATTCTAAATAGACTAACAGAGAGCAGAAATCGAAGGAGCTTATCTTGAGAGTCTCAAACAGAAGCTCAACATCTCTCTGGAGGACACGGAGCAATGGGCGTGTGACATCAAGCAGTGGGCAGCCACTGGTATGTATTATGGTGGGGGGTGTATAGATTTGGTAGTCTTGCCATACATTTCGCTAAATGTTTTACAATACAATTTTTTAATGATCAATTTTGCTTGTTTCTGTTTTTCAAGAGAGACATGTAGCTCATAGTAGCCAGGAAGAGCTCCAGACAGAAATTGATGAAGAAAAAAGCATGCGCTATATCGAGAAAATGGTATTTGCTATTTCCTCACTCAACAACTTAAGCTTGTTTGTTGTAGTTTTTTCTTATAAATATATTTTTTACCTTTTATATAGCAACAAAACAAGGCAACGCAAAAGAAAGAGACTAACTGGCCTTAAGAACAAACTCAGAGAGAAGATACTGCACTACAACACCGTTGCTTCATGTGAAGAAAGAATTGACACAGAAGCAGCATGCAGTCTCTCTGAAGATATAATACTGCCTTGGGAAGCACAAAGAGAAATGTGTTGTATTTTGAGTGCTTTGGAAACATCCAATAATCATTTTAACATAAAGCTGTGAACAAAGTTGAAACATACAGTCCAAAGTGCATTATAGACAGTTCAGGGACACCCAACAAAAATGACTTTGGAAATATGTATTATGTTGCCACATAAAGTCGTGATAATGTGATTGTTGGTCTTACTGATATAAAAGACACATGCTAGACTAGTGGTCTTCATGGGAACTGAACTGGCAGAACACAGTCAATAGAAGAGACATGTTTATCAAGAAACATCCAAAATCTACCCTAACTATTTAGTAAATATGCCTACTAACTTGACATCTCACAACATACAATATGTAATGCAGCCAATGCAATCTGAATTAAATGCAGGTTTACAGGGATGAGCAGAGTATGTATTTCCTTGAATTTCTCCAATTAATATTTGTAGTTTGCTGTTGCGATTCCTTGGGAATTATGTGTATTGGCTAGATTATCATAATTTGGGATGGTGATTGTTAGGATTATATTGCTACTACAACTCTTACTCAATACTCCTTTTTGGTCCAGTTGATTATTGATATTCTTATCGGTTCTTTGTTATTATCAAATAATTGCCTTTTTTTGTTATTTAAAGATGATAATATATTCTGAAGATTAGTTTGGATTAATTTATTTATGTGGTAATTGTAATTTAATATTTCTAGATCAGCTACAACTAAGTCACTTTATACATTCAATAATATCCCACTGGCAACAAATCTAAATTGTCAATAAAATGAATTGTATTCCAGACATCACAATACTGAATGAAGTTGAGAAAAGAATGTATAACAGTCCTTCCGCCAGCTTTTAGGTCAAAGAGACCAAGCTAATGCTATGTAAAGCTGCCCCAGTTGTGATTTCACACAGAAGCAAAAGAGGCGCTTTCACTAGCATTTTTATAATTAGCTGTGATGCAGGCTACCAATTCAAGCTTGCAAGCCACACAATGAAGAACATTGTGCTAGACCTATGGTGGAATATATTAAAGCCGGTTTCACATATGATCCCTGGACAATGTAAGGGAAATCCGGTCGAGAATAGTCCTGAGTTTGCTTTAACACATGCAGCACTCAACCAGAGTGGCCCCTGGGTAGAGCGTGCAGGGGCATGTACATGTCGTAGTTACAGCAGGCTAATGGATCTGGTTCTCATTTTCGTCACAAACAACAAAGTCTCTCATAATTCTTCTAAATTGTCTGATGATTTCAGAGTCAATCCTTACTGACAAAAGCTCATGAATATCGTCATCTCTCCCGTTAAGACAATTTTGTTGCCATTTTGTGTAAATCAACCTTCTTCACCATTGAAGGTTTGATTTGCTCCACTTTTCCAATGCATAATAAGATAAAAAGCAGCTATATTCACATGTGAGCTTACTCAGAGGTTACCCAGTCTTTGTACTTAGGAGCTGGCCAGGTAAATCCCACTTGATGTCACTTGATGTCACTTGATGATCAAATATTTGTGTTCTTACATACTGATAGATAATTTTATGTTTGCAGTGTATATGTGAAAGGGGCTTAAGTGTTTTACTTTTGTCCCATCTGTTCTCTTTTCCAAAACAGTGGTGAGTCTTCGCCTGAAGAGGCGACTTTTTGACCAGGTTATGCTGGTCAGGCCTATGGAAGAGGAAAAAGTTATAATTGTGAAGGAGATGACCCAGCATTGCCAGTACCTGAGAAAGGCCTTGGACAAAGTAGACAGCCTCCTTCGTCACACTCAAGAGAACATCACGAAACATAGTATGTATTAGTACAGTCTCAGAGCTGGGCAGACAATCTGCATTTTAATGTTCATAAAGAGTTGCCTTATTTTCTATCTGATTATTATTATTTATTTTTTTTACATTTTATTTTAGCACCTCCCACAGAGCTGACAGAAGAGGGATACAGGGGGCTGCTCTGTTGTCTCCTGCGCAAACGGCACATTCTGCAGCAGAAACTGAGCGCAGTCACCAGCACTTACGCCCATTTTGACACTGACCCCTCCTTTTTCATGTAGGAGGAAGACAATGAGGACGTTGAAGAGGACAGTGACCACGAGGACAACAGCACTCCAGATATTTCAGAGGAAGAAATGTAAAGCCTGTTAGGTTGTGATTAAGTTGTGGACATAAGGCCGCAGGCTTTTATATTTATTTATTTATTTATATTTTACAATCACAGGCTATAAAATGTCTTATCAACAGAGCTAGTGACGCCGACATGCGGCAATTTGAGTTGGAATGGAGCCCATAAATGTAGGGCAGCGCAAAACAGTATTCGAACACACCACTTCCGCCTGCAACACAAGCCAAACAAGCGCAACGGTGGCTGGGGTTCAAAATGTAGCCTTCCGTTATCCAAAACTGACAAAATAAAACTACATTTCTCAGATCCGAAAGAAATAATTATAACCGATGGCCATTGCATTAACCCATCGTATTGTGAAGTTATTAAGGACTCTTTATCAAGAGATTTGTTGAAGAAAATACTTCCAGGAGGCGGGTCCTCGGTTCTCCAATGGGACTGCAGGATGATTAAAAACCCATGACTAGTCATAAATGTATTAAAAAACAAAAGCCCAATTATTTACTTAGTAAAGGAAAACAATTATGAGTCTAAGCTAAGTGATTCTACGATAAGAACGTTATCCCTCACTGGCATCTTCTTACCTTTTCCTCTTATGGGTGTTATAACACAGGCCAAGAATGAGCATTTCAGATGAATCGATAAGGTGCCTGTAGATCATGGTGATCAGTTGATCGGGGACGCGTTTGACTTTGGGGACCAAAACCACCGTCCCCATGAGATTTCACTTGAATAGTACTCAGCAGGCTCCAGAATGTGTTTTTTCCTTAAACTCTCAATTGTCCCCAAAATTGACTTATTTCAGACTGTGTGTGTGTGCCCCCCACTCCATCCCCCCTCCCCACTCAATCTGTGTATCCCTCTACATTGCCCCTAGTGGAAGTGTGTGGAATTGTCTAGGACCCCATAGGCGGTCTACATTCTGCCTGATAATAAAGATAGATAGATGGAGAAGCAAGTCAAAAGGTTTAGGTAGACTGCATTTTGCCTGATAAGAAATATATATAGTTTTATTGCAGAGCATAAGCACTGTGTTAAAATGAGTTAGCTAGCATTAGAGTGCTAGCGCTCCGTGCTAGTGCTACATGCTAACTACTTTGATGATGTGAATTTACATATAGAAAGCTAAAAGGTAGCCTGTATTTTTTACAGATAATAGATAGATAACTATCTATTAGACATAATAAGAAAGTCAAGAACTATATCTATCGACTAAAATACAGGCTACCTAGATAGATAGATAGAAGCAAGTTAAGAGCTAGAGTTAGCCTGCATTTTGTCTGGTATAAACATTTTAATACATACATGTATTATATATACACACACACACACACACACACACACACACACACACACACACACACACACACACACACACACACACACATATATACATATATCATATATTATAGTATAGTATATATTGTATTATATTATATATATACATATAATATAAAGTTATAATATAATTATAAAGGTTTTTAAATAATATATACATTTGTTTTATTTTGAGTTGTATTAGCAAGCCTGCTTTTCCAAATAATTATATAAATTAATATGGACATTTCAGGCCCCATGTGTCATAGTTTGTACACAACAAAAGTGTACAGTTTTATATCTCCTGATATTATAATCTGTATCAAATATTTTAAAAATCATCATTTGTATGCATGTAATAGGGATATAGGAGAAACCCCTCCCTGAGTTGGCTGTATAAAGAATGCTCTATCCACATTCATAAAATGTTTTCATGTCAGAAAGGACATATTGAAAGCAGTTTACCTGTCAGTTATAAAAACAGTACTCACATTCAACAGGGCATCCTGGTATCACTTCATGACAATTAAAAACAAAATAACTTGCACTTCAATAGGATGTATTTGTACCTTTGCTTATTTTTAGTGTAATTGTGGAGCAACTTTTTACACTGAAGATTATGAAAATCATCATCCGTTTCACACTCTTCTGTGTAGCCAATGTTAGTATAATTAGTAAATGTACATTCCTATACAGTGCAAGGTATCGGTAGCATGTGGCTACCATTACGACAGTCAGCCTACTTCTCCAAACCCTACTAAGCATTGCAGCTGGTTTGCATAAATGGCATTGACAACTAACTAACTGTGATTCATGAATGGTTTATCGTCTTTTTAAATGTTCTGACATGGGCACATATGCTCTCGGATAATAGTATTAAATAGAATGGTTGTGAATCAAAAGAGACATTTGCTAATTCAATTTACCTCTGTTTTTAAAATAAAGTCAATTGCTTTAAACGCTGTCGTAATAACTACACTTGATGAACATGAATGGATGCAAGTGGTATATATGTCTTCATATGGCAGATGCAATTCTCAAGCTTGAAATATGTTTTCAAGCATATAGGGTATGTGTTAGGCAATAGGGATGTGGATGAACCTGAGTATCAGTATTCATACAGTTACCAAGTATTGCAATGTTAAAAATGATGCATAGATTCTAATTTAAATGATTTCTATTATCAAAAGACTGTCATTAAAGCACTGTTCTTAAAAAGAAATAGGCCAACCTGGCTTGCAGTAGTATGAAGTGTACAGTCTTGAATAAATTCAGCCTGTTGCTGCTCTGTAAGCTTATCCTAGCCTAGCCTGCCGGTTTAGCATTATCCCTGCAGTCAACCCAACCTCATAACTTGGGTTATCAGTCAATCAATCAAGTGTATTTGTCACTAGTAATTATATAAGCTATGATGGCTTGTGTTAACTGTTCAGCTGTTGCGGACAGGGTTTCTCTAGAGAGATGTTGCCACTAAGCTATGTGAGTTATCACGGCCACTGAAGATAACTTTAGCTGCGGACTAGCATAGTCTCTGCAATTGCTGTAGAGTTTGTCCCTGTCTGGCAATATTTGAACGCTCATGAGGGCAAGCTCTGGTTGTGTTGCTCAGTAAGCAGTCACCCCACCCGATTGCAAACAGGTTTTCAACCTCACTAGCTCCGTTGTTAGTCCTGATGGCCCACCACCCGGGATCCTCCTCAAACACTTACAGGGGTTAAACAATGTGGAGTGATACTGAATTGTTTAAAGGAATTAGATGTAATTGCCATGATATGCAGGTATTATTTGATGGCTAACAACCAACTAGATTGCTTGGTATAAGCTATTCGCTTTGTAATGTTTAATGAAAACCTGTAAATATTCATAGCCTATCTGCAAGAGACAGTAGCTGTACTGACATTCAGAGTGATCATTTATGTGTACCTATCCATCTGTATCAGTAACATCTTTGTTTAATTGGACATTGCCATAAGAGCTGTCTGTTCTTCTTTGTTAAAGGTAACTGGCCAACCCTCAGCCATTAGTCCACCACCAACATCAAAACACAACACAGAGACGGTTAGCTTTTACCACTGTCAGATATATACTATAAGGAGATTCAACAGGATAGTCAGAGAAGATAAACACAACAGCATCATACTGTTGCATCATAGAGAGCATATTGATAAGCTGCATCACTGTGCGGTATGGGAACAGCATCGACATGAACCACAAATACATGCTGAGAGTGGTAAAAACTGCTGAGAGGATTGTCAGGATGCCCCTGCCATCTCTGCAGGACAGGATGATCAAAGACTCCATCAAACCGCAACACAAGCTTTTCACACGAATGCCCTCTAACTGAAGGTATAGAAGATGCAGGACCTATAGGCTGAAGGATAGTTTTCATCTATCTATTTTTATCTAGCTTCACTTTGCATACATTACACAATTCCAATGCATTTGCTACTTAAGAGAATAATTTATGAGGGGGAAAAGCCTGCATTAGTTTGTGACTAAATTATCAATATAAACATTATTTCCTGGTATAAAGGAAACTCATAATGCATAATAATGTATATGAGCTTATCTGGTTGTCTGATATAAGTTAATTATACATGAAATATTCTGTCATATAGATGATATGGCTAGCAATGAAGCGAAAATGGAGAGATCTGTGAGGAGAAGACGGGTCCGTCCTCAACAGGATGCCGAACAACACATTAAACTCAAAACTGACAAGGCTGGTCTCACAGAGCATTTTATCAACCCAGACAAAGGTAAGTTCTTGCATTTTGCAAGTAGTGTTTGTGTCAGTTGTACACAGCCTATTGATAATTATGTTGAATTACACAGTACCACATTCAAAATCTGAACTATCCCTTTATGGTTAAGTCTTGAGAAGGAAACTTTAACAAGCATGTTTGTGTTGGATACTGTACAGAGATGGTCACAAGTCACTTTTTGCAAGTCCAGGACAAGTTTGAAGTCTCTGAGGGTAGCATCAAGTCTCTTATGTTTTTGATAAATATTAATATAGAGTTGAAGGAGGGGTGGGCAATATGACGATATTAGATCGTGAAGGATCAGTACGTGTTGACCAACCCAAAGCAGAGAGATCGTAGTATCGTCTATATGGCATATGCTATCCGTTCCTATTCTATGCTCTGCAGTGAGGAAAGAAGTGTAAGAGGAAAATGTGCATGGATTTAGGAGTGTAACATATAGGTGACGGACTGGAAGTAGACAGGTGAATGATTTAGCAGTGTACTCTCTGAATAAATAAAGTTTAAATGAGAGCATAAAAAAGTCAACACATAGTGAACTTGAACTTGACAAGATGGTGGCCTCTGAAAGAATAGGCTCACCTGCAGTTACATCTTTCTGCCAAATAGGCCACTAGAAACATATCTCAAATGTTATGGAGTACAAGTTTAAGTGCTACTCAAGTCTGAGTCTGAAACTCAAGTTCCCATCTCTGATAGAGTAGGGTATTTTTATGTTACACTACTGTTGCACAGCTTTGTCTTGGCTTACAAAATATTATGGTAGATGGTAGACTATGCTAGTGGATACAAAAATGTGTTTTTTTTTAAAGGTCGAGGTGTGCTTGCTTTGGAGGTTTTTAACAAAGGAGATTTTGTGCTTGAATACCGTGGTAAACTTTTGAATCAGGATGGTCTTTATATGAAGAACTACAATGACAAAGAAGCAGTATTCCTGTTTAACTTCAAATGGAAAGGGGGATGTTGGTGGTAAGTTATAATAAATATGCTTTTGTTGGCAGGTATAATAAATAACAATAGTTTTAGGAGATGAGCTTTGAATGGCCTGTTAACCTTAAGATATCCCAATTACTAACAAACCATGCAAGAGACTCACCACCCCAGTAATACTGTAAATGTATTTTGTTGCAAGTTACCTCAATTACTTACTCAGCTTTCAAAGAAAACATGCCCTTCTTAACACTGTATACAAGCAAAGTAGGTAACTAACCTTAATATAAATATTATTGTCCTTAAGTCTTGATGCATCTGTTGAAGACAAGTCACTGGGAAGGCTTGTAAATGATGACCACATCAAGCCTTACTGCAAGATAAAAACTATTGATGTTGTTGGGATGCCACATCTTTGCCTGTTTGCCCTAAGAGACATCGCCCCAGGTGAAGAAATAACTTACAATCACAGGGATTCAGACTGGCCCTGGCACATACAGGTACAATTTGTTAAATGTTGATAATAGTTTTTTTTCTTCATTTTCATATGAATCTGATGTCATTGTGTCTTGTGATTTGACCTTTATCATGATTGGTTTGATTTTTTCCCGGTTTCCTTTTCTAGCAGAAAATGGCACTTCATGTCAACAGTCAGCTGATACCTGATGTCAGCGAGCAGCTGACACCTGCTTTCAGGGACAGACCTCAGGTAGGGGCCAGTTTATAAATACTACTTAATCTCTTAGAGATTTAAGGTATTTGTTCTCAGTGTAGTACTCAGTTGGTTTAAGAGTATATATTATTATCCAGTGTTTACCTTATAGCAGTGCAAGTAGTAATGGACTGATCGGACAATGATGTGTGTTTGAAATGTCTCCTGAAGTAATGACAGACGTGTATACTGGTTTCTAAACATTATACTTAGATTAATGTCCCCAATTGGGTATGAGTACCGTGTGTGTGTGTGTGTGTGTGTGTGTGTGTGTTTGGAATGACCCCAAAACTACTTATAGACTGATAGACTGTACCCCAATTAGGTATGATGAGCGTGTGTGTGTGTTTTGGAATGCCCCAAATGTAATGAAAATAGTACATAACATTTTTTGTTCCTTTTCCAGCAGCAATTGGCACCTGATGTTAGCCAGCCAAGTGTCAAAGAAAGCAATAAACGTCAGGAGCAAGTAGTATTTGAGTAGTATTTTATAAACTCGCCCTACCAAGAAAGAATTCAAAAATGCTCCTACACATTAATTTCTGTGTTATAGTGTGTGTGTCCACAGAGAGCCTGCCTGCTGTCTGTATTTTCTTATTTATCAGTGTTGAGTGTGTCTGCCTGCCACCTAGACCACTGCTGAATCATTTTATTTTAGCATGTATTATTGTCCAGTGTTTTTCTTATGGCAACCCAAGTAGTGATGTACTGTAAAGACAATGAGCTCTGGGAACGTCTGTAAGTACTTTAGGAGATGTTCCAAACAATTAGGTATGACTACTGCGTGTGTTTGTGTGTGTTGGAATGCCCCCAAATGTAATAAAAATAGTGAATAACATTTTTTTCCTATTCCAGCAGCAATTGGCACCTGATGTTAGCCAGCCGAGTGTCAAAGAAAGTGACAGACCTGAGGTAGGGGCCAGTGTATAAAATACTACGTAAAGACCTGTTGAGCAAGAATTTCTTTACTGAAAAAAGCTGAAAATTCTCCAAAAATGCTCCTACACGTTCATTCTTGTGTTATAGTGTGTGTATCCAAAGAGAGTCTGCCTGCTGCCTGTATTTTCTTCTTTCTTAGTGTTGAGTGTGTCTGCCTGCCACCTAGACCACTGCTGAATCATTTTATTTTAGCATGTATTTTTGTCCAGTGTTTTTCTAATGGCAACCCAAGTAGTGATGTAATGTAAAGACAATGAGCTGTGTTTGGAACATCTCCTAAAGTACTTACAGACTTTTCATATACGGATGTCCCCAATTAGGTATGACTTCTGCGTGTGTGTGTGTGTGTGTGTGTGTGAGTTTAGAATGACCCAAAAAGTACTGATAGACTTTCATCTTCGTATAATGTCAAAACATCAGTATGTATGTCCCCAATTAGGGATGCCAAGTGTGTGTGTGTGTGTGTGTGTGTGTGTGTGTGTGTGTGTGTGTGTGTGTGTGTGTGTGTGTGTGTGTGTGCGCGCGCGTATAGAACGACCCCAAAAGTAGGCCTGTGAATGTTCTCATTTGTCCAGGTCTGGCTATTTGTCTAGGAATGCGTTTCACCTCTCATCCAAGAGGCTTCATTCAATTCAATTTAATTCAATTTCATTTATAGTGTCGACTCATAACAAAAGTTATCTCAGGACACTTTACAGAGTAGGTAAAGACCACACTCAATGACTTATTTATGATTTACATAGACCCAACAATTCCTCTGTAGAGTACTGTGGCAACGAAAACCTTCCCTTTAACAGGCAGGAACGTCGGACAGACCCTGCTCTGTGGAGGACGGCCATCTGTCTTGACCGGTTGGGGAAGAAGAAAAGGAGAGAGAAAGCGAGAAATGACACACAGATGGACAGAGAGACAGACACACTTCCAGAGATGCAAGCAAGCAAAGCCTGTCTAATAGTAACTATAATAATATCTATAGTAATGTGAATATGACGTATATGTTAAGACAGTTAATACAACAGAATAGTAGAAACAAGCACGGCTAAGGTGATAGAATATGACAATGATAATAATTATGGTGGCAAACATGATTAATGATGAGTAGTGGCAATAGCAGATACAATACAGCGAGACATACCACTGGTGGTGTTTTTATGGCTACAAATTTTATAGTTTATTAAACTAGTGATAGTATATATGAGTAACAGTGATAATAGCAGCAGGAAGCGTCATGTAGGACCACAGCAGCAGGCACCACCACGATCAGCAGAGACCTGCGAGACGACAAAGCACAAACAACTCGGAAGAAGAAGCGGAATTAGTAACATGCATTGATGAGACATGAATGGTACAGACAGAGAGGAGAGAAGCTCAGAGTATCAGGAAAAGTATTATCCCCCGATAGACCGGCCTATAGCAGCATAATTAAGCAGAAGAAAATCTTTTAAGTCCTAGCTGTAAGCTTTATCAAAAAGGAACGTTTTAAGTTTACTCTTAAATATGGGGACAGTGTCTGCCTCCCGAATAACATTTGGGAGTTTGTTCCACAGGAGAGGAGCTTGGTAGCTGAAGGCTCTGCCTCCATTTCTACTTTTGGAGACTCTAGGAATGACGAGTAGCCCTGCATTATCAGAGCGCAGTTTGAGTTTCGGAGGCCTTTGGGGCCAAGTACCATAACTTCAGTTTTATCTGAGGTTAACATCAGAAAATTGCAGGTCATCCAGCTTTTTATTTCCTTAATGCACATTTGAAGTTTATCTAACTGATCGGTTTCTTCTGGTTTGATCGACAAATATAATTGTGTATCATCAGCAGTAGCTCAGTCCATAGGTGACTTGGCTGGGAACCGGAGGGTTGCTGGTTCGAGTCCCTGTGTGACACAGAGAGTGAAAATTTAATATGCATATATAAGGTCAATAGAATCGGTCCAAGGACAGAACCCTGTGGGACTCATGTGGATGGAGGATTTGTCATTAACATGTACAAACTGAGATCTATCTACAGAGACAAGTCCTTTGTCTGAAGCTATAAGAAGGTCGTTAGGATTTCAAGGGGGAATCATAGCACTGAGACAGCACTGGTGAAAATTACTGACTGGAAATCCTCAAATATCTCATTAATATGTTAAAAGTCACACAACTGATTGGCAACTAATTTCTCGAGGATCTTAGAGAGAAAAGGAAGGTTAGATATAGGTCTATAGTTGGCTAGTACCTCAGGATCAAGACTGGGCTTTTTAAGGTTTAATTACAGCTACTTTAAAAGACTGTGGTACATAACCTACTGATAAAGACATGTTAATCATATCTAATACAGGAGTGCCAACTAAAGGTAACACCTCTTTAAGTAACCTAGTTGGGATAGAGTCTAGGAGACAAGTAGAAGGTTTTGATGCTGAAATAGTAGAGGTTAATTTGTTAAGGTCGACTGTAGAAAAGCAGTCCAAGAATATATCAGGTCGTACAGTTTCTAAGGTTCCTGGGTTTGATGAAAAATTTGTGCCAAGCGAGTTGATTTTGTCTCTAATAGTTATAATTTTGTCATTAAAGAAGGTCATGAAATCGTTACTACTGAGGGTTACAGGAATACATTGCTCAATAGAGCTGTGGCTCTCTGTCAGCCTGGCTACAGTGCTGAAAAGAAATCTATGATTGTTCTTATTCTCCTCTATTAAAGATGAGTAATAGGCTGCTCTGGCATTACAGAGGGCCTTCCTATATGTTTTAAGACTTTCTTGCCAAACTAAGTGAGATTCCTCCAGTTTAGTGGAGTGCCATTTACTTTCCAACTTTCGCAATATTTGCTTTAATTCACGGGTTTGTGAGTTATACCACAGAGCTAACTTCCTCAGTTTCTCTGAAATTGATCACATTGTTGCTCCTTTAAAAAAGAAGATAATAAAACAGAGTCGAGTGTTGTTCGTAGTGAACCTGCAACACTGTCAACAAACGTTAGTGCAGGAATCTTGAATATTAGGATAAGGCATTAAAGTAAATGCAGATGGAATCACTTCCTTAAATTTAGTTATAGCACTATCAGATAAACATCTAGTGTAGACACTTTTACCCAGAGGTGAGTAGTCCTGTAATATGAATTCAAAAGTTATTAAATAATAGTCTTTCCACAGAATCCTATTTTATCAGACCATTAAGTCATTAATTTCCACACCATAAGCCAAAAGAAGGTCGAGGGTGTGATTAAAACAGTATTGCGTTTATCTCTCTATTAGATTCGATTGGTTTTAGTCAGAGTGTACATAAACCTACTCACTAAGACTATTATTATCACTGTCCACATGAATATTAAAATCTCCTACAATGATTACTTTGTCAGATTTAAGGACTAAATTTGACAGAAACTCTGAGAATTCAGATAGAAATTCAGAGTACGGACCAGGAGCACGGTACACTATAACAAGTATAATTGGCTGCACAGTTTTCCAGGTTGAATGTGGAAGACTAAGAACAAGACTTTCAAATGAATTATAATTTAATTTAGGTTTAGTGTTTATTAATAGGCCTGAGTCACAAATAGCTGCAACGCCTCCTCCTCGACCACTGCCTCGAGGAATATGAGTATTAATATGACTGGGAGGAGTGGATTCATTTAGGCTAACTTATTCTTCATGACACAGCCATGTTTCAGTCATACAGAGTAAATCAATATGGTTATCCGATATCAGATCGTTTACTAATACAGCTTTAGATGACAGAGATCTGATGTTTAAATGTCCACATTTTATTTTCTGATTTTGTTGCATAGTCACAGATTTTGCGTTGAATTGTATCAAGTTTTTCTGTATAGCTCCTCTTCTGTTCATTTTTGATCTGATTAATTTACATGATCGTGGGGCAGACAGTGTTTGTATACTATACTGAGCTGGAAAATGCTCCACAGGGAGCGCAGAGAGTGTAGGTTTTGTCATCAGTTCATGTACGCATCTGACCAGGCTGGGACTGGTCCTGGGTCCGGTCAGATGTCAGTAAATGGCACCTAATGTCATGGACAAAAAAAATGTCTAAAACATATAACACCAGCAACATACTTATTAGAAGCTTAATCAGAAGCAGTGCAGCGTGTTCGACTTCAGCCAATGTTACTCCTAGCTGTCCCTCCCGAAACATCCCAGCTCCGATGCTGATGGGATTTGCCAAACTAAAAATGTGACTGTCTCGACCTCATTGATTCAAGGTAACACTTGTTATCGTTAAAATAGTCCATCGTTATTAACTCAACACACAGTAACAGCGTTTCCCCTTGTGGTAGGCACAGAAAATAATTTGTCCCTATTCTAAAGTTTTAAATTCTGTTAAAAAGTTGATTGATACTAAAATCTCTGATTAAAAAAGTGTTTACAAATGCAGCTAACAAGTGAGTTTGGAGAAGAATCTTAAGATTACGTAGTAACACTGTAACGCTTTGGAAAGTGCTTAAAATGTTACGTATTTTAACTCCAGATTCTAGGAATAAAGGCATAACCCTCTAAGAGCTATTGATTAATATTGTGAATATTTCTCTTTCTTTTCATGTCTATACAGTATATGACATCGTCAGGACCTTAACATTTTCTTTCAGCTCCCAGGAGTATTTTCCATTTTGCCCCACTGTAAGACAGAAACACAGCAAGAAGTATTACTGTCAAATTGTTCATAATTTTAAGAATAAATATTAATGACACTGTACTTTTTACAATGAGACATGGATTATACAGGTATGCATGCATTCTTTTTTGAAAATGAGCTTTTCAATATCATATTTAGACAGTGTATAACAAAACTCCCCAACATCTGTGTGAAAGGCATGGAGAAATAATGGGGGGGAAAGAACTGTTACACCTCTGAGCTGGCATTCAAGGTAGTCACAGAGACAGAGAAAAAAATTTAGGTTTCATTTGACCAAAGAATGTATTGCCAGTATGAATCTTTTTTTCTTCATGTTTTTGGGCAAGTTAAATCTTGCAGTTTTGTGCCGTTTTATGAGGAATGTTCTTTTTCTTAGATTGCATTAGACACCAGGCCAAAACTGAGAAAATTGTGGCGTTCACTTTTATAAAGTGATACAATTATGAATCATTTCACATTATAGTGATATTGCACAGGGGGTTTCTTGATTATGTTATATACTGTGAATTTATTTTAAGTCCAATACACAATACACTGCCCAAAACATTAGACTGCTATGTGACTTGCTTGACCCTCAGACTTTGCTGTCCCTTATTAAACTGCAGTTAAAGTTGAAGACATTTTTCTATTTTTATTAGTGGATTTTCCTCATCTACAGTAACAAACTTTAGAAAACATACACAAAGATAGAATTTGTAGGTTCAACATATGCCTTGTAAACATGGTCATGGTTAAACAAACCACTAAAAAAGAAACAGTCTTGTGACAATATAATCAAAATGAATTCTCTGTAAACAATTGAACGGGACCATTTTCATTGATATGACAGTAAAATTACATGAAAGGAGGACATTTTTTTAGTAAAGGGAATTCCCACAACGTACCAAATGTGGGTGTTATTTTGTTTTTCGTCAATGATCATTTTTTAATCCATTTCTTGAACTCTGTTTTAAATAATACTTACATGCACATATTGAATTAGTCATTGGTGGCTGTGAAGATTTTCCTGTAGATACTGGCCACAAACAAATTCATTACTAGAGGAATTATACTGCAAGAAATTAATGCACATATAATCATTTAATTTTGTGCAAAAATATATTCTACAGGTCAGAGAAATATGTCTAAGTAACCTTCTTATGGCCCTAAGTTACAAGAGGGAATTCTCAACTACAAAGACTGTAAAATGGGAAAATACTCAGATTGTCTAATTCAGACTGCTGTATACTTTTTTTGTATTACTTTTTATATTCATCCAAAAATTAGTTGGAAATAATGAGGACTGTTATATTAACATGTAAATATGGACATGTGAGTATTTCTTCTTCCAAAAAAAAGGTTCTATGCTTGTCTGATCATGACATTCAATAGCTTGCTGTACAAAAAAGTGATGCGTTTCATGTGCTTTTGAAGAATTCATAAACAAACATCAATGAGGCAGGTCCTGTTACTTCAGCTAAATCAGTATTAACATACACAATTATATGACTATGTATGATAACATTCTAAGAGAATAACTGTTGAACCCACACATACCATTTGTGTCTGCTTTCTTATTTGCTTTTCTTTTACGTGAGGAAGATACTGAGTTAGGGGCAGGGAAGGGAGGTGGACATGGGGAGGGAGGTGGACACGGGGAGGGAGGTGGACAAAGGAGTGCGTATGAGGGTGAACTCAGTGTCAGACTCTGGGGTAAGTAGAAGGTGTCCCTGGTTCAGCTTCATTGTTCGGTGCTAGAGTCTGCCCCATCCTGGTTTCTGGTTCCACTTTTGGGAAGAAAAAAATGTGATGTTGGCATAAGCAGTTGTACACACCAGGGTTTCTTTCAGTATATAACTACCCCAGTGCCCTCCTGGGCCTAAATGGACTCCCCCCCAGGCTAAGCATCAGGGATTTTAAATAAAGAAAATAACTTTTTTACATGACTTTTTAACACAACTAATGCGAGGCTGTCCCACTGCCGAACTGTTCTCTCCCTGTCTGTGACGGACGGGGAGAAAGTTTCATACACACAAACAGACACACTTTAAATGACAGTGAGAACGTGTTTGTGTGTGTGCATTTGTGTGTGATGGAGAGTATTAATTACAAAATGTGGTAACGATGTGAATGTAGCAGAGCAATGTGTGTAGTTTATTGTCGATGAGTAAATGCTTCAACTCCAAGACCCAAGTCAAGTCCCCTTGTCTGTGCCTGCTACCTACATTTTATCCAAACGGGAAAGAAGAGAACGACACTGAAGACTTCTCCCTTCTCCTGATTGATTTTGCTGAGAGTTTGATTGACAGATGGTTCATCCAATAACCTACCAGATATATTTAGAAAGGGCATACCCTTTCCCCTATCTGTTTTTAATGACGCCTTCTCAGATGTTTCAGTGAAACAAACTATCTGACAAGTCAGGTTAGACCATGGGACCAGCCGATGCACAATAAGAGTTTGCCTCCCCCTGCCCCCTATACTATGATTTGGTGTTTGACACTTTATTAGAGCACAAAACAGTTTGCTGTACAAGAACATGTCAGTACCAAATGAAAGAGACATAATACCACTATGGAATCAATCAAGATTCATTATTCCACATCAAATTGTGGAAGGACACAGTTAAAGACTGATGGATAACCAGGTCTGCATTTCCATCCTAAGCCATGTTGTTCACATGTTAAAGAAAAAAAGACTTTGCTTTGCTATATGCAGAAATATGTTGCAAAGGCAGTATTTCAAAAGGAGTCTTGAAAATATAGCATGCACTGTGTAAATTACCGCTAAGGAGACTTTCATAAATCCTCTTAATTGTAATAAGGGCATTCCTGGCATCTTCTGTGTCCATTTTCCATGGACTGACACACTCGGCTGTAAACCCATCTGGAGCTCTGCTGGCAAGGAGGAGGATGGGATCTAAAAGTTGCCACATTTTATGCCTGGTAAAAGGTGTGTAGTTTGAACAGTACAGCAAACTGACCACTTTGTTGTGAGAATTTGGCATAGGACTCATAGCTGCAGCACTCTATATCCACTGCATAGTCACATGCACATGGTGGACCATGTTGCATGTGATGTATTGCATTATACAGTTGTGTATGTGTGACTCTTACATCCAAAAATTGGTATCTGCATTTTTTTTTCAGCCACTACTTTGCTCTGTCCCCTCTCTGCTTTAAGAACAACAGGGGCTATCTTTTATGTCTAAACATTACCGTCATCTTACTTCTGGATTAAAATTGTATCTTGTCAATCCTAACAAGAGTTAGAGGTGGCATTCACCATTCCACATGTAATAATCAAGAAAGTGTGTGGTGAGGGGTCTTCCTAACTTATTTATATTTCATGTTGATTTAGTTGAGCGTTAAAAAAACAAAACAACCTTTGCATTAAACCAAAAACAAACTAATAATTTATTTATTTTATTAATAATATTAATTTATTATATTAATTTGGTTAACAATGAAAAATAAAGATTAATAATGGGTATGCAAAGATTTTTTATGCCGTTTTAATTTAGTTGGCAATAAGCAGCCCACCAGAATAACTATGCAGTTATTAGGCTTTGATCTGTACTTCATCTGTACTTCTTCAAAAGCCCCGACAAAAGATATCTAGCAGGCTAAATATCTGGAACTGTGGGGGAATCCAGGAGCCAATGAGAGTACAATGCAGGTTGTGTTTGCGAGGCTCCCTCTAGTTTTTTCTGAACCTCAGCCGAGGACCATATTCCTAGGAGACAGTTTGTCTCCTCCACCGAGCACTACTTTGATTTTGCATCCATATTTTATCCAAAGAGGTTAATGAAACTGTTAATGATCTGTTTCCACAAGCTCTGCGTTTTTAAAAATGGCGCTCAGAACATTTATGTTTCTCTTGTTCGTAATCATTATCCCGCCCCCAGGCCCTGACGGAAGCAAGACTTGATTCCAGACCTGGTACAAGATTAAGCACTCTGTCTAAGCCGGCCCTCAAAATGCCTTGGTCGAATAGAGTACGCAGGCTGAGGGGAGACCAAGAGACGAGGGCACCTGTAGCAATAGGAACTGTATTTGTGGCCCTAAATGGAACCTGTCATTGGTGGGGACCAGTGGAGAAGAAAGGAGAAATTCTGCTCCTGGCCTCAGGAGAAGCTACTGAGTGACTCACCAGTGACTTAGGCAGAGTGAAAACAAGACAAGACAAGACAACTGGGAAGGGTACAGTAAATCGAGAATTCAGGATTGTCTTGCACAATAAAACCAAGATGAGTGTTAAATTGCTGCAAAAGCAAATAATGTAAGAGAAATATAGCAATGTAAATTTAAAGATCAGCTATTAATTACATATTATTTTATGACAACTGTCTGAAAGAAAAAAATAACCTACCAGTAGATTTGTTGCATCATACACTTTGTTGATGCTGCAATTTTTTTGTTTGTTTGTGTTTCCAATTTTGGCCAAATTTCTTCTTTTGATTTTCAAATTTTTTTTTGTAAGGCTGCTTGGCCCCGCACTGCTTACACGTCTTGCTGGCCACACCAATCCTTTCCTTGCATGTGATGCATTGTTTTTGAGTGGCCATCGCCGTGTGGAACTCCTCTTGCTGGACGAGGCGGGCCTCCTGGGTGCGCAGCGCCTCCGATAAGCGACCTGCCTCCCGAGTCCATACTGGCCAAATTATTCTGTCAGGCCCAGGCAGGAAAGAGGACTCAGGTGCGGAGGTTCGCGGATCAACACTGAATTTATTTGCTTGACGACAGGAACGTGGCACAGAACAAAAACCACAAACAAAAAAATCTCTCCGCACAGGAGGAACAAAAAGAAAGTCGCCAGCAATAAAGTAAAGTACAAAATAAAGTCACTCCGTCCAGGAGGAAAAAACAAAAGGCAAAGTGAACAAAATAATTAATTAAACAAGGACGCTCCAACCAGGAGGGAAAAACAATGGACAAACAAGAATTTAAAAACACTACATTTACTTTAACAAAACAAGAAATACTATCCTGAACGTGAAAAGAAAGGTTGACACAAAACCGGCAATTCACCATTGAATGGATTGATTTGTAGTGGCGTAGAAGTATAAAGGAGCATAAAAAGAAAATACTAGGTAAGTAGGGGGCAGAGCCTCAAACTTGTACTTTAGTACAATAATTGTTGAGTGTAAACCTCTGGTTAACAGGCATGTTCATTTAATAAGGATTGCTACTATTTATATTGATAAATAAATATGTTGAGTATAGACCTTTTCAAAGTTGTAAACATAAACATTCTAAATGTGTCCAAGTTTGATTCCTGTTGCAGTAAATGTGAACGACATCAGCTGACAAAAGGGTCTATACAGTTAACCTATTCAGAGGGAAATTCAGCTTCTCAGAAGAATTGCGTTTATCAAATAATCGATCATCAATTGATAAAATGAAACAACTATTGGTTAATGAATTACTCAATAATTTGCATCCCTAGTTGCCATGGGACAGTTGCCCAGTTTGCCTGGTAGGTAATCCAGCCTTGGCCGTTGGTGCCAAAACCAATCATCTTGTCACTGATGTCAATCCTACTGCTATAGTGTATTTCTGCCGTACAACAGAACATCTCATAAAAATGAATGGTTCACAGAAAAAACAGGAAAGCATGCCAGCACCATACCCCTTTAAAATAGCTAAATCAGACAATGCTAGTATTTAACAGACAAGAGGTTTAAAGTTTGAATGTAAGATGAGGACAAAATAGCGGCCGTGGGGGATAAAGCGAGATCCACCAAGATGCATGATGCCTCTGTCAGTATCTTATAGAGTAACATGAGGGCAGCCATCAGCAGTACTTACTGCAATATAGGTCATGCTAATTGTGGCAACACTGAGCTTTAGGCTGTGTATACACAGCTCTGTGCTGAGGTCATACAGGGTGAGCAGCAGGAGGCTCTGAATGTACGCAGCATCTGGCTACAGTCCCGTCCACCGGCAAAGTGTCAGGAGCAAATCATCTGTTCTTCAGTAGAGATGAAACAGTTGGCGGTGATCAATCACGGTTATCAGTATTATCGTTGAATTATTCAAATGTGGAGATGCTCAAAAAGTACTGAAATCAGTGCCTGAAGGGGGGACCTTCACTGCAGAGTAGGTGAGGAAGGAGTTGTGCAGACTCCGCCCAGGCAAGGCAGCAGGTCCCGACGGTGTCAGCCCGAGGGTCCTCAAACATGTGCAACCCAGCTGTGTGGAGTACTGCAGTACATCTACAACCTCAGCCTGAGTCTTGAGAAGGTCCCTGTTCTGTGGAAGACATCCTGCCTGGTACCAGTACCAAAGAAGGTGCGTCCCAGCGCCTCCGAAGACTACAAACCGGTGGCGCTGACGTCGCACCTGATGAAGTCCCTGGAGAGGCTGGTTCTTTCACTTCTTCGGCCCTTGGTCAGCTCATCACTGGACCCTCTACAGTTTGCCTACCAGCCAAGTCTAGGTGTGGAGGACGCTATCATCTTCCTGCTCAACCGTGCCTGCACCCACCTTGACAGAGCGGGAACCACTGTGAGAATCTTGTTCATGGACTTCTCCAGTGCCTTCAATACCATCCGGCCTGCTCTGTGGGACGTAAGCTGACGGCGATGCAGGTGGACCTTCCCCTGGTTTCCTGGATTACGGATTACTTGACGGGTCGACCACAGTATGTCACACTGCAGGACGGAGTGTCTGACACTGTGGTCAGCAGTACTGGAGCTCCACAGGGAACTGTTCTTTCCCCATTTCTGTTCACCCTGTACACCTCAGACTTTCAGTTCCTCTCTGAGTCCTGCCACCTGCAGAAGTTTGCTGACGATTCTGCAATTGTTGGCTTTGTCAGTGAGGGAAAGGAGGAGGAATACAGGGGTGTTGTGGACTCCTTCGTCGACTGGTGTGCAGCTAATCACCTGATTCTAAACGCCACCAAGACTATGGAGCTAGTGGTGGATTTCCGCAGGAGTAAATCTGCCCCCACACCCATCTCCATCAACGGCGTGACCGTGGATGTTGTCCAGGATTACAAATACCTTGGAGTATACCTGGACAACAAACTGGACTGGTCCAAGAACACTGAGGCTGTCTACAAGAAGGGCCAGTCGTCTCCATTTCCTGAGGAGGCTCCGGTCATTCAATGTATGTAACACCATGCTGCGGATGTTCTACCAGTCAGTGGTAGCCAGTGCCATCTTCTTTGCTGTTGTGTGCTGGGGCAGCAGACTGAGGGCAGCAGACGCAAAGAGGATCAGTAAGATCATCAGGGGCCTGTTTCACAAAGCAGGTTTAGTGAAAACTCTGAGTATGTTAACCCTGAAATGAGGGAAACTCTGAGTTTTCCGTTTCACAAAGGGAGGTAACTCAAACCAGAGAGAGAGGGGTAACTCTAGCCTGTTTCACAAAGGGAGGTAACTTAACCTCTCGGTCAGTTACCATGGTAACATGCTCTCTGAACATAACCTGGTCGGGACCAGGTTTTTCTCAGAAAACCTTGAGTTTCTCTCTGTCTCCGCCCTCTTTCAGCCACACACGGTGTTTCATTTCCTCATTCATTCAGTCAGCGGGCGAGTTTTGGCGAAGTATAGTTCTGCCATAGTTCCGTCTGTATTTTCAGAAAATCACTGAAAACATCAGTCATTAGAAGTTATATTAGGTGGCGACTATTTCACTACCATGGCGTGTCCTTCTGATAACAATCCCGTGGATTAAGCTGCAGCATTACTGCGCAGATAATTATATATTCGTCGGGAGATGATTATCAGACTATTGATTATAGATGTTCTTGCATTTCCAGGCAATTCTCTGTTTGAGCGGTACCGTTTCATATCACAGCAGATATTCTGTGTTGCGCTGCGTTTTTTTGCAAACGGGAGTTTTTGTATACAACGATCAATGCGTGTGACGTGTTACGGCGTGATGGTGTTTGGACAGCAAGAAGCATTGGCCGGCCCTGGCAGTGTGAGTACAAACGGGGGTGGGGCGCGGGGGGAGAGGGAGGGGGGACAAGTACCCTAAAGCCCGGGTCACGGTCTGGAAGGACAGTGTGAGTACGCTCTTACTTAAGTGAGAAATGCTGCTATACTTTACACTGTCACTTTATACCACCACTACATCACTTATTTTTGTGGTACTGTAACTTACTGCTGCTACACTTACACTGTCTCTTTATATCACCACTACATCACTTTATTTATTATTAATGTTACTGTAACTATCTGCTGCTACATTTACTGTGCTTAGGACATGCTGCTACATTTCACTGGGGTTTACTGTAACTTACTGTAACTTACTTCAGTACAAAATGCTGCTACACTCCACTGTGCCATACTGTCACTTAGTTATGTAGGAAATGCTGCTACATTTTTAACATTTTTACCACTTATAACTTATCGCTCCTTCTCACTTATTAGTTTGTACTTATTTCATTTCAATCTGCTGCTAAACTGCACAGCGCGTATTGTTGTCTATTGTATATACCTACGCTTAACCACGATGTCTGTTGCACTTTGTCACACTTAGTTCATTGCTTGATTTATCTGATGTTAGCTTTATTTTGATTTGATTTATGTTTTTATGCTCATTGTTACTCTGATCCTTTTCCACCTTTGTATTGAAATAATTTCCCTCTGGATAAATAAAGCTTCTTGAATCTTGAATCTTGAACTGGGGTGTGAATGGCACAATGCACTTTAATTTGTATTAACATTAAATCAATAACATACCCAATACCTTGGCAACATAAAAAAGACCCCAGTGGGTTAAAAGGCTGAGGAAATGCTGATTTTTCTTCTTGCCTGTTAAAGGGAAGGTTTTCAACGCTACTGTGCTCAAAGGGGGAATTGTTGGGTCTCTGTAAATCCTATATAAGTCATAGAGTGTGGTCTTTACCTACTTCGTAAAGTGTCCTGAGATAACTTTTGTTGTGATTTAGCACTGTAAATAGAATTTAATTGAAAATATTTTTTTCTATACAGAATTTCTTTTTTCACACTGTGACTACTAAGTACATTTTAAGCAAAGTATTAGTAATGATCCACAATGAATTTACGTACAATATATCTCATCTCATCTCATCTCATCTCATCTCATCTTCATCCGCTTATCCGGGGTCGGGTACAATATATTTTATAAAAAAAACAAAAACAAATAGAAGTGATGTGACATTTGCCTGCATATATCCCTGCATTGCAAAGAATTTACAGAAGTAGTAAAACCTGCAGGCTACACCGTGGTGTAGTGGTTAGCACTGTCGCCTCACAGCAGGAAGGTTCAAGGTTCGCCTGGGCCTTTCTGTGTGGAGTTTGCATGTTCTCCCCGTGTCTGCGTGGGTTTCCTCCGAGTACTCCGGTTTCCTCCCACAGTCAAAAGACATGCACCTGTTTAATTAATTACTCTAAAAATGTGAGGTGTGAATGGTCTGTCTCTGTTCGTCTCTGTGTGCCCTGCGATAGACTGGCGTACTGTCCAGGGTTTACCCCGCCTCACGCCCGATGTCAGCTGGGATCGGCTCCAGCCCCCCCGGGATAAGCGGTTGAAGATGAATGAATGAGTAAAACCTGCCTGTAGCAGGATACTTGTAGTAAATTAATACAAACTTCCGCAGATTCTGAACAACATAAAAGGCTGGCCCTGTTGACAAAGAAACAATAGAGAACCTACGTGTGCCATATTTGCATATGTGTGGCTCTCATTCGGAAAACATGAGCTAGAAAAAGTGACAGTCAATGGAGGTATTGAAAATGAATATCGGCATTGAAACAAGTTTAAGCACTAAAAAAAAAGTTCAATTAAATTAAAACAAACATTAAAACATAATCTTACGATCATGATATGTTCTTTTATATTGATATTTCTTAGCAATAATTTTTTTTCAATCTTAATCTTAATTTTTTTCTTGAGGTCTGTCTTTTTTCATTGTCACCGGTTTTCAGTTTCAACTTTCTGTCACTCTTTTGGAGTGGAGAGGAGGGGCTTGAGGGGAGGGACAAGGAGGGGGCCTTTAAGGATAATTTGCATACTTTAAGCACCGTGATCTGTGATCACGACAGTGTGGCCATCCTCTCAGATGCCTGATATGACCACATATCTGCAATGGCTTCCACAATTTTACCAGATCTCAAGTAAGTCTGTATTTCTGCCAATGTTTTTGTCATTTATAGACCCTACAGTTATATGCTTTTTTTCAAATTTTCACTGCATCAGGGGGCTGTTGCAGGAAGGTAGAATTAAAAAAAAAAGCCAAACTTGATCTAGTCTGTACTGATCATTCTGGTTAAATTAGTTGCACATACACCAAACCAGGATGAGACGCTACGGCTTTGTCAAGCGAGGTATAAGTAATTCTGACGAGTGCAGGTTCACGGGTTTCAAAGGGAGACCGCAAGGTCGAGCACAGATTTACTGATACAGACACGGAAAAGGCATATGCAGCACCCTTCTCTGCCTCAACAGCAAAATCTAATGGAAATGTATCAGGAAGTGAAGCATGTCATAAGTATATAAGGAAATTCAGCTGCTTTTATTAAACAATGAAAAAAGGGGTGATGGGCAATATCAGACGGATTGAATAAGCAAATGTTCAAAAATATATACCTGTCATTTGTGTCCCTTTCATTTTCACAAATGAACAGGTGAACACAATGCAAATGTGAGCAGTGGAACTGAACTCCTTCAAAGGAACAACACGCAGCCATTGGTTCAGATATGTGGACGACACGTAGGTTAAAATCAAATCCAAACACTGACACTGTCTGTCTGTCTACAGCAGGTACACAGAGTTATATTATTAACTGTCACTGATATATACACATATGAAGGGTCTCTGTCTCTCTCTGAGCTAATTTTATTTACAGCGCATTGTATCTTAATCTATAACAATATATGGCATTCATTTGTTGATAATATTTTGTATTAAGAATCTGGATCAGTTAAATAACTAAAGTTACCAAAAGAATGTAGTGGAGTAAAAAGTACAATATTTCTTCTGTAATGTAGTGGAGTAGAGGTATAAAGTAGCATCAAATGTTATTAATCAAGTACCTCAAAATTGTACTTCAATTCAATTTTATGTATAGTGTCAAATCATAACAAAAGTTTTCTCAGGACACTTTACAGAGTAGGTAAAGACCACACTCTGTGACTTATTTATGATTTACATAGACCCAGCAATTCCTCTGTAGAGTGTGCGCGCGTATAGAACGACCCCAAAAGTAGGCCTGTGAATGTTCTCATTTGTCCAGGTCATCGTTATCCTCAAAGCAATTTCAGTCAAAAGCAACTGGACTGGCTATTTGTCTAGGAAGGCGTTTCACCTCTCATCCAAGAGGCTTCATTCAATTAAATTCAATTCAATTTCATTTATAGTGTCGAATCATAACAAAAGTTATCTCAGGACACTTTACAGAGTAGGTAAAGACCACACTCAATGACTTATTTATGATTTACATAGACCCAACAATTCCTCTGTAGAGTACGGAGGCAACGAAAACCTTCCCTATACGGGCTGATTTTTATTAAAACAGTTATTAGGTTTATGTACACTCTGGCTAAAACCAATCGAATCTAATAGAGGGATAAACGCAGTACTAAGGCTATTATTAACAACGTCCACATGAATATCAAAATCTCCTACAATGATTACTTTATCAGATTTAAGGACTAAATTTGACAGAAACTCTGAGAATTCAGACAGAAATTCAGAGTACGGACCAGGAGCACGGTACACTATAACAAATATAATTGGCTGCAAAGTTTTCCAGATTGAATGTGAAAGACTAAGAACAAGACTTTCAAATGAATTATACTTTAGATTAGGTTTAATTAACAGGTCTGAGTCATAAATAGCTGCAACGCCTCCTCCTCGACCACTGCCTCGAGGAATATGAGTATTAATATGACTGGGAGGAGTGGATTCATTTAGGCTAACATATTCTTCATGACACAGCCAGGTTTCAGTCAGACAGAGTAAATCAATATGGTTTTCTGATATCAGATCGTTTACTAATACAGCTTTAGATGACCTGATGAGATCTGATGTTTAAAAGTCCACATTTTATTTTCTGATTTTGTTGCATAGTCGCAGATTTTGCGTTGATTTGTATCAAGTTTTTCTGTATAGCTCCTCTTCTGTTCATTTTTGATCTGATTAATTTAAATGATCGTGGGGCAGACAGTGTTTGTATACTATACTGAGTTGGAAAATGCTCCACAGGGAGCGCAGAGAGGTGTGTAAGACTGCCACTCTGCTTCCTGGGCACCTGCGACTCTGCTTCCTGATCCCAACACTGGGTTGTCATGGTTTTAGACCGCTAACAACTGCGTCCAGGTTCTTAGATACGAGAGCAGCACCCTCCAAAGTAGAATGAATACCATCTCTCTTAATAAGACCAGGTTTTCCCCAGAAAGACTGCCAATTATCTACGAAGCCCACATTATTTACCGCACAGCGACGGAATGATGACATGCGGCTATACATGTCATTGCAAGTCAAGTTGGGCAGGGGACCAGAGAAAATTACAGAGTCCGACATGGTGTGTGCTTATGCAAAAACTAACTCCACATTAATTTTAGTGACCTCCAATTGACGTAATCGGGTGTCATTACCGCCGACGTGAATAACAATCTTACCATATTTACGTTTATCCTTAGCCAGCCATTTCAAATAGGATTCAATGTCGCCCGCTCTGGCCCCTGTTTGAAACGTGAACGGGTGGATGGCCATTGGCTTCAATTAAGAACTATGCTTCCTCTCAGTCACCCAGGAGGACCCTGGCTGCTCAGGAATTGCCGCGGGAGGGCTAGCAGGGGCTCACGCTACACTATGTGGCTTCGCACCGGCTAAAGTTATAGGGGGCCGGCTAGCTGCCGTAGCGTAAGACTGAGCTTCCATGGTGGAGCTTCCGGATCCTGATATAAATAGCGCTGGTTGGTGCGCTTCAATGGGTCAGCTGACCGCGAACTATACTAAGATTATAATTTATGATGAATGTATGGGGAATTGAGGTGTTCTGTGTAAACAATGGCACAGCCATATGGAGGGTTGTTAGTGCAACATTGTGACGTGAAAGTTAATGGGAGGTTTTTTGTTTGGGTATTCTGTTTCTGTTTATGTGTTGAAACCCCTGTGCTGGGATAATTGGTTTGCCCGGGGGAGGGGCCAAAGGGTATTTAAAGGAAGCTTGAGCGGGGCATTTCGGCTGAGAGGCATGTGGGTCCTAATTGCTGCTGTGAAATCCCGATGCAAATATTTTTCTCTCTGTCCTTTTGTAAATATTTTTTCTCTCAGTCCTGTTGTAAATATTCCTGTTACTTTTCTTTGCCACCTGTGGATATTTTTCATTGGTTTTGGGTGACAGCCCCGCAACTGGGTCAGGCAGTGGCAGAGCTGAGGCTGGACGCACCTATCCAAGCACCACCCAGGGCCCCATCACTATCTGAGTCGCTGATGAGCCTTAGAATGGACTTGCCTACACCTGCTGCACCGTGCCGCAGTTCACCCTTAAGGCCACCAAGGTAAGGTCCAACCAGGAGGGTAAAACAATGGAAAAACGAGAATTCAAAAACACTACACTTTCTTTGACAAAACAAGAAATACTATCACCTGAACGTGGAAAAAATAAACTCGAGGGCATAAACAAGACTGTGGGAAAAACGCTGGATACATTCGACCAGTGGTGGACCCTCAAGGCCAGCAAGGCCTTCTCTGCTGGCCTAAACATAATCAGAAATATATTTTTTTAATATATATTCTTTCCACAAATATGTATTAAATTGTTCCCCATAGTCTATACACTTCATTTCATAGCTTTCCTAAGTTGGTTGCTCTGCTTCCAGCCCCAGGTCTGGGGGGGCTGGCATTTATGTTAGAGTTTTTATCCAATCATTATTCAGCTATCATGTGTTGCCAGGGTCCCAAATCTGCCCTTACGCATTCAGAAGCAAGAGTGCAGGCGCATGGTAGCTTAAAGTCAATGATAACGGACCTGTGGAATTAACCAATCAGCGTCAAGTTGGGTTCACTGGCGCCTGCTAGCAGGCCTACAGCGTCATCGCGTGCACGTCTTTTGATTGGATATGCGCTAGAGAGGTAGAGGTATGCAGAGCTATGCAAAGCAGTCCTGAGCACAAATGTCAATGTGATAAACGGGAAATAAGGACATTTCTAATTTGTGTAGCGCGACAAGTTGTTTTACTTTATTTAACCCACCTTAGCTGAAGGAGGCGAAGATAACGATTTGATCGCAGATTTATTTTACAACGCCATTCTCTAGAAAACTTTTCAAGATAAGCTAGACACTGTAAAGAGAGGCCGTCCGACCCCGACGCTAGCAAGCCTGACTCAGCATTATTCAAACACACTTGATCTGAGTGAGTACAAAGCATTTTATGTTTTATTAGATTTGTATGCCTTGCCCATTTTATTTAGTAATGTTAAATATGTATTAACAACCTCAATTGGCAAATATTCTGTAAATTGTTTATTTTTTAATGAACAGTGTCTGTGTGTGCGTCAAACATGTTTCTATGACACTGCGGGTTTGTGTGTGATGATGCGCTATTTGGAGAACACACTTGTTAAAGCCCATCGCTGTAGTGTTGGTGGACTTCATACAACTTTGTATTATAACTTAAAAGCCTTCTATTGTTTTCTGAAATTATGCCTTTGTGTGATATATAATGGCGCGTGAGCCCGTGGTGGAATACACTGAGCAAATGAAAGCCACAGTACAGCTTATAGTTGAGTTATTTTTGTATTTGAGTTGGGGACTTTTGCAGCTTTCTTTATTTTGCAGAGTTAATATTATTGTTAAAAAAATATATTAACGAATGTTTCTGTGACGCTGCTTCGGCTGCGACTTGATTGGTTGGACAGTGCGCTCTGCGCTGTTTTGTGAACAAACTTGTTAAAGCTCATACTGTTGGTTGAGTGAATAAAACTCAGTAGAGTAATATAACTCTGTTGTACTTGACTATATGTTAAGGTGATGCAACGCCCAGTTGTGCTGTGTTTTGGTCTAAATGCATAATGTGTAGAGCCATGGCATCATAATTATGGTTTTAAGAGGTGGATTAAGTCTGGTAGGGCATCGCTGCAGGCGCAGGTCTGAAATGCACGGCCACGCCATTAGACACATGGTATGAGATAATCTGGCATGGAACAGGGGGGAAGACACGGACTTTACACACATGAGGGAAGTGGAACCACAGGTGGAAACAGGGAATGACGTCAGACTGGTAACACAAAAGGAAGGGCAATTGACCTGGAACGAGAGGAGAGTTATCTTTCAAAATAAAGCAGGAAATGTACAAGACCAAAACCCAAAGACAGGACAGACCTCACCATGGCGTGACAGCTTGAAAAAGCTGAAAAAGATGTTTTTAAGCTTGTTAAGGCTGGAAATGACATTTCATATGTGAATCGGCCAAATAACATAAAAATGTGATCCCAAACACATATTCTTCATATGTAGGCTACCTTACACATATAATACTGTGAGATTTGTATTTTAAAGCTTCCAAACAGAACTTAGTCTATTCCATGCAAACATGGTTTTAGGTGTTTCATAGCTTAAAAAAGGCTAAAATAGTGTGTGTGTGTGTGTGTGTGTGTGTGTGTGTGTGTGTGTGTGTGTGTGTGTGTGTGTGTGTGTGTGTGTGTGTGTGTGTGTGTGTGTGTGTGTGTGTGTCGAGAGCAGGTCCAGCAGACTGGGTGAGGGTAGACTCCTTCTGGAGGAGTAGGACCTTCTGGCTGGGGTGGTACTCTCTGCGCCTGGCCTGTCGGTCATACCATGCCTTCTGGGTCTGCTGGGCCTCGCAAAGGTTGACTTCGGCCTCGTCCTGGTACTTTGCCAACCGGTCCCTCATCTCCAACACGAACTGGCCCACACCATGATCACTGACGCCAGTTCTGGGAGCCTCCCAGACCTTCAGCAGCAGGTCCAAAGGCCCCTGTACGTCCCAGCCATACAGAAGCTCAAACGGGGAGAATCCCTTGGACGCTTGGGGAACCTCCCGGTAGGCAAACAGCAAGTAGGGCAACCACTGGTCCCAGTGTCGGCCACAAACTTCTGCAGCATCTTCTTCAGGGTTTGATTGAAGCACTCAACCAGACCGTCCGTCTGAGGGTGGTATGGGGTGATCGCGGAAATCCCCAACTGTCGGTGGAAGAGCTGCAGGAGTCTGGAGGTGAAGTTGGTCCCCTGGTTGGTAATGATCTCGTACGGAACACCAACCCTGGAAAACAGCTGGACAAGACAACGCAACACAGCAGGAGCAGTGACAGTGCGCAAGGGAAAAGCCTTCGGAAACCGTGTGGCATAATCACAGAGTACCAGAATGTACTGGTGCCCTCCACTGCTCTTGACCAATGGGCCAACAATGTCCATGGCTATACGCCTAAATGGAGTGGAGATCACAGGGAGGGGTTGGAGGTAGGCGCGGTCTGACTGGCGGACATAGCAAGTCCTCTGACTGGTGGGACAGGTTTTGCAGAAGGTCTGCACATCAACATACATGGAAGGCCAATGGAATCTGGAGGATATGAGCAAGTAGTTTTTGTTGCGGCCAAGATGACCTGCCCAAGGCAAGGTGTGTGCCAGGTGCATTATCATCGACCGACATGACACAGGAACCACAAGGCGTTTGACACCGTCTGCCACTACATACAAAACATCACTGTCAACAATAAAACATTCTGTCTCCCCTTTTGCCATATCCAGCCCCCCAACCACCGTGGCGAACAAGGGCTTCAGAGTCCCGCCCCCTTCCTGACCGCCGCTGGCGACGAGACTTCCTGGGCCCCTTTGTGCCCCCTCAAACATACTGCTGTCCAGGGTTGTGGATCAGGCCCCTTTGCTACCGGGTCAGGCGCCACCCCTGCTCTTGCCTGGGCGCGAGTGATCACATGACCGGACAAACCCTTCCCCAGGTCACTGTTTTTGGGACCGGCCTCCAGCAACAAGTCCAGTAGCACAGGTAAGTCCCAACCCAGGAAAGCAGCAACAGTTAACCTTTCCACCACCCCCACAGTTAGTAAGGTTGCTCGTCCACCACCACCGTCATCTCTGCTGTGGGGTAGGAATGGCTGTCCCCATGCACACACAAAATGTCTTCCTGTCTGCTATAGTCCACAATGCCCATTGGCACCAACTCCCTTCGGACCAGTGTCAGGTAGCACCCCGAGTCAACCAGTGCAGTCACAGATTCACCGTTAATGGTAAACGCTGCTGCACTCTCCCAGCACTTGTAACCCTCAGAGTGTAACATGCCCCGTTAAGTTTCGCTTTTCTTATAGGGCACAAAGAAGCCTTGTGCCCTGCCTGCTGGCAGGAAAAAAGAATAGAATAGAATAGAATAGAATTACTTTAATGATGCCAGACTGGGAAATTATTTTGTAACAGCAGTAGTGGGTCAGCAAATAAAAACTTTGTACATAACATAAATCGAATCCAATATATACATAGTGTATAGTATATATACAGTGCATAGTGTGCTATAAACAATAAGCAATAATAATATATACAACAAAATATGCAAAATATACTATAACAATAATATATACAAAACAGTAGAGAGAGCAGAGTTCTCTGTCAGGCAGAGGTGAGAGAGTTATTATATACAGTTGTAGGAGATTAAGCCTACTTTTATTATGGCTAGAATATATATTAGTCGATGAATTAATTATGAATTAACACGACTCGTCAAAATTCAGGATTTATTTTACCTAGAAGTAAGGGCACCACACCAAAATAAGACAGGATGTTTATTAAACTTTGGTGAAGGTTTAATACCTGTTAGTAATTTAAAGTAATTGATGGTTTAAATTTTATCAGTCTCGTTTTGAACGTGTCAATTCGTTCCACAGCCTTTATCAGTGACCAACACTTTCTGCACAGAACAGAAGACTCTCACAACGACTTAAGGTTATAAACATTTATTTGACTACCTAACAAGGAGAATACAGGATAGTGCAACACTGAATAGACAATATTCATATATGTGGATATAAAAAATCTTGAGACTAGAGTGATTCAAACCTACGGGCTTGTTTATAATATCACTGGCGGGAAAAAAAACTTGCTCTAATTAGCCGTCCAACAGAACTCGGATCAGAATTTAACTGTCACCAACGTTTAACCAAGAGTTGCATTAAAAGGCCAACCTTACTTTGCCGTTGATATTACAGTCGCCCTGGCATCTTACAGTACCGTTGCAGGTTCCATGGGTCCGCGTCCCGGGGGTTGGCGGACCTCGGCTCGGTTTGTAGACTGGGTTAGCTGCGCGTTTGGATCGGCGGGTCTCGTCTGGTCCCGTCGGGCTCTTCAGGTGGCTTGCCTCTGGAGGTGGTTTGTGGGTTAACAAAAGGGTTCTGATCGGTTCTGTGGGGCTGGAGTCGCGAGTTCGGTGCAATTTCCCGGCCGGACAAAAAGGCAAAGACAGCATGAGGGGTTTAACTATAATTATAAAAGATTAAAAAAAACTTGTCTTAGAAAACTTAAAAATGTCACGTGATAAAAATAGATTAACAAACGAAAATACTTTAGTAAGAAAAATATAAAGTACGTCTCTTGCTAACTTTGGGTTAACAAAGTAACAAACAGCAGGAGGGGTGGTCAGAGGTGCAAAAAGGTAGAGATGCAGGAGAGGAGGTGCAGAGAGCGAGGGGTGTGAAGAGAGAGAGGTCAAGAGAGTTGCAGAGTGAGAGAGAGCAGAGACAGCAGTCTCTTCCTTTTCTACTCAGAAAAGGAGGAGACTCGGTTTAACCCATCCCTTTGGCTCTGAGCGAATCAACTGCTTTTTACGCCGGAATTCTAAAATTAAACTATCTTTGGTTGATTTTCCATTATTAAGCTTTCTGATATCTAATTTAACCAAAATCTTTAGGCAGACAGTTTTAACAGATACAGATTCTTATTGATGGGCCTATTATTAAAACACAACATATTTCAGGAATTAGACAAAGACTTTGCACTTCTGAAACCACATAAACATAATCACAACAAGATACAAATAATGCATATACTGTCTTCGAACAGCCAGTTGCGATGAAACATCGAACTTTAACTGTTTTCCAAACTTCTACACAAAGTTCTGTTGTGTAGATTTTATTACTGAAAGTCCCTCTGTCTCCCAATAGAGACTGTCCTCAAATTGCGGTCATATTTGACGTTGATTTAGGTTAAAAGGGGTCTTTCTTTTGGAGTTCTGGTTTTTTTATAACCCTAGGAGGGTTTGAGGTTGTAAACCACACCTTATCTCCTATCGAAACAAGTATGCAAATGTCTTATCTACTGTTGTCTTCCTGTGACGCTGAGCAGACAACCAGACACAAAAACTCCTTAAACAGCCCTTCCTCATGAGGTCCTACACAGTGATGGATTGTGGCAGGAAAGATTTCCTGAATCTGTTGCTACGACAGCGAAGCTGAAGCAGCCTTTTGGAGAAGATGCTCCGCTGTCTGACCAGTGTGAGTTGGAGAGGGTGGATAGGATTATCCATGATGGATAACAGTTTTTTCAGTGTCCTCCTCTCCACCACAGCCTCCAGAGTGTCCTGTTTGCAGCCAATCACGGAGCCAGCCTTCCTGATCAGTTTGTTGAGTCTGTTTTTGTCGCTGGCTCCAATGCTGATTCCCCAACAAACCACAGCAAAGAAAAGTACACTGGCCACCACAGACTGATAAAAGATCTCCAACATCTTGCTGCACACGTTGAAGGATCTCAGCTTCCTCAGGAAGTATAGTCTGCTCATCCCCTTCTTGTAAACAGCTTCAGTGTTAGATCTCCAGTCCAGTCTGTGGTTGATGGTAACACCCAGGTACTTGTAATCCTCCACTGCCTCCACATCCTTTCCCAGAATGCACAGAGGTTGGAAAGTCATCTTCCTCTTCTTCCTGAAATCTATCACCATCTCTCTGGTCTTGCTGATGTTCAGCCGCAGGTGATTCTGTCCAGTCCACTTCACAAAGTTGTCTACCAGTGCCCTGTACTCCTCCTCCTGTCCCTCACTTATACACCCAACAACAGCCGAGTCGTCAGAAAACTTTTGCAGGTGACACGACTCAGTGTTGTACTGAGAGTCAGTGGTGTATAAGGTGAACAGGAAAGGAGACAGTACAGTCCCCTATGGAGCTCCTGTATCACAAACCACCACATCAGACAGAGCACTGCCCATACGGACAAACTGCGGCCTGCCTGTCAGGTAGTCAGTAATCCAGGAGATCATTGTGTCATCTACTCCCATCACCCGCAGCTTCTCCCCCAGTAGCAGTGGGTGAATGGTGTCAAAAGCACTAGAGAAATCAAAGAATGTGATTCTCACAGTACCTCCTCCACCATCCAGGTGCAAATGGGCTCGTTGCAGCAGGTAGATGACAGCGTCATCAACTCCCAAGTGGGGCTGGTAAGCAAATTGCAGAGGGTCTAGCAGGGCTCTCACCTGCGGCCTCAGGTTGACCAAAACTAGTCTCTCCAGCACCTTCATGACGTAAGATGTGAGGGCCACTTGTCGATAGTCATTGAGGTCTGATGGTGTCGACTTCTTTGGAACAGGAATTAGGCAGGAAGTCTTCCAAAGCACTGGTATTCTCTCCTGACCAAGGCTCAGGTTGTAGAGGTGTTTTAGGACAGGAGACAGTTGGCTGGCACATGTCTTCAGGATCCTGGGGCTGATACCGTCAGGGCCTGCAGCCTTATGCTGGTGGAGTCTCTCCAGCTGTCTCCTAACCTGGCCTGCAGTCACAGTCATGCAGGGGAGGACGAGGAGGTGAAGGTGGAGGAGGAGGAGGAGGCAGAGGAGGAGGAGAGGTGCTGCACAGGAGAGCTCACAGCAGGGGATTGAGGGGGGAGGGGAGGAAGCATTTGGGGCAGTGAGGGTGTGTGGGGGTTTGGAGGTGTCATGGAGACAACAGAAGGCTGTGAGCTGAACCTGTTGAAGAATCTGTTCAGCTCGTTTGCCCTCTCCAGGCTGCCTGATAACTGTCTGCCGCTCACCTTACACCCAGTGATCTGCTTCATTCCAGTCCACACATCCCTCACATTGTTCTGCTGGAGTTTGGCCTCCAGCTTCCTCCTGTAGGCATCTTTACAGGTCCTCAGCATATCCCTGAGTTCATGCTGCACTCTCCTCAGTTCTTCCCTGTCTCCAGACCTGAACGCCCTCTTCTTCTTGTTAAGAATGGATTTCAGGTCATTGGTGATCCACGGCTTATTATTAGGGAAGCAGCTCACAGTCCGGGTTGGCATGGTGGTGTATTCAGAGAACCTGATGTATTCTGTGATGCAGTCGGTCATGCTGTCCAGATCCTCTCCATGTGGCTCAACAAGTGCATCCTAGTCTGTCGACTCAAAGCAGTCCTGTAGTGCGTCAGCGACCTCCTGAGTTCACCTCCTCACACTCCTAGTGTGGACAGGCTGCCGCTGAACAAGGGGAGGCAGCGGGAATACAGCGAGTCCAGTATCATGTGTTTCACGGAAACGTGGCTACACGACCAGATACCGGACTCAAACGCCACCATCCCCGGCTTCCATACGTTCTGTAGGTGCAACCGGCGCCCAAAGATGATTGTTCATTTTCTGGATTAACTCGAACTGTCAGTTTGATTAAACGTAGAACCCACAGCCTGCTGGAACAAAGACCTCAAAATGCCTTCACCCCCACAACAGGTCACACCCAGGTGTGAATCCTCCAAGGCACCCAAACTGTTCATTGGCTGAATTGACCCCCGGACTATGACATCACCTGGGCCTATATAAAGTGAAGCACACAATCTCTCGCCCTTTTTCTACTGAATCTTTTCTACTGGATCCTTCGACCGGATCTTCCTCCTACTCTCCTCCATCTCTACGCAATCACTCAACTCCAGGAGACCAGCTTCCAGCTGTCCCCTCGGCCCTGGACCTGGCCTATGGCGTGGGATCACCACAAAGGTTAACCAACCGGTTATCCTCAACTGAGCCCCGCACAGAGCGATCCGAGTCCTCTTTTGCCTAAGAGCCACAATCAGACAAGAACTACCACGGAGCTTTCTTTCTTCAACCCAGCTGCTGGCATCAAGCAATGCGCAACATCTCCCATCTCATGGACTGGTAACTAATCACCAACTGGGCATTACTACATGTTATAGGACTGTATGCACGGCTAGATACCATTGTAACTTTGTCATAAGAACTGAGAGATCAGGCTTCCGGCCTTTGTGTAACAAAGAGAATGTTCACACCTTCTTCGAGCCCCCACCTCTTCTCTTTGTCTCTCTCTCTCTCTCACACACACACACACGCACACACACACACATACGTTTGCTGTTAGCTTTAGTTAGTTTATTGTGTTTTGTTTGTTGCAGTTATTAACCTGTTAATAAATGTTTGTGTTTACCATATGTCTGATTATTTAATATTACACAAAGATGAATGAGCCAGCTTCTACTAAGAAAAGAACTTTTAAATCCTTCAACTAGTTAAACTATTATATTTATTGGTGTCTAACCCTTAATTAGTAGTTTAATATATTTTACGAGACTTTAATATTAGTTATCACTCCGTCTATGACGGTGGTGCCCCGAGGAACTCTGGTTTAACTAGAGTCATTTTTATTATTATCTTTGATAATTATTGGTGATAACTAATATTTCCTTGATTAACGGTAAGTTTATTGAGAATACTCAATCTCATAATCTGAACGTGAGTCAAGGCACTATATTTGATTGGTTCTCCGTGTGACGTTTTTAATAAATTGAAGTTATTAATTTTTAGTAATTTTTCTTTATTAATTTTCCTTATCAAATATTTCATTTGATAGTCACTATTGATCCAATTAAACCCAAAGTACCTACAGTTCCGAGCCGACAGAGACACCACCGCGAGCGGCAAGAAGAAAGGAGGAGGACTCGCCATGCTCGCCAACAACAGGTGGTGTCACCCCAGGCACATCTCCGTGAAAGACCGGTTTTGCAGCCCGGACATCGAGCTTGTTGCCATCGGACTGCGTCCTTATAATCTGCCACGGGAGTTTACCAGCGCCATCGCCATTACGGTTTACATTCCGCCGTCTGGAAATGCCGACGCAGCGTTTGACGTCATCAGCTCTGCGACTGCGGCATTACAGACGAAACACCCCAGAGCATTCGTCATCATCACAGGTGACTTCAACCACGTCTCTCTCTCATCCACTCTCCCAACGTTTCACCAGTTTGTCAAATGCACAACAAGGGACAATAAAACCATAGATCTGCTGTATGCAAACGTTAAAGAGGCATACAGCTCCACTGCCCTCCCTCCCCTGGGAAGGTCAGACCACAACCTCGTCCTGCTCTCCCCATCATACACGCCTGTGGTTCAGCGGCAACCAGTGACAGTAAGAACTGTGAGGAAATGGTCTCCTGAGGCCATGGAGTCACTGCAGGGTGCTCTAGAAGCCACTGACTGGGATGCACTGTACAAACCACACGGTGAGGACATTGATGGCATTACTGATTGCGTCTCTGATTACATTGGGTTCTGCATTGACAACACCATCCCCAGTAAAGAGGTCTGCTGCTACCCAACTAACAAACAATGGGTTACCAGCGACCTGAAGGCCCTACTTAACAAGAAAAAGAGGGCCTTCAGGTCAGGGGACCGTGCTGAGCTCAAGCGTGTTCAGAGAGAACTTAAACACAGCATCAAGGAGAGTAAGGAAAACTACAGGAGAAAACTGGAATCCAAACTGGAGAACAATAACACCAGGGATGTATGGAGGGGGATGAGTGAGATCACCGGCTTCCAGAGGAGAGGAGGAGGAGGAACAGCAGAGGGAAATGAACAACGTGCGAACGAGTTTAACCTGTTTTTCAACAGGTTTGACCCCAGCTCCCCCAGCAGCCCCCCCTGCTGCTCCTCCGAGCAACTACCTCTTCTCACAACCCCCCCACAGCTCTACACCAGCCCCACAACCCACCCCAACCCCCGCAACAGACACCAGGTTCCACCACCTCCTGCCCCCCTTCCCCACCCCCCACCTCCCTGCTGGCCCCCACCACAGTCTGTCTCACACCCCCGTCCCCCATGACCCTCGCACATCCCCCACTGCTACCTACAAACTTCTGCAGCAGTCACCACTCTGCACTACCACCCAGGTGGGTACAGGGACCTGGTCGGCAATTTTGTCAAGTGGTGTGAGGAGAACCACCTGCAACTGAACGTGGCAAAGACGAAAGAGATGGTGGTGGACTTAAGGAGGAACAAGCCCCCGCCCTCTCCAGTCTGCATTGGTGGGACGGACATAAACATTGTGGACTCCTAAAAGTACCTGGGTGTGGTGCTGGACAACAAACTGGAGTGGACCACAAACACACAGGCAGTCTACAAGAAGGGCCTGAGCCGGCTTTACTTCCTGAGGAGGCTCAGGTCCTTCAACGACTGCAACCGGATGCTTCAGATGTTTTATCAGTCTGTTGTTGCGAGCACCATCTTCTTCGCTGTGGTGTCCTGGGGTGCGGGCATCAAAGCAAAAGACGCGAACACACTGAATAAACTCATAAAGAAGGCAGGGTCTGTTGTTGGCTCTAAGCTTGTCACCCTGGAGGAGGTTGTGGAGCACAGGATGCTAGCAAAACTGCTGGTGATCATGGACAATGTCTCCCATCCCCTCCATAAAACCCTGGACAAGCTTCAGAGCAGCTTCAGCAGCAGACTCATTCAACCCCGCTGCCTTAAGGAACGGCACAGGAAATCATTCCTACCTGCTGCCGTCAGACTTTACAATGCTGCACAACAACGCTGAGCGACGCTCAGGGAATAAACTCACACTACTCAAAGTGATCACTGACATGCACCTTATCTCACTTGCACATTAAAATACACATAGCACATTTTAATATAGTGTTTTATCTGCGATACTGTACCTCTATTTTATTGTTGTTCATATTTTGTATTTTATATTTTATCTTATTTTTAGTACTTCTGATTGCTCTGTACCGCTGCTACGATTACCTAATTTCCCCTCGGGGATAAATCTATCTATCTATCTATCTATCTATCTATCTATCATTTGCATACAACAGATCCAGTGTGTTACAGTCTCTGGTGGTGCAGTCAACATACTGGTGAAATGTTGGGAAGGTTTTATCCAGTGAGACGTGATTAAAATCCCCAGTGATGACAATAAATGTGTTAGGATGCAGCGTCTGTATCTGGGCAACAGCGGAGTGGGTGACGTCACAGGCCAGCGCTGCATCAGCTGAAGGAGGAACGTACACACCGATAATGATGGCAGACGTGAATTCCCGGGGCAAATAATAAAGCCTCATCCCCACAGTCAACAGTTCAATGTCCCGGGTACAGAGACGTTTCTTCACGTGAACGTGTCCGGGATTACACCACCTCTCACTCATGTACAGTGCAATCCCTCCTCCTTTTTTCTTTCCGCTGCTTGTCACGTCCCTGTCCGCCCGAACAGTGCTGAAACCGGGAATCGCCACGCTGTGGTCCGGGATGTGTGAGTGAAGCCATGTCTCCGTGAAAGACAACACACTGCACTCACGATATTCCCTCTGCGCCTTTATCAGCGCGGCGAGCTCGTCTGTCTTGTTCCCCAGAGACCTCACATTTCCCATGACGATCGCCGGTACAGCCAGTCTGTGTCTCCTCTTCACCCTCCGTTTCACTCCAGCTCTGCAGCCACGGCGTCTCCTCCGCAGCTCCTTCAGGACCTCAGGTCTGGCTCCAGGCAGCAGTACAGGTTTACACAGCGCAATAAGCTGGTCGCTTGTGTAAACAATGCGCTCAGTGATGCGCTCCTGACCCTCCGTTGCTAGGGTTAGCAAAACCATCACAAAAACAACACAAAAAGTGCCGTGAAAGTTCAAAAAAAGAAAGGTGTTCGTCCTCTCCCAGTCTCCGGAGAAGAGTCGCCAAAAGTTCAGCAAAAACCAAAACACAAACACAACAAAAACTTTTTAAAAACTTAAAAACCCACGGGAGCTGCTGTTACAGGCTGCCACCTAGTACGGCGGCATAGCAACTACATATGAGCTCCTTACCGGGGCTGCGCTGGCGAGGTGTGGGCTGGCAGATGCTGGCTGGCTCTGGTTGCTGGTCTGGGCTGTGGCAGAACGTGACGACTGGGACCACCCTGGTAGGCAGTCGGGCCTCCCCTCCGGGCGTTACGGTATTGCAGCGCTAGCTTGCCTGCAGCTAGCCCATCCGTCGGCTCGTGCTCCTTCACCCAGGTGCGGATGTCTGCCGGGAAGACACGCAGCAGCTGCTCCAAAATGACCTGCTCACTGATCTGCTCCTTTGTATGTTGCTCTGGCAGAATCCATTGACCATAGAGACCCTTCAAGCAGTGGTAAGTCTCTGTTGGGTTCTCTCCCGGTAGAACTGCCAGGGACCGGAACTGCTGGCGATACGTCTCCAGAGAGACGTCTAACTTAGTCAGGAGCGCTGCCTTCAGGTCCGGGTACCAGTGAGCCCTGTCCTCAGCCATTGCTGTTTATGCTTCGAGCGCATTCCCCGTGAGCAGAGGCACCAGGCGACACGCCCACTCCCCATCTGGCCAACCCCGCATTCTGGCAAATGCGTTCGAAGCGGAGCAGGTAATTTCCAATGTCCTCTCCAGCCAGGTACTGTGGGATCTTGGGGTCGCCAAAGGGTCTGCTCTCTGGCTTTGGAGGTTCTGACCCGCTGCTCACCCCAAACCTTGGTAGCCTTTAGGGTGAACTGCGGCGCGGCGCAGTGGGTGTAGGCAAGTCCATTCTAAGGCTCATCTGCGACTCAGAAACTGATGGGGCCCTGGGTGGTGCTTGGATAGGTGCGCCAGCCTCAGCTCTGCCACTGCCTGACCCAGTTGCGGGGTGGGCCACGCAGCCCGGAGTCCCCTTAGCTCTGCCAGAAACTCCTCCTCTCTTTTCTGCTGTCCCTCCAGGAAGGTCCGCATGACCGCAACCAGCTCCTCTCCTGCACTTGGAGCTCCGGAGCGCAGGACTGGAGCTGCAGCACCTCCTCCGCACTCCTCGTCTGTGGACCAGGCTCCCTCCTCAACATCTTCCTCATGAGCTGGTTCCTGCTTTTGTGAGCGCAATCCAGTACGTCTTCCTGTGTACCAGACGCATGCTCCTCGTCGACTGGCCATCCCACTTCTGACACCAAATGTCGGGGTTCGCACTTTGAAGTTGATAGATGATGGCCCAGTCGGCAAGCTTCAGTGTGGTGATTTTTTTTATTGACACCAAAAAACCCAAAGAAAAATATCCACAGGTGGCAAAGCAAAAATTAGCAGGATTATTTACAACAGGACGGAGAGAAAAAATATTTACAACAAGACAGAGAAAAAATATTTACAACAGGATTTCACAGAAGCAATTAGGACCCACATGCCTCTTAGCCGAATGCCCTCCTCAAGTGAGCTGAGCTTCCCTTATATACCCCCTTGGCCCCTCCCGCGGGCAAACCAATTATCCCAACACAGGGGTGTCAACACATAAACAGGGAAACAGAATACCTAAACACAAAAACCCCATAATCTTTTACATCTGTATGTGGCACTAACGACATAGCTGTGCCTATGTTTACTCAGAACACCTCAATTATCATTAATCATATTATTTGTATAGTCCGCGGTCAGCTGACCCATTGAAGTGCGCCAACCAGCGCTATTTAAATCAGGATCCGGAACTGCCTCGGTTCGGCCGTGAACCCAAGACAGACCTCTACAGCAACAGCAGGTGAGCGTGTGTGTGTTGCGTAAGCGCCGAGTGTGCACCCTCGACGACCTACGGTGGGCAAACAGAGTTCAGGGAAATGGGCGAAAGTTTGTGTCACTGTTGGACCCGGTTTTGATGGAGCTTGGCGCCGCGTACACACACACACACACACACACACACACACACACACACACACACACACACACACACACACACACACACACACACACACACACACACACACACACACACACACACACACACACACACACACACACACACACACACACACACACACACACACACACACACACACACACACACACACACACACACACACACACACACACACACACACACACACACACACACACACACACACACACACACACACACACACACACACACTTTTAAATCCGTCCTGTTCCGTACGCATGTCAAAGTTCGGGACATGAGTGTACCGTTCGGTTTATTATGGCAGGCCGAATGTGGCACAGTTCGTGCGTAGTTTTTGTGCATCCTAAAGCGCGTTCTGAACGACTTTGCGCATCCCGCAACGTGTAAATTACGCCGTTATTTGCATTTCAAACACGCTTTTTGATGAGTGTTAAGGATATGCATATTAAACAGTCAGATGCTAATGATCTCGTCCCCTCAATTTTCTCAGCCAATAGATGTGAACTGCTTTCCACCAATCATATGCCAGGGAAAACAGACCACATCAGTCGATGCCAGATCTACTTTAGTTTGCTCAAATACTACTACTACAAACTATTACAGGACTACTTGTTTATGGTGTTTGTTTAGTGTGCTTGAAAAAAAAAAATCACATATCTAACATTTGTGGACATTTTAAGTTTAAAGATATTTCAAATATATTTTTGCTATTTATGTCTTCCTGACACTGAGAAGAACTGATAGTATGGTTAGAGTGTCAGTTTGTGAGGCAGTTCCCTACTGAGGTGCAGCTTCAGATCCCACTTTATGCATCACTCTTCCATGCTGTCTATTATGCTGTTAATAATATAATACATAACCCAATAAGGCTGAATTTGGTTTTAAGTATTAACATGCATTTACATAGCCTGAAGATGACAACATAAGAACAAGTTGCACCTTTAAGATTATACAGAGTCCAAAAGAGAGAATAAACAGAGTCCAAAAGAGAGAATAAACAATGTGGAAATATTTTAAATATGCTGTAATTGTGTGCCCGGATAAAAAAAAAATCCCAGCACACTGTAGCAGGAAATATAGGCCTATATGTGCATCAGTAGACCACTGATATGTCCGTAAAAATATGGAAGAAAACATACAGTAAAAATCTTTAATTTATTGAAAAAATAACAGTCATAATGTTAAAAGTTCAAATCTTAAATGTTCAAAGTTTCCCCTTAAAAAATAAGAAGAAATATGTATAAAGAGGTTTGAATCCTCAACATTTTACATTATTATGGGTAATTAGTGTAATTAGTGTTTTTTAAACAAGAAATGTGAATATCACCTTGATGTTCGTCTTCTCTTTTGAGCTCTCTTATTATTAGTATCAGTGCAGTGTGCGGTCATGCAAACTACCAGAGTGGACGTGCACAAACCTGTGCAAATTACAAACCTGTGCCAACCAATACAATGAGGAAGAGCCTCCCAGCACACCTGACAGACTCAGATGTAGATGATGTTGATTAAAAAAATAATCTGTGCACTATGATGTTCAGTGAAATTTTAACATTTCTTCTGTTCTCATCTGTTATGTTACCTGTGATTTGGCTTGTGCTGAAGTCATAAAATGCCTTGTTACTCTGGTATATGTTCTGCTTCACACAGGATGATTGTAAAGAGTGTATACATCCATATACTTTGTTTTCACCTCATTTGTTTTTGTTGGTATATGATATCGCAGGGTTAGAGGTTGGAGGTTGGATGACGACAGCATCGTTCAACAAAGTCTGTGGTTTCGCCGGCTGCGTGTGGATGGTCGGCCAAAACGATACTAAAGTTGTGCGGTTACAGGAAAACGCATCTCCGTGTGCATGGGCCCTAAAAGTGCTAGGATTCAAAGATTCAAACCTCCCCGTTTCCTGATTCCCATTGAGTCCTAATCTTTCAACATGTTACACAAAACAGTGCCTGTCTATAACCTATTAAACGACAAAATAGTTTTCTTCATTACAGGGAAAATGCACAAACACGTCTTCTTCCCCTGGAAAGTCAGTGTGGTCTTTCGCACTGGACTGCTCGGATATCTCCACCAGGATCCCACCAAGGCAGCCAAACTGCTGAAGGACAACCTGTCACTGCAGGACAAGTCTGCTGCGTTGAAGGAGGAGCAGATCAGGGATAATGCTCGGACTGTGGTTGTCATTAGAAGGGGTGATGCCTCAGAAATGATGGTCCCACCAAGGCAGCCAAACTGCTGAAGGATAACCCGTCACTGCAGGACTGGGAGAGTACATCCTACAATTTGGAAAATACAAGGGGGAAAACTTTATGCTGGCTCCTGAAAATGAGATAGGGTACACTGTATATCTGATCTAGAACCAGCAAAAAGAAGAGGCTGCAGGAGTATTCATACATATTTTTAAAGCTGAGGGCATAATTCAGAAATGCCAGGAGGCTGTCCTTGCTGTGTCCCTCAGCTTTAAAAATATCCAGTATCTTCTCCGCTACGAGTCATAGAAGCCAGTTGTGACAGCAGCAGCATCATAGGATAAGCTGATTGGTTTTTGCATTGTGTCACGTTGACCTGAAGACAATGTCAGGGGACTGTATAAACACCAGGGGTCTGTATAATGCGGCGGAGGGTCACGCTGACCCGAGGACAACGTAAAGGGGGCTGTATAACGCGGTGGTGGGTCACGGTGACCCAAAGACAATGTCAGGGGACTGTATAAACACCAGGGGTCTGTATAATGCGGTGGTGGGTCACGGTGACCTGAAGACAACGTAAGGGGGGCTGTATAAACACCAAGGGTCTGTATAATGCGGTGGTGGGTCACGCTGACCTGAAGACAACGTAAGGGGGGCTGTATAAACACACCAGGGGTCTGTATAATGCGGTGGTGGGTCACGATGACCCGAGGACAATGTCAGGGGGGCTGCATAAACATTAGGGATCTGTATAACGCATCGCTGGGTCACACTGACCCGAGGACAACGTAAAGGGGTCTGTATAATGCGGTGGTGGGTCACGCTACCCGAAGGCCTGCACATCAACATACATGGAAGGCCAATAGAATATGGAGGATATGCGCAAATAGGTTTTGTTGCGACCAAGATGACCTGCCCAAGGCAAGGTGTGTGCCAGGTACATTATCATTGGCCGACATGACACAGGAACCACAAGGCGTTTGACACCGTCTGCCACTGCATACAAAACATTACTGTCAACAACAAAACATTCTGTCTCCCCTTTTGCCATATCCAGCCCCCCAACGACCTTAGCGAATAAGGGCTTCAGAGTCCCGTCCTCCATTTTCAATGCCCCAATGTCCCCTGGCACTTCCCACATGCCTTTTGCACAGTCTGGCTCCAGGTATTTCAGCCCCTTTTCAAACCGTCACTGGCGGCGAGACTTGCTGGGCACCTTTGTGCCCCCCTCAAACATACTGCTGTCCAGGGTTGCAAAGAGTTCTGGATCAGGCCCCTTTGCCTGCCCCGGGTCAGGCGCCACCCGCTCTTGCCCGGGGCGCGAGTGATCACATGACCAGACAAACCCTTCCCCAGGTCACCGTCTTTGGGACCGGCCTCCAGCAACAGGTCCAGTAGCACAGGTAAGTCCCAACCCAGGATAACAGCAACGGGTAACCTTTCCACCACCCCCACAGTTAGCAGGTAAGGTTGCTCGTCCACCACCACCGTCACCTTTGCTGTGGGATAGGAATGGCTGTCCCCATGCACACACAAAATGTCTTCCTGTCTGCTATAATCCACAATGCCCGTTGGCACAAACTCCCTTCGGACCAGTGTCAGGAAGCTCCCCGAGTCAACCAGTGCAGTCACAGATTCACCGTTAATGGTAATGTCTTTAAAACGCTGTTGCCCTCTCCCAGCACTTGCAACCTCAGAGTGTAACATGCCCCGTTAAGTTTCGCTTTTCTGATAGGGCACAAAGAAGCCTTGTGCCCTGCCTGCTTGCAGTAAAAAGAGATGAGCTCCTTACCTGGGCTGCCCTGGTAAGCAGTCGGGCCTCCCCTCTGGGCGTTGAGGTACTGCAGCGCGAGCTTGCCTGCAGCTAGCCCATCTGTCGGCTCGTGCTCCTTCACCCAGGTGCGGATGTCGACGGGGAAGACATGCAGCAGCTGCTCCAAAATGACCTGCTCACCGATCTGCTCCTTTGTATGTTGCTCTGGCCGAATCCATCGACGGTAGAGACCCTTTAAGCGGTGGTAAGTCTCTGTTGGGTCCTCTCCCTGTGGAATTGCCAGGGACCGGAACTGCTGGCGATACGTCAAACTTGGTCAGGAGCGCTGTCTTGAGGTCCGGGTACCAGTGAGCCCTGTCCTCGTCCATTGTTGTGTATGCTTCGAGCGCCTTCCCTCTGAGCAGAAGCACCAGGCGACATGCCCACTCCTTATCTGGCAAACCCCACGTTCTGGCAATACCCTCGAAGCGGAGCAGGTAATTTCCGATGTCCTCTCCAGCCAGGTACTGTGGGATATTGGGGTCGCCAAAGGGTCTGCTCTCCGGCCTAGGAGGTTCTGACCCGCTGCTCACCCTAAACCTTGGTGGCCTTAAGGGTGAACTGCGGTGCGGTGCAGCGGGTGCAGGCAAGTCCATTCTAAGGCTCATCAGCAACTCAGATAGTGATGGGGCCCTGGATGGTGCTTGGATAGGTGCGTCCAGCCTCAGCTCTGCCACTGCCTGACCCAGTTGCGGGGCTGGCCACGCAGCCCGGGGTCCCCTTAGCTCTGCCAGAAATCCCTCCTCTCTTTTCTGCTGTCCCTCCAGGAAGGTCCGCATGACCGCCAGCAGCTCCTCTCCTGCACTTGGAGCTCCAGGGCAGACCTGCAGGACTGGAGCTGCAGCACCTCCTCCGCACTCCTAGTCTGTGGACCAGGCTCCCTCCTCAACATCTTCCTGATGAGCTGGTTCCTGCTTTTGTGGGTGCAATCCAGTACGTCTTCCTGTGTACCGGATGCATGCTCCTCGTCAACTGGCCATCCCACTTCTGACACCAAATGTCGGGGTTCGGACTTCGCGATGGATAGATGTTGGCCCAGTCGGCAAACTTCAGTGTGGTGATTTTTTTTATTGACACCCAAAACCAAAGAAAAATATCCACAGGTGGCAAAGCAAAAGTAACAGGAATATTAACAACAGGACAGAGAGAAAAAATATTTACAAAAGGACAGAGAAAAAATATTGACATCGATCGGGATTTCACAGCAGCAATTGGACCCACATGCCTCTCAGCTGAAATGCCCCCCTCAAGTGAGCCAAGCTTCCTTTAAATACCCTTTGGCCCCTCCCCCGGGCAAACCAATTATCCCAGCACAGGGGTTTCAACACATAAACAGAGAAACAGAATACCCAAACAAACAAAAAAAAACATTAACTTTCACGTCACAATGTTGCACTAAAAACCCTCCATATGGCTGTGCCATTGTTTACACAGAACACCTCAATTCCCCATACATTCATCATAAATTATAATCTTAGTATAGCCTGCGGTCAGCTGACCCATTAAAGCGCGCCAACCAGCGCTATTTATATCAGGATCCGGAACTGCTTCGGTTCGGCCCGTGAACCCGAGACAGACCTCTACAGTAACAGCAGGTGAGCGTGTGTGTTCGTCTATGTGTGTTGCGTAGTTGCATAGTGTGCACCCTGAACGATGTACGGTGGTTTAGGGAGTTTAGCGAAATGTGCGAACGTTTGTATCACTGCTAGACCGCGAGATGCGGTCTTTTAGAAGACAGTTGGGATGGAGCTTGGCTCCGCCGGAACAATGAGAGCGCAGCGTGCGCTCCCAGCACCGGCACTCTCTGAGAGAAAGAGCGCGCCGGTCTGGGAATGACGGGCGTTGAATGGCGCTCCGTCACATTGATTAATAGGCCTGAGTCATAAATAGCTGCAACGCTTCCTCCTCGACCACTGCCTCGAGCTATATGAGTATTAATATGACTTGGAGGAGTGGATTAATTTAGGCTAACATATTTTTCATGACACAGCCAGGTTTCAGTCAGACAGAGTAAATCAGTATGGTTATCTGATATCAGATCATTTACTAATACGGCTTTAAATGGCAGAGATCTGATGTTTAAAAGTCCACATTTTATTTTCTGATTTTGTTGCATTATCACAGATTTGGTGTTGATTTGTATCAAGTTTTTCTGTATAGCGCCTCTTCTGTTCACAGCGTTTGTATAATATACTGAGCTGGAAAACGCTCCACAGGGACCGCAGAGAGGCGTATAAGACTGCTACTCTGCTCCCTGGGTATCTGTGATAAAGGCAGAGCAGAGAGGTGTAGTAAACTGCGACTCTGCTTCCTGATCCAAACACTGTGTTGGCATGGTTTTAGACCGCTAACAACTGCGGGCCGTATGTTATGAATGAAAGTAAATTTAGTACATTGACTAAATTAATTTAAAAATAAATGAAAAGCAGATTTAGGACATTGACTTAATTAATTTAAAATAAAAAAGTAGATTAGTACATTGATTAAATTAATTTAACAATAAATAAATATAAATCAGATTTAGATTAAGTACATTGACTAAATTATTTAAAAAAATAAAAAAGCAGATTTAGTACATTGACTAAATTTATTTAAAATAAAAAGTAGATTAGTACATTGACTAAATTCATTTAAAAATAATTAAAAAGCGGATTAAGTACATTGAATGAATTAATTTAAAATAAAAAGTAGATTAGTACATTGACTAAATTAATTTAAAAAATTTAAAAATATTAAGCACATTTAGATTTAGTACATTGACTAAATTAATTTAAAAATGAATAAAAAGCAGATTTAGTACATTGACTTAATTATTTTAAATTAAAAAGTAGATAAGTACATTGATTCAATTAATTTAAAAATATATAAGTATAAAGCAGATTTAGATTAAGTACATTGACTAAATTATTTTAAAAAAAGTAAAAAGCAGACTAGTACAGTGACTAAATCTATTTAAAAATAGATAAAAAGCAGATTTAATATATTAACAAAATTAATTTAAAATAAAAGTAGATTAGTACATTGACTAAATTAATTTAAAAATAAAAATAAATAAAGCAGATTTAGATCTAGTACATTGACTAAATTAATTAAAAAATAAATAAAAAGCAGATCAAGTACATTGAATAAATTAATATAAAATAAAAAAGTAGATTAGTACATTGACTAAATTAATTTAAAAATAAATAGAAAGTGGATTTAGTACATTGAATGAAATTAATTTAAAATAAAAAAGTAGATTAGTACATTGACTTAATTAAGTTAAAAATATAAAGCAGATTTAGATTAAGTACATTGACTAAATTATTTAAAAAATAAAAATGCAGATATAGTACATTGACTAAATTAATTTAAAAATAAATGTAAAGCAGATTTAGTACATTGACTAAATTAATTTAAAAATAAGTAAAAAGCAGACCAGTACAGTGACTAAATCAATTTAAAAATAAATAAAAAGGAGATTTAGTATATTAACAAAATTAATTTAAAATAAAAAGTAGATAAGTACATTGCTTAAATTAATTAAAAAATAAAAATATATAAAGCAGATTTAGTACATTGACTAAATTAATTTAAAAATAAATAAAAAGTGGATTTAGTACATTGAATAAATTACTTTAAAATAAAAAAGTAGATTAGAACATTGACTAACTTAATTTAAAAATAGAATAGATTTAGATTTAGTACATTGACTAAATTAATTTTAAAATGAATAAAAAGCAGATTTAGTACATTGACTTAATTTATTGAAAATAATAAGTAGATTAGTACATTGACTTAATTAATTTAAAAATAAATAAAAAGCGGATTTAGTACATTGACTTAATTATTTTAAATTAAAAAGTAGATAAGTACATTGATTCAATTAATTTAAAAATATATATGTATTAAGCAGATTTAGATTAAGTACATTGACTAAATTATTTTTAAAAAAAAGCAGATTTAGTACAATGACTAAATTAATTTTAAAATAAGTAAAAAGCAGACTAGTACAGTGACTAAATCAATTTAAAAATAGATAAAAAGCCGATTTAGTATATTAACAAAATTAATTTAAAATAAAAGTAGATTAGTACATTGACTAAATTAATTTAAAAATAAAAATAAATAAAGCAGATTTAGATCTAGTACATTGACTAAATTATTTAAAAAATAAAAATGCAGATATAGTACATTGACTAAATTAATTTAAAAATAAATGTAAAGCAGATTTAGTACATTGACTAAATTAATTTAAAAATAAGTAAAAAGCAGACTAGTACAGTGACTAAATCAATTTAAAAATAAATAAAAAGCAGATTTAGTATATTAACAAAATTAATTTAAAATAAAAAGTAGATTAGTACATTGCTTAAATTAATTTAAAAATAAAAATATATAAAGCAGATTTAGTACATTGAATAAATTAATTTAAAAATAAATAAAAAGTGGATTTAGTACATTGAATACATTACTTTAAAATAAAAAAGTAGATTAGAACATTGACTAACTTAATTTAAAAATAAAAAATATAAAGCAGATTTAGATTTAGTACATTGACTAAATTAATTTTAAAATGAATAAAAAGCAGATTTAGTACATTGACTTAATTTATTTAAAATAAAAAGTAGATTAGTACATTGGTTCAATTAATTTAAAAATAAGTATAAGTATAAAGCAGATTTAGATTAAGTACATTGACTAAATTATTTAAAAAAAAAGCAGATTTAGTACATTGACTAAATTAATTTAAAAATAAGTAAAAATCAGACTAGTACAGTGACTAAATTAATTTAAAAATATTAAGCAGATTTAGATTTAGTAAATTGACTAAATTAATTTAAAAATGAATAAAAAGCAGATTTAGTACATTGACTTAATTATTTTAAATTAAAAAGTAGATAAGTACATTGATTCAATTAATTTAAAAATAAGTATAAGTATAAAGCAGATTTAGATTAAGTACATTGACTAAATTATTTAAAAAAAAAGCAGATTTAGTACATTAACAAAATTAATTAAAATAAAAAGTAGATAAGTACATTGCTTAAATTAATTTAAAAATAAAAATATATAAAGCAGATTTAGTTCATTGACTAAATGAATTAAAAAATAAATAAAAAGTGGATTTAGTACATTGAATACATTACTTTAAAATAAAAAAGTAGATTAGAACATTGACTAACTTAATTTAAAAATAAAAAATATAAAGCAGATTTAGATTTAGTACATTGACTAAATTAATTTTAAAATGAATAAAAAGCAGATTTAGTACATTGAATGAATTAATTTAAAATAAAAAGTAGATTAGTACATTGACTTAATTAATTTAAAAATGAATAAAAAGCGGATTTAGTACATTGAATGAATTAATTTAAAATAAAAAGTAGATAAGTACATTGGTTCAATTAATTTAAAAATAAGTATAAGTATAAAGCAGATTTAGATTAAGTACATTGACTAAATTATTTTAAAAAAAAGCAGATTTAGTACATTGACTAAATTAATTTAAAAATAAGTAAAAAGCAGACTAGTACAGTGACTAAATTAATTTAAAAATATTAAGCAGATTTAGATTTAGTAAATTGACTAAATTAATTTAAAAATGAATAAAAAGCAGATTTAGTACATTGACTTAATTATTTTAAATTAAAAAGTAGATAAGTACATTGATTCAATTAATTTAAAAATAAGTATAAGTATAAAGCAGATTTAGATTAAGTACATTGACTAAATTATTTAAAAAAAGCAGATTTAGTACATTGACTAAATTAATTTAAAAATAAGTAAAAAGCAGACTAGTACAGTGACTAAATTCATTTAAAAATATTAAGCAGATTTAGATTTAGTAAATTGACTAAATTAATTTAAAAATGAATAAAAAGCAGATTTAGTACATTGACTTAATTATTTTAAATTAAAAAGTAGATAAGTACATTGATTCAATTAATTTAAAAATAAGTATAAGTATAAAGCAGATTTAGATTAAGTACATTGACTAAATTATTAAAAAAAAAGCAGATTTAGTACATTAACAAAATTAATTTAAAATAAAAAGTAGATAAGTACATTGCTTAAATTAATTTAAAAATAAAAATATATAAAGCAGATTTAGTACATTGACTAAATTAATTTAAAAATAAATAAAAAGTGGCTTTAGTACATTGAATACATTACTTTAAAATAAAAAAGTAGATTAGAACATTGACTAACTTAATTTAAAAATAAAAAATATTAAGCAGATTTAGATTTAGTAAATTGACTAAATTAATTTAAAAATGAATAAAAAGCAGATTTAGTACATTGACTTAATTATTTTAAATTAAAAAGTAGATAAGTACATTGATTCAATTAATTTAAAAATAAGTATAAGTATAAAGCAGATTTAGATTAGGTACATTGACTAAATTATTTTAAAAAAAAGCAGATTTAGTACATTAACAAAATTAATTAAAATAAAAAGTAGATAAGTACATTGCTTAAATTAATTTAAAAATAAAAATATATAAAGCAGATTTAGTTCATTGACTAAATTAATTTAAAAATAAATAAAAAGTGGATTTAGTACATTGAATACATTACTTTAAAATAAAAAAGTAGATTAGAACATTGACTAACTTAATTTAAAAATAAAAAATATAAAGCAGATTTAGATTTAGTACATTGACTAAATTAATTTTAAAATGAATAAAAAGCAGATTTAGTACATTGAATGAATTAATTTAAAATAAAAAGTAGATTAGTACATTGACTTAATTAATTTAAAAATGAATAAAAAGCGGATTTAGTACATTGAATGAATTAATTTAAAATAAAAAGTAGATAAGTACATTGGTTCAATTAATTTAAAAATAAGTATAAGTATAAAGCAGATTTAGATTAAGTACATTGACTAAATTATTTAAAAAAAAAGCAGATTTAGTACATTGACTAAATTAATTTAAAAATAAGTAAAAAGCAGACTAGTACAGTGACTAAATTAATTTAAAAATATTAAGCAGATTTAGATTTAGTAAATTGACTAAATTAATTTAAAAATGAATAAAAAGCAGATTTAGTACATTGACTTAATTATTTTAAATTAAAAAGTAGATAAGTACATTGATTCAATTAATTTAAAAATAAGTATAAGTATAAAGCAGATTTAGATTAAGTACATTGACTAAATTATTTAAAAAAAGCAGATTTAGTACATTGACTAAATTAATTTAAAAATAAGTAAAAAGCAGACTAGTACAGTGACTAAATTAATTTAAAAATATTAAGCAGATTTAGATTTAGTAAATTGACTAAATTAATTTAAAAATGAATAAAAAGCAGATTTAGTACATAGACTTAATTATTTTAAATTAAAAAGTAGATAAGTACATTGATTCAATTAATTTAAAAATAAGTATAAGTATAAAGCAGATTTAGATTAAGTACATTGACTAAATTATTTAAAAAAAAGCAGATTTATACATTAACAAAATTAATTTAAAATAAAAAGTAGATAAGTACATTGCTTAAATTAATTTAAAAATAAAAATATATAAAGCAGATTTAGTACATTGACTAAATTATTTTAAAAAAGCAGATTTAGTACATTGACTAAATTAATTTAAAAATAAGTAAAAAGCAGACTAGAACAGTGACTAAATTAATTTAAAAATTTAAAAACATTAAGCAGATTTAGATTTAGTAAATTGACTAAATTAATTTAAAAAATAATTAAAAAGCAGATTTAGTACATTGACTTAATTATTTTAAATTAAAAAGTAGATAAGTACATTGATTAAATTAATTTAAAAATAAGTATAAGTATAAAGCAGATTTAGATTAAGTACATTGACTAAATTATTTAAAAAAAGCAGATTTAGTACATTGACTAAATTAATTTAAAAATAAGTAAAAAGCAGACTAGTACAGTGACTAAATTAATTTAAAAATATTAAGCAGATTTAGATTTAGTAAATTGACTAAATTAATTTAAAAATGAATAAAAAGCAGATTTAGTACATTGACTTAATTATTTTAAATTAAAAAGTAGATAAGTACATTGATTCAATTAATTTAAAAATAAGTATAAGTATAAAGCAGATTTAGATTAAGTACATTGACTAAATTATTTTAAAAAAAAGCAGATTTAGTACATTAACAAAATTAATTTAAAATAAAAAGTAGATAGGTACATTGCTTAAATTAATTTAAAAATAAAAATATATAAAGCAGATTTAGTACATTGACTAAATTAATTTAAAAATAAATAAAAAGTGGATTTAGTACATTGAATACATTACTTTAAAATAAAAAAGTAGATTAGAACATTGACTAACTTAATTTAAAAATAAAAAATATAAAGCAGATTTAGATTTAGTACATTGACTTAATTTATTTAAAATAAAAAGTAGATTAGTACATTGACTTAATTAATTTAAAAATGAATGAAAAGCGGATTTAGTACATTGAATGAATTAATTTAAAATAAAAAGTAGATAAGTACATTGATTCAATTAATTTAAAAATAAGTATAAGTATAAAGCAGATTTAGATTAAGTACATTGACTAAATTATTTTAAAAAAGCAGATTTAGTACATTGACTAAATTAATTTAAAAATAAGTAAAAAGCAGACTAGTACAGTGACTAAATTAATTTAAAAATTTAAAAATATTAAGCAGATTTAGATTTAGTAAATTGACTAAATTAATTTAAAAAATAATTAAAAAGCAGAATTAGTACATTGACTTAATTATTTTAAATTAAAAAGTAGATAAGTACATTGATTAAATTAATTTAAAAATAAGTATAAGTATAAAGCAGATTTAGATTAAGTACATTGACTAAATTATTTTAAAAAAGCAGATTTAGTACATTGACTAAATTAATTTAAAAATAAGTAAAAAGCAGACTAGTACAGTGACTAAATTAATTTAAAAATATTAAGCAGATTTAGATTTAGTAAATTGACTAAATTAATTTAAAAATGAATAAAAAGCAGATTTAGTACATTGACTTAATTATTTTAAATTAAAAAGTAGATAAGTACATTGATTCAATTAATTTAAAAACTAATAAATATTAAGCAGATTTAGATTTGGTACATTGACTAAATGAATTTAAAAATAAATGTAAAGCAGATTTAGTACATTGACTAAATGAATTTAAAAATAAATGTAAAGCAGATTTAGTACATTGACTAAATTAATTTAAAAATAAGTAAAAAGCAGACTAGTACAGTGACTGAATTAATTTAAAAATAAATGAAAAGTGGGTTTAGTACATTGAATAAATTAATTTAAAATAAAAAAGTAGATTAGTACATTGACTAACTTAATTTAAAATAAAAAAATATGAAGCAGATTTAGATTTAGAACATTGACTAAATCATTTTAAAAATAAAAAAGCAGATTTAGTACATTGACTAAATTAATTTAAAAATAAATGTAAAGCAGATTTAATACTTTGACTAAATTAAGTTAAAAATAAGTGATAAGCAGACTAGTACAGTGACTAAATGAATTTAAAAATAAATGAAAAGCAGATTTAGTATGTTGACTTAATTAATTTAAAATAAAAAGTAGATTAGTACATTGATTAAATTAATTTAACAATAAATAAATATAAAGCAGATTTAGATTAAGTACATTGACGAAATTATTTAAAAAATAAAAAAGCAGATTTAGTACATTGACTAAATTTATTTAAAATAAAAAGTAGATTAGTACATTGACCAAATTTATTTAAAAATGAATAAAAAGCAGATTTAGTACATTGACTAAATTATTTTAAACTAAAAAGTAGATTAGTACATTGATTAAATTAATTTAGAAATTAATAAATATTAAGCAGATTTAGATTTAGTACATTGACTAAATTAAGTTAAAAATAAATGTAAAGCAGATTTAGTACATTGACTAAATTAATTTAAAAATAAATGTAAAGCAGATTTAGTACATTGACTAAATTAATTAAAAAATGAATAAAAAGCAGATTTAGTACATTGACTTAATTATTTTAAATTAAAAAGTAGATTAGTACATTGATTAAATTAATTTAAAAATAAATAAATATTATGCAGATTTAGGTTAAGTACATTGACTAAATTAAGTTAAAAATAAGTAAAAAGCAGACTAGTACAGTGACTAAATTAATTTAAAAATAAATAAAAAGCAGATTTAGTGTTTTAACAAAATTAATTTAAAATAAAAAGTAGATAAGTACATTGATTAAATTAATTTAAAATAAAAAATATAAAGAAGATTTAGATTTAGTACATTGACTAAATTAATTAAAAAATAAATAAAAAGCAGATCAAGTACATTGACTAAATTAATTTAAAAATAAATAAAAAGCAGATTTAGTACATTGACTAAATTAATTTATAAGTACATTAATAAAAAAGATAAAGTAATCCTGGTTTGCACCGTCGGGGTCAGCAGCTCCTCCTCGACAGTGTCCTTCCAGGCTCGGTCTCCCTCTTAGGCTAAAAGATCATGGAACAATTGTAAAACAGGTTTGATTTGATCGGAGTGACAGCTGACTGAACAGATAAAGCAGCAGAATGAATCGAGCCTGGCTGTTAGCCTGGTCTGGGCCACCAGCACAGAATAAATCTCCATGGCCTCTTGTGCAACTGAGTCATCGATAAAGTAAACCAGGATAACAGGCATATCCCAGCCTAATCCCTTATCTACCTTCCATGCAATAGCCCCAAGACAACTTTCGTGGAATAATTTAATGTCCACACAAATCCCTGCTCTATACGGCACAATAGATCACACGCGATAATTCGAACATATGTCATATATACACCCTACAGTTGTGTGTTTTAGTTTTTCTTTGCACTATGTCAGACAACTTTTTAAAAGTGTTATTGATGTTGTTTTTATTGTTCTAATCTTTTTTTTTTTAATTCTGCCTTTATTTTTTTGAATTTTCTTCCTTGGTATCGAAAAATTAAAAAATTTTGCACAGTAGTGTATATGGTCTACGATAGTATCTAAATTGTTGTTTTTCACGATAGATGACATCACAAAATCGAATGTCCCTCGTTTTGCGAAAAACAATCAAAACACACCATTTTGAGAGGCCACACATTCACTGCATGATCAAGCCTCGTAAGACTAGTAGCGGACTACTGCCGCTGTTGCCAGATTAGACTTTTATCAGCCAAAAGATTTAGGCGGTTTTGCCAGGTTTTTTTTCTGGTTTGGAAATTAAATCTCAATTCGGCAGCCGTGACTATAGTGCGTGCACATATGGGGATATTGATTTTTGTTAATATCGCACACCTACATTCATTTTCCAATAATGTCTTATTTTATGAGAATGCACAATGGCAAACATACACCATATATATTTATTTATATATATATATATATATATATATATATATATATACACACACACACACACACACACACACACACACGCAGATGCAGAGGTGGAAAGTAACTGAGTACATTTACTCAAGTAAGTACAATTTTGAGGTACTTGATTTATTACATTTGATGCTACTTTATACTTATACTCCACTACATTACAGAAGAACTATTGTACTTTTTACTCCACTACATTCTTAGTTATTTTACCGATTCAGATTCTTAATACAAAATATTATCAACAAATTAATACCATATATTGTAATAGATTAAGATACACTGCGCTGTAAATAAAATTAGCCCAGAGCGAGACAGAGACCCTTCATATGTGTATATATCAGTGACAGTTAATAGTATAACTCTGTGTACCTGCTGTAGACAGTCAGACAGTCAGACAGACAGACAGTGTTTGGATTTGATTTTAACCCATCTGTCGTCCACATATCTGAACCAATAGCTGTGTGTTGTTCCTTTAAAGGTGTTTAGTTCCACTGGTACACCTCGCTTGACAAAGCCGTAGCTTCTCATTCTGGTTTGGTGCATGTGCAACTAATTTAACCAGAATGATCAGAACAGACTAGATCAAGTTTGGCTTTTTCATTTATCGCGGACGTTTTAATTCTGCCTTCCTGCAACAGCCCCCTGATGCAGTGAAAAGTTGAAAGAAAGCACATAACTGTAGGGTCTATATATGACAAATATTTTCAAGTTCTCTTCTTTGTTTTCTTGTGTTGTAGAGCTCAGGGATTTGTGTGGACATTAAATGATTCCATGAAGGAGGTTAAACCTTGGATTCAGTTGGTAAATCAGTTGTTGTTAGTCAGGTTTCTCCATAGTGTAAACGGTGATCTGGTCCATGCGAATGTATTCAGCTACAGTCTTGTTTATCTTCTGTGTTTCTGCTGACTTGGCTCCATATTATCTCTGCTGATTAAATCGTAAGTATAGCAGCTGCCACAGTTTCTGTCTCACTGTTGGTTAACTTTTCAGACCCGTTACTGTGTCACCCTGTTAAATACACGTTAGACACAATGACTGATAATGTTAGCTGCTCAGGACTACTCAGCATTAATCAGAATCAGAATCAGAAATACTTGAATAATCCCCAGGGGAAATTATTTTTGTTACACAACTCCAGATATACAAACAAGTATTATACAGACTAAACATGTATTAGAAAAGACTCAAATGTAAATTTATAGAAATTAATAATTACAGTAGTGAAGTATAAAGATGATCAAAGATTGTGTGTGGTTGAGTCTGAATTACCGAGAGGAGGTGACAGACTCTCCACCGGCCCTCCTGATCAGTTTGTTCAGTCTGTTGGTGTCTACGAATTTCAGAGTGGAGTCTTGTCTGCTGTCTTCTCACCAGGTCATGCGTGAAGGACACCGTAGAGGTGTCCGTCAGGGGAGGGCTGAGGTCATAAGGTATGGAGCTAGAACAGTGACAGTTAACTGAGGTATTGAAGAAAAAAAAGTAAGCACTGAAAAATGTTCAACTTAAAAATAAAATACAAAAAAAAGAAATCATCTCACAATCATGTTTTGCATTTTCATTTTAATATTTTTATGCATTATGATGGGTTTTTCAATTTGAATCTATAGATTTTTCTTGATGTCTGTGTTTTTTCAATAATTACCACATTTATGAGGCCTTGTGTATCAGCAATAACACTGCCCTGAAAGACCTAGTAGACGATAAATACTAGATCATAGAGGACAGATGAACATCCGGGGGCTGAGTTGAGGTATTAGCCATCATTAACGTTGGCGCTTGTTCAGCTAACCTCTGCCAAAACAGCACAGCGACCATTAAAAGTTAACATTAAACCAGGCTGCTTCTTATTTGAAAAAACAGTGGCAGAAATACAGACTTACTTGAGATCTGGTAAAATTGTGGAAGCCATTGATCACAGATCACGGTGCTTAAAGTATGCAACTTATCCTTAAAGGCCCCCTCCTTGTCCCTCCCCTCAAGCCCCTCCTCTCCACTCCAAAAGAGGGACAGAAAGTTGAAACTGAAAACCGGTGACCTTGAAAAAAGACACTCAAGAAAAAAATTAAAGATTGAGATTGAAAAAAAAATCATAATGCTTAGAAATATCAATATAAAAGAACATATCATGATCGTAAGATTATAATGTTTTAATGTTTGTGTTTTATTTTCAATTGAACATTTTTTTTAAGTGTTAAAACTTGTTGTTTCAATGCCGATTTTTCATTTTCTTTGTAATGCAGGTATATATGCTGGTAAATGTCACATCACTTCTATTTGTTTTAGTTTTTTTTATAAAATATATTGTACGTAAATTCATTGCGGATCATTACTAATACTTTGCTTAAAATGTACTTAGTAGTCATTGTGAAAAAATAAATTCTTCATAGAAAAAGTATTTTCAATGAAATTTTATTTACAGTGCCAAATCATAACAAAAGTTATCTCAGGACACTTTACAAAGTAGGTAAAGACCACAATCTATGAGTTATATAGGATTTACAGAGACCCAACAATTCCCCCTTTGAGCACAGTAGCGTTGAAAACCTTCCCTTTAACAGGCAAGAACGTCTGACAGACCCAGCTCTATGGAGGACGGACAACTGTCTTGACCGGTTGGGGAGGAAGAAAAGGAGAGGGAAAAGACAAAGATGGAAAGAGAGAGAGACAAAGACGGACACAAACACAGAAAGAGAGACAGTTCCAGAGATGCAAGCAACCACAAAAGTAAAACAGTAAGTATAATAATAGCTATAGTAATGTGAGTATAACTTATATGTTTTGCAGTTGTATAGTACAATAATAGAAACAATCACAGAGATGAAACACGATGCATTGATAATCGTTTTATAATCGCAGTGCAGTCCTCTGAATTGTAATCAAATTGAAGGTGCCTAGAGATTCCCATCCCAATGAATAGTAGAAATAATGGGAATAAAGGTAGTAGAAATAAGAATATGAATAATTATGGTGGGGAATATGTCACAAAAACAGACAGACGAATAGATGAATAAAACACCATATTTTAGTCCAACTTTTCAATTTTATCTGAATAGCACCAAATCACAACTGAGGTTCTCTCATGACACCTGGAGTCAACCATGAGCAGATGACCTACAAGAACAGCACCATTCTGTCATTTTAACTCAAATTTTATAAGCTTGCCATTCTTACTTATACTAATAATGTTACCACCAGTAAAAAAAAACCTAATCAAATCCTTGTACTTTATAACCTCGCTGGTTATGTTGAAGAAAAGGACTAATGCCGGCGTCTCTTTGGAAATGAATACCTCCGCTCCATCATGTGTGTTTCCGACCACAATAAGCTGTGACGGGTGTGTTTTTCAGGAGGATTTAGCGATTCGGGCTCCCCAACGTCATATTACTTTTTCTACACACAACACAGCTAAACGATTAGCATTACCTATATTGCAGTAAGTACTGCTGATGGCTGCCCTCATGTTACTCTATAAGATACTGACAGAGGCATCTTGGTGGATCTTACTGGATTCTCCACGGCCGCTATTTTGTCCTCATCTTACATTCAAACTTTAAACTTCTTGTCCGTTAAATACTAGCATTGTCTGATTTAACTATTTTAAAGGGGTATGGTGCTGGCATGTTTTCCTGTTTTTTCTGTGAACCATTCATTTTTATGACATGTTCTGTTGTACGGCAGAAATACACTATAGCAGTAGGATTGACATCAGTGACAAGATGATTGGTTTTGGCACCAACAGCCAAGGCTGGATTACCAACCAAGCGAATTGGGCAACTGTCCCATGGCAACTAGGGATGCAAATTATAATTCATTAACCAATAGTTGTTTCATTTTATCAATCGATCGATTATTTGATAAACCCAATTCTTCTGAGAAGCTGAATTTCCCTCTGAATAGGTTAACTGTATAGACCCTTTTAATGGAATTCCATTACTAGGCAACAGCCTTGGTCCTTGTTAACTTCCTGTCAGCTGATGTTGTTCACATTCACTGCAACAGGAATCAAACTTGGACACATGTAGAATGTTTATGTTTACAACTTAAAAAAGGTCTATACTTAACGTATTTATTTAGCAATATAAATAGTAGCAATCCTTATAAAGGAACTTGCCTGTTAACCGGAGGTTTACACTCAACAATTATTGTACTAAAGTACATGTTTGAGGCTCCTGCCCCCTACTTGAGTATTTTCTTTTTATGCTTCTTTAAACTTCTACTCCACTACAAATCAGTGGAAATACTCTTCTTTTTACTCCACTACATTAACTGATTGGTAAAGTAACTAGTAACTGAAGTAATCTTAAAAGTACATATGAAACATTAGTTTATTCATCAAAAACTCGACTGACAAAATTTAACGTAATGTAAATGCAGAGTATTTTTTACACTCCAGTGGTAAAGTGGTGTTAAAGCATGATTTTTCTTAAAATGCCTTATCAAGTTGTACTCTTGACATAAAAAACACAGGCTTCACAGTGACAGTTAGAAACAAAAACTTATCTGTCCATTGACTGGTGAATTGACGGTTTTGTGTGTCAACCTTTCTTTTTCAGAGTAGAAAGAGACATTGATGTGGTGATTTAACCACGGATTTAACCAGACAGAAACGATTGAGATCAACAACAGAGTGGAGCTTGAGGAGCTGTTGCCAAGAGGATTCAGAAACCCACGAAGAAGAGCGTAGCAGGAGCGTGTGGAGCAAGTCTCCCAGCTCGCCGGGAGTCTACACGCTGAGATCAGAGAGGACAGCAGTCAACATCAGCCACGGATTACTGTTTCACACAGGCTTCTACTCAAAGGGCTAGGAAACATTCCATTGTTCGTTCGCAATCAATTGTGCAGTCCTAGATTATACACATAAAAATACACATATATATTTCATTTGTATTTTGTCAATTTTACTATGCACTTATTTACAGCAATTAATTAATTAATTAGATACATCCCTAATAAACTCAGAAACATGTAAAGCACTTAAGTCTGTGCCCTGTCTTCCAGCAGGAGCAATCTTGCAATGGGTGGAGATTACAACAACTAAATGTTCAGTGGAGATCAAATTTAGAGAACAAATTAGAAATACTTGATTTATTCTGAAAGACTGTAATATCAGCTGTGGCTATACCACTGCTGTACTAGCATTTTTGTTTTAGATACCAAGAGAACCAAGGTACTTCAACAAAAAAATATTGTATTTAAAAGGTTATAAGCCCAACAATGCAGTCTCTCATCCACTGCCACTGTTTTACACACACAGTGCGGTAATCTGCAAATAGCAAAATATTGAAACAAGTTAAGATGAAAGCTGTCTGTATCTATTCTGTTTTTCTTAGGTTGACATAAATCTTTGGCCAAGTGCTATAAAGGAGCTCCTGGTTGAAACAAACCAGCACCCGTCTATACCATAGGTGGTTTTAATGGGTTTTTTATCAGATGCTGTAAGTGAGGTATTTGATGTATTTAAATTGAGGTCATTTATTTAAAGCATTAAATGTCACGCCGCGGTGAGGTTTGTCCTGTCTTTGGGTTTTTGTCTTGTGAATTCCCTTTTTTATTTTGAAAGATAACTCTCCTCTCGTTCCAGGTCACTTGCCCTTCCTCTTGTGTCCCCGGTGTGACGTCATTCCCTGATTCCCGATTGTTTCCACCTGTGGTTCCCCTTCCCTCATGTGTAGAAAGTCTGTGTCTTCCCCCTTGTTCAGTGCCATATTATTTCGTACCTTGTGTCAAATGTATCCAGCGTTTTTTCCCACAGTCTTGTTCATGCCATCAAGCTTATTGTTTCCACGTTCAGGTGATAGAATTTCTTGTATTGTTAAAGTAAGTGTAGTGTTTTTGAATTCTTGTTTGTCCATTGTTTTCCCCTCCTGGTTGGACCGTCCTTGTTTAATTATTTATTTTGTTCACTTTGCCTTTTGTTTTTTCCTCCTGGATGGAGTGACTTTATTTTGTACTTTACTTTATTGCTGGCAACTTTCTTTTTGTTCCTCCTGTGCGGAGTGATTTTTTGTTTGTGGATTTTGCTCTGCGCCACGTTCCTGTCGTCAAGATAATAAATTCAGTGTTGACCACGGCCAACCACATGGGACAGCTTTCCTCGCAGCTACATGACTTGCTGGGGCATTTGTCTCGACCAGCGACCTCAGATCCTCCTTCGGATAAGGGAGTGGGACGAGTGGAAGATGGGATTCAACACCTCTGGTGGACACTACGAGTATCGGGTCATGCCTTTTGGTCTCACCAATGCGCCGGCAGTGTTTCAGGCCATGATCAATGACGTGCTTAGAGACTTTCTTGACCACTTTGTCTACGTGTATCTCAACGACATAATTTAATTTACTCCCCAGACCTAGACACCCACCAGAGCCATGTTACCCAGGTGCTCAAAAGACTACTGGATAACCATCTTTATGTCAAAGCCAAGAAAAAGTGTTTTTCATGCCGACACCGTATCTTTTCTGGGCTTCATTGTAGCCCATGGAAAGGTACAGATGGACCCGGCTAAAGTTAGCGCAGTTCCGCTGGTCGCCGGAAGCAGAGAAGGCCTGGCAGACCCTCAAGAGACGCTTCACCTCAGCCACCATCCTCACCATGCCTGATCTGCGCCGCCAATTGGTGGTTGAGGTGTACGTCTCCAACGAAGGGGTGGGAGCGGTCCTCTCACAGCGTCCAGAGCAGGACGGCAAGATGCACCCTTGCGCCTTTCTGTCTAAGCGGCTGTCCAAGGCGGAACGGAACTACGATGTCGGCAACCAAGAGTTGCTGGCGGAAAGTTGCCTTGGAAGAATGGAGGCATTGGCTTGAGGGGGTCCAGCTGACATGTGGTGGGCTTGGACTTATGGATGAGGTCGGAAATCTCTGAGAGAGTGGGGATCTCGAAAAAAGAGGAAAAGGGGTGGGCGGGTGGGTGGAGGTCAGAAGTGACACTGGAGGAGTTTAAACCAAGACCCTGATGGATTGTCTGGATTATGGTGTTGAAGAAAGACATAAGAGAGTTATAGAAGGCAGTTGAGTACAAGTGCGGTGGTATAGAAACTGAGGATCTAGTGATATTGTTGAACAGTGAAAAGAGTGACTTTGTCATGAACGGTACAGAGATACAACACAAAAGAGAGGACCCAAGGCAGACACAGACGCGGAATAAAAGTACAAACAAATATTTAATTACAATTACAAACAAAATGCAAAACACTCCAGGGGAAAAACAGGCAATATCAATGACGAGACGGTCGAAAGAAAAACAGGAACAAGGAGATGCTGACGTATTAGTATTTAGGCGCAGGAATGCGATGGCGATCCGCCATCCTGCGGTTCTGCTCCGCCGTCTGAAGCAAGGCCCCTCGGGTCTCTCTCCAAATCCGACGTACTCTCCGGAGATGGATTTAGATGGACGGAACAGCTATCTCAGCTTCCTGGGCCGAAACCAGAGGGGAACGAAGCCTCGAAGGGAGACATACCTGTATACCTGAGTATTCCACCCAGGAGAGTTGTGATGACCACGACGAGGGATTGCGGGCACAGATGCAGCGAAGAGCGGCCTCAAGTGCCTGGTTAGCCCGCTCCGTTTGTCCGTTAGACTTGGGATGGAACCCCGACGTTAAGCTAACCTTAGCTCCCAAAGCCTGGCAGAAAGCTTTCCAGACCCGATAGGTGAATTGGGGCCCACGGTCAGAAACGATGTCCGCTGGAATTCCATGGATGCGGAAGACATGGTCCACCAGGATCTGTGCCGTCTCCATGGCGGACGGCAGCTGAGGAAGCGGGACAAAGTGAACCATCTTAGAAAAACAGTCTACAATGGTGACAATTGTGTCATTACCTTGAGATACAGGAAGTCCTGTAACAAAAACCAAGGCGATATGGGACCATGGTCGACCGGGTACCGGGAGAGGACGGAGAAGACCTGCTGGAGGGCGATGAGAAGTCTTTCCCCGGGCGCAGGCGGTGCAGTCCAGGACAAACTCCAGATCCGTACCCATGGTCTTCCACCAGAAGTGCAGACGAAGAAGGGACAGCGTCCTGGTGATTCCGGGATGACAGGAGAGACGAGAAGAGTGCCCCCACTGGAGCACCTGGGAGCGAACGCCGGCAGGAACAAACAGACGCCCAGGTGTACCACCACCAGGGTCGGGGTTAGAGCGCTGAGGATGGACTCATTCTCCCAGGTTAATGCTACCATCACACATGATGAGGGAACGATGTTATCCACAACGGATTCTTCCTCCTCGGCTGGTCCAAACTGCCGAGAAAGGGCAGCTGGCTTGATGCTTATTACTGCCAGGAATATAAGTCAAAGTGAAGTTTTAAGAATTGAGTTTCTTGGCGGTCTGAATATAAGCCAAGTTTTTGTGGTCAGTCCAGACCACGAATGGAACTTCTGCCCCCTCAACCAATGTCGCCACTCCTCTAAAGCTAGCTCAACCGCTAGTAGCTCCCGGTTCCCAATGTTGTAGTTCCTCTCCGCAGGCGATAGCTTCTTAGAAAAGAATGCACATGGGTGAACCTTGTTATCAGATAATGCCTGCTGGGAAATAACCGCCCCAACTCCCAGATCCAAGGCATCTACTTCGACAATGAACTGGAGGGCAGTATCCGGTTGGACTAGCACGGGGGCGGACGGGAAACACTTCTTGAGAGTCAGAAAGGCATTGTTGGCGGCAGGAGACCAGTCAAAAGGAGTAGAGGGGGAAGTCAACCTAGTCATCGGTGAAACTACCTGGCTGTGGTTACGGATGAACCAACGGTAGAAGTTAGCGAAACCCAAAAATCGCTGTAGTTGCTTCCTAGAGGTAGGCGTCGACCATTCAGTCACCGCAGTGACCTTTGTAGGGTCAGCCCTAACCTGTCCACTCTCCACGATATACCCCAAAAATTTTACGGAGGAGACGTGGAACTCTCATTTCTCGGCTTTGACAAAGAGACGATTCTCCTAGAGACGCTGAAGAACCTGACGAATGTGCACCACATGCTCGTTCAAGTCCTTGGAAAAAATCAGGATGTTGACCAGGTACACGAAGACAGAGCGATTAAGCATATCACGAAGTACGTCATTAACCAGGGCCTGAAAAACGGCTGGTGCGTTAGTTAACCCAAACGGCATGACCAGATACTCAAAGTGTCCGAGTGGAGTGTAGAAAGACTGTCTTCCACTCGTCCCCCTCCCTCACAAGATGATATGCGTTGCGGAGGTCTAGCTTGGAGAAGATGGTCGCTCAATGCAACGGCTCGAACGCGTAATTGATCAACGGGAGGGCTACTTATTTTTAACCGTGATATTGTTGAGACCACGGTAGTCAAGGCAGGGGCGTAGCGATTTATTTATTTTTGGCCACAAAGAAAAAAACAGCTCCTAGTGGAGAAGAAGAGGGGCGAATGATCCCTGACTTAAGCTAGTCATTGATGTATGTTTCCCGTTCGGGACCTGACAGGTTATGGAGATGACTAGTGGGAAAAGTTGACCCGGGCAACAACTCAATGGGACAATCGTAAGGACGGTGAGGGGGTAAGGATAATGCCTTAGCCTTGCTAAATACCTCGGCGATATCTTGATACACGGGAGGCACGGAAGACAAGTCAGGAGGATGAGGTAGTAAGGAACTGGGGGTACTAGGACATCTAGGAGGAGCTGAACGAAGACAAGAAGAATGGCAATTGCTACTCCAATTCACAACCCTACCTGTTAACCAGTCAATAACTGCGTTGTGAGTGATAAGCCAGGGGAGACCAAGAACTACGGGAGCATTAGTGGAAGGCAATGGACTGGTTACCAGCAAGAGACATGGTTAAAGGCAAAGTCTCTGCGGAGATCTGAGCGAGTTTGCTTCCACTGAGACTATTAACCATTAATGGAGTCTCTAGCTGGTTCACAGGAATAGCATTAGCTTTAACAAATTCAGTATAATATTAGTTTAAGCCCGAGAGTCAATTAATGCATGAAGGAAAAATTCCCTGCCCTCACAACTCAAAACTATGTCCAGATTAATACATTGGCGGGGACTATTAGGAACAACCGAACGACTCACCAGGACTCCCGTCTTTGACTGGTGGGTCTGACAGTTTAACCGTCTGTGACAGTTGGCTATCTGATGATTGGGAGCTCCACAGTAAATACATAATCGGTCTCTAAAGCGCCGCTCAGGTTCAGCGGGAGTCAAGTGACTACGACCTAGCTGCATGTGTCATGGCTACTCTTGCATACAAAAAAGTTCAAAAATCGTCAGAGTAGTTTCTGAGGAGGAGGTCTACGACTCACTAAATAAAAAGCACTCGCAGAGATGTTTCTTGTTTCAACAAAAAGGGTTTCGCATTTATTTACATAAACAGAAATATCCTCCGGTTGACTTCAAACCATAAGCAAATCCAAAACGTAATTTAGCGGTTGATAAACTGTTTCACTCCTCACTCCTTCAACACAAAAAGCCGACCAGCAAACCAGCTGTTCTCTCTCCTTAATCACGGGAGGAGGATGGCCTGACTAGGAGGAGTGCCATAAACAACAAAAAACAATCATAATAAATAGTAGTTCATGTACATTACACATTCTAAATAGTTATCCTTATCATTATTTTATGCCGTTACCATATACCATTTTCCTAATAATTAATACAAAGAATTAATAGGCTCCAACATTCCGGCCCCTAATTGTTGGCTTTAGCAAAACAATTACATAAATAAGGTTCAAAGGAGCCAAAATAAAGCAGTTACACAATAGAAAATAAATTATGCTACTTAAACTCAAAGTCCATTCAGTTACTTGATGATGACTTTCTGTCTTATCAAAGTTCATAATTATGTCAGAATATCTGAATCAGTCCATAGTGAAGGATGGAAATTTACGGCCTCCCTCCATTCATACAGCTGCCTCCATTAGAAGACAGAGCTTATCTATTGGTCGTTGAATCACACTGCTTTTGGTTTTAACCAAAACGCTACTCACGAAACCCTTGGCATCTGGAAATGTCTTTACAACACGGCCAGTAATCCATGAGTTCCTTGGTGCTGTGTTGTCAACAATAATGACCAGATCTCCAGGACTCAGGTTCCTTTTTATGCTGTTCCACTTGCTCCTTTCTTGCATGAGTGGAAGATACTCTTTTGTCCAACGTCTCCAGAAGAGATCTGCAAGATACTGTGCTTGTCGCCATCTCTTCCTTGAATAATGATCCTTTTTTTCAAAAAACCCTGGTGGCATAGTTGTTTTCGCCTTCAGCTGAAGCAAATGGTTTGGGGATAGTGGTTCCAGGTCATTGGGGTCACTTGACACTGTAGTTATTGGTCGGTCATTCAGGATGGCCTCTACCTCACACAGCGCTGTTGATAGGGTTTCATCGTCCAGTGTTTGCTGTTTTAGAACAGATGTAAGGCTCTTTTTGACTAGTCTGATCAGTCTTTCCCAGACTCCGCCGTGGTGGGCCCCAAAAGGAGGGTTAAAAATCCACTTTATTCCCTCTATTAGAAGGGTGTTTTGAATCTTCTGATGATTCAGCTCTTTCAAAGCTTCCTGTAGTTCCCTTTGGGCTCCAACAAAGTTTGTCCCACAGTCAGTCCAGATACTTAAGACTGGTCCTCTTCTGCAGATGAATCTGCGAATAGCATTTATGCATGAATCTGTCGTTAGGAAGTTTGCCATTTCCAGGTGGATAGCTCGACTCACCAGGCAGGTGAAGATGACCCCCCACCGTTTTACCTAAGTGCGGCCCCTCTTCACTCCAATGGGACCAAAGTAGTCAATGCCAACATGACTAAAGGGAGGTAGGTCCGGATACAACCGATCCTCAGGAAGATCTGCCATTTTCTGTTCACCAGGTCTTGCCTGCATGCGCCTGCAAAATACACAGTTCCTGATGATTTTCCTGGCTAAGGAGTTTGCATGAGGGAGCCAAAACCTTTGTCCTAGCCTGGAAAGCATATGGCTTCTTCCTGAGTGCCCAACTTGATGATGGATATGTTGTAGGATGAGGTTAGATATGTGAGCACCTTTAGGGAGAATAATTGGATTCTTCTGGTGCACTGGCATTGCACTTTTGTTTATTCTACCTCCTACTCTCAAGATGCCATTATCAAAAATTGGATCCAGTTTGCGGATGGTGCTTCTTGAACTGAGGGTTTTGCCGTGTTCCAGGCAAGTAAATTCATTGCTGAAGTAGCGTCTTTGTTCAAAACAAACGATTGCCCTCTCTGCCTCTTCCATATCCTCCACTGATAAGTTTTGTGTCCCGCACTCATCTTTCAGTTTTCTCTTCGTCTCCGAAGACACGTGTGTCTGACCCTTTCTTATCTGACTTAGCAGTTGAAGTAGTTTTTTCACCTTCAGTATCCAGGCTACAGACCTCTGAAGTTGGTTCCATGATGAGTGATACTTGATTAATGTGCCTATCGGATGTTGGTTTTCAATTCTCACACTGTTAACTGTGACCTCCTTTTTCACCTCGGGGTCATTTGCTGATATTTCTCCTAGACCTTGGGTGATCTTTGGCCATGTATTTTTCTCTCTGCCCAGGTATTCGGGTCCTCTCAGCCATCTTGATCTCAAGTAAGATTCTACATGCAACCCTCATGATGCATCATCGGCTGGATTGTCTCTTGAATTTATGTGTCTCCACTGGCTTGTGCGGGAGAGGTCATGGATCACTGCAACTCTATTGGATACAAATGTATGAAATCTCCTTGTTTGATTGGGGATATATTTTAATACAGATGTACTATCTGTCCAGAAAGTTGAATCTGTGAGTGGTAAATCCAACTCCTTCCTCAGCATCCGATCCACTTTTACAGCCAGTGTTGCTGCAGTGAGTTCAAGCCTGGGTATGGTAATCTGCTTCAGAGGTGAGACTCTGGCTTTTCCAAATATGAAGGAAATATTGATTTTGCCTTGCTGATTCATTAATCTAAGATAGCTTACAGTACCATAACCCGACTCACTTGCATCGCAGAAGTGATGCAGCTCAGCCGTCTCCACAGGGTCAAAGTTCTCAGGCTTTATGCATCTTGCTACTTGAAACCCACGTAACTGATTTAAATCCCCGATCCATCTCTGCCAAGGTGTTGCAAGTTCCTGTGGAATAATTTGATCCCATCCATACCTGGCTTTGCAGAGCTCTTGGAGTAGTTGTTTGGCTTTCAGGATGAAAGGAGAGAGAAAACCGGGTCATAAACTGAACTAACTGTGGAGAGTATACCTCTCCTGGTAGCAGGCCGGCTTCTGACAGTTACTTTAAAGCTGAAGGTGTCACTGTGGGTGTTCCAGTGGATTCTAAGTGCAGGCTCAACTGTGATTTGTTCTTTCAGCTTTTCTTTATCCAGATTCAGTTCCTTGACTGCCTTTGCTCTGTGATGCTCAGGAATGCTTGCTAACACCTCACAGTCATTGCTGACCCATTTTGTCAGTGTGAAGCCTCCCTGGCCGCAGGCTTCAGTGAGATCTTTGACAAGCTTCATAGCTTGGTCCACTGTTGCCACTGATCGGAGACAATCATCCACGTAAAAGTTAGTTTAGATGGTTTTCATAACTTCATCAGAGTAATGCTTCTGGTTGTCATCAGCAGTTTGACGCAGGGCAAAATTAGCAATACTCGGGGATGATACAGCACCAAAGAGGTGAACTTTCATCCTGTAAACTTCAAGCGGTTTGCTGATATCACTCTCTGGCCACCACAAAAACCTCAGGAAATCTCTGTCCTTTTCAACAACCTGTACTTGATAAAACATTGCCTCAATGTCTGCCATAACGGCAATTTGTTCTTGACGATCAACAATCATAATAAATAGTAGTTCATGTACATTACACATTCTAAATAGTTATCCTTATCATTATTTTATGCCGTTACCATATACCATTTTCCTAATAATTAATACAAAGAATTAATAGGCTCCAACAGCATGGGTTCCTCCTGGTCTGGAGCGGGAGACAGGGGAACCTGGTTGCTCACGGGAACAAAGGAAGTATGCTCGGGGAAACTGGAAAGAGGACCTGGAGTTACTGTGAAAACTGGCCGTCTCTCACGTAGACGGTTGTCTATCTTTATGGCAAGACTAATAAGCTCCTGGAGGTTAGCAGGCTCAGACCTACCCACTAAACTGTCCTTAACCTCCTCATTAAGCCCCTTAAAGAAAATACTCTGAAGAGCCCGATCATCCCATCCTAATTCCGCCGCTAAAGTGCGAAACTCAACGGAGTAATCAGCAGCACAAGCGGAACCCTGGCGTAGATCCAGCAACCGATTGCTGGAATCGCAATTAGAAACAGGATGATCGAAAACCGACATAATCTCACTGGAGATCTGCTGGAAAGTAGCCTGCCGAGTCAGGGGGTTATTCCAAAACGCAGCTCCCCAGACTCGAGCCCTACAGGACAACAAGCCTAGCACATAGGCTATCTTGGAGCTATCGTTAGCGTATGTGAGAGGCTGCTGACCAAAAACCAGAGAGCATTGAAACAGAAAAATCCTGCATTCACCCAATGTACTACAATAACACTCTGGAGCAGGAACATAGGGCTCACGAGGGAGGACAGTACTCACGGTAGTAGCGGGTGACTCAGCATTCACAGGAGCAGCAAAGAGAGGTCCTACCTATCCTTTCTCCAAATGAGCTACGCAGGCAGTCAGCTGACTGAGACTCTCCAGGATTCTTTGCAGCGTCTGTGAATGTTTATCGAGCAGTACTCCCTGGGAAGTAACCCCGTGACGAACGGAAAAATCCGGGGATCAATTTCCATGTCCGCGGGGTCCATGTTATGGCCAGACTGTTTTGTCATGAATGGTACAGAGACAACACACAAAAGAGAGGACCCAATGCAGACATTGACGCGCAATTAAAGTACAAAAAAATGTTTAATTACAATTCCAAACAAAACGAAAAACACTACAGGGGAAAAACAAGCAATACCATGTCGAGGAAAAAAAAGGAACGAGGAGACAAAGGAGAATCAGGGAGACGGACGAGGAAACAGGAACACGGGAAACTACGGAGAAACAGGAACAAACACACAACAAATACTTAGCGAGCGTGCTAACCACAACGAGAAAAGGAATGCCAATCCGGGGCGAATAGTTTACCAATGAAGGAATACAACGGTCTAGCGCTGCATGCCTGTCAGCTCAGGGTATAAGCTGGAGTAATAGTATGATTTGGATTTAGTAATACAGTCCTGGTAGTGCAGAAAATGATTTTTGTACATTTCTTTGTAAACAGTGAGCCCGTTCAAGCTGCCTGCCTTTGGCTTTCATACGCCAGAATTCAGGCGTAAACCAGGGAGCACAGAAGGAGTAAGAGACGGATCTGGTTTTAAGTGGAGCGAGGGAGTTGAGGATATCATGAAGTCCTGTGTTATAGTAGGAAACAGCTGTTCAGGGGTGGATAAGTCTTCAATGTCTATGAAATTGTCAATACTAGAGGAGAGAGGGTCCGTATTTATGTCCTTAATATTGTGAAAGGAGATGAGACGACGTTAAATGAGAGGAGGAAGTGGTCGGTGATGGGGATTTCAGCTATGGCACAGTCAATAGGGGTGACCCTAGAGCAGGATATTAAATCCAGGATGTGTCCTTTTGAGTGTGTGGGAATATGGGTGTGCTGCTGAGATCCAGAGCTCTCAAAGCAGGATGCAAAGTCTCTGGTAAGAGGATGGTTTATATTGTCAATGTGTATGTTAAAATCTCCCAGCAATATTAAGCAGCAGTCATTTAAAAACTTGCTATTTGGTTTCGGGGGGCGGGAAACAGTTGCAATAGTTGTAGGATATTTTGATAGATATTGGAATGGTTGCTAAATTGCTAAACATTTGTCCAAATGTAGTCCTGCGACATTGTACATCACAATCTCCTCCACTCAGTGCTCTGGTGTTTACTCTGGAGTGTTTTTTCTTTCTGAAGGCCTGTAATAGTGGAGGAGTTAGTCCATTCAAAACCTTAAAAATGAGGAAGACATCCAAAAACAACTGGTAGCTTTCAAAGTATTTATTCATTAAGCAGAGTGGTTTGTAGTTGCAACCGGCACCCCAAAGATGATTGTACATTTCTTGATTAACTCAAACTTTCAGTTTGATTAAAAGAAGGTCAGCCTGCTGAAACAAAGGCCGGCCATGCAACCTTCCCCCACAACAGGTCACGACCAGGTGTGAATTATTCAAGGGACCCCCAAACTGTCATTGGCTAACCTGACCTCTGGTGATGACATCACCGGTGTCTATAAAACTGTAGGACACTTCCTGCACTTTCTCTCTCTCCCGGATCTCTCTCTTCGAAACTCCACACTCAACTCGACGCGCTCCTGCTGGATCCAGCGACCAGCTGCCCACTGGACCTGGCCTATGGCGTAGGATCACCAGCAAAGGTTAACCAACCGGTTATCCACTCAACTTAGCAGAACAAAGAGCGATCTGAGGGCGCACTCACACTGTCCTTCCGCACCGGGCCAAAACAGGTTTTTAGGGTAGAGCCTAGTGCGTTTGACCAGTCCTGCACGCACGTCTCGGCTGATGGTGGTGATGCCTGCTGCTGTGGACCTGTGTGTTGGTCTCTGCTGATCGTGGTGGTGCTTGCTGCAGTGGTCCTGTGTGCTGGTCCCTGCTGATGTTGGTGGTGCCTGCTGCCCTGGTCCTGTGTGCAGGTTCCTGCTGATCGCGGTGGTGCCTGCTGCCGTGGTCCTGCATGACGCTTCCTGCTACTTCAATAACTATTTGTCATTTATTCTGTCAATAGTTTTATAAATTATAAAATTTGTAGCAATAAAAACACCATCAGTGGTATGTCTTGCTGTATCGTAGCTGCTATTGCCCCTACTCATCATTGATCATGTTTGTCATAATTATTTTCATTTTCATGTTCTGTCACCCTGGATGTGCGTGTTCCTGCTGTTCTGCTATGCAGACTGCCATAACATGTGGGTCATGTTCACATTACTATAGATATTGTTATAGTTACTGTTACTCGCTGGCTGCTTGCATCTCTGGAAGTGTGTCAGTCTCTCTGTCTTTTGTCTATCTTTGTGTTTCTCTCTTTCTCTCTCCTTTTCTTCCTCCCCAACCGGTCAAGACAGATGGCCGTCCTCCACAGAGCTGGGTCTGTCCGACGTTCCTGCCTGTTAAAGGGAAGGTTTTCGTTGCCACCGTACTCTATGGGGGAATTGCTGGGTCTATGCCTACTCTGTAAAGTGTCCTGAGATAACTTTTGTTATGATTTGGCACTATAAATAAAATTGAATTGAACCAGTGTGAGTGCAACCGCTCCACGTCTAGCTGCAGCCAAGTTGGCCGTCCACAGCCCGTTTGAGAGAGGTGGGCTTTTGTAGAGCGCATTTGCACAAGTACGAGCACGACGCCTACGGCAGCTCTCACGTCATTTTATGTGTGCCTGTTCGGACATAGAAAAAAGAAAAGATGGACCATGCGCGGACATTTAACAACAACAACAATGGTGGCAAAAGGTTCACGTTGGTGTGATGCTGAGGTGGAGTGTTTACTGCAGATTTGGGCGGATGAAAATATTTAAAAACAGTCGGACAAGACGCACAAAAACTCTGAGGTCTATGGAAAGATTTGTAAACAAAGCCACGCATCGCGATGACGTCAATCAATGCGTGTGACGTGTTACGGCATGATGACGTATGGACAGGCAAGAAGCATCCGCGCGGGCCCAGGCAGTGTGAGTGCAAACGGGCTGGCCAGTGGGGGGAGAGGGAGGGGGGGACAAGTACCCTAAAGCCCGTGGCGCGGTGCGGAAGGACAGTGTGAGTGCGCCCTTAGTCCTCTTTTGCCTAAGAGCAACAACCAAGACATAACCTGTCTGCAACCAGCTTCCTTACTTCAACCAGCCACTGGCATCAAGCAACGCAACTTATCTCCCATCTCATGGACTGGTTACTAATCACCAACTGGGCATTACTACATGTTATAGGATTTTATGGACGGGTAGATAGAACTGTAACTTTGTTGTAACTTGAATAAGAACTGAGATTTCAAGCTGCTGGCCTTTGTGTAGCTTAAATGTTCACACCTTCTCTGCAGGGGTCCAAGCCCCCACCTCTCCTCTTTGTCTTATTTTCACACAAACACAAACACAAACATTTGCTGTTAGTTTATTGTGTTTTGTTTGTTGCATTTATTAATGTGTTAATAAATGTTTGTGTTTACCATATGTCTGTTTATTTAATATTACACAAAGATGAATGAGCCAGCCTCTACTAAGAAAATAACTTTTAAATCCTTCAACTAATTAAACTATTACATTTATCGATGTTCAACCCTTAATTAGTAGTTTAATATATTAAATGAGACTTTAATATTAGTTGTCACTCCGTCTATGACGGTGGTGCCCCGAGGAACTCTGGTTTAACTAGAGTAATTTTTATAACTATCTTTGAAAATTATTGGTGATAACTAATATTTACTTGATTAACGATAAGTTTATTGAGAATACTCAATCTCATAATCTGAACGTGAGTCAAGGCCCTACATTTAATTGGTTCTCCGTGTGAAGTTTTTAATAAATTAAAGTTATTCATTTTTTGTAATTTTTCTTTATTAATTTTCTTTATCAAATATTCCATTTTATAGTCACACCTTTGATCCAATTAGACCTACAGGTTTATTTCAGAGTAGTATTGTATTATAATTATTTATAGGTTAATGTAATTAACACTTTAATGTTGCAGCTGATAAAGGTAGGTATACTTTTATTGACTGCTGTTTAGCTTAATGTATAACAATATGTGTCATTTCATTTGTATTAACAATCTAAATCTGTTAAGTTACTAGATAAATGTAGTCGAGTATAAAGTAGATTAAAATGGAATTACTAATGTACAAGTACCTCAAAATTGTACCTAACGTAATGTAGTAAATGTACTTTCCACCACTGCAACAGCAACTCTCAGGGCTTTTCATACTGCGTCATGCTGTGTATGCTACAATACTGTCACTTTATTTTATTCTTTTTTTTTAGCAGGTAAAAGTAAATCAGTGGATCTTTCAGTACAGTTGCAGCGATAGTTTGGACAAACTGTAAGTAAAATACACATGCACCATATACATAGGCGCCACTTTCTCATTACATTTAAAGACTTTTCACACCTTCTTAGAGCTTGATTTATGAAAAAGAGACTAGAGAGCAGTTAAGCTCCTTATTCAGAGAATCAGGGAAAAGCGAGAAATCTGTGGTCGGCCTAATTCATTCCCATACATGTGGCTTAGAGTCCAGTTCAGTAACAGTCTATGGGGTCTGTCTTTCTCCTCTCACACAGCAGCACTGTTGTTGGTATGTGACACCGCGGGGTTAGAGGTTGGAGGTGGGATGATGACAGCCTTGTTCAACAAAGTCTGTGGTTTCGCCGGCTGCGTGTGGATGGTCGGCCAAAACGATACTAAAGTTGTACGGTTAGAGGAAAACGCATCTCTGTGTGCATGGGCCCTAAAAGTGCTGGGCCTAAGATTCAAACCTCCCTGTTTCCTGATTCCCATTGAGCCCCGATCTTTCAACATATGTTACACAAAACAGTGCCTGTCTATAACCTATTGAAGGACAAAATAGTTTTCTTCATTACAGGGAAAATGCACAAACACAGTTTCTTCCCTGGGAAAGTCAGTGTGGTCTTTCGCACTGGACCGCTCGGATATCTTCACCAGGATCCCACCGAGGCAGACAAACTGCTGAAGGACAACCCGTCACTGCAGGACAAGTCTGCTGCGTTGAAGGAGGAGCAGGGATAATGCTCGGATTGTGGTTGTCATGAGAGGGGGTGATGCCTCAGACAAAACAGAAATGATGGGAGAGTACATCCTACAGTTTGGAAAATACAAGAGGGAAAACTTTATGCTGGCTCTTGAAAATGACATAGGGTACACTGTATACCTGATCTAGAACCAGCAAAAAGAAGAGGCTGCAGGAGTATTCATAGCTGAGTACCACAGCAAGGACAGCCTCCTGGCATTTCTGAGTTATGCCCTCAGCTTTAAAAATATCCAGTCTCCGGTACGAGTCAGAGAAGCCAGTTGTGACAGCAGCAGCATCATAGGATAACCAGCTGATTTTGCATTCATGCTAAAGACACCTGGAGATAGTTTTGGGTCAGTAGGAATGATGGCTCTGCTGCTTTCATATGTAGGACCCTGAGTGGAAGTGCTGTTTTGTGAGTTCTTTGTGTCTGGTTTTTCTGCTCAGCGTCACAGGAAGGGAGCGGGAGATAAGACGTTTTTATACTTGTTTCAATATGAGATATGGTGTGTTTTACAACCTCAAACCCTCCTAGGGTAATTAAAACCCAGAAATTCAGGATGAAGGACCCTTTTATCCTAAATCACCGTCAAATCTGACCGCAATTCAAGATTCAAGATTCAAGAAGCTTTATTTATCCCGAGGGAAATTATTGAGCAGTTTCAATACAAAGGTGGGAAAGGGTCAGAGTAACAATAAGCATAAAAACATAAATCAAATCAAAATAAAGCTAACGTAAAATCAGTCAAGCAATTAAGTGTGACAGAGTGCAACAGACATTGTGGTTAAGCGTAGGTATATACAATATACAACAATACGCACAGTGCAGTTTAGCAGCAGATTGAAATGAAATAAGTACAAACTAAATAAGTGAGAAGGAGCGATAAGTTATAAGTGTTAAAAATGTAGCAGCATTTCCTACAGAACTAAGTGACAGTATGGCACAGTGGAGTGTAGCAGCATTTCATACTGAAGTAAGTTACAGTAAACCACAGTGAAATGTAGCAGCATGTCCTAAAGCACAGTAAGTGTAGCAGCAGATAGTTACAGTCAGCGCCGTCGTATAGGGGGGAAAGGTGATGACAATTCTAAGGGCCCACAGCCAGCCAGGGCCCACACACTGCTCCAGTAGCCTCTATGACAAAATGATTATGCACTGAACTAATATATATTCATAAGAATGAATCCGAATTAAAACAAAGCCACAAGTTGTACAATACTCTATATATATGTTTATTCTATTCAATAACCCCCCTGGCCCCTTCTTAGAAAATGGTTTGGTCCACACCGCGGCTCTTTCTTCCCGGGGTTCTTCCTCATCGGAATTAAGTGCTAGCCGGTAGAGAAGCTAACTGCAGCAGAGTCAGTATGCCCCCCAAAAAACACAAGTCTGGACACCAGAAAAGAGTTGAGAAAGAGGTCAGGTGTAGGAACAGCAGAGCAGGGGCCCAAGACATCAAAACCTTTTTTTTTTAAGAATGGTGAGAGTAAACTACCGAGGGCGGCTTAAACAATTAGCCTGCTTGTTCATTCATTTAATGTCTGTAATATTACCTTTGACGGGGCGCAGGCTGGAGCCTACGCTAGCTGTCATCGGGCCCCGCTCTGGACAGGTCGCCAGTTCATTAAAAAAAAATCGCCAGGTCATTGTAGAGCGACGGTTCCTAGAGTAGCTATAACTGAACGTTACTAATTTAGGGGCTACCACCGTGACTGTGTGTTTCGCACATAACACTGTCGGACAGTGCTCCAGTAAGCGCCCATTCAGAGGCTGCATTCAATTGTATTATGACCCATTCAATTTCTACTCAGTAATTATGAGCATCCGACGAAGGTCAGTTACGTTTTCATGATGTGTTCAATGTGGTCTTGTAAAATGTGTCATTAGTGGGACATTTGAATAGTCTAAATACAAAAAAAGTTAATTGTTCAAAGATTTGTCGTTGTTGTTCTGTTTTTTTGACAACAACAAAGTAAAAAAAAGACTATTTAGAATTTTGGACAGTTTACACTGACTTTTGAATGGTTTAAAAATATTTTATCCATATCAGGACTTGAACCAGTCACCTTCTGGTTCCCAAGCCAAGTCCCAACGGACTGAGCTACTGACTACTACTTGATATTTGTTTTACAACGTATTCTATTTTCTCGTTGTTTTACTTGCACGTTTAAGTTAATTGTTACATATTTACCTGTGGACTACCTTGAGCCAGGACACTGTTTTTCCTTTTATATCAAATTATTTCATAAGCATATCAGTGCTTGATTGTTGAATACAATAAAATACCCACTACCTATTTGTTGAGTGGTTAATTGAAAATATATTTGCAATCAGAAGTGTAATAACATGTTTCAAATCAATAAAATGAGAATAAGACAACTAATAATACATAATTTACATAATAATACTCTGACTTGTTAAGTTGTTAATCTTAAAAAAGGAAACAAATTGGGTGTATTACACCAGGCACCGTCAAGAACACTGAAAAACAATACAATTGAAGGTGGCAAGGAATAGGGTAGAGGGGCCCACACCGATATTCTTTCAGGGGGCCCAGAATTCCTAGCAACTGCCCTGGTTACAGTACCACAAAATAAATTGAAGTAGTGGTGGTATCAAGTGACAGTGTAAAGTGTAGCAGCAGTAAGTTACAGTACCACAAAATAAAGTGATGTAGTGGTGGTATAAAGTGACAGTGTAAGTGTAGCAGCATTTCTTACTGAAGTAAGTGACAGTACAACTGAATAAAGTGGTGCAGTGATGATATAAAGTGACATTTTTCAGGATACAGTGTCTCCACTGTTCCTTACCTGACCAGGGGGAGATGAATTATAAAGTTTGATGGCCGCCGGAAGAAAAGACTTCCTCCGGCGTTCAGTATTACACCGGGGGAGAATGAGTCTGTGGCTGAAGGTGCTTCTGCTGGAAGTCAGCAGATGGTGGAGAGGGTGAGAGTTGTTGTCCAGGATGCTGTGCAGTTTAGACAGCATCCGCCTCTCAGACACCGCCACCAAAGAGTCCAGTTTGACCCCCATGACGGAGCCAGCCTTCCTGATGATCTTACCGATCCTCTTGGCGTCTACTGCCCTCAGTCTGCTGCCCCAGCACACAACAGCAAAGAAGATGGCACTGGCTACCACCGACTGATAGAACATCCTCAGCATGGTGTTACATACATTGAATGACCGGAGCCTCCTCAGGAAATAGAGACGACTCTGGCCCTTCTTGTAAACAGCCTCAGTGTTCTTGGACCAGTCCAGTTTGTTGTCGAGGGGCCTGTTTCACAAAGCAGGTTTAGTGAAAACTCTGAGTCTGTTAACCCTGAAATGAGGGAAACTCTGAGTTTTCCGTTTCACAAAGGGAGGTAACTCAAACCAGAGACAGAGGGGTAACTCTAGCCTGTTTCACAAAGAGAGGTAACTTAACCTCTCGGTCAGTTACCATGGTAACATGCTCTCTGAAACTAACCTGGTCGGGACCAGGTTTTTCTCGGAAAACCTTGAGTTTCTCTCTGTCTCCGCCCTCTTTCAGCCACACACGGTGTTTGATTTCCTCATTCATTCAGTCAGCAAGCGAGTTTTGGCGTCGTATAGTTCTGTCTGTTTTTTCAGAAAATCATTGCAAAAATCAGACATTAGAAGTTATATTAGGTGGTGACTATTTCCACTACCATGGCGTGTCCTTTTGATAACGATCCCGTGGATGAAGGTGCAGCATTACTGCACAGAGAATTAAATATTCGTCGGGAGATGATTATCAAACTATTGATTATAGATGTTCTTGCATTTCCAGGCAATTCTCTTTTTGAGCGGTACCGTTTCATATCACAGCAGATATTCTGTGTTGCGCTGCGTTTTTTTTGCAAACGGGAGTTTTTGTATACAACGTATAAAAATCATTCAGTAGGCCTACATTAGAAGTTATGATAGGTGGTGAATATTTACACTACCATGGCATGTCCTTTTGATAACGATCCCGTGGATGAAGGTGACGCATTTCGCAGAGAGAATTAAATATTGGTCGGGAGATGATTATCAGACCGCGCATAGACGTCCTTAATATACTGCAGCCATAATTACAAAATGAATGAAATGGATCTTTTGAGCAAGTTGAATGTATTTGACTTAGCGTTTCTAAATATAATCCCAGCTTTTCTTGCAATTCATAGGTTCAAAAGTGTGTGCTTTTAATTGGGTTACCGGTATATAAACTACTCCTATATAGCCTTCTGATCCAGAATATCACCTATAATGCGAGGGGGCTGAATACGGCACAACACCGTTTCATGTCACAGTCCATCTCATCCCTCCTTACATTTCCAACATTAACAACCAGTAATGCTCTCACATCACAGCAGATATTGTGTGTTGCGCTGCGTTTTTTTTGCAAATGGGAGTTTTTTATACAACATTGATATGTTGTATAAAAAACAGCCACTTACGGTAATATTTACTTTACGATGTAAAACATGCTCAAAATGAGGCGTCACCATGAGACTGTGCTGAGGTTTTACCTGTTTGAAAAATGTTTTTATGTTTCATCTTAAGCTGCGCTTCTCCCCCGCGGGGTTGCACTTAAATGAAATAAATTAATAGGCTCCCACTCAAGCAGTTCCCCCTGTGATATTACTGTGATTGCCACAGGACTACATTTAAACTTACGCACTGACCCGAGCAGCAATTTCCTCCCGCACCGTCTCCCTCTCTTTTGCTGCTGCAGCGGTGTAAACCCGCTCAAACTCTCCGTATCAGCGCATTAATATTTCCATTTCCAGTTGTAGCGTAGCCCTTCGCTTCCCCGTCTCCATGGTGACTCGTCGAATCAGGGCTCCATTGATGCTGTCTTTTTTTACTTGTGGTGCACGCGCTTAACTCCAGGTCAAACTACTCTGAGTTGATCAACCTAATCTGCTGTTCTGGAACCGAAAACTCAGAGTTTCCTATCTCAGAGTAGATCAACTCAGAGTTCAGGGTTAGACTCAGAGTTTTTTGAACCTGCTTTGTGAAACAGGCCCCAGGTATACTCCAAGGTATTTGTAATCCTGGACAACATCCGCAGTCACGCCGTTGATGGAGATGGATGTGGGGGCAGATTCACTCCTGCGGAAATCCACCACTAGCTCCTTAGTCTTGGTGGCGTTTAGAACCAGGTGATTAGCTTCACACCAGTCAACAAAGGAGTCCACAACGCCCCTGTATTCCTCCTCCTTTCCCTCACTGACACAGCCAACAATTGCAGAATCTTCAGCAAACTTCTGCAGGTGGCAGGACTCAGAGAGGAACTGAAAGTCTGAGGTGTACAGGGTGAACAGAAATGGGGAAAGAACAGTTCCCTGTGGAGCTCCAGTGCTGCTGACCGCAGTGTCAGACACTCCGTCCTGCAATCTGACATACTGTGGTCGACCCGTCAAGTAACTGAAGTGAACTGAATTCTCGATTTACTGTACCACTCCCAATTGTCTTGTCTTGTTGTCTTGTTTTCACTCTACCTAAGGGCGCACTCACACTGTCCTTCCGCACCGGGCCAAAACTGGTTTTTCGGCTAAAGCCTAGTGCGTTTGACCAGTGTGAGTGCAACCGCTCCGGGTATAACTGCGGCCAGTGGGCCGTCCACAGCCCGCCTGAGAGAGGTGGGCTTTTGTAGAGCCCGTTTGAACATGTACGAGCCAAGCACGATGCCTACGGCGGTTCTGACGTCATTTATGTGCGCCTGTTCGGACAAGGTAAATAGAAGGACGGACCATGCGCGGACATTTAACAACAACAACAATGGCGGCAAAAGGTTCACGGTGGTGTGATGTGGAGGTGGAGTGTTTACTGCAGATTTGGTCGATGAAAATATTCAAAAACAGTCGACAAGACGCACAAAAACTCAGAGGTCTATGGAAAGATTTGTAAACAAAGAGACGCATGGCAATGACGTTAATCAATGCATGTGACATGTGAAGCATTTGCACGAGGCCCAGGCAGTGTGAGTACAAACGGGCCTGGGGCGCGGGGGGAGAGGGAGAGGGGACAAGTACCCTAAAGCCCGAGGCGCGGTGCGGAGGGACAGTGTGAGTGCGCCCTAAGTCACTGGTGAACAGGGTTATGTACTACTAGATCAGAGCCTGCTGTTATTGCTTATATATAAACACATTGCTATCTATCAATTTTGGATAAAATATCCTGAAAATGAACATTTACATTGCAGGATTAAAATTCGGAAGTTGTTCCTTGACGCATATCTGACGGTCTTTGATATCTTATAGTGTGGTTTTGACCTGCTCTTTATGAAAAGTGTCCTGAGACTACTTCTGTTATGATAAGATACCATGAATAAAATTTAATTGGATAGTTTGTAGCGTTAGCTGTGTTTTTAGATATTGAAGCATGTGATGCTTCCCTTGTCTCACACTGAATTGGAATAGCTGTGTTTGTTACCAAGATCTTTTGTTTTTTAAATTGCTACTAAAACAGTTCATAGTGACCTCACTCTGAGTCTCAATGTATAGCTTATATGTATAGGTATTAAAGCATAAAATATATTTTTTTATTTATTATGACCTTCCATTTATGTATCCAATTTTCTGTCTTGTGATTTTGTGCCAATTTTGTTTCAGCTCCACAATTGACATCCCATCCTCCTTGCCATCAGAGGTCCAGATGGGTTTACAGCCGAGTGTGTCTGTCCATGGGAAATGGACACAGAAGATGCCAGGAATGCCCTTATTACAATTAAGAGGATTTATGAAAGTCTTATTAGCGGTAATGTACACAGTGCATGCTATATTTTTTTCTTTGTTAACATGTGAACAACGTGGCTTAGGATGAAAATGCAGACCTGGTTACCCATCAGTCTTTAACTGTGTCCTTCCACAATTTGATGCGGAATAATGAATCTTGATTGATTCCATAGTGGTATTATGTCTCTTTCATTTGGTACTGACATGTTCAGTTTGTACAGCAAACTGTTTTGTGCTCTAATCAAGTGTCACACACTTATTGTTCCTTATATCTTTCTTTCTTTTTTAAGGACCGTGCCGAGGTGTTGGTGCAGTGGCTGCCTTGCTCTGGATGGTGTGTATGTTCTTAAGTTTATTTTACTGTAGATGAGGAAAATCCACTAATAAAAAAAGTAAAATGTCTTCAACTTTAACTGCAGTTTAATAAGGGTCAGCAAAGTCTGAGGGTCAAGCAAGTCACATAGCAGTCAAATGTTTTGGGCAGTATTGTGCATTGGACTTGAAATAAATTCACAGTATATAACATAATCAAGAAACCCCCTGTGCAATATCACTATAATGTGAAATGATTCAAAATTGTATCAACTTATAAAAGTGAACGCCACAATTTTCTCAGTTTTGGCCTGGTGTCTAATGCAATCAAGAAAAAAACATTCCTCATAAAACGGCACAAAAATGCAAGATTTAACTTGACCAAAAACATGAAGAAAAAAAGATTCATACTGGCAATACATTCTGTGACTACCTCCAATGCCAGCTCAGGGGTGTAACAGTTCTGTTGCCCCCATTCCTTCTCCATACCTTTCACACAGACGTTGGGGAGTTTTCTTATACACTGTCTAAATATGATATTGAAAAGCTCATTTTCAAAAAAGAATGCATGCATACCTGTATAATCCATATCTCATTGTAAATAGTACAGTGTCAGTTATATTCTCAAAAATTATGAACAATTTGACAGTAATACTTCTTGCTGTGTTTCTGTCTTACAGTGGGGACAAATGGAAAAACTCCTGGGAGCCGAAAGAAAATGTTTTGCAAAAATAAATGTTTTTAAAACACATATACCAGTTACTGGCTGTGTTCTTTCATATACACTTGATTTCTATGATCGTTCAGAACCTTTCAAGAGCGAATTGTAGTAGTTGCAGTTTCCCAAAAAAAAAAACATTTTGGGTTATTTTTACTGTTGACAAATTTAGTGTTCAGTCACCATCTTAAAAACATGAGAAATAGAATGATTTACTGAAAAAAGGTGGATGTAAAACAATTATTTTTTGGCTTATTCCCTCACCTTTTCTTAAAGCAGAAATATTTTTCCATCCCCTGGGTTTCTTTCTATGTATTATGTATTTGTACGCTGAAGACAATACCCAGACAAAAGGAAGAGTACATCCTGTTCACACAGCTAAAAATAAACTTTTGAATGTATTCACAATCACCATGATCTACAGGCACCTTATCAATTCATCTGAAATGCTCATTTTTGGCTGGTGTAATAACACCCATAAGGATAAGGTAAGAAGATGCCAGAGAGGGATAACGTTTTTATCGTAGAATCACTTAGCTCAGACTCATAATTGTTGTCCTTTACTAAGTAAATAATTGGGCTTTTGTTTTTGAATACATTTATGACTTGACATGGGTTTTAAATCATCCTGCAGTCCCATTGGAGAACCGAGGACCCGCCTCCCGGAAGCATTTTTTTCAACAATCTCCTGATAAAGAGTCCTTAATAACTTCACAATACGATGGGTTAATGCAATGGCCATCGATTATAATTATTTCTTTCGGATCTGAGAAATATAGTTTTATTTTGTCAGTTTTGGATAACGGAAGGCTACGTTTTTACCCCCAGCCACAGTTGCGCTTGTTTGGCTTGTGTTAAAGGCGGAAGTGGTGTGTTCGAATACTATTATGAGCTGTCCGCAGTGGATGGGCTGCATTCCAACTCAAATTGCCGCCGGTCAGCGTCACTAGCTCTGTTGATGAGACATTTTATAGCCAGTCATTGTAAAATATGAAGTGGCTCATTAATATAGTTTAATATTATATTTTTAAGAATATATGGCTGATTATATTTAAAATAAAATCGTATTTCGTATGTGTCTTCCTCAATTAATATTGAACCACATACGAATCAGAATGGGTTTTTATTATCATATTGTCATATTAAAAGGAAAAAGACAAAAAAATAAATAAAAGGTAAATACTAAATAATAGATAACAGGCTATAGACATTTGAATGTAATTCCCGTGCTAGGCAACAGCCTTGGTCGTTGTTAACTTCCCCAAATTTCAGTCCTGGAGAGCCACTGTCCTGCATGTTTAAGTTTCTCCCTGGTCCAACACCTGATTCTAATGATGTGCTCGTTATCAAGCAGCTGAAGCTTGTCACAGGTTTGAAAATCATATAATCTATATATGTAATAATATGTTGCTGAGGATATTTGATCTACATCATCAAATAAATCACTGTGTGTGTGTGTGTGTGTGTGTGAGTGAGTGAGTGAGTGAGTGAGTGAGTGAGTGAGTGAGTGAGTGAGTGAGTGAGTGAGTGAGTGTGTGTGTGTGTGTGTGTGTGTGTGTGTGTGTGTGTGTGTGTGTGTGTGTGTGTGCGTGCGCGCGCGCGTGCGGCGTTTGTGCGTCATACATAAAACATCATTCTCAATGCTTGCATTGGCTAATAATAACATATACACAGTGAATATTGTGATATATGAAGGTGACTCATGTCAGTCAACAAAGAAACAAACAAAGAATGAAGGAAACAAACAAACAAACAAACTTTTATGTGTAGAGCCTACAAAGTGCTGTCTGGATGTAGGGTTTGGATGACCTGAGTCCATGACGTGAAAAAATTCAAACTTTGCTGTAGAGCTAAACCAAATACATCATTGGAAAGGTCTCGACCTGGGGAGTAATAATATGTTAGTATTAATATTCTACATGGCTCCGGTTTTGAAATAATGAACTTGGGCTTATGAGGGCTTATAATTCTGCAATAAAAAGAAATACAGAAATGGGACCAACTGTTATAGAGAGCTCTTGACCCCAGCTATAACATGAGTACAATCAACAATTTTGGGTTTTGTCAATTATGGGTCAAATTAATTTTCACCTATGGAATAATTTGATTTTAAAAACCTGATTACATCAATGTGTTAACTATGCCCTTAAACTCCTCAATGTATTCTCATTTCAACATTTACAACTTCCAATTCTATGAAAAATACAACCTTAATTAAAGAACTACAACTCCAATGAGCCGAGCAATAACGCTAAGTACTGCTATCTGCCATAGTTGTAGTTTTCTGTGGTTCTTCCGGTTTGTAAATAAATGGGTTCACAAAAAAAAGATATATAAATCATATATATATATATATATATATATATATATATATATATATTACATATATCATATATCATATATCTAGAACAGCTGGATTAGTATTGAGATTACATAAAGATGATCTATGTCAACAAAAAGTAAAGATGTATTCTTGAAATAGGTATGCAGTTTTCTGGTTTGCGAAAAGGGTAGTAAATAATGTGCCGTATACTTTAAATATTGAATATAGCCTAACTCCCGTTTTTTCTTCATATATATGGTCTTTATGTTAAGATACAGTTCAGATGCTAGGTGTTTGAACAATATTTATTAGTTTTAAGTAAATTAGGGTTTGCATGCAGCGGACTGGCTCCGTCTCTATAGCCACTTCCGGCTTCCGCAGCAACCACCATAGCAACAATAGAAAACGATGCATCTGTGGATTCCAACTATTTGTTCGCTTTGTAATAACTCATAAATAATATATCATAAACATTCACTAGACAAAGCTGTAGATAAGACATTAATTTGTGAGGCTTAATTCTTCATGTCTACATTGTTATTACATACAAAATACAATATTTTTAAAGATTATCTCCAGACATGTTAGATGTATGAAAAAACCTCGTTTGTAATAACAGTAATGTTTGAATGAGCCACCGGTATACTGGATGAACCAGAACACCATGGCACAACAATTTGTGACACGAATAAAATTACATTTCAAAACGCTATGTTTTTATATTCTATGTACTCACATTAGAATATGCTACTCTCATGCAAAATAAAACACATCCCACTGTGATATACTGTAAAACTTACAGAACCTTTAAAATATTTAAACAAATAATTGGTCACACTGTCCAGCACTAGGCACTATATAAATGCAGCCATTTACTGAACTTCCACGAGTAACAAGTACAGCACTCTGACCAAAACTGAGCACATCTTTCGTCACCTGTTATGTAAACTTTATACAACAGTTAGTTTCCAGCTTACACAAAGTATCAAGCTATTGCACAGACAAATGGTTATGTGTTGCTTAGCCACAGTCCAGTTCCAGTCTGGTGCTTTGTAGAAAGGATGTATAAAAGCAATATCACACGAGAGGGAGTGATGTTGTGCTGAACATCATCACAGCTGTGAATATGTAAAAGGCACACGGCCTGCGGCCTTATGTCCACAACTGAATCACAGCCTCAAAGGCTTTACATTTCCTCCGCTGAAATATCTGGAGTGCTGTTGTCCTCCTGGTCACTGTTCTCTTCAACGTCCTCATTGTCTTCCTCCAACATGAAAAAGGAGGGTTCACTGTCAAAATGGGCGTAAGTGCTGGTGACTGCGCTCAGTTTCTGCTGCAGAATGTGTCGCTTGTGCAGCAGACAACAGAGCAGCCCCCTGTATCCCTCTTCTCTCAGCTCTCTGGGAGGTGCTAAAATAAAATGTAAAAAAAAAAAATAATAATAATCAGATAGAAAATAAGGCAACTCTTTATGAACATTAAAATGCAGATTGTCTGCCCAGCTCTGAGACTGTACTACTACATACCATACTATGTTTCGTGATATTCTCTTGAGTGTGACGAAGGAGGCTGTATACTTTGTCCAAGGCCTTTCTCAGGTACTGGCAATGCTGGGTCATCTCCTTCACAATTATAACTTTTTCCTCTTCCATAGGCCTGACCAGCATAACCTGGTCAAAAAGTCGCCTCTTCAGGCGAAGACTCACCACTGTTTTGAAAAAGAGAACAGATGGGACAAAAGTAAAACACTTAAGCCCCTTTCACATATACACTGCAAACATAAAATGATCTAGACAATCAGTATGTGAAAACACAAATACTTGATCCAGTCAGACTGGACATCAAGTGGAATTTACCTGGCCAGCTCCCAAGTACTACTACTATGAGCTACATGTCTCTTTTGAAAAACAGAAACAAGCAAAATTGACCATAAAAAAATTGTATTGTAAAACATATAGCGAAATGTACCATAACACATACCAGTGGCTGCCCACTGCTGGACGTCACACACCCATTCCTCCGTGTCCTCCAGAGAGATGTTGAGCTCCTGCTTGAGACTCTCAAGATTAGCTCCTTCGATTTCTGCTCTCTGTTTAGTCCATTTAGAATGTTTAAAAAAAACAAAAAACATAGATAAGTCATGGTGTGATCCGTAAAAAGGTATGTTAACATAGGGCATTAGAGATAAGAGAATAAAGATGTTTTCACATTTGAACCCAGAATAATGTCAGAGAATCAGGTCCGGAGATAGTCCCGAGTTTCTTTCACACATGCAGCACACACTTAGATGTGTTCACACTTAATGTAACTACTTAGTTTGGTTTAGGCAAGGGGAGCGTGCAGCTGTATTCACACATGTGCACACTCTGGAATTACCCAGTCTTTGCACTATTAAGCTGGGAGGGTAAACTCCATTTGATGCCTGGTCCGACTGAATCCGATATTTGTGTACACACACAGCTGTACCAGGAAATGTTCAGATAGTTTCAGGTTTGCAGTGCATGTGTGACAAGGGCTTAAGATGTAGGACAACTATCTAGTGGAATGTAATACACCAAAAGTATTTCATAATATGAGAAAAAAATGTTATTTTAAAAAAAGGGGACAATATCAGTGAGTGTATCTCTAATCATGATTGAAAAACCTAAATGACAACATGCAAAACATTCAAGCACAAATTGATGAGGATATTCTTAAAGGTATGTCCTCAAAAGAGACTATGTGCCTAATGAAACAATTATTTCCTTGTTATAACAAAGGCTATTTTATGGTGAAAGAATGCAATACGTATATAAGAATGCTAATTGGATAGAAAGGACATTGAGTTGTTTTCTGTAGTCATTTGATGTCAAAAACACTTAATGGTGATTTTTGTGAGTTGTCATGATGACAACACACGCCAGTGGGGCCGTCAAGTGTGCCACAGCTAGTTGGGAGGATGTTCTTCAGAGGAAGGTGTGAGGAGAAGGGACTGTTAAACTCAGTAGCAGTGAGTCAGTGGACCATAAGCCCATTGTTCTGCTCATTTTTTGTAGCCAATGCAGCACAAAAACACAGCGATCCAGCAAGCCAGCAGCCAACCAGCATATGGCTCTGCCATGCCTCCACACCACACCAGTCACAGGACATGAGCTGAACAAAGTTGTCACTCCTTTAACCTGTGATGCCAGTATTCAAGCCCAGTAACTTGCAGTAAAGACTTCTTACTTTGAAAAATCTTTTTGCCAGGGTCTTGTGCAGACTCTCTGTCTTCCTGTTGTTCCATCCCATGGCAAGCACAGTTATCATCTCTGCTCTGCCTGTAAAAAAAATATCCACACACGCAAAACCCCCCAGAAAATATCAAAATTCAGAAAAATTTTACAATCTGGTACCGTGTCAAGCCTACCCTTTTCCGACTACACACCAACCAGCATCAGCTGTTTTACATTGCTGACAGCAATGTGGAGTTACAGTCTCTGCGCCCAATTTCGAATTCAAGAGCTCTGGCATTGCAGCTCTGAATTCTTTTTCAGACATTAACTGTTTTCTTGTCCATGCTGACATTGTGGGTGTCTCCTCCACTTTAGTCTCTGAAGATGATGATCTAAAATAATAAAACACAAAAATTGATGTAAAGGACAGTGTATTTAAAGACAGAAAAGTAATTTCCATAATGGCTTTGTTACTGCACGTGCATAAAAAAAAATCACGGCCACTACTTAAGTCAGTTGCCTAAATTTCAAATTTTTAAATGGAAACATAAAGGTCGTCTTTAAGCTATTTAAGCTATCAGATGTCAATATGTGTACCAAGACTTAGGACATCTTGAGGAATGTCATCTGTCAGCAACTCCTCCACTTCTGGGGGCTTCCTAGCGCCACACGGTTTAACTATAAACACAAAACATAATGCAAGAAACATTACTGCTGACCAACTTGTGATTAACAGTAGAACTGTATTATATTTTACTGACCAGATCGATTCTTCCTAAAGTGTTGAGCTATAATGTTCCCATTCTTGTCCCTCTTCCTCTAGGTAACTCTGGAAACTTTAGTCCCTTTGTTTTCTTTTCTTTTCCAGATGCCATTTTAGATGAGAGAGAGAGAGAGAGAGAGAGAGAGAGAGAAGAAACTAACAAACAGAAGACCAAACAAAGGCTACAGTCAAAGTAAAGACAAAGAGACAAAATGACAAAGCAAAAGCTCGAAAATTAAATTAGTGTAACAGGGAGAAGGATTAAGAAAATGGCTCTTAAAAGAACCGTTGGATTTGTGATATATGAAGAGAGTTTTTTTTATTATAAAAAAAATGAAGCAGGATTAGTTGCACTTCCATAAATGTTACTTATTGCCACTAAAAATAAAAATTTAGCAAAATGTAGAGTAAATAATCAAAAGAATAAAAAGAGAAATAAAACGTGTGCCTACAAAAGTTAAGAGTACACTAACACTAATTAAAACTATCAGGGCTCTGTATTTGAGTATCAAAATGCGCTCTCTAAGTTCTTACAGTGTATTTTCACCTGTTTATTACCTAAATAAATAGTTAACAGATGTCCTAATACTGACGGAAATACACAAAATCACATAAGGTAGCATTTTTTTGTCAAGATAGCATAAATAAAAAGCGTGTTAGCATGTGCGCTAACCTTAGCGCCTTATTGATAGTTAACATACGACCTCCGTGGCATTCCCAACTGAGTTGTAACTTAAACATCAAACTGAACTAACTTACTTACACATGATTTGGAGACAATCACCGTGATAGCTCACGCACAGAACACAACATGACCACATAAATTGTGTAACTGTTGTCATTTATTTGGATTTTATTTTGTAATTTTCTATTGGTTTAACTGGCAATATAAAAGGGACTTTTACTTTGAAACCTCCACTGAGCTGCCGTAACGAGAGTTCATGAGACAGAAGCATGCAGGCACCGTATGTGTTGCGGGTAAGTGTGATAGTTAAACGAACGAGAGTATTACATGTTGAGAAGCAAATTAAGAGATATTGAAGATATGAAGGCATCAAGATGATTTCCTTTCGTAGCATGCAGCCAACGAGGTAATTTGTCTGTTTGTATTTTACTTTCTTTATGTATTATTTCACGGCTAATAAGCTAACATGTGTTTTTGTGTTTAATACTGTGTATTATTAGTTTTCACGGTTTGACTTGGAGAGAAGACTTCAATAAGCCAGTAAAGGAAACCACTTGTGTTTGCCATGCTTGAGAGGGAGTTACAGTGAAAACTCGGACTGTTCATCGACGCAAGTGGATGATTCAGCAAGCCGAAGAACTAGCAAGCTAATCTCAACGTGGTGGCTAGCGTTACGGTGTGAACGATCGTCGAAGGACTCGCAGATGAGTGGAAAGCACGCACTTGCTACACATAGTTTAAACACACATACACGGACGGAAAATGCAACATTTCAAGGCAAAGCCATAAAGAACTTGGACACTAACAAGAGTGGGCTAAGAAGGGCTTTATAAGACGTTGTCACAACTGTTCATGATGAGCTGATTTCATTGTTTTGCTGTGTGTGGTAATTACGATCTTTCTGCTTAGCTAAAGATTTAACTGAAGCTTGCCATTTAGTTAATTGTCATTCAATGCTATATGCTAATTTAAAGTGTGTGTTTTGGTAATATTAAGTGAAGGCTATTTGCCATATCCCATTTGAGTTCTCTAGATCTGTTAGTGGACATTTTAATTAAATTCGTTTCAAGTTTCTAAGTGCCTTTTGAGGAACAGTGAAGTATTGCTATTGACAATATAGCTTATATTAATTTTAAGTTTAAACGTATACACTTACATTTAAGAGTAATTTATATTTAGGTAAGTGATAGCAGTTAATGCTAAGGTTATTTACCTTTTCTGTTTTTGAAGTTTACATATACAGTACATTTTCATTTATTTAGTCAGTTTAGAGTCTACAGCTCAGGTAAGGGACAGTGTTATGGATAATGCAAATCAAGACTCTTCAGAAGCTCAAGTGAGTGACACTGAAGTCCAGCAAGAGGACGTAGAGCATCCAAGACGTGGTGAACGAATCCGCACTCTAACAGAGAAGGGTCAAGAAATGCAAGACAACAAAATCAAAGCACTTCAACAAAGGTTCAACTATATTTACAGCAAATGGAGAACACAAGTTAAATTCTCTAAACAGCCATTATCACAATCATCAGAGCTTTTATCAGATACTCTTCTTAATGACATTATTGGTGATGTCAGAGGTCTTTCTGCAGATGTCCAGCGAGTATATGATGAACTGCGTAGTCTTTCAACTCCAGACCAAGACACGCGCAGAAGAGTGGACCTGTGTGTAGAGATTTCAAACTTTATTGTTTCTAGAACCTCAAGTTGTCTGAGTGGAAAGATTCCAGTAGAAGAACAGCATGATTGGCCTGAAGCAGGTTCTCTTTGGAGCTCAAAGAAAAGTGAAGTTGGTTCGGTCTCCTCGATCTGGAAAGCTGCATCGGAACAATCAAGCAAGTCCTCTGTGAAACGGCAAGAAGCTGCTGCTGACGCTGCTGCAAGCCAAGCTGTTCTGAAAGTGTTGCAAGAACAAGAAAGAGAGCAATTGGAAATACAGCGCCTAGAGGCGGAAGCTAAAAGAAAGATAGCTGCTCAAGAGGCAGCAGTTGTAAAGCGCCGTTTAGAACAAGAAGCAGAAGAGGTGAAGAGAAGAATAAAGAAAGAGGAGGAGGAAGCTGAAATGAAAGCTCAACTAGAGGAAGAACACGCCGTTCTTCAAAGGACTCTGGAGGAAAAACGGAGAAAGATAAAGCATTTGGAAGCGGTAAAAGAGCTCAATGCAGCGCAGGCAAGAATGCAGGTGTATGATCAGGGGTTGGCCATAAAGGAAGAGCCTAAAGACCTACTAAGTCATGACATGGTAGCGGGAAACCAGCTGCTTGGTCCCATAAGCCGTCTGCCCTCGGTTTTATCTCCTGTCCCACAAGTTGCGACCACCTCCTCACATGAAAGTACAGCAGAGCTTGTCAAGCTACTGGCAGATGCTTTGAGTGCCAACAGAATCCCAGTTCCTGAGCCTTCAATATTCAGTGGGGATCCATTGAAGTACAGCAACTGGAAACTCTCATTTGAAACGCTCATTGACCAGAAAAATATTCAAGACAAAGAGAAGATATACTATCTGCGTAGATACGTAAGTGGACAAGCTAAGACTGCACTTGATGGCTATTTCCTACTTGGAACCGAATCTGCCTATGTTGCTGCATGGAAGATTTTGGAAGAGAGATATAGAAACCCATTTACAATTTCAAAGGCATACAGAGACAAACTCCAAGCGTGGCCCAAGATGGGATCTAAAGACAGCTTCGAGCTCAGAGAGTACGTCGATTTTCTCCGTAGTTGTGAGGCTGCCATGGTCCACATCAAGGCATTGCAGATCTTGAATGACTGCAATGAAAACAGAAAGATTCTTTCAAAGTTACCAAATTGGCTAACTGCGAGATGGAACATGAAAGTCATTGAAGCAGAAGAACAGACCGCCCAGTTTCCCTCCTTCAGCCAGTTTGTGAAATTCTTGACAAAAGAAGCGAAAATTGCTTGCAATCCAGTTACATCATTGCAGTCACTAAAGCAAGGTGAAACTGACAAACCAAAGTACCAAAAATATCAGAATGTTAAAGCAAAGACACTGACCACAAGTTCCAATGAAGAGACTGTCAAAACATGCATTTTCTGTAAGAAGACTGGACATGCTTTGCACAAGTGCAGGAAGTTTGTGGAGAATTCAGTCACAGACAGAGTGAAATTTGTTCAAGCTGAAAAGCTATGCTTTGGTTGCCTTAAGTTTGGCCACCTCTCAAAGAGCTGCAACAATAGGAGTGTTTGTGACACATGCCACAAGCGACATCCTACTTGTTTGCATGAAGATAGAGACAAGGAAGAACAAAAACTACCAAGATTCAAACAAAACCAAAGTCAAGAGAAATCAAGTACAAGTCAAGAAAGGAACAAAGAAAACCCTCAAGCAACACAACATAAAGAAATCGTCACTTCAAATCGAGTAATCCTTGATGAAGTAAATACACAGACCTCTGCAATAATTCCTGTTTGGCTTTCATCTGCAGCTCAGCCAGCGCAAGAAGTCCTTGTATATGCTCTCTTGGATTCTCAAAGTGACACAACATTTGTTCTAAGTGAAGTAGTTGAAGCTTTGGAGGCCAACAAAGAGCATGTCAAGTTGAAACTCTCTACTATGACCTCAAGAACTACAGTAGTGAGCTCTCAAAGAGTGAACAACTTAAAGTCCGTGGCTTTTACTCTAGTAAGAAGATCCTTTTACCACCAACCTACACTCGTGAATTTATTCCCGCCAACAGAACTCACATACCAACTGATGACACTGCAAAGGCCTGGTCCCATCTAGAGCACCTCCAAGAAGATATAGCACCTTTGCAAGATTGTCAAGTAGGTCTACTCATTGGTTACAACTGCTCTCAAGCTCTATTGCCACGAGAAGTTGTGTCAGGCAAAGAAAATCAACCCTATGCACAGCGGACTGATCTTGGATGGAGTATTGTCGGCCATGGGAATCCTTGTGTAGACTATGGAGATGCTTTCGGAATCAGCCATCGTATAGTAGTGAGACAAGTGACACCAGGTGTTGAGCCCTCTTTCAATCTTAAAACAGAAGTGCACTATGTGAACAGATCCAAAGTCAAAGAAATTACCCCTTTAGACATCCTAAAGGTCCTTGAATCAGACTTCTCAGAAAGAGCTGGAGAAGAGGATCCTGTGTCTCAAGATGACCTCAAGTTCCTGTCAAAGATGAGAGAAGGCATAACCCAAAAGGACAATGGTCATTTCGAAATGCCATTGCCGTTCAAAGAGGAAAGACCAAAACTTCCAAACAATAGGATATGCGCAGTACATCGCCTTAACTGTCTTGAAAAGAGGCTAAAGAAGAACGAAACATACTACAAGGACTATGTCAACTTTATGGATGACATCATTTCACGTGGTGATGCAGAGAAGGTCCCCATGGAAGAGCTTGACAACAGTCCGGCATGGTACATTCCACACCATGGAGTGTATCATCCACAAAAACCCGGAAAGATACGTGTGGTGTTTGACTGTTCTGCTAAGTTTCAAGAAACATCTCTTAATGACTATCTGCTCACTGGACCTGACCTGACAAATACATTGGTAGGTGTCCTATGCAGATTCAGAAAGGGCTCTATTGCAGTGATGTGTGACATTGAAAGGATGTTTCATCAGTTTCATGTGAAAAGAGAAGATCAAGATTATCTACGATTCCTTTGGTGGGAGAATGACAATCTGGAAACCACACCATCAATCTACAGAATGAAGGTCCACCTGTTTGGAGCGTCTTCGTCTCCTGGTTGCGCCAACTTCGGCCTGAAACATCTGGCGGCACAAGGTCAAGATCAATACAGCGAAGATACGATACGCTTCATTCAAAGGAATTTCTATGTAGACGATGGTCTGGCAAGTGTCCAAACAGAGAAGGAAGCCATCCAGCTTGTCAAAGAATCAAGAGAACTTTGTTACACTGGTAAGTTAAAACTCCATAAGTTGTTTCCAACAACAGCAATGTGATGGCATCCATCCCAGAAGAGGAACGTGCCACTATCAAAGAACAAGATATGGCCTTAAGCCTACCACATATGGAGAGGGTGCTTGGAGTAGAGTGGTGCGTCACGTGTGATTCATTCAAGTTTCGCGTTCAAGTCAAGTCCAACCCACTAACAAGAAGAGGTGTACTCTCTACTGTAGCCTCGATGTACGATCCATTAGGATTTATGGCACCTTTCGTCCTTCTAGGGAAACAAATACTCCAACAAATGTGCAAAGACAATATTGGTTGGGATGAGGAACTTCCGGAAAACTTAAGACCTCAGTGGGAGTCCTGGATCAGAGACCTACCCAATCTAGCTGAAATAGAGATTCAAAGATGCTACTTACCTTCAAGTTTCGGCAATGTTAAATTGTATGAGCTTCACCATTTCTCCGATGCAAGTGTTTCTGGATATGGTGAATGCACTTACCTGCGAGCCGTTAGTGAATCTAATGAAGTTCATTGTTGTTTAGTAATGGGAAAGGCAAGAGTTTCGCCGACCAAAGTTACAACAATACCAAGGCTGGAACTTTCAGCGGCGGTAGTTGCAGTCAGAACCAGTGACATGCTCCGTAATGAACTGGAAATCCAAGACCTCCAAGAATACTTTTGGACAGATTCCACAGTCGTTCTTGGCTACATAAATAACGACGCCAAGAGATTTCAAGTGTTTGTAGCTAACCGGATACAGAGAATCAAGTCAAGCACAAAGCCTGAACAATGGGCCTATGTGGCATCCGAAGACAACCCGGCAGACCATGCCTCTCGGGGCTTAACTGCAAAGCAGCTCAAGACTTCCAATTGGTTCTCCGGACCGAAGTTTCTTTGGCAAAAGGAACTACCTGACAGAGAGTGCAAGGTGGGAGAAGTTAAGGAAGATGATCCTGAACTCCGCAAGGCTGTTGTGTTCAACACTAAGGCAAGGGAGGACAGATCATTAGTCGACCGCCTTGAGAAGTTCTCTGATTGGTCAAGGGTAGTACAAGCAGTCGCCAGATTGAAACGACGAGTCAATGAACACAAAGGTGTAAAGCAAAGAACCAATGAAAGCACAAGTTTAGAAGAGAGGAAAGAAGCAGAGATTGCTATTACTAAACTAGTTCAAGAAGAAGTGTTCTCAGATGAGATCAAGAGTTTGAAAACAAGGAAGGTTGTTGCCAAGACAAAACATAGCACTCTGTATAAGTTAAGTCCAATTTTGGATGAAGAAGGTATCTTAAGAGTGGGAGGACGCCTAAGTCAAGCCTCGTTACACCCACATGTTAAGCATCCAGCGATACTACCCAAAAACAGTCACATATCAGACTTGCTTATCAAGCACTTTCATGAAAAGGTTCATCACCAGGGACGTGGAATGACGGTAAACGAACTGCGAGCTAATGGATGGTGGATCCTAGGATGCAGCAGCGCAGTGTCGTCGCACATTTTCAAATGCGTCAAGTGTCGAAGGTACAGAAGACATACTGAAGAACAAAAAATGGGTGACTTACCTCAAGACAGAATGGAAACGACTCCACCATTCACCTACGCCGGCATAGACTGTTTTGGTCCAATCCATGTTAAAGATGGAAGAAAAGATGTTAAAAGATATGGTCTCTTACTTACCTGCCTATGTTCGAGAGCCATACACATAGAAATGCTTGATGACATGACGACTGATGCTTTTATCAATGCTCTGAGAGCGTTCATTGCTATAAGAGGAATCGTTCGTCAGCTACGAAGTGACCAAGGCACCAATTTCACTGGCGCAAGGAGAGAGTTTGCAGAACTCATGAAGGGAATGGATGAAGATAGAGTGAAGGCTTTAGGATGTGAATTTCTAATGAATCCTCCAGCGGCAAGTCATATGGGCGGCATTTGGGAGAGACAAATTAGAACTGTAAGGAGTGTTCTTACTGCTATTCTCGACCAATCAGCACAAAGACTTGACAGCTCCTCATTAAGAACATTCTTATATGAGGTGATGGCAATCGTTAATAGCAGACCACTCACTGCGGAACACTTGAATGACCCATCCGCACCTGAACCTTTGACCCCAAACCACATCCTCACCATGAAGTCAACCATCATTCTTCCTCCACCCGGACAGTTTGTGAGAGAAGATTTGTATCTTCAAAAAAGGTGGCGTCGAGTTAAATATTTGGCCAACAAATTTTGGATTCGATGGAAAAAGGAATACCTATTCAGTTTACAACCAAGACAAAAGTGGCAAAAGAATAGAAGAAATCTGAAAGTGAATGACATTGTGCTTTTACAAGATGATCAGGCTTCACGCAGTGAATGGAAGCTGGCCAGAATAACAGATGTTTATCCAGGGTCAGATGATAGGGTGAGAAAAAGGTCAGATTATTGGTTAGTGACACCACATTTGATGATAAGGGTAAATCCACAAAGACAGCTTTTCTTGAAAGACCTGTACATAAGCTTGTTACTTTGCTTGAAGCAGAATAAGATGTTTAATGTTAAGCCTGACATTCCATTATAATGGTGATGTAATAGGAAATGTTCGATTGAATGTTTGAAGAGTTCATTGCAACAACTGTTGTGTGTAGAAAAATCCCACATTTAAGATTGGTGTGATTTGGTGGGAGTGTAACTGTTGTCATTTATTTGGATTTTATTTTGTAATTTTCTATTGGTTTAACTGGCAATATAAAAGGGACTTTTATTTTGAAACCTCCACTGAGCTGCCGTAACGAGAGTTCATGAGACAGAAGCATGCAGGCACCGTATGTGTTGCGGGTAAGTGTGATAGTTAAACGAACGAGAGTATTACATGTTGAGAAGCAAATTAAGAGATATTGAAGATATGAAGGCATCAAGATGATTTCCTTTCGTAGCATGCAACCAACGAGGTAATTTGTCTGTTTGTATTTTACTTTCTTTATGTATTATTTCACGGCTAATAAGCTAACATGTGTTTTTGTGTTTAATACTGTGTATTATTAGTTTTCACGGTTTGACTTGGAGAGAAGACTTCAATAAACCAGTAAAGGAAACCACTTGTGTTTGCCGTACTTGAGAGGGAATTACAAATTGAGTACACAAACGGACTTACCAATGCTACGACGTCCAGTGAAACGTGAATGCCACGCCTCCTTCTGGCGCGTCACATTTTGATTGGTGCCAAAGGTTAAAGGGTAGGCGATGACGACATACCAACACACCGTTTATTGTAGTTGTGTACACGACCGCTAAACTCGAAACTTGCTATGGGTCGTCATAAGCTCCTTGATCAAAGGGTCCTTGATCAAAGGGTCGTTTTTGGGTGGAGGACAGGCTGCTTACATTGGAATGAGTTGAAAGCCCCCTGCATCGGGTTTGTAGGTTTAAGGAGCGCTCCGATGAGCGCCCCGAAGAGCGCCCCGAAGAGCGCCCCGAAGAGCGCCCCGAGGAGCGCTTCAAATATCGGCGCGGACGGGCTTACATTGGAATGAGTTAAAAGCCCCCTGCGTCGGGTTTATACGTTTAAAGACTGCCCTGAGCTTCAAATATGGACGTTTAAGGAGAGCCCAAAACTTCAGATATGGACGTTAAAGGATAGCCCTAAGCTTCAAATATCGCCTCGGACGGGCTTACATTGGAATGAGTTGAAAGCCCTCTGCGTCGGGTTTGTCAGTTTAAGGAGACATTTTTAGTCCGTAACTAAAGGCAAAGGCCCTGACCAATCTTCAGTATTTGACGCGTTGGAAGTGAGACTGTGTTGGTTTTACTGTGGAGTTTTGCGTGTGTTTTTAGTCGTTTCATCACGTTTTTGTTGAGTTTTGCATCTGTTTTTAGTTGTTTCATCACGGTTTTGTGGTGTTTTCATCTGTTTTAAGTGGTTTCATCACGTTTTTGTGGTGTTTTCATCTGTTTTTAGTCGTTTTTGTGGTGTCTTGCGTCTGTTTTTAGCCGTTTCATCACGTTTTTGTGGTGTGTTTTGTCTGTTTATAGTTGTTTTATCACGTTTTTGTGGTGTTTTCATCTGTTTCTATTCATTTTTGTCATGTTTTTGTGGTGTTTTCATCTGTTTTAAGTCGTTTCATCATATTTGTGGTGTTTTCGTCTGTTGTTTGTCGTTTCATCACGTTTTTGTTGGTGTTTTCGTCTGTTTTTAGTCGTTTTGTCACGTTTTAGTGCTATTTTAATCAGTTTTTAGGCGTTTTGTCATGTTTCTGTGGAATTTTGCGTCTGTTTTTAGTCGTTTCATCACGTTTTTGTGGTGTTTTCGTCTGTTTTTAGTCGTTTTGTCATCTTTTTGTGGTGTTTTGCCTCTGTTTTAAGTCGTTTCATCACATATTTGTGGTGTTTTTGTCTGTTTTTAGTTGTTTTATCATATTTTTGTGGTGTTTTGATCTTTGGTTGGTCCTTTTGTCACGTTTTTGTGGTGTTTTCATCTGTTTTTAGTCGTTTTTGTCACCTTTTTGTGGTGTTTGCATCTACTTTAGGTAATTTTTGTCACGTTTTTGTGGTAATTTCATCCATTTTTAGTCTTTTTTTCATGTTTTTGTGAGGTTTTCGTCTGTTTTTAGTCGTTTCATCACGTATTTGTGGTGTTTTCATCTGTTTTCAGTCGTTTCATAATGTTTTTGTGGAGTTTTGCGTCTATTTTTAGTCGTTTTGTTATGTTTTTGTGGAGTTTTGCGTCTGTTTTCAGTCGTTTCATCACGTTTTTGTGTTTTTTTCATCTGTTTTTAGTCGTTTTTGTCATGTTATTGTGGTGTTTTCATCCGTTTTTTAGTCGTTTTTTCGTGTTTTTGTGGTGTTTTCGTCTGTTTTAAGTCGTTTCATCACGTTTTTTTGTGGTGTTTTCATCTGTTTTTAGTCGTTCAATATTATTTTTTTGGAGTTTTGCGTGTGTTTTTAGTTGTTTCGTCATGTTTTTGTGGAGCTTTGCGTCTGTTTTTGATCATTTCATCACATTTTCGTTGAATTTTGCTTCTTTTTGCGGTGTTTTCATCTATCTTTAGTCATTTTTGTCATGTTTTTGTGTTGTTTTCATCTGTTTCTAATCATTTCGTCATGTTTTTGTGGTGTTTTCATCTGTTTTTAGTCGTTTTGTAATGTTTTTGTGGTGTTTTCGTCTGTTTTTTTGGACGTTTCATCGCCTTTTGTGGTGTTTTCATCTGTTTTTAGTCCTTTCATTATGTTTTTGTGGAGTTTTGCGTCTATTTTTAGGCGTTTCATCACGTTTTTGTGGTGTTTTTGTCTGTTTTTAATCGTTTTGTCACGTTTTTGTGGTGTTTTCATCAGTTTTTAGTCGTTTCATAATGTTTTTGTGGAGTTTTGCGTCTGTTTTTTTAATTGTTTTGTCATGTTTTTGTAGAGTCTTGGTCTGTTTTTAGTCGTTTTGTCAGGTTTTTTGGTGTTTTCATCTGTTTTTAGTTGTTTCATCACATTTTTGTGGAGTTTTGCGTCTGTTTTTAGTCGTTTTGCATTGTTTTATGGAGCTTGGCGTCAGTTTTTAGTCGTTTTGTCATGTTTTTGTGGTGTTTTCATCCGTTTTTAGTCGTTTTGTAATGTTTTTGTGGGTTTTTCGTTTGTTTTTAGTCGTTTCATCACGTATTTGTGGTGTTTTCATCTGTTTTAGATTTTTCATAATGTTTTTGTGGAGTTTTGCGTCTGTTTTTAGTCGTTTCATCATGTTTTCGTGGAGTTTTGCATCTGTTTTTAGTTGTTTCATCACGGTTTAGTGGTGTTTTCGTCTGTTTTTAGTCGTTTCATCACGTTTTTGTGGTGTTTTAATCTGTTTTTAGTCGTTTTTGCGGTGTCTTGCGTCTGTTTTTAGTCGTTTGATCACATTTTTGTGGTGTGTTTCGTCTGTTTATAGTTGTTTTATCACGTTTTTGTGGTGTTTTCATCTGTTTTTAGTCATTTTTGTCACGTTTTTGTGGTGTTTTCATCTGTTTTTAGTCGTTTCATCACGTTTTTGTGGTGTGTTTCGTCTGTTTTGAGTTGTCTTATCACGTTTTGTGGTGTTTTCATCTGTTTTTAGTCATTTTTGTCATGTTTTTGTGGTGTTTTCATCTGTTTTAAGTCGTTTCATCATATTTGTGGTGTTTTCGTCTGTTGTTTGTCGTTTCATCACGTTTTTGTTGGTGTTTTCGTCTGTTTTTAGTCGTTTTGTCACGTTTTAGTGCTATTTTAATCAGTTTTTAGTCGTTTTGTCATGTTTCTGTGGAATTTTGCGTCTGTTTTTAGTCGTTTCATCACGTTTTTGTGGTGTTTTCGTCTGTTTTTAGTCGTTTTGTCATGTTTTTGTGGTGTTTTGCCTCTGTTTTAAGTTGTTTCATCACATATTTGTGGTGTTTTCGTCTGTTTTTAGTCGTTTCATCACGTTTTTGTGGTGTTTGGATACGTTTTTAGTTGTTATGTCATGTTTTTGTGGTGTTTTCATTTGTTTTTAGTCGTTTTGTCATGTTTTTGTGGAGTTTTGCGTCTGTTTTCAGTCGTTTCATCATGTTTTTGTGGAGTTTTGCGTCTGTTTTTAGTCGTTTCATCACGTTTTTGTGGTGTTTTCGTCTTATTTTAGTTGTTTTATCATGTTTTTGTGGTGTTTTAATCTGTTTTTAGACGTTTCATCACGTTTTTGCGCAGTTTTTATCTGTTTTTAGTCTTTTTGTCACATTTTTGTGGTGTCTTGCGTCTGTTTTTAGTCGTTTCATCACGTTTTTGTGGTGTGTTTCGTCTGTTTTTAGTTGTTTTATCACGTTTTTGTGGTGTTTTCATCTGTTTTTAGTCGTTTCATCACGTTTTTGTTGAGTTTTGCATCTATTTTTAGTTGTTTCATCACGTTTATGTGGTGTTTTCATCTGTTTTTAGTCGTTTTTTTGGTGTCTTGCGTGTGTTTTTAGTCGTTTCATCACGTTTTTGTTGAGTTTTGCATCTGTTTTTAGTTGTTTCATCACGGTTTTGTGGTGTTTTCATCTGTTTTAAGTGGTTTCATCACGTTTTTGTGGTGTTTTCATCTGTTTTTAGTCGTTTTTGTGGTGTCTTGCGTCTGTTTTTAGCCGTTTCATCACGTTTTTGTGGTGTGTTTTGTCTGTTTATAGTTGTTTTATCACGTTTTTGTGGTGTTTTCATCTGTTTCTAGTCATTTTTGTCATGTTTTTGTGGTGTTTTCATCTGTTTTAAGTCGTTTCATCATATTTGTGGTGTTTTCGTCTGTTGTTTGTCGTTTCATCACGTTTTTGTTGGTGTTTTCGTCTGTTTTTAGTCGTTTTGTCACGTTTTAGTGCTATTTTAATCAGTTTTTAGTCGTTTTGTCATGTTTCTGTGGAATTTTGCGTCTGTTTTTAGTCGTTTCATCACGTTTTTGTGGTGTTTTCGTCTGTTTTTAGTCGTTTTGTCATGTTTTTGTGGTGTTTTGCCTCTGTTTTAAGTCGTTTCATCACATATTTGTGGTGTTTTCGTCTGTTTTCAGTCGTTTCATCACGTTTTTGTGGTGTTTGGATACGTTTTTAGTTGTTATGTCATGTTTTTGTGGTGTTTTCATTTGTTTTTAGTCGTTTTGTCAAGTTTTTGTGGAGTTTTGCGTCTGTTTTCAGTCGTTTCATCATGTTTTGTGGAGTTTTGCGTCTGTTTTTAGTCGTTTCATCACTTTTTTGTGGTGTTTTCGTCTGTTTTTATTTGTTTTATCAGATTTTTGTGGTGTTTTGATCTTTTTTTGGTCGTTTTGTCATTTGTTTTTGTGGTGTTTTCATCCGTTTTTCGTCGTTTTGTCATGTTTTTGTGGTGTTTTCGTCTGTTTTTAGTCGGTTCATCACGTTTTTGTGGTGTTTCCATCCGTGTTTAGTCGTTTTTATAATGTTTTTGTGTAGTTTTGCGTCTGTTTTTAGGCGTTTCATCACGTTTTTGTGGTGTTTTTGTCTGTTTTTAATCGTTTTGTCACGTTTTTGTGGTGTTTTCATCAGTTTTTAGTCGTTTCATAATGTTTTTGTGGAGTTTTGCGTCTGTTTTTTTAATTGTTTTGTCATGTTTTTGTGGAGTCTTGGTCTGTTTTTAGTCGTTTTGTCAGGTTTTTTGGTGTTTTCATCTGTTTTTAGTTGTTTCATCACATTTTTGTGGAGTTTTGCGTCTGTTTTTAGTCGTTTTGCATTGTTTTATGGAGCTTGGCGTCAGTTTTTAGTCGTTTTGTCATGTTTTTGTGGTGTTTTCATCCGTTTTTAGTCGTTTTGTAATGTTTTTGTGGGTTTTTCGTTTGTTTTTAGTCGTTTCATCACGTATTTGTGGTGTTTTCATCTGTTTTAGATTTTTCATAATGTTTTTGTGGAGTTTTGCGTCTGTTTTTAGTCGTTTCATCATGTTTTCGTGGAGTTTTGCATCTGTTTTTAGTTGTTTCATCACGGTTTAGTGGTGTTTTCGTCTGTTTTTAGTCGTTTCATCACGTTTTTGTGGTGTTTTAATCTGTTTTTAGTCGTTTTTGCGGTGTCTTGCGTCTGTTTTTAGTCGTTTGATCACATTTTTGTGGTGTGTTTCGTCTGTTTATAGTTGTTTTATCACGTTTTTGTGGTGTTTTCATCTGTTTTTAGTCATTTTTGTCACGTTTTTGTGGTGTTTTCATCTGTTTTTAGTCGTTTCATCACGTTTTTGTGGTGTGTTTCGTCTGTTTTTAGTTGTCTTATCACGTTTTGTGGTGTTTTCATCTGTTTTTAGTCATTTTTGTCATGTTTTTGTGGTGTTTTCATCTGTTTTAAGTCGTTTCATAACGTATTTGTGGTGTTTTCGTCCGATTTTAGTCGTTTCATCACGTTTTTGTGGTGTTTTGTCTGTTTTTAGTCGTTTTGTCACGTTTCAGTGGTATTTTAAACAGTTTTTAGTCGTTTTGTCATGTTTCTGTGGAATTTTTCGTCTGTTTTTAGTCGTTTCCTCACGTTTTTGTGGTGTTTTCGTCTGTTTTTAGTCGTTTTGCCATGTTTTTGTGGTGTTTTGCGTCTGTTTTAAGTCGTTTCATCACATATTTGTGGTGTTTTCGTCTGTTTTTAGTCGTTTCATCACGTTTTTGTGGTGTTTGGATACGTTTTTAGTTGTTTTGTCATGTTTTTGTGGTGTTTTCATTTGTTTTTAGTCGTTTTGTCATGTTTTTGTGGAGTTTTGCGTCTGTTTTCAGTCGTTTCATCATGTTTTTGTGGAGTTTTGCGTCTGTTTTTAGTCGTTTCATCACGTTTTTGTGGTGTTTTCGTCTTATTTTAGTTGTTTTATCATGTTTTTGTGGTGTTTTAATCTGTTTTTAGACGTTTCATCACGTTTTTGCGCAGTTTTTATCTGTTTTTAGTCTTTTTGTCACATTTTTGTGGTGTCTTGCGTCTGTTTTTAGTCGTTTCATCACGTTTTTGTGGTGTGTTTCGTCTGTTTTTAGTTGTTTTATCACGTTTTTGTGGTGTTTTCATCTGTTTATAGTTGTTTTATCACGTTTTTGTGGTGTTTTCATCTGTTTCTAGTCATTTTTGTCATGTTTTTGTGGTGTTTTCATCTGTTTTAAGTCGTTTCATCATATTTGTGGTGTTTTCGTCTGTTGTTTGTCGTTTCATCACGTTTTTGTTGGTGTTTTCGTCTGTTTTTAGTCGTTTTGTCACGTTTTAGTGCTATTTTAATCAGTTTTTAGTCGTTTTGTCATGTTTCTGTGGAATTTTGCGTCTGTTTTTAGTCGTTTCATCACGTTTTTGTGGTGTTTTCGTCTGTTTTTAGTCGTTTTGTCATGTTTTTGTGGTGTTTTGCCTCTGTTTTAAGTCGTTTCATCACATATTTGTGGTGTTTTCGTCTGTTTTCAGTCGTTTCATCACGTTTTTGTGGTGTTTGGATACGTTTTTAGTTGTTATGTCATGTTTTTGTGGTGTTTTCATTTGTTTTTAGTCGTTTTGTCAAGTTTTTGTGGAGTTTTGCGTCTGTTTTCAGTCGTTTCATCATGTTTTGTGGAGTTTTGCGTCTGTTTTTAGTCGTTTCATCACTTTTTTGTGGTGTTTTCGTCTGTTTTTATTTGTTTTATCAGATTTTTGTGGTGTTTTGATCTTTTTTTGGTCGTTTTGTCATTTGTTTTTGTGGTGTTTTCATCCGTTTTTCGTCGTTTTGTCATGTTTTTGTGGTGTTTTCGTCTGTTTTTAGTCGGTTCATCACGTTTTTGTGGTGTTTCCATCCGTGTTTAGTCGTTTTTATAATGTTTTTGTGTAGTTTTGCGTCTGTTTTTAGGCGTTTCATCACGTTTTTGTGGTGTTTTTGTCTGTTTTTAATCGTTTTGTCACGTTTTTGTGGTGTTTTCATCAGTTTTTAGTCGTTTCATAATGTTTTTGTGGAGTTTTGCGTCTGTTTTTTTAATTGTTTTGTCATGTTTTTGTGGAGTCTTGGTCTGTTTTTAGTCGTTTTGTCAGGTTTTTTGGTGTTTTCATCTGTTTTTAGTTGTTTCATCACATTTTTGTGGAGTTTTGCGTCTGTTTCTAGTCATTTTTGTCATGTTTTTGTGGTGTTTTCATCTGTTTTAAGTCGTTTCATCATATTTGTGGTGTTTTCGTCTGTTGTTTGTCGTTTCATCACGTTTTTGTTGGTGTTTTCGTCTGTTTTTAGTCGTTTTGTCACGTTTTAGTGCTATTTTAATCAGTTTTTAGTCGTTTTGTCATGTTTCTGTGGAATTTTGCGTCTGTTTTTAGTCGTTTCATCACGTTTTTGTGGTGTTTTCGTCTGTTTTTAGTCGTTTTGTCATGTTTTTGTGGTGTTTTGCCTCTGTTTTAAGTCGTTTCATCACATATTTGTGGTGTTTTCGTCTGTTTTCAGTCGTTTCATCACGTTTTTGTGGTGTTTGGATACGTTTTTAGTTGTTATGTCATGTTTTTGTGGTGTTTTCATTTGTTTTTAGTCGTTTTGTCAAGTTTTTGTGGAGTTTTGCGTCTGTTTTCAGTCGTTTCATCATGTTTTGTGGAGTTTTGCGTCTGTTTTTAGTCGTTTCATCACTTTTTTGTGGTGTTTTCGTCTGTTTTTATTTGTTTTATCAGATTTTTGTGGTGTTTTGATCTTTTTTTGGTCGTTTTGTCATTTGTTTTTGTGGTGTTTTCATCCGTTTTTCGTCGTTTTGTCATGTTTTTGTGGTGTTTTCGTCTGTTTTTAGTCGGTTCATCACGTTTTTGTGGTGTTTCCATCCGTGTTTAGTCGTTTTTATAATGTTTTTGTGTAGTTTTGCGTCTGTTTTTAGGCGTTTCATCACGTTTTTGTGGTGTTTTTGTCTGTTTTTAATCGTTTTGTCACGTTTTTGTGGTGTTTTCATCAGTTTTTAGTCGTTTCATAATGTTTTTGTGGAGTTTTGCGTCTGTTTTTTTAATTGTTTTGTCATGTTTTTGTGGAGTCTTGGTCTGTTTTTAGTCGTTTTGTCAGGTTTTTTGGTGTTTTCATCTGTTTTTAGTTGTTTCATCACATTTTTGTGGAGTTTTGCGTCTGTTTTTAGTCGTTTTGCATTGTTTTATGGAGCTTGGCGTCAGTTTTTAGTCGTTTTGTCATGTTTTTGTGGTGTTTTCATCCGTTTTTAGTCGTTTTGTAATGTTTTTGTGGGTTTTTCGTTTGTTTTTAGTCGTTTCATCACGTATTTGTGGTGTTTTCATCTGTTTTAGATTTTTCATAATGTTTTTGTGGAGTTTTGCGTCTGTTTTTAGTCGTTTCATCATGTTTTCGTGGAGTTTTGCATCTGTTTTTAGTTGTTTCATCACGGTTTAGTGGTGTTTTCGTCTGTTTTTAGTCGTTTCATCACGTTTTTGTGGTGTTTTAATCTGTTTTTAGTCGTTTTTGCGGTGTCTTGCGTCTGTTTTTAGTCGTTTGATCACATTTTTGTGGTGTGTTTCGTCTGTTTATAGTTGTTTTATCACGTTTTTGTGGTGTTTTCATCTGTTTTTAGTCATTTTTGTCACGTTTTTGTGGTGTTTTCATCTGTTTTTAGTCGTTTCATCACGTTTTTGTGGTGTGTTTCGTCTGTTTTTAGTTGTCTTATCACGTTTTGTGGTGTTTTCATCTGTTTTTAGTCATTTTTGTCATGTTTTTGTGGTGTTTTCATCTGTTTTAAGTCGTTTCATAACGTATTTGTGGTGTTTTCGTCCGATTTTAGTCGTTTCATCACGTTTTTGTGGTGTTTTGTCTGTTTTTAGTCGTTTTGTCACGTTTCAGTGGTATTTTAAACAGTTTTTAGTCGTTTTGTCATGTTTCTGTGGAATTTTTCGTCTGTTTTTAGTCGTTTCATCACGTTTTTGTGGTGTTTTCGTCTGTTTTTAGTCGTTTTGCCATGTTTTTGTGGTGTTTTGCGTCTGTTTTAAGTCGTTTCATCACATATTTGTGGTGTTTTCGTCTGTTTTTAGTCGTTTCATCACGTTTTTGTGGTGTTTGGATACGTTTTTAGTTGTTTTGTCATGTTTTTGTGGTGTTTTCATTTGTTTTTAGTCGTTTTGTCATGTTTTTGTGGAGTTTTGCGTCTGTTTTCAGTCGTTTCATCATGTTTTTGTGGAGTTTTGCGTCTGTTTTTAGTCGTTTCATCACGTTTTTGTGGTGTTTTCGTCTTATTTTAGTTGTTTTATCATGTTTTTGTGGTGTTTTAATCTGTTTTTAGACGTTTCATCACGTTTTTGCGCAGTTTTTATCTGTTTTTAGTCTTTTTGTCACATTTTTGTGGTGTCTTGCGTCTGTTTTTAGTCGTTTCATCACGTTTTTGTGGTGTGTTTCGTCTGTTTTTAGTTGTTTTATCACGTTTTTGTGGTGTTTTCATCTGTTTTTAGTCGTTTCATCACGTTTTTGTTGAGTTTTGCATCTATTTTTAGTTGTTTCATCACGTTTATGTGGTGTTTTCATCTGTTTTTAGTCGTTTTTTTGGTGTCTTGCGTGTGTTTTTAGTCGTTTCATCACGTTTTTGTTGAGTTTTGCATCTGTTTTTAGTTGTTTCATCACGGTTTTGTGGTGTTTTCATCTGTTTTAAGTGGTTTCATCACGTTTTTGTGGTGTTTTCATCTGTTTTTAGTCGTTTTTGTGGTGTCTTGCGTCTGTTTTTAGCCGTTTCATCACGTTTTTGTGGTGTGTTTTGTCTGTTTATAGTTGTTTTATCACGTTTTTGTGGTGTTTTCATCTGTTTCTAGTCATTTTTGTCATGTTTTTGTGCAGTTTTCATCGGTTTTAAGTCGTTTCATCATATTTGTGGTGTTTTCGTCTGTTGTTTGTCGTTTCATCACGTTTTTGTTGGTGTTTTCGTCTGTTTTTAGTCGTTTTGTCACGTTTTAGTGCTATTTTAATCAGTTTTTAGTCGTTTTGTCATGTTTCTGTGGAATTTTGCGTCTGTTTTTAGTCGTTTCATCACGTTTTTGTGGTGTTTTCGTCTGTTTTTAGTCGTTTTGTCATGTTTTTGTGGTGTTTTGCCTCTGTTTTAAGTCGTTTCATCACATATTTGTGGTGTTTTCGTCTGTTTTTAGTCGTTTCATCACGTTTTTGTGGTGTTTGGATACGTTTTTAGTTGTTATGTCATGTTTTTGTGGTGTTTTCATTTGTTTTTAGTCGTTTTGTCAAGTTTTTGTGGAGTTTTGCGTCTGTTTTCAGTCGTTTCATCATGTTTTGTGGAGTTTTGCGTCTGTTTTTAGTCGTTTCATCACTTTTTTGTGGTGTTTTCGTCTGTTTTTATTTGTTTTATCAGATTTTTGTGGTGTTTTGATCTTTTTTTGGTCGTTTTGTCATTTGTTTTTGTGGTGTTTTCATCCGTTTTTCGTCGTTTTGTCATGTTTTTGTGGTGTTTTCGTCTGTTTTTAGTCAGTTCATCACGTTTTTGTGGTGTTTCCATCCGTGTTTAGTCATTTTTATAATGTTTTTATGTAGTTTTGCGTCTGTTTTTAGTCGTTTTGTCATGTTTTTGTGGTGTTGTCTGTTTTTAATCGTTTTGTCACGTTTTAGTGGTGTTCATCTGTTTTTAGTTGTTTTGTCATGTTCTTTTGGAGTTTTTGCGTCTGTTTTTAGTCTATTCATCATGTTTTTGTGGAGTTTTGCGTCTGTTTTTAGTCGTTTCATCACGTTTTTGTGGTGTTTTCGTCTTTTTTTAGTTGTTTTATCATGTTTTTGTGGTGTTTTAATCTGTTTTTAGACGTTTCATCACGTTTTTGCGCAGTTTTTATCTGTTTTTAGTCTTTTTGTCACATTTTTGTGGTGTCTTGCGTCTCTTTTTAGTCGTTTCATCACGTTTTTGTGGTGTGTTTCGTCTGTTTTTAGTTGTTTTATCACGTTTATGTGGTGTTTTCATCTGTTTTTAGTCGTTTCATCACGTTTTTGTTGAGTTTTGCATCTATTTTTAGTTGTTTCATCACGTTTATGTGGTGTTTTCATCGGTTTTTTGTCATTTTTTTGGTGTCTTGCGTGTGTTTTTAGTCGTTTCATCACGTTTTTGTTGAGTTTTGCATCTGTTTTTAGTTGTTTCATCACGGTTTTGTGGTGTTTTCATCTGTTTTAAGTGGTTTCATCACGTTTTTGTGGTGTTTTCATCTGTTTTTAGTCGTTTTTGTGGTGTCTTGCGTCTGTTTTTAGCCGTTTCATCACGTTTTTGTGGTGTGTTTTGTCTGTTTATAGTTGTTTTATCACGTTTTTGTGGTGTTTTCATCTGTTTCTAGTCATTTTTGTCATGTTTTTGTGCAGTTTTCATCGGTTTTAAGTCGTTTCATCATATTTGTGGTGTTTTCGTCTGTTGTTTGTCGTTTCATCACGTTTTTGTTGGTGTTTTCGTCTGTTTTTAGTCGTTTTGTCACGTTTTAGTGCTATTTTAATCAGTTTTTAGTCGTTTTGTCATGTTTCTGTGGAATTTTGCGTCTGTTTTTAGTCCTTTTGTCACGTTTTTGTGGTGTTTTCATCTGTTTTTAGTCGTTTTTGTCACCTTTTAGTGGTGTTTGCATCTACTTTAGGTAATTTCTGTCACGTTTTTGTGGTAATTTCATCCATTTTTAGTCTTTTTTTCATGTTTTTGTGGGGTTTTCGTCTGTTTTTAGTCGTTTCATCACGTATTTGTGGTGTTTTCATCTGTTTTCAGTCGTTTCATAATGTTTTTGTGGAGTTTTGCGTCTATTTTTAGTCGTTTTGTTATGTTTTTGTGGAGTTTTGCGTCTGTTTTTAGTCGTTTCATCACGTTTTTGTGTTTTTTTCATCTTTTTTTAGTCGTTTTTGTCATGTTATTGTGGTGTTTTCATCCGTTTTTTAGTCGTTTTTTCGTGTTTTTGTGGTGTTTTCGTCTGTTTTAAGTCGTTTCATCACGTTTTTTTGTGGTGTTTTCATCTGTTTTTAGTCGTTCAATATTATTTTTGTGGAGTTTTGCGTGTGTTTTTAGTTGTTTTGTCATGTTTTTGTGGAGCTTTGAGTCTGTTTTTAAACATTTCATCACATTTTCGTTGAATTTTGCTTCTTTTTGCGGTGTTTTCATCTATCTTTAGTCATTTTTGTCATGTTTTTGTGTTGTTTTCATCTGTTTCTAATCATTTCGTCATGTTTTTGTGGTGTTTTCATCTGTTTTTAGTCGTTTTGTAATGTTTTTGTGGTGTTTTCGTCTGTTTTTTTGGACGTTTCATCGCCTTTTGTGGTGTTTTCATCTGTTTTTAGTCGTTTCATTATGTTTTTGTGGAGTTTTGCGTCTATTTTTAGGCGTTTCATCACGTTTTTGTGGTGTTTTTGTCTGTTTTTAATCGTTTTGTCACGTTTTTGTGGTGTTTTCATCTGTTTTTAGTCGTTTCATAATGTTTTTGTGGAGTTTTGCGTCTGTTTTTTAAATTGTTTTGTCATGTTTTTGTGGAGTCTTGGTCTGTTTTTAGTCGTTTTTTCAGTTTTTTTGGTGTTTTCATCTGTTTTTAGTTGTTTCATCACATTTTTGTGGAGTTTTGCGTCTGTTTTAGTCGTTTTGCATTGTTTTATGGAGCTTGGCGTCAGTTTTTAGTCGTTTTGTCATGTTTTTGTGGTGTTTTCATCCGTTTTTAGTCGTTTTGTCATGTTTTTGTGGGTTTTTCGTTTGTTTTTAGTCGTTTCATCACGTTTTTGTGGTGTTTTGCATGTGTTTTTAGTTGTTTCATCACGGTTTAGTGGTGTTTTCGTCTGTTTTTAGTCGTTTCATCACGTTTTTGTGGTGTTTTAATCTGTTTTTAGTCGTTTTTGCGGTGTCTTGCGTCTGTTTTTAGTCGTTTCATCACATTTTTGTGGTGTGTTTCGTCTGTTTATAGTTGTTTTATCACGTTTTTGTGGTGTTTTCATCTGTTTTTAGTCATTTTTGTCACGTTTTTGTGGTGTTTTAATCTGTTTTTAGTCGTTTCATCACGTTTTTGTGGTGTGTTTCGTCTGTTTTTAGTTGTCTTTTCACGTTTTGTGGTGTTTTCATCTGTTTTTAGTCGTTTCATCACGTTTTTGTGGTGTTTTCATCTGTTTTTAGTCATTTTTGTCACGTTTTTGTGGTGTTTTCATCTGTTTTAAGTCGTTTCATCACGTATTTGAGGTGTTTTCGTCCGATTTTAGTCGTTTCATCACGTTTTTGTGGTGTTTTGTCTGTTTTTAGTCGCTTTGTCACGTTTCAGTGGTATTTTAAACAGTTTTTAGTCGTTTTGTCATGTTTCTGTGGAATTTTTCGTCTGTTTTTAGTCGTTTCATCACGTTTTTGTGGTGTTTTCGTCAGTTTTTAGTCGTTTTGCCATGTTTTTGTGGTGTTTTGCGTCTGTTTTAAGTCGTTTCATCACATATTTGTGGTGTTTTCGTCTGTTTTTAGTCGTTTCATCACGTTTTTGTGGTGTTTGGATACGTTTTTAGTTGTTTTGTCATGTTTTTGTGGTGTTTTCATTTGTTTTTAGTCGTTTTGTCATGTTTTTGTGGAGTTTTGCGTCTGTTTTCAGTCGTTTCATCATGTTTTGTGGAGTTTTGCATCTGTTTTTAGTCGTTTCATCACTTTTTTGTGGTGTTTTCGTCAGTTTTTATTTGTTTTATCAGATTTTTGTGGTGTTTTGATCTTTTTTTGGGCGTTTTGTCATTTGTTTTTGTGGTGTTTTCATCCGTTTTTCGTCGTTTTGTCATGTTTTTGTGGTGTTTTCGTCTGTTTTTAGTCGGTTCATCACGTTTTTGTGGTGTTTCCATCCGTGTTTAGTCGTTTTTATAATGTTTTTGTGTAGTTTTGCGTCTGTTTTAGTCGTTTTGTCATGTTTTTGTGGTGTTTTCTGTTTTTAATCGTTTTGTCACGTTTTAGTGGTGTTCATCTGTTTTTAGTCGTTTTGTCATGTTCTTTTGGAGTTTTTGCGTCTGTTTTTATTCTATTCATCATGTTTTTGTGGAGTTTTGCGTCTGTTTTTAGTCGTTTCATCACGTTTATGTGGTGTTTTCGTCTTTTTTTAGTTGTTTTATCATGTTTTTGTGGTGTTTTAATCTGTTTTTAGACGTTTCATCACGTTTTTGTGCAGTTTTTATCTGTTTTTAGTCTTTTTGTCACATTTTTGTGGTGTCTTGCGTCTGTTTTTAGTCGTTTCATCACGTTTTTGTGGTGTGTTTCGTCTGTTTTTAGTTATTTTTTCACGTTTTTGTGGTGTTTTCATCTGTTTTTAGTCGTTTCATCACGTTTTTTTGAGTTTTGCATCTATTTTTAGTTGTTTCATCACGTTTTTGTGGAGTTTTCATCTGTTTTTAGTCGTTTTTTTGGTGTCTTGCGTTTGTTTTTTGTCGTTTCATCACGTTTTTGTGGGGTGTTTCGTCTGTTTATAGTAGTTTTATCAGGTTTTTGTGGTATTTTCATCCGTTTTTAGTTTTTTTTGTCACGTTTTTGTGGTGTTTTCATCTGTTTTTAGTCGTTTCATCATGTTTTTCTGGAGTTTTGCGTCTGTTTTTAGTTGTTTTGTCATGATCTTGTGGTGTTTTCGTCTTTTTTTAGTCATTTTGTCACATTTTTGTGGTGTTTTCGTCTGTTTTTAGTCGTTTCATCACGTTTTTGTTGGTGTTTTCGTCTGTTTTTAGTAATTCCATCACGTTTTTGTGGTGTTTTCGTCTTTTTTTAGTTGTTTTATCATATTTTTGTGGTGTTTTCATCTGTTTTAAGTGGTTTCATCACGTTTTTGTGGTGTTTTCATCTGTTTTTAGTCGTTCCATCACGTTTTTGTGGTGTGTTTCGTCTGTTTTTAGTTGTCTTATCACGTTTTGTGGTGTTTTCATCTGTTTTTAGTCGTTTCATCACGTTTTTGTGGTGTTTTCATCTGTTTTTAGTCATTTTTGTCATGTTTTTGTGGTGTTTTCATCTGTCTTAAGTCGTTTCTTAACATATTTGTGGTGTTTTCGTCAAGTTTTTTGTCGTTTCATCACATTTTTGTTAGTGTTTTGTCTGTTTTTAGTCCTTTTGTCACGTTTTAGTGGTATTTTATGGGGTTTTTAGTCGTTTTGTCATGTTTCTGTGGAATTTTGCGTCTGTTTCTAGTCGTTTCATCATGTTTTTGTGGTGTTTTGTCTGTTTTTAGTCGTTTTGTCATGTGTTTGTGGTGTTTTGCATCTGTTTTAAGTTGTTTCATCACATATTTGTTGTGTTTTCGTCTGTTTTTAGTTGTTTTATCACGTTTTTGTGGTGTTTTGATATGTTTTTAGTTGTTTTGTCATTTTTTTGTGGTGTTTTCATTTGTTTTTAGTCGATTCATCACGTTTTTGTTGAGTTTTGCATCTGTTTTTAGTTGTTTCATCACATATTTGTGGTGTTTTCGTCTGTTTTTAGTCGTTTCATCACGTTTTTGTGGTGTTTTGATATGTTTTTAGTTGTTTTGTCATGTTTTTGTGGTGTTTTCATCTGTTTTTAGTCGTTTCATAATGTTTTTGTGGAGTTTTGCATCTGTTTATAGTTGTTTTGTCACGTTTTAGTGGTGTTTTCATCTGTTTTTAGTCGTTTAGTCACATTTCTGTGCAGTTTTGCGTCTGTTTTTAGTCGTTTTATCATGTTTTTGTGGTGTTTTCATCTGTTTGTAGTCGTTTCATCACGTTTTTGTGGTGTTTTGCGTCTGTTTTTAGTTGTTTTGTCATGTTCTTGTGGTGTTTTCGTCTGTTTTTAGTCGTTTTGTCACCTTTTTGTGGTGCTTTCATCCGTTTTTAGTCGTTTCATCATATTTTTGTGGAGTTTTGCGCCTGTTTTTAGTCGTTTTGTCACGTTTTTGTGGTGTTCTCATCTGTTTTAAGTCGGTTCATCACGTTTTTGTGGTGTTTTCATCTGTTTTTAGTCATTTTGTCACGTTTTTGTGGTGTTTTCATCTATTGTAAGTCGGTTCATCACGTTTTTGTGGTGTTTTTGTCTGTTTTTAGTCATTTCATCACGTTTCTGTGGTGTTTTCGTCTGTTTTTAGTTGGTTTGTCATGTTTTTTTAAATCTGTTTTAAGGAGTTTCATCACGTTTTTGCTGTGTTTTCATCTGTTTTTAGTCGTTTTGTCATGTTTTTGTGATGCTAAGCGTCCGTTTTTAATCGTTTCATCACATTTTTGTGGAATTTTGCGTCTGTTTTCAGTCGTTTCATCACGTTTTTGTGGTGTTCTCATCTGTTTTTAGTCGTTTTTGTCATGTTATTGTGGTGTTTTCATCTGTTTTTTAGTCGATTTTTCGTGTGTTTGTGATGTTTTCATCTGTTTTTAGTCGTTTTGTAATGTTTTTGTGGTGTTTTCGTCTGTTTTTAGGACGTTTCATCGCGTTTTGTGGTGTTTACATCTGTTTTTAGTCTTTTCATTATGTTTTTGTGGAGTTTTGCGTCTGTTTTTAGTCGTTTCATCACGTTTTTGTGGTGTTTTTGTCTGTTTTTAATCGTTTTGTCACGTTTTTGTGGTGTTTTCATCTGTTTTTAGTCGCTTCGTCATGTTTCTGTGGAGTTTTGCGTCTGTTTTTAGTCTTTTTGTCATGTTCTTGTGGTGTTTTCGTCCGTTTTTAGTCATTTCATCACGTTTTTGTGGTGTTTTCGTCTGTTTTTAGTCGTTAAGTCACCTTTTTGTGGAGCTTTCATCCGTTTTTAGTCGTTTTTGTCACGTTTTTGTGATTTTTCATCTGTTTTTAGTCGTTTCATCATGTTTTTGTGGACTTTTGCGTCTGTTTTTAGTCGTTTTGCATTGTTTTATGGAGCTTTGGGTCTGTTTTTAGTCGTTTCATGATGTTTTTGTGGAGTTTTCATCTGTTTTTAGTCATTTCTCATATCATGAAGACCCTGGAGAGACTCGTCCTGGAGCAGCTCAGGCCTATGGTCAGGCCACACCTGGACCCCCTGCAGTTCGCCTATCAGCCCCGGATTGGAGTTGAGGATGCCATCATCTACCTGCTAAACCGTGCCTACACCCACCTGGACAAGCCGAGGAGCACTGTGAGGGTCACTTTCTTTGACTTCTCCAGCGCATTCAACACCATCAGGCCTGCTCTACTGGGTGACAAGATGACGGCGATGCTGGTGGATCCCCCCCTTGTTTCCTGGATTGTGGACTACCTCACTGGTCGACCACAGTACGTGCGCCTGCGTCACTGTGTGTCAGATACAGTGGTTAGCAGCACTGGCGCACCACAAGGGACTGTTCTCTCTCCTTTCCTCTTCACCCTTTACACCACGGACTTCAGCTACCAGACAGAGTCTTGCCATCTTCAGAAGTTTTCTGATGACTCTGCTGTAGTGGGATGTATCAGTAAGGGTGAGGAGGCTGAATACAGGGCTGTGGTTGACAACTTTGTCACATGGTGTGAGCTGAACCACCTGCAGCTCAACACAGCAAAAACCAAAGAGCTGGTGGTGGATCTGAGGAGGACAAAGACACCAGTGACCCCAGTTTCCATCCGGGGGCATAACGTGGACATTGTAGAACACTACAAATATCTGGGGGTGTTCATTGACAATAAACTGGACTGGACTAAGAACACTGAAGTCCTTTACAAGAAGGGACAGAGCCGCCTCTATTTTCTGAGGAGGCTCCGCTCCTTCAACATCTGTCGGACCATGCTGAGGATGTTTTATGAGTCTGTGGTGGCTAGTGCTTTTATGTTTGCTGTAGTGTGCTGGGGCAGCAGACTGAAGGTTGCAGATGCCAACAGACTCAATAAACTGATCAGAAAGGCCAGTGACATTGTGGGGGTGGAGCTGGACACCTTGGCTGCAGTGTCAGACAGGAGGATGCTGTCGAAGGTGCGGGCGATACTGCAGCATGGCTCTCACCCTCTCCACAACACTCTGGCTGAACAGAGGAGAACCTTCAGCCAGAGACTGATTGCTACTAAATGCACCACTGAGCGCCACAGGAGGTCATTCTTACCTGTGGCCATTAAACTGTACAACTCATCTCTTTAATTATCGGACTCTTGACTACTTCAAAACAAAACAAAACAAAATATCAATATCTGTTCTCATTTCATTTCATTTGCCATAACAACCTAATTGTACAGTGTATATATCTCAGATTGTATTTTCACACTCACTTCAGATTGTTTACTTGATTGTTTATTATTTATTTGAACTGTATTTTATTGGCTATTTATTAGCTACTTTAGATTTATTTTAATTGTATTTTATTTGAATCTTTACTTTATTTTATTTCTACTTTATTCATCTTTATGGCTTGTTTCTACTGTGCACGGAGCATTGGAACAAAAGAATTTCCCCCCGGGGATCAATAAAGTATTCTGATTCTGATTCTGATTCTGATTTCATCATATTTTTGTGGTGTTTTGATCTTTTTTCAGTCGTTTTGTCATGTTTTTGTGGTGTTTTCATCCGTTTTTAGCTGTTTGTCATGTTTTTGTCGTGTTTTTGTCTGTTTTAAGTCGTTTCATAATGTTTTTGTGGTGTTTTTGTCTGCTTTTAGTCGTTTCATATTGTTTTTGTGGTGTTTTGCGTCTGTTTTTAGTATTTTTCTCAGGTTTTTGTGGTGTTGCCTGTTTTTAATCGTTTTGTCACGCTTTAGTGGTGTTTTCATCTGTTTATAGTCGTTTTGTCATGTTTCTGTGGAGTTTTGCGTGTGTTTTTAGTCGTTTCATCATGTTTTTGTGGAGTTTTGCGTGTGTTTTTAGTCGTTTCATCACGTTTTTGTTGAGTTTTGCATCTGTTTTTAGTTGTTTCATCACGGTTTTGTGGTGTTTTCATCTGTTTTAAGAGGTTTCATCGAGTTTTTGTGGTGTTTTGCGTCTGTTTTTAGTTGTTTTGTCATGTTCTTGTGGTGTTTTCGTCTGTTTTTAGTCGTTTTGTCACCTTTTTGTGGTGCTTTCATCCGTTTTTAGTCGTTTCATCATATTTTTGTGGAGTTTTGCGCCTGTTTTTAGTCGTTTTGTCACGTTTTTGTGGTGTCTTCTGTTTTAAGTCGGTTCATCACGTTTTTGTGGTGTTTTCATCTGTTTTTAGTCATTTTGTCACGTTTTTGTGGTGTTTTCATCTATTGTAAGTCGGTTCATCACGTTTTTGTGGTGTTTTTGTCTGTTTTTAGTCATTTCATCACGTTTCTGTGGTGTTTTCGTCTGTTTTTAGTTGTTTTGTCATGTTTTTTGTTTTTTTTAATCTGTTTTTTAGGAGTTTCATCACGTTTTTGCGGTGTTTTCATCTGTTTTTAGTCGTTTTGTCATGTTTTTGTGATGCTAAGCGTCCGTTTTTAATCGTTTCATCACATTTTTGTGGAATTTTGCGTCTGTTTTCAGTCGTTTCATCACGTTTTTGTGGTGTTCTCATCTGTTTTTAGTCGTTTTTGTCATGTTATTGTGGTGTTTTCATCTGTTTTTTAGTCGTTTTGTAATGTTTTTGTGGTGTTTTCGTCTGTTTTAGGTGTTGTTTTCATCTGTTTCTAAGTGTTTCATCATGTTTTTGTGGTGTTTTCATCTGTTTTTAGTCGTTTTGTAATGTTTTTGTGGTGTTTTCGTCGGTTTTTTGGACGTTTCATCGCGTTTTGTGGTGTTTACATCTGTTTTTAGTCGTTTCATAATGTTTTTGTGGAGTTTTGCATCTGTTTATAGTTGTTTTGTCACGTTTTAGTGGTGTTTTCATCTGTTTTTAGTCGTTTTGTCACATTTCTGTGGAGTTTTGCGTCTGTTTTTAGTCGTTTTATCATGTTTTTGTGGTGTTTTCATCTGTTTGTAGTCGTTTCATCATGTTTTTGTGGTGCTTTCATCCGTTTTTAGTCGTTTCATCATATTTTTGTGGAGTTTTGCGCCTGTTTTTAGTCGTTTTGTCACGTTTTTGTGGTGTTCTCATCTGTTTTAAGTCGGTTCATCACGTTTTTGTGGTGTTTTCATCTGTTTTTAGTCATTTTTTCACGTTTTTGTGGTGTTTTCATCTATTGTAAGTCGGAAAAATACCACAAAAACGTGATGACATTTTTTTTGTCTGTTTTTAGTCATTTCATCACGTTTCTGTGGTGTTTTCGTCTGTTTTTAGTTGTTTTGTCATGTTTTTTGTTTTTTTTATCTGTTTTTAGGAGTTTCATCACGTTTTTGCTGTGTTTTCATCTGTTTTTAGTCGTTTTGTCATGTTTTTGTGATGCTAAGTGTCCGTTTTTAATCGTTTCATCACATTTTTGTGGAATTTTGCGTCTGTTTTCAGTCGTTTCATCACGTTTTTGTGGTGTTCTCATCTGTTTTTAGTCTTTTTTGTCATGTTATTGTGGTGTTTTCATCTGTTTTTTGGACGTTTCATCGCGTTTTGTGGTGTTTACATCTGTTTTTAGTCGTTTCATTATGTTTTTGTGGAGTTTTGCGTCTGTTTTTAGTCGTTTCATCGCGTTTTGTGGTGTTTACATCTGTTTTTAGTCGTTTCATTATATTTTTGTGGAGTTTTGCGCCTGTTTTTAGTCGGTTCATCACGTTTTTGTGGTGTTTTCATCTGTTTTTAGTCATTTTGTCACGTTTTTGTGGTGTTTTCATCTATTGTAAGTCGGTTCATCACGTTTTTGTGGTATTTTTGACAAAAATACCACAAAAACGTGATGAAAATTTTTTTGTCTGTTTTTAGTCATTTCATCACGTTTCTGTGGTGTTTTCGTCTGTTTTTAGTTGTTTTGTCATGTTTTTTGTTTTTTTTATCTGTTTTTAGGAGTTTCATCACGTTTTTGCTGTGTTTTCATCTGTTTTTAGTCGTTTTGTCATGTTTTTGTGATGCTAAGTGTCCGTTTTTTATCGTTTCATCACATTTTTGTGGAATTTTGCGTCTGTTTTCAGTCGTTTCATCACGTTTTTGTGGTGTTCTCATCTGTTTTTAGTCGTTTTTGTCATGTTATTGTGGTGTTTTCATCTGTTTTTTGGACGTTTCATCGCGTTTTGTGGTGTTTACATCTGTTTTTAGTCGTTTCATTATGTTTTTGTGGAGTTTTGGTTCTGTTTTTAGTCGTTTCATCACGTTTTTGTGGTGTTTTAGTCTGTTTTTAATCGTTTTGTCACGTTTTTGTGGTGTTTTCATCTGTTTTTAGTCGTTTCGTCATGTTTTTGTGGAGCTTTGCGTCTGTTTTTAGTCTTTTTGTCATGTTCTTGTGGTGTTTTCGTCCGTTTTTAGTCATTTCATCACGTTTTTGTGGTGTTTTCATCTGTTTTTAGTCGTTACATCATGTTTTTGTGGAGTTTTGCGTCTGTTTTTAGTTGTTTTGTTATGTTCTTGAAGTGTTTTCGTCTGATTTTAGTCGTTAAGTCACCTTTTTGTGGAGCTTTCATCCGTTTTTAGTCGTTTTTGTCACGTTTTTGTGATTTTTTCATCTGTTTTTAGTCGTTTCATCATGTTTTTGTGGACTTTTGCGTCTGTTTTTAGTCGTTTTGCATTGTTTTATGGAGCTTTGGGTCTGTTTTTAGTCGTTTCATGATGTTTTTGTGGAGTTTTCATCTGTTTTTAGTCATTTCATCATATTTTTGTGGTGTTTCGATCTTTTTTCAGTCGTTTTGTCATGTTTTTGTGGTGTTTTCATCCGTTTTTAGCTGTTTGTCATGTTTTTGTCGTGTTTTTGTCTGTTTTAAGTCGTTTCATAATGTTTTTGTGGTGTTTTTGTCTGCTTTTAGTCGTTTCATAATGTTTTTGTGGTGTCTTGATCTTTTTTCAGTCGTTTTGTCATGTTTTTGTGGTGTGTTTCGTCTGTTTATAGTTGTTTTATCACGTTTTTTTGGTGTTTTCATCTGTTTCTAGTCATTTTTGTCATGTTTTTGTGGTGTTTTCATCTATTGTAAGTCGGTTCATCACGTTTTTGTGGTATTTTTGACAAAAATACCACAAAAACGTGATGAAATTTTTTTTGTCTGTTTTTAGTCATTTCATCACGTTTCTGTGGTGTTTTCGTCTGTTTTTAGTCGTTTTGTCATGTTTTTGTGATGCTAAGTGTCCGTTTTTAATCGTTTCATCACATTTTTGTGGAATTTTGCGTCTGTTTTCAGTCGTTTCATCACGTTTTTGTGGTGTTCTCATCTGTTTTTAGTCGTTTTTGTCATGTTATTGTGGTGTTTTCATCTGTTTTTTGGGCGTTTCATCGCGTTTTGTGGTGTTTACATCTGTTTTTAGTCGTTTCATTATGTTTTTGTGGAGTTTTGCGTCTGTTTTTAGTCGTTACATCACGTTTTTGTGGTGTTTTTGTCTGTTTTTAATCGTTTTGTCACGTTTTTGTGGTGTTTTCATCTGTTTTTAGTCGTTTCGTCATGTTTCTGTGGAGCTTTGCGTCTGTTTTTAGTCTTTTTGTCATGTTCTTGTGGTGTTTTCGTCCGTTTTTAGTCATTTCATCACGTTTTTGTGGTGTTTTCATCTGTTTTTAGTCGTTACATCATGTTTTTGTGGAGTTTTGCGTCTGTTTTTAGTTGTTTTGTTATGTTCTTGAAGTGTTTTCTTCTGTTTTTAGTCGTTAAGTTACCTTTTTGTGGAGCTTTCATCCGTTTTTAGTCGTTTTTGTCACGTTTTTGTGATTTTTTCATCTGTTTTTAGTCGTTTCATCATGTTTTTGTGGACTTTTGCGTCTGTTTTTAGTCGTTTTGCATTGTTTTATGGAGCTTTGGGTCTGTTTTTAGTCGTTTCATGATGTTTTTGTGGAGTTTTCATCTGTTTTTAGTCATTTCATCATATTTTTGTGGTGTTTTGATCTTTTTTCAGTCGTTTTGTCATGTTTTTGTGGTGTTTTCATCCGTTTTTAGCTGTTTGTCATGTTTTTGTCGTGTTTTTGTCTGTTTTAAGTCGTTTCATAATGTTTTTGTGGTGTTTTTGTCTGCTTTTAGTCGTTTCATAATGTTTTTGTGGTGTCTTGATCTTTTTTCAGTCGTTTTGTCACGTTTTTTTGGTGTTTTCATCTGTTTCTAGTCATTTTTGTCATGTTTTTGTGGTGTTTTCATCTGTTTTAAGTCGTTTCATCATATTTGTGGTGTTTTCGTCTGTTTTAAGTTGTTTCATAATGTTTTTGTGGTGTTTTGATCTTTTTTCAGTCGTTTTGTCATGTTTTTGTGGTGTTTTCATCCGTTTTTAGCTGTTTGACATGTTTTTGTCGTGTTTTTGTCTGCTTTTAGTCGTTTCATATTGTTTTTGTGGTGTTTTGCGTCTGTTTTTAGTACTTTTCTCAGGTTTTTGTGGTGTTGCCTGTTTTTAATCGTTTTGTCACGCTTTAGTGGTGTTTTCATCTGTTTATAGTCGTTTTGTCATGTTTCTGTGGAGTTTTGCGTGTGTTTTTAGTCGTTTCATCATGTTTTTGTGGAGTTTTGCGTCTGTTTTTAGTCGTTTCATCACGTTTTTGTTGAGTTTTGCATCTGTTTTTAGTTGTTTCATCACGGTTTTGTGGTGTTTTCATCTGTTTTAAGAGGTTTCATCGCGTTTTTGTGGTGTTTTGCGTCTGTTTTTAGTTGTTTTGTCATGTTCTTGTGGTGTTTTCGTCTGTTTTTAGTCGTTTTGTCACCTTTTTGTGGTGCTTTCATCCGTATTTAGTCGTTTCATCATATTTTTGTGGAGTTTTGCGCCTGTTTTTAGTCGTTTTGTCACGTTTTTGTGGTGTCTTCTGTTTTAAGTCGGTTCATCACGTTTTTGTGGTGTTTTCATCTGTTTTTAGTCATTTTGTCACGTTTTTGTGGTGTTTTCATCTATTGTAAGTCGGTTCATCACGTTTTTGTGGTGTTTTCATCTATTGTAAGTCGGTTCATCACGTTTTTGTGGTGTTTTTGTCTGTTTTTAGTCATTTCATCACGTTTCTGTGGTGTTTTCGTCTATTTTTAGTTGTTTTGTCATGTTTTTTGTTTTTTTTTATCTGTTTTTAGGAGTTTCATCACGTTTTTGCGGTGTTTTCATCTGTCTTTAGTCGTTTTGTCATGTTTTTGTGATGCTAAGCGTCCGTTTTTAATCGTTTCATCACATTTTTGTGGAATTTTGCGTCTGTTTTCAGTCGTTTCATCACGTTTTTGTGGTGTTCTCATCTGTTTTTAGTCGTTTTTGTCATGTTATTGTGGTGTTTTCATCTGTTTTTTAGTCGTTTTTTAGTGTTTTTGTGGTGTTTTCGTCTGTTTTAGGTGTTGTTTTCATCTGTTTCTAAGTGTTTCATCATGTTTTTGTGGTGTTTTCATCTGTTTTTAGTCGTTTTGTAATTTTTTTGTGGTGTTTTCGTCGGTTTTTTGGACGTTTCATCGCGTTTTGTGGTGTTTACATCTGTTTTTAGTCGTTTCATAATGTTTTTGTGGAGTTTTGCATCTGTTTATAGTTGTTTTGTCACGTTTTAGTGGTGTTTTCATCTGTTTTTAGTCGTTTCATCATGTTTTTGTAGTGCTTTCATCCGGTTTTAGTCGTTTCATCATATTTTTGTGGAGTTTTGCGCTTGTTTTTAGTCGTTTTGTCACGTTTTTGTGGTGTTCTCATCTGTTTTAAGTCGGTTCATCACGTTTTTGTGGTGTTTTCATCTGTTTTTAGTCATTTTGTCACGTTTTTGTGGTGTTTTCATCTATTGTAAGTCGGTTCATCACGTTTTTGTGGTGTTTTTGTCTGTTTTTAGTCATTTCATCACGTTTCTGTGGTGTTTTCGTCTGTTTTTAGTTGTTTTGTCATGTTTTTTGTTTTTTTTTATCTGTTTTTAGGAGTTTCATCACGTTTTTGCTGTGTTTTCATCTGTTTTTAGTCGTTTTGTCATGTTTTTGTGATGCTAAGTGTCCGTTTTTAATCGTTTCATCACATTTTTGTGGAATTTTGCGTCTGTTTTCAGTCGTTTCATCACGTTTTTGTGGTGTTCTCATCTGTTTTTAGTCGTTTTTGTCATGTTATTGTGGTGTTTTCATCTGTTTTTTAGTCGTTTTTTCGTGTTTTTGTGGTGTTTTCATCTGTTTTTAGTCGTTTTGTAATGTTTTTGTGGTGTTTTCGTCTGTTTTTAGTCGTTTCATCATGTTTTTGTGGAGTTTTGCGTGTGTTTTTAGTCGTTTCATCACGTTTTTGTTGAGTTTTGCATCTGTTTTTAGTTGTTTCATCACGGTTTTGTGGTGTTTTCATCTGTTTTAAGAGGTTTCATCGCGTTTTTGTGGTGTTTTGCGTCTGTTTTTAGTTGTTTCGTCATGTTCTTGTGGTGTTTTCGTCTGTTTTTAGTCGTTTTGTCACCTTTTTGTGGTGCTTTCATCCGTTTTTAGTCGTTTCATCATATTTTTGTGGAGTTTTGCGCCTGTTTTTAGTCGTTTTGTCACGTTTTTGTGGTGTCTTCTGTTTTAAGTCGGTTCATCACGTTTTTGTGGTGTTTTCTTCTGTTTTTAGTCATTTTGTCACGTTTTTGTGGTGTTTTCATCTATTGTAAGTCGGTTCATCACGTTTTTGTGGTGTTTTCATCTATTGTAAGTCGGTTCATCACGTTTTTGTGGTGTTTTTGTCTGTTTTTAGTCATTTCATCACGTTTCTGTGGTGTTTTCATCTGTTTTTAGTTGTTTTGTCATGTTTTTAGTTTTTTTTTATCTGTTTTTAGGAGTTTCATCACGTTTTTGCAGTGTTTTCATCTGTTTTTAGTCGTTTTGTCATGTTTTTGTGATGCTAAGCGTCCGTTTTTAATCGTTTCATCACATTTTTGTGGAATTTTGCGTCTGTTTTCAGTCGTTTCATCACGTTTTTGTGGTGTTCTCATCTGTTTTTAGTCGTTTTTGTCATGTTATTGTGGTGTTTTCATCTGTTTTTTAGTCGTTTTTTCGTGTTTTTGTGGTGTTTTCGTCTGTTTTAGGTGTTGTTTTCATCTGTTTCTAAGTGTTTCATCATGTTTTTGTGGTGTTTTCATCTGTTTTTAGTCGTTTTGTAATTTTTTTGTGGTGTTTTCGTCGGTTTTTTGGACGTTTCATCGCGTTTTGTGGTGTTTACATCTGTTTTTAGTCGTTTCATAATGTTTTTGTGGAGTTTTGCATCTGTTTATAGTTGTTTTGTCACGTTTTAGTGGTGTTTTCATCTGTTTTTAGTCGTTTCATCATGTTTTTGTAGTGCTTTCATCCGGTTTTAGTCGTTTCATCATATTTTTGTGGAGTTTTGCGCTTGTTTTTAGTCGTTTTGTCACGTTTTTGTGGTGTTCTCATCTGTTTTAAGTCGGTTCATCACGTTTTTGTGGTGTTTTCATCTGTTTTTAGTCATTTTGTCACGTTTTTGTGGTGTTTTCATCTATTGTAAGTCGGTTCATCACGTTTTTGTGGTGTTTTTGTCTGTTTTTAGTCATTTCATCACGTTTCTGTGGTGTTTTCGTCTGTTTTTAGTTGTTTTGTCATGTTTTTTGTTTTTTTTTATCTGTTTTTAGGAGTTTCATCACGTTTTTGCTGTGTTTTCATCTGTTTTTAGTCGTTTTGTCATGTTTTTGTGATGCTAAGTGTCCGTTTTTAATCGTTTCATCACATTTTTGTGGAATTTTGCGTCTGTTTTCAGTCGTTTCATCACGTTTTTGTGGTGTTCTCATCTGTTTTTAGTCGTTTTTGTCATGTTATTGTGGTGTTTTCATCTGTTTTTTAGTCGTTTTTTCGTGTTTTTGTGGTGTTTTCATCTGTTTTTAGTCGTTTTGTAATGTTTTTGTGGTGTTTTCGTCTGTTTTTAGTCGTTTCATCATGTTTTTGTGGAGTTTTGCGTGTGTTTTTAGTCGTTTCATCACGTTTTTGTTGAGTTTTGCATCTGTTTTTAGTTGTTTCATCACGGTTTTGTGGTGTTTTCATCTGTTTTAAGAGGTTTCATCGCGTTTTTGTGGTGTTTTGCGTCTGTTTTTAGTTGTTTCGTCATGTTCTTGTGGTGTTTTCGTCTGTTTTTAGTCGTTTTGTCACCTTTTTGTGGTGCTTTCATCCGTTTTTAGTCGTTTCATCATATTTTTGTGGAGTTTTGCGCCTGTTTTTAGTCGTTTTGTCACGTTTTTGTGGTGTCTTCTGTTTTAAGTCGGTTCATCACGTTTTTGTGGTGTTTTCTTCTGTTTTTAGTCATTTTGTCACGTTTTTGTGGTGTTTTCATCTATTGTAAGTCGGTTCATCACGTTTTTGTGGTGTTTTCATCTATTGTAAGTCGGTTCATCACGTTTTTGTGGTGTTTTTGTCTGTTTTTAGTCATTTCATCACGTTTCTGTGGTGTTTTCATCTGTTTTTAGTTGTTTTGTCATGTTTTTAGTTTTTTTTTATCTGTTTTTAGGAGTTTCATCACGTTTTTGCAGTGTTTTCATCTGTTTTTAGTCGTTTTGTCATGTTTTTGTGATGCTAAGCGTCCGTTTTTAATCGTTTCATCACATTTTTGTGGAATTTTGCGTCTGTTTTCAGTCGTTTCATCACGTTTTTGTGGTGTTCTCATCTGTTTTTAGTCGTTTTTGTCATGTTATTGTGGTGTTTTCATCTGTTTTTTAGTCGTTTTTTCGTGTTTTTGTGGTGTTTTCGTCTGTTTTAGGTGTTGTTTTCATCTGTTTCTAAGTGTTTCATCATGTTTTTGTGGTGTTTTCATCTGTTTTTAGTCGTTTCATCACGTTTTTGTGGTGTGTTTCGTCTGTTTTTAGTTGTCTTATCACGTTTTGTGGTGTTTTAATCTGTTTTTAGACGTTTCATCACGTTTTTGCGCAGTTTATATCTGTTTTTAGTCTTTTTGTCACATTTTTGTGGTGTCTTGCTTCTGTTTTTTGTCGTTTCATCACGTTTTTGTGGTGTGTTTCGTCTGTTTTTAGTTGTTTTATCATGTTTTTGTGGTGTTTTCAACTGTTTTTAGTTGTTTCATCACGTTTTTGTTGAGTTTTGCATCTGTTTTTAGTTGTTTCATCACGTTTTTGTGGTGTTTTCATCCGTTTTTAGTCGTTTTTGTGGTGTCTTGTGTTTGTTTTTAGTCGTTTTGTCATGTTTTTGTGGAGTTTTGCGTCTGTTTTCAGTCGTTTCATCATGTTTTGTGGAGTTTTGCGTCTGTTTTTTGTCTTTACATCATATTTTTGTGGTGTTTTTGTCTTTTTTTAGTTGTTTTATCACGTTTTGTGGTGTTTTCATCCGTTTTTAGTCATTTTTGTCATGTTTATGTGGTGTTTTCATCTGTTTATAGTTGTTTTATCATGTTTTTGTGGTGTGTTTCGTCTGTTTTTAGACGTTTCATCACGTTTTTGCGCAGTTTTCATCTGTTTTTAGTCTTTTTGTCACATTTTTGTGGTGTCTTGCTTCTGTTTTTAGTCGTTTCATCACGTTTTTGTTGAGTTTTGTATCTGTTTTTAGTTGTTTCATCACGTTTTTGTGGTGTTTTCATCTGTTTTTAGTCGTTTTTGTGGTGTATTGAGTTTGTTTTTAGTCGTTTTATCACGTTTTTGTGGTGTGATTCGTCTGTTTATAGTTGTTTTATCACGTTTTTGTGGTATTTTCATCAGTTTTTAGTATTTTTTGTCACGTTTTTGTGGTGTTTTCATCTGTTTTTAGTCGTTTCATCATGTTTTTCTGGAGTTTTGCGTCTGCTTTTAGTTGTTTTGTCATGTTCTTGTGGTGTTTTCGTCTGTTTTTAGTCGTTTTGTCACATTTTTGTGGTGTTTTCATCTGTTTTAAGTCGGTTCATAACGTTTTTGTTGTGTTTCTTCTGTTTTTAGTAATTCCATCACGTTTTTGTGTTGTTTTCGTCTTTTTTTAGTTGTTTTATTATATATTTGTGGTGTTTTCATCTGTTTTTAAGTCTTTTTTGCGGTGTCTTGCGTCTGTTTTTAGTCGTTTCATCATGTTTTTGTGGTGTGTTTCATCTGTTTATAGTTGTTTTATCACGTTTTGTGGTGTTTTCATCCGTCTTTAGTAATTTTTGTCATGTTTTTGTGGTGTTTTCATCTGTTTTAGGTCGTTTCATAACATATTTGTGGTGTTTTCGTCTGTTTCTAGTCGTTTCATCACGTTTTTGTGGTGGTTTCGTCTGTTTTTAGTCGTTTGGTCATGTGTTTGTGGTGTTTTGCGTCTGTTTTAAGTCGTTTCATCACATATTTGTGGTGTTTTTGTCTGTTTTTAGTCGTTTTATCACGTTTTTGTGGTGTTTTGATATGTTTATAGTTGTCTTGTCATTTTTTTGTGGTGTTTTCATTTGTTTTTAGTCGTTTTGTCATGTTTTTGTGGAGTTTTGCGTCTGTTTTCAGTCGTTTCATCATGTTTTGTGGAGTTTTGCGTCTGTTTTTTGTCTTTACATCATATTTTTGTGGTGTTTTTGTCTTTTTTTAGTTGTTTTATCACGTTTTGTGGTGTTTTCATCTGTTTTTAGTCATTTTTGTCATGTTTATGTGGTGTTTTCATCTGTTTATAGTTGTTTCACCACGTTTTTGTGGTGTGTTTCGTCTGTTTTTAGTTGTCTTTTCACGTTTTGTGGTGTTTTCATCTGTTTTTAGTCGTTTCATCACGTTTTTGTGGTGTTTTCATCCGATTTTAGTCATTTTTGTCATGTTTTTGTGGTGTTTTCATCTGTTTTTAGTCTTTTTTGCGGTGTCTTGCGTCTGTTTTTAGTCGTTTCATCATGTTTTTGTGGTGTGTTTCGACTGTTTATAGTTGTTTTATCACATTTTTGTGCTGTTTTCATCCGTCTTTAGTCATTTTTGTCACGTATTTGTGGTGTTTTCATCTGTTTTAAGTCGTTTCATAACGTATTTGTGGTGTTTTCGTCTGATTTTAGTCGTTTCATCACGTTTTTGTTGGTGTTTTTGTCTGTTTTTAGTCGTTTTGTCACGTTTTAGTGGTATTTTAAACAGTTATTAGTTGTTTTGTCATGTTTCTGTGGAATTTTTCGTCTGTTTTTAGTAGTTTCATCACGTTTTTGTGGTGTTTTCGTCTGTTTTTAGTCGTTTTGCCATGTTTTTGTGGTGTTTTGCGTCTGTTTTAAGTCGTTTCATAACGTATTTGTGGTGTTTTCGTCTGATTTTAGTCGTTTCATCACGTTTTTGTTGGTGTTTTTGTCTGTTTTTAGTCGTTTTGTCACGTTTTAGTGGTATTTTAAACAGTTATTAGTTGTTTTGTCATGTTTCTGTGGAATTTTTCGTCTGTTTTTAGTAGTTTCATCACGTTTTTGTGGTGTTTTCGTCTGTTTTTAGTCGTTTTGCCATGTTTTTGTGGTGTTTTGCGTCTGTTTTAGTCGTTTCATCACATTTTTGTGGTGTTTCGTCTGTTTTTAGTTGTCTTATCACGTTTTGTTGTGTTTTCATCTGTTTTTTTGTCGTTTCATCACGTTTTTGTGGTGTTTTCATCAGTTTTTAGTCATTTTTGTCATGTATTTGTGGTGTTTTCATCAGTTTAAAGTCGTTTCATAACGTATTTGTGGTGTTTTCGTCTGATTTTAGTCGTTTCATCACGTTTTTGTTGGTGTTTGTCTGTTTTTAGTCGTTTTGTCACGTTTTAGTGGTATTTTAAACAGTTTTTAGTCGTTTTGTCATGTTTCTGTGGAATTTTTCGTCTGTTTTTAGTCGTTTCATCACGTTTTTGTGGTGTTTTCGTCTGTTTTTAGTCGTTTTGCCATGTTTTTGTGGTGTTTTGCGTCTCTTTTTAGTCGTTTCATCACGTTTTTGTGGTGTTTTCATCCGTGTTTAGTCATTTTTATAATGTTTTTGTGGAGTTTTGCGTCTGTTTTTAGTCGTTTTGTCATGTTTTTGTGGTGTTGTCTGTTTTTAATCGTTTTGTCACGTTTTAGTGGTGTTTTCATCTGTTTTCAGTCGTTTTGGCATGTTCCTTTGGAGTTTTGCGTCTGATTTTAGTCTATTCATCATGTTTTTGTGGAGTTTCGCGTCTGTTTTTAGTCGTTTCATCACGTTTTTGTGGTGTGTTTCGTCTGTTTTTAGTTGTCTTATCACGTTTTGTGGTGTTTTAATCTGTTTTTAGACGTTTCATCACGTTTTTGCGCAGTTTATATCTGTTTTTAATCTTTTTGTCACATTTTTGTGGTGTCTTGCCTCTGTTTTTAGTCGTTTCATCACGTTTTTGTGGTGTGTTTCGTCTGTTTTTAGTTGTTTTATCACGTTTTTGTGGTGTTTTCAACTGTTTTTAGTCGTTTCATCACGTTTTGTTGAGTTTTGCATCTGTTTTTAGTTGTTTCATCACGTTTTTGTGGTGTTTTCATCTGTTTTTAGTCGTTTCATCACGTTTTTGTGGTGTGTTTCGTCTGATTATAGTTGTTTTATCATGTTTTTGTGGTATTTTCATCCGTTTTTAGTCTTTTTTGTCACGTTTTTGTGGTGTTTCATCTGTTTTTAGTCGTTTCATCATGTTTTTCTGGAGTTTTGCGTCTGTCTTTAGTTGTTTTGTCATGTTCTTGTGGTGTTTTCGTCTGTTTTTAGTCGTTTTGTCACATTTTTGTGGTGTTTTCATCTGTTTTAAGTCGGTTGATAACGTCTTTGTTTTGTTTTCGTCTGTTTTTAGTAATTCCATCACGTTTTTGTGGTGTTTTCATCTTTTTTTAGTTGTTTTATCATCTTTTTGTGGTGTTTTCATCTGTTTTAAGTGGTTTCATCACGTTTTTGTGGTGTTTTCATCTGTTTTTAGTTTTTTTTGCAGTGTCTTGCGTCTGTTTAAGGTCGTTTCATCACGTTTTTGTGGTGTGTTTCGTCTGTTTATAGTTGTTTTATCACGTTTTTGTGGTGTTTTCATCCGTCTTTAGTTATTTTTGTCACGTTTTTGTGGTGTTTTCATCTGTTTTTAGTCGTTTCATCACGTTTTTGTGGTGTGTTTCGTCTGTTTTTAGTTGTGTTATCACGTTTTGTGGTGTTTTCATCTGTTTTTAGTTGTTTCATCACGTTTTTGTGGTGTTTTCCTCGGTTTTTAGTCGTTAAGTCATGTGTTTGTGGTGTTTTGCGTCTGTTTTAAGTCGTTTCATCACAGATTTGTGGTGTTTTCGTCTGTTTTTAGTCGTTTTATCACATATTTGTGGTGTTTTCGTCTGTTTTTAGTAGTTTCATAATGTTTTTGTGGAGTTTTGCGTCTTTTTTTAGTCGTTTTGTCATGTTTTTGTGGAGTCTTGGTCTGTTTTTAGTCGTTTTGTCAGGTTATTTGGTGTTTTCATCTGTTTTTAGTTGTTTCATCACATTTTTGTGGAGTTTTGCGTCTGTTTATAGTCGTTTTGCATTGTTTTATGGAGCTTTGCGTCTGTTTTTAGTCATTTTGTCATGTTTTTGTGGTGTCTTCATCCGTTTTTAGTCGTTTTGTCATGTTTTTGTGGGTTTTTCGTCTGTTTTTAGTCGTTTCATCACGTTTTTGTGGTGTTTTCATCTGTTTTTAGTCGTTTCATAATGTTTTTGTGGAGTTTTGCGTCTGTTTTTAGTCGTTTTCTCAAGTTTTTGTGGTGTTGCCTGTTTTTAATCGTTTTGTCACGTTTTAGTGGTGTTTTCATCTGTTTTTAGTCGTTTTGTAATGTTTCTGTGGAGTTTTGTGTCTGTTTTTAGTCGTGTAGCGCCTCTCTAGTGTATTTAACTATTAGTGAGAGGTGGCTAACCTGAGCTCTTTTTAACTATCCAACAATAAGGTGGGGTCTCTGCAATAAAGTTTAAAGTACACAAAAACCATATGTTTGAAGAGTAATCTTTTTAAATGTTGTCTTAACTTCACCTTTAAATCAAGTTTTTAACCATCAATTTTACTCTCTTATGAATTTAAATACTCTTGTAATAATAGTACTTTCAATCACCTTTTTTAAACTTAGGATTATTCTTATTGACCTTAATGAACTTAAAAAATACTACACTTAGTGACACAACTGTTTAGTGTAAATAAGAAAATAAAATGTTTACTCACAAATTATATTAAACAGTTACACACACTTTTTCAAAACCGTTTCAAACAATAATATCACTGTAACCCTTAAATGAGCCCCATGAAAATAAAATAGCCGGCAAAGAAATAAAAAGTCAATATTTAAAAAATACTGTTCATCCGATGCAGGCCCGATGCAATTCGGATATGTTTTAGCCGCCAGCAAATGGCTGCTCCGCCTCCACTGGGCAGAAGAAAAAAGAGGAGATACCTTACTCCACAGGTGTTGTAGCCACACACACCTGAGCTGAAGAAGCGATGAAACAGGAAGATAGGTGAAGAGATGATCCACACAGGAAAGGAAGTCACACGTGGCTGTTGATAACGCTGTGGCTCGGCTCCGTTGTCCGCAGCTCCACTCACGCTTTCACACAGGCTCTGCCGTCCGAGTCGCTAGCCGCTAGCTCGTTAGCAACGTCGGTGTACGCTACTAGCCACTTGGTTAGCCGCTAGCTTCACTTATTTCACGGATATTAGGTTGAGTTGTCCACTCAAACAGACAGTGAAATCATCACAAAGTCCTTTGAAGTGTCCTAGTCGAACACCTCCACGACCCTGCTGACAAACATTTTCGCTACAGTCTCTTTTCCTACACTCTTACACCAGGCTCCGCTCGATCTTCCTTTCTCCCGTTCTTCGCTAAATTCCCCCCCTTCAAAATAAAATACATTCACAACCATTTGTGTGTCTATGTCTTCCTGTACTCTCAGGCATAGTTACAGACATTTATAAACAACAAATACTTAACATTTTAAATGCATACTTCAATACATCAATAACATTAACCAACATTCACTTTTTTAACTGAATGATTTTTAACTTATGTTTTTAATCTTAAAGGACATTTATTTACCATGAACTTATTTGTCTCTCTTAACTACTATTTATTATGCAATTAATTTATTATCTTGGACATATGCTTTTTTTTAATATCATCAATTTACACTGGGCTACACTCTCCCCCTTTTTAAATGTCTGAGTGTCCTCATCAGACTTAAATGAACTTAAAGAGTCCTAAGAGTGTAACAACTCAGTATGACTAGTGTTTTCCTATTTTGATGACTATGCCTCTGTGAACAATAGTCAGTGGCTGATCTCTGGATTTACCAGGCTCATCATATGTAAGTCTAATAGTCGGCTTAGCAGTTCTCTTTGATCTAGGTCTAGACTCAGGTTTGGTTCTCACTCTTCTGTTCTGATCCTCAATCACTTCCTCTTCCTGGTCAGACCCAGATCCAGTTTCACTGATCTCTTCCAATGTTATTTCTCTTTCACACCTCTCATTCTTCTCACCCTCAGGTTCGAGTTCAGATTGGTGATCCTCCTCTTCAGGGTCATACATATTCTCATTAGCAGATTCAGATTCCTGGTCAATATCGTTTTCCAAATCATTGTCCGGTTCTGGTTCAAGGTCAGGTTCTGTGTCAACTACTGACTTGGAGGCAGATGTTACTCTCGGGACTAAGTCTCTCCGTCTTGCAGGATGAGTGACATAATACTCCATGTCAGAGGACGAGTCAGAAAACTCCTGAAACTCCTGAGTCTCTGGTCTTGTTTCTCTTTGACTTTGCCTACGAGTGACTGCTCGGGTCTTGGGCCTAGCAGGTGGATCTTCAACCTGATTAGAGGGTGGTATTCTCACAAGCTGCCCTATAGGGAGAAGGTGGTCCCTGTGGATGGTCTTTGTCCCTGGCGTTTCATCCTCCCTTTTGATCTTGAACACAGGTAGGTTGGGCATTTTTCCCATGACAACATAGGGGGCAGGATTCCACTTACTCTCCAGCTTGTGCTTGCCTTTTAGGCCCAAGTTCCGGAGCAGAACTCTGTCGCCAATCTCTATAGACTGAAAGGTAACTTTGCTGTCATACAACCTCCGGTTTCTCTGATGCCTTTTGTTTGCAGCCTCTGAGGCTAACTGGTAGGCCTGCTTCAAGTCTTCTTTCAGTTTTGTGACATATTGGGTATGGCCTACCTCTTCAATGCCATCTGGGGACGTCCCAAAGCATACATCCGCTGGGAGTCTCGCTTCTCGGCCAAACATGAGGTGGTATGGAGAGTACCCCGTGGCGTCACACTTTGTACTATTGTACGCATGGACCAAGTATGGCACATGTTGGCTCCATGAACGCTTCTTCTCCCTGCCCAGCGTACCCAGCATAGAGAGTAACGTCCGGTTAAATCTCTCCGGCTGAGGGTCTCCCTGCGGATGATAAGGTGTTGTCCGCGACTTGCGTATTCCCATCAAGGTCAACAGTTCCCTGATCAATCGACTCTCAAAATCCCTTCCTTGATCCGAATGGATCCTTGAGGGCAGTCCATAGTGTACAAAGTATTTCTCCATTAGGACCCTTGCCACAACTGGTGCCTTCTGACTTCTTGTTGGAAAAGCCTGCGCGTACCTTGTAAAATGGTCGGTGACCACCAACACATTGCTTATGCCTTTGGAGTCAGGCTCCATGGAAAGGAAATCCATGCACACTAAATCCATAGGCCCATGGCTTATAATCTGGTGCAATGGAGCAGCTTTCTGTACTGGTGTCTTGTGAGTGATGCATTCTCCACAATTCCTAATGTACTCTTCTACATCCAAAGACATCCTAGGCCAAAAGAATCTATTGCGAAGCAGGTCAACCGTTCTCTCTTGCCCAAGGTGCCCAAGGTCGTCATGCATTGCCTTCAAGACGATCTCACGGAACTCCTTTGGTAGGACCAACTGACCCACCACTTCCCCAGAGGGTCTTTTACTGTAACGGTACAGGAGTCCATCTTTCATAGACAGCTTTCCAGACTCTCTTTTCAACCTCGACAACTCTGGACTCATGTTTGCCTCCTCTGGCCAGCCTCCATCCTTATGAGCCTTGATGGCTGGTCCAATGGCCTCATCATTTTCTTGAGCATTCTTTAGACTTTGCTTACTCATGAGTTCCAATGACTTTAACTCCATATGTGTAGGAAATGCATACATGTCAGGAACACAGGAGGAGGACACCCCAAGCTGTGCAACATAAACAGGCGTATGGTAGTCAGCTACTGAGGCGCAGACCTTCTGGCAGATTGTCTTGACCCCAGACTGCGGGATAGTCACCCAATCATCACCATCTGCACTTGGCATGTTTCTTGGCAACAGGTCAGCATCAATGTTCTGTCGTCCAGGACGATACTGAACATTAAACTCATATGTCGATAGAGCAGCTAGCCAGCGATGCCCTACTGCATTGAGCTTGGCTGTACTGAGCACGTACGTCAGCGGATTGTTATCTGTACGTACTGTAAATCTTGCCCCATACAAGTAGTCGTGGTACTTGTCGACTACAGCCCACTTCAGTGACAAGAATTCCAGCTGATGTATGGGGTAATTTTTCTCAGCAGAGCTCAGTTTTCGGCTTGCAAAAGCAACTGGTCTCAGGCCTTCAGGGTACTCTTGGTACAATACAGCTCCTAGACCCTTTAAGCTTGCGTCGACATGCAGAATGTATGGCTTTTGGGGATTAGCGAATGCCAGAACAGGTGCATGGGTCAGACAGTAGATGATCTGGTGAAACGCATCTGTACAGGATTCGTCCCATCTATCTCCAAAGGGTTCTGATTCCTTCAAGTAGACTTTGTCCCTATCTGGGGCATGCTTGCTTCTCTTCTGAGTTGGAGCATAGCCCTTGGTAAGTTCCGTCAGCGGTCTAACGATCGCAGAATAGTTCTGTATGAATCTACGGTAATAACCGCAAAATCCAAGAAAAGACTGCAACGTCTTCAGGTTTGTTGGCTTAGGCCAGGTGGTTACAGCCTCAATCTTGTCTGGATCAGGAGCGACCTTCGGCAGACACAATATGCCCTAGGTATTTGACCTTCGGCAAACAGATCTGACACTTGTCCACTGAAAGTTTCAGCCCGACTTCCCCAAGACGATCTAAGACCTTGAGTAGTCTCTCCTCATGTTCCTCAAGCGTCTTTCCGAACACAATCAAATCGTCAAGGTACACCAGCACTTGCAAGAGATTCATGTCTCCTACCGCCTTCTCCATCAACCTCTGAAAGGTTGCTGGAGCTCCTGTAATGCCTTGCGGCATGCGCTCGAACTGGAAAAATCCTAACGGGCAAATAAATGCCGTTTTTTCTTTATCCTCTTCGGACATAGCTATCTGGTAATAGCCTGAACGCAAATCCAACACAGAGAACCACTGACTCCCTGTTAGAGCATTCAGTGCATCCTCAATGCATGGTGTGGTATATTGGTCAGGTATGGTTCGGCTATTTAACAGCCTGTAATCTATGCACATCCTAATAGCTCCAGTCTTTTTTCGGACGACAACTATTGGGGAGGCATAGGGGCTTCGTGACTCGGTTATGATCCCTGCTTGCAGCAACTCTTGTAAATGCTTACGAACATCTTCGATGTCTGCAGGGGCCAACCGGCGTGACCGTTGACGGAAAGGCCGGGAATCAGAGAGCCGGATTTTGTGCTCCACTCCTTTGGCCAATCCCACGTCCCACTCACACATAGAGAACACCTGAGACTTCTGAGCCAATTTCCTCCGTAGTCTGTTTTTCCATTGTTCAGAGATCGGAGAGTCTCCAAAGTTTATCACATTTTCATCAAACTGTGGTGAAACAGTCTCTTTGGGGGGAATAGTAGCAACAGAATCGATATGGTACATACCTCCAATCACTGTTCCTGGAGGTATGGAAGTCTCTCTCGAAGATTCATTCTTGACTAATACTCTCAGATTGTTGACATCTAAAGCCCCACTGGGCACAACCATGGGATGGAGAAACACATCAGCGGGCAAGGCAGCTGCTGATGTTGAATCTACCATCAGAAGTTCTTGTCCAACTGGGTTTTTCAACTCAACCTTGCACACCACATGAGTGCCACCCTCTGATGGTAAGATCAACGGGCCTGGACCCATCCATCTGACCCAGCCAGCCTCATCATCATAGGTGGGGACAGCAGTCCCATCTAGGGCAGGCTGACCGACACCAACTCGAAATCCAATGGTTTTCGTGACATCAACACCATTTTCCTTACATTGGTCCACCAAGCGTCTGACATGGCTAGCATTGGTGCCCACCACAACAGATGTCTCATGTCCGGTTGTAGGATTAGGACAAATGAGGGCAAGGACAGTTACAGTCTGACTGGTCCCTAACACCTCAGCTGGGTACTCCAAGTCAACCACCACATAACCACGGTATGGATAGCTGACTCCAGACTCACTCAAACCCCACAGCGAAAGACCGGACACTGGCTGAATAGGGATATCAGGTAGGTGTTTTTGGTACCAGGGCTCAAATATGATCGTCACCTGTGAGCCACTATCTAACAAAGCAGTGCAGGGTTGTCCATTTACCTTCAATGGCACCAGGCTAGGCGGACCAACCAAACCATCTGGAATACACACTGTGTCTGTCTTGTCAGCAGTACTTTGCTTCACAAAGCAGTTAACTCTACTAACTGTGGCATCACTCGACGGCTTGTTGTTTTTTGACAGCCTCAGGGCCTGAATAAGCCTCTTGATAACTTTAGCCTGGTTTTCTGGGTTTTGGCACTTCCCAGCATAATGCCCATTCTCTCCACATCGATAACAAAAATGTTCCTCCGGAACTTTAAAGGACCTTTGGGGAGAGCTAGCAACTGGCTTTAAAGCATTCACAGCTGAAACAGAGGCTTGAGGTTCAGCTACTTTCTTGGTGAACTTCTGCTGTAGGTGCTTTAACTGCTTTTTTAAAACTGCTATCTCACTATCAGAACTACACTCACTGGGTGCAATGCTTAGGGGAGTTTTCTCATTGCTAACTGGCCCATCTTGAGTTGGTTTAGACACAACAGCAGCAACGAGTGTCTTAAGTTCTTTGATCTCAGACTTCAAGTTCTGTATTTCAATTTGCTTTGCATAAACATTTTGCTTATATGAACTATGCACGACAGGTGTTATCTGCTTTCTTGATGTCTCGTATTCCTCTTCTGTGCGTATTTCTTTTAACAGCTGGAGAAAGGTTGGTGGCTTTTCTTTCCTCTCTCTCAGACGAAGATTGACAAGCATCAGATCAGAGGCTATAGCCCCACGCAACAACTGTTCAAGCCTTGCTCTATCTGCATTACCAGAGGAAAGACCACCTCTCTGCACCACCCTGCCCAACGATTGTTCTAACCGTCTAAGGAAGTCAGACAGCTTTTCATCTGGTTGTTGCTGCAGTAAACGGAAAGCAAAATATAACTCTTCACCTGACTCTGCTGTCCCAAATGCATGCTCAAGCGCCTCTAAACAGTCTTCAGGGCTCACTTCGGGATCACTAGCTCGTGCAGCTTTTAAGATGTCAAGAGCAGGACCTCTAACACTTTCCATCAATCTCCGCCTTTTCTCTTTTGGCGAGCAGTCGCACTCTTCCACCATGAGCCGTGCTTGACCTAGCCAGTGGTCAAACTGTTCTTCTCCAGCTGGCGTGGGAGATATCCCAGAGAAAGTTCTTAGGCGGCGATAGCTTCCAGGTTCATTTGATGACTTGGAGGTCTTGTCAAGCAAGTCACACACTGCCCGAAGGATAGCCTCTGTTGACTTGGCTGCAGCCTCGTCGCCAGGCAACAATGTTCGGTGTTCTTCCTCGTGCTGACTGCCTGCTTGTGATGGCCCAGACACTTGTGCACTGTCTGGAGTATCTGCTAAGATGACAGACCACGGCTCTCCACCCTGAATGGGAAACACTTCAGAGGGAACCGTGTCACCTTTAACAGTTTCTCTGCATTCACACAGAATATAGTACTGGTTGTGCCTTAGGTTGAAGGTTCGACCTCTGACTCGCACACGTCCCAAACTCTTCACTGTTTGCATTGTCTCTTCTACTGCATCAGTGTTTACTTCTTCTTGAATGATAACCATAACTGCATGAGCCTCATCTAATGCTTCGCCACGGCACCATCCCTTTAATTCTGACACTAGCTCAGCTTGAGTTGCCATTTTAGCTTAGCAATTACCACTATTTAAACTTCAAACTTTCCCAGAATGCATAGAAAACACAAGAAACCCACACTAATATCCCAGCGGTGCCTCCATTTTATGTAGCGCCTCTCTAGTGTATTTAACTATTAGTGAGAGGTGGCTAACCTGAGCTCTTTTTAACTATCCAACAATAAGGTGGGGTCTCTGCAATAAAGTTTAAAGTACACAAAAACCATATGTTTGAAGAGTAATCTTTTTAAATGTTGTCTTAACTTCACCTTTAAATCAAGTTTTTAACCATCAATTTTACTCTCTTATGAATTTAAATACTCTTGTAATAATAGTACTTTCAATCACCTTTTTTAAACTTAGGATTATTCTTATTGACCTTAATGAACTTAAAAAATACTACACTTAGTGACACAACTGTTTAGTGTAAATAAGAAAATAAAATGTTTACTCACAAATTATATTAAACAGTTACACACACTTTTTCAAAACCTTTTCAAACAATAATATCACTGTAACCCTTAAATGAGCCCCATGAAAATAAAATAGCCGGCAAAGAAATAAAAAGTCAATATTTAAAAAATACTGTTCATCCGATGCAGGCCCGATGCAATTCGGATATGTTGTAGCCGCCAGCAAATGGCTGCTCCGCCTCCACTGGGCAGAAGAAAAAAGAGGAGATACCTTACTCCACAGGTGTTGTAGCCACACACACCTGAGCTGAAGAAGCGATGAAACAGGAAGATAGGTGAAGAGATGATCCACACAGGAAAGGAAGTCACACGTGGCTGTTGATAACGCTGTGGCTCGGCTCCGTTGTCCGCAGCTCCACTCACGCTTTCACACAGGCTCTGCCGTCCGAGTCGCTAGCCGCTAGCTCGTTAGCAACGTCGGTGTACGCTACTAGCCACTTGGTTAGCCGCTAGCTTCACTTATTTCACGGATATTAGGTTGAGTTGTCCACTCAAACAGACAGTGAAATCATCACAAAGTCCTTTGAAGTGTCCTAGTCGAACACCTCCACGACCCTGCTGACAAACATTTTCGCTACAGTCTCTTTTCCTACACTCTTACACCAGGCTCCGCTCGATCTTCCTTTCTCCCGTTCTTCGCTAAATTCCCCCCCTTCAAAATAAAATACATTCACAACCATTTGTGTGTCTATGTCTTCCTGTACTCTCAGGCATAGTTACAGACATTTATAAACAACAAATACTTAACATTTTAAATGCATACTTCAATACATCAATAACATTAACCAACATTCACTTTTTTAACTGAATGATTTTTAACTTATGTTTTTAATCTTAAAGGACATTTATTTACCATGAACTTATTTGTCTCTCTTAACTACTATTTATTATGCAATTAATTTATTATCTTGGACATATGCTTTTTTTTAATATCATCAATTTACACTGGGCTACAGTCGTTGCATCATGTTTTTGTGGAGTTTTGCGTCTGTTTTTAGTCGTTTCATCATGTTTTTGTGGATTTTTGCGTCTGTTTTTGGTCGTTTCATCACGTTTTTGTGGTGTTTTCGTCTGTTTTTAGTTGTTTTATCATATTTTTGTGGTGTTTTCATCAGTTTTTAGTCGTTTCATCACGTTTTTGTATAGTTTTGCATATGTTTTAAGTTGTTTCATCACGGTTTTGTGGTGTTTTCATCCGTGTTTAGTCGTTTTTATAATGTTTTTGTGGAGGTTTGCGTCTGTTTTTAGTCGTTTTGTCATGTTTTTGTGGTGTTGTCTGTTTTTAATCGTTTTGTCACGTTTTAGTGGTGTTTTCATCTGTTTTCAGTCGTTTTGTCATGTTCCTTTGGAGTTTTGCGTCTGTTTTTAGTCTATTCATCATGTTTTTGTGGAGTTTTGCGTCTGTTTTTAGTCGTTTCATCACATTTTTGTGGTGTGTTTCGTCTGTTTTTAGTTGTCTTATCACGTTTTGTGGTGTTTTAATCTGTTTTTAGACGTTTCATCACGTTTTTGCGCAGTTTATATCTGTTTTTAGTCTTTTTGTCACATTTTTGTGGTGTCTTGCTTCTGTTTTTTGTCGTTTCATCACGTTTTTGTGGTGTGTTTCGTCTGTTTTTAGTTGTTTTATCACGTTTTTGTGGTGTTTTCAACTGTTTTTAGTTGTTTCATCACGTTTTTGTTGAGTTTTGCATCTGTTTTTAGTTGTTTCATCACGTTTTTGTGGTGTTTTCATCCGTTTTTAGTCGTTTTTGTGGTGTCTTGTGTTTGTTTTTAGTCGTTTCATCACGTTTTTGTGGTGTGTTTCGTCTGTTTATAGTTGTTTTATCACGTTTTTGTGGTATTTTCATCCGTTTTTAGTCTTTTTTGTCACGTTTTTGTGGTGTTTCATCCGTTTTTAGTCGTTTCATCATGTTTTTCTGGAGTTTTGCGTCTGTCTTTAGTTGTTTTGTCATGTTCTTGTGGTGTTTTCGTCTGTTTTTAGTCGTTTTGTCACATTTTTGCGTTTTTTTCATCTGTTTTAAGTCGGTTGATAACGTTTTTGTTGTGTTTTCGTCTGTTTTTAGTAATTCCATCACGTTTTTGTGGTGTTTTCATCTTTTTTTAGTTGTTTTATCATATTTTTGTGGTGTTTTCATCTGTTTTAAGTGGTTTCATCACGTTTTTGTGGTGTTTTCATCTGTTTTTAGTTTTTTTTGCAGTGTCTTGTGTCTGTTTTTAGGCGTTCCATCACGTTTTTGTGGTGTGTTTAGTCTGTTTATAGTTGTTTTATCACGTTTTTGTGGTGTTTTCATCCGTCTTTAGTTATTTTTGTCACGTTTTGTGGTGTTTTCATCTGTTTTTAGTTGTTTCATCACGTTTTTGTGGTGTTTTCGTCTGTTTTTAGTCGTTTTATCACGTTTTTGTGGTGTTTTGATATGTTTTTAGTTGTTTCATCATGTTTTTCTGGAGTTATGCGTCTGTCTTTAGTTTTTTTGTCATGTTATTGTGGTGTTTTCGTCTGTTTTTAGTCGATTTGTCACATTTTTGTGGTGTTTTCATCTGTTTTAAGTTGGTTCATAAAGTTTTTGTGGTGTTTTCGTCTGTTTTTAGTAATTCCGTCACGTTTTTGTGGTGTTTTCGTCTTTTTTTAGTTGTTTTATCATATTTTTGTGGTGTTTTCATCTGTTTTAAGTGGTTTCATCACGTTTTTGTGGTGTGTTTCGTCTGTTTATAGTTGTTTTATCACGTTTTTGTGATGTTTTCATCCGTCTTTAGTCATTTTTGTCACGTTTTTGTGGTGTTTTCATCTGTTTTTTAGTCGTTTCATCACGTTTTTGTGGTGTGTTTCGTCTGTTTTTAATTGTCTTATCACGTTTTTGTGGTGTTTTGATATGTTTTTAGTTGTTTTGTCATGTTTTTGTGGTGTTTTCATTTGTTTTTAGTTGTTTTGTCATGTTTTTGTGGAGTTTTGCGTCTGTTTTTAGTTGTCTTATCACGTTTTGTGGTGTTTTCATTTGTTATTAGTCGTTTCATTACGTTTTTGTGGTGTTTTCATCTGTTTTTAGTCATTTTTGTCATGTATTTGTGGTGTTTTCATCTGTTTAAAGTCGTTTCATAACGTATTTGTGGTGTTTTCGTCTGATTTTAGTCGTTTCATCACGTTTTTGTTGGTGTTTTCGTCTGTTTTTAGTCGTTTTGTCACGTTTTATTGGTATTTTAAACAGTTTTTAGTCGTTTTGTCATGTTTCTGTGGAATTTTTCGTCTGTTTTTAGTCGTTTCATCACGTTTTTGTGGTGTTTTCGTCTGTTTTTAGTCGTTTTGCCATGTTTTTGTGGTGTTTTGCGTCTGTTTTTAGTCGTTTCATCACGTTTTTGTGGTGTTTTCATCCGTGTTTAGTCGTTTTTATAATGTTTTTGTGGAGTTTTGCTACTGTTTTTAGTCGTTTTGTCATGTTTTTGTGGTGTTGTCTGTTTTTAATCGTTTTGTCACGTTTTAGTGGTGTTTTCATCTGTTTTCAGTCGTTTTGTCATGTTCCTTTGGAGTTTTGCGTCTGTTTTTAGTCTATTCATCATGTTTTTGTGGAGTTTTGCGTCTGTTTTTAGTCGTTTCATAATGTTTTTGTGGAGTTTTATGTCTTTTTTTAGTCGTTTTGTCAGGTTTTTTGGTGTTTTTATCTGTTTTTAGTTGTTTCATCACATTTTTGTGGGGTTTTGCGTCTGTTTTTAGTCGTTTTGCATTGTTTTATGGAGCTTTGCGTCTGTTTTTAGTCGTTTTGTCATGTTTATGTGGTGTTTTGCGTCTGTTTTTAGTTGTGTTATCACGTTTTGTGATGTTTTCATTTGTTTTTAGTCGTTTCATTACGTTTTTGTGGTGTTTTCATCTGTTTTTAGTCATTTTTGTCATGTATTTGTGGTGTTTTCATCTGTTTAAAGTCGTTTCATAACGTATTTGTGGTGTTTTCGTCTGATTTTAGTCGTTTCATCACGTTTTTGTTGGTGTTTTCGTCTGTTTTTAGTCGTTTTGTCACGTTTTATTGGTATTTCAAACAGTTTTTAGTCGTTTTGTCATGTTTCTGTGGAATTTTTCGTCTGTTTTTAGTCGTTTCATCACGTTTTTGTGGTGTTTTCGTCTGTTTTTAGTCGTTTTGCCATGTTTTTGTGGTGTTTTGCGTCTGTTTTTAGTCGTTTCATCACGTTTTTGTGGTGTTTTCATCCGTGTTTAGTCGTTTTTATAATGTTTTTGTGGAGTTTTGCTACTGTTTTTAGTCGTTTTGTCATGTTTTTGTGGTGTTGTCTGTTTTTAATCGTTTTGTCACGTTTTAGTGGTGTTTTCATCTGTTTTCAGTCGTTTTGTCATGTTCCTTTGGAGTTTTGCGTCTGTTTTTAGTCTATTCATCATGTTTTTGTGGAGTTTTGCGTCTGTTTTTAGTCGTTTCATAATGTTTTTGTGGAGTTTTATGTCTTTTTTTAGTCGTTTTGTCAGGTTTTTTGGTGTTTTTATCTGTTTTTAGTTGTTTCATCACATTTTTGTGGGGTTTTGCGTCTGTTTTTAGTCGTTTTGCATTGTTTTATGGAGCTTTGCGTCTGTTTTTAGTCGTTTTGTCATGTTTATGTGGTGTTTTCATCCGTTTTTAGTCGTTTTGTCATGTTTTTGTGGGTTTTTCGTCTGATTTTAGTCGTTTCATCACGTTTTTGTGGTGTTTTCATCTGTTTTTAGTCGTTTCATAATGTTTTTGTGGAGTTTTGCGTCTGTTTTTTGTCGTTTTCTCAAGTTTTTGTGGTGTTGCCTGTTTTTAATCGTTTTGTCACGTTTGAGTGGTGTTTTCATCTGTTTTTAGTCGTTTTGTAATGTTTCTGTGGAATTTTGCGTCTGTTTTTAGTCGTTTCATCATGTTTTTGTGGAGTTTTGCGTCTGTTTTTAGTCGTTTCATCATGTTTTTGTTGTGTTTTCGTCTGTTTTTAGTCGTTTCATCACGTTTTTGTGGTGTGTTTCATCTGTTTATAGTTGTTTTATCACGTTTTTGTGGTGTTTTCATCCGTCTTTAGTCATTTTTGTCATGTTTTTGTGGTGTTTTCATCTGTTTTAGGTCGTTTCATAACATATTTGTGGTGTTTTCGTCTGTTTCTAGTCGTTTCATCACGTTTTTGTGGTGGTTTCGTCTGTTTTTAGTCGTTTAGTCATGTGTTTGTGGTGTTTTGCGTCTGTTTTAAGTCGTTTCATCACTTATTTGTGGTGTTTTTGTCTGTTTTTAGTCGTTTTATCACGTTTTTGTGGTGTTTTGATATGTTTATAGTTGTCTTGTCATTTTTTTGTGGTGTTTTCATTTGTTTTTAGTCGTTTTGTCATGTTTTTGTTGAGTTTTGCGTCTGTTTTCAGTCGTTTCATCATGTTTTGTGGAGTTTTGCGTCTGTTTTTTGTCTTTACATCACTTTTTTGTGGTGTTTTTGTCTGTTTTTAGTTGTTTTATCACGTTTTGTGGTGTTTTCATCCGTTTTTAGTCATTTTTGTCATGTTTATGTGGTGTTTTCATCTGTTTATAGTTGTTTCACCACGTTTTTGTGGTGTGTTTCGTCTGTTTTTATTTGTCTTTTCACGTTTTGTGGTGTTTTCATCTGTTTTTAGTCGTTTCATCACGTTTTTGTGGTGTTTTCATCCGATTTTAGTCATTTTTGTCATGTTTTTGTGGTGTTTTCATCTGTTTTTAGTCGTTTCACCACGTTTTTGTGGTGTGTTTCGACTGTTTTTAGTTGTCTTTTCATGTTTTGTGGTGTTTTCATCTGTTTTTAGTCATTTTTGTCATGTTTTTGTGGTGTTTTCATCTGTTTTAGGTCGTTTCATAACATATTTGTGGTGTTTTCGTCTGTTTTTAGTCGTTTCATCACGTTTTTGCTGGTGTTTTCATCTGTTTTTAGTCCTTTTGTCACGTTTTAGTGGTATTTTAATCAGTTTTTAGTCGTTTTGTCATGTTTCTGTGGAATTTTGCGTCTGTTTCTAGTCGTTTCATCACGTTTTTGTGGTGTTTTCGTCTGTTTTTAGTCGTTAAGTCATGTGTTTGTGGTGTTTTGCGTCTGTTTTAAGTCGTTTCATGACATATTTGTGGTGTTTTTGTCTGTTTTTAGTCGTTTTATCAGGTTTTTGTGGTGTTTTGATATGTTTTTAGTTGTCTTGTCATTTTTTGTGGTGTTTTCATCTGTTTTTAGTTGTTTCACCACGTTTTTGTGGTGTGTTTCGTCTGTTTTTAGTTGTCTTTTAACGTTTTGTGGTGTTTTCATCTGTTTTTAGTCGTTTCATCACGTTTTTGTGGTGTTTTCATCCGATTTTAGTCATTTTTGTCATGTTTTTGTGGTGTTTTCATCTGTTTTTAGTCGTTTCACCACGTTTTTGTGGTGTGTTTCGACTGTTTTTAGTTGTCTTTTCATGTTTTGTGGTGTTTTCATCTGTTTTTAGTCGTTTCATCACCTTTTTGTGGTGTTTTCATCTGTTTTTAGTCATTTTTGACATGTTTTTGTGGTGTTTTCATCTGTTTTAAGTAGTTTCATAATGTTTTTGTGGAGTTTTGCGTCCGTCTTTAGTAGTTTCATCACGTTTTTGTGGTCTTTTCATCTGTTTTAAGTAGGTTGATCACGTTTTTGTGGTTTTTTCATCTGTTTTTAATCGTTTTGTCACGTTTTAGTGGTGTTTCCATCTGTTTTTAGTCGTTTCTTCATGTTTTTGTTGTGTTTTCGTCTGTTTTTAGTCGTTTCATCACGTTTTGTGGTGTTTTCATATGTTTTTAGTCGTTTCATCATGTTTTTGTGGTGTTTTCATCTGTTTTCAGTTTTTTTATCACGTTTTTGTGGTGTTTTCATCTGTTTTTAGTCGTTTTTGTGGTGTCTTGCGTCTGTTATTAGTCGCTTCGTCACCTTTTTGTGGTGTTTTCATCCGTTTTTAGTCATTTTTGTCATGTTTTTGTGGTGTTTTCATCTGTTTTTAGTCGTTTCACCACGTTTTTGTGGTGTGTTGCGACTGTTTTTAGTCGTTTTGTCATGTCTTTTGGTGTTTTCGTCTGTTTTTAGTCATTTTGTCACCTTTTTGTGGTGCTTTCACCCGTTTTTAGTCGTTTTGTAATGTTTTTGTGGTGTGTTCGTCTGTTTTTTGGTCGTTTCATCGCGTTTTGTGGTGCTTTCATCCGTTTTTAGTCGTTTCATAATGTTTTTGTGGAGTTTTGCGTCTGTTTTTAGTTGTTTTGTCACGTTTTAGTGGTGTTTTCATCAGTTTTTAGTCGTTTTGTCATATTTCTGTGGAGTTTTGCGTCTGTTTTTAGTCGTTTTATCATGTTTTAGTGGTGTTTTCATCTGTTTTTTTAGTGGTTTCATCATGTTATTGTGGTGTTTTCATCTGTTTTTAGGCGTTTCATCACGTTTTTGCACTGTTTTCATCTGATTTTAGTCTTTTTGTCACATTTTTGTGGTGTCTTGCGTCTGTTTTTGGTCGGTTCATCACGTTTTTGTGGTGTGTTTCGTCTGTTTTTAGTTGTTTTATCACGTTTTTGTGGTGTTTTCATCTGTTTTTAGTCGTTTCATCACGTTTTTGTTGAGTTTTGCATCTGTTTTTAGTTGTTTCATCACGTTTTTGTGGTGTTTTCATCTGTTTTTGGTCGTTTTTGTGTTGTCTTGCGTTTGTTTTTAGTCGTTTCATCACGTCTTTGTGGTGTCTTTCGTCTGTTTATAGTTGTTTTATCACGTTTTTGTGGTGTTTTCATCCGTTATTAGTCGTTTTTGTCACGTTTTTGTGGTGTTTTCATCTGTTTTTAGTCATTTCATCATGTTTTTCTGGAGTTTTGCGTCAGTTTTTAGTTGTTTTGTCATGTTCTTGTAGTTTTTTCGTCTGTTTTTAGTCGTTTTTTTGTCATGTTTTTTTGTCATGTTTTTTAGTGTTTTCATTTGTTTTCAGGCGTTTCATCACGTTTCTGTGGTGTTTTCGTCTGTTTTTAGTCGTTTCATCACGTTTTTGTGGTGTTTTCATCTGTTTTTAGTCGTTTTTGTGGTGTCTTGCGTTTGTTTTTAGTCGTTTCATCACGATTTTGTGGTGTGTTTCGTCTGTTTTTAGTTGTTTTATCATATTTTTATGGTGTTTTTCTCTGTTTTTGTCGTTTTTTCACGTTTTTGTGGTGTTTTCATCTGTTTTTAGTCGTTTTTGGGTTTTCATCCGTTTTTAGTCGTTTTGTCATGTTTCTGTGGTGTTTCTGGTCTGTTTTTAGTCGTTTTGTCATGTTTTTGTGGTGTTGTCTGTTTTTAATCATTTTGTCACGTTTTTGTGGTGTCAAGGCTTTTCATCACATATTTGTGGTATTTTCGTGTGTTTTTAGTTGTTTTGTCATGTTTTTGTGGTGTTTTCATCTGTTTTTAGTTGTTTTGTCATGTTTTTGTAGTGTTTTCATCCGTTTTTAGTCGTTTTGTCATGTTTTTGTGGTGTTTTCGTCTGTTCTTAGTCGTTTCATCACGTTTTTGAGTGGTGTTTCGTCTGTTTTTAGTTGTTTTATCATATTTTTGTGGTGTTTTTCTCTGTTTTTAGTCGTTTTTTCACGTTTTTGTGGTGTTTTCATCTGGTTTTAGTCGTTTTTGTCACCTTTTCGAGTGTTTTCATCCGTTTTTAGTCGTTTTGTCATGTTTTTGTGGTGTTCTGCGTCTGTTTTTAGTCGTTTTGTCATGTTTTTGTGGTGTTTCCGTCTGTTTTTAGTTGTTTTTGTGGTGTCTTGCGTCTGTTTTTAGTCGTTTCATCACGTTTTTGTGGTGTGTTTCGTCTGTTTTTAGTTGTTTTATCATATTTTTGTGGTGTTTTTCTCTGTTTTTAGTCGTTTTTTCACGTTTTTGTGGTGTTTTCATCTGTTTTTAGTCGTTTTTGTGGTGTCTTGCGTCTGTTATTAGTCGCTTCGTCACCTTTTTGTGGTGTTTTCATCCGTTTTTAGTCATTTTTGTCATGTTTTTGTGGTGTTTTCATCTGTTTTTAGTCGTTTCACCACGTTTTTGTGGTGTGTTGCGACTGTTTTTAGTCGTTTTGTCATGTCTTTTAGTGTTTTCGTCTGTTTTTAGTCATTTTGTCACCTTTTTGTGGTGCTTTCACCCGTTTTTAGTCGTTTTGTAATGTTTTTGTGGTGTGTTCGTCTGTTTTTTGGTCGTTTCATCGCGTTTTGTGGTGCTTTCATCCGTTTTTAGTCGTTTCATAATGTTTTTGTGGAGTTTTGCGTCTGTTTTTAGTTGTTTTGTCACGTTTTAGTGGTGTTTTCATCAGTTTTTAGTCGTTTTGTCATATTTCTGTGGAGTTTTGCGTCTGTTTTTAGTCGTTTTATCATGTTTTAGTGGTGTTTTCATCTGTTTTTTTAGTGGTTTCATCATGTTTTTGGGGTGTTTTTGATTGTTTTTAGTCGTTTCATAACGTTTTTGTGGTGTTTTTATCTGTTTTTAGTCGTTTCATCATGTTTTTGTGGAGTTTTGCGTCTGTTTTTATTTGTTTTGTCATGTTCTTGTGGTGTTTTCATCTGTTTTTGGTCGTTTTGTCACCTTTTTGTGGTGCTTTCACCCGTTTTAGTCGTTTTGTAATGTTTTTGTGGTGTTTTCGTCTGTTTTTTGGTCGTTTCCTCGGGTTTTGTGGTGCTTTCATCCGTTTTTAGTCGTTTCGTAATGTTTTTGTGGAGTTTTGCGTCTGTTTTTAGTCGTTTTGTCTCGTTTTAGTGGTGTTTTCATCTGTTTTTAGTCATTCTTGTAATGTTTTTGTGATGTTTTCATCCGTTTTAAGTCGTTTTGTAATGTTTTTGTGGTGTTTTCGTCTGTTTTTTGGTCCTTTCATTGCGTTTTGTGGTGTTTTCATCTGTTTTGAGGCGTTTCATTACTTTTCTGTGGTGTTTTCATCTGTTTTTAGTCGTTTTTGTGGTGTTTTCATCTGTTTTTAGTTGTTTCATCACGTTTTTGTGGTGTTTTCATCTGTTTTAAGTCGTTTCATCACGTTTTTGTGGTGTTTTCATCTGTTTTTAGTCGTTTTTCGACGTTTTTGTGTTGTTTTCATCTGTTTTTAGTCGTTTTTGTCACCTTTTCGAGGTCTTTTCATCGGTGTTTATTTGTTTTTTCATGTTTTTGTGGTGTGTTTCTTCTGTTTTTAGTCGATTTGTCATGTTTTTGTTGAGCTTTCCGCCTGTTTTTAGTTGTTTCATCACGTTTTTGTGGTGTTTTCATTTGTTTTAAGTCGGTTCATCACGTTTTAGTGGTATTTTAATCAGTTTTTAGTTGTTTTTGTGGTGTCTTGCGTCTGTTTTTAGTCGTTTCATCACGTTTTTGTGTTTTTTTTCGTCTGTTTTTAGTTGTTTTATCATATTTTTGTGGTGTTTTGATTTTTTTTTGTCGTTTTGTCATGTTTTTGTGGTGTTTTTATCCGTCTTTAATCGCTTTCTCATGTTTTTGTGGTGTTTTCGTCTGTTTTTAGTCTTTTAATCACGTTTTTGTGGTGTTTTTATCTGTTTTAAGTCGTTTCAAATTGTTTTTGTGGAGTTTTGCGTCTGTTTTTAGTCGTTTTGTCATGTTTTTTTGGTGTTGTCTGTTTTTAATCATTTTGTCACGTTTTAGTGGTGCCTTTCGTCCTTATTAAGTCGTTTCATCACATATTTGTGGTGTTTTCTTGTGTTTTTTGTCGTTTCATCACGTTTTTGTGGTGTTTTCGTCTGTTTTTAGCTGTTTTGACATGTTATTGTGGTGTTTTCATCTGTTTTTAGGCGTTTCATCACGTTTTTGCACTGTTTTCATCTGATTTTAGTCTTTTTGTCACATTTTTGTGGTGTCTTGCGTCTGTTTTTGGTCGGTTCATCACGTTTTTGTGGTGTGTTTCGTCTGTTTTTAGTTGTTTTATCACGTTTTTGTGGTGTTTTCATCTGTTTTTAGTCGTTTCATCACGTTTTTGTTGAGTTTTGCATCTGTTTTTAGTTGTTTCATCACGTTTTTGTGGTGTTTTCATCTGTTTTTGGTCGTTTTTGTGTTGTCTTGCGTTTGTTTTTAGTCGTTTCATCACGTCTTTGTGGTGTCTTTCGTCTGTTTATAGTTGTTTTATCACGTTTTTGTGGTGTTTTCATCCGTTATTAGTCGTTTTTGTCACGTTTTTGTGGTGTTTTCATCTGTTTTTAGTCATTTCATCATGTTTTTCTGGAGTTTTGCGTCAGTTTTTAGTTGTTTTGTCATGTTCTTGTAGTTTTTTCGTCTGTTTTTAGTCGTTTTTTTGTCATGTTTTTTTGTCATGTTTTTTAGTGTTTTCATTTGTTTTCAGGCGTTTCATCACGTTTCTGTGGTGTTTTCGTCTGTTTTTAGTCGTTTCATCACGTTTTTGTGGTGTTTTCATCTGTTTTTAGTCGTTTTTGTGGTGTCTTGCGTTTGTTTTTAGTCGTTTCATCACGATTTTGTGGTGTGTTTCGTCTGTTTTTAGTTGTTTTATCATATTTTTATGGTGTTTTTCTCTGTTTTTGTCGTTTTTTCACGTTTTTGTGGTGTTTTCATCTGTTTTTAGTCGTTTTTGGGTTTTCATCCGTTTTTAGTCGTTTTGTCATGTTTCTGTGGTGTTTCTGGTCTGTTTTTAGTCGTTTTGTCATGTTTTTGTGGTGTTGTCTGTTTTTAATCATTTTGTCACGTTTTTGTGGTGTCAAGGCTTTTCATCACATATTTGTGGTATTTTCGTGTGTTTTTAGTTGTTTTGTCATGTTTTTGTGGTGTTTTCATCTGTTTTTAGTTGTTTTGTCATGTTTTTGTAGTGTTTTCATCCGTTTTTAGTCGTTTTGTCATGTTTTTGTGGTGTTTTCGTCTGTTCTTAGTCGTTTCATCACGTTTTTGAGTGGTGTTTCGTCTGTTTTTAGTTGTTTTATCATATTTTTGTGGTGTTTTTCTCTGTTTTTAGTCGTTTTTTCACGTTTTTGTGGTGTTTTCATCTGGTTTTAGTCGTTTTTGTCACCTTTTCGAGTGTTTTCATCCGTTTTTAGTCGTTTTGTCATGTTTTTGTGGTGTTCTGCGTCTGTTTTTAGTCGTTTTGTCATGTTTTTGTGGTGTTTCCGTCTGTTTTTAGTTGTTTTTGTGGTGTCTTGCGTCTGTTTTTAGTCGTTTCATCACGTTTTTGTGGTGTGTTTCGTCTGTTTTTAGTTGTTTTATCATATTTTTGTGGTGTTTTTCTCTGTTTTTAGTCGTTTTTTCACGTTTTTGTGGTGTTTTCTTCTGGTTTTAGCTGTTTTGACATGTTTTTGTGGTGTTTTCATCTGTTTTTAGGCGTTTCATCACGTTTTTTTTGAGTTTTGCATCTGTTTTTAGTTGTTTCATCACGTTTTTGTGGTGTTTTCATCCGTTTTTGGTCGTTTTTGTGTTGTCTTGCGTTTGTTTTTAGTCGTTTCATCACGTCTTTGTGGTTTCTTTCATCTGTTAATAGTTGTTTTATCACGTTTTTGTGGTGTTTTCATCCGTTATTAGTCGTTTTTGTCACGTTTTTGTGGTGTTTTCATCTGTTTTTAGTCATTTCATCATGTTTTTCTGGAGTTTTGCGTCTGTTTTTAGTCATTTCATCATGTTTTTCTGGAGTTTTGCGTCAGTTTTTAGTTGTTTTGTCATGTTCTTGTAGTTTTTTCGTCTGTTTTTAGTCGTTTTGTCACATTTTTGTGGTGTTTTCATCCGTTTTAAGTCGGTTCATCACGTTTTTGTGGTGTTTTCATCTGTTTTTAGTAATTTCATCACGTTTTTGTGATGTTTTCGTCTGGTTTTAGTTGTTTTTTTGTCATGTTTTTTAGTGTTTTCATTTGTTTTGAGGCGTTTCATCACGTTTCTGTGGTGTTTTCATCTGTTTTTAGTCGTTTTTGTGGTGTCTTGCGTTTGTTTTTAGTCGTTTCATCACGTTTTTGTGGTGTGTTTCGTCTGTTTTTAGTTGTTTTATCATATTTTTATGGTGTTTTTCTCTGTTTTTAGTCGTTTTTTCACGTTTTTGTGGTGTTTTCATCTGTTTTTAGTCGTTTTTGTCACCTTTTCGAGTGTTTTCATCCGTTTTTAGTCGTTTTGTCATGTTTCTGTGGTGTTTCTGGTCTGTTTTTAGTCGTTTTGTCATGTTTTTGTGGTGTTGTCTGTTTTTAATCATTTTGTCACGTTTTAGTGGTGTCTCGTGTCATTTTCAAGGCTTTTCATCACATATTTGTGGTATTTTCGTGTGTTTTTAGTTGTTTTGTCATTTTTCTGTGGTGTTTTCATCTGTTTTTAGTTGTTTTGTCATGTTTTTGTGGTGTTTTCATCCGTTTTTAGTCGTTTTGTCATGTTTTTATGGTGTTTTCGTCTGTTTTTAGTTGTTTCATCACGTTTTTGTGGTGTTTTCATCTGTTTTAAGTCGTTTCATAATTTTCTTGTGGAGTTTTGCGTCTGTTTTTAGTCGTTTTGTCATGTTTTTTTGGTGTTGTCTGTTTTTAATCATTTTGTCACGTTTTAGTGGTGTCTTGCGTCATTTTTAAGTCGTTTCATCACATATTTGTGGTGTTTTCGTGTGTTATTTGTCGTTTCATCACGTTTATGTGGTGTTTTCGTCTGTTTTTAGCTGTTTTGACATGTTTTTGTGGTGTTTTCATCTGTTTTAGGCGTTTCATCACGTTTTTGCGCTGTTTTCATCTGATTTTAGTCTTTTTGTCACATTTTTGTGGTGTCTAGCGTCTGTTTTTGGTCGTTTCATCACGGTTTTGTGGTGTGTTTCGTCTGCTTTTAGTTGTTTCATCACATATTTGTGGTGTTTTCGTGTGTTTTTAGTCGTTTCATCACGTTTTTGTGGTGTTTTTGTGGTGTTTTTAGTTGTTTTGTCATGTTTTTGTGGTGTTTTCATCTGTTTTTTAGTCATTTCATCACGTTTTTGTGATGTTTTCGTCTGTTTTTAGTTGTTTTTTTGTCATGTTTTTTAGTGTTTTCATCTGTTTTGAGGCGTTTCATTACGTTTCTGTGGTGTTTTCATCTGTTTTTAGTCGTTTTTGTAGTGTCTTGCGTCTGTTTTTAGTTGTTTCATCACGTTTTTGTGGTGTTTTCATATGTTTTTAGTCGTTTTTGTCACGTTTTTGTGGTGTTTTCATCTGTTTTTAGTCATTTTTGTCACCTTTTCGAGGTCTTTTCATCGGTGTTTATTTGTTTTTTCATGTTTTTGTGGTGTGTTTCGTCTGTTTTGTAGTTGTTTCAACAAGTTTTTGTGGTGTTTTCATCTGTTTTTATTCGTTTCATCACGATTTTGTGGAGTTTTGCGTCTGCTTTTAGTCGTTTTGTCATGTTTTTGTTGAGCTTTCCGTCTGTTTTTAGTTGTTTCATCACGTTTTTGTGGTGTTTTCATTTGTTTTAAGTCGGTTCATCACGTTTTAGTGGTATTTTAATCAGTTTTTAGTTGTTTTTGTGGTGTCTTGCGTCTGTTTTTCGTCGTTTCATCACATTTTTGTGTTTTTTTCGTCTGTTTTTAGTTGTTTTATCATATTTTTGTGGTGTTTAGATTTTTTTTAGTCGTTTTGTCATGTTTTTGTGGTGTTTTCATCAGTTTTTAGTCGTTTTCTCATGTTTTTGTGGTGTTTTCGTCTGTTTTTAGTCTTTTAATCACGTTTTTGTGGTGTTTTCATCTGTTTTAAGTCGTTTCATATTGTTTTTGTGGAGTTTTGCTTCTGTTTTTAGTCGTTTTGTCATGTTTTTTTGGTGTATTCTGTTTTTAATCATTTTGTCACGTTTTAGTGGTGTCTTGCGTCCTTATTAAGTCGTTTCATCACATATTTGTGGTGTTTTCTTGTGTTTTTTGTCGTTTCATCACGTTTATGTGGTGTATTCGTCTGTTTTTAGCTGTTTTGACATGTTTTTGTGGTGTTTTCATCTGTTTTTAGTTGTTTTGTCATGTTTTTGTGGTGTTTTCATCCGTTTTTAGTTGTTTTGTCACATTTTTGTGGTGTCTTGCGTCTGTTTTTGGTCGTTTCATCACGTTTTTGTGGTGTGTTTCATCTGTTTTCAGTTGTTTTATCACGTTTTTGTGGTGTTTTCATCTGTTTTTAGTCGTTTCATCACGTTTTTGTTGAGTTTTGCATCTGTTTTTAGTTGTTTCATCACGTTTTTGTGGTGTTTTCATCTGTTTTTGGTCATTTTTGTGTTGTCTTGCGTTTGTTTTTAGTCGTTTCATCACGTTTTTGTGGTGTCTTTCGTCTGTTTATAGTTGTTTTATCACGTTTTTTTGGTGTTTTCATCCGTTTTTAGTCGTTTTTGTCACGTTTTTGTGGTGTTTTCATTTGTTTTTAGTCATTTCATCATGTTTTTCTGGAGTTTTGCGTCAGTATTTAGTTGTTTTGTCATGTTCTTGTAGTTTTTTCGTCTGTTTTTAGTCGTTTTGTCACATTTTTGTGGTGTTTTCATTCGTTTTAAGTCGGTTCATCACGTTTTTGTGGTGTTTTCTTCTGTTTTTAGTAATTTCATCACGTTTTTTTGATGTTTTCGTCTGGTTTTAGTTGTTTTTTTGTCATGTTTTTTAGTGTTTTCATTTGTTTTGAGGCATTTCATCACGTTTCTGTGGTGTTTTCATCTGTTTTTATTCGTTTTTGTGGTGTCTTGCGTCTGTTTTTAGTTGTTTCATCACGTTTTTGTGGTGTTTTCATCTGTTTTAAGTCGTTTCATCACGTTTTTGTGGTGTTTTCATCTGTGTTAAGTCGTTTTTGTCGTGTCTTGCGTCTGTTTTTAGTAGTTTCATCACGTTTTTGTGGTGTGTTTCGTCTGTTTTTAGTTGTTCTATCATAATTTTGTGGTGTTTTTCTCTGTTTTTAGTCGTTTTTTCACGTTTTTGTGGTGTTTTCATCTGTTTTTAGTCGTTTTTGTCACCTTTTCGAGTGTTTTCATCTGTTTTTAGTCGTTTTGTCATGTTTTTGTGGTGTTTTCGTCTGTTTTTAGTTGTTTCATCACGTTTTTGTGGTGTTTTCATCTGTTTTAAGTCGTTTCATAATTTTCTTGTGGAGTTTTGCGTCTGTTTTTAGTCGTTTTGTCATGTTTTTTTGGTGTTGTCTGTTTTTAATCATTTTGTCACGTTTTAGTGGTGTCTTGCGTCATTTTTAAGTCGTTTCATCACATATTTGTGGTGTTTTCGTGTGTTATTTGTCGTTTCATCACGTTTATGTGGTGTTTTCGTCTGTTTTTAGCTGTTTTGACATGTTTTTGTGGTGTTTTCATCTGTTTTAGGCGTTTCATCACGTTTTTGCGCTGTTTTCATCTGATTTTAGTCTTTTTGTCACATTTTTGTGGTGTCTAGCGTCTGTTTTTGGTCGTTTCATCACGGTTTTGTGGTGTGTTTCGTCTGCTTTTAGTTGTTTCATCACATATTTGTGGTGTTTTCGTGTGTTTTTAGTCGTTTCATCACGTTTTTGTGGTGTTTTTGTGGTGTTTTTAGTTGTTTTGTCATGTTTTTGTGGTGTTTTCATCTGTTTTTTAGTCATTTCATCACGTTTTTGTGATGTTTTCGTCTGTTTTTAGTTGTTTTTTTGTCATGTTTTTTAGTGTTTTCATCTGTTTTGAGGCGTTTCATTACGTTTCTGTGGTGTTTTCATCTGTTTTTAGTCGTTTTTGTAGTGTCTTGCGTCTGTTTTTAGTTGTTTCATCACGTTTTTGTGGTGTTTTCATATGTTTTTAGTCGTTTTTGTCACGTTTTTGTGGTGTTTTCATCTGTTTTTAGTCATTTTTGTCACCTTTTCGAGGTCTTTTCATCGGTGTTTATTTGTTTTTTCATGTTTTTGTGGTGTGTTTCGTCTGTTTTGTAGTTGTTTCAACAAGTTTTTGTGGTGTTTTCATCTGTTTTTATTCGTTTCATCACGATTTTGTGGAGTTTTGCGTCTGTTTTTAGTCGTTTTGTCATGTTTTTGTTGAGCTTTCCGTCTGTTTTTAGTTGTTTCATCACGTTTTTGTGGTGTTTTCATTTGTTTTAAGTCGGTTCATCACGTTTTAGTGGTATTTTAATCAGTTTTTAGTTGTTTTTGTGGTGTCTTGCGTCTGTTTTTCGTCGTTTCATCACGTTTTTGTATTTTTTCGTCTGTTTTTAGTTGTTTTATCATATTTTTGTGGTGTTTAGATTTTTTTTAGTCGTTTTGTCATGTTTTTGTGGTGTTTTCATCAGTTTTTAGTCGTTTTCTCATGTTTTTGTGGTGTTTTCGTCTGTTTTTAGTCTTTTAATCACGTTTTTGTGGTGTTTTCATCTGTTTTAAGTCGTTTCATATTGTTTTTGTGGAGTTTTGCTTCTGTTTTTAGTCGTTTTGTCATGTTTTTTTGGTGTATTCTGTTTTTAATCATTTTGTCACGTTTTAGTGGTGTCTTGCGTCCTTATTAAGTCGTTTCATCACATATTTGTGGTGTTTTCTTGTGTTTTTTGTCGTTTCATCACGTTTATGTGGTGTATTCGTCTGTTTTTAGCTGTTTTGACATGTTTTTGTGGTGTTTTCATCTGTTTTTAGTTGTTTTGTCATGTTTTTGTGGTGTTTTCATCCGTTTTTAGTTGTTTTGTCACATTTTTGTGGTGTCTTGCGTCTGTTTTTGGTCGTTTCATCACGTTTTTGTGGTGTGTTTCATCTGTTTTCAGTTGTTTTATCACGTTTTTGTGGTGTTTTCATCTGTTTTTAGTCGTTTCATCACGTTTTTGTTGAGTTTTGCATCTGTTTTTAGTTGTTTCATCACGTTTTTGTGGTGTTTTCATCTGTTTTTGGTCGTTTTTGTGTTGTCTTGCGTTTGTTTTTAGTCGTTTCATCACGTTTTTGTGGTGTCTTTCGTCTGTTTATAGTTGTTTTATCACGTTTTTGTGGTGTTTTCATCCGTTTTTAGTCGTTTTTGTCACGTTTTTGTGGTGTTTTCATCTGTTTTTAGTCATTTCATCATGTTTTTCTGGAGTTTTGCGTCAGTATTTAGTTGTTTTGTCATGTTCTTGTAGTTTTTTCGTCTGTTTTTAGTCGTTTTGTCACATTTTTGTGGTGTTTTCATTCGTTTTAAGTCGGTTCATCACGTTTTTGTGGTGTTTTCTTCTGTTTTTAGTAATTTCATCACGTTTTTTTGATGTTTTCGTCTGGTTTTAGTTGTTTTTTTGTCATGTTTTTTAGTGTTTTCATTGGTTTTTAGGCATTTCATCACGTTTCTGTGGTGTTTTCATCTGTTTTTATTCGTTTTTGTGGTGTCTTGCGTCTGTTTTTAGTTGTTTCATCACGTTTTTCTGGTGTTTTCATCTGTTTTAAGTCGTTTCATCACGTTTTTGTGGTGTTTTCATCTGTGTTAAGTCGTTTTTGTCGTGTCTTGCGTCTGTTTTTAGTAGTTTCATCACGTTTTTGTGGTGTGTTTCGTCTGTTTTTAGTTGTTCTATCATAATTTTGTGGTGTTTTTCTCTGTTTTTAGTCGTTTTTTCACGTTTTTGTGGTGTTTTCATCTGTTTTTAGTCGTTTTTGTCACCTTTTCGAGTGTTTTCATCTGTTTTTAGTCGTTTTGTCATGTTTTTGTGGTGTTTTCGTCTGTTTTTAGTCGTTTCATCACGTTTTTGTGGTGTTTTCATCTGTTTTTAGTCGTTTTTGTGGTGTCTTGCGTTTGTTTTTAGTCGTTTCATCACGTTTTTGTGGTGTGTTTCGTCTGTTTATAGTTGTTTTATCACGTTTTTGTGGTGTTTTCATCCGTTTTTAGTCGTTTTTGTCACGTTTTTGTGGTGTTTTCATCTGTTTTTAGACATTTCATCATGTTTTTCTGGAGTTTTGCGTCTGTTTTTAGTTGTTTTGTCATGTTCTTGTGGTGTTTTCGTCTGTTTTTTGTCATTTTGTCACATTTTTGTGGTGTTTTCATCTGTTTTAAGTCGGTTCATCACGTTTTTGTGGTGTCTTTCGTCTGTTTATAGTTGTTTTATCACGTTTTTGTGGTGTTTTCATCCGGTTTTTGGCGTTTTTGTCACGTTTTTGTGGTGTTTTCATCTGTTTTTAGTCATTTCATCATGTTTTGCTGGAGTTTTGCGTCAGTTTTTAGTTGTTTTGTCATGTTCTTGTAGTTTTTTCGTCTGTTTTTAGTCGTTTTGTCACATTTTTGTGGTGTTTTCATCCGTTTTAAGTCGGTTCATCACGTTTTTGTGGTGTTTTCGTCTGTTTTTAGTAATTTCATCACGTTTTTGTGATGTTTTCGTCTGGTTTTAGTTGTTTTTTTGTCATGTTTTTTAGTTTTTTCATTGGTTTTGAGGCATTTCATCACGTTTCTTTGGTGTTTTCATCTGTTTTAGTCGTTTTTGTGGTGTCTTGCGTCTGTTTTTAGTTGTTTTGTCATGTTCTTGTGGTGTTTTCGTCTGTTTTTTGTCATTTTGTCACATTTTTGTGGTGTTTTCATCTGTTTTAAGTCGGTTCATCACGTTTTTGTGGTGTTTTCGTCTGTTTTTAGTTGTTTTTTTGTCATGTTTTTAGTGTTGTCATCTGTTTTGAGGCGTTTCATCACGTTTCTGTGGTGTTTTCATCTGTTTTTAGTCGTTTTTGTGGTGTCTTGCGTCTGTTTTTAGTTTCATCACGTTTTTGTGGTGTTTTCATCTGTTTTAAGTCGTTTCATCACGTTTTTGTGGTGTTTTCATCTGTTTTTAGTCGTTTTTGTGGTGTCTTGCGTCTGTTTTTAGTCGTTTCATCACGTTTTTGTGGTGTGTTTTGTCTGTTTTTAGTTGTTTTATCATATTTTTGTGGTGTTTTTCTCAGTTTTTAGTCGTTTTTTTCACGTTTTTGTGGTGTTTTCATCTGTTTTTAGTCGTTTTTGTCACCTTTTCGAGTGTTTTCATCCGTTTTTAGTCGTTTTGTCATGTTTTTGTGGTGTTTTGCGTCTGTTTTTAGTCGTTTTGTCATGTTTTTGTGGTGTTGTCTGTTTTTAATCATTTTGTCACGTTTTAGTGGTGTCTTGCGTCATTTTCAAGGCTTTTCATCACATATTTGTTGTGTTTTTGTGTGTTTTTAGTTGTTTTGTCATGTTTTTGTGGTGTTTTCATCTGTTTTTAGTTGTTTTGTCAAGTTTTTGTGGTGTTTTCATCCGTTTTTAGTCGTTTTGTCTTGTGTTTGTGGTGTTTTCTTCTGTTTTTAGTCGTTTTTGTGGTGTCTTGCGTCTGTTTTTAGTCGTTTCATCACGTTTTTGTGGTGTGTTTCGTCTGTTTTTAGTTGTTTTATCATATTATTGTGGTGTTTTTCTCTGTTTTTAGTCGGTTTTTCACGTTTTTGTGGTGTTTTCATCAGTTTTTAGTCGTTTTTGTCACCTTTTCGAGTGTTTTCATCCGTTTTTAGTCGTTTTGTCATGTTTTTGTGGTGTTTTGCATCTGTTTTTAGTCGTTTTGTCATGTTTTTGTGGTGTTGTCTGTTTTTAATCATTTTGTCACGTTTTAGTGGTGTCTTGCGTCATTTTCAAGGCGTTTCATCACATATTTGTGGTGTTTTCGTGTGTTTTTAGTTGTTTTGTCATGTTTTTGTGGTGTTTTCATCTGTTTTTCAGAATCAGAATCAGAATCAGGTTTATTGCTAAGTATGTTGGACATACAGAGAATTTGACTCCGGCTCATGCTTTACTCACAGTTCCAAACATTTAACAGGACAAACCTAAACATAACAATAACATTAACAATAACAGAACAATAACAGAACAACACAGAACAATAATTTAAGATAAAAAATAGAGGTAATATTAAAAATAGGTTAACAAGTAAATATTAGAAATTTAAAATAGAAAGATAAAATAATTGTGCAAAGTAAAGTGACCAGGCTGTTATAAATATCTTTGTTATGTTATTTACAGTGATATACATAAGGTGCATTAGGTGCATTTGTCTTGTATGTCTGGCATGTGTGTGTGATGTGTCGGGTGGGGTCAATTGTTCAGCAGTGTGACGGCCTGGGGGTAGAAACTGTTTTTATGTCTGATTTTTTTTGTGTACAGAGTTCTGTAACGCCTGCCAGAGGGGAGAAGTTCAAAGAGGTGATGTGCAGGGTGTGAAGGGTCTGCAGAGATGTGAACTGCCCTTTTCCTGACTCTGGATGAGTGCAGGTCCTTGATAGTGGGCAGTTTGACACCAATGATTCTCTCTGCAGTCCTGATTGTCCGTGTCAGTCTGTTCTTGTCCGGTTTGGTGGCCGATCCAAACCAAACAATGATGGAGGTGCAGAGAACAGACTGAACTATTGCCGTGTAGAACTGGATCAGCAGTTCTTGGGGCAGGTTGAACTTCCTCAGCTGACGAAGGAAGTACATCCTCTGCTGGGCCTTTTTGATGATGGAGTCCACGTTGTGGCTCCACTTCAGATCCTGGGAGAGGATGGATCCCAGGAACCTGAAGGTTTCCACAGCAGACACGGTGTTGTTGAGGATGGTGATGGGGGGCAGTGTGGGGGGGCGGCTCCTGAAGTCCACTGTCATCTCCACAGTTTTGAGCGTGTTTAGCTCCAGATGGTTCTGACCACACCAGAGGGCCAGCTGTCCCACCTCCCGTCTGTAAGCAGACTCGTCACCGTCCCGGATGAGACCGATGACGGTTGTGTCGTCTGCAAACTTCAGGAGTTTGACAGATGGGTCACTCGAGGTGCAGTCATTTGTATAAAGGGAGAAGAGCAATGGAGAGAGCACACACCCCTGGGGAGCGCCTGTGCTGATGGTCCGGGTGCTGGATGTGATCTGCCCCAGCCTCACCTGCTGTCTCCTGTCAGTCAAAAAGTTAGTAATCCACTGACAGGTGGAGGCTGGGACGGTGAGCTGGGAGAGTTTGTAGTGGAGGATGTCCGGGATGATTGTGTTGAAAGCCGAGCTAAAGTCTACAAACAGGATCCTTGCATTTTTAGTTGTTTTGTCATGTTTTTGTGGTGTTTTCATCCGTTTTTAGTCGTTTTGTCATGTTTTTATGGTGTTTTCGTCTGTTTTTAGTCGTTTCATCACGTTTTTGTGGTGTTTTCATCTGTTTTAAGTCGTTTCATAATGTTTTTGTGGAGTTTTGCGTCTGTTTTTAGTCGTTTTGTCATGTTTTTTTGGTGTTGTCTGTTTTTAATCATTTTGTCACGTTTTAGTGGTGTCTTTAGTGGTGTTTCATCACATATTTGTGGTGTTTTCGTGTGTTTTTTGTCGTTTCATCACGTTTTTGTGGTGTGTTTCGTCTGTTTTTAGTTGTTTGATCATATTTTTGTGGTGTTTTCATCTGTTTTTAGTCATTTCATCACATTTTTGTGATGTTTTCGTCTGTTTTAAGTCGTTTTGTTATGTTTTTGTGGTGTTTTCGTCTGTTTTTTGGTCCTTTCATTGCGTTTTGTGGTGTTTTCATCTGTTTTTAGTCGTTTCATCATGTTTTTGTGGAGTTTTGCATCTGTTTTAAGTCGTTTTATCACATTTTTGTGTTTTTTTCATCTGTTTTTAGTCGTTTCGTCATGTTTCTGTGGAGTTTTGCGTCTGTTTTTAGTCGTTTCATCACGTTTTTGTTGTGTTTTCATCTGTTTTTAGTCGTTTCATCATGTTTTTGTGGAGTTTTGCGTCTGTTTTTAGTTGTCTTATCACGTTTTGTGATGTTTTCGTCTGTTTTAAGTCGTTTTGTTATGTTTTTGTGGTGTTTTCGTCTGTTTTTTGGTCCTTTCATTGCGTTTTGTGGTGTTTTCATCTCTTTTTAGTCGTTTCATCATGTTTTTGTGGAGTTTTGCATCTGTTTTAAGTCGTTTTATCACATTTTTGTGTTTTTTTCATCTGTTTTTAGTCGTTTCGTCATGTTTCTGTGGAGTTTTGCGTCTGTTTTTAGTCGTTTCATCACGTTTTTGTTGTGTTTTCATCTGTTTTTAGTCGTTTCATCATGTTTTTGTGGAGTTTTGCGTCTGTTTTTAGTCGTTTTGTCATGTCTTTTGGTGTTTTCGTCTGTTTTTAGTCGTTTTGTCACCTTTTTGTGGTGCTTTCACCCGTTTTTAGTCATTTTGTAATGTTTTTGTGGTGTTTTCGTCTGTTTTTTGGTCGTTTCATCGCGTTTTGTGGTGCTTTCATCCGTTTTTAGTCGTTTCATAATGTTTTTGTGGAGTTTTGCGTCTGTTTTTAGTTGTTTTGTCACGTTTTAGTGGTGTTTTCATCTGTTTTTAGTCGTTTTGTCATATTTCTGTGGAGTTTTGCGTCTGTTTTTAGTCGTTTTTTCATGTTTTAGTGGTGTTTTCATCTGTTTTTTAGTGGTTTCATCATGTTTTTGGGGTGTTTTTGTCTGTTTTTAGTCGTTTCATCACGTTTTTGTGGTGTTTTTATCTGTTTTTAGTCGTTTTATCATGTTCTTGTGGAGTTTTGCGTCTGTTTTTATTTGTTTTGTCATGTTCTTGTGGTGTTTTCATCTGTTTTCGGTCGTTTTGTGACCTTTTTGTGGTGCTTTCACCCGTTTTTAGTCGTTTTGTAATGTTTTTGTGGTGTTTTCGTCTGTTTTTTGGTTGTTTCCTCGCGATTTGTGGTGCTTTCATCCGTTTTTAGTCGTTTCGTAATGTTTTTGTGGAGTTTTGCGTCTGTTTTTAGTCGTTTTGTCACGTTTTAGTGGTGTTTTCATCTGTTTTTAGTCATTTTTGTAATGTTTTTGTGATGTTTTCATCCGTTTTAAGTCGTTTTGTAATGTTTTTGTGGTGTTTTCGTCTGTTTTTTGGTCCTTTCATTGCGTTTTGTGGTGTTTTCATCTGTTTTGAGGCGTTTCATTACTTTTCTGTGGTGTTTTCATCTGTTTTTAGTCGTTTTTGTGGTGTTTTCATCTGTTTTAAGTCGTTTCATCACGTTTTTGTGGTGTTTTCATCTGTTTTTAGTCGTTTTTCCACGTTTTTGTGGTGTTTTCAGCTGTTTTTAGTCGTTTTTGTCACCTTTTCGAGGTCTTTTCATTTGTTTTAAGTCGGTTCATCACGTTTTAGTGGTATTTTAATCAGTTTTTAGTTGTTTTTGTGGTGTCTTGCGTCTGTTTTTAGTCGTTTCATCACGTTTTTGTGTTTTTTTTCGTCTGTCTTTAGTTGTTTTTTCATGTTTTTGTGGTGTGTTTCGTCTGTTTTGAAGTTGTTTTATCAAGTTTTTGTGGTGTTTTCATCTGTTTTTAGTCGTTTCATCACGATTTTGTGGAGTTTTTCTTCTGTTTTTAGTTGATTTGTCATGTTTTTGTTGAGCTTTCTGTCTGTTTTTAGTTGTTTCATCACTTTTTTGTGGTGTTTTCATTTGTTTTAAGTCGGTTCATCACGTTTTAGTGGTATTTTAATCAGTTTTTAGTTGTTTTTGTGGTGTCTTGCGTCTGTTTTTAGTCGTTTCATCACGTTTTTGTGTTTTTTTTCGTCTGTTTTTAGTTGTTTTATCATATTTTTGTGGTGTTTTGATTTTTTTTAGTCGTTTTGTCATGTTTTTGTGGTGTTTTTATCCGTTTTTAGTCGCTTTCTCATGTTTTTGTGGTGTTTTCGTCTGTTTTTAGTCTTTTAATCACGTTTTTGTGGTGTTTTCATCTGTTTTAAGTCGTTTCAAATTGTTTTTGTGGAGTTTTGCGTCTGTTTTTAGTCGTTTTGTCATGTTTTTTTGGTGTTGTCTGTTTTTAATCATTTTGTCACGTTTTAGTGGTGCCTTTCGTCCTTATTAAGTCGTTTCATCACATATTTGTGGTGTTTTCTTGTGTTTTTTGTCGTTTCATCACGTTTTTGTGGTGTTTTTCGTCTGTTTTTAGCTGTTTTGACATGTTTTTGTGGTGTTTTCATCTGTTTTTAGGCGTTTCATCACGTTTTTGCACTGTTTTCATCTGATTTTAGTCTTTTTGTCACATTTTTGTGGTGTCTTGCATCTGTTTTTGGTCGTTTCATCCCGTTTTTGTGGTGTGTTTCGTCTGTTTTTAGTTGTTTTATCACGTTTTTGTGGTGTTTTCATCTGTTTTTAGTCGTTTCATCACGTTTTTGTTGAGTTTTGCATCTGTTTTTAGTTGTTTCATCACGTTTTTGTGGTGTTTTCATCTGTTTTTGGTCGTTTTTGTGTTGTCTTGCGTTTGTTTTTAGTCGTTTCATCACGTCTTTGTGGTGTCTTTCGTCTGTTTATAGTTGTTTTATCACGTTTTTTCATGTTCTTGTGGTGTTTTTGTCTGTTCTTAGTGGTTTCATCACTTTTTTTATGGTGTTTTCATCTGTTTTTAGTCGTTTCATCAAATTTTTGTGGTTTTCTCATCTGTTTTTAGTCGTTTTATCACGTTTTTGTGGTGTTTTCATCTGTTTTTAGTCATTTTTGTAATGTTTTTGTGATGTTTTCATCCGTTTTAAGTCGTTTTGTTATGTTTTGTGGTTTTCTCATCTGTTTTTAGTCGTTTTATCACGTTTTTGTGGTGTTTTCATCTGTTTTTAGTCATTTTTGTAATGTTTTTGTGATGTTTTCATCCGTTTTAAGTCGTTTTGTTATGTTTTTATGGTGTTTTCGTCTGTTTTTAGTCGTTTCATCACGTTTTTGTGGTGTTTTCATCTGTTTTAAGTCGTTTCATAATGTTTTTGTGGAGTTTTGCGTCTGTTTTTAGTCGTTTTGTCATGTTTTTTTGGTGTTGTCTGTTTTTAATCATTTTGTCACGTTTTAGTGGTGCCTTTCGTCCTTATTAAGTCGTTTCATCACATATTTGTGGTGTTTTCTTGTGTTTTTTGTCGTTTCATCACGTTTTTGTGGTGTTTTTCGTCTGTTTTTAGCTGTTTTGACATGTTTTTGTGGTGTTTTCATCTGTTTTTAGGCGTTTCATCACGTTTTTGCACTGTTTTCATCTGATTTTAGTCTTTTTGTCACATTTTTGATGTGTCTTGCATCTGTTTTTGGTCGTTTCATCACGTTTTTGTGGTGTGTTTCGTCTGTTTTTAGTTGTTTTATCACGTTTTTGTGGTGTTTTCATCTGTTTTTAGACGTTTCATCACGTTTTTGTTGAGTTTTGCATCTGTTTTTAGTTGTTTCATCACGTTTTTGTGGTGATTTCATCTGTTTTTGGTCGTTTTTGTGTTGTCTTGCGTTTGTTTTTAGTCGTTTCATCACGTCTTTGTGGTGTCTTTCGTCTGTTTATAGTTGTTTTATCACGTTTTTTCATGTTCTTGTGGTGTTTTTGTCTGTTCTTAGTGGTTTCATCACTTTTTTTATGGTGTTTTCATCTGATTTTAGTCTTTTTGTCACATTTTTGTGGTGTCTTGCATCTGTTTTTGGTCGTTTCATCACGTTTTTGTGGTGTGTTTCGTCTGTTTTTAGTTGTTTTATCACGTTTTTGTGGTGTTTTCATCTGTTTTTAGTCGTTTCATCACGTTTTTGTTGAGTTTTGCATCTGTTTTTAGTTGTTTCATCACGTTTTTGTGGTGTTTTCATCTGTTTTTGGTCGTTTTTGTGTTGTCTTGCGTTTGTTTTTAGTCGTTTCATCACGTCTTTGTGGTGTCTTTCGTCTGTTTATAGTTGTTTTATCACGTTTTTTCATGTTCTTGTGGTGTTTTTGTCTGTTCTTAGTGGTTTCATCACTTTTTTAATGGTGTTTTCATGTGTTTTTAGTCGTTTCATCAAATTTTGTGGTTTTCTCATCTGTTTTTAGTCGTTTTATCACGTTTTTGTGGTGTTTTCATCTGTTTTTAGTCATTTTTGTAATGTTTTTGTGATGTTTTCATCCGTTTTAAGTCGTTTTGTTATGTTTTTATGGTGTTTTCGTCTGTTTTTAGTCGTTTCATCACGTTTTTGTGGTGTTTTCATCTGTTTTAAGTCGTTTCATAATGTTTTTGTGGAGTTTTGCGTCTGTTTTTAGTCGTTTTGTCATGTTTTTTTGGTGTTGTCTGTTTTTAATCATTTTGTCACGTTTTAGTGGTGCCTTTCGTCCTTATTAAGTCGTTTCATCACATATTTGTGGGGTTTTTTGTGTTTTTTGTCGTTTCATCACGTTTTTGTGGTGTTTTTCGTCTGTTTTTAGCTGTTTTGACATGTTTTTGTGGTGTTTTCATCTGTTTTTAGGCGTTTCATCACGTTTTTGCACTGTTTTCATCTGATTTTAGTCTTTTTGTCACATTTTTGTGGTGTCTTGCATCTGTTTTTGGTCGTTTCATCACGTTTTTGTGGTGTGTTTCGTCTGTTTTTAGTTGTTTTATCACGTTTTTGTGGTGTTTTCATCTGTTTTTAGACGTTTCATCACGTTTTTGTTGAGTTTTGCATCTGTTTTTAGTTGTTTCATCACGTTTTTGTGGTGATTTCATCTGTTTTTGGTCGTTTTTGTGTTGTCTTGCGTTTGTTTTTAGTCGTTTCATCACGTCTTTGTTGTGTCTTTCGTCTGTTTATAGTTGTTTTATCACGTTTTTTCATGTTCTTGTGGTGTTTTTGTCTGTTCTTAGTGGTTTCATCACTTTTTTTATGGTGTTTTCATCTGTTTTTAGTCGTTTCATCAAATTTTTGTGGTTTTCTCATCTGTTTTTAGTCGTTTTATCACGTTTTTGTGGTGTTTTCATCTGTTTTTAGTCATTTTTGTAATGTTTTTGTGATGTTTTCATCCGTTTTAAGTCGTTTTGTTATGTTTTTATGGTGTTTTCGTCTGTTTTTAGTCGTTTCATCACGTTTTTGTGGTGTTTTCATCTGTTTTAAGTCGTTTCATAATGTTTTTGTGGAGTTTTGCGTCTGTTTTTAGTCGTTTTGTCATGTTTTTTTGGTGTTGTCTGTTTTTAATCATTTTGTCACGTTTTAGTGGTGTCTTTAGTGGTGTTTCATCACATATTTGTGGTGTTTTCGTGTGTTTTTTGTCGTTTCATCACGTTTTTGTGGTGTGTTTCGTCTGTTTTTAGTTGTTTTATCATATTTTTGTGGTGTTTTCATCTGTTTTTAGTCATTTCATCACGTTTTTGTGATGTTTTCGTCTGTTTTAAGTCGTTTTGTTATGTTTTTGTGGTGTTTTCGTCTGGTTTTTTGGTCCTTTCATTGCGTTTTGTGGTGTTTTCATTTGTTTTTAGTCGTTTCATCATGTTTTTGTGGAGTTTTGCATCTGTTTTAAGTCGTTTTATCACATTTTTGTGTTTTTTTCATCTGTTTTTAGTCGTTTCGTCATGTTTCTGTGGAGTTTTGCGTCTGTTTTTAGTCGTTTCATTACGTTTTTGTTGTGTTTTCATCTGTTTTTAGTCGTTTCATCATGTTTTTGTGGAGTTTTGCGTCTGTTTTTAGTTGTTTTGTCATGTCTTTTGGTGTTTTCGTCTGTTTTTAGTCGTTTTGTCACCTTTTTGTGGTGCTTTCACCCGTTTTTAGTCATTTTGTAATGTTTTTGTGGTGTTTTCGTCTGTTTTTTGGTTGTTTCATCGCGTTTTGTGGTGCTTTCATCCGTTTTTAGTCGTTTCATAATGTTTTTGTGGAGTTTTGCGTCTGTTTTTAGTCGTTTTGTCATGTCTTTTGGTGTTTTCGTCTGTTTTTAGTCGTTTTGTCACCTTTTTGTGGTGCTTTCACCCGTTTTTAGTCATTTAGTAATGTTTTTGTGGTGTTTTCGTCTGTTTTTTGGTCGTTTCATCGCGTTTTGTGGTGCTTTCATCCGTTTTTAGTCGTTTCATAATGTTTTTGTGGAGTTTTGCGTCTGTTTTTAGTCGTTTTGTCATGTCTTTTGGTGTTTTCGTCTGTTTTTAGTCGTTTTGTCACCTTTTTGTGTTGCTTACACCCGTTTTTAGTCATTTTGTAATGTTTTTGTGGAGTTTTGCGTCTGTTTTTAGTCGTTTTGTCACGTTTTAGTGGTGTTTTCATCTGTTTTTAGTCATTTTTGTAATGTTTTTGTGATGTTTTCATCCGTTTTAAGTCGTTTTGTAATGTTTTTGTGGTGTTTTCGTCTGTTTTTTGGTCCTTTCATTGCGTTTTGTGGTGTTTTCATCTGTTTTGAGGCGTTTCATTACTTTTCTGTGGTGTTTTCATCTGTTTTTAGTCGTTTTTGTGGTGTTTTCATCTGTTTTTAGTTGTTTCATCACGTTTTTGTGGTGTTTTCATCTGTTTTAAGTCGTTTCATCACGTTTTTGTGGTGTTTTCATCTGTTTTTAGTAGTTTTTCCACGTTTTTGTGGTGTTTTCAGCTGTTTTTAGTTGTTTTTGTCACCTTTTCGAGGTCTTTTCATATGTTTTAAGTCGGTTCATCACGTTTTAGTGGTATTTTAATCAGTTTTTAGTTGTTTTTGTGGTGTCTTGCGTCTGTTTTTAGTCGTTTCATCACGTTTTTGTGTTTTTTTTCGTCTGTTTTTAGTTGTTTTTTCATGTTTTTGTGGTGTGTTTCGTCTGTTTTGAAGTTGTTTTATAGAGTTTTTGTGGTGTTTTCATCTGTTTTTAGTCGTTTCATCACGATTTTGTGGAGTTTTTCTTCTGTTTTTAGTTGATTTGTCATGTTTTTGTTGAGCTTTCTGTCTGTTTTTAGTTGTTTCATCACGTTTTTGTGGTGTTTTCATTTGTTTTAAGTCGGTTCATCACGTTTTAGTGGTATTTTAATCAGTTTTTAGTTGTTTTTGTGGTGTCTTGCGTCTGTTTTTAGTCGTTTCATCACGTTTTTGTGTTTTTTTTCGTCTGTTTTTAGTTGTTTTATCATATTTTTGTGGTGTTTTGATTTTTTTTAGTCGTTTTGTCATGTTTTTGTGGTGTTTTTATCCGTTTTTAGTCGCTTTCTCATGTTTTTGTGGTGTTTTCGTCTGTTTTTAGTCTTTTAATCACGTTTTTGTGGTGTTTTCATCTGTTTTAAGTCGTTTCAAATTGTTTTTGTGGAGTTTTGCGTCTGTTTTTAGTCGTTTTGTCATGTTTTTTTGGTGTTGTCTGTTTTTAATCATTTTGTCACGTTTTAGTGGTGCCTTTCGTCCTTATTAAGTCGTTTCATCACATATTTGTGGTGTTTTCTTGTGTTTTTTGTCGTTTCATCACGTTTTTGTGGTGTTTTTCGTCTGTTTTTAGCTGTTTTGACATGTTTTTGTGGTGTTTTCATCTGTTTTTAGGCGTTTCATCACGTTTTTGCACTGTTTTCATCTGATTTTAGTCTTTTTGTCACATTTTTGTGGTGTCTTGCATCTGTTTTTGATCGTTTCATCACGTTTTTGTGGTGTGTTTCGTCTGTTTTTAGTTGTTTTATCACGTTTTTGTGGTGTTTTCATCTGTTTTTAGTCGTTTCATCACGTTTTTGTTGAGTTTTGCATCTGTTTTTAGTTGTTTCATCACGTTTTTGTGGTGTTTTCATCTGTTTTTGGTCGTTTTTGTGTTGTCTTGCGTTTGTTTTTAGTCGTTTCATCACGTCTTTGTGGTGTCTTTCGTCTGTTTATAGTTGTTTTATCACGTTTTTTCATGTTCTTGTGGTGTTTTTGTCTGTTCTTAGTGGTTTCATCACTTTTTTTATGGTGTTTTCATCTGTTTTTAGTCGTTTCATCAAATTTTTGTGGTTTTCTCATCTGTTTTTAGTCGTTTTATCACGTTTTTGTGGTGTTTTCATCTGTTTTTAGTCATTTTTGTAATGTTTTTGTGATGTTTTCATCCGTTTTAAGTCGTTTTGTTATGTTTTTATGGTGTTTTCGTCTGTTTTTAGTCGTTTCATCACGTTTTTGTGGTGTTTTCATCTGTTTTAAGTCGTTTCATAATGTTTTTGTGGAGTTTTGCGTCTGTTTTTAGTCGTTTTGTCATGTTTTTTTGGTGTTGTCTGTTTTTAATCATTTTGTCACGTTTTAGTGGTGTCTTTAGTGGTGTTTCATCACATATTTGTGGTGTTTTCGTGTGTTTTTTGTCGTTTCATCACGTTTTTGTGGTGTTTTTCGTCTGTTTTTAGTTGTTTTATCATATTTTTGTGGTGTTTTCATCTGTTTTTAGTCATTTCATCACGTTTTTGTGATGTTTTCGTCTGTTTTAAGTCGTTTTGTTATGTTTTTGTGGTGTTTTCGTCTGTTTTTTGGTCCTTTCATTGCGTTTTGTGGTGTTTTCATTTGTTTTTAGTCGTTTCATCATGTTTTTGTGGAGTTTTGCATCTGTTTTAAGTCGTTTTATCACATTTTTGTGTTTTTTTCATCTGTTTTTAGTCGTTTCGTCATGTTTCTGTGGAGTTTTGCGTCTGTTTTTAGTCGTTTCATCACGTTTTTGTTGTGTTTTCATCTGTTTTTAGTCGTTTCATCATGTTTTTGTGGAGTTTTGCGTCTGTTTTTAGTCATTTAGTAATGTTTTTGGTGTTTTCGTCTGTTTTTTGGTCGTTTCATCGCGTTTTGTGGTGCTTTCATCCGTTTTTAGTCGTTTCATAATGTTTTTGTGGAGTTTTGCGTCTGTTTTTAGTCGTTTTGTCATGTCTTTTGGTGTTTTCGTCCGTTTTTAGTCATTTTGTAATGTTTTGTGGTGTTTTCGTCTGTTTTTTGGTCGTTTCGTCATGTTTCTGTGGAGTTTTCTGTCTGTTTTTAGTCGTTTCATCACGTTTTTGTGGAGTTTTGCGTTTGTTTTTAGTCGTTTTGTCATGTCTTTTGGTGTTTTCGTCTGTTTTTAGTCGTTTTGTCACCTTTTTGTGGTGCTTTCACCCGTTTTTAGTCATTTTGTAATGTTTTTGTGGTGTTTTCGTCTGTTTTTTGGTCGTTTCGTCATGTTTCTGTGGAGTTTTGCGTCTATTTTTAGTCGTTTCATCACGTTTTTGTTGTGTTTTCATCTGTTTTTAGTCGTTTCATCATGTTTTTGTGGAGTTTTGCGTCTGTTTTTAGTCGTTTTGTCATGTCTTTTGGTGTTTTCGTCTGTTTTTAGTCGTTTTGTCACCTTTTTGTGGTGCTTTCACCCGTTTTTAGTCATTTTGTAATGTTTTTGTGGTGTTTTCGTCTGTTTTTTGGTCGTTTCATCGCGTTTTGTGGTGCTTTCATCCGTTTTCAGTCGTTTCATAATGTTTTTGTGGAGTTTTGCGTCTGTTTTTAGTCGTTTTGTCATGTCTTTTGGTGTTTTCGTCTGTTTTTAGTCTTTTTTTCATGTTTTAGTGGTGTTTTCATCTTTTTTTTAGTGGTTTCATCATGTTTTTGGGGTGTTTTTGTCTGTTTTTAGTCGTTTCATCACGTTTTTGTGGTGTTTTTATCTGTTTTTAGTCGTTTCATAATGTTTTTGTGGAGTTTTGCGTCTGTTTTTAGTCGTTTTGTCATGTTTTTTTGGTGTTGTCTGTTTTTAATCATTTTGTCACGTTTTAGTGGTGTCTTTAGTGGTGTTTCATCACATATTTGTGGTGTTTTCGTGTGTTTTTTGTCGTTTCATCACGTTTTTGTGGTGTGTTTCGTCTGTTTTTAGTTGTTTTATCATATTTTTGTGGTGTTTTCATCTGTTTTTAGTCATTTCATCACGTTTTTGTGATGTTTTCGTCTGTTTTAAGTCGTTTTGTTATGTTTTTGTGGTGTTTTCGTCTGTTTTTTGGTCCTTTCATTACGTTTTGTGGTGTTTTCATTTGTTTTTAGTCGTTTCATCATGTTTTTGTGGAGTTTTGCATCTGTTTTAAGTCGTTTTATCACATTTTTGTGTTTTTTTCATCTGTTTTTAGTCGTTTCGTCATGTTTCTGTGGAGTTTTGCGTCTGTTTTTAGTCGTTTCATCACGTTTTTGTTGTGTTTTCATCTGTTTTTAGTCGTTTCATCATGTTTTTGTGGAGTTTTGCGTCTGTTTTTAGTTGTTTTGTCATGTCTTTTGGTGTTTTCGTCTGTTTTTAGTCGTTTTGTCACCTTTTTGTGGTGCTTTCACCCGTTTTTAGTCATTTTGTAATGTTTTTGTGGTGTTTTCGTCTGTTTTTTGGTTGTTTCATCGCGTTTTGTGGTGCTTTCATCCGTTTTTAGTCGTTTCATAATGTTTTTGTGGAGTTTTGCGTCTGTTTTTAGTCGTTTTGTCATGTCTTTTGGTGTTTTCGTCTGTTTTTAGTCGTTTTGTCACATTTTTGTGGTGCTTTCACCCGTTTTTAGTCATTTAGTAATGTTTTTGTGGTGTTTTCGTCTGTTTTTTGGTCGTTTCATCGCGTTTTGTGGTGCTTTCATCCGTTTTTAGTCGTTTCATAATGTTTTTGTGGAGTTTTGCGTCTGTTTTTAGTCGTTTTGTCATGTCTTTTGGTGTTTTCGTCTGTTTTCAGTCGTTTTGTCACCTTTTTGTGGTGCTTTCACCCGTTTTTAGTCATTTTGTAATGTTTTTATGGTGTTTTCGTCTGTTTTTTGGTCGTTTCGTCATGTTTCTGTGGAGTTTTCCGTCTGTTTTTAGTCGTTTCATCACGTTTTTGTGGAGTTTTGCGTTTGTTTTTAGTCGTTTTGTCATGTCTTTTGGTGTTTTCGTGTGTTTTTTGTCGTTTCATCACGTTTTTGTGGTGTGTTTCGTCTGTTTTTAGTTGTTTTATCATATTTTTGTGGTGTTTTCATCTGTTTTTAGTCATTTCATCACGTTTTTGTGATGTTTTCGTCTGTTTTAAGTCGTTTTGTTATGTTTTTGTGGTGTTTTCGTCTGTTTTTTGGTCCTTTCATTACGTTTTGTGGTGTTTTCATTTGTTTTTAGTCGTTTCATCATGTTTTTGTGGAGTTTTGCATCTGTTTTAAGTCGTTTTATCACATTTTTGTGTTTTTTTCATCTGTTTTTAGTCGTTTCGTCATGTTTCTGTGGAGTTTTGCGTCTGTTTTTAGTCGTTTCATCACGTTTTTGTTGTGTTTTCATCTGTTTTTAGTCGTTTCATCATGTTTTTGTGGAGTTTTGCGTCTGTTTTTAGTTGTTTTGTCATGTCTTTTGGTGTTTTCGTCTGTTTTTAGTCGTTTTGTCACCTTTTTGTGGTGCTTTCACCCGTTTTTAGTCATTTTGTAATGTTTTTGTGGTGTTTTCGTCTGTTTTTTGGTTGTTTCATCGCGTTTTGTGGTGCTTTCATCCGTTTTTAGTCGTTTCATAATGTTTTTGTGGAGTTTTGCGTCTGTTTTTAGTCGTTTTGTCATGTCTTTTGGTGTTTTCGTCTGTTTTTAGTCGTTTTGTCACATTTTTGTGGTGCTTTCACCCGTTTTTAGTCATTTAGTAATGTTTTTGTGGTGTTTTCGTCTGTTTTTTGGTCGTTTCATCGCGTTTTGTGGTGCTTTCATCCGTTTTTAGTCGTTTCATAATGTTTTTGTGGAGTTTTGCGTCTGTTTTTAGTCGTTTTGTCATGTCTTTTGGTGTTTTCGTCTGTTTTCAGTCGTTTTGTCACCTTTTTGTGGTGCTTTCACCCGTTTTTAGTCATTTTGTAATGTTTTTATGGTGTTTTCGTCTGTTTTTTGGTCGTTTCGTCATGTTTCTGTGGAGTTTTCCGTCTGTTTTTAGTCGTTTCATCACGTTTTTGTGGAGTTTTGCGTTTGTTTTTAGTCGTTTTGTCATGTCTTTTGGTGTTTTCGTCTGTTTTTAGTCGTTTTGTCACCTTTTTGTGGTGCTTTCACCCGTTTTTAGTCATTTTGTAATGTTTTTGTGGTGTTTTCGTCTGTTTTTTGGTCGTTTCATCGCGTTTTGTGGTGCTTTCAAACGTTTTTAGTCGTTTCATAATGTTTTTGTGGAGTTTTGCGTCTGTTTTTAGTCGTTTTGTCACGTTTTAGTGGTGTTTTAATCTGTTTTTAGTCGTTTTGTCATATTTCTGTGGAGTTTTGCGTCTGTTTTTAGTCTTTTTTTCATGTTTTAGTGGTGTTTTCATCTTTTTTTTAGTGGTTTCATCATGTTTTTGGGGTGTTTTTGTCTGTTTTTAGTCGTTTCATCACGTTTTTGTGGTGTTTTTAATCTGTTTTTAGTCGTTTCATCAAGTTTTTGTGGAGTTTTGCGTCTGTTTTTATTTGTTTTGTCATGTTCTTGTGGTGTTTTCATCTGTTTTTGGTCGTTTTGTGACCTTTTTGTGGTGCCTCACCCGTTTTTAGTCGTTTTGTAATGTTTTTGTGGTGTTTTCGTCTGTTTTTTGGTCGTTTCCTCGCGTTTTGTGGTGCTTTCATCCGTTTTTAGTCGTTTCGTAATGTTTTTGTGGAGTTTGCGTCTGTTTTTAGTCGTTTTGTCACGTTTTAGTGGTGTTTTCATCTGTTTTTAGTCATTTTTGTAATGTTTTTGTGATGTTTTCATCCGTTTTAAGTCGTTTTGTAATGTTTTTGTGGTGTTTTCGTCTGTTTTTTGGTCCTTTCATTGCGTTTTGTGGTGTTTTCATCTGTTTTGAGGCGTTTCATTACTTTTCTGTGGTGTTTTCATCTGTTTTTAGTCGTTTTTGTGGTGTTTTCATCTGTTTTTAGTTGTTTCATCACGTTTTTGTGGTGTTTTCATCTGTTTTAAGTCGTTTCATCACGTTTTTGTGGTGTTTTCATCTGTTTTTAGTCGTTTTTGTCGTGTCTTCCGTCTGTTTTTAGTCGTTATGTCATGTTTTTTTGGTGTTGTCTGTTTTTAATCATTTTGTCACGTTTTAGTGGTGCCTTTCGTCCTTATTAAGTCGTTTCATCACATATTTGTGGTGTTTTCTTGTGTTTTTTGTCGTTTCATCACGTTTTTGTGGTGTTTTCGTCTGTTTTTAGCTGTTTTGACATGTTTTTGTGGTGTTTTCATCTGTTTTTAGGCGTTTCATCACGTTTTTGCACTGTTTTCATCTGATTTTAGTCTTTTTGTCAAATTTTTGTGGTGTCTTGCGTCTGTTTTTGGTCGTTTCATCACGTTTTTGTGGTGTGTTTCGTCTGTTTTTAGTTGTTTCATCACGTTTTTGTGGTGTTTTCATCTGTTTTTAGTCGTTTCATCACGTTTTTGTGGTGTTTTCATCTGTTTTTAGTCATTTCATCATGTTTTTCTGGAGTTTTGCGTCAGTTTTTAGTTGTTTTGTCATGTTCTTGTAGTTTTTTCGTCTTTTTTTAGTCGTTTTGTCACATTTTTGTGGTGTTTTCATCCGTTTTAAGTCGGTTCATCACGTTTTTGTGGTGTTTTCGTCTGTTTTTAGTAATTTCATCACGTTTTTGTGATGTTTTCGTCTGGTTTTAGTTGTTTTTTTGTCATGTTTTTTAGTGTTTTCATTTGTTTTGAGGCGTTTCATCACGTTTCTGTGGTGTTTTCATCTGTTTTTAGTCGTTTTTGTGGTGTCTTGCGTTTGCTTTTAGTTGTTTCATCACGTTTTGTGGTGTTTTCATCTGTTTTAAGTTGTTTTGTCATGTTTTTGTGGTGTTTTCGTCTGTTTTTAGTCGTTTCATCACGTTTTTGTGGTGTTTTCATCTGTTTTTAGTCGTTTTTGTGGTGTCTTGCGTTTGTTTTTAGTCGTTTCATCACGTTTTTGTGGTGTGTTTCGTCTGTTTTTAGTTGTTTTATCATATTTTTGTGGTGTTTTTCTCTGTTTTTAGTCGTTTTTTCACGTTTTTGTGGTGTTTTCTGCTGGTTTTAGCTGTTTTGACATGTTTTTGTGGTGTTTTCATCTGTTTTTAGGCGTTTCATCACGTTTTTGTTGCGTTTTGCATCTGTTTTTAGTTGTTTCATCACGTTTTTGTGGTGTTTTCATCTGTTTTTGGTCGTTTTTGTGTTGTCTTGCGTTTGTTTTTAGTCGTTTCATCATGTTTTTGTGGTGTCTTTCGTCTGTTTATAGTTGTTTTATCACGTTTTTGTGGTGTTTTCATCCGATATTAGTCGTTTTTGTCACGTTTTTGTGGTGTTTTCATCTGTTTTTAGTCATTTCATCATGTTTTTCTGGAGTTTTGCGTCAGTTTTTAGTCGTTTTGTCACATTTTTGTGGTGTTTTCATCCGTTTTAAGTCGGTTCATCACGTTTTTGTGGTGTTTTCGTCTGTTTTTAGTAATTTCATCACGTTTTTGTGATGTTTTCGTCTGGTTTTAGTTGTTTTTTTGTCATGTTTTTTAGTGTTTTCATTTGTTTTTAGTCGTTTTTCTGGTGTCTTGCGTCTGCTTTTAGTTGTTTCATCACGTTTTGTGGTGTTTTCATCTGTTTTAAGTCGTTTTGTCACGTTTTTGTGGTGTTTTCGTCTGTTTTTAGTCGTTTCATCACGTTTTTGTGGTGTTTTCATCTGTTTTTAGTCGTTTTTGTGGTGTCTTGCATCTGCTTTTAGTTGTTTCATCACGTTTTGTGGTGTTTTCATTTGTTTTAAGTTGTTTCATCACGTTTTGTGGTGTTTTCATCTGTTTTAAGTCGTTTTGTCACGTTTTTGTGGTGTTTTCATCCGTTTTTAATCGTTTTTGTCACGTTTTTTTGGTGTTTTCATCTGTTTTTAGACATTTCATCATGTTTTTCTGGAGTTTTGCGTCTGTTTTTAGTTATTTTGTCATGTTCTTGTGGTGTTTTCGTCTGTTTTTTGTCATTTTGTCACATTTTTGTGGTGTTTTCATCTGTTTTAAGTCGGTTCATCACGTTTTTGTGGTGTCTTTCGTCTGTTTATAGTTGTTTTATCACGTTTTTGTGGTGTTTTCATCCGTTTTTTGGCGTTTTTGTCACGTTTTTGTGGTGTTTTCATCTGTTTTTAGTCATTTCATCATGTTTTTCTGGAGTTTTGCGTCTGTTTTTAGTTGTTTTGTCATGTTCTTGTAGTTTTTTCGTCTGTTTTTAGTCGTTTTGTCACATTTTTGTGGTGTTTTCATCCGTTTTAAGTCGGTTCATCACGTTTTTGTGGTGTTTTCGTCTGTTTTTAGTAATTTCATCACGTTTTTGTGATGTTTTCGTCTGGTTTTAGTTGTTTTTTTGTAATGTTTTTTAGTGTTTTCATTTGTTTTGAGGCATTTCATCACGTTTCTGTGGTGTTTTCATCTGTTTTAAGTCGTTTTTGTGGTGTCTTGCGTCTGTTTTTAGTTGTTTCATCACGTTTTTGTGGTGTTTTCATCTGTTTTAAGTCGTTTCATCACGTTTTTGTGGTGTTTTCATCTGTTTTAAGTCGTTTTTGTGGTGTCTTGCGTCTGTTTTTAGTAGTTTCATCACGTTTTTGTGGTGTGTTTCGTCTGTTTTTAGTTGTTCTATCATAATTTTGTGGTGTTTTTCTCTGTTTTTAGTCGTTTTTTCACGTTTTTGTGGTGTTTTCTTCTGGTTTTAGCTGTTTTGACATGTTTTTGTGGTGTTTTCATCTGTTTTTAGGCGTTTCATCACGTTTTTGTTGCGTTTTGCATCTGTTTTTAGTTGTTTCATCACGTTTTTGTGGTGTTTTCATCTGTTTTTGGTCGTTTTTGTGTTGTCTTGCGTTTGTTTTTAGTCGTTTCATCATGTTTTTGTGGTGTCTTTCGTCTGTTTATAGTTGTTTTATCACGTTTTTGTGGTGTTTTCATCCGATATTAGTCGTTTTTGTCACGTTTTTGTGGTGTTTTCATCTGTTTTTAGTCATTTCATCATGTTTTTCTGGAGTTTTGCGTCAGTTTTTAGTCGTTTTGTCACATTTTTGTGGTGTTTTCATCCGTTTTAAGTCGGTTCATCACGTTTTTGTGGTGTTTTCGTCTGTTTTTAGTAATTTCATCACGTTTTTGTGATGTTTTCGTCTGGTTTTAGTTGTTTTTTTGTCATGTTTTTTAGTGTTTTCATTTGTTTTTAGTCGTTTTTCTGGTGTCTTGCGTCTGCTTTTAGTTGTTTCATCACGTTTTGTGGTGTTTTCATCTGTTTTAAGTCGTTTTGTCACGTTTTTGTGGTGTTTTCGTCTGTTTTTAGTCGTTTCATCACGTTTTTGTGGTGTTTTCATCTGTTTTTAGTCGTTTTTGTGGTGTCTTGCATCTGCTTTTAGTTGTTTCATCACGTTTTGTGGTGTTTTCATTTGTTTTAAGTTGTTTCATCACGTTTTGTGGTGTTTTCATCTGTTTTAAGTCGTTTTGTCACGTTTTTGTGGTGTTTTCATCCGTTTTTAGTCGTTTTTGTCACGTTTTTTTGGTGTTTTCATCTGTTTTTAGACATTTCATCATGTTTTTCTGGAGTTTTGCGTCTGTTTTTAGTTATTTTGTCATGTTCTTGTGGTGTTTTCGTCTGTTTTTTGTCATTTTGTCACATTTTTGTGGTGTTTTCATCTGTTTTAAGTCGGTTCATCACGTTTTTGTGGTGTCTTTCGTCTGTTTATAGTTGTTTTATCACGTTTTTGTGGTGTTTTCATCCGATTTTTGGCGTTTTTGTCACGTTTTTGTGGTGTTTTCATCTGTTTTTAGTCATTTCATCATGTTTTTCTGGAGTTTTGCGTCTGTTTTTAGTTGTTTTGTCATGTTCTTGTAGTTTTTTCGTCTGTTTTTAGTTGTTTTGTCACATTTTTGTGGTGTTTTCATCCGTTTTAAGTCGGTTCATCACGTTTTTGTGGTGTTTTCGTCTGTTTTTAGTAATTTCATCACGTTTTTGTGATGTTTTCGTCTGGTTTTAGTTGTTTTTTTGTAATGTTTTTTAGTGTTTTCATTTGTTTTGAGGCATTTCATCACGTTTCTGTGGTGTTTTCATCTGTTTTAAGTCGTTTTTGTGGTGTCTTGCGTCTGTTTTTAGTTGTTTCATCACGTTTTTGTGGTGTTTTCATCTGTTTTAAGTCGTTTCATCACGTTTTTGTGGTGTTTTCATCTGTTTTAAGTCGTTTTTGTGGTGTCTTGCGTCTGTTTTTAGTAGTTTCATCACGTTTTTGTGGTGTGTTTCGTCTGTTTTTAGTTGTTCTATCATAATTTTGTGGTGTTTTTCTCTGTTTTTAGTCGTTTTTGTCACCTTTTCGAGTGTTTTCATCCGTTTTCAGTCGTTTTGTCATGTTTTTGTTGTGTTTTCGTCTGTTTTTAGTCGTTTCATCACGTTTTTGTGGTGTTTTCATCTGTTTTTAGTCGTTTTTGTGGTGTCTTGCGTTTGTTTTTAGTCGTTTCATCACGTTTTTGTGGTGTGTTTCGTCTGTTTATAGTTGTTTTATCACGTTTTTGTGGTGTTTTCATCCGTTTTTAGTCGTTTTTGTCACGTTTTTGTGGTGTTTTCATCTGTTTTAAGTCGGTTCATCACGTTTTTGTGGTGTCTTTCGTCTGTTTATAGTTGTTTTATCACGTTTTTGTGGTGTTTTCATCCGTTTTTTGGCGTTTTTGTCACGTTTTTGTGGTGTTTTCGTCTGTTTTTAGTAATTTCATCACGTTTTTGTGATGTTTTCGTCTGGTTTTAGTTGTTTTTTGTCATGTTTTTTAGTGTTTTCATTTGTTTTGAGGCATTTCATCACGTTTCTGTGGTGTGTTCATCTGTTTTTAGTCGTTTTTGTGGTGTCTTGCGTCTGTTTTTAGTTGTTTCATCACGTTTTTGTATTTTTTTCATCTGTTTTAAGTCGTTTCATCACGTTTTTGTGGTGTTTTCATCTGTTTTAAGTCGTTTTTGTGGTGTCTTGAGTCTGTTTTTAGTAGTTTCATCACGTTTTTGTGGTGTGTTTCGTCTTTTTATAGTTGTTTTATCACGTTTTTGTGGTGTTTTCATCCGTTTTTAGTCGTTTTTGTCACGTTTTTGTGGTGTTTTCATCTGTTTTTATACATTTCTTCATGTTTTTCTGGAGTTTTGCGTCTGTTTATAGTTGTTTTGTCATGTTCTTGTGGTGTTTTCGTTTGTTTTTTGTCATTTTGTCACATTTTTGTGGTGTTTTCATCTGTTTTAAGTCGGTTCATCACGTTTTTGTGGTGTTTTCGTCTGTTTTTAGTTGTTTTTTTTGTCATGTTTTTAGTGTTTTCATCTGTTTTGAGGCGTTTCATCACGTTTCTGTGGTGTTTTCATCTGTTTTTAGTCGTTTTTGTGGTGTCTTGCGTCTGTTTTTAGTTGTTTCATCACGTTTTTGTGGTGTTTTCATCTGTTTTAAGTCGTTTCATCACGTTTTTGGGGTGTTTTCATCTGTTTTTAGTCGTTTTTGTGGTGTCTTGCGTCTGTTTTTAGTAGTTTCATCACGTTTTTGTGGTGTGTTTTGTCTGTTTTTAGTTGTTTTATCATATTTTTGTGGTGTTTTTCTCAGTTTTAGTCGTTTTTTCACGTTTTTGTGGTGTTTTCATCTGTTTTTAGTCGTTTTTGTCACCTTTTCGAGTGTTTTCATCCGTTTTTAGTCGTTTTGTCATGTTTTTGTGGTGTTTTGCGTCTGTCTTTAGTCGTTTAGTCATGTTTTTGTGGTGTTTTCATCTGTTTTTAGTCGTTTTTGTCACCTTTTCGAGTGTTTTCATCCGTTTTTAGTCGTTTTGTCATGTTTTTGTGGTGTTTTCATCTGTTTTTAGTTGTTTTGTCAAGTTTTTGTGGTGTTTTCATCCGTTTTTAGTCGTTTCATCACGTTTTTGTGGTGTGTTTCGTCTGTTTTGAGTTGTTTTATCATATTTTTGGGGTGTTTTTCACTGTTTTTAGTCGTTTTTTCACGTTTTTGTGGTGTTTTCATCTGTTTTTAGTCGTTTTTGTCACCTTTTCGAGTGTTTTCATCCGTTTTTAGTCGTTTTGTCATGTTTTTGTGGTGTTTTGCGTCTGTTTTTAGTCGTTTTGTCATGTTTTTGTGGTGTTGTCTGTTTTTAATCATTTTGTCACGTTTTAGTGGTGTCTTGCGTCATTTTCAAGGCGTTTCATCACATATTTGTGGTGTTTTCGTGTGTTTTTAGTTGTTTTGTCATGTTTTTGTGGTGTTTTCATCTGTTTTTAGTTGTTTTGTCATGTTTTTGTGGTGTTTTCATCCGTTTTTAGTCGTTTTATCATGTTTTTATGGTGTTTTCGTCTGTTTTTAGTCGTTTCATCACGTTTTTGTGGTGTTTTCATCTGTTTTAAGTCGTTTCATAATGTTTTTGTGGAGTTGTGCGTCTGTTTTTAGTCGTTTTGTCATGTTTTTTTGGTGTTGTCTGCTTTTAATCATTTTGTCACATTTTAGTGGTGTCTTTAGTGGTGTTTCATCACATATTTGTGGTGTTTTCGTGTGTTTTTTGTCGTTTCATCACGTTTTTGTGGTGTGTTTCGTCTGTTTTTAGTTGTTTTATCATATTTTTGTGGTGTTTTCATCTGTTTTTAGTCATTTCATCACGTTTTTGTGATGTTTTTCGTCTGTTTTAAGTCGTTTTGTTATGTTTTTGTGGTGTTTTCGTCTGTTTTTTGGTCCTTTCATTGCGTTTTGTGGTGTTTTCATTTGTTTTTAGTCGTTTCATCATGTTTTTGTGGAGTTTTGCATCTGTTTTAAGTCGTTTTATCACATTTTTGTGTTTTTTTCATCTGTTTTTAGTCGTTTCGTCATGTTTCTGTGGAGTTTTGCGTCTGTTTTTAGTCGTTTCATCACGTTTTTGTTGTGTTTTCATCTGTTTTTAGTCGTTTCATCATGTTTTTGTGGAGTTTTGCGTCTGTTTTTAGTCGTTTTGTCATGTCTTTTGGTGTTTTCGTCTGTTTTTAGTCGTTTTGTCACCTTTTTGTGGTGCTTTCACCCGTTTTTAGTCATTTCTTAATGTTTTTTTGGTGTTTTCGTCTGTTTTTTGGTCGTTTCATCGCGTTTTGTGGTGCTTTCATCCGTTTTTAGTCGTTTCATAATGTTTTTGTGGAGTTTTGCGTCTTTTTTTAGTCGTTTTGTCACGTTTTAGTGGTGTTTTCATCTGTTTTTAGTCGTTTTGTCATATTTCTGTGGAGTTTTGCGTCTGTTTTTAGTCGTTTTTTCATGTTTTTGGGGTGTTTTTGTCTGTTTTTAGTCGTTTCATCACGTTTTTGTGGTGTTTTCATCTGTTTTAAGTTGTTTTTGTGGTGTCCTGCGTCTGTTTTTAGTAGTTTCATCACGTTTTTGTGGTGTGTTTCGTCTGTTTATAGTTGTTTTATCACGTTTTTGTGGTGTTTTCATCCGTTTTTAGTCGTTTTTGTCACGTTTTTGTGGTGTTTTCATCTGTTTTTATACATTTCATCATGTTTTTCTGGAGTTTTGCGTCTGTTACTAGTTGTTTTGTCATGTTCTTGTGTAGTTTTCGTTTGTTTTTTGTCATTTTGTCACATTTTTGTGGTGTTTTCATCTGTTTTAAGTCGGTTCATCACGTTTTTGTGGTGTTTTCGTCTGTTTTTAGTTGTTTTTTTTGTCATGTTTTTAGTGTTTTCATCTGTTTTGAGGCGTTTCATCACGTTTCTGTGGTGTTTTCATCTGTTTTTAGTCGTTTTTGTGGTGTCTTGCGTCTGTTTTTAGTTGTTTCATCACGTTTTTGTGGTGTTTTCATCTGTTTTAAGTCGTTTCATCACGTTTTTGGGGTGTTTTCATCTGTTTTTAGTCGTTTTTGTGGTGTCTTGCGTCTGTTTTTAGTAGTTTCATCACGTTTTTGTGGTGTGTTTTGTCTGTTTTTAGTTGTTTTATCATATTTTTGTGGTGTTTTTCTCAGTTTTGTCGTTTTTTCACGTTTTTGTGGTGTTTTCATCTGTTTTTAGTCGTTTTTGTCACCTTTTCGAGTGTTTTCATCCGTTTTTAGTCGTTTTGTCATGTTTTTGTGGTGTTTTCGTCTGTTTTTAGTCGTTTCATCACGTTTTTGTGGTGTTTTCATCTGTTTTTAGTCGTTTTTGTGGTGTCTTGCGTTTGTTTTTAGTCGTTTCATCACGTTTTTGTGGTGTGTTTCGTCTGTTTATAGTTGTTTTATCACGTTTTTGTGGTGTTTTCATCCGTTTTTAGTCGTTTTTGTCACGTTTTTGTGGTGTTTTCATCTGTTTTTAGACATTTCATCATGTTTTCTGGAGTTTTGCGTCTGTTTTTAGTTGTTTTGTCATGTTCTTGTGGTGTTTTCGTCTGTTTTTTGTCATTTTGTCACATTTTTGTGGTGTTTTCATCTGTTTTAAGTCGGTTCATCACGTTTTTGTGGTGTCTTTCGTCTGTTTATAGTTGTTTTATCACGTTTTTGTGGTGTTTTCATCCGTTTTTTGGCGTTTTTGTCACGTTTTTGTGGTGTTTTCGTCTGTTTTTAGTAATTTCATCACGTTTTTGTGATGTTTTCGTCTGGTTTTAGTTGTTTTTTTGTCATGTTTTTTAGTGTTTTCATTTGTTTTGAGGCATTTCATCACGTTTCTGTGGTGTTTTCATCAGTTTTTAGTCGTTTTTGTGGTGTCTTGCGTCTGTTTTTAGTTGTTTCATCACGTTTTTGTGGTTTTTTCATCTGTTTTAAGTCGTTTCATCACGTTTTTGTGGTGTTTTCATCTGTTTTAAGTCGTTTTTGTGGTGTCTTGCGTCTGTTTTTAGTAGTTTCATCACGTTTTTGTGGTGTGTTTCGTCTGTTTATAGTTGTTTTATCACGTTTTTGTGGTGTTTTCATCCGTTTTTAGTCGTTTTTGTCACGTTTTTGTGGTGTTTTCATCTGTTTTTATACATTTCTTCATGTTTTTCTGGAGTTTTGCGTCTGTTTTTAGTTGTTTTGTCATGTTCTTGTGGTGTTTTCGTTTGTTTTTTGTCATTTTGTCACATTTTTGTGGTGTTTTCATCTGTTTTAAGTCGGTTCATCACGTTTTTGTGGTGTTTTCGTCTGTTTTTAGTTGGTTTTTTTGTCATGTTTTTAGTGTTTTCATCTGTTTTGAGGCGTTTCATCACGTTTCTGTGGTGTTTTCATCTGTTTTGAGTCGTTTTTGTGGTGTCTTGCGTCTGTTTTTAGTTGTTTCATCACGTTTTTGTGGTGTTTTCATCTGTTTTAAGTCGTTTCATCACGTTTTTGTGGTGTTTTCATCTGTTTTTAGTCGTTTTTGTGGTGTCTTGCGTCTGTTTTTAGTAGTTTCATCACGTTTTTGTGGTGTGTTTTGTCTGTTTTTAGTTGTTTTATCATATTTTTGTGGTGTTTTTCTCAGTTTTAGTCGTTTTTTCACGTTTTTGTGGTGTTTTCATCTGTTTTTAGTCGTTTTTGTCACCTTTTCGAGTGTTTTCATCCGTTTTTTGGCGTTTTTGTCACGTTTTTGTGGTGTTTTCGTCTGTTTTTAGTAATTTCATCACGTTTTTGTGATGTTTTCGTCTGGTTTTAGTTGTTTTTTTGTCATGTTTTTTAGTGTTTTCATTTGTTTTGAGGCATTTCATCACGTTTCTGTGGTGTTTTCATCAGTTTTTAGTCGTTTTTGTGGTGTCTTGCGTCTGTTTTTAGTTGTTTCATCACGTTTTTGTGGTTTTTTCATCTGTTTTAAGTCGTTTCATCACGTTTTTGTGGTGTTTTCATCTGTTTTAAGTCGTTTTTGTGGTGTCTTGCGTCTGTTTTTAGTAGTTTCATCACGTTTTTGTGGTGTGTTTCGTCTGTTTATAGTTGTTTTATCACGTTTTTGTGGTGTTTTCATCCGTTTTTAGTCGTTTTTGTCACGTTTTTGTGGTGTTTTCATCTGTTTTTATACATTTCTTCATGTTTTTCTGGAGTTTTGCGTCTGTTTTTAGTTGTTTTGTCATGTTCTTGTGGTGTTTTCGTTTGTTTTTTGTCATTTTGTCACATTTTTGTGGTGTTTTCATCTGTTTTAAGTCGGTTCATCACGTTTTTGTGGTGTTTTCGTCTGTTTTTAGTTGGTTTTTTTGTCATGTTTTTAGTGTTTTCATCTGTTTTGAGGCGTTTCATCACGTTTCTGTGGTGTTTTCATCTGTTTTGAGTCGTTTTTGTGGTGTCTTGCGTCTGTTTTTAGTTGTTTCATCACGTTTTTGTGGTGTTTTCATCTGTTTTAAGTCGTTTCATCACGTTTTTGTGGTGTTTTCATCTGTTTTTAGTCGTTTTTGTGGTGTCTTGCGTCTGTTTTTAGTAGTTTCATCACGTTTTTGTGGTGTGTTTTGTCTGTTTTTAGTTGTTTTATCATATTTTTGTGGTGTTTTTCTCAGTTTTAGTCGTTTTTTCACGTTTTTGTGGTGTTTTCATCTGTTTTTAGTCGTTTTTGTCACCTTTTCGAGTGTTTTCATCCGTTTTTAGTCGTTTTGTCATGTTTTTGTGGTGTTTTGCGTCTGTCTTTAGTCGTTTTGTCATGTTTTTGTGGTGTTGTCTGTTTTTAATCATTTTGTCACGTTTTAGTGGTGTCTTGCGTCATTTTCAAGGCTTTTCATCACATATTTGTGGTGTTTTCGTGTGTTTTTAGTTGTTTTGTCATGTTTTTGTGGTGTTTTCATCTGTTTTTAGTTGTTTTGTCAAGTTTTTGTGGTGTTTTCATCCGTTTTTAGTCGTTTCATCACGTTTTTGTGGTGTGTTTTGTCTGTTTTTAGTTGTTTTATCATATTTTTGTGGTGTTTTTCTCAGTTTTAGTCGTTTTTTCACGTTTTTGTGGTGTTTTCATCTGTTTTTAGTCGTTTTTGTCACCTTTTCGAGTGTTTTCATCCGTTTTTAGTCGTTTTGTCATGTTTTTGTGGTGTTTTGCGTCTGTCTTTAGTCGTTTTGTCATGTTTTTGTGGTGTTGTCTGTTTTTAATCATTTTGTCACGTTTTAGTGGTGTCTTGCGTCATTTTCAAGGCTTTTCATCACATATTTGTGGTGTTTTCGTGTGTTTTTAGTTGTTTTGTCATGTTTTTGTGGTGTTTTCATCTGTTTTTAGTTGTTTTGTCAAGTTTTTGTGGTGTTTTCATCCGTTTTTAGTCGTTTCATCACGTTTTTGTGGTGTGTTTTGTCTGTTTTTAGTTGTTTTATCATATTTTTGTGGTGTTTTTCTCAGTTTTAGTCGTTTTTTCACGTTTTTGTGGTGTTTTCATCTGTTTTTAGTCGTTTTTGTCACCTTTTCGAGTGTTTTCATCCGTTTTTAGTCGTTTTGTCATGTTTTTGTGGTGTTTTGCGTCTGTCTTTAGTCGTTTTGTCATGTTTTTGTGGTGTTGTCTGTTTTTAATCATTTTGTCACGTTTTAGTGGTGTCTTGCGTCATTTTCAAGGCTTTTCATCACATATTTGTGGTGTTTTCGTGTGTTTTTAGTTGTTTTGTCATGTTTTTGTGGTGTTTTCATCTGTTTTTAGTTGTTTTGTCAAGTTTTTGTGGTGTTTTCATCCGTTTTTAGTCGTTTCATCACGTTTTTGTGGTGTGTTTTGTCTGTTTTTAGTTGTTTTATCATATTTTTGTGGTGTTTTTCTCAGTTTTAGTCGTTTTTTCACGTTTTTGTGGTGTTTTCATCTGTTTTTAGTCGTTTTTGTCACCTTTTCGAGTGTTTTCATCCGTTTTTAGTCGTTTTGTCATGTTTTTGTGGTGTTTTGCGTCTGTCTTTAGTCGTTTTGTCATGTTTTTGTGGTGTTGTCTGTTTTTAATCATTTTGTCACGTTTTAGTGGTGTCTTGCGTCATTTTCAAGGCTTTTCATCACATATTTGTGGTGTTTTCGTGTGTTTTTAGTTGTTTTGTCATGTTTTTGTGGTGTTTTCATCTGTTTTTAGTTGTTTTGTCAAGTTTTTGTGGTGTTTTCATCCGTTTTTAGTCGTTTCATCACGTTTTTGTGGTGTGTTTCGTCTGTTTTTAGTTGTTTTATCATATTTTTGTGGTGTTTTTCACTGTTTTTAGTCGTTTTTTCACGTTTTTGTGGTGTTTTCATCTGTTTTTAGTCGTTTTTGTCACCTTTTCGAGTGTTTTCATCCGTTTTTAGTCGTTTTGTCATGTTTTTGTGGTGTTTTGCGTCTGTTTTTAGTCGTTTTGTCATGTTTTTGTGGTGTTGTCTGTTTTTAATCATTTTGTCACGTTTTAGTGGTGTCTTGCGTCATTTTCAAGGTGTTTCATCACATATTTGTGGTGTTTTCGTGTGTTTTTAGTTGTTTTGTCATGTTTTTGTGGTGTTTTCATCTGTTTTTAGTTGTTTTGTCATGTTTTTGTGGTGTTTTCATCCGTTTTTAGTCGTTTTGTCATGTTTTTATGGTGTTTTCGTCTGTTTTTAGTCGTTTCATCACGTTTTTGTGGTGTTTTCATCTGTTTTAAGTCGTTTCATAATGTTTTTGTGGAGTTGTGCGTCTGTTTTTAGTCGTTTTGTCATGTTTTTTTGGTGTTGTCTGCTTTTAATCATTTTGTCACGTTTTAGTGGTGTCTTTAGTGGTGTTTCATCACATATTTGTGGTGTTTTCGTGTGTTTTTTGTCGTTTCATCACGTTTTTGTGGTGTGTTTCGTCTGTTTTTAGTTGTTTTATCATATTTTTGTGGTGCTTTCATCTGTTTTTAGTCATTTCATCACGTTTTTGTGATGTTTTTCGTCTGTTTTAAGTCGTTTTGTTATGTTTTTCTGGTGTTTTCGTCTGTTTTTTGGTCCTTTCATTGCGTTTTGTGGTGTTTTCATCTGTTTTTAGTCGTTTCATCATGTTTTTGTGGAGTTTTGCATCTGTTTTAAGTCGTTTTATCACATTTTTGTGTTTTTTTCATCTGTTTTTAGTCGTTTCGTCATGTTTCTGTGGAGTTTTGCGTCTGTTTTTAGTCGTTTCATCACGTTTTTGTTGTGTTTTCATCTGTTTTTAGTCGATTCATCATGTTTTTGTGGAGTTTTGCGTCTGTTTTTAGTCGTTTTGTCATGTCTTTTGGTGTTTTCGTCTGTTTTTAGTCGTTTTGTCACCTTTTTGTGGTGCTTTCACCCGTTTTTAGTCATTTCTTAATGTTTTTGTGGTGTTTTCGTCTGTTTTTTGGTCGTTTCATCGCGTTTTGTGGTGCTTTCATCCGTTTTTAGTCGTTTCATAATGTTTTTGTGGAGTTTTGCGTCTTTTTTTAGTCGTTTTGTCACATTTTAGTGGTGTTTTCATCTGTTTTTAGTCGTTTTGTCATATTTCTGTGGAGTTTTGCGTCTGTTTTTAGTCGTTTTTTCATGTTTTTGGGGTGTTTTTGTCTGTTTTTAGTCGTTTCATCGCGTTTTTGTGGTGTTTTCATCTGTTTTAAGTCGTTTTTGTGGTGTCTTGCGTCTGTTTTTAGTAGTTTCATCACGTTTTTGTGGTGTGTTTCGTCTGTTTATAGTTGTTTTATCACGTTTTTGTGGTGTTTTCATCCGTTTTTAGTCGTTTTTGTCACGTTTTTGTGGTGTTTTCATCTGTTTTTATACATTTCATCATGTTTTTCTGGAGTTTTGCGTCTGTTTTTAGTTGTTTTGTCATGTTCTTGTGGTGTTTTCGTTTGTTTTTTGTCATTTTGTCACATTTTTGTGGTGTTTTCATCTGTTTTAAGTCGGTTCATCACGTTTTTGTGGTGTTTTCGTCTGTTTTTAGTTGTTTTTTTTGTCATGTTTTTAGTGTTTTCATCTGTTTTGAGGCGTTTCATCACGTTTCTGTGGTGTTTTCATCTGTTTTTAGTCGTTTTTGTGGTGTCTTGCGTCTGTTTTTAGTTGTTTCATCACGTTTTTGTGGTGTTTTCATCTGTTTTAAGTCGTTTCATCACGTTTTTGGGGTGTTTTCATCTGTTTTTAGTCGTTTTTGTGGTGTCTTGCGTCTGTTTTTAGTAGTTTCATCACGTTTTTGTGGTGTGTTTTGTCTGTTTTTAGTTGTTTTATCATATTTTTGTGGTGTTTTTCTCAGTTTTAGTCGTTATTTCACGTTTTTGTGGTGTTTTCATCTGTTTTTAGTCGTTTTTGTCACCTTTTCGAGTGTTTTCATCCGTTTTTAGTCGTTTTGTCATGTTTTTGTGGTGTTTTGCGTCTGTTTTTAGTCGTTTTGTCATGTTTTTGTGGTGTTGTCTGTTTTTAATCATTTTGTCACGTTTTAGTGGTGTCTTGCGTCATTTTCAAGGCTTTTCATCACATATTTGTGGTGTTTTCGTGTGTTTTTAGTTGTTTTGTCATGTTTTTGTGGTGTTTTCATCTGTTTTTAGTTGTTTTGTCAAGTTTTTGTGGTGTTTTCATCCGTTTTTAGTCGTTTTGTCATGTTTTTGTGGTGTTTTCGTCTGTTTTTAGTCGTTTTTGTGGTGTCTTGCGTCTGTTTTTAGTCGTTTCATCATGTTTTTGTGGTGTGTTTCGTCTGTTTTTAGTTGTTTTATCATATTTTTGTGGTGTTTTTCTCTGTTTTTAGTCGTTTTTTCACGTTTTTGTGGTGTTTTCATCTGTTTTTAGTCGTTTTTGTCACCTTTTCGAGTGTTTTCATCCGTTTTTAGTCGTTTTGTCATGTTTTTGTGGTGTTTTGCGTCTGTTTTTAGTCGTTTTGTCATGTTTTTGTGGTGTTGTCTGTTTTTAATCATTTTGTCACGTTTTAGTGGTGTCTTGCGTCATTTTCAAGGCGTTTTATCACATATTTGTGGTGTTTTCGTGTGTTTTTAGTTGTTTTGTCATGTTTTTGTGGTGTTTTCATCTGTTTTTAGTTGTTTTGTCAAGTTTTTGTGGTGTTTTCATCCGTTTTTAGTCGTTTCATCACGTTTTGTGGTGTGTTTCGTCTGTTTTTAGTTGTTTTATCATATTTTTGTGGTGTTTTTCTCTGTTTTTAGTCGTTTTTTCACGTTTTTGTGGTGTTTTCATCTGTTTTTAGTCGTTTTTGTCACCTTTTCGAGTGTTTTCATCCGTTTTTAGTCGTTTTGTCATGTTTTTGTGGTGTTTTGCGTCTGTTTTTAGTCGTTTTGTCATATTTCTGTGGAGTTTTGCGTCTGTTTTTAGTCGTTTTTTCATGTTTTTGGGGTGTTTTTGTCTGTTTTTAGTCGTTTCATCACGTTTTTGTGGTGTTTTCATCTGTTTTTAGTCGTTTTTGTGGTGTCTTGCGTCTGTTTTTAGTAGTTTCATCACGTTTTTGTGGTGTTTTTATCTGTTTTTAGTCGTTTCATCATGTTTTTGTGGAGTTTTGCGTCTGTTTTTATTTGTTTTGTCATGTTCTTGTGGTGTTTTCGTCTGTTTTTTGTCATTTTGTCACATTTTTGTGGTGTTTTCATCTGTTTTAAGTCGGTTCATCACGTTTTTGTGGTGTCTTTCGTCTGTTTATAGTTGTTTTATCACGTTTTTGTGGTGTTTTCATCCGTTTTTTGGCGTTTTTGATACGTTTTTGTGGTGTTTTCATCTGTTTTTAGTCATTTCATCATGTTTTTCTGGAGTTTTGCGTCAGTTTTTAGTTGTTTTGTCATGTTCTTGTAGTTTTTTCGTCTGTTTTTAGTCGTTTTGTCACATTTTTGTGGTGTTTTCATCCGTTTTAAGTCGGTTCATCACGTTTTTGTGGTGTTTTCGTCTGTTTTTAGTAATTTCATCACGTTTTTGTGATGTTTTCGTCTGGTTTTAGTTGTTTTTTTGTCATGTTTTTTATTTTTTTCATTTGTTTTGAGGCATTTCATCACGTTTCTTTGGTGTTTTCATCTGTTTTTAGTCGTTTTTGTGGTGTCTTGCGTCTGTTTTTAGTTGTTTCATCACGTTTTTGTGGTGTTTTCATCTGTTTTAAGTCGTTTCATCACGTTTTTGTGGTGTTTTCATCTGTTTTAAGTCGTTTCTGTGGTGTCTTGCGTCTGTTTTTAGTCGTTTCATCACGTTTTTGTGGTGTGTTTCGTCTGTTTATAGTTGTTTTATCACGTTTTTGTGGTGTTTTCATCCGTTTTTAGTCGTTTTTGTCACGTTTTTGTGGTGTTTTCATCTGTTTTTAGACATTTCATCATGTTTTTCTGGAGTTTTGCGTCTGTTTTTAGTTGTTTTGTCATGTTCTTGTGGTGTTTTCGTCTGTTTTTTGTCATTTTGTCACATTTTTGTGGTGTTTTCATCTGTTTTAAGTCGGTTCATCACGTTTTTGTGGTGTTTTCGTCTGTTTTTAGTTGTTTTTTTTGTCATGTTTTTAGTGTTGTCATCTGTTTTGAGGCGTTTCATCACGTTTCTGTGGTGTTTTCATCTGTTTTTAGTCGTTTTTGTGGTGTCTTGCGTCTGTTTTTAGTTTCATCACGTTTTTGTGGTGTTTTCATCTGTTTTAAGTCGTTTCATCACGTTTTTGTGGTGTTTTCATCTTTTTTTAGTCGTTTTTGTGGTGTCTTGCGTCTGTTTTTAGTCGTTTCATCACGTTTTTGTGGTGTGTTTTGTCTGTTTTTAGTTGTTTTATCATATTTTTGTGGTGTTTTTCTCAGTTTTTAGTCGTTTTTTTCACGTTTTTGTGGTGTTTTCATCTGTTTTTAGTCGTTTTTGTCACCTTTTCGAGTGTTTTCATCCGTTTTTAGTCGTTTTGTCATGTTTTTGTGGTGTTTTGCGTCTGTTTTTAGTCGTTTTGTCATGTTTTTGTGGTGTTGTCTGTTTTTAATCATTTTGTCACGTTTTAGTGGTGTCTTGCGTCATTTTCAAGGCTTTTCATCACATATTTGTTGTGTTTTTGTGTGTTTTTAGTTGTTTTGTCATGTTTTTGTGGTGTTTTCATCTGTTTTTAGTTGTTTTGTCAAGTTTTTGTGGTGTTTTCATCCGTTTTTAGTCGTTTTGTCTTGTGTTTGTGGTGTTTTCTTCTGTTTTTAGTCGTTTTTGTGGTGTCTTGCGTCTGTTTTTAGTCGTTTCATCACGTTTTTGTGGTGTGTTTCGTCTGTTTTTAGTTGTTTTATCATATTTTTGTGGTGTTTTTCTCTGTTTTTAGTCGGTTTTTCACGTTTTTGTGGTGTTTTCATCAGTTTTTAGTCGTTTTTGTCACCTTTTCGAGTGTTTTCATCCGTTTTTAGTCGTTTTGTCATGTTTTTGTGGTGTTTTGCATCTGTTTTTAGTCGTTTTGTCATGTTTTTGTGGTGTTGTCTGTTTTTAATCATTTTGTCACGTTTTAGTGGTGTCTTGCGTCATTTTCAAGGCTTTTCATCACATATTTGTGGTGTTTTCGTGTGTTTTTAGTTGTTTTGTCATGTTTTTGTGGTGTTGTCTGTTTTTAATCATTTTGTCACGTTTTAGTGGTGTCTTGCGTCATTTTCAAGGCTTTTCATCACATATTTGTTGTGTTTTTGTGTGTTTTTAGTTGTTTTGTCATGTTTTTGTGGTGTTTTCATCTGTTTTTAGTTGTTTTGTCAAGTTTTTGTGGTGTTTTCATCCGTTTTTAGTCGTTTTGTCTTGTGTTTGTGGTGTTTTCTTCTGTTTTTAGTCGTTTTTGTGGTGTCTTGCGTCTGTTTTTAGTCGTTTCATCACGTTTTTGTGGTGTGTTTCGTCTGTTTTTAGTTGTTTTATCATATTTTTGTGGTGTTTTTCTCTGTTTTTAGTCGGTTTTTCACGTTTTTGTGGTGTTTTCATCAGTTTTTAGTCGTTTTTGTCACCTTTTCGAGTGTTTTCATCCGTTTTTAGTCGTTTTGTCATGTTTTTGTGGTGTTTTGCATCTGTTTTTAGTCGTTTTGTCATGTTTTTGTGGTGTTGTCTGTTTTTAATCATTTTGTCACGTTTTAGTGGTGTCTTGCGTCATTTTCAAGGCGTTTCATCACATATTTGTGGTGTTTTCGTGTGTTTTTAGTTGTTTTGTCATGTTTTTGTGGTGTTTTCATCTGTTTTTCAGAATCAGAATCAGAATCAGGTTTATTGCTAAGTATGTTGGACATACAGAGAATTTGACTCCGGCTCATGCTTTACTCACAGTTCCAAACATTTAACAGGACAAACCTAAACATAACAATAACATTAACAATAACAGAACAATAACAGAACAACACAGAACAATAATTTAAGATAAAAAATAGAGGTAATATTAAAAATAGGTTAACAAGTAAATATTAGAAATTTAAAATAGAAAGATAAAATAATTGTGCAAAGTAAAGTGACCAGGCTGTTATAAATATCTTTGTTATGTTATTTACAGTGATATACATAAGGTGCATTAGGTGCATTTGTCTTGTATGTCTGGCATGTGTGTGTGATGTGTCGGGTGGGGTCAATTGTTCAGCAGTGTGACGGCCTGGGGGTAGAAACTGTTTTTATGTCTGATTTTTTTTGTGTACAGAGTTCTGTAACGCCTGCCAGAGGGGAGAAGTTCAAAGAGGTGATGTGCAGGGTGTGAAGGGTCTGCAGAGATGTGAACTGCCCTTTTCCTGACTCTGGATGAGTGCAGGTCCTGGATAGTGGGCAGTTTGACACCAATGATTCTCTCTGCAGTCCTGATTGTCCGTGTCAGTCTGTTCTTGTCCGGTTTGGTGGCCGATCCAAACCAAACAATGATGGAGGTGCAGAGAACAGACTGAACTATTGCCGTGTAGAACTGGATCAGCAGTTCTTGGGGCAGGTTGAACTTCCTCAGCTGACGAAGGAAGTACATCCTCTGCTGGGCCTTTTTGATGATGGAGTCCACGTTGTGGCTCCACTTCAGATCCTGGGAGAGGATGGATCCCAGGAACCTGAAGGTTTCCACAGCAGACACGGTGTTGTTGAGGATGGTGATGGGGGGCAGTGTGGGGGGGCGGCTCCTGAAGTCCACTGTCATCTCCACAGTTTTGAGCGTGTTTAGCTCCAGATGGTTCTGACCACACCAGAGGGCCAGCTGTCCCACCTCCCGTCTGTAAGCAGACTCGTCACCGTCCCGGATGAGACCGATGACGGTTGTGTCGTCTGCAAACTTCAGGAGTTTGACAGATGGGTCACTCGAGGTGCAGTCATTTGTATAAAGGGAGAAGAGCAATGGAGAGAGCACACACCCCTGGGGAGCGCCTGTGCTGATGGTCCGGGTGCTGGATGTGATCTGCCCCAGCCTCACCTGCTGTCTCCTGTCAGTCAAAAAGTTAGTAATCCACTGACAGGTGGAGGCTGGGACGGTGAGCTGGGAGAGTTTGTAGTGGAGGATGTCCGGGATGATTGTGTTGAAAGCCGAGCTAAAGTCTACAAACAGGATCCTTGCATTTTTAGTTGTTTTGTCATGTTTTTGTGGTGTTTTCATCCGTTTTTAGTCGTTTTGTCATGTTTTTATGGTGTTTTCGTCTGTTTTTAGTCGTTTCATCACGTTTTTGTGGTGTTTTCATCTGTTTTAAGTCGTTTCATAATGTTTTTGTGGAATTTTTGCGTCTGTTTTTAGTCGTTTTGTCATGTTTTTTTGGTGTTGTCTGTTTTTAATCATTTTGTCACGTTTTAGTGGTGTCTTTAGTGGTGTTTCATCACATATTTGTGGTGTTTTCGTGTGTTTTTTGTCGTTTCATCACGTTTTTGTGGTGTGTTTCGTCTGTTTTTAGTTGTTTGATCATATTTTTGTGGTGTTTTCATCTGTTTTTAGTCATTTCATCACGTTTTTGTGATGTTTTCGTCTGTTTTAAGTCGTTTTGTTATGTTTTTGTGGTGTTTTCGTCTGTTTTTTGGTCCTTTCATTGCGTTTTGTGGTGTTTTCATCTGTTTTTAGTCGTTTCATCATGTTTTTGTGGAGTTTTGCATCTGTTTTAAGTCGTTTTATCACATTTTTGTGTTTTTTTCATCTGTTTTTAGTCGTTTCGTCATGTTTCTGTGGAGTTTTGCGTCTGTTTTTAGTCGTTTCATCACGTTTTTGTTGTGTTTTCATCTGTTTTTAGTCGTTTCATCATGTTTTTGTGGAGTTTTGCGTCTGTTTTTTGTCGTTTTGTCATGTCTTTTGGTGTTTTCGTCTGTTTTTAGTCGTTTTGTCACCTTTTTGTGGTGCTTTCACCCGTTTTTAGTCATTTTGTAATGTTTTTGTGGTGTTTTCGTCTGTTTTTTGGTCGTTTCATCGCGTTTTGTGGTGCTTTCATCCGTTTTTAGTCGTTTCATAATGTTTTTGTGGAGTTTTGCGTCTGTTTTTAGGTGTTTTGTCACGTTTTAGTGGTGTTTTCATCTGTTTTTAGTCGTTTTGTCATATTTCTGTGGAGTTTTGCGTCCGTTTTTAGTCGTTTTTTTCATGTTTTAGTGGTGTTTTCATCTGTTTTTTAGTGGTTTCATCATGTTTTTGGGGTGTTTTTGTCTGTTTTTAGTCGTTTCATCACGTTTTTGTGGTGTTTTTATCTGTTTTTAGTCGTTTCATCATGTTTTTGTGGAGTTTTGCGTCTGTTTTTAGTCGTTTTGTCATGTCTTTTGGTGTTTTCGTCTGTTTTTAGTCGTTTTGTCACCTTTTTGTGGTGCTTTCACCCGTTTTTAGTCATTTTGTAATGTTTTTGTGGTGTTTTCGTCTGTTTTTTGGTCGTTTCATCGCGTTTTGTGGTGCTTTCATCCGTTTTTAGTCGTTTCATAATGTTTTTGTGGAGTTTTGCGTCTGTTTTTAGTTGTTTTGTCACGTTTTAGTGGTGTTTTCATCTGTTTTTAGTCGTTTTGTCATATTTCTGTGGAGTTTTGCGTCTGTTTTTAGTCGTTTTTTCATGTTTTAGTGGTGTTTTCATCTGTTTTTTAGTGGTTTCATCATGTTTTTGGGGTGTTTTTGTCTGTTTTTAGTCGTTTCATCACGTTTTTGTGGTGTTTTTATCTGTTTTTAGTCGTTTCATCATGTTTTTGTGGAGTTTTGCGTCTGTTTTTAGTCGTTTTGTCATGTTCTTGTGGTGTTTTCATCTGTTTTTGGTCGTTTTGTGACCTTTTTGTGGTGCTTTCACCCGTTTTTAGTCGTTTTGTAATGTTTTTGTGGTGTTTTCGTCTGTTTTTTGGTTGTTTCCTCGCGATTTGTGGTGCTTTCATCCGTTTTTAGTCGTTTCGTAATGTTTTTGTGGAGTTTTGCGTCTGTTTTTAGTCGTTTTGTCACGTTTTAGTGGTGTTTTCATCTGTTTTTAGTCATTTTTGTAATGTTTTTGTGATGTTTTCATCCGTTTTAAGTCGTTTTGTAATGTTTTTGTGGTGTTTCCGTCTGTTTTTTGGTCCTTTCATTGCGTTTTGTGGTGTTTTCATCTGTTTTGAGGCGTTTCATTACTTTTCTGTGGTGTTTTCATCTGTTTTTAGTCGTTTTTGTGGTGTTTTCATCTGTTTTTAGTTGTTTCATCACGTTTTTGTGGTGTTTTCATCTGTTTTAAGTCGTTTCATCACGTTTTTGTGGTGTTTTCATCTGTTTTTAGTCGTTTTTCCACGTTTTTGTGGTGTTTTCAGCTGTTTTTAGTCGTTTTTGTCACCTTTTCGAGGTCTTTTCATTTGTTTTAAGTCGGTTCATCACGTTTTAGTGGTATTTTAATCAGTTTTTAGTTGTTTTTGTGGTGTCTTGCGTCTGTTTTTAGTCGTTTCATCACGTTTTTGTGTTTTTTTTCGTCTGTTTTTAGTTGTTTTTTCATGTTTTTGTGGTGTGTTTCGTCTGTTTTGAAGTTGTTTTATCAAGTTTTTGTGGTGTTTTCATCTGTTTTTAGTCATTTCATCACGATTTTGTGGAGTTTTTCTTCTGTTTTTAGTTGATTTGTCATGTTTTTGTTGAGCTTTCTGTCTGTTTTTAGTTGTTTCATCACGTTTTTGTGGTGTTTTCATTTGTTTTAAGTCGGTTCATCACGTTTTAGTGGTATTTTAATCAGTTTTTAGTTGTTTTTGTGGTGTCTTGCGTCTGTTTTTAGTCGTTTCATCACGTTTTTGTGTTTTTTTTCGTCTGTTTTTAGTTGTTTTATCATATTTTTGTGGTGTTTTGATTTTTTTTAGTCGTTTTGTCATGTTTTTGTGGTGTTTTTATCCGTTTTTAGTCGCTTTCTCATGTTTTTGTGGTGTTTTCGTCTGTTTTTAGTCTTTTAATCACGTTTTTGTGGTGTTTTCATCTGTTTTAAGTCGTTTCAAATTGTTTTTGTGGAGTTTTGCGTCTGTTTTTAGTCGTTTTGTCATGTTTTTTTGGTGTTGTCTGTTTTTAATCATTTTGTCACGTTTTAGTGGTGCCTTTCGTCCTTATTAAGTCGTTTTATCACATATTTGTGGTGTTTTCTTGTGTTTTTTGTCGTTTCATCACGTTTTTGTGGTGTTTTTCGTCTGTTTTTAGCTGTTTTGACATGTTTTTGTGGTGCTTTCATCCGTTTTTAGTCGTTTCATAATGTTTTTGTGGAGTTTTGCGTCTGTTTTTAGTTGTTTTGTCACGTTTTAGTGGTGTTTTCATCTGTTCTTAGTCGTTTTGTCATATTTCTGTGGAGTTTTGCGTCTGTTTTTAGTCGTTTTTTCATGTTTTAGTGGTGTTTTCATCTGTTTTTTAGTGGTTTCATCATGTTTTTGGGGTGTTTTTGTCCGTTTTTAGTCGTTTCATCACGTTTTTGTGGTGTTTTTATCTGTTTTTAGTCGTTTCATCATGTTTTTGTGGAGTTTTGCGTCTGTTTTTATTTGTTTTGTCATGTTCTTGTGGTGTTTTCATCTGTTTTTGGTCGTTTTGTGACCTTTTTGTGGTGCTTTCACCCGTTTTTAGTCGTTTTGTAATGTTTTTGTGGTGTTTTCGTCTGTTTTTTGGTTGTTTCCTCGCGATTTGTGGTGCTTTCATCCGTTTTTAGTCGTTTCGTAATGTTTTTGTGGAGTTTTGCGTCTGTTTTTAGTCGTTTTGTCACGTTTTAGTGGTGTTTTCATCTGTTTTTAGTCATTTTTGTAATGTTTTTGTGATGTTTTCATCCGTTTTAAGTCGTTTTGTAATGTTTTTGTGGTGTTTTCGTCTGTTTTTTGGTCCTTTCATTGCGTTTTGTGGTGTTTTCATCTGTTTTGAGGCGTTTCATTACTTTTCTGTGGTGTTTTCATCTGTTTTTAGTCGTTTTTGTGGTGTTTTCATCTGTTTTTAGTTGTTTCATCACGTTTTTGTGGTGTTTTCATCTGTTTTAAGTCGTTTCATCACGTTTTTGTGGTGTTTTCATCTGTTTTTAGTCGTTTTTCCACGTTTTTGTGGTGTTTTCAGCTGTTTTTAGTCGTTTTTGTCACCTTTTCGAGGTCTTTTCATTTGTTTTAAGTCGGTTCATCACGTTTTAGTGGTATTTTAATCAGTTTTTAGTTGTTTTTGTGGTGTCTTGCGTCTGTTTTTAGTCGTTTCATCACGTTTTTGTGTTTTTTTTCGTCTGTTTTTAGTTGTTTTTTCATGTTTTTGTGGTGTGTTTCGTCTGTTTTGAAGTTGTTTTATCAAGTTTTTGTGGTGTTTTCATCTGTTTTTAGTCATTTCATCACGATTTTGTGGAGTTTTTCTTCTGTTTTTAGTTGATTTGTCATGTTTTTGTTGAGCTTTCTGTCTGTTTTTAGTTGTTTCATCACGTTTTTGTGGTGTTTTCATTTGTTTTAAGTCGGTTCATCACGTTTTAGTGGTATTTTAATCAGTTTTTAGTTGTTTTTGTGGTGTCTTGCGTCTGTTTTTAGTCGTTTCATCACGTTTTTGTGTTTTTTTTCGTCTGTTTTTAGTTGTTTTATCATATTTTTGTGGTGTTTTGATTTTTTTTAGTCGTTTTGTCATGTTTTTGTGGTGTTTTTATCCGTTTTTAGTCGCTTTCTCATGTTTTTGTGGTGTTTTCGTCTGTTTTTAGTCTTTTAATCACGTTTTTGTGGTGTTTTCATCTGTTTTAAGTCGTTTCAAATTGTTTTTGTGGAGTTTTGCGTCTGTTTTTAGTCGTTTTGTCATGTTTTTTTGGTGTTGTCTGTTTTTAATCATTTTGTCACGTTTTAGTGGTGCCTTTCGTCCTTATTAAGTCGTTTTATCACATATTTGTGGTGTTTTCTTGTGTTTTTTGTCGTTTCATCACGTTTTTGTGGTGTTTTTCGTCTGTTTTTAGCTGTTTTGACATGTTTTTGTGGTGTTTTCATCTGTTTTTAGGCGTTTCATCACGTTTTTGCACTGTTTTCATCTGATTTTAGTCTTTTTGTCACATTTTTGTGGTGTCTTGCATCTGTTTTTGGTCGTTTCATCACGTTTTTGTGGTGTGTTTCGTCTGTTTTTAGTTGTTTTATCACGTTTTTGTGGTGTTTTCATCTGTTTTTAGTCGTTTCATCACGTTTTTGTTGAGTTTTGCATCTGTTTTTAGTTGTTTCATCACGTTTTTGTGGTGTTTTCATCTGTTTTTGGTCGTTTTTGTGTTGTCTTGCGTTTGTTTTTAGTCGTTTCATCACGTCTTTGTGGTGTCTTTCGTCTGTTTATAGTTGTTTTATCACGTTTTTTCATGTTCTTGTGGTGTTTTTGTCTGTTCTTAGTGGTTTCATCACTTTTTTTATGGTGTTTTCATCTGTTTTTAGTCGTTTCATCAAATTTTTGTGGTTTTCTCATCTGTTTTTAGTCGTTTTATCACGTTTTTGTGGTGTTTTCATCTGTTTTTAGTCATTTTTGTAATGTTTTTGTGATGTTTTCATCTGTTTTAAGTCGTTTTGTTATGTTTTTATGGTGTTTTCGTCTGTTTTTAGTCGTTTCATCACGTTTTTGTGGTGTTTTCATCTGTTTTAAGTCGTTTCATAATGTTTTTGTGGAGTTTTGCGTCTGTTTTTAGTCGTTTTGTCATGTTTTTTTGGTGTTGTCTGTTTTTAATCATTTTGTCACGTTTTAGTGGTGCCTTTCGTCCTTATTAAGTCGTTTCATCACATATTTGTGGTGTTTTCTTGTGTTTTTTGTCGTTTCATCACGTTTTTGTGGTGTTTTTCGTCTGTTTTTAGCTGTTTTGACATGTTTTTGTGGTGTTTTCATCTGTTTTTAGGCGTTTCATCACGTTTTTGCACTGTTTTCATCTGATTTTAGTCTTTTTGTCACATTTTTGTGGTGTCTTGCATCTGTTTTTGGTCGTTTCATCACGTTTTTGTGGTGTGTTTCGTCTGTTTTTAGTTGTTTTATCACGTTTTTGTGGTGTTTTCATCTGTTTTTAGTCGTTTCATCACGTTTTTGTTGAGTTTTGCATCTGTTTTTAGTTGTTTCATCACGTTTTTGTGGTGTTTTCATCTGTTTTTGGTCGTTTTTGTGTTGTCTTGCGTTTGTTTTTAGTCGTTTCATCACGTCTTTGTGGTGTCTTTCGTCTGTTTATAGTTGTTTTATCACGTTTTTTCATGTTCTTGTGGTGTTTTTGTCTGTTCTTAGTGGTTTCATCACTTTTTTTATGGTGTTTTCATCTGTTTTTAGTCGTTTCATCATGTTTTTGTGGTGTTTTTGTCTTTTTTTAGTTGTTTTATCATGTTTTTGTGGTGTTTTAATCTGTTTTTAGACGTTTCATCACGTTTTTGCGCAGTTTTCATCTGTTTTTAGTCTTTTTGTCACATTTTTGTGGTGTCTTGCTTCTGTTTTTAGTCGTTTCATCACGTTTTTGTTGAGTTTTGTATCTGTTTTTAGTTGTTTCATCACGTTTTTGTGGTGTTTTCATCTGTTTTTAGTCGTTTTTGTGGTGTATTGAGTTTGTTTTTAGTCGTTTTATCACGTTTTTGTGGTGTGATTCGTCTGTTTATAGTTGTTTTATCACGTTTTTGTGGTATTTTCATCAGTTTTTAGTATTTTTTGTCACGTTTTTGTGGTGTTTTCATCTGTTTTTAGTCGTTTCATCATGTTTTTCTGGAGTTTTGCGTCTGCTTTTAGTTGTTTTGTCATGTTCTTGTGGTGTTTTCGTCTGTTTTTAGTCGTTTTGTCACATTTTTGTGGTGTTTTCATCTGTTTTAAGTCGGTTCATAACGTTTTTGTTGTGTTTCTTCTGTTTTTAGTAATTCCATCACGTTTTTGTGTTGTTTTCGTCTTTTTTTAGTTGTTTTATTATATATTTGTGGTGTTTTCATCTGTTTTTAAGTCTTTTTTGCGGTGTCTTGCGTCTGTTTTTAGTCGTTTCATCATGTTTTTGTGGTGTGTTTCATCTGTTTATAGTTGTTTTATCACGTTTTTGTGGTGTTTTCATCCGTCTTTAGTAATTTTTGTCATGTTTTTGTGGTGTTTTCATCTGTTTTAGGTCGTTTCATAACATATTTGTGGTGTTTTCGTCTGTTTCTAGTCGTTTCATCACGTTTTTGTGGTGGTTTCGTCTGTTTTTAGTCGTTTAGTCATGTGTTTGTGGTGTTTTGCGTCTGTTTTAAGTCGTTTCATCACATATTTGTGGTGTTTTTGTCTGTTTTTAGTCGTTTTATCACGTTTTTGTGGTGTTTTGATATGTTTATAGTTGTCTTGTCATTTTTTTGTGGTGTTTTCATTTGTTTTTAGTCGTTTTGTCATGTTTTTGTGGAGTTTTGCGTCTGTTTTCAGTCGTTTCATCATGTTTTGTGGAGTTTTGCGTCTGTTTTTTGTCTTTACATCATATTTTTGTGGTGTTTTTGTCTTTTTTTAGTTGTTTTATCACGTTTTGTGGTGTTTTCATCCGTTTTTAGTCATTTTTGTCATGTTTATGTGGTGTTTTCATCTGTTTATAGTTGTTTCACCACGTTTTTGTGGTGTGTTTCGTCTGTTTTTAGTTGTCTTTTCACGTTTTGTGGTGTTTTCATCTGTTTTTAGTCGTTTCATCACGTTTTTGTGGTGTTTTCATCCGATTTTAGTCATTTTTGTCATGTTTTTGTGGTGTTTTCATCTGTTTTTAGTCTTTTTTGCGGTGTCTTGCGTCTGTTTTTAGTCGTTTCATCATGTTTTTGTGGTGTGTTTCGTCTGTTTTAAGTCGGTTCATAACGTTTTTGTTGTGTTTCTTCTGTTTTTAGTAATTCCATCACGTTTTTGTGTTGTTTTCGTCTTTTTTTAGTTGTTTTATTATATATTTGTGGTGTTTTCATCTGTTTTTAAGTCTTTTTTGCGGTGTCTTGCGTCTGTTTTTAGTCGTTTCATCATGTTTTTGTGGTGTGTTTCATCTGTTTATAGTTGTTTTATCACGTTTTTGTGGTGTTTTCATCCGTCTTTAGTAATTTTTGTCATGTTTTTGTGGTGTTTTTATCTGTTTTAGGTCGTTTCATAACATATTTGTGGTGTTTTCGTCTGTTTCTAGTCGTTTCATCACGTTTTTGTGGTGGTTTCGTCTGTTTTTAGTCGTTTAGTCATGTGTTTGTGGTGTTTTGCGTCTGTTTTAAGTCGTTTCATCACATATTTGTGGTGTTTTTGTCTGTTTTTAGTCGTTTTATCACGTTTTTGTGGTGTTTTGATATGTTTATAGTTGTCTTGTCATTTTTTTGTGGTGTTTTCATTTGTTTTTAGTCGTTTTGTCATGTTTTTGTGGAGTTTTGCGTCTGTTTTCAGTCGTTTCATCATGTTTTGTGGAGTTTTGCGTCTGTTTTTTGTCTTTACATCATATTTTTGTGGTGTTTTTGTCTTTTTTTAGTTGTTTTATCACGTTTTGTGGTGTTTTCATCCGTTTTTAGTCATTTTTGTCATGTTTATGTGGTGTTTTCATCTGTTTATAGTTGTTTCACCACGTTTTTGTGGTGTGTTTCGTCTGTTTTTAGTTGTCTTTTCACGTTTTGTGGTGTTTTCATCTGTTTTTAGTCGTTTCATCACGTTTTTGTGGTGTTTTCATCCGATTTTAGTCATTTTTGTCATGTTTTTGTGGTGTTTTCATCTGTTTTTAGTCTTTTTTGCGGTGTCTTGCGTCTGTTTTTAGTCGTTTCATCATGTTTTTGTGGTGTGTTTCGTCTGTTTATAGTTGTTTTATCACATTTTTGTGCTGTTTTCATCCGTCTTTAGTCATTTTTGTCACGTATTTGTGGTGTTTTTGTCAGGTTTAAGCAACCTAAAACACCCAAAACTTAACAAAAGAGAGAAAGACAAGAGTTATTTTACTTGCAAGGAGAACGGACAGAGATCTGCTCAGTTACAAATCTCCTACCGATCTGAGGTAATCTCTGCCGGACCCCTTCATTTTATTGGCTTTTGGTGGTTACAATGTATACAATGAATTACCATTCTTAAGGTGAGGGTCACATAGCTGCTGAGCAGGGTCTGTGTTTCCACAGACCCCCCTTTTGGTGACACATTAACAGTCAGGCTTATCTGATTTCCTTGACCTGCAAAGCACCTCTGCACAACTTGGCTATACACACACACCAAGTAATGTTAGTTAAAATGCAAAGGCAATTTGAGTAAATATGAGATTACTTTATGCACATTTATTCCAACATTTCCCTCCTGTTTATCACATATTTGTTCAAATTCTCATATCACTTTCAGTCAGCCACGTGTTTGATTTTCAGCTGTAAGATCATTTTCATGAGCACAAATACATTTACACTCATAAGTTTCTTAATACATGTCAGAGTCATAGTTGGTTGGATCAAGACACAGTTCCGTCAAATCAAAAGGAGTTTCCTGGTTGTCGTCATCTTTGCTTTCATCATCACTTTGGGGATCGCTGCCAAGCAAAGGATACAGCTGCTCCATTTTGCTCTCCATGGGTGAAATAGCTGTAGTAATGAGACGGTTAAGCAAAGCACACATACAGGAAACACAACCGCATCCACACAAGGTTAAAACTGCAGCAAAAACTGCTATGGAGACTAGGACAGAGGACACCAAAGTTCTATACTTCCCAAAAGCATCTATCCAGGAGTCCCACATAGTGGTACAGACTCCAGAATGCTCCTTCATCTTACTGTTGAGAGTACGGAGCCCTGCTACGGCCTTGGTGAAGTTGCCATCAGCAGCAGTGTTGTTAGGGATATAAGTGCAGCACTGTTCACCGAACATTGCACATACCCCTCCTTTCTCGGCCAATAGCACGTTCAGGGCTATTCGGTTTTGGAATGCCATGAGGGAAGTTGCAGCTAATTGATCATGGACTGCTTCGAACCTACTTTGTGTCCAATAACCTAGCTTTTGCACATTGTAGTGGATGTAATTGATTCTGTCAACGTTCTTGTGAACTTTACACCACAAGCAAAAAATAGATTCAAAACCATTAGATATCTGATTGGCTTCTTTATATTCCTCTTGCACCCCTCGTGGAACACCTATATCATCAATGTATGTTGGATCTCTTACATCTATCCATTTTGCAGATCTTTTCACACGTTGCCACTGTTCAGGCATTAAACTGGATCCATTAGCTGCTAAATCTGCAGCAGACATAGGATGAATAGATATTGGCAAGAGCAATGTTATGAGAGCACAGTATCCTGTCACATCTCTCGGTAAATTATTAAACAATCTCTTGTCACCACTGCACCATCAGATGTCGCTTCTTGACACAGGTTTATATTGTCCATCTACGGGAACAATTACTTGACACCATTCATTTGAGAGATTGCCTAGTCATTTTTCTCCTTCTGTCATGTTTATACATGTAAAGTTGCCTGGTGCTACTTTTTTAGAAAACATTACTTTCTTAAGGTCGATCGCAGTGATCGGGAAAATAGAATCCCAGTATCTACAATTTTCCCTGAGATTTGTGTTATTCATTATGTCAGCTACACATATTTGGGGAATTATAGCTGGGATTATTTGTAAGAGGGGTCTAGGACTCATACACGCTACACAATTCTGTTTAGACATGTTAGCAGCTTGTTCAACCATTAATAACCAATTGGTATTATGTCCAGATACCCCTGTTGCCGCCTGGAACCATTCATCTGGAGTATACGCTACTGTAGGTTCTCCAAATGCAAAAACTCCTTGTTCACTACATTTATACATGCATAGACTTATTAGGAACAAAGGATCATTATTATTAAACGGAGAGATGTCACTCAGCAATAAATGGCATCTCCTAACCATCTTTGGATCATTTTGGCTAAATCTCCTCTACTTGGTTTGGTGTCTTATAAACGCTTCACTGACTTTCAGGTCTATCCAGCCTCTGTACGTCTGAATCAACCCTATTATCAGATTTTGCTCACTTCCCCTAACGGAGTCTTTAACCAAAATGATCCTTTTGCAGTGTGTTAAATGGATCCACGTTAATCATTCTGCTATTTTTACTGCTGTGGGGTTTGTCAGCAATACGTGATACGACCCTTCACACAATTAGGTGAATACCAATGTTTCTTTTTATGATTCTTATTAACACCCAGTCTCCCAGTTCCACTAGGTGGAGTTCCTGCTGGGGGACAGAAAGGTGTTTCATTAGTTTGTTTCTGTTTTTGTTTTTCCAACATGGACCTCATCTAATCAGCTAATTTAACCTCATCATCCATTTCCCATTAATTTTTAAATTGGGGTAGTCTATATGGTTTTTCAAAGAACATTTCATAAGGTATCAATTTAAAAAAGTACAGGTGATATTTATGTATAATTTTACTAAATCCAAACATTGCGTCCATGTCTTTTCTTAAATGCACTTCTTTAATCTATTTTTAATAGTTCTTTCTACTCGGCAGCACTTTGTGGTTGGTAAGCACAATGATTCTTCAGATCAATATGAAACATTATATTATATTATTTACTATCTGGTTTACAACATGAGTTCCATTATCACTCTAGGTTTTCTCAGGTATCCCTTACCTGGGAATAATGTCTTGTCAAAGCATCTATTATGAATGGACTACTTTTCCCCACTTTTTCCTTCACTTTGGTTTAATTCTATAAAATCCATGTGGATTATTTGGAATGGATATTTAGGTGTAGGAAACGTTCCTCTACGCGGTCTTAGATTACCTTGTGGATTGTGCCTGGCACACGTCAGACATGCTCTACAGAAATTTCTTTTTTTTTTTTAAATAAGAGTTGAATCCATAGGTTGGTGTATCTGTCCTACCATCCCTCCTGTTGAGACATGTGTTAACCCATGGCTCAATATTGCCGGCCATTTATACAAGTTTCTTGGTAGGATAGGTTTGTATTCTAGTCATATATATGTTGCCTTGTAATTTTGCTCCATTTTTTTTTTTATCCAAACTTCTCTTTTAGTTTGTGGACTTTGTTCTCACATTTATTTTAAGGTAGTTTGATCTAGAGTTGTGCATTCTTGCACTGTCAACACAGTTGTGTCACCTGTTGCTGACGCTTTTGCTGTTTCGTCTGCAAATGCATTTCCTAGGGAAACACTATCTGTGCCAGACGTATGTGCTGCACATTTACATATTGCTAATGCTTTTGGAAGTTGCACCGCTTGCAATAGATCTGTCAAAAGTTCAACATGTGTTACTAGTTTCCCTGTTTTCATGCCTCTGTTCTTCCAATATTGTGCAAAAGTATGAACTGTAGCATATGTATATTGACTATCAGTATAGATAGTTACTTCTTTGTTTTTCATTAATTTACATGCTTCAGTTAGTGCTATTAATTCAGCAGCCTGTGCTGAATAATATGATGGCAGTTGTTCTGCTTTTAGCACCGTTGTGTGTGTTACAACTGCATCTCCTGTCAGGGTTTTACGTAGTTCATTCTTTTTAGAAGAACCATCTACAAATATCACTTCTCCTTTTTGTAATGGTTGGTCTCTCAGATCGGCTCTGCTTTAAGCTGTCTGTTTTGCTAGTTCCTGGCAATCATCTTGTACACAATCCTCTAGGAGGGGTAACAACATAGCAGGATTCAGAGTTGTACATCTTTCAATGGTCAGATGGGGTTGTGACAGCAAAGTAGACATGCAAGACAGATGTCTAGCCGGTGATTTGTCTCCATGTTGTTGAGCTAATACAGAGGTCACAAAATATCCTTTGCAATCTACCATTTGAACAAAAGGTTTACTATAATCTGGTAATGCTAGTGCTGTGCTAGATACCAAAACTTGTTTTATTTTACAGAATGCTTCTTCAGCCTCTGCATTCCAGCATAATGGGGATGTCATTTTTAGATCTTCTTCATACATTAATTTACTCAAAGGTGCAGTTATTTCTGCATAGTTAGGCACCCAAGTTCTACAATACTGACATCATCTATTTATTTATTTTTTCACTAGTTTAGGAGCTTGGAGGATTGCAGTTTCTTCTGTCTTCCACTATTATTCATCCTCCTGCACTAAGATTGTGTCCCAAGTATTTTATCTGTTCTTTTGACATCTGCAGCTTGTTCTTTACTTGCTTTGTGACCTTCTTCAGCTAAATATTTTAGGAGTGCTATAGTGTCTTTTTACATGTCTCCATATCAGGGGAGGCTTGTAAAATATCATTTACATACAGGAGCACTTGGCTTCCCCCTACTTGCACTCATCACTTGAGAGTAAATAGTTGGACCCTCAGTCTTGGGAAAGTCTGGTATATGTGTATCTTTTCCCCCCAAAGGTGAAGGTGAACCAGAATTGACCTTTTTTTTTTTTTTTTTTTACTGGCACCGAAAAGAATGCGTTACTGATATCTACTACAGTGAACACTTTGCATCTGGTCTTAAAGTATTTAGCAGCGTATGAGGGTCAGGAACACACGGAGCTCTTTGAATTACAGCATTATTTACTGCTTGTAAATCTTGCACCATGCGCCATCCTTCAGATGGTGCTTGCCTTTTTACTGGAAAAATAGGAGTGTTGCAGGGGGAGTCTTCGCACTAATTATTACTCCTGCAGCAATTAAATCCTCAATTACAGGTTTTATTCCCTCTTGTGCATCCTGTTTTAATGGATATTGTCTTTCCATTGTTGATTTTTTACTTTTATACAGGGAGATGTGAGGTGGGGTCCACATCCGATACAGGTTGGAATTTTCACCAGACTGCTGTACTTTCTGAATCTCCATACTAATAAGTTACTGTGATTTTAGCAGGAGTGTCTTTCCCTAGTTTAGCTTCGTATTCTCTATCTGGTCCAGGTGTAGGTATTTGTGCTTGTCCTAACAACAACAAGTGTCTCTGCCCAAAAGATTGACTGGACATTCTGGAAACATTAAGATGGACAGCTGACAAGACAGTCCAGATGGATCTGGGTCTCTTATCCACACGGGTTCTTTCTCTGGCACCTGAGTCAGCTTTCCACTGGCAGATCTCACAGTGACACTTGTTTGATTTGTTTTAAACCCTGATATCCACATAGTATATTGTAATATAGTATGTATCTGCGATACAGTACTCTTATTATAGTTCATATTTTGTATTTTATATTGTATTTTATTCTATTTTTTATCTTTGTACCGCTGCTACAATGACCTTATTTCCCCTCTGGGATAAATAAAGTTATCTATCTATCTATTTATTTATCAATCTAGTCATCTATTTATTTATCTATTAGTTATCTGCAGGTAGTCCTGCAGGCACCTATGTCACATAAAAAGGTAAAAGGTTTACCGTTCACATACAAAATGACCTCTGGTTTTATACTATGCATATAGAGCAGGTCCTGATCATTTAACAGCACTTCCCCTGTGTCCCTGTCTGTTCTGCTCTCTCTGAAAAACTCCTTGGTAGTAAATCTCCTCTTTCTGTCCTGAAAGAAAATACTAACATAATCCCTGCACTACGACCTTTGGCCCTGCAGCAACCATTGGCTTTGCAGCAGCTCCTTTTTCTTCACTTTCCTCATCCCTATGTCTCTCCTTTCTTCCTGTCACTAGCCCTGTCTCATCATCCTTTCATCCTATAAAACAGCACCTCTTTTGCTTTAACGTTCTCTACACTTTCAAGTATCTGTCTTTTATTTTTTTTTTTTCCACAGCCTTCATCCAATACTCCGTATCCTCATACCCTTCTTGTTTCATCTTTATGGGATTCTTTTTGGTCTTTGTTTTTTTTTTTTAATTGCATCTTGTAGTGCAGTTATTTTTTGTGTGTTCGGCCGGCCTTCAAATTTTTACTGTTTTATCCATTTATTTATTTAATTTTATCAGGATCCTGTTTTTTCTATAACATTCCAATCTTTAATTAACAGTTCATCTTTTAGTTCGATTTTGCTTCCCCCTTTTCCCATTTTTGAGATTTTGGTCCAGTCCTATTAACACATAGGGTGTTCTAAAAACTGGTTTTAGTCAGTAGGGTAGCGATTAAACTACCTTTTGTGGTAACTCTCACTTCAACTCTTTCGAGTGGAGAATTCTTGCCTTTGCATCCACAATAGGCTCGCTACTTGTATTCCTACTGTTTTGCATGAGGTAAAATACCTAGTGGTATTTTGATCTCCAATTACACTCACAATCACACTTTCATTCACACAATTTTACCGTTTTTTTCTTCTGAACTTTTAAGACGTCCGGACCCCACTTGTCCTTTTACACAGAGCTTTCGGGTCTCTGTCTCCCAGTGGGTTTAGCATCACAGGAACCCGCCGTCCTTTACACGGAGTTTTTAATTTTCATTTATTATCATTTTTTATTTTTAGTTTTAGTTTTAAATATTTTTTTGCGGACCTCCGTTGCCTCTACGGGATTTAAGTGATCGCTTTTACCTGATAGTGTCTAGAATTGTCAGGGCTTTATACACGCAATGATCCTCAGTCATTCGTCATCTTTTTAAGTGAAACTTCACTCACCACTGTGGCACCACTGTTGTCTTTCCCCTTCACGGATTACCGTCAGCCGTCGGATCCCAGCGGGTGAGCTGATTTCCAGTCCTGGAAAAGGATCTTAAAAGACTCACTCTATGGAGTCTGCCGTGGCCACGGTCTTTCCTGGAGTCCCCCACACCCGCTGGAATCCTTCAGGCGTATTGGCATCCGGCTCGAAGGACCAAATAAATGTCAGGTTTAAGCAACCTAAAACACCCAAAACTTAACAAAAGAGAGAAAGACAAGAGTTATTTTACTTGCAAGGAGAACGGACAGAGATCTGCTCAGTTACAAATCTCCTACCGATCTGAGGTAATCTCTGCCGGACCCCTTCATTTTATTGGCTTTTGGTGGTTACAATGTATACAATGAATTACCATTCTTAAGGTGAGGGTCACATAGCTGCTGAGCAGGGTCTGTGTTTCCACAGACCCCCCTTTTGGTGACACATTAACAGTCAGGCTTATCTGATTTCCTTGACCTGCAAAGCACCTCTGCACAACTTGGCTATACACACACACCAAGTAATGTTAGTTAAAATGCAAAGGCAATTTGAGTAAATATGAGATTACTTTATGCACATTTATTATTTATACAGTTTTCATCTGTTTTAAGTCGTTTCATAACGTATTTGTGGTGTTTTCGTCTGATTTTAGTCGTTTCATCACGTTTTTGTTGGTGTTTTTGTCTGTTTTTAGTCGTTTTGTCACGTTTTAGTGGTATTTTAAACAGTTATTAGTTGTTTTGTCATGTTTCTGTGGAATTTTTCGTCTGTTTTTAGTAGTTTCATCACGTTTTTGTGGTGTTTTCGTCTGTTTTTAGTCGTTTTGCCATGTTTTTGTGGTGTTTTGCGTCTGTTTTAAGTCGTTTCATAACGTATTTGTGGTGTTTTCGTCTGATTTTAGTCGTTTCATCACGTTTTTGTTGGTGTTTTTGTCTGTTTTTAGTCGTTTTGTCACGTTTTAGTGGTATTTTAAACAGTTATTAGTTGTTTTGTCATGTTTCTGTGGAATTTTTCGTCTGTTTTTAGTAGTTTCATCACGTTTTTGTGGTGTTTTCGTCTGTTTTTAGTCGTTTTGCCATGTTTTTGTGGTGTTTTGCGTCTGTTTTAGTCGTTTCATCACATTTTTGTGGTGTTTCGTCTGTTTTTAGTTGTCTTATCACGTTTTGTTGTGTTTTCATCTGTTTTTTTGTCGTTTCATCACGTTTTTGTGGTGTTTTCATCAGTTTTTAGTCATTTTTGTCATGTATTTGTGGTGTTTTCATCAGTTTAAAGTCGTTTCATAACGTATTTGTGGTGTTTTCGTCTGATTTTAGTCGTTTCATCATGTTTTTGTGGAGTTTTGCGTCTGTTTTTAGTCGTTTTGTCATGTCTTTTGGTGTTTTCGTCTGTTTTTAGTCGTTTTGTCACCTTTTTGTGGTGCTTTCACCCGTTTTTAGTCATTTTGTAATGTTTTTGTGGTGTTTTCGTCTGTTTTTTGGTCGTTTCATCGCGTTTTGTGGTGCTTTCATCCGTTTTTAGTCGTTTCATAATGTTTTTGTGGAGTTTTGCGTCTGTTTTTAGTTGTTTTGTCACGTTTTAGTGGTGTTTTCATCTGTTTTTAGTCGTTTTGTCATATTTCTGTGGAGTTTTGCGTCTGTTTTTAGTCGTTTTTTCATGTTTTAGTGGTGTTTTGCGTCTGTTTTAAGTCGTTTCATAACGTATTTGTGGTGTTTTCGTCTGATTTTAGTCGTTTCATCACGTTTTTGTTGGTGTTTTTGTCTGTTTTTAGTCGTTTTGTCACGTTTTAGTGGTATTTTAAACAGTTATTAGTTGTTTTGTCATGTTTCTGTGGAATTTTTCGTCTGTTTTTAGTAGTTTCATCACGTTTTTGTGGTGTTTTCGTCTGTTTTTAGTCGTTTTGCCATGTTTTTGTGGTGTTTTGCGTCTGTTTTAGTCGTTTCATCACATTTTTGTGGTGTTTCGTCTGTTTTTAGTTGTCTTATCACGTTTTGTTGTGTTTTCATCTGTTTTTTTGTCGTTTCATCACGTTTTTGTGGTGTTTTCATCAGTTTTTAGTCATTTTTGTCATGTATTTGTGGTGTTTTCATCAGTTTAAAGTCGTTTCATAACGTATTTGTGGTGTTTTCGTCTGATTTGAGTCGTTTCATCATGTTTTTGTGGAGTTTTGCGTCTGTTTTTAGTCGTTTTGTCATGTCTTTTGGTGTTTTCGTCTGTTTTTAGTCGTTTTGTCACCTTTTTGTGGTGCTTTCACCCGTTTTTAGTCATTTTGTAATGTTTTTGTGGTGTTTTCGTCTGTTTTTTGGTCGTTTCATCGCGTTTTGTGGTGCTTTCATCCGTTTTTAGTCGTTTCATAATGTTTTTGTGGAGTTTTGCGTCTGTTTTTAGTTGTTTTGTCACGTTTTAGTGGTGTTTTCATCTGTTTTTAGTCGTTTTGTCATATTTCTGTGGAGTTTTGCGTCTGTTTTTAGTCGTTTTTTCATGTTTTAGTGGTGTTTTCATCTGTTTTTTAGTGGTTTCATCATGTTTTTGGGGTGTTTTTGTCTGTTTTTAGTCGTTTCATCACGTTTTTGTGGTGTTTTTATCTGTTTTTAGTCGTTTCATCATGTTTTTGTGGAGTTTTGCGTCTGTTTTTAGTCGTTTTTTTCATGTTTTAGTGGTGTTTTCATCTGTTTTTTAGTGGTTTCATCATGTTTTTGGGGTGTTTTTGTCTGTTTTTAGTCGTTTCATCACGTTTTTGTGGTGTTTTTATCTGTTTTTAGTCGTTTCATCATGTTTTTGTGGAGTTTTGCGTCTGTTTTTAGTCGTTTTGTCATGTCTTTTGGTGTTTTCGTCTGTTTTTAGTCGTTTTGTCACCTTTTTGTGGTGCTTTCACCCGTTTTTAGTCATTTTGTAATGTTTTTGTGGTGTTTTCGTCTGTTTTTTGGTCGTTTCATCGCGTTTTGTGGTGCTTTCATCCGTTTTTAGTCGTTTCATAATGTTTTTGTGGAGTTTTGCGTCTGTTTTTAGTTGTTTTGTCACGTTTTAGTGGTGTTTTCATCTGTTTTTAGTCGTTTTGTCATATTTCTGTGGAGTTTTGCGTCTGTTTTTAGTCGTTTTTTCATGTTTTAGTGGTGTTTTCATCTGTTTTTTAGTGGTTTCATCATGTTTTTGGGGTGTTTTTGTCTGTTTTTAGTCGTTTCATCACGTTTTTGTGGTGTTTTTATCTGTTTTTAGTCGTTTCATCATGTTTTTGTGGAGTTTTGCGTCTGTTTTTAGTCGTTTTGTCATGTTCTTGTGGTGTTTTCATCTGTTTTTGGTCGTTTTGTGACCTTTTTGTGGTGCTTTCACCCGTTTTTAGTCGTTTTGTAATGTTTTTGTGGTGTTTTCGTCTGTTTTTTGGTTGTTTCCTCGCGATTTGTGGTGCTTTCATCCGTTTTTAGTCGTTTCGTAATGTTTTTGTGGAGTTTTGCGTCTGTTTTTAGTCGTTTTGTCACGTTTTAGTGGTGTTTTCATCTGTTTTTAGTCATTTTTGTAATGTTTTTGGGATGTTTTCATCCGTTTTAAGTCGTTTTGTAATGTTTTTGTGGTGTTTTCGTCTGTTTTTTGGTCCTTTCATTGCGTTTTGTGGTGTTTTCATCTGTTTTGAGGCGTTTCATTACTTTTCTGTGGTGTTTTCATCTGTTTTTAGTCGTTTTTGTGGTGTTTTCATCTGTTTTTAGTTGTTTCATCACGTTTTTGTGGTGTTTTCATCTGTTTTAAGTCGTTTCATCACGTTTTTGTGGTGTTTTCATCTGTTTTTAGTCGTTTTTCCACGTTTTTGTGGTGTTTTCAGCTGTTTTTAGTCGTTTTTGTCACCTTTTCGAGGTCTTTTCATTTGTTTTAAGTCGGTTCATCACGTTTTAGTGGTATTTTAATCAGTTTTTAGTTGTTTTTGTGGTGTCTTGCGTCTGTTTTTAGTCGTTTCATCACGTTTTTGTGTTTTTTTTCGTCTGTTTTTAGTTGTTTTTTCATGTTTTTGTGGTGTGTTTCGTCTGTTTTGAAGTTGTTTTATCAAGTTTTTGTGGTGTTTTCATCTGTTTTTAGTCATTTCATCACGATTTTGTGGAGTTTTTCTTCTGTTTTTAGTTGATTTGTCATGTTTTTGTTGAGTTTTCTGTCTGTTTTTAGTTGTTTCATCACGTTTTTGTGGTGTTTTCATTTGTTTTAAGTCGGTTCATCACGTTTTAGTGGTATTTTAATCAGTTTTTAGTTGTTTTTGTGGTGTCTTGCGTCTGTTTTTAGTCGTTTCATCACGTTTTTGTGTTTTTTTTCGTCTGTTTTTAGTTGTTTTATCATATTTTTGTGGTGTTTTGATTTTTTTTAGTCGTTTTGTCATGTTTTTGTGGTGTTTTTATCCGTTTTTAGTCGCTTTCTCATGTTTTTGTGGTGTTTTCGTCTGTTTTTAGTCTTTTAATCACGTTTTTGTGGTGTTTTCATCTGTTTTAAGTCGTTTCAAATTGTTTTTGTGGAGTTTTGCGTCTGTTTTTAGTCGTTTTGTCATGTTTTTTTGGTGTTGTCTGTTTTTAATCATTTTGTCACGTTTTAGTGGTGCCTTTCGTCCTTATTAAGTCGTTTTATCACATATTTGTGGTGTTTTCTTGTGTTTTTTGTCGTTTCATCACGTTTTTGTGGTGTTTTTCGTCTGTTTTTAGCTGTTTTGACATGTTTTTGTGGTGCTTTCATCCGTTTTTAGTCGTTTCATAATGTTTTTGTGGAGTTTTGCGTCTGTTTTTAGTTGTTTTGTCACGTTTTAGTGGTGTTTTCATCTGTTCTTAGTCGTTTTGTCATATTTCTGTGGAGTTTTGCGTCTGTTTTTAGTCGTTTTTTCATGTTTTAGTGGTGTTTTCATCTGTTTTTTAGTGGTTTCATCATGTTTTTGGGGTGTTTTTGTCTGTTTTTAGTCGTTTCATCACGTTTTTGTGGTGTTTTTATCTGTTTTTAGTCGTTTCATCATGTTTTTGTGGAGTTTTGCGTCTGTTTTTATTTGTTTTGTCATGTTCTTGTGGTGTTTTCATCTGTTTTTGGTCGTTTTCTGACCTTTTTGTGGTGCTTACCCGTTTTTAGTCGTTTTGTAATGTTTTTGTGGTGTTTTCGTCTGTTTTTTGGTTGTTTCCTCGCGATTTGTGGTGCTTTCATCCGTTTTTAGTCGTTTCGTAATGTTTTTGTGGAGTTTTGCGTCTGTTTTTAGTCGTTTTGTCACGTTTTAGTGGTGTTTTCATCTGTTTTTAGTCATTTTTGTAATGTTTTTGGGATGTTTTCATCCGTTTTAAGTCGTTTTGTAATGTTTTTGTGGTGTTTTCGTCTGTTTTTTGGTCCTTTCATTGCGTTTTGTGGTGTTTTCATCTGTTTTGAGGCGTTTCATTACTTTTCTGTGGTGTTTTCATCTGTTTTTAGTCGTTTTTGTGGTGTTTTCATCTGTTTTTAGTTGTTTCATCACGTTTTTGTGGTGTTTTCATCTGTTTTAAGTCGTTTCATCACGTTTTTGTGGTGTTTTCATCTGTTTTTAGTCGTTTTTCCACGTTTTTGTGGTGTTTTCAGCTGTTTTTAGTCGTTTTTGTCACCTTTTCGAGGTCTTTTCATTTGTTTTAAGTCGGTTCATCACGTTTTAGTGGTATTTTAATCAGTTTTTAGTTGTTTTTGTGGTGTCTTGCGTCTGTTTTTAGTCGTTTCATCACGTTTTTGTGTTTTTTTTCGTCTGTTTTTAGTTGTTTTTTCATGTTTTTGTGGTGTGTTTCGTCTGTTTTGAAGTTGTTTTATCAAGTTTTTGTGGTGTTTTCATCTGTTTTTAGTCATTTCATCACGATTTTGTGGAGTTTTTCTTCTGTTTTTAGTTGATTTGTCATGTTTTTGTTGAGCTTTCTGTCTGTTTTTAGTTGTTTCATCACGTTTTTGTGGTGTTTTCATTTGTTTTAAGTCGGTTCATCACGTTTTAGTGGTATTTTAATCAGTTTTTAGTTGTTTTTGTGGTGTCTTGCGTCTGTTTTTAGTCGTTTCATCACGTTTTTGTGTTTTTTTTCGTCTGTTTTTAGTTGTTTTATCATATTTTTGTGGTGTTTTGATTTTTTTTAGTCGTTTTGTCATGTTTTTGTGGTGTTTTTATCCGTTTTTAGTCGCTTTCTCATGTTTTTGTGGTGTTTTCGTCTGTTTTTAGTCTTTTAATCACGTTTTTGTGGTGTTTTCATCTGTTTTAAGTCGTTTCAAATTGTTTTTGTGGAGTTTTGCGTCTGTTTTTAGTCGTTTTGTCATGTTTTTTTGGTGTTGTCTGTTTTTAATCATTTTGTCACGTTTTAGTGGTGCCTTTCGTCCTTATTAAGTCGTTTTATCACATATTTGTGGTGTTTTCTTGTGTTTTTTGTCGTTTCATCACGTTTTTGTGGTGTTTTTCGTCTGTTTTTAGCTGTTTTGACATGTTTTTGTGGTGTTTTCATCTGTTTTTAGGCGTTTCATCACGTTTTTGCACTGTTTTCATCTGATTTTAGTCTTTTTGTCACATTTTTGTGGTGTCTTGCATCTGTTTTTGGTCGTTTCATCACGTTTTTGTGGTGTGTTTCGTCTGTTTTTAGTTGTTTTATCACGTTTTTGTGGTGTTTTCATCTGTTTTTAGTCGTTTCATCACGTTTTTGTTGAGTTTTGCATCTGTTTTTAGTTGTTTCATCACGTTTTTGTGGTGTTTTCATCTGTTTTTGGTCGTTTTTGTGTTGTCTTGCGTTTGTTTTTAGTCGTTTCATCACGTCTTTGTGGTGTCTTTCGTCTGTTTATAGTTGTTTTATCACGTTTTTTCATGTTCTTGTGGTGTTTTTGTCTGTTCTTAGTGGTTTCATCACTTTTTTTATGGTGTTTTCATCTGTTTTTAGTCGTTTCATCAAATTCTTGTGGTTTTCTCATCTGTTTTTAGTCGTTTTATCACGTTTTTGTGGTGTTTTCATCTGTTTTTAGTCATTTTTGTAATGTTTTTGTGATGTTTTCATCTGTTTTAAGTTGTTTTGTTATGTTTTTATGGTGTTTTCGTCTGTTTTTAGTCGTTTCATCACGTTTTTGTTGTGTTTTCATCTGTTTTAAGTCGTTTCATAATGTTTTTGTGGAGTTTTGCGTCTGTTTTTAGTCGTTTTGTCATGTTTTTTTGGTGTTGTCTGTTTTTAATCATTTTGTCACGTTTTAGTGGTGCCTTTCGTCCTTATTAAGTCGTTTCATCACATATTTGTGGTGTTTTCTTGTGTTTTTTGTCGTTTCATCACGTTTTTGTGGTGTTTTTCGTCTGTTTTTAGCTGTTTTGACATGTTTTTGTGGTGTTTTCATCTGTTTTTAGGCGTTTCATCACGTTTTTGCACTGTTTTCATCTGATTTTAGTCTTTTTGTCACATTTTTGTGGTGTCTGGCATCTGTTTTTGGTCGTTTCATCACGTTTTTGTGGTGTGTTTCGTCTGTTTTTAGTTGTTTTATCACGTTTTTGTGGTGTTTTCATCTGTTTTTAGTCGTTTCATCACGTTTTTGTTGAGTTTTGCATCTGTTTTTAGTTGTTTCATCACGTTTTTGTGGTGTTTTCATCTGTTTTTGGTCGTTTTTGTGTTGTCTTGCGTTTGTTTTTAGTCGTTTCATCACGTCTTTGTGGTGTCTTTCGTCTGTTTATAGTTGTTTTATCACGTTTTTTCATGTTCTTGTGGTGTTTTTGTCTGTTCTTAGTGGTTTCATCACTTTTTTTATGGTGTTTTCATCTGTTTTTAGTCGTTTCATCATGTTTTTGTGGTGTTTTTGTCTTTTTTTAGTTGTTTTATCATGTTTTTGTGGTGTTTTAATCTGTTTTTAGACGTTTCATCACGTTTTTGCGCAGTTTTCATCTGTTTTTAGTCTTTTTGTCACATTTTTGTGGTGTCTTGCTTCTGTTTTTAGTCGTTTCATCACGTTTTTGTTGAGTTTTGTATCTGTTTTTAGTTGTTTCATCACGTTTTTGTGGTGTTTTCATCTGTTTTTAGTCGTTTTTGTGGTGTATTGAGTTTGTTTTTAGTCGTTTTATCACGTTTTTGTGGTGTGATTCGTCTGTTTATAGTTGTTTTATCACGTTTTTGTGGTATTTTCATCAGTTTTTAGTATTTTTTGTCACGTTTTTGTGGTGTTTTCATCTGTTTTTAGTCGTTTCATCATGTTTTTCTGGAGTTTTGCGTCTGCTTTTAGTTGTTTTGTCATGTTCTTGTGGTGTTTTCGTCTGTTTTTAGTCGTTTTGTCACATTTTTGTGGTGTTTTCATCTGTTTTAAGTCGGTTCATAACGTTTTTGTTGTGTTTCTTCTGTTTTTAGTAATTCCATCACGTTTTTGTGTTGTTTTCGTCTTTTTTTAGTTGTTTTATTATATATTTGTGGTGTTTTCATCTGTTTTTAAGTCTTTTTTGCGGTGTCTTGCGTCTGTTTTTAGTCGTTTCATCATGTTTTTGTGGTGTGTTTCATCTGTTTATAGTTGTTTTATCACGTTTTTGTGGTGTTTTCATCCGTCTTTAGTAATTTTTGTCATGTTTTTGTGGTGTTTTCATCTGTTTTAGGTCGTTTCATAACATATTTGTGGTGTTTTCGTCTGTTTCTAGTCGTTTCATCACGTTTTTGTGGTGGTTTCGTCTGTTTTTAGTCGTTTAGTCATGTGTTTGTGGTGTTTTGCGTCTGTTTTAAGTCGTTTCATCACATATTTGTGGTGTTTTTGTCTGTTTTTAGTCGTTTTATCACGTTTTTGTGGTGTTTTGATATGTTTATAGTTGTCTTGTCATTTTTTTGTGGTGTTTTCATTTGTTTTTAGTCGTTTTGTCATGTTTTTGTGGAGTTTTGCGTCTGTTTTCAGTCGTTTCATCATGTTTTGTGGAGTTTTGCGTCTGTTTTTTGTCTTTACATCATATTTTTGTGGTGTTTTTGTCTTTTTTTAGTTGTTTTATCACGTTTTGTGGTGTTTTCATCCGTTTTTAGTCATTTTTGTCATGTTTATGTGGTGTTTTCATCTGTTTATAGTTGTTTCACCACGTTTTTGTGGTGTGTTTCGTCTGTTTTTAGTTGTCTTTTCACGTTTTGTGGTGTTTTCATCTGTTTTTAGTCGTTTCATCACGTTTTTGTGGTGTTTTCATCCGATTTTAGTCATTTTTGTCATGTTTTTGTGGTGTTTTCATCTGTTTTTAGTCTTTTTTGCGGTGTCTTGCGTCTGTTTTTAGTCGTTTCATCATGTTTTTGTGGTGTGTTTCGTCTGTTTTAAGTCGGTTCATAACGTTTTTGTTGTGTTTCTTCTGTTTTTAGTAATTCCATCACGTTTTTGTGTTGTTTTCGTCTTTTTTTAGTTGTTTTATTATATATTTGTGGTGTTTTCATCTGTTTTTAAGTCTTTTTTGCGGTGTCTTGCGTCTGTTTTTAGTCGTTTCATCATGTTTTTGTGGTGTGTTTCATCTGTTTATAGTTGTTTTATCACGTTTTTGTGGTGTTTTCATCCGTCTTTAGTAATTTTTGTCATGTTTTTGTGGTGTTTTCATCTGTTTTAGGTCGTTTCATAACATATTTGTGGTGTTTTCGTCTGTTTCTAGTCGTTTCATCACGTTTTTGTGGTGGTTTCGTCTGATTTTAGTCGTTTAGTCATGTGTTTGTGGTGTTTTGCGTCTGTTTTAAGTCGTTTCATCACATATTTGTGGTGTTTTTGTCTGTTTTTAGTCGTTTTATCACGTTTTTGTGGTGTTTTGATATGTTTATAGTTGTCTTGTCATTTTTTTGTGGTGTTTTCATTTGTTTTTAGTCGTTTTGTCATGTTTTTGTGGAGTTTTGCGTCTGTTTTCAGTCGTTTCATCATGTTTTGTGGAGTTTTGCGTCTGTTTTTTGTCTTTACATCATATTTTTGTGGTGTTTTTGTCTTTTTTTAGTTGTTTTATCACGTTTTGTGGTGTTTTCATCCGTTTTTAGTCATTTTTGTCATGTTTATGTGGTGTTTTCATCTGTTTATAGTTGTTTCACCACGTTTTTGTGGTGTGTTTCGTCTGTTTTTAGTTGTCTTTTCACGTTTTGTGGTGTTTTCATCTGTTTTTAGTCGTTTCATCACGTTTTTGTGGTGTTTTCATCCGATTTTAGTCATTTTTGTCATGTTTTTGTGGTGTTTTCATCTGTTTTTAGTCTTTTTTGCGGTGTCTTGCGTCTGTTTTTAGTCGTTTCATCATGTTTTTGTGGTGTGTTTCGTCTGTTTATAGTTGTTTTATCACATTTTTGTGCTGTTTTCATCCGTCTTTAGTCATTTTTGTCACGTATTTGTGGTGTTTTCATCTGTTTTAAGTCGTTTCATAACGTATTTGTGGTGTTTTCGTCTGATTTTAGTCGTTTCATCACGTTTTTGTTGGTGTTTTTGTCTGTTTTTAGTCGTTTTGTCACGTTTTAGTGGTATTTTAAACAGTTATTAGTTGTTTTGTCATGTTTCTGTGGAATTTTTCGTCTGTTTTTAGTAGTTTCATCACGTTTTTGTGGTGTTTTCGTCTGTTTTTAGTCGTTTTGCCATGTTTTTGTGGTGTTTTGCGTCTGTTTTAAGTCGTTTCATAACGTATTTGTGGTGTTTTCGTCTGATTTTAGTCGTTTCATCACGTTTTTGTTGGTGTTTTTGTCTGTTTTTAGTCGTTTTGTCACGTTTTAGTGGTATTTTAAACAGTTATTAGTTGTTTTGTCATGTTTCTGTGGAATTTTTCGTCTGTTTTTAGTAGTTTCATCACGTTTTTGAGGTGTTTTCGTCTGTTTTTAGTCGTTTTGCCATGTTTTTGTGGTGTTTTGCGTCTGTTTTAGTCGTTTCATCACATTTTTGTGGTGTTTCGTCTGTTTTTAGTTGTCTTATCACGTTTTGTTGTGTTTTCATCTGTTTTTTTGTCGTTTCATCACGTTTTTGTGGTGTTTTCATCAGTTTTTAGTCATTTTTGTAATGTATTTGTGGTGTTTTCATCAGTTTAAAGTCGTTTCATAACGTATTTGTGGTGTTTTCGTCTGATTTTAGTCGTTTCATCACGTTTTTGTTGGTGTTTGTCTGTTTTTAGTCGTTTTGTCACGTTTTAGTGGTATTTTAAACAGTTTTTAGTCGTTTTGTCATGTTTCTGTGGAATTTTTCGTCTGTTTTTAGTCGTTTCATCACGTTTTTGTGGTGTTTTCGTCTGTTTTTAGTCGTTTTGCCATGTTTTTGTGGTGTTTTGCGTCTCTTTTTAGTCGTTTCATCACGTTTTTGTGGTGTTTTCATCCGTGTTTAGTCATTTTTATAATGTTTTTGTGGAGTTTTGCGTCTGTTTTTAGTCGTTTTGTCATGTTTTTGTGGTGTTGTCTGTTTTTAATCGTTTTGTCACGTTTTAGTGGTGTTTTCATCTGTTTTCAGTCGTTTTGTCATGTTCCTTTGGAGTTTTGCGTCTGATTTTAGTCTATTCATCATGTTTTTGTGGAGTTTCGCGTCTGTTTTTAGTCGTTTCATCACGTTTTTGTGGTGTGTTTCGTCTGTTTTTAGTTGTCTTATCACGTTTTGTGGTGTTTTAATCTGTTTTTAGACGTTTCATCACGTTTTTGCGCAGTTTATATCTGTTTTTAGTCTTTTTGTCACATTTTTGTGGTGTCTTGCCTCTGTTTTTAGTCGTTTCATCACGTTTTTGTGGTGTGTTTCGTCTGTTTTTAGTTGTTTTATCACATTTTTGTGGTGTTTTCAACTGTTTTTAGTCGTTTCATCACGTTTTGTTGAGTTTTGCATCTGTTTTTAGTTGTTTCATCACGTTTTTGTGGTGTTTTCATCTGTTTTTAGTCGTTTTTGTGGTGTCTTGTGTTTGTTTTTAGTCGTTTCATCACGTTTTTGTGGTGTTTTTCGTCTGATTATAGTTGTTTTATCATGTTTCTGTGGTATTTTCATCCGTTTTTAGTCTTTTTTGTCACGTTTTTGTGGTGTTTCATCTGTTTTTAGTCGTTTCATCATGTTTTTCTGGAGTTTTGCGTCTGTCTTTAGTTGTTTTGTCATGTTCTTGTGGTGTTTTCGTCTGTTTTTAGTCGTTTTGTCACATTTTTGTGGTGTTTTCATCTGTTTTAAGTCGGTTGATAACGTCTTTGTTTTGTTTTCGTCTGTTTTTAGTAATTCCATCACGTTTTTGTGGTGTTTTCATCTTTTTTTAGTTGTTTTATCATCTTTTTGTGGTGTTTTCATCTGTTTTAAGTGGTTTCATCACGTTTTTGTGGTGTTTTCATCTGTTTTTAGTTTTTTTTGCAGTGTCTTGCGTCTGTTTTTAGTCGTTTCATCACGTTTTTGTGGTGTGTTTCGTCTGTTTATAGTTGTTTTATCACGTTTTTGTGGTGTTTTCATCCGTCTTTAGTTATTTTTGTCACGTTTTTGTGGTGTTTTCATCTGTTTTTAGTCGTTTCATCACGTTTTTGTGGTGTGTTTCGTTTGTTTTTAGTTGTGTTATCACGTTTTGTGGTGTTTTCATCTGTTTTTAGTTGTTTCATCACGTTTTTGTGGTGTTTTCCTCGGTTTTTAGTCGTTAAGTCATGTGTTTGTGGTGTTTTGCGTCTGTTTTAAGTCGTTTCATCACAGATTTGTGGTGTTTTCGTCTGTTTTTAGTCGTTTTATCACATATTTGTGGTGTTTTCGTCTGTTTTTAGTAGTTTCATAATGTTTTTGTGGAGTTTTGCGTCTTTTTTTAGTCGTTTTGTCATGTTTTTGTGGAGTCTTGGTCTGTTTTTAGTCGTTTTGTCAGGTTATTTGGTGTTTTCATCTGTTTTTAGTTGTTTCATCACATTTTTGTGGAGTTTTGCGTCTGTTTATAGTCGTTTTGCATTGTTTTATGGAGCTTTGCGTCTGTTTTTAGTCATTTTGTCATGTTTTTGTGGTGTCTTCATCCGTTTTTAGTCGTTTTGTCATGTTTTTGTGGGTTTTTCGTCTGTTTTTAGTCGTTTCATCACGTTTTTGTGGTGTTTTCATCTGTTTTTAGTCGTTTCATAATGTTTTTGTGGAGTTTTGCGTCTGTTTTTAGTCGTTTTCTCAAGTTTTTGTGGTGTTGCCTGTTTTTAATCGTTTTGTCACGTTTTAGTGGTGTTTTCATCTGTTTTTAGTCGTTTTGTAATGTTTCTGTGGAGTTTTGTGTCTGTTTTTAGTCGTGTAGCGCCTCTCTAGTGTATTTAACTATTAGTGAGAGGTGGCTAACCTGAGCTCTTTTTAACTATCCAACAATAAGGTGGGGTCTCTGCAATAAAGTTTAAAGTACACAAAAACCATATGTTTGAAGAGTAATCTTTTTAAATGTTGTCTTAACTTCACCTTTAAATCAAGTTTTTAACCATCAATTTTACTCTCTTATGAATTTAAATACTCTTGTAATAATAGTACTTTCAATCACCTTTTTTAAACTTAGGATTATTCTTATTGACCTTAATGAACTTAAAAAATACTACACTTAGTGACACAACTGTTTAGTGTAAATAAGAAAATAAAATGTTTACTCACAAATTATATTAAACAGTTACACACACTTTTTCAAAACCTTTTCAAACAATAATATCACTGTAACCCTTAAATGAGCCCCATGAAAATAAAATAGCCGGCAAAGAAATAAAAAGTCAATATTTAAAAAATACTGTTCATCCGATGCAGGCCCGATGCAATTCGGATATGTTGTAGCCGCCAGCAAATGGCTGCTCCGCCTCCACTGGGCAGAAGAAAAAAGAGGAGATACCTTACTCCACAGGTGTTGTAGCCACACACACCTGAGCTGAAGAACCGATGAAACAGGAAGATAGGTGAAGAGATGATCCACACAGGAAAGGAAGTCACACGTGGCTGTTGATAACGCTGTGGCTCGGCTCCGTTGTCCACAGCTCCACTCACGCTTTCACACAGGCTCTGCCGTCCGAGTCGCTAGCCGCTAGCTCGTTAGCAACGTCGGTGTACGCTACTAGCCACTTGGTTAGCCGCTAGCTTCACTTATTTCACGGATATTAGGTTGAGTTGTCCACTCAAACAGACAGAGAAATCATCACAAAGTCCTAGTCGAACACCTCCACGACCCTGCTGACAAACATTTTCGCTACAGTCTCTTTTCCTACACTCTTACACCAGGCTCCGCTCGATCTTCCTTTCTCCCGTTCTTCGCTAAATTCCCCCCCTTCAAAATAAAATACATTCACAACCATTTGTGTGTCTATGTCTTCCTGTACTCTCAGGCATAGTTACAGACATTTATAAACAACAAATACTTAACATTTTAAATGCATACTTCAATACATCAATAACATTAACCAACATTCACTTTTTTAACTGAATGATTTTTAACTTATGTTTTTAATCTTAAAGGACATTTATTTACCATGAACTTATTTGTCTCTCTTAACTACTATTTATTATGCAATTAATTTATTATCTTGGACATATGCTTTTTTTTAATATCATCAATTTACACTGGGCTACACTCTCCCCCTTTTTAAATGTCTGAGTGTCCTCATCAGACTTAAATGAACTTAAAGAGTCCTAAGAGTGTAACAACTCAGTATGACTAGTGTTTTCCTATTTTGATGACTATGCCTCTGTGAACAATAGTCAGTGGCTGATCTCTGGATTTACCAGGCTCATCATATGTAAGTCTAATAGTCGGCTTAGCAGTTCTCTTTGATCTAGGTCTAGACTCAGGTTTGGTTCTCACTCTTCTGTTCTGATCCTCAATCACTTCCTCTTCCTGGTCAGACCCAGATCCAGTTTCACTGATCTCTTCCAATGTTATTTCTCTTTCACACCTCTCATTCTTCTCACCCTCAGGTTCGAGTTCAGATTGGTGATCCTCCTCTTCAGGGTCATACATATTCTCATTAGCAGATTCAGATTCCTGGTCATTATCGTTTTCCAAATCATTGTCCGGTTCTGGTTCAAGGTCAGGTTCTGTGTCAACTACTGACTTGGAGGCAGATGTTACTCTCGGGACTAAGTCTCTCCGTCTTGCAGGATGAGTGACATAATACTCCATGTCAGAGGACGAGTCAGAAAACTCCTGAAACTCCTGAGTCTCTGGTCTTGTTTCTCTTTGACTTTGCCTACGAGTGACTGCTCGGGTCTTGGGCCTAGCAGGTGGATCTTCAACCTGATTAGAGGGTGGTATTCTCACAAGCTGCCCTATAGGGAGAAGGTGGTCCCTGTGGATGGTCTTTGTCCCTGGCGTTTCATCCTCCCTTTTGATCTTGAACACAGGTAGGTTGGGCATTTTTCCCATGACAACATAGGGGGCAGGATTCCACTTACTCTCCAGCTTGTGCTTGCCTTTTAGGCCCAAGTTCCGGAGCAGAACTCTGTCGCCAATCTCTATAGACTGAAAGGTAACTTTGCTGTCATACAACCTCCGGTTTCTCTGATGCCTTTTGTTTGCAGCCTCTGAGGCTAACTGGTAGGCCTGCTTCAAGTCTTCTTTCAGTTTTGTGACATATTGGGTATGGCCTACCTCTTCAATGCCATCTGGGGACGTCCCAAAGCATACATCCGCTGGGAGTCTCGCTTCTCGGCCAAACATGAGGTGGTATGGAGAGTACCCCGTGGCGTCACACTTTGTACTATTGTACGCATGGACCAAGTATGGCACATGTTGGCTCCATGAACGCTTCTTCTCCCTGCCCAGCGTACCCAGCATAGAGAGTAACGTCCGGTTAAATCTCTCCGGCTGAGGGTCTCCCTGCGGATGATAAGGTGTTGTCCGCGACTTGCGTATTCCCATCAAGGTCAACAGTTCCCTGATCAATCGACTCTCAAAATCCCTTCCTTGATCCGAATGGATCCTTGAGGGCAGTCCATAGTGTACAAAGTATTTCTCCATTAGGACCCTTGCCACAACTGGTGCCTTCTGACTTCTTGTTGGAAAAGCCTGCGCGTACCTTTTAAAATGGTCCGTGACCACCAACACATTGCTTATGCCTTTGGAGTCAGGCTCCATGGAAAGGAAATCCATGCACACTAAATCCATAGGCCCATGGCTTATAATCTGGTGCAATGGAGCAGCTCTCTGTACTGGTGTCTTGTGAGTGATGCATTCTCCACAATTCCTAATGTACTCTTCTACATCCAAAGACATCCTAGGCCAAAAGAATCTATTGCGAAGCAGGTCAACCGTTCTCTCTTGCCCAAGGTGCCCAAGGTCGTCATGCATTGCCTTCAAGACGATCTCACGGAACTCCTTTGGTAGGACCAACTGACCCACCACTTCCCCAGAGGGTCTTTTACTGTAACGGTACAGGAGTCCATCTTTCATAGACAGCTTTCCAGACTCTCTTTTCAACCTCGACAACTCTGGACTCATGTTTGCCTCCTCTGGCCAGCCTCCATCCTTATGAGCCTTGATGGCTGGTCCAATGGCCTCATCATTTTCTTGAGCATTCTTTAGACTTTGCTTACTCATGAGTTCCAATGACTTTAACTCCATATGTGTAGGAAATGCATACATGTCAGGAACACAGGAGGAGGACACCCCAAGCTGTGCAACATAAACAGGCGTATGGTAGTCAGCTACTGAGGCGCAGACCTTCTGGCAGATTGTCTTGACCCCAGACTGCGGGATAGTCACCCAATCATCACCATCTGCACTTGGCATGTTTCTTGGCAACAGGTCAGCATCAATGTTCTGTCGTCCAGGACGATACTGAACATTAAACTCATATGTCGATAGAGCAGCTAGCCAGCGATGCCCTACTGCATTGAGCTTGGCTGTACTGAGCACGTACGTCAGCGGATTGTTATCTGTACGTACTGTAAATCTTGCCCCATACAAGTAGTCGTGGTACTTGTCGACTACAGCCCACTTCAGTGACAAGAATTCCAGCTGATGTATGGGGTAATTTTTCTCAGCAGAGCTCAGTTTTCGGCTTGCAAAAGCAACTGGTCTCAGGCCTTCAGGGTACTCTTGGTACAATACAGCTCCTAGACCCTTTAAGCTTGCGTCGACATGCAGAATGTATGGCTTTTGGGGATTAGCGAATGCCAGAACAGGTGCATGGGTCAGACAGTAGATGATCTGGTGAAACGCATCTGTACAGGATTCGTCCCATCTATCTCCAAAGGGTTCTGATTCCTTCAAGTAGACTTTGTCCCTATCTGGGGCATGCTTGCTTCTCTTCTGAGTTGGAGCATAGCCCTTGGTAAGTTCCGTCAGCGGTCTAACGATCGCAGAATAGTTCTGTATGAATCTACGGTAATAACCGCAAAATCCAAGAAAAGACTGCAACGTCTTCAGGTTTGTTGGCTTAGGCCAGGTGGTTACAGCCTCAATCTTGTCTGGATCAGGAGCGACCTTCGGCAGACACAATATGCCCTAGGTATTTGACCTTCGGCAAACAGATCTGACACTTGTCCACTGAAAGTTTCAGCCCGACTTCCCCAAGACGATCTAAGACCTTGAGTAGTCTCTCCTCATGTTCCTCAAGCGTCTTTCCGAACACAATCAAATCGTCAAGGTACACCAGCACTTGCAAGAGATTCATGTCTCCTACCGCCTTCTCCATCAACCTCTGAAAGGTTGCTGGAGCTCCTGTAATGCCTTGCGGCATGCGCTCGAACTGGAAAAATCCTAACGGGCAAATAAATGCCGTTTTTTCTTTATCCTCTTCGGACATAGCTATCTGGTAATAGCCTGAACGCAAATCCAACACAGAGAACCACTGACTCCCTGTTAGAGCATTCAGTGCATCCTCAATGCATGGTGTGGTATATTGGTCAGGTATGGTTCGGCTATTTAACAGCCTGTAATCTATGCACATCCTAATAGCTCCAGTCTTTTTTCGGACGACAACTATTGGGGAGGCATAGGGGCTTCGTGACTCGGTTATGATCCCTGCTTGCAGCAACTCTTGTAAATGCTTACGAACATCTTCGATGTCTGCAGGGGCCAACCGGCGTGACCGTTGACGGAAAGGCCGGGAATCAGAGAGCCGGATTTTGTGCTCCACTCCTTTGGCCAATCCCACGTCCCACTCACACATAGAGAACACCTGAGACTTCTGAGCCAATTTCCTCCGTAGTCTGTTTTTCCATTGTTCAGAGATCGGAGAGTCTCCAAAGTTTATCACATTTTCATCAAACTGTGGTGAAACAGTCTCTTTGGGGGGAATAGTAGCAACAGAATCGATATGGTACATACCTCCAATCACTGTTCCTGGAGGTATGGAAGTCTCTCTCGAAGATTCATTCTTGACTAATACTCTCAGATTGTTGACATCTAAAGCCCCACTGGGCACAACCATGGGATGGAGAAACACATCAGCGGGCAAGGCAGCTGCTGATGTTGAATCTACCATCAGAATTTCTTGTCCAACTGGGTTTTTCAACTCAACCTTGCACACCACATGAGTGCCACCCTCTGATGGTAAGATCAACGGGCCTGGACCCATCCATCTGACCCAGCCAGCCTCATCATCATAGGTGGGGACAGCAGTCCCATCTAGGGCAGGCTGACCGACACCAACTCGAAATCCAATGGTTTTCGTGACATCAACACCATTTTCCTTACATTGGTCCACCAAGCGTCTGACATGGCTAGCATTGGTGCCCACCACAACAGATGTCTCATGTCCGGTTGTAGGATTAGGACAAATGAGGGCAAGGACAGTTACAGTCTGACTGGTCCCTAACACCTCAGCTGGGTACTCCAAGTCAACCACCACATAACCACGGTATGGATAGCTGACTCCAGACTCACTCAAACCCCACAGCGAAAGACCGGACACTGGCTGAATAGGGATATCAGGTAGGTGTTTTTGGTACCAGGGCTCAAATATGACCGTCACCTGTGAGCCACTATCTAACAAAGCAGTGCAGGGTTGTCCATTTACCTTCAATGGCACCAGGCTAGGCGGACCAACCAAACCATCTGGAATACACACTGTGTCTGTCTTGTCAGCAGTACTTTGCTTCACAAAGCAGTTAACTCTACTAACTGTGGCATCACTCGACGGCTTGTTGTTTTTTGACAGCCTCAGGGCCTGAATAAGCCTCTTGATAACTTTAGCCTGGTTTTCTGGGTTTTGGCACTTCCCAGCATAATGCCCATTCTCTCCACATCGATAACAAAAATGTTCCTCCGGAACTTTAAAGGACCTTTGGGGAGAGCTAGCAACTGGCTTTAAAGCATTCACAGCTGAAACAGAGGCTTGAGGTTCAGCTACTTTCTTGGTGAACTTCTGCTGTAGGTGCTTTAACTGCTTTTTTAAAACTGCTATCTCACTATCAGAACTACACTCACTGGGTGCAATGCTTAGGGGAGTTTTCTCATTGCTAACTGGCCCATCTTGAGTTGGTTTAGACACAACAGCAGCAACGAGTGTCTTAAGTTCTTTGATCTCAGACTTCAAGTTCTGTATTTCAATTTGCTTTGCATAAACATTTTGCTTATATGAACTATGCACGACAGGTGTTATCTGCTTTCTTGATGTCTCGTATTCCTCTTCTGTGCGTATTTCTTTTAACAGCTGGAGAAAGGTTGGTGGCTTTTCTTTCCTCTCTCTCAGACGAAGATTGACAAGCATCAGATCAGAGGCTATAGCCCCACGCAACAACTGTTCAAGCCTTGCTCTATCTGCATTACCAGAGGAAAGACCACCTCTCTGCACCACCCTGCCCAACGATTGTTCTAACCGTCTAAGGAAGTCAGACAGCTTTTCATCTGGTTGTTGCTGCAGTAAACGGAAAGCAAAATATAACTCTTCACCTGACTCTGCTGTCCCAAATGCATGCTCAAGCGCCTCTAAACAGTCTTCAGGGCTCACTTCGGGATCACTAGCTCGTGCAGCTTTTAAGATGTCAAGAGCAGGACCTCTAACACTTTCCATCAATCTCCGCCTTTTCTCTTTTGGCGAGCAGTCGCACTCTTCCACCATGAGCCGTGCTTGACCTAGCCAGTGGTCAAACTGTTCTTCTCCAGCTGGCGTGGGAGATATCCCAGAGAAAGTTCTTAGGCGGCGATAGCTTCCAGGTTCATTTGATGACTTGGAGGTCTTGTCAAGCAAGTCACACACTGCCCGAAGGATAGCCTCTGTTGACTTGGCTGCAGCCTCGTCGCCAGGCAACAATGTTCGGTGTTCTTCCTCGTGCTGACTGCCTGCTTGTGATGGCCCAGACACTTGTGCACTGTCTGGAGTATCTGCTAAGATGACAGACCACGGCTCTCCACCCTGAATGGGAAACACTTCAGAGGGAACCGTGTCACCTTTAACAGTTTCTCTGCATTCACACAGAATATAGTACTGGTTGTGCCTTAGGTTGAAGGTTCGACCTCTGACTCGCACACGTCCCAAACTCTTCACTGTTTGCATTGTCTCTTCTACTGCATCAGTGTTTACTTCTTCTTGAATGATAACCATAACTGCATGAGCCTCATCTAATGCTTCGCCACGGCACCATCCCTTTAATTCTGACACTAGCTCAGCTTGAGTTGCCATTTTAGCTTAGCAATTACCACTATTTAAACTTCAAACTTTCCCAGAATGCATAGAAAACACAAGAAACCCACACTAATATCCCAGCGGTGCCTCCATTTTATGTAGCGCCTCTCTAGTGTATTTAACTATTAGTGAGAGGTGGCTAACCTGAGCTCTTTTTAACTATCCAACAATAAGGTGGGGTCTCTGCAATAAAGTTTAAAGTACACAAAAACCATATGTTTGAAGAGTAATCTTTTTAAATGTTGTCTTAACTTCACCTTTAAATCAAGTTTTTAACCATCAATTTTACTCTCTTATGAATTTAAATACTCTTGTAATAATAGTACTTTCAATCACCTTTTTTAAACTTAGGATTATTCTTATTGACCTTAATGAACTTAAAAAATACTACACTTAGTGACACAACTGTTTAGTGTAAATAAGAAAATAAAATGTTTACTCACAAATTATATTAAACAGTTACACACACTTTTTCAAAACCTTTTCAAACAATAATATCACTGTAACCCTTAAATGAGCCCCATGAAAATAAAATAGCCGGCAAAGAAATAAAAAGTCAATATTTAAAAAATACTGTTCATCCGATGCAGGCCCGATGCAATTCGGATATGTTGTAGCCGCCAGCAAATGGCTGCTCCGCCTCCACTGGGCAGAAGAAAAAAGAGGAGATACCTTACTCCACAGGTGTTGTAGCCACACACACCTGAGCTGAAGAACCGATGAAACAGGAAGATAGGTGAAGAGATGATCCACACAGGAAAGGAAGTCACACGTGGCTGTTGATAACGCTGTGGCTCGGCTCCGTTGTCCGCAGCTCCACTCACGCTTTCACACAGGCTCTGCCGTCCGAGTCGCTAGCCGCTAGCTCGTTAGCAACGTCGGTGTACGCTACTAGCCACTTGGTTAGCCGCTAGCTTCACTTATTTCACGGATATTAGGTTGAGTTGTCCACTCAAACAGACAGTGAAATCATCACAAAGTCCTTTGAAGTGTCCTAGTCGAACACCTCCACGACCCTGCTGACAAACATTTTCGCTACAGTCTCTTTTCCTACACTCTTACACCAGGCTCCGCTCGATCTTCCTTTCTCCCGTTCTTCGCTAAATTCCCCCCCTTCAAAATAAAATACATTCACAACCATTTGTGTGTCTATGTCTTCCTGTACTCTCAGGCATAGTTACAGACATTTATAAACAACAAATACTTAACATTTTAAATGCATACTTCAATACATCAATAACATTAACCAACATTCACTTTTTTAACTGAATGATTTTTAACTTATGTTTTTAATCTTAAAGGACATTTATTTACCATGAACTTATTTGTCTCTCTTAACTACTATTTATTATGCAATTAATTTATTATCTTGGACATATGCTTTTTTTTAATATCATCAATTTACACTGGGCTACAGTCGTTTCATCATGTTTTTGTGGAGTTTTGCGTCTGTTTTTAGTCGTTTCATCATGTTTTTGTGGATTTTTGCGTCTGTTTTTGGTCGTTTCATCACGTTTTTGTGGTGTTTTCGTCTGTTTTTAGTTGTTTTATCATATTTTTGTGGTGTTTTCATCAGTTTTTAGTCGTTTCATCACGTTTTTGTATAGTTTTGCATATGTTTTAAGTTGTTTCATCACGGTTTTGTGGTGTTTTCATCCGTGTTTAGTCGTTTTTATAATGTTTTTGTGGAGGTTTGCGTCTGTTTTTAGTCGTTTTGTCATGTTTTTGTGGTGTTGTCTGTTTTTAATCGTTTTGTCACGTTTTAGTGGTGTTTTCATCTGTTTTCAGTCGTTTTGTCATGTTCCTTTGGAGTTTTGCGTCTGTTTTTAGTCTATTCATCATGTTTTTGTGGAGTTTTGCGTCTGTTTTTAGTCGTTTCATCACATTTTTGTGGTGTGTTTCGTCTGTTTTTAGTTGTCTTATCACGTTTTGTGGTGTTTTAATCTGTTTTTAGACGTTTCATCACGTTTTTGCGCAGTTTATATCTGTTTTTAGTCTTTTTGTCACATTTTTGTGGTGTCTTGCTTCTGTTTTTTGTCGTTTCATCACGTTTTTGTGGTGTGTTTCGTCTGTTTTTAGTTGTTTTATCACGTTTTTGTGGTGTTTTCAACTGTTTTTAGTTGTTTCATCACGTTTTTGTTGAGTTTTGCATCTGTTTTTAGTTGTTTCATCACGTTTTTGTGGTGTTTTCATCCGTTTTTAGTCGTTTTTGTGGTGTCTTGTGTTTGTTTTTAGTCGTTTCATCACGTTTTTGTGGTGTGTTTCGTCTGTTTATAGTTGTTTTATCACGTTTTTGTGGTATTTTCATCCGTTTTTAGTCTTTTTTGTCACGTTTTTGTGGTGTTTCATCCGTTTTTAGTCGTTTCATCATGTTTTTCTGGAGTTTTGCGTCTGTCTTTAGTTGTTTTGTCATGTTCTTGTGGTGTTTTCGTCTGTTTTTAGTCGTTTTGTCACATTTTTGTGTTTTTTTCATCTGTTTTAAGTCGGTTGATAACGTTTTTGTTGTGTTTTCGTCTGTTTTTAGTAATTCCATCACGTTTTTGTGGTGTTTTCATCTTTTTTTAGTTGTTTTATCATATTTTTGTGGTGTTTTCATCTGTTTTAAGTGGTTTCATCACGTTTTTGTGGTGTTTTCATCTGTTTTTAGTTTTTTTTGCAGTGTCTTGTGTCTGTTTTTAGGCGTTCCATCACGTTTTTGTGGTGTGTTTCGTCTGTTTATAGTTGTTTTATCACGTTTTTGTGGTGTTTTCATCCGTCTTTAGTTATTTTTGTCACGTTTTGTGGTGTTTTCATCTGTTTTTAGTTGTTTCATCACGTTTTTGTGGTGTTTTCGTCTGTTTTTAGTCGTTTTATCACGTTTTTGTGGTGTTTTGATATGTTTTTAGTTGTTTCATCATGTTTTTCTGGAGTTATGCGTCTGTCTTTAGTTTTTTTGTCATGTTATTGTGGTGTTTTCGTCTGTTTTTAGTCGATTTGTCACATTTTTGTGGTGTTTTCATCTGTTTTAAGTTGGTTCATAAAGTTTTTGTGGTGTTTTCGTCTGTTTTTAGTAATTCCGTCACGTTTTTGTGGTGTTTTCGTCTTTTTTTAGTTGTTTTATCATATTTTTGTGGTGTTTTCATCTGTTTTAAGTGGTTTCATCACGTTTTTGTGGTGTGTTTCGTCTGTTTATAGTTGTTTTATCACGTTTTTGTGATGTTTTCATCCGTCTTTAGTCATTTTTGTCACGTTTTTGTGGTGTTTTCATCTGTTTTTTAGTCGTTTCATCACGTTTTTGTGGTGTGTTTCGTCTGTTTTTAATTGTCTTATCACGTTTTTGTGGTGTTTTGATATGTTTTTAGTTGTTTTGTCATGTTTTTGTGGTGTTTTCATTTGTTTTTAGTTGTTTTGTCATGTTTTTGTGGAGTTTTGCGTCTGTTTTTAGTTGTCTTATCACGTTTTGTGGTGTTTTCATTTGTTTTTAGTCGTTTCATTACGTTTTTGTGGTGTTTTCATCTGTTTTTAGTCATTTTTGTCATGTATTTGTGGTGTTTTCATCTGTTTAAAGTCGTTTCATAACGTATTTGTGGTGTTTTCGTCTGATTTTAGTCGTTTCATCACGTTTTTGTTGGTGTTTTCGTCTGTTTTTAGTCGTTTTGTCACGTTTTATTGGTATTTTAAACAGTTTTTAGTCGTTTTGTCATGTTTCTGTGGAATTTTTCGTCTGTTTTTAGTCGTTTCATCACGTTTTTGTGGTGTTTTCGTCTGTTTTTAGTCGTTTTGCCATGTTTTTGTGGTGTTTTGCGTCTGTTTTTAGTCGTTTCATCACGTTTTTGTGGTGTTTTCATCCGTGTTTAGTCGTTTTTATAATGTTTTTGTGGAGTTTTGCTACTGTTTTTAGTCGTTTTGTCATGTTTTTGTGGTGTTGTCTGTTTTTAATCGTTTTGTCACGTTTTAGTGGTGTTTTCATCTGTTTTCAGTCGTTTTGTCATGTTCCTTTGGAGTTTTGCATCTGTTTTTAGTCTATTCATCATGTTTTTGTGGAGTTTTGCGTCTGTTTTTAGTCGTTTCATAATGTTTTTGTGGAGTTTTATGTCTTTTTTTAGTCGTTTTGTCAGGTTTTTTGGTGTTTTTATCTGTTTTTAGTTGTTTCATCACATTTTTGTGGGGTTTTGCGTCTGTTTTTAGTCGTTTTGCATTGTTTTATGGAGCTTTGCGTCTGTTTTTAGTCGTTTTGTCATGTTTATGTGGTGTTTTGCGTCTGTTTTTAGTTGTGTTATCACGTTTTGTGGTGTTTTCATTTGTTTTTAGTCGTTTCATTACGTTTTTGTGGTGTTTTCATCTGTTTTTAGTCATTTTTGTCATGTATTTGTGGTGTTTTCATCTGTTTAAAGTCGTTTCATAACGTATTTGTGGTGTTTTCGTCTGATTTTAGTCGTTTCATCACGTTTTTGTTGGTGTTTTCGTCTGTTTTTAGTCGTTTTGTCACGTTTTATTGGTATTTTAAACAGTTTTTAGTCGTTTTGTCATGTTTCTGTGGAATTTTTCGTCTGTTTTTAGTCGTTTCATCACGTTTTTGTGGTGTTTTCGTCTGTTTTTAGTCGTTTTGCCATGTTTTTGTGGTGTTTTGCGTCTGTTTTTAGTCGTTTCATCACGTTTTTGTGGTGTTTTCATCCGTGTTTAGTCGTTTTTATAATGTTTTTGTGGAGTTTTGCTACTGTTTTTAGTCGTTTTGTCATGTTTTTGTGGTGTTGTCTGTTTTTAATCGTTTTGTCACGTTTTAGTGGTGTTTTCATCTGTTTTCAGTCGTTTTGTCATGTTCCTTTGGAGTTTTGCGTCTGTTTTTAGTCTATTCATCATGTTTTTGTGGAGTTTTGAGTCTGTTTTTAGTCGTTTCATAATGTTTTTGTGGAGTTTTATGTCTTTTTTTAGTCGTTTTGTCAGGTTTTTTGGTGTTTTTATCTGTTTTTAGTTGTTTCATCACATTTTTGTGGGGTTTTGCGTCTGTTTTTAGTCGTTTTGCATTGTTTTATGGAGCTTTGCGTCTGTTTTTAGGCGTTTTGTCATGTTTATGTGGTGTTTTCATCCGTTTTTAGTCGTTTTGTCATGTTTTTGTGGGTTTTTCGTCTGATTTTAGTCGTTTCATCACGTTTTTGTGGTGTTTTCATCTGTTTTTAGTCGTTTCATAATGTTTTTGTGGAGTTTTGCGTCTGTTTTTTGTCGTTTTCTCAAGTTTTTGTGGTGTTGCCTGTTTTTAATCGTTTTGTCACGTTTGAGTGGTGTTTTCATCTGTTTTTAGTCGTTTTGTAATGTTTCTGTGGAATTTTGCGTCTGTTTTTAGTCGTTTCATCATGTTTTTGTGGAGTTTTGCGTCTGTTTTTAGTCGTTTCATCATGTTTTTGTTGTGTTTTCGTCTGTTTTTAGTCGTTTCATCACGTTTTTGTGGTGTGTTTCATCTGTTTATAGTTGTTTTATCACGTTTTTGTGGTGTTTTCATCCGTCTTTAGTCATTTTTGTCATGTTTTTGTGGTGTTTTCATCTGTTTTAGGTCGTTTCATAACATATTTGTGGTGTTTTCGTCTGTTTCTAGTCGTTTCATCACGTTTTTGTGGTGGTTTCGTCTGTTTTTAGTCGTTTAGTCATGTGTTTGTGGTGTTTTGCGTCTGTTTTAAGTCGTTTCATCACTTATTTGTGGTGTTTTTGTCTGTTTTTAGTCGTTTTATCACGTTTTTGTGGTGTTTTGATATGTTTATAGTTGTCTTGTCATTTTTTTGTGGTGTTTTCATTTGTTTTTAGTCGTTTTGTCATGTTTTTGTGGAGTTTTGCGTCTGTTTTCAGTCGTTTCATCATGTTTTGTGGAGTTTTGCGTCTGTTTTTTGTCTTTACATCACTTTTTTGTGGTGTTTTTGTCTGTTTTTAGTTGTTTTATCACGTTTTGTGGTGTTTTCATCCGTTTTTAGTCATTTTTGTCATGTTTATGTGGTGTTTTCATCTGTTTATAGTTGTTTCACCACGTTTTTGTGGTGTGTTTCGTCTGTTTTTATTTGTCTTTTCACGTTTTGTGGTGTTTTCATCTGTTTTTAGTCGTTTCATCACGTTTTTGTGGTGTTTTCATCCGATTTTAGTCATTTTTGTCATGTTTTTGTGGTGTTTTCATCTGTTTTTAGTCGTTTCACCACGTTTTTGTGGTGTGTTTCGACTGTTTTTAGTTGTCTTTTCATGTTTTGTGGTGTTTTCATCTGTTTTTAGTCATTTTTGTCATGTTTTTGTGGTGTTTTCATCTGTTTTAGGTCGTTTCATAACATATTTGTGGTGTTTTCGTCTGTTTTTAGTCGTTTCATCACGTTTTTGCTGGTGTTTTCATCTGTTTTTAGTCCTTTTGTCACGTTTTAGTGGTATTTTAATCAGTTTTTAGTCGTTTTGTCATGTTTCTGTGGAATTTTGCGTCTGTTTCTAGTCGTTTCATCACGTTTTTGTGGTGTTTTCGTCTGTTTTTAGTCGTTAAGTCATGTGTTTGTGGTGTTTTGCGTCTGTTTTAAGTCGTTTCATGACATATTTGTGGTGTTTTTGTCTGTTTTTAGTCGTTTTATCAGGTTTTTGTGGTGTTTTGATATGTTTTTAGTTGTCTTGTCATTTTTTGTGGTGTTTTCATCTGTTTTTAGTTGTTTCACCACGTTTTTGTGGTGTGTTTCGTCTGTTTTTAGTTGTCTTTTAACGTTTTGTGGTGTTTTCATCTGTTTTTAGTCGTTTCATCACGTTTTTGTGGTGTTTTCATCCGATTTTAGTCATTTTTGTCATGTTTTTGTGGTGTTTTCATCTGTTTTTAGTCGTTTCACCACGTTTTTGTGGTGTGTTTCGACTGTTTTTAGTTGTCTTTTCATGTTTTGTGGTGTTTTCATCTGTTTTTAGTCGTTTCATCACCTTTTTGTGGTGTTTTCATCTGTTTTTAGTCATTTTTGACATGTTTTTGTGGTGTTTTCATCTGTTTTAAGTAGTTTCATAATGTTTTTGTGGAGTTTTGCGTCCGTCTTTAGTAGTTTCATCACGTTTTTGTGGTCTTTTCATCTGTTTTAAGTAGGTTGATCACGTTTTTGTGTGTTTTTCATCTGTTTTTAATCGTTTTGTCACGTTTTAGTGGTGTTTCCATCTGTTTTTAGTCGTTTCTTCATGTTTTTGTTGTGTTTTCGTCTGTTTTTAGTCGTTTCATCACGTTTTGTGGTGTTTTCATATGTTTTTAGTCGTTTCATCATGTTTTTGTGGTGTTTTCATCTGTTTTCAGTTTTTTTATCACGTTTTTGTGGTGTTTTCATCTGTTTTTAGTCGTTTTTGTGGTGTCTTGCGTCTGTTATTAGTCGCTTCGTCACCTTTTTGTGGTGTTTTCATCCGTTTTTAGTCATTTTTGTCATGTTTTTGTGGTGTTTTCATCTGTTTTTAGTCGTTTCACCACGTTTTTGTGGTGTGTTGCGACTGTTTTTAGTCGTTTTGTCATGTCTTTTGGTGTTTTCGTCTGTTTTTAGTCATTTTGTCACCTTTTTGTGGTGCTTTCACCCGTTTTTAGTCGTTTTGTAATGTTTTTGTGGTGTGTTCGTCTGTTTTTTGGTCGTTTCATCGCGTTTTGTGGTGCTTTCATCCGTTTTTAGTCGTTTCATAATGTTTTTGTGGAGTTTTGCGTCTGTTTTTAGTTGTTTTGTCACGTTTTAGTGGTGTTTTCATCAGTTTTTAGTCGTTTTGTCATATTTCTGTGGAGTTTTGCGTCTGTTTTTAGTCGTTTTATCATGTTTTAGTGGTGTTTTCATCTGTTTTTTTAGTGGTTTCATCATGTTTTTGGGGTGTTTTTGATTGTTTTTAGTCGTTTCATAACGTTTTTGTGGTGTTTTTATCTGTTTTTAGTCGTTTCATCATGTTTTTGTGGAGTTTTGCGTCTGTTTTTAGTTGTTTTATCACGTTTTTGTGGTGTTTTCATCTGTTTTTAGTCGTTTCATCACGTTTTTGTTGAGTTTTGCATCTGTTTTTAGTTGTTTCATCACGTTTTTGTGGTGTTTTCATCTGTTTTTGGTCGTTTTTGTGTTGTCTTGCGTTTGTTTTTAGTCGTTTCATCACGTCTTTGTGGTGTCTTTCGTCTGTTTATAGTTGTTTTATCACGTTTTTGTGGTGTTTTCATCCGTTATTAGTCGTTTTTGTCACGTTTTTGTGGTGTTTTCATCTGTTTTTAGTCATTTCATCATGTTTTTCTGGAGTTTTGCGTCAGTTTTTAGTTGTTTTGTCATGTTCTTGTAGTTTTTTCGTCTGTTTTTAGTCGTTTTTTTGTCATGTTTTTTTGTCATGTTTTTTAGTGTTTTCATTTGTTTTCAGGCGTTTCATCACGTTTTGTGGTGTTTTCGTCTGTTTTTAGTCGTTTCATCACGTTTTTGTGGTGTTTTCATCTGTTTTTAGTCGTTTTTGTGGTGTCTTGCGTTTGTTTTTAGTCGTTTCATCACGATTTTGTGGTGTTTTTCTCTGTTTTTGTCGTTTTTTCACGTTTTTGTGGTGTTTTCATCTGTTTTTAGTCGTTTTTGGGTTTTCATCCGTTTTTAGTCGTTTTGTCATGTTTCTGTGGTGTTTCTGGTCTGTTTTTAGTCGTTTTGTCATGTTTTTGTGGTGTTGTCTGTTTTTAATCATTTTGTCACGTTTTTGTGGTGTCAAGGCTTTTCATCACATATTCGTGGTATTTTCGTGTGTTTTTAGTTGTTTTGTCATGTTTTTGTGGTGTTTTCATCTGTTTTTAGTTGTTTTGTCATGTTTTTGTAGTGTTTTCATCCGTTTTTAGTCGTTTTGTCATGTTTTTGTGGTGTTTTCGTCTGTTTTTAGTCGTTTCATCACGTTTTTGAGTGGTGTTTCGTCTGTTTTTAGTTGTTTTATCATATTTTTGTGGTGTTTTTCTCTGTTTTTAGTCGTTTTTTCACGTTTTTGTGGTGTTTTCATCTGGTTTTAGTCGTTTTTGTCACCTTTTCGAGTGTTTTCATCCGTTTTTAGTCGTTTGGTCATGTTTTTGTGGTGTTCTGCGTCTGTTTTTAGTCGTTTTGTCATGTTTTTGTGGTGTTTCCGTCTGTTTTTAGTTGTTTTTGTGGTGTCTTGCGTCTGTTTTTAGTCGTTTCATCACGTTTTTGTGGTGTGTTTCGTCTGTTTTTAGTTGTTTTATCATATTTTTGTGGTGTTTTTCTCTGTTTTTAGTCGTTTTTTCACGTTTTTGTGGTGTTTTCTTCTGGTTTTAGCTGTTTTGACATGTTTTTGTGGTGTTTTCATCTGTTTTTAGGCGTTTCATCACGTTTTTTTTGAGTTTTGCATCTGTTTTTAGTTGTTTCATCACGTTTTTGTGGTGTTTTCATCAGTTTTTGGTCGTTTTTGTGTTGTCTTGCGTTTGTTTTTAGTCGTTTCATCACGTCTTTGTGGTTTCTTTCATCTGTTAATAGTTGTTTTATCACGTTTTTGTGGTGTTTTCTTCCGTTATTAGTCGTTTTTGTCACGTTTTTGTGGTGTTTTCATCTGTTTTTAGTCATTTCATCATGTTTTTCTGGAGTTTTGCGTCAGTTTTTAGTTGTTTTGTCATGTTCTTGTAGTTTTTTCGTCTGTTTTTAGTCGTTTTGTCACATTTTTGTGGTGTTTTCATCCGTTTTAAGTCGGTTCATCACGTTTTTGTGGTGTTTTCATCTGTTTTTAGTAATTTCATCACGTTTTTGTGATGTTTTCGTCTGGTTTTAGTTGTTTTTTTGTCATGTTTTTTAGTGTTTTCATTTGTTTTGAGGCGTTTCATCACGTTTCTGTGGTGTTTTCATCTGTTTTTAGTCGTTTTTGTGGTGTCTTGCGTTTGTTTTTAGTCGTTTCATCACGTTTTTGTGGTGTGTTTCGTCTGTTTTTAGTTGTTTTATCATATTTTTATGGTGTTTTTCTCTGTTTTTAGTCGTTTTTTCACGTTTTTGTGGTGTTTTCATCTGTTTTTAGTCGTTTTTGTCACCTTTTCGAGTGTTTTCATCCGTTTTTAGTCGTTTTGTCATGTTTTTGTGGTGTTTCTGGTCTGTTTTTAGTCGTTTTGTCATGTTTTTGTGGTGTTGTCTGTTTTTAATCATTTTGTCACGTTTTAGTGGTGTCTCGTGTCATTTTCAAGGCTTTTCATCACATATTTGTGGTATTTTCGTGTGTTTTTAGTTGTTTTGTCATTTTTCTGTGGTGTTTTCATCTGTTTTTAGTCGTTTTTGTCACCTTTTCGAGTGTTTTCATCTGTTTTTAGTCGTTTTGTCATGTTTTTGTGGTGTTTTCGTCTGTTTTTAGTTGTTTCATCACGTTTTTGTGGTGTTTTCATCTGTTTTAAGTCGTTTCATAATTTTCTTGTGGAGTTTTGCGTCTGTTTTTAGTCGTTTTGTCATGTTTTTTTGGTGTTGTCTGTTTTTAATCATTTTGTCACGTTTTAGTGGTGTCTTGCGTCATTTTTAAGTCGTTTCATCACATATTTGTGGTGTTTTCGTGTGTTATTTGTCGTTTCATCACGTTTATGTGGTGTTTTCGTCTGTTTTTAGCTGTTTTGACATGTTTTTGTGGTGTTTTCATCTGTTTTAGGCGTTTCATCACGTTTTTGCGCTGTTTTCATCTGATTTTAGTCTTTTTGTCACATTTTTGTGGTGTCTAGCGTCTGTTTTTGGTCGTTTCATCACGGTTTTGTGGTGTGTTTCATCTGCTTTTAGTTGTTTCATCACATATTTGTGGTGTTTTCGTGTGTTTTTAGTCGTTTCATCACGTTTTTGTGGTGTTTTTGTGGTGTTTTTAGTTGTTTTGTCATGTTTTTGTGGTGTTTTCATCTGTTTTTTAGTCATTTCATCACGTTTTTGTGATGTTTTCGTCTGTTTTTAGTTGTTTTTTTGTCATGTTTTTTAGTGTTTTCATCTGTTTTGAGGCGTTTCATTACGTTTCTGTGGTGTTTTCATCTGTTTTTAGTCGTTTTTGTAGTGTCTTGCGTCTGTTTTTCGTTGTTTCATCACGTTTTTGTGGTGTTTTCATATGTTTTTAGTCGTTTTTGTCACGTTTTTGTGGTGTTTTCATCTGTTTTTAGTCATTTTTGTCACCTTTTCGAGGTCTTTTCATCGGTGTTTATTTGTTTTTTCATGTTTTTGTGGTGTGTTTCGTCTGTTTTGTAGTTGTTTCAACAAGTTTTTGTGGTGTTTTCATCTGTTTTTATTCGTTTCATCACGATTTTGTGGAGTTTTGCGTCTGTTTTTAGTCGTTTTGTCATGTTTTTGTTGAGCTTTCCGTCTGTTTTTAGTTGTTTCATCACGTTTTTGTGGTGTTTTCATTTGTTTTAAGTCGGTTCATCACGTTTTAGTGGTATTTTAATCAGTTTTTAGTTGTTTTTGTGGTGTCTTGCGTCTGTTTTTCGTCGTTTCATCACGTTTTTGTATTTTTTCGTCTGTTTTTAGTTGTTTTATCATATTTTTGTGGTGTTTAGATTTTTTTTAGTCGTTTTGTCATGTTTTTGTGGTGTTTTCATCAGTTTTTAGTCGTTTTCTCATGTTTTTGTGGTGTTTTCGTCTGTTTTTAGTCTTTTAATCACGTTTTTGTGGTGTTTTCATCTGTTTTAAGTCGTTTCATATTGTTTTTGTGGAGTTTTGCTTCTGTTTTTAGTCGTTTTGTCATGTTTTTTTGGTGTATTCTGTTTTTAATCATTTTGTCACGTTTTAGTGGTGTCTTGCGTCCTTATTAAGTCGTTTCATCACATATTTGTGGTGTTTTCTTGTGTTTTTTGTCGTTTCATCACGTTTATGTGGTGTATTCGTCTGTTTTTAGCTGTTTTGACATGTTTTTGTGGTGTTTTCATCTTTTTTTAGTTGTTTTGTCATGTTTTTGTGGTGTTTTCATCCGTTTTTAGTTGTTTTGTCACATTTTTGTGGTGTCTTGCGTCTGTTTTTGGTCGTTTCATCACGTTTTTGTGGTGTGTTTCATCTGTTTTCAGTTGTTTTATCACGTTTTTGTGGTGTTTTCATCTGTTTTTAGTCGTTTCATCACGTTTTTGTTGAGTTTTGCATCTGTTTTTAGTTGTTTCATCACGTTTTTGTGGTGTTTTCATCTGTTTTTGGTCGTTTTTGTGTTGTCTTGCGTTTGTTTTTAGTCGTTTCATCACGTTTTTGTCGTGTCTTTCGTCTGTTTATAGTTGTTTTATCACGTTTTTGTGGTGTTTTCATCCGTTTTTAGTCGTTTTTGTCACGTTTTTGTGGTGTTTTCATCTGTTTTTAGTCATTTCATCATGTTTTTCTGGAGTTTTGCGTCAGTATTTAGTTGTTTTGTCATGTTCTTGTAGTTTTTTCGTCTGTTTTTAGTCGTTTTGTCACATTTTTGTGGTGTTTTCATTCGTTTTAAGTCGGTTCATCACGTTTTTGTGGTGTTTTCTTCTGTTTTTAGTAATTTCATCACGTTTTTTTGATGTTTTCGTCTGGTTTTAGTTGTTTTTTTGTCATGTTTTTTAGTGTTTTCATTGGTTTTGAGGCATTTCATCACGTTTCTGTGGTGTTTTCATCTGTTTTTATTCGTTTTTGTGGTGTCTTGCGTCTGTTTTTAGTTGTTTCATCACGTTTTTGTGGTGTTTTCATCTGTTTTAAGTCGTTTCATCACGTTTTTGTGGTGTTTTCATCTGTGTTAAGTCGTTTTTGTCGTGTCTTGCGTCTGTTTTTAGTAGTTTCATCACGTTTTTGTGGTGTGTTTCGTCTGTTTTTAGTTGTTCTATCATAATTTTGTGGTGTTTTTCTCTGTTTTTAGTCGTTTTTTCACGTTTTTGTGGTGTTTTCATCTGTTTTTAGTCGTTTTTGTCACCTTTTCGAGTGTTTTCATCTGTTTTTAGTCGTTTTGTCATGTTTTTGTGGTGTTTTCGTCTGTTTTTAGTCGTTTCATCACGTTTTTGTGGTGTTTTCATCTGTGTTAAGTCGTTTTTGTGGTGTCTTGCGTTTGTTTTTAGTCGTTTCATCACGTTTTTGTGGTGTGTTTCGTCTGTTTATAGTTGTTTTATCACGTTTTTGTGGTGTTTTCATCCGTTTTTAGTCGTTTTTGTCACGTTTTTGTGGTGTTTTCATCTGTTTTTAGACATTTCATCATGTTTTTCTGGAGTTTTGCGTCTGTTTTTAGTTGTTTTGTCATGTTCTTGTGGTGTTTTCGTCTGTTTTTTGTCATTTTGTCACATTTTTGTGGTGTTTTCATCTGTTTTAAGTCGGTTCATCACGTTTTTGTGGTGTCTTTCGTCTGTTTATAGTTGTTTTATCACGTTTTTGTGGTGTTTTCATCCGTTTTTTGGCGTTTTTGTCACGTTTTTGTGGTGTTTTCATCTGTTTTTAGTCATTTCATCATGTTTTGCTGGAGTTTTGCGTCAGTTTTTAGTTGTTTTGTCATGTTCTTGTAGTTTTTTCGTCTGTTTTTAGTCGTTTTGTCACATTTTTGTGGTGTTTTCATCCGTTTTAAGTCGGTTCTTCACGTTTTTGTGGTGTTTTCGTCTGTTTTTAGTAATTTCATCACGTTTTTGTGATGTTTTCGTCTGGTTTTAGTTGTTTTTTTGTCACGTTTTTTAGTTTTTTCATTGGTTTTGAGGCATTTCATCACGTTTCTTTGGTGTTTTCATCTGTTTTAGTCGTTTTTGTGGTGTCTTGCGTCTGTTTTTAGTAGTTTCATCACGTTTTTGTGGTGTGTTTCGTCTGTTTATAGTTGTTTTATCACGTTTTTGTGGTGTTTTCATCCGTTTTTAGTCGTTTTTGTCACGTTTTTGTGGTGTTTTCATTTGTTTTTAGACATTTCATCATGTTTTTCTGGAGTTTTGCGTCTGTTTTTAGTTGTTTTGTCATGTTCTTGTGGTGTTTTCGTCTGTTTTTTGTCATTTTGTCACATTTTTGTGGTGTTTTCATCTGTTTTAAGTCGGTTCATCACGTTTTTGTTGTGTTTTCGTCTGTTTTTAGTTGTTTTTTTTGTCATGTTTTTAGTGTTGTCATCTGTTTTGAGGCGTTTCATCACGTTTCTGTGGTGTTTTCATCTGTTTTTAGTCGTTTTTGTGGTGTCTTGCGTCTGTTTTTAGTTTCATCACGTTTTTGTGGTGTTTTCATCTGTTTTAAGTCGTTTCATCACGTTTTTGTGGTGTTTTCATCTGTTTTTAGTCGTTTTTGTGGTGTCTTGCGTCTGTTTTTAGTCGTTTCATCACGTTTTTGTGGTGTGTTTTGTCTGTTTTTAGTTGTTTTATCATATTTTTGTGGTGTTTTTCTCAGTTTTTAGTCGTTTTTTTCACGTTTTTGTGGTGTTTTCATCTGTTTTTAGTCGTTTTTGTCACCTTTTCGAGTGTTTTCATCCGTTTTTAGTCGTTTTGTCATGTTTTTGTGGTGTTTTGCGTCTGTTTTTAGTCGTTTTGTCATGTTTTTGTGGTGTTGTCTGTTTTTAATCATTTTGTCACGTTTTAGTGGTGTCTTGCGTCATTTTCAAGGCTTTTCATCACATATTTGTTGTGTTTTTGTGTGTTTTTAGTTGTTTTGTCATGTTTTTGTGGTGTTTTCATCTGTTTTTAGTTGTTTTGTCAAGTTTTTGTGGTGTTTTCATCCGTTTTTAGTCGTTTTGTCTTGTGTTTGTGGTGTTTTCTTCTGTTTTTAGTCGTTTTTGTGGTGTCTTGCGTCTGTTTTTAGTCGTTTCATCACGTTTTTGTGGTGTGTTTCGTCTGTTTTTAGTTGTTTTATCATATTTTTGTGGTGTTTTTCTCTGTTTTTAGTCGGTTTTTCACGTTTTTGTGGTGTTTTCATCAGTTTTTAGTCGTTTTTGTCACCTTTTCGAGTGTTTTCATCCGTTTTTAGTCGTTTTGTCATGTTTTTGTGGTGTTTTGCATCTGTTTTTAGTCGTTTTGTCATGTTTTTGTGGTGTTGTCTGTTTTTAATCATTTTGTCACGTTTTAGTGGTGTCTTGCGTCATTTTCAAGGCGTTTCATCACATATTTGTGGTGTTTTCGTGTGTTTTTAGTTGTTTTGTCATGTTTTTGTGGTGTTTTCATCTGTTTTTCAGAATCAGAATCAGAATCAGGTTTATTGCTAAGTATGTTGGACATACAGAGAATTTGACTCCGGCTCATGCTTTACTCACAGTTCCAAACATTTAACAGGACAAACCTAAACATAACAATAACATTAACAGTAACAGAACAATAACAGAACAACACAGAACAATAATTTAAGATAAAAAATAGAGGTAATATTAAAAATAGGTTAACAAGTAAATATTAGAAATTTAAAATAGAAAGATAAAATAATTGTGCAAAGTAAAGTGACCAGGCTGTTATAAATATCTTTGTTATGTTATTTACAGTGATATACATAAGGTGCATTAGGTACATTTGTCTTGTATGTCTGGCATGTGTGTGTGATGTGTCGGGTGGGGTCAATTGTTCAGCAGTGTGACGGCCTGGGGGTAGAAACTGTTTTTATGTCTGATTTTTTTTGTGTACAGAGTTCTGTAACGCCTGCCAGAGGGGAGAAGTTCAAAGAGGTGATGTGCAGGGTGTGAAGGGTCTGCAGAGATGTGAACTGCCCTTTTCCTGACTCTGGATGAGTGCAGGTCCTGGATAGTGGGCAGTTTGACACCAATGATTCTCTCTGCAGTCCTGATTGTCCGTGTCAGTCTGTTCTTGTCCGGTTTGGTGGCCGATCCAAACCAAACAATGATGGAGGTGCAGAGAACAGACTGAACTATTGCCGTGTAGAACTGGATCAGCAGTTCTTGGGGCAGGTTGAACTTCCTCAGCTGACGAAGGAAGTACATCCTCTGCTGGGCCTTTTTGATGATGGAGTCCACGTTGTGGCTCCACTTCAGATCCTGGGAGAGGATGGATCCCAGGAACCTGAAGGTTTCCACAGCAGACACGGTGTTGTTGAGGATGGTGATGGGGGGCAGTGTGGGGGGGCGGCTCCTGAAGTCCACTGTCATCTCCACAGTTTTGAGCGTGTTTAGCTCCAGATGGTTCTGACCACACCAGAGGGCCAGCTGTCCCACCTCCCGTCTGTAAGCAGACTCGTCACCGTCCCGGATGAGACCGATGACGGTTGTGTCGTCTGCAAACTTCAGGAGTTTGACAGATGGGTCACTCGAGGTGCAGTCATTTGTATAAAGGGAGAAGAGCAATGGAGAGAGCACACACCCCTGGGGAGCGCCTGTGCTGATGGTCCGGGTGCTGGATGTGATCTGCCCCAGCCTCACCTGCTGTCTCCTATCAGTCAAAAAGTTAGTAATCCACTGACAGGTGGAGGCTGGGACGGTGAGCTGGGAGAGTTTGTAGTGGAGGATGTCCGGGATGATTGTGTTGAAAGCCGAGCTAAAGTCTACAAACAGGATCCTTGCATTTTTAGTTGTTTTGTCATGTTTTTGTGGTGTTTTCATCCGTTTTTAGTCGTTTTGTCATGTTTTTATGGTGTTTTCGTCTGTTTTTAGTCGTTTCATCACGTTTTTGTGGTGTTTTCATCTGTTTTAAGTCGTTTCATAATGTTTTTGTGGAGTTTTGCGTCTGTTTTTAGTCGTTTTGTCATGTTTTTTTGGTGTTGTCTGTTTTTAATCATTTTGTCACGTTTTAGTGGTGTCTTTAGTGGTGTTTCATCACATATTTGTGGTGTTTTCGTGTGTTTTTTGTCGTTTCATCACGTTTTTGTGGTGTGTTTCGTCTGTTTTTAGTTGTTTGATCATATTTTTGTGGTGTTTTCATCTGTTTTTAGTCATTTCATCACGTTTTTGTGATGTTTTCGTCTGTTTTAAGTCGTTTTGTTATGTTTTTGTGGTGTTTTCGTCTGTTTTTTGGTCCTTTCATTGCGTTTTGTGGTGTTTTCATCTGTTTTTAGTCGTTTCATCATGTTTTTGTGGAGTTTTGCATCTGTTTTAAGTCGTTTTATCACATTTTTGTGTTTTTTTCATCTGTTTTTAGTCGTTTCGTCATGTTTCTGTGGAGTTTTGCGTCTGTTTTTAGTCGTTTCATCACGTTTTTGTTGTGTTTTCATCTGTTTTTAGTCGTTTCATCATGTTTTTGTGGAGTTTTGCGTCTGTTTTTAGTTGTCTTATCACGTTTTGTGATGTTTTCGTCTGTTTTAAGTCGTTTTGTTATGTTTTTGTGGTGTTTTCGTCTGTTTTTTGGTCCTTTCATTGCGTTTTGTGGTGTTTTCATATGTTTTTAGTCGTTTCATCATGTTTTTGTGGAGTTTTGCATCTGTTTTAAGTCGTTTTATCACATTTTTGTGTTTTTTTCATCTGTTTTTAGTCGTTTCGTCATGTTTCTGTGGAGTTTTGCGTCTGTTTTTAGTCGTTTCATCACGTTTTTGTTGTGTTTTCATCTGTTTTTAGTCGTTTCATCATGTTTTTGTGGAGTTTTGCGTCTGTTTTTAGTCGTTTTGTCATGTCTTTTGGTGTTTTCGTCTGTTTTTAGTCGTTTTGTCACCTTTTTGTGGTGCTTTCACCCGTTTTTAGTCATTTTGTAATGTTTTTGTGGTGTTTTCGTCTGTTTTTTGGTCGTTTCATCGCGTTTTGTGGTGCTTTCATCCGTTTTTAGTCGTTTCATAATGTTTTTGTGGAGTTTTGCGTCTGTTTTTAGTTGTTTTGTCACGTTTTAGTGGTGTTTTCATCTGTTTTTAGTCGTTTTGTCATATTTCTGTGGAGTTTTGCGTCTGTTTTTAGTCGTTTTTTTCATGTTTTAGTGGTGTTTTCATCTGTTTTTTAGTGGTTTCATCATGTTTTTGGGGTGTTTTTGTCTGTTTTTAGTCGTTTCATCACGTTTTTGTGGTGTTTTTATCTGTTTTTAGTCGTTTCATCATGTTTTTGTGGAGTTTTGCGTCTGTTTTTAGTCGTTTTGTCATGTCTTTTGGTGTTTTCGTCTGTTTTTAGTCGTTTTGTCACCTTTTTGTGGTGCTTTCACCCGTTTTTAGTCATTTTGTAATGTTTTTGTGGTGTTTTCGTCTGTTTTTTGGTCGTTTCATCGCGTTTTGTGGTGCTTTCATCCGTTTTTAGTCGTTTCATAATGTTTTTGTGGAGTTTTGCGTCTGTTTTTAGTCGTTTTGTCATGTTCTTGTGGTGTTTTCATCTGTTTTTGGTCGTTTTGTGACCTTTTTGTGGTGCTTTCACCCGTTTTTAGTCGTTTTGTAATGTTTTTGTGGTGTTTTCGTCTGTTTTTTGGTTGTTTCCTCGCGATTTGTGGTGCTTTCATCCGTTTTTAGTCGTTTCGTAATGTTTTTGTGGAGTTTTGCGTCTGTTTTTAGTCGTTTTGTCACGTTTTAGTGGTGTTTTCATCTGTTTTTAGTCATTTTTGTAATGTTTTTGTGATGTTTTCATCCGTTTTAAGTCGTTTTGTAATGTTTTTGTGGTGTTTTCGTCTGTTTTTTGGTCCTTTCATTGCGTTTTGTGGTGTTTTCATCTGTTTTGAGGCGTTTCATTACTTTTCTGTGGTGTTTTCATCTGTTTTTAGTCGTTTTTGTGGTGTTTTCATCTGTTTTAAGTCGTTTCATCACGTTTTTGTGGTGTTTTCATCTGTTTTTAGTCGTTTTTCCACGTTTTTGTGGTGTTTTCAGCTGTTTTTAGTCGTTTTTGTCACCTTTTCGAGGTCTTTTCATTTGTTTTAAGTCGGTTCATCACGTTTTAGTGGTATTTTAATCAGTTTTTAGTTGTTTTTGTGGTGTCTTGCGTCTGTTTTTAGTCGTTTCATCACGTTTTTGTGTTTTTTTTCGTCTGTTTTTAGTTGTTTTTTCATGTTTTTGTGGTGTGTTTCGTCTGTTTTGAAGTTGTTTTATAGAGTTTTTGTGGTGTTTTCATCTGTTTTTAGTCGTTTCATCACGATTTTGTGGAGTTTTTCTTCTGTTTTTAGTTGATTTGTCATGTTTTTGTTGAGCTTTCTGTCTGTTTTTAGTTGTTTCATCACGTTTTTGTGGTGTTTTCATTTGTTTTAAGTCGGTTCATCACGTTTTAGTGGTATTTTAATCAGTTTTTAGTTGTTTTTGTGGTGTCTTGCGTCTGTTTTTAGTCGTTTCATCACGTTTTTGTGTTTTTTTTCGTCTGTTTTTAGTTGTTTTATCATATTTTTGTGGTGTTTTGATTTTTTTTAGTCGTTTTGTCATGTTTTTGTGGTGTTTTTATCCGTTTTTAGTCGCTTTCTCATGTTTTTGTGGTGTTTTCGTCTGTTTTTAGTCTTTTAATCACGTTTTTGTGGTGTTTTCATCTGTTTTAAGTCGTTTCAAATTGTTTTTGTGGAGTTTTGCGTCTGTTTTTAGTCGTTTTGTCATGTTTTTTTGGTGTTGTCTGTTTTTAATCATTTTGTCACGTTTTAGTGGTGCCTTTCGTCCTTATTAAGTCGTTTCATCACATATTTGTGGTGTTTTCTTGTGTTTTTTGTCGTTTCATCACGTTTTTGTGGTGTTTTTCGTCTGTTTTTAGCTGTTTTGACATGTTTTTGTGGTGTTTTCATCTGTTTTTAGGCGTTTCATCACGTTTTTGCACTGTTTTCATCTGATTTTAGTCTTTTTGTCACATTTTTGTGGTGTCTTGCATCTGTTTTTGGTCGTTTCATCACGTTTTTGTGGTGTGTTTCGTCTGTTTTTAGTTGTTTTATCACGTTTTTGTGGTGTTTTCATCTGTTTTTAGTCGTTTCATCACGTTTTTGTTGAGTTTTGCATCTGTTTTTAGTTGTTTCATCACGTTTTTGTGGTGTTTTCATCTGTTTTTGGTCGTTTTTGTGTTGTCTTGCGTTTGTTTTTAGTCGTTTCATCACGTCTTTGTGGTGTCTTTCGTCTGTTTATAGTTGTTTTATCACGTTTTTTCATGTTCTTGTGGTGTTTTTGTCTGTTCTTAGTGGTTTCATCACTTTTTTTATGGTGTTTTCATCTGTTTTTAGTCGTTTCATCAAATTTTTGTGGTTTTCTCATCTGTTTTTAGTCGTTTTATCACGTTTTTGTGGTGTTTTCATCTGTTTTTAGTCATTTTTGTAATGTTTTTGTGATGTTTTCATCCGTTTTAAGTCGTTTTGTTATGTTTTTATGGTGTTTTCGTCTGTTTTTAGTCGTTTCATCACGTTTTTGTGGTGTTTTCATCTGTTTTAAGTCGTTTCATAATGTTTTTGTGGAGTTTTGCGTCTGTTTTTAGTCGTTTTGTCATGTTTTTTTGGTGTTGTCTGTTTTTAATCATTTTGTCACGTTTTAGTGGTGCCTTTCGTCCTTATTAAGTCGTTTCATCACATATTTGTGGTGTTTTCTTGTGTTTTTTGTCGTTTCATCACGTTTTTGTGGTGTTTTTCGTCTGTTTTTAGCTGTTTTGACATGTTTTTGTGGTGTTTTCATCTGTTTTTAGGCGTTTCATCACGTTTTTGCACTGTTTTCATCTGATTTTGGTCTTTTTGTCACATTTTTGATGTGTCTTGCATCTGTTTTTGGTCGTTTCATCACGTTTTTGTGGTGTGTTTCGTCTGTTTTTAGTTGTTTTATCACGTTTTTGTGGTGTTTTCATCTGTTTTTAGACGTTTCATCACGTTTTTGTTGAGTTTTGCATCTGTTTTTAGTTGTTTCATCACGTTTTTGTGGTGATTTCATCTGTTTTTGGTCGTTTTTGTGTTGTCTTGCGTTTGTTTTTAGTCGTTTCATCACGTCTTTGTGGTGTCTTTCGTCTGTTTATAGTTGTTTTATCACGTTTTTTCATGTTCTTGTGGTGTTTTTGTCTGTTCTTAGTGGTTTCATCACTTTTTTTATGGTGTTTTCATCTGATTTTAGTCTTTTTGTCACATTTTTGTGGTGTCTTGCATCTGTTTTTGGTCGTTTCATCACGTTTTTGTGGTGTGTTTCGTCTGTTTTTAGTTGTTTTATCACGTTTTTGTGGTGTTTTCATCTGTTTTTAGTCGTTTCATCACGTTTTTGTTGAGTTTTGCATCTGTTTTTAGTTGTTTCATCACGTTTTTGTGGTGTTTTCATCTGTTTTTGGTCGTTTTTGTGTTGTCTTGCGTTTGTTTTTAGTCGTTTCATCACGTCTTTGTGGTGTCTTTCGTCTGTTTATAGTTGTTTTATCACGTTTTTTCATGTTCTTGTGGTGTTTTTGTCTGTTCTTAGTGGTTTCATCACTTTTTTTATGGTGTTTTCATCTGTTTTTAGTCGTTTCATCAAATTTTTGTGGTTTTCTCATCTGTTTTTAGTCGTTTTATCACGTTTATGTGGTGTTTTCATCTGTTTTTAGTCATTTTTGTAATGTTTTTGTGATGTTTTCATCCGTTTTAAGTCGTTTTGTTATGTTTTTATGGTGTTTTCGTCTGTTTTTAGTCGTTTCATCACGTTTTTGTGGTGTTTTCATCTGTTTTAAGTCGTTTCATAATGTTTTTGTGGAGTTTTGCGTCTGTTTTTAGTCGTTTTGTCATGTTTTTTTGGTGTTGTCTGTTTTTAATCATTTTGTCACGTTTTAGTGGTGCCTTTCGTCCTTATTAAGTCGTTTCATCACATATTTGTGGTGTTTTCTTGTGTTTTTTGTTGTTTCATCACGTTTTTGTGGTGTTTTTCGTCTGTTTTTAGCTGTTTTGACATGTTTTTGTGGTGTTTTCATCTGTTTTTAGGCGTTTCATCACGTTTTTGCACTGTTTTCATCTGATTTTAGTCTTTTTGTCACATTTTTGTGGTGTCTTGCATCTGTTTTTGGTCGTTTCATCACGTTTTTGTGGTGTGTTTCGTCTGTTTTTAGTTGTTTTATCACGTTTTTGTGGTGTTTTCATCTGTTTTTAGACGTTTCATCACGTTTTTGTTGAGTTTTGCATCTGTTTTTAGTTGTTTCATCACGTTTTTGTGGTGATTTCATCTGTTTTTGGTCGTTTTTGTGTTGTCTTGCGTTTGTTTTTAGTCGTTTCATCACGTCTTTGTTGTGTCTTTCGTCTGTTTATAGTTGTTTTATCACGTTTTTTCATGTTCTTGTGGTGTTTTTGTCTGTTCTTAGTGGTTTCATCACTTTTTTTATGGTGTTTTCATCTGTTTTTAGTCGTTTCATCAAATTTTTGTGGTTTTCTCATCTGTTTTTAGTCGTTTTATCACGTTTTTGTGGTGTTTTCATCTGTTTTTAGTCATTTTTGTAATGTTTTTGTGATGTTTTCATCCGTTTTAAGTCGTTTTGTTATGTTTTTATGGTGTTTTCGTCTGTTTTTAGTCGTTTCATCACGTTTTTGTGGTGTTTTCATCTGTTTTAAGTCGTTTCATAATGTTTTTGTGGAGTTTTGCGTCTGTTTTTAGTCGTTTTGTCATGTTTTTTTGGTGTTGTCTGTTTTTAATCATTTTGTCACGTTTTAGTGGTGTCTTTAGTGGTGTTTCATCACATATTTGTGGTGTTTTCGTGTGTTTTTTGTCGTTTCATCACGTTTTTGTGGTGTGTTTCGTCTGTTTTTTAGTTGTTTTATCATATTTTTGTGGTGTTTTCATCTGTTTTTAGTCATTTCATCACGTTTTTGTGATGTTTTCGTCTGTTTTAAGTCGTTTTGTTATGTTTTTGTGGTGTTTTCGTCTGGTTTGTTGGTCCTTTCATTGCGTTTTGTGGTGCTTTCATCCGTTTTTAGTCGTTTCATAATGTTTTTGTGGAGTTTTGCGTCTGTTTTTAGTCGTTTTGTCATGTCTTTTGGTGTTTTCGTCTGTTTTTAGTCGTTTTGTCACCTTTTTGTGGTGCTTTCACCCGTTTTTAGTCATTTAGTAATGTTTTTGTGGTGTTTTCGTCTGTTTTTTGGTCGTTTCATCGCGTTTTGTGGTGCTTTCATCCGTTTTTAGTCGTTTCATAATGTTTTTGTGGAGTTTTGCGTCTGTTTTTAGTCGTTTTGTCATGTCTTTTGGTGTTTTCGTCTGTTTTTAGTCGTTTTGTCACCTTTTTGTGTTGCTTTCACCCGTTTTTAGTCATTTTGTAATGTTTTTGTGGAGTTTTGCGTCTGTTTTTAGTCGTTTTGTCACGTTTTAGTGGTGTTTTCATCTGTTTTTAGTCATTTTTGTAATGTTTTTGTGATGTTTTCATCCGTTTTAAGTCGTTTTGTAATGTTTTTGTGGTGTTTTCGTCTGTTTTTTGGTCCTTTCATTGCGTTTTGTGGTGTTTTCATCTGTTTTGAGGCGTTTCATTACTTTTCTGTGGTGTTTTCATCTGTTTTTAGTCGTTTTTGTGGTGTTTTCATCTGTTTTTAGTTGTTTCATCACGTTTTTGTGGTGTTTTCATCTGTTTTAAGTCGTTTCATCACGTTTTTGTGGTGTTTTCATCTGTTTTTAGTCGTTTTTCCACGTTTTTGTGGTGTTTTCAGCTGTTTTTAGTCGTTTTTGTCACCTTTTCGAGGTCTTTTCATTTGTTTTAAGTCGGTTCATCACGTTTTAGTGGTATTTTAATCAGTTTTTAGTTGTTTTTGTGGTGTCTTGCGTCTGTTTTTAGTCGTTTCATCACGTTTTTGTGTTTTTTTTCGTCTGTTTTTAGTTGTTTTTTCATGTTTTTGTGGTGTGTTTCGTCTGTTTTGAAGTTGTTTTATCAAGTTTTTGTGGTGTTTTCATCTGTTTTTAGTCGTTTCATCACGATTTTGTGGAGTTTTTCTTCTGTTTTTAGTTGATTTGTCATGTTTTTGTTGAGCTTTCTGTCTGTTTTTAGTTGTTTCATCACGTTTTTGTGGTGTTTTCATTTGTTTTAAGTCGGTTCATCACGTTTTAGTGGTATTTTAATCAGTTTTTAGTTGTTTTTGTGGTGTCTTGCGTCTGTTTTTAGTCGTTTCATCACGTTTTTGTGTTTTTTTTCGTCTGTTTTTAGTTGTTTTATCATATTTTTGTGGTGTTTTGATTTTTTTTAGTCGTTTTGTCATGTTTTTGTGGTGTTTTTATCCGTTTTTAGTCGCTTTCTCATGTTTTTGTGGTGTTTTCGTCTGTTTTTAGTCTTTTAATCACGTTTTTGTGGTGTTTTCATCTGTTTTAAGTCGTTTCAAATTGTTTTTGTGGAGTTTTGCGTCTGTTTTTAGTCGTTTTGTCATGTTTTTTTGGTGTTGTCTGTTTTTAATCATTTTGTCACGTTTTAGTGGTGCCTTTCGTCCTTATTAAGTCGTTTTATCACATATTTGTGGTGTTTTCTTGTGTTTTTTGTCGTTTCATCACGTTTTTGTGGTGTTTTTCGTCTGTTTTTAGCTGTTTTGACATGTTTTTGTGGTGTTTTCATCTGTTTTTAGGCGTTTCATCACGTTTTTGCACTGTTTTCATCTGATTTTAGTCTTTTTGTCACATTTTTGTGGTGTCTTGCATCTGTTTTTGATCGTTTCATCACGTTTTTGTGGTGTGTTTCGTCTGTTTTTAGTTGTTTTATCACGTTTTTGTGGTGTTTTCATCTGTTTTTAGTCGTTTCATCACGTTTTTGTTGAGTTTTGCATCTGTTTTTAGTTGTTTCATCACGTTTTTGTGGTGTTTTCATCTGTTTTTGGTCGTTTTTGTGTTGTCTTGCGTTTGTTTTTAGTCGTTTCATCACGTCTTTGTGGTGTCTTTCGTCTGTTTATAGTTGTTTTATCACGTTTTTTCATGTTCTTGTGGTGTTTTTGTCTGTTCTTAGTGGTTTCATCACTTTTTTTATGGTGTTTTCATCTGTTTTTAGTCGTTTCATCAAATTTTTGTGGTTTTCTCATCTGTTTTTAGTCGTTTTATCACGTTTTTGTGGTGTTTTCATCTGTTTTTAGTCATTTTTGTAATGTTTTTGTGATGTTTTCATCCGTTTTAAGTCGTTTTGTTATGTTTTTATGGTGTTTTCGTCTGTTTTTAGTCGTTTCATCACGTTTTTGTGGTGTTTTCATCTGTTTTAAGTCGTTTCATAATGTTTTTGTGGAGTTTTGCGTCTGTTTTTAGTCGTTTTGTCATGTTTTTTTGGTGTTGTCTGTTTTTAATCATTTTGTCACGTTTTAGTGGTGTCTTTAGTGGTGTTTCATCACATATTTGTGGTGTTTTCGTGTGTTTTTTGTCGTTTCATCACGTTTTTGTGGTGTGTTTCGTCTGTTTTTAGTTGTTTTATCATATTTTTGTGGTGTTTTCATCTGTTTTTAGTCATTTCATCACGTTTTTGTGATGTTTTCGTCTGTTTTAAGTCGTTTTGTTATGTTTTTGTGGTGTTTTCGTCTGTTTTTTGGTCCTTTCATTGCGTTTTGTGGTGTTTTCATTTGTTTTTAGTCGTTTCATCATGTTTTTGTGGAGTTTTGCATCTGTTTTAAGTCGTTTTATCACATTTTTGTGTTTTTTTCATCTGTTTTTAGTCGTTTCGTCATGTTTCTGTGGAGTTTTGCGTCTGTTTTTAGTCGTTTCATCACGTTTTTGTTGTGTTTTCATCTGTTTTTAGTCGTTTCATCGTGTTTTTGTGGAGTTTTGCGTCTGTTTTTAGTTGTTTTGTCATGTCTTTTGGTGTTTTCGTCTGTTTTTAGTCGTTTTGTCACCTTTTTGTGGTGCTTTCACCCGGTTTTAGTCGTTTCATAATGTTTTTGTGGAGTTTTGCGTCTGTTTTTAGTCGTTTTGTCATGTCTTTTGGTGTTTTCGTCTGTTTTTAGTCGTTTTGTCACCTTTTTGTGGTGCTTTCACCCGTTTTTAGTCATTTTGTAATGTTTTGTGGTGTTTTCGTCTGTTTTTTGGTCGTTTCGTCATGTTTCTGTGGAGTTTTCCGTCTGTTTTTAGTCGTTTCATCACGTTTTTGTGGAGTTTTGCGTTTGTTTTTAGTCGTTTTGTCATGTCTTTTGGTGTTTTCGTCTGTTTTTAGTCGTTTTGTCACCTTTTTGTGGTGCTTTCACCTGTTTTTAGTCATTTTGTAATGTTTTTGTGGTGTTTTCGTCTGTTTTTTGGTCGTTTCGTCATGTTTCTGTGGAGTTTTGCGTCTATTTTTAGTCGTTTCATCACGTTTTTGTTGTGTTTTCATCTGTTTTTAGTCGTTTCATCATGTTTTTGTGGAGTTTTGCGTCTGTTTTTAGTCGTTTTGTCATGTCTTTTGGTGTTTTCGTCTGTTTTTAGTCGTTTTGTCACCTTTTTGTGGTGCTTTCACCCGTTTTTAGTCATTTTGTAATGTTTTTGTGGTGTTTTCGTCAGTTTTTTGGTCGTTTCATCGCGTTTTGTGGTGCTTTCATCCGTTTTCAGTCGTTTCATAATGTTTTTGTGGAGTTTTGCGTCTGTTTTTAGTCGTTTTGTCATGTCTTTTGGTGTTTTCGTCTGTTTTTAGTCGTTTTGTCACCTTTTTGTGGTGCTTTCACCCGTTTTTAGTCATTTAGTAATGTTTTTGTGGTGTTTTCGTCTGTTTTTTGGTCGTTTCATCGCGTTTTGTGGTGCTTTCAAACGTTTTTAGTCGTTTCATAATGTTTTTGTGGAGTTTTGCGTCTGTTTTTAGTCGTTTTGTCACGTTTTAGTGGTGTTTTAATCTGTTTTTAGTCGTTTTGTCATATTTCTGTGGAGTTTTGCGTCTGTTTTTAGTCTTTTTTTCATGTTTTAGTGGTGTTTTCATCTTTTTTTTAGTGGTTTCATCATGTTTTTGGGGTGTTTTTGTCTGTTTTTAGTCGTTTCATCACGTTTTTGTGGTGTTTTTATCTATTTTTAGTCGTTTCATAATGTTTTTGTGGAGTTTTGCGTCTGCTTTTAGTCGTTTTGTCATGTTTTTTTGGTGTTGTCTGTTTTTAATCATTTTGTCACGTTTTAGTGGTGTCTTTAGTGGTGTTTCATCACATATTTGTGGTGTTTTCGTGTGTTTTTTGTCGTTTCATCACGTTTTTGTGGTGTGTTTCGTCTGTTTTTAGTTGTTTTATCATATTTTTGTGGTGTTTTCATCTGTTTTTAGTCATTTCATCACGTTTTTGTGATGTTTTCGTCTGTTTTAAGTCGTTTTGTTATGTTTTTGTGGTGTTTTCGTCTGTTTTTTGGTCCTTTCATTGCGTTTTGTGGTGTTTTCATTTGTTTTTAGTCGTTTCATCATGTTTTTGTGGAGTTTTGCATCTGTTTTAAGTCGTTTTATCACATTTTTGTGTTTTTTTCATCTGTTTTTAGTCGTTTCGTCATGTTTCTGTGGAGTTTTGCGTCTGTTTTTAGTCGTTTCATCACGTTTTTGTTGTGTTTTCATCTGTTTTTAGTCGTTTCATCATGTTTTTGTGGAGTTTTGCGTCTGTTTTTAGTTGTTTTGTCATGTCTTTTGGTGTTTTCGTCTGTTTTTAGTCGTTTTGTCACCTTTTTGTGGTGCTTTCACCCGTTTTTAGTCATTTTGTAATGTTTTTGTGGTGTTTTCGTCTGTTTTTTGGTTGTTTCATCGCGTTTTGTGGTGCTTTCATCCGTTTTTAGTCGTTTCATAATGTTTTTGTGGAGTTTTGCGTCTGTTTTTAGTCGTTTTGTCATGTCTTTTGGTGTTTTCGTCTGTTTTTAGTCGTTTTGTCACCTTTTTGTGGTGCTTTCACCCGTTTTTAGTCATTTAGTAATGTTTTTGTGGTGTTTTCGTCTGTTTTTTGGTCGTTTCATCGCGTTTTGTGGTGCTTTCATCCGTTTTTAGTCGTTTCATAATGTTTTTGTGGAGTTTTGCGTCTGTTTTTAGTCGTTTTGTCATGTCTTTTGGTGTTTTCGTCTGTTTTCAGTCGTTTTGTCACCTTTTTGTGGTGCTTTCACCCGTTTTTAGTCATTTTGTAATGTTTTTGTGGTGTTTTCGTCTGTTTTTTGGTCGTTTCGTCATGTTTCTGTGGAGTTTTCCGTCTGTTTTTAGTCGTTTCATCACGTTTTTGTGGAGTTTTGCGTTTGTTTTTAGTCGTTTTGTCATGTCTTTTGGTGTTTTCGTCTGTTTTTAGTCGTTTTGTCACCTTTTTGTGGTGCTTTCACCCGTTTTTAGTCATTTTGTAATGTTTTTGTGGTGTTTTCGTCTGTTTTTTGGTCGTTTCATCGCGTTTTGTGGTGCTTTCAAACGTTTTTAGTCGTTTCATAATGTTTTTGTGGAGTTTTGCGTCTGTTTTTAGTCGTTTTGTCACGTTTTAGTGGTGTTTTAATCTGTTTTTAGTCGTTTTGTCATATTTCTGTGGAGTTTTGCGTCTGTTTTTAGTCTTTTTTTCATGTTTTAGTGGTGTTTTCATCTTTTTTTTAGTGGTTTCATCATGTTTTTGGGGTGTTTTTGTCTGTTTTTAGTCGTTTCATCACGTTTTTGTGGTGTTTTTATCTGTTTTTAGTCGTTTCATCAAGTTTTTGTGGAGTTTTGCGTCTGTTTTTATTTGTTTTGTCATGTTCTTGTGGTGTTTTCATCTGTTTTTGGTCGTTTTGTGACCTTTTTGTGGTGCCTCACCCGTTTTTAGTCGTTTTGTAATGTTTTTGTGGTGTTTTCGTCTGTTTTTTGGTCGTTTCCTCGCGTTTTGTGGTGCTTTCATCCGTTTTTAGTCGTTTCGTAATGTTTTTGTGGAGTTTTGCGTCTGTTTTTAGTCGTTTTGTCACGTTTTAGTGGTGTTTTCATCTGTTTTTAGTCATTTTTGTAATGTTTTTGTGATGTTTTCATCCGTTTTAAGTCGTTTTGTAATGTTTTTGTGGTGTTTTCGTCTGTTTTTTGGTCCTTTCATTGCGTTTTGTGGTGTTTTCATCTGTTTTGAGGCGTTTCATTACTTTTCTGTGGTGTTTTCATCTGTTTTTAGTCGTTTTTGTGGTGTTTTCATCTGTTTTTAGTTGTTTCATCACGTTTTTGTGGTGTTTTCATCTGTTTTAAGTCGTTTCATCACGTTTTTGTGGTGTTTTCATCTGTTTTTAGTCGTTTTTGTCGTGTCTTCCGTCTGTTTTTAGTCGTTATGTCATGTTTTTTTGGTGTTGTCTGTTTTTAATCATTTTGTCACGTTTTAGTGGTGCCTTTCGTCCTTATTAAGTCGTTTCATCACATATTTGTGGTGTTTTCTTGTGTTTTTTGTCGTTTCATCACGTTTTTGTGGTGTTTTCGTCTGTTTTTAGCTGTTTTGACATGTTTTTGTGGTGTTTTCATCTGATTTTAGGCGTTTCATCACGTTTTTGCACTGTTTTCATCTGATTTTAGTCTTTTTGTCACATTTTTGTGGTGTCTTGCGTCTGTTTTTGGTCGTTTCATCACGTTTTTGTGGTGTGTTTCGTCTGTTTTTAGTTGTTTTATCACGTTTTTGTGGTGTTTTCATCTGTTTTTAGTCGTTTCATCACGTTTTTGTGGTGTTTTCATCTGTTTTTAGTCATTTCATCATGTTTTTCTGGAGTTTTGCGTCAGTTTTTAGTTGTTTTGTCATGTTCTTGTAGTTTTTTCGTCTTTTTTTAGTCGTTTTGTCACATTTTTGTGGTGTTTTCATCCGTTTTAAGTCGGTTCATCACGTTTTTGTGGTGTTTTCGTCTGTTTTTAGTAATTTCATCACGTTTTTGTGATGTTTTCGTCTGGTTTTAGTTGTTTTTTTGTCATGTTTTTTAGTGTTTTCATTTGTTTTGAGGCGTTTCATCACGTTTCTGTGGTGTTTTCATCTGTTTTTAGTCGTTTTTGTGGTGTCTTGCGTTTGCTTTTAGTTGTTTCATCACGTTTTGTGGTGTTTTCATCTGTTTTAAGTTGTTTTGTCACGTTTTTGTGGTGTTTTCGTCTGTTTTTAGTCGTTTCATCACGTTTTTGTGGTGTTTTCATCTGCTTTTAGTCGTTTTTGTGGTGTCTTGCGTTTGTTTTTAGTCGTTTCATCACGTTTTTGTGGTGTGTTTCGTCTGTTTTTAGTTGTTTTATCATATTTTTGTGGTGTTTTTCTCTGTTTTTAGTCGTTTTTTCACGTTTTTGTGGTGTTTTCTTCTGGTTTTAGCTGTTTTGACATGTTTTTGTGGTGTTTTCATCTGTTTTTAGGCGTTTCATCACGTTTTTGTTGCGTTTTGCATCTGTTTTTAGTTGTTTCATCACGTTTTTGTGGTGTTTTCATCTGTTTTTGGTCGTTTTTGTGTTGTCTTGCGTTTGTTTTTAGTCGTTTCATCATGTTTTTGTGGTGTCTTTCGTCTGTTTATAGTTGTTTTATCACGTTTTTGTGGTGTTTTCATCCGATATTAGTCGTTTTTGTCACGTTTTTGTGGTGTTTTCATCTGTTTTTAGTCATTTCATCATGTTTTTCTGGAGTTTTGCGTCAGTTTTTAGTCGTTTTGTCACATTTTTGTGGTGTTTTCATCCGTTTTAAGTCGGTTCATCACGTTTTTGTGGTGTTTTCGTCTGTTTTTAGTAATTTCATCACGTTTTTGTGATGTTTTCGTCTGGTTTTAGTTGTTTTTTTGTCATGTTTTTTAGTGTTTTCATTTGTTTTTAGTCGTTTTTCTGGTGTCTTGCGTCTGCTTTTAGTTGTTTCATCACGTTTTGTGGTGTTTTCATCTGTTTTAAGTCGTTTTGTCACGTTTTTGTGGTGTTTTCGTCTGTTTTTAGTCGTTTCATCACGTTTTTGTGGTGTTTTCATCTGTTTTTAGTCGTTTTTGTGGTGTCTTGCATCTGCTTTTAGTTGTTTCATCACGTTTTGTGGTGTTTTCATTTGTTTTAAGTTGTTTCATCACGTTTTGTGGTGTTTTCATCTGTTTTAAGTCGTTTTGTCACGTTTTTGTGGTGTTTTCATCCGTTTTTAGTCGTTTTTGTCACGTTTTTTTGGTGTTTTCATCTGTTTTTAGACATTTCATCATGTTTTTCTGGAGTTTTGCGTCTGTTTTTAGTTATTTTGTCATGTTCTTGTGGTGTTTTCGTCTGTTTTTTGTCATTTTGTCACATTTTTGTGGTGTTTTCATCTGTTTTAAGTCGGTTCATCACGTTTTTGTGGTGTCTTTCGTCTGTTTATAGTTGTTTTATCACGTTTTTGTGGTGTTTTCATCCGTTTTTTGGCGTTTTTGTCACGTTTTTGTGGTGTTTTCATCTGTTTTTAGTCATTTCATCATGTTTTTCTGGAGTTTTGCGTCTGTTTTTAGTTGTTTTGTCATGTTCTTGTAGTTTTTTCGTCTGTTTTTAGTCGTTTTGTCACATTTTTGTGGTGTTTTCATCCGTTTTAAGTCGGTTCATCACGTTTTTGTGGTGTTTTTGTCTGTTTTTAGTAATTTCATCACGTTTTTGTGATGTTTTCGTCTGGTTTAAGTTGTTTTTTTGTAATGTTTTTTAGTGTTTTCATTTGTTTTGAGGCATTTCATCACGTTTCTGTGGTGTTTTCATCTGTTTTAAGTCGTTTTTGTGGTGTCTTGCGTCTGTTTTTAGTTGTTTCATCACGTTTTTGTGGTGTTTTCATCTGTTTTAAGTCGTTTCATCACGTTTTTGTGGTGTTTTCATCTGTTTTAAGTCGTTTTTGTGGTGTCTTGCGTCTGTTTTTAGTAGTTTCATCACGTTTTTGTGGTGTGTTTCGTCTTTTTATAGTTGTTTTATCACGTTTTTGTGGTGTTTTCATCCGTTTTTAGTCGTTTTTGTCACGTTTTTGTGGTGTTTTCATCTGTTTTTATACATTTCTTCATGTTTTTCTGGAGTTTTGCGTCTGTTTTTAGTTGTTTTGTCATGTTCTTGTGGTGTTTTCGTTTGTTTTTTGTCATTTTGTCACATTTTTGTGGTGTTTTCATCTGTTTTAAGTCGGTTCATCACGTTTTTGTGGTGTTTTCGTCTGTTTTTAGTTGTTTTTTTTGTCATGTTTTTAGTGTTTTCATCTGTTTTGAGGCGTTTCATCACGTTTCTGTGGTGTTTTCATCTGTTTTTAGTCGTTTTTGTGGTGTCTTGCGTCTGTTTTTAGTTGTTTCATCACGTTTTTGTGGTGTTTTCATCTGTTTTAAGTCGTTTCATCACGTTTTTGGGGTGTTTTCATCTGTTTTTAGTCGTTTTTGTGGTGTCTTGCGTCTGTTTTTAGTAGTTTCATCACGTTTTTGTGGTGTGTTTTGTCTGTTTTTAGTTGTTTTATCATATTTTTGTGGTGTTTTTCTCAGTTTTAGTCGTTTTTTCACGTTTTTGTGGTGTTTTCATCTGTTTTTAGTCGTTTTTGTCACCTTTTCGAGTGTTTTCATCCGTTTTTAGTCGTTTTGTCATGTTTTTGTGGTGTTTTGCGTCTGTCTTTAGTCGTTTAGTCATGTTTTTGTGGTGTTGTCTGTTTTTAATCATTTTGTCTTGTTTTAGTGGTGTCTTGCGTCATTTTCAAGGCTTTTCATCACATATTTGTGGTGTTTTCGTGTGTTTTTAGTTGTTTTGTCATGTTTTTGTGGTGTTTTCATCTGTTTTTAGTTGTTTTGTCAAGTTTTTGTGGTGTTTTCATCCGTTTTTAGTCGTTTCATCACGTTTTTGTGGTGTGTTTCGTCTGTTTTGAGTTGTTTTATCATATTTTTGGGGTGTTTTTCACTGTTTTTAGTCGTTTTTTCACGTTTTTGTGGTGTTTTCATCTGTTTTTAGTCGTTTTTGTCACCTTTTCGAGTGTTTTCATCCGTTTTTAGTAGTTTTGTCATGTTTTTGTGGTGTTTTGCGTCTGTTTTTAGTCGTTTTGTCATGTTTTTGTGGTGTTGTCTGTTTTTAATCATTTTGTCACGTTTTAGTGGTGTCTTGCGTCATTTTCAAGGCGTTTCATCACATATTTGTGGTGTTTTCGTGTGTTTTTAGTTGTTTTGTCATGTTTTTGTGGTGTTTTCATCTGTTTTTAGTTGTTTTGTCATGTTTTTGTGGTGTTTTCATCCGTTTTTAGTCGTTTTGTCATGTTTTTATGGTGTTTTCGTCTGTTTTTAGTCGTTTCATCACGTTTTTGTGGTGTTTTCATCTGTTTTAAGTCGTTTCATAATGTTTTTGTGGAGTTGTGCGTCTGTTTTTAGTCGTTTTGTCATGTTTTTTTGGTGTTGTCTGCTTTTAATCATTTTGTCACGTTTTAGTGGTGTCTTTAGTGGTGTTTCATCACATATTTGTGGTGTTTTCGTGTGTTTTTTGTCGTTTCATCACGTTTTTGTGGTGTGTTTCGTCTGTTTTTAGTTGTTTTATCATATTTTTGTGGTGTTTTCATCTGTTTTTAGTCATTTCATCACGTTTTTGTGATGTTTTTCGTCTGTTTTAAGTCGTTTTGTTATGTTTTTGTGGTGTTTTCGTCTGTTTTTTGGTCCTTTCATTGCGTTTTGTGGTGTTTTCATTTGTTTTTAGTCGTTTCATCATGTTTTTGTGGAGTTTTGCATCTGTTTTAAGTCGTTTTATCACATTTTTGTGTTTTTTTCATCTGTTTTTAGTCGTTTCGTCATGTTTCTGTGGAGTTTTGCGTCTGTTTTTAGTCGTTTCATCACGTTTTTGTTGTGTTTTCATCTGTTTTTAGTCGTTTCATCATGTTTTTGTGGAGTTTTGCGTCTGTTTTTAGTCGTTTTGTCATGTCTTTTGGTGTTTTCGTCTGTTTTTAGTCGTTTTGTCACCTTTTTGTGGTGCTTTCACCCGTTTTTAGTCATTTCTTAATGTTTTTTTGGTGTTTTCGTCTGTTTTTTGGTCGTTTCATCGCGTTTTGTGGTGCTTTCATCCGTTTTTAGTCGTTTCATAATGTTTTTGTGGAGTTTTGCGTCTTTTTTTAGTCGTTTTGTCACGTTTTAGTGGTGTTTTCATCTGTTTTTAGTCGTTTTGTCATATTTCTGTGGAGTTTTGCGTCTGTTTTTAGTCGTTTTTTCATGTTTTTGGGGTGTTTTTGTCTGTTTTTAGTCGTTTCATCACGTTTTTGTGGTGTTTTCATCTGTTTTAAGTCGTTTTTGTGGTGTCCTGCGTCTGTTTTTAGTAGTTTCATCACGTTTTTGTGGTGTGTTTCGTCTGTTTATAGTTGTTTTATCACGTTTTTGTGGTGTTTTCATCCGTTTTTAGTCGTTTTTGTCACGTTTTTGTGGTGTTTTCATCTGTTTTTATACATTTCATCATGTTTTTCTGGAGTTTTGCGTCTGTTACTAGTTGTTTTGTCATGTTCTTGTGTAGTTTTCGTTTGTTTTTTGTCATTTTGTCACATTTTTGTGGTGTTTTCATCTGTTTTAAGTCGGTTCATCACGTTTTTGTGGTGTTTTCGTCTGTTTTTAGTTGTTTTTTTTGTCATGTTTTTAGTGTTTTCATCTGTTTTGAGGCGTTTCATCACGTTTCTGTGGTGTTTTCATCTGTTTTTAGTCGTTTTTGTGGTGTCTTGCGTCTGTTTTTAGTTGTTTCATCACGTTTTTGTGGTGTTTTCATCTGTTTTAAGTCGTTTCATCACGTTTTTGGGGTGTTTTCATCTGTTTTTAGTCGTTTTTGTGGTGTCTTGCGTCTGTTTTTAGTAGTTTCATCACGTTTTTGTGGTGTGTTTTGTCTGTTTTTAGTTGTTTTATCATATTTTTGTGGTGTTTTTCTCAGTTTTAGTCGTTTTTTCACGTTTTTGTGGTGTTTTCATCTGTTTTTAGTCGTTTTTGTCACCTTTTCGAGTGTTTTCATCCGTTTTTAGTCGTTTTGTCATGTTTTTGTGGTGTTTTCGTCTGTTTTTAGTCGTTTCATCACGTTTTTGTGGTGTTTTCATCTGTTTTTAGTCGTTTTTGTGGTGTCTTGCGTTTGTTTTTAGTCGTTTCATCACGTTTTTGTGGTGTGTTTCGTCTGTTTATAGTTGTTTTATCACGTTTTTGTGGTGTTTTCATCCGTTTTTAGTCGTTTTTGTCACGTTTTTGTGGTGTTTTCATCTGTTTTTAGACATTTCATCATGTTTTCTGGAGTTTTGCGTCTGTTTTTAGTTGTTTTGTCATGTTCTTGTGGTGTTTTCGTCTGTTTTTTGTCATTTTGTTACATTTTTGTGGTGTTTTCATCTGTTTTAAGTCGGTTCATCACGTTTTTGTGGTGTCTTTCGTCTGTTTATAGTTGTTTTATCACGTTTTTGTGGTGTTTTCATCCGTTTTTTGGCGTTTTTGTCACGTTTTTGTGGTGTTTTCGTCTGTTTTTAGTAATTTCATCACGTTTTTGTGATGTTTTCGTCTGGTTTTAGTTGTTTTTTTGTCATGTTTTTTAGTGTTTTCATTTGTTTTGAGGCATTTCATCACGTTTCTGTGGTGTTTTCATCAGTTTTTAGTCGTTTTTGTGGTGTCTTGCGTCTGTTTTTAGTTGTTTCATCACGTTTTTGTGGTTTTTTCATCTGTTTTAAGTCGTTTCATCACGTTTTTGTGGTGTTTTCATCTGTTTTAAGTCGTTTTTGTGGTGTCTTGCGTCTGTTTTTAGTAGTTTCATCACGTTTTTGTGGTGTGTTTCGTCTGTTTATAGTTGTTTTATCACGTTTTTGTGGTGTTTTCATCCGTTTTTAGTCGTTTTTGTCACGTTTTTGTGGTGTTTTCATCTGTTTTTAGTCGTTTTTGTCACCTTTTCGAGTGTTTTCATCCGTTTTTAGTCGTTTTGTCATGTTTTTGTGGTGTTTTGCGTCTGTCTTTAGTCGTTTTGTCATGTTTTTGTGGTGTTGTCTGTTTTTAATCATTTTGTCACGTTTTAGTGGTGTCTTGCGTCATTTTCAAGGCTTTTCATCACATATTTGTGGTGTTTTCGTGTGTTTTTAGTTGTTTTGTCATGTTTTTGTGGTGTTTTCATCTGTTTTTAGTTGTTTTGTCAAGTTTTTGTGGTGTTTTCATCCGTTTTTAGTCGTTTCATCACGTTTTTGTGGTGTGTTTTGTCTGTTTTTAGTTGTTTTATCATATTTTTGTGGTGTTTTTCTCAGTTTTAGTCGTTTTTTCACGTTTTTGTGGTGTTTTCATCTGTTTTTAGTCGTTTTTGTCACCTTTTCGAGTGTTTTCATCCGTTTTTAGTCGTTTTGTCATGTTTTTGTGGTGTTTTGCGTCTGTCTTTAGTCGTTTTGTCATGTTTTTGTGGTGTTGTCTGTTTTTAATCATTTTGTCACGTTTTAGTGGTGTCTTGCGTCATTTTCAAGGCTTTTCATCACATATTTGTGGTGTTTTCGTGTGTTTTTAGTTGTTTTGTCATGTTTTTGTGGTGTTTTCATCTGTTTTTAGTTGTTTTGTCAAGTTTTTGTGGTGTTTTCATCCGTTTTTAGTCGCTTCATCACGTTTTTGTGGTGTGTTTTGTCTGTTTTTAGTTGTTTTATCATATTTTTGTGGTGTTTTTCTCAGTTTTAGTCGTTTTTTCACGTTTTTGTGGTGTTTTCATCTGTTTTTAGTCGTTTTTGTCACCTTTTCGAGTGTTTTCATCCGTTTTTAGTCGTTTTGTCATGTTTTTGTGGTGTTTTGCGTCTGTCTTTAGTCGTTTTGTCATGTTTTTGTGGTGTTGTCTGTTTTTAATCATTTTGTCACGTTTTAGTGGTGTCTTGCGTCATTTTCAAGGCTTTTCATCACATATTTGTGGTGTTTTCGTGTGTTTTTAGTTGTTTTGTCATGTTTTTGTGGTGTTTTCATCTGTTTTTAGTTGTTTTGTCAAGTTTTTGTGGTGTTTTCATCCGTTTTTAGTCGTTTCATCACGTTTTTGTGGTGTGTTTCGTCTGTTTTTAGTTGTTTTATCATATTTTTGTGGTGTTTTTCACTGTTTTTAGTCGTTTTTTCACGTTTTTGTGGTGTTTTCATCTGTTTTTAGTCGTTTTTGTCACCTTTTCGAGTGTTTTCATCCGTTTTTAGTCGTTTTGTCATGTTTTTGTGGTGTTTTGCGTCTGTTTTTAGTCGTTTTGTCATGTTTTTGTGGTGTTGTCTGTTTTTAATCATTTTGTCACGTTTTAGTGGTGTCTTGCGTCATTTACAAGGTGTTTCATCACATATTTGTGGTGTTTTCGTGTGTTTTTAGTTGTTTTGTCATGTTTTTGTGGTGTTTTCATCTGTTTTTAGTTGTTTTGTCATGTTTTTGTGGTGTTTTCATCCGTTTTTAGTCATTTGTCATGTTTTTATGGTGTTTTCGTCTGTTTTTAGTCGTTTCATCACGTTTTTGTGGTGTTTTCATCTGTTTTAAGTCGTTTCAAAATGTTTTTGTGGAGTTGTGCGTCTGTTTTTAGTCGTTTTGTCATGTTTTTTTGGTGTTGTCTGCTTTTAATCATTTTGTCACGTTTTAGTGGTGTCTTTAGTGGTGTTTAATCACATATTTGTGGTGTTGTCGTGTGTTTTTTGTCTTTTCATCACGTTTTTGTGGTGTGTTTCGTCTGTTTTTAGTTGTTTTATCATATTTTTGTGGTGCTTTCATCTGTTTTTAGTCATTTCATCACGTTTTTGTGATGTTTTTCGTCTGTTTTAAGTCGTTTTGTTATGTTTTTCTGGTGTTTTCGTCTGTTTTTTGGTCCTTTCATTGCGTTTTGTGGTGTTTTCATCTGTTTTTAGTCGTTTCATCATGTTTTTGTGGAGTTTTGCATCTGTTTTAAGTCGTTTTATCACATTTTTGTGTTTTTTTCATCTGTTTTTAGTCGTTTCGTCATGTTTCTGTGGAGTTTTGCGTCTGTTTTTAGTCGTTTCATCACGTTTTTGTTGTGTTTTCATCTGTTTTTAGTCGTTTCATCATGTTTTTGTGGAGTTTTGCGTCTGTTTTTAGTCGTTTTGTCATGTCTTTTGGTGTTTTCGTCTGTTTTTAGTCGTTTTGTCACCTTTTTGTGGTGCTTTCACCCGTTTTTAGTCATTTTGTAATGTTTTTGTGGTGTTTTCGTCTGTTTTTTGGTCGTTTCATCGCGTTTTGTGGTGCTTTCAAACGTTTTTAGTCGTTTCATAATGTTTTTGTGGAGTTTTGCGTCTGTTTTTAGTCGTTTTGTCACGTTTTAGTGGTGTTTTAATCTGTTTTTAGTCGTTTTGTCATATTTCTGTGGAGTTTTGCGTCTGTTTTTAGTCTTTTTTTCATGTTTTAGTGGTGTTTTCATCTTTTTTTTAGTGGTTTCATCATGTTTTTGGGGTGTTTTTGTCTGTTTTTAGTCGTTTCATCACGTTTTTGTGGTGTTTTTATCTGTTTTTAGTCGTTTCATCAAGTTTTTGTGGAGTTTTGCGTCTGTTTTTATTTGTTTTGTCATGTTTTTGTGGTGTTGTCTGTTTTTAATCATTTTGTCACGTTTTAGTGGTGTCTTGCGTCATTTTCAAGGCGTTTCATCACATATTTGTGGTGTTTTCGTGTGTTTTTAGTTGTTTTGTCATGTTTTTGTGGTGTTTTCATCTGTTTTTAGTTGTTTTGTCAAGTTTTTGTGGTGTTTTCATCCGTTTTTAGTCGTTTCATCACGTTTTGTGGTGTGTTTCGTCTGTTTTTAGTTGTTTTATCATATTTTTGTGGTGTTTTTCTCTGTTTTTAGTCGTTTTTTCACGTTTTTGTGGTGTTTTCATCTGTTTTTAGTCGTTTTTGTCACCTTTTCGAGTGTTTTCATCCGTTTTTAGTCGTTTTGTCATGTTTTTGTGGTGTTTTGCGTCTGTTTTTAGTCGTTTTGTCATATTTCTGTGGAGTTTTGCGTCTGTTTTTAGTCGTTTTTTCATGTTTTTGGGGTGTTTTTGTCTGTTTTTAGTCGTTTCATCACGTTTTTGTGGTGTTTTTATCTGTTTTTAGTCGTTTCATCATGTTTTTGTGGAGTTTTGCGTCTGTTTTTATTTGTTTTGTCATGTTCTTGTGGTGTTTTCGTCTGTTTTTTGTCATTTTGTCACATTTTTGTGGTGTTTTCATCTGTTTTAAGTCGGTTCATCACGTTTTTGTGGTGTCTTTCGTCTGTTTATAGTTGTTTTATCACGTTTTTGTGGTGTTTTCATCCGTTTTTTGGCGTTTTTGATACGTTTTTGTGGTGTTTTCATCTGTTTTTAGTCATTTCATCATGTTTTTCTGGAGTTTTGCGTCAGTTTTTAGTTGTTTTGTCATGTTCTTGTAGTTTTTTCGTCTGTTTTTAGTCGTTTTGTCACATTTTTGTGGTGTTTTCATCCGTTTTAAGTCGGTTCATCACGTTTTTGTGGTGTTTTCGTCTGTTTTTAGTAATTTCATCACGTTTTTGTGATGTTTTCGTCTGGTTTTAGTTGTTTTTTTGTCATGTTTTTTATTTTTTTCATTTGTTTTGAGGCATTTCATCACGTTTCTTTGGTGTTTTCATCTGTTTTTAGTCGTTTTTGTGGTGTCTTGCGTCTGTTTTTAGTTGTTTCATCACGTTTTTGTGGTGTTTTCATCTGTTTTAAGTCGTTTCATCACGTTTTTGTGGTGTTTTCATCTGTTTTAAGTCGTTTTTGTGGTGTTTTCATTTGGTTTTAGACATTTCATCATGTTTTTCTGGAGTTTTGCGTCTGTTTTTAGTTGTTTTGTCATGTTCTTGTGGTGTTTTCGTCTGTTTTTTGTCATTTTGTCACATTTTTGTGGTGTTTTCATCTGTTTTAAGTCGGTTCATCACGTTTTTGTGGTGTTTTCGTCTGTTTTTAGTTGTTTTTTTTGTCATGTTTTTAGTGTTGTCATCTGTTTTGAGGCGTTTCATCACGTTTCTGTGGTGTTTTCATCTGTTTTTAGTCGTTTTTGTGGTGTCTTGCGTCTGTTTTTAGTTTCATCACGTTTTTGTGGTGTTTTCATCTGTTTTAAGTCGTTTCATCACGTTTTTGTGGTGTTTTCATCTGTTTTAAGTCGTTTTTGTGGTGTTTTCATTTGGTTTTAGACATTTCATCATGTTTTTCTGGAGTTTTGCGTCTGTTTTTAGTTGTTTTGTCATGTTCTTGTGGTGTTTTCGTCTGTTTTTTGTCATTTTGTCACATTTTTGTGGTGTTTTCATCTGTTTTAAGTCGGTTCATCACGTTTTTGTGGTGTTTTCGTCTGTTTTTAGTTGTTTTTTTTGTCATGTTTTTAGTGTTGTCATCTGTTTTGAGGCGTTTCATCACGTTTCTGTGGTGTTTTCATCTGTTTTTAGTCGTTTTTGTGGTGTCTTGCGTCTGTTTTTAGTTTCATCACGTTTTTGTGGTGTTTTCATCTGTTTTAAGTCGTTTCATCACGTTTTTGTGGTGTTTTCATCTGTTTTTAGTCGTTTTTGTGGTGTCTTGCGTCTGTTTTTAGTCGTTTCATCACGTTTTTGTGGTGTGTTTTGTCTGTTTTTAGTTGTTTTATCATATTTTTGTGGTGTTTTTCTCAGTTTTTAGTCGTTTTTTCACGTTTTTGTGGTGTTTTCATCTGTTTTTAGTCGTTTTTGTCACCTTTTCGAGTGTTTTCATCCGTTTTTAGTCGTTTTGTCATGTTTTTGTGGTGTTTTGCGTCTGTTTTTAGTCATTTTGTCATGTTTTTGTGGTGTCGTCTGTTTTTAATCATTTTGTCACGTTTTAGTGGTGTCTTGCGTCATTTTCAAGGCTTTTCATCACATATTTGTGGTGTTTTTGTGTGTTTTTAGTTGTTTTGTCATGTTTTTGTGGTGTTTTCATCTGTTTTTAGTTGTTTTGTCAAGTTTTTGTGGTGTTTTCATCCGTTTTTAGTCGTTTTGTCATGTTTTTGTGGTGTTTTCGTCTGTTTTTAGTCGTTTTTGTGGTGTCTTGCGTCTGTTTTTAGTCGTTTCATCACGTTTTTGTGGTGTGTTTCGTCTGTTTTTAGTTGTTTTATCATATTTTTGTGTCGTTTTTCTCTGTTTTTAGTCGTTTTTTCACGTTTTTGTGGTGTTTTCATCTGTTTTTAGTCGTTTTTGTCACCTTTTCGAGTGTTTTCATCCGTTTTTAGTCGTTTTGTCATGTTTTTGTGGTGTTTTGCATCTGTTTTTAGTCGTTTTGTCATGTTTTTGTGGTGTTGTCTGTTTTTAATCATTTTGTCACGTTTTAGTGGTGTCTTGCGTCATTTTCAAGGCGTTTCATCACATATTTGTGGTGTTTTCGTGTGTTTTTAGTTGTTTTGTCATGTTTTTGTGGTGTTTTCATCTGTTTTTCAGAATCAGAATCAGAATCAGGTTTATTGCTAAGTATGTTGGACATACAGAGAATTTGACTCCGGCTCATGCTTTACTCACAGTTCCAAACATTTAACAGGACAAACCTAAACATAACAATAACATTAACAATAACAGAACAATAACAGAACAACACAGAACAATAATTTAAGATAAAAAATAGAGGTAATATTAAAAATAGGTTAACAAGTAAATATTAGAAATTTAAAATAGAAAGATAAAATAATTGTGCAAAGTAAAGTGACCAGGCTGTTATAAATATCTTTGTTATGTTATTTACAGTGATATACATAAGGTGCATTAGGTGCATTTGTCTTGTATGTCTGGCATGTGTGTGTGATGTGTCGGGTGGGGTCAATTGTTCAGCAGTGTGACGGCCTGGAGGTAGAAACTGTTTTTATGTCTGATTTTTTTTGTGTACAGAGTTCTGTAACGCCTGCCAGAGGGGAGAAGTTCAAAGAGGTGATGTGCAGGGTGTGAAGGGTCTGCAGAGATGTGAACTGCCCTTTTCCTGACTCTGAATGAGTGCAGGTCCTGGATAGTGGGCAGTTTGACACCAATGATTCTCTCTGCAGTCCTGATTGTCCGTGTCAGTCTGTTCTTGTCCTGTTTGGTGGCCGATCCAAACCAAACAATGATGGAGGTGCAGAGAACAGACTGAACTATTGCCGTGTAGAACTGGATCAGCAGTTCTTGGGGCAGGTTGAACTTCCTCAGCTGACGAAGGAAGTACATCCTCTGCTGGGCCTTTTTGATGATGGAGTCCACGTTGTGGCTCCACTTCAGATCCTGGGAGAGGATGGATCCCAGGAACCTGAAGGTTTCCACAGCAGACACGGTGTTGTTGAGGATGGTGATGGGGGGCAGTGTGGGGGGGCGGCTCCTGAAGTCCACTGTCATCTCCACAGTTTTGAGCGTGTTTAGCTCCAGATGGTACTGACCGCACCAGAGGGCCAGCTGTCCCACCTCCCGTCTGTAAGCAGATTCGTCACCGTCCCGGATGAGACCGATGACGGTTGTGTCGTCTGCAAACTTCAGGAGTTTGACAGATGGGTCACTCGAGGTGCAGTCATTTGTATAAAGGGAGAAGAGCAATGGAGAGAGCACACACCCCTGGGGAGCGCCTGTGCTGATGGTCCGGGTGCTGGATGTGATCTGCCCCAGCCTCACCTGCTGTCTCCTGTCAGTCAAAAAGTTAGTAATCCACTGACAGGTGGAGGCTGGGACGGTGAGCTGGGAGAGTTTGTAGTGGAGGATGTCCGGGATGATTGTGTTGAAAGCCGAGCTAAAGTCTACAAACAGGATCCTTGCATTTTTAGTTGTTTTGTCATGTTTTTGTGGTGTTTTCATCCGTTTTTAGTCGTTTTGTCATGTTTTTATGGTGTTTTCGTCTGTTTTTAGTCGTTTCATCACGTTTTTGTGGTGCTTTCACCCGTTTTTAGTCATTTTGTAATGTTTTTGTGGTGTTTTCGTCAGTTTTTTGGTCGTTTCATCGCGTTTTGTGGTGCTTTCATCCGTTTTTAGTCGTTTCATAATGTTTTTGTGGAGTTTTGCGTCTGTTTTTAGTTGTTTTGTCACGTTTTAGTGGTGTTTTCATCTGTTTTTAGTCGTTTTGTCATATTTCTGTGGAGTTTTGCGTCTGTTTTTAGTCGTTTTTTCATGTTTTAGTGGTGTTTTCATCTGTTTTTTAGTGGTTTCATCATGTTTTTGGGGTGTTTTTGTCTGTTTTTAGTCGTTTCATCACGTTTTTGTGGTGTTTTTATCTGTTTTTAGTCGTTTCATCATGTTTTTGTGGAGTTTTGCGTCTGTTTTTATTTGTTTTGTCATGTTCGTGTGGTGTTTTCATCTGTTTTTGGTCGTTTTGTGACCTTTTTGTGGTGCTTTCACCCGTTTTTAATCGTTTTGTAATGTTTTTGTGGTGTTTTCGTCTGTTTTTTGGTTGTTTCCTCGCGATTTGTGGTGCTTTCATCCGTTTTTAGTCGTTTCGTAATGTTTTTGTGGAGTTTTGCGTCTGTTTTTAGTCGTTTTGTCACGTTTTAGTGGTGTTTTCATCTGTTTTTAGTCATTTTTGTAATGTTTTTGTGATGTTTTCATCCGTTTTAAGTCGTTTTGTAATGTTTTTGTGGTGTTTTCGTCTGTTTTTTGGTCCTTTCATTGCGTTTTGTGGTGTTTTCATCTGTTTTGAGGCGTTTCATTACTTTTCTGTGGTGTTTTCATCTGTTTTTAGTCGTTTTTGTGGTGTTTTCATCTTTTTTTAGTTGTTTCATCACGTTTTTGTGGTGTTTTCATCTGTTTTAAGTCGTTTCATCACGTTTTTGTGGTGTTTTCATCTGTTTTTAGTCGTTTTTCCACGTTTTTGTGGTGTTTTCAGCTGTTTTTAGTCGTTTTTGTCACCTTTTCGAGGTCTTTTCATTTGTTTTAAGTCGGTTCATCACGTTTTAGTGGTATTTTAATCAGTTTTTAGTTGTTTTTGTGGTGTCTTGCGTCTGTTTTTAGTCGTTTCATCACGTTTTTGTGTTTTTTTTCGTCTGTTTTTAGTTGTTTTTTCATGTTTTTGTGGTGTGTTTCGTCTGTTTTGAAGTTGTTTTATCAAGTTTTTGTGGTGTTTTCATCTGTTTTTAGTCATTTCATCACGATTTTGTGGAGTTTTTCTTCTGTTTTTAGTTGATTTGTCATGTTTTTGTTGAGCTTTCTGTCTGTTTTTAGTTGTTTCATCACGTTTTTGTTGTGTTTTCATTTGTTTTAAGTCGGTTCATCACGTTTTAGTGGTATTTTAATCAGTTTTTAGTTGTTTTTGTGGTGTCTTGCGTCTGTTTTTAGTCGTTTCATCACGTTTTTGTGTTTTTTTTCGTCTGTTTTTAGTTGTTTTATTATATTTTTGTGGTGTTTTGATTTTTTTTAGTCGTTTTGTCATGTTTTTGTGGTGTTTTTATCCGTTTTTAGTCGCTTTCTCATGTTTTTGTGGTGTTTTCGTCTGTTTTTAGTCTTTTAATCACGTTTTTGTGGTGTTTTCATCTGTTTTAAGTCGTTTCAAATTGTTTTTGTGGAGTTTTGCGTCTGTTTTTAGTCGTTTTGTCATGTTTTTTTGGTGTTGTCTGTTTTTAATCATTTTGTCACGTTTTAGTGGTGCCTTTCGTCCTTATTAAGTCGTTTTATCACATATTTGTGGTGTTTTCTTGTGTTTTTTGTCGTTTCATCACGTTTTTGTGGTGTTTTTCGTCTGTTTTTAGCTGTTTTGACATGTTTTTGTGGTGTTTTCATCTGTTTTTAGGCGTTTCATCACGTTTTTGCACTGTTTTCATCTGATTTTAGTCTTTTTGTCACATTTTTGTGGTGTCTTGCATCTGTTTTTGGTCGTTTCATCACGTTTTTGTGGTGTGTTTCGTCTGTTTTTAGTTGTTTTATCACGTTTTTGTGGTGTTTTCATCTGTTTTTAGTCGTTTCATCACGTTTTTGTTGAGTTTTGCATCTGTTTTTAGTTGTTTCATCACGTTTTTGTGGTGTTTTCATCTGTTTTTGGTCGTTTTTGTGTTGTCTTGCGTTTGTTTTTAGTCGTTTCATCACGTCTTTGTGGTGTCTTTCGTCTGTTTATAGTTGTTTTATCACGTTTTTTCATGTTCTTGTGGTGTTTTTGTCTGTTCTTAGTGGTTTCATCACTTTTTTTATGGTGTTTTCATCTGTTTTTAGTCGTTTCATCAAATTTTTGTGGTTTTCTCATCTGTTTTTAGTCGTTTTATCACGTTTTTGTGGTGTTTTCATCTGTTTTTAGTCATTTTTGTAATGTTTTTGTGATGTTTTCATCTGTTTTAAGTCGTTTTGTTATGTTTTTATGGTGTTTTCGTCTGTTTTTAGTCGTTTCATCACGTTTTTGTGGTGTTTTCATCTGTTTTAAGTCGTTTCATAATGTTTTTGTGGAGTTTTGCGTCTGTTTTTAGTCGTTTTGTCATGTTTTTTTGGTGTTGTCTGTTTTTAATCATTTTGTCACGTTTTAGTGGTGCCTTTCGTCCTTATTAAGTCGTTTCATCACATATTTGTGGTGTTTTCTTGTGTTTTTTGTCGTTTCATCACGTTTTTGTGGTGTTTTTCGTCTGTTTTTAGCTGTTTTGACATGTTTTTGTGGTGTTTTCATCTGTTTTTAGGCGTTTCATCACGTTTTTGCACTGTTTTCATCTGATTTTAGTCTTTTTGTCACATTTTTGTGGTGTCTTGCATCTGTTTTTGGTCGTTTCATCACGTTTTTGTGGTGTGTTTCGTCTGTTTTTAGTTGTTTTATCACGTTTTTGTGGTGTTTTCATCTGTTTTTAGTCGTTTCATCACGTTTTTGTTGAGTTTTGCATCTGTTTTTAGTTGTTTCATCACGTTTTTGTGGTGTTTTCATCTGTTTTTGGTCGTTTTTGTGTTGTCTTGCGTTTGTTTTTAGTCGTTTCATCACGTCTTTGTGGTGTCTTTCGTCTGTTTATAGTTGTTTTATCACGTTTTTTCATGTTCTTGTGGTGTTTTTGTCTGTTCTTAGTGGTTTCATCACTTTTTTTATGGTGTTTTCATCTGTTTTTAGTCGTTTCATCAAATTTTTGTGGTTTTCTCATCTGTTTTTAGTCGTTTTATCACGTTTTTGTGGTGTTTTCATCTGTTTTTAGTCATTTTTGTAATGATTTTGTGATGTTTTCATCCGTTTTAAGTCGTTTTGTTATGTTTTTATGGTGTTTTCGTCTGTTTTTAGTCGTTTCATCACGTTTTTGTGGTGTTTTCATCTGTTTTAAGTCGTTTCATAATGTTTTTGTGGAGTTTTGCGTCTGTTTTTAGTCGTTTTGTCATGTTTTTTTGGTGTTGTCTGTTTTTAATCATTTTGTCACGTTTTAGTGGTGCCTTTCGTCCTTTTTAAGTCGTTTCATCACATATTTGTGGTGTTTTCTTGTGTTTTTTGTCGTTTCATCACGTTTTTGTGGTGTTTTTCGTCTGTTTTTAGCTGTTTTGACATGTTTTTGTGGTGTTTTCATCTGTTTTTAGGCGTTTCATCACGTTTTTGCACTGTTTTCATCTGATTTTAGTCTTTTTGTCACATTTTTGTGGTGTCTTGCATCTGTTTTTGGTCGTTTCATCACGTTTTTGTGGTGTGTTTCGTCTGTTCTTAATTGTTTTATCACGTTTTTGTGGTGTTTTCATCTGTTTTTAGTCGTTTCATCACGTTTTTGTTGAGTTTTGCATCTGTTTTTAGTTGTTTCATCACGTTTTTGTGGTGTTTTCATCTGTTTTTGGTCGTTTTTGTGTTGTCTTGCGTTTGTTTTTAGTCGTTTCATCACGTCTTTGTGGTGTCTTTCGTCTGTTTATAGTTGTTTTATCACGTTTTTTCATGTTCTTGTGGTGTTTTTGTCTGTTCTTAGTGGTTTCATCACTTTTTTTTATGGTGTTTTCATCTGTATTTAGTCGTTTCATCAAATTTTTGTGGTTTTCTCATCTGTTTTTAGTCGTTTTATCACGTTTTTGTGGTGTTTTCATCTGTTTTTAGTCATTTTTGTAATGTTTTTGTGATGTTTTCATCCGTTTTAAGTCGTTTTGTTATGTTTTTATGGTGTTTTCGTCTGTTTTTAGTCGTTTCATCACGTTTTTGTGGTGTTTTCATCTTTTTTAAGTCGTTTCATAATGTTTTTGTGGAGTTTTGCGTCTGTTTTTAGTCGTTTTGTCATGTTTTTTTGGTGTTGTCTGTTTTTAATCATTTTGTCACGTTTTAGTGGTGTCTTTAGTGGTGTTTCATCACATATTTGTGGTGTTTTCGTGTGTTTTTTGTCGTTTCATCACGTTTTTGTGGTGTGTTTCGTCTGTTTTTAGTTGTTTTATCATATTTTTGTGGTGTTTTCATCTGTTTTTAGTCATTTCATCACGTTTTTGTGATGTTTTCGTCTGTTTTAAGTCGTTTCATAATGTTTTTGTGGAGTTTTGCGTCTGTTTTTAGTCGTTTTGTCATGTATTTTGGTGTTGTCTGTTTTTAATCATTTTGTCACGTTTTAGTGGTGCCTTTCGTCCTTTTTAAGTCGTTTCATCACATATTTGTGGTGTTTTCTTGTGTTTTTTGTCGTTTCATCACGTTTTTGTGGTGTTTTTCGTCTGTTTTTAGCTGTTTTGACATGTTTTTGTGGTGTTTTCATCTGTTTTTAGGCGTTTCATCACGTTTTTGCACTGTTTTCATCTGATTTTAGTCTTTTTGTCACATTTTTGTGGTGTCTTGCATCTGTTTTTGGTCGTTTCATCACGTTTTTGTGGTGTGTTTCGTCTGTTTTTAGTTGTTTTATCACGTTTTTGTGGTGTTTTCATCTGTTTTTAGTCGTTTCATCACGTTTTTGTTGAGTTTTGCATCTGTTTTTAGTTGTTTCATCACGTTTTTGTGGTGTTTTCATCTGTTTTTGGTCGTTTTTGTGTTGTCTTGCGTTTGTTTTTAGTCGTTTCATCACGTCTTTGTGGTGTCTTTCGTCTGTTTATAGTTGTTTTATCACGTTTTTTCATGTTCTTGTGGTGTTTTTTTCTGTTCTTAGTGGTTTCATCACTTTTTTTATGGTGTTTTCATCTGTTTTTAGTCGTTTCATCAAATTTTTGTGGTTTTCTCATCTGTTTTTAGTCGTTTTATCACGTTTTTGTGGTGTTTTCATCTGTTTTTAGTCATTTTTGTAATGTTTTTGTGATGTTTTCATCCGTTTTAAGTCGTTTTGTTATGTTTTTATGGTGTTTTCGTCTGTTTTTAGTCGTTTCATCACGTTTTTGTGGTGTTTTCATCTGTTTTAAGTCGTTTCATAATGTTTTTGTGGAGTTTTGCGTCTGTTTTTAGTCGTTTTGTCATGTTTTTTTGGTGTTGTCTGTTTTTAATCATTTTGTCACGTTTTAGTGGTGTCTTTAGTGGTGTTTCATCACATATTTGTGGTGTTTTCGTGTGTTTTTTGTCGTTTCATCACGTTTTTGTGGTGTGTTTCGTCTGTTTTTAGTTGTTTTATCATATTTTTGTGGTGTTTTCATCTGTTTTTAGTCATTTCATCACGTTTTTGTGATGTTTTCGTCTGTTTTTAGTTGTTTTATTATATTTTTGTGGTGTTTTGATTTTTTTTAGTCGTTTTGTCATGTTTTTGTGGTGTTTTTATCCGTTTTTAGTCGCTTTCTCATGTTTTTGTGGTGTTTTCGTCTGTTTTTAGTCTTTTAATCACGTTTTTGTGGTGTTTTCATCTGTTTTAAGTCGTTTCAAATTGTTTTTGTGGAGTTTTGCGTCTGTTTTTAGTCGTTTTGTCATGTTTTTTTGGTGTTGTCTGTTTTTAATCATTTTGTCACGTTTTAGTGGTGCCTTTCGTCCTTATTAAGTCGTTTTATCACATATTTGTGGTGTTTTCTTGTGTTTTTTGTCGTTTCATCACGTTTTTGTGGTGTTTTTCGTCTGTTTTTAGCTGTTTTGACATGTTTTTGTGGTGTTTTCATCTGTTTTTAGGCGTTTCATCACGTTTTTGCACTGTTTTCATCTGATTTTAGTCTTTTTGTCACATTTTTGTGGTGTCTTGCATCTGTTTTTGGTCGTTTCATCACGTTTTTGTGGTGTGTTTCGTCTGTTTTTAGTTGTTTTATCACGTTTTTGTGGTGTTTTCATCTGTTTTTAGTCGTTTCATCACGTTTTTGTTGAGTTTTGCATCTGTTTTTAGTTGTTTCATCACGTTTTTGTGGTGTTTTCATCTGTTTTTGGTCGTTTTTGTGTTGTCTTGCGTTTGTTTTTAGTCGTTTCATCACGTCTTTGTGGTGTCTTTCGTCTGTTTATAGTTGTTTTATCACGTTTTTTCATGTTCTTGTGGTGTTTTTGTCTGTTCTTAGTGGTTTCATCACTTTTTTTATGGTGTTTTCATCTGTTTTTAGTCGTTTCATCAAATTTTTGTGGTTTTCTCATCTGTTTTTAGTCGTTTTATCACGTTTTTGTGGTGTTTTCATCTGTTTTTAGTCATTTTTGTAATGTTTTTGTGATGTTTTCATCTGTTTTAAGTCGTTTTGTTATGTTTTTATGGTGTTTTCGTCTGTTTTTAGTCGTTTCATCACGTTTTTGTGGTGTTTTCATCTGTTTTAAGTCGTTTCATAATGTTTTTGTGGAGTTTTGCGTCTGTTTTTAGTCGTTTTGTCATGTTTTTTTGGTGTTGTCTGTTTTTAATCATTTTGTCACGTTTTAGTGGTGCCTTTCGTCCTTATTAAGTCGTTTCATCACATATTTGTGGTGTTTTCTTGTGTTTTTTGTCGTTTCATCACGTTTTTGTGGTGTTTTTCGTCTGTTTTTAGTCTTTTTGTCACATTTTTGTGGTGTCTTGCATCTGTTTTTGGTCGTTTCATCACGTTTTTGTGGTGTGTTTCGTCTGTTTTTAGTTGTTTTATCACGTTTTTGTGGTGTTTTCATCTGTTTTTAGTCGTTTCATCACGTTTTTGTTGAGTTTTGCATCTGTTTTTAGTTGTTTCATCACGTTTTTGTGGTGTTTTCATCTGTTTTTGGTCGTTTTTGTGTTGTCTTGCGTTTGTTTTTAGTCGTTTCATCACGTCTTTGTGGTGTCTTTCGTCTGTTTATAGTTGTTTTATCACGTTTTGACATGTTTTTGTGGTGTTTTCATCTGTTTTTAGGCGTTTCATCACGTTTTTGCACTGTTTTCATCTGATTTTAGTCTTTTTGTCACATTTTTGTGGTGTCTTGCATCTGTTTTTGGTCGTTTCATCACGTTTTTGTGGTGTGTTTCGTCTGTTTTTAGTTGTTTTATCACGTTTTTGTGGTGTTTTCATCTGTTTTTAGTCGTTTCATCACGTTTTTGTTGAGTTTTGCATCTGTTTTTAGTTGTTTCATCACGTTTTTGTGGTGTTTTCATCTGTTTTTGGTCGTTTTTGTGTTGTCTTGCGTTTGTTTTTAGTCGTTTCATCACGTCTTTGTGGTGTCTTTCGTCTGTTTATAGTTGTTTTATCACGTTTTTTCATGTTCTTGTGGTGTTTTTTTCTGTTCTTAGTGGTTTCATCACTTTTTTTATGGTGTTTTCATCTGTTTTTAGTCGTTTCATCAAATTTTTGTGGTTTTCTCATCTGTTTTTAGTCGTTTTATCACGTTTTTGTGGTGTTTTCATCTGTTTTTAGTCATTTTTGTAATGTTTTTGTGATGTTTTCATCCGTTTTAAGTCGTTTTGTTATGTTTTTATGGTGTTTTCGTCTGTTTTTAGTCGTTTCATCACGTTTTTGTGGTGTTTTCATCTGTTTTAAGTCGTTTCATAATGTTTTTGTGGAGTTTTGCGTCTGTTTTTAGTCGTTTTGTCATGTTTTTTTGGTGTTGTCTGTTTTTAATCATTTTGTCACGTTTTAGTGGTGTCTTTAGTGGTGTTTCATCACATATTTGTGGTGTTTTCGTGTGTTTTTTGTCGTTTCATCACGTTTTTGTGGTGTGTTTCGTCTGTTTTTAGTTGTTTTATCATATTTTTGTGGTGTTTTCATCTGTTTTTAGTCATTTCATCACGTTTTTGTGATGTTTTCGTCTGTTTTTAGTTGTTTTATTATATTTTTGTGGTGTTTTGATTTTTTTTAGTCGTTTTGTCATGTTTTTGTGGTGTTTTTATCCGTTTTTAGTCGCTTTCTCATGTTTTTGTGGTGTTTTCGTCTGTTTTTAGTCTTTTAATCACGTTTTTGTGGTGTTTTCATCTGTTTTAAGTCGTTTCAAATTGTTTTTGTGGAGTTTTGCGTCTGTTTTTAGTCGTTTTGTCATGTTTTTTTGGTGTTGTCTGTTTTTAATCATTTTGTCACGTTTTAGTGGTGCCTTTCGTCCTTATTAAGTCGTTTTATCACATATTTGTGGTGTTTTCTTGTGTTTTTTGTCGTTTCATCACGTTTTTGTGGTGTTTTTCGTCTGTTTTTAGCTGTTTTGACATGTTTTTGTGGTGTTTTCATCTGTTTTTAGGCGTTTCATCACGTTTTTGCACTGTTTTCATCTGATTTTAGTCTTTTTGTCACATTTTTGTGGTGTCTTGCATCTGTTTTTGGTCGTTTCATCACGTTTTTGTGGTGTGTTTCGTCTGTTTTTAGTTGTTTTATCACGTTTTTGTGGTGTTTTCATCTGTTTTTAGTCGTTTCATCACGTTTTTGTTGAGTTTTGCATCTGTTTTTAGTTGTTTCATCACGTTTTTGTGGTGTTTTCATCTGTTTTTGGTCGTTTTTGTGTTGTCTTGCGTTTGTTTTTAGTCGTTTCATCACGTCTTTGTGGTGTCTTTCGTCTGTTTATAGTTGTTTTATCACGTTTTTTCATGTTCTTGTGGTGTTTTTGTCTGTTCTTAGTGGTTTCATCACTTTTTTTATGGTGTTTTCATCTGTTTTTAGTCGTTTCATCAAATTTTTGTGGTTTTCTCATCTGTTTTTAGTCGTTTTATCACGTTTTTGTGGTGTTTTCATCTGTTTTTAGTCATTTTTGTAATGTTTTTGTGATGTTTTCATCTGTTTTAAGTCGTTTTGTTATGTTTTTATGGTGTTTTCGTCTGTTTTTAGTCGTTTCATCACGTTTTTGTGGTGTTTTCATCTGTTTTAAGTCGTTTCATAATGTTTTTGTGGAGTTTTGCGTCTGTTTTTAGTCGTTTTGTCATGTTTTTTTGGTGTTGTCTGTTTTTAATCATTTTGTCACGTTTTAGTGGTGCCTTTCGTCCTTATTAAGTCGTTTCATCACATATTTGTGGTGTTTTCTTGTGTTTTTTGTCGTTTCATCACGTTTTTGTGGTGTTTTTCGTCTGTTTTTAGTCTTTTTGTCACATTTTTGTGGTGTCTTGCATCTGTTTTTGGTCGTTTCATCACGTTTTTGTGGTGTGTTTCGTCTGTTTTTAGTTGTTTTATCACGTTTTTGTGGTGTTTTCATCTGTTTTTAGTCGTTTCATCACGTTTTTGTTGAGTTTTGCATCTGTTTTTAGTTGTTTCATCACGTTTTTGTGGTGTTTTCATCTGTTTTTGGTCGTTTTTGTGTTGTCTTGCGTTTGTTTTTAGTCGTTTCATCACGTCTTTGTGGTGTCTTTCGTCTGTTTATAGTTGTTTTATCACGTTTTGACATGTTTTTGTGGTGTTTTCATCTGTTTTTAGGCGTTTCATCACGTTTTTGCACTGTTTTCATCTGATTTTAGTCTTTTTGTCACATTTTTGTGGTGTCTTGCATCTGTTTTTGGTCGTTTCATCACGTTTTTGTGGTGTGTTTCGTCTGTTTTTAGTTGTTTTATCACGTTTTTGTGGTGTTTTCATCTGTTTTTAGTCGTTTCATCACGTTTTTGTTGAGTTTTGCATCTGTTTTTAGTTGTTTCATCACGTTTTTGTGGTGTTTTCATCTGTTTTTGGTCATTTTTGTGTTGTCTTGCGTTTGTTTTTAGTCGTTTCATCACGTCTTTGTGGTGTCTTTCGTCTGTTTATAGTTGTTTTATCACGTTTTTTCATGTTCTTGTGGTGTTTTTGTCTGTTCTTAGTGGTTTCATCACTTTTTTTATGGTGTTTTCATCTGTTTTTAGTCGTTTCATCAAATTTTTGTGGTTTTCTCATCTGTTTTTAGTCGTTTTATCACGTTTTTGTGGTGTTTTCATCTGTTTTTAGTCATTTTTGTAATGTTTTTGTGATGTTTTCATCCGTTTTAAGTCGTTTTGTTATGTTTTTATGGTGTTTTCGTCTGTTTTTAGTCGTTTCATCACGTTTTTGTGGTGTTTTCATCTGTTTTAAGTCGTTTCATAATGTTTTTGTGGAGTTTTGCGTCTGTTTTTAGTCGTTTTGTCATGTTTTTTTGGTGTTGTCTGTTTTTAATCATTTTGTCACGTTTTAGTGGTGCCTTTCGTCCTTTTTAAGTCGTTTCATCACATATTTGTGGTGTTTTCTTGTGTTTTTTGTCGTTTCATCACGTTTTTGTGGTGTTTTTCGTCTGTTTTTAGCTGTTTTGACATGTTTTTGTGGTGTTTTCATCTGTTTTTAGGCGTTTCATCACGTTTTTGCACTGTTTTCATCTGATTTTAGTCTTTTTGTCACATTTTTGTGGTGTCTTGCATCTGTTTTTGGTCGTTTCATCACGTTTTTGTGGTGTGTTTCGTCTGTTCTTAATTGTTTTATCACGTTTTTGTGGTGTTTTCATCTGTTTTTAGTCGTTTCATCACGTTTTTGTTGAGTTTTGCATCTGTTTTTAGTTGTTTCATCATGTTTTTGTGGTGTTTTCATCTGTTTTTGGTCGTTTTTGTGTTGTCTTGCGTTTGTTTTTAGTCGTTTCATCACGTCTTTGTGGTGTCTTTCGTCTGTTTATAGTTGTTTTATCACGTTTTTTCATGTTCTTGTGGTGTTTTTGTCTGTTCTTAGTGGTTTCATCACTTTTTTTTATGGTGTTTTCATCTGTATTTAGTCGTTTCATCAAATTTTTGTGGTTTTCTCATCTGTTTTTAGTCGTTTTATCACGTTTTTGTGGTGTTTTCATCTGTTTTTAGTCATTTTTGTAATGTTTTTGTGATGTTTTCATCCGTTTTAAGTCGTTTTGTTATGTTTTTATGGTGTTTTCGTCTGTTTTTAGTCGTTTCATCACGTTTTTGTGGTGTTTTCATCTTTTTTAAGTCGTTTCATAATGTTTTTGTGGAGTTTTGCGTCTGTTTTTAGTCGTTTTGTCATGTTTTTTTGGTGTTGTCTGTTTTTAATCATTTTGTCACGTTTTAGTGGTGTCTTTAGTGGTGTTTCATCACATATTTGTGGTGTTTTCGTGTGTTTTTTGTCGTTTCATCACGTTTTTGTGGTGTGTTTCGTCTGTTTTTAGTTGTTTTATCATATTTTTGTGGTGTTTTCATCTGTTTTTAGTCATTTCATCACGTTTTTGTGATGTTTTCGTCTGTTTTAAGTCGTTTCATAATGTTTTTGTGGAGTTTTGCGTCTGTTTTTAGTCGTTTTGTCATGTTTTTTGGTGTTGTCTGTTTTTAATCATTTTGTCACGTTTTAGTGGTGCCTTTCGTCCTTATTAAGTCGTTTCATCACATATTTGTGGTGTTTTCTTGTGTTTTTTGTCGTTTCATCACGTTTTTGTGGTGTTTTTCGTCTGTTTTTAGCTGTTTTGACATGTTTTTGTGGTGTTTTCATCTGTTTTTAGGCGTTTCATCACGTTTTTGCACTGTTTTCATCTGATTTTAGTCTTTTTGTCACATTTTTGTGGTGTCTTGCATCTGTTTTTGGTCGTTTCATCACGTTTTTGTGGTGTGTTTCGTCTGTTTTTAGTTGTTTTATCACGTTTTTGTGGTGTTTTCATCTGTTTTTAGTCGTTTCATCACGTTTTTGTTGAGTTTTGCATCTGTTTTTAGTTGTTTCATCACGTTTTTGTGGTGTTTTCATCTGTTTTTGGTCGTTTTTGTGTTGTCTTGCGTTTGTTTTTAGTCGTTTCATCACGTCTTTGTGGTGTCTTTCGTCTGTTTATAGTTGTTTTATCACGTTTTTTCATGTTCTTGTGGTGTTTTTTTCTGTTCTTAGTGGTTTCATCACTTTTTTTATGGTGTTTTCATCTGTTTTTAGTCGTTTCATCAAATTTTTGTGGTTTTCTCATCTGTTTTTAGTCGTTTTATCACGTTTTTGTGGTGTTTTCATCTGTTTTTAGTCATTTTTGTAATGTTTTTGTGATGTTTTCATCCGTTTTAAGTCGTTTTGTTATGTTTTTATGGTGTTTTCGTCTGTTTTTAGTCGTTTCATCACGTTTTTGTGGTGTTTTCATCTGTTTTAAGTCGTTTCATAATGTTTTTGTGGAGTTTTGCGTCTGTTTTTAGTCGTTTTGTCATGTTTTTTTGGTGTTGTCTGTTTTTAATCATTTTGTCACGTTTTAGTGGTGTCTTTAGTGGTGTTTCATCACATATTTGTGGTGTTTTCGTGTGTTTTTTGTCGTTTCATCACGTTTTTGTGGTGTGTTTCGTCTGTTTTTAGTTGTTTTATCATATTTTTGTGGTGTTTTCATCTGTTTTTAGTCATTTCATCACGTTTTTGTGATGTTTTCGTCTGTTTTAAGTCGTTTTGTTATGTTTTTGTGGAGTTTTGCGTCTGTTTTTAGTCGTTTTGTCATGTTTTTTGGTGTCTGTTTTTAGTCGTTTTGTCATGTCTTTTGGTGTTTTCGTCTGTTTTTAGTCGTTTTGTCACCTTTTTGTGGTGCTTTCACCCGTTTTTAGTCATTTTGTAATGTTTTTGTGGTGTTTTCGTCCGTTTTTTGGTCGTTTCATCGCGTTTTGTGGTGCTTTCATCCGTTTTTAGTCGTTTCATAATGTTTTTGTGGAGTTTTGCGTCTGTTTTTAGTCGTTTTGTCATGTCATTTGGTGTTTTCGTCTGTTTTTAGTCGTTTTGTCACCTTTTTGTGGTGCTTTCACCCGTTTTTAGTCATTTAGTAATGTTTTTGTGGTGTTTTCGTCTGTTTTTTGGTCGTTTCGTCATGTTTCTGTGGAGTTTTCAAACGTTTTTAGTCGTTTCATAATGTTTTTGTGGAGTTTTGCGTCTGTTTTTAGTCGTTTTGTCACGTTTTAGTGGTGTTTTAATCTGTTTTTAGTCGTTTTGTCATATTTCTGTGGAGTTTTGCGTCTGTTTTTAGTCGTTTTTTCATGTTTTAGGGTGTTTTCATCTTTTTTTTAGTGGTTTCATCATGTTTTTGGGGTGTTTTTGTCTGTTTTTAGTCGTTTCATCACGTTTTTGTGGTGTTTTTATCTGTTTTTAGTCGTTTCATCATGTTTTTGTGGAGTTTTGCGTCTGTTTTTATTTGTTTTGTCATGTTCTTGTGGTGTTTTCATCTGTTTTTGGTCGTTTTGTGACCTTTTTGTGGTGCCTCACCCGTTTTTAGTCGTTTTGTAATGTTTTTGTGGTGTTTTCGTCTGTTTTTTGGTCGTTTCCTCGCGTTTTGTGGTGCTTTCATCCGTTTTTAGTCGTTTTGTAATGTTTTTGTGGAGTTTTGCGTCTGTTTTTAGTCGTTTTGTCACGTTTTAGTGGTGTTTTCATCTGTTTTTAGTCATTTTTGTAATGTTTTTGTGATGTTTTCATCCGTTTTAAGTCGTTTTGTAATGTTTTTGTGGTGTTTTCGTCTGTTTTTTGGTCCTTCCATTGCGTTTTGTGGTGTTTTCATCTGTTTTGAGGCGTTTCATTACTTTTCTGTGGTGTTTTCATCTGTTTTTAGTCGTTTTTGTGGTGTTTTCATCTGTTTTTAGTTGTTTCATCACGTTTTTGTGGTGTTTTCATCTGTTTTAAGTCGTTTCATCACGTTTTTGTGGTGTTTTCATCTGTTTTTAGTCGTTTTTGTCACCTTTTCGAGGTCTTTTCATCGGTGTTTATTTGTTTTTTCATGTTTTTGTGGTGTGTTTCGTCTGTTTTGTAGTTGTTTTATCAAGTTTTTGTGGTGTTTTCATCTGTTTTTAGTCGTTTCATCACGATTTTGTGGAGTTTTTCTTCTGTTTTTAGTCGATTTGTCATGTTTTTGTTGAGCTTTCCGTCTGTTTTTAGTTGTTTCATCACGTTTTAGTGGTGTTTTCATTTGTTTTAAGTCGGTTCATCACGTTTTAGTGGTATTTTAATCAGTTTTTAGTTGTTTTTGTGGTGTCTTGCGTCTGTTTTTAGTCGTTTCATCACGTTTTTGTGTTTTTTTTCGTCTGATTTTAGTTGTTTTATCATATTTAGTGGTGTTTTGATTTTTTTTAGTCGTTTTGTCATGTTTTTGTGGTGTTTTTATCCGTTTTTAGTCGCTTTCTCATGTTTTTGTGGTGTTTTCGTCTGTTTTTAGTCTTTTAATCACGTTTTTGTGGTGTTTTCATCTGTTTTAAGTCGTTTCATATTGTTTTTGTGGAGTTTTGCGTCTGTTTTTAGTCGTTATGTCATGTTTTTTTGGTGTTGTCTGTTTTTAATCATTTTGTCACGTTTTAGTGGTGCCTTTCGTCCTTATTAAGTCGTTTCATCACATATTTGTGGTGTTTTCTTGTGTTTTTTGTCGTTTCATCACGTTTTTGTGGTGTTTTCGTCTGTTTTTAGCTGTTTTGACACGTTTTTGTGGTGTTTTCATCTGTTTTTAGGCGTTTCATCACGTTTTTGCACTGTTTTCATCTGATTTTAGTCTTTTTGTCACATTTTTGTGGTGTCTTGCGTCTGTTTTTGGTCGTTTCATCACGTTTTTGTGGTGTGTTTCGTCTGTTTTTAGTTGTTTTATCACGTTTTTGTGGTGTTTTCATCTGTTTTTAGTCGTTTCATCACGTTTTTGTGGTGTTTTCATCTGTTTTTAGTCGTTTCATCATGTTTTTGTGGAGTTTTGCGTCTGTTTTTAGTCGTTTTGTCATGTCTTTTGGTGTTTTCGTCTGTTTTTAGTCGTTTTGTCATGTCTTTTGGTGTTTTCGTCTGTTTTTAGTCGTTTTGAAATGTTTTTGTGGTGCTTTCACCCGTTTTTTGGTCGTTTCATCGCGTTTTGTGGTGCTTTCATCCGTTTTTAGTCGTTTCATAATGTTTTTGTGGAGTTTTGCGTCTGTTTTTAGTCGTTTTGTCATGTCTTTTGGTGTTTTCGTCTGTTTTTAGTCGTTTTGTCACCTTTTTGTGGTGCTTTCACCCGTTTTTAGTCATTTAGTAATGTTTTTGTGGTGTTTTCGTCTGTTTTTTGGTCGTTTCATCGCGTTTTGTGGTGCTTTCAAACGTTTTTAGTCGTTTCATAATGTTTTTGTGGAGTTTTGCGTCTGTTTTTAGTCGTTTTGTCACGTTTTAGTGGTGTTTTAATCTGTTTTTAGTCGTTTTGTCATATTTCTGTGGAGTTTTGCGTCTGTTTTTAGTCGTTTTTTCATGTTTTAGGGTGTTTTCATCTTTTTTTTAGTGGTTTCATCATGTTTTTGGGGTGTTTTTGTCTGTTTTTAGTCGTTTCATCACGTTTTTGTGGTGTTTTTATCTGTTTTTAGTCGTTTCATCATGTTTTTGTGGAGTTTTGCGTCTGTTTTTATTTGTTTTGTCATGTTCTTGTGGTGTTTTCATCTGTTTTTGGTCGTTTTGTGACCTTTTTGTGGTGCCTCACCCGTTTTTAGTCGTTTTGTAATGTTTTTGTGGTGTTTTCGTCTGTTTTTTGGTCGTTTCCTCGCGTTTTGTGGTGCTTTCATCCGTTTTTAGTCGTTTTGTAATGTTTTTGTGGAGTTTTGCGTCTGTTTTTAGTCGTTTTGTCACGTTTTAGTGGTGTTTTCATCTGTTTTTAGTCATTTTTGTAATGTTTTTGTGATGTTTTCATCCGTTTTAAGTCGTTTTGTAATGTTTTTGTGGTGTTTTCGTCTGTTTTTTGGTCCTTCCATTGCGTTTTGTGGTGTTTTCATCTGTTTTGAGGCGTTTCATTACTTTTCTGTGGTGTTTTCATCTGTTTTTAGTCGTTTTTGTGGTGTTTTCATCTGTTTTTAGTTGTTTCATCACGTTTTTGTGGTGTTTTCATCTGTTTTAAGTCGTTTCATCACGTTTTTGTGGTGTTTTCATCTGTTTTTAGTCGTTTTTGTCACCTTTTCGAGGTCTTTTCATCGGTGTTTATTTGTTTTTTCATGTTTTTGTGGTGTGTTTCGTCTGTTTTGTAGTTGTTTTATCAAGTTTTTGTGGTGTTTTCATCTGTTTTTAGTCGTTTCATCACGATTTTGTGGAGTTTTTCTTCTGTTTTTAGTCGATTTGTCATGTTTTTGTTGAGCTTTCCGTCTGTTTTTAGTTGTTTCATCACGTTTTAGTGGTGTTTTCATTTGTTTTAAGTCGGTTCATCACGTTTTAGTGGTATTTTAATCAGTTTTTAGTTGTTTTTGTGGTGTCTTGCGTCTGTTTTTAGTCGTTTCATCACGTTTTTGTGTTTTTTTTCGTCTGATTTTAGTTGTTTTATCATATTTAGTGGTGTTTTGATTTTTTTTAGTCGTTTTGTCATGTTTTTGTGGTGTTTTCATCTGTTTTTAGTCGTTTTTGTCACCTTTTCGAGGTCTTTTCATCGGTGTTTATTTGTTTTTTCATGTTTTTGTGGTGTGTTTCGTCTGTTTTGTAGTTGTTTTATCAAGTTTTTGTGGTGTTTTCATCTGTTTTTAGTCGTTTCATCACGATTTTGTGGAGTTTTTCTTCTGTTTTTAGTCGATTTGTCATGTTTTTGTTGAGCTTTCCGTCTGTTTTTAGTTGTTTCATCACGTTTTAGTGGTGTTTTCATTTGTTTTAAGTCGGTTCATCACGTTTTAGTGGTATTTTAATCAGTTTTTAGTTGTTTTTGTGGTGTCTTGCGTCTGTTTTTAGTCGTTTCATCACGTTTTTGTGTTTTTTTTCGTCTGATTTTAGTTGTTTTATCATATTTAGTGGTGTTTTGATTTTTTTTAGTCGTTTTGTCATGTTTTTGTGGTGTTTTTATCCGTTTTTAGTCGCTTTCTCATGTTTTTGTGGTGTTTTCGTCTGTTTTTAGTCTTTTAATCACGTTTTTGTGGTGTTTTCATCTGTTTTAAGTCGTTTTTGTCACCTTTTCGAGGTCTTTTCATCGGTGTTTATTTGTTTTTTCATGTTTTTGTGGTGTGTTTCGTCTGTTTTGTAGTTGTTTTATCAAGTTTTTGTGGTGTTTTCATCTGTTTTTAGTCGTTTCATCACGATTTTGTGGAGTTTTTCTTCTGTTTTTAGTCGATTTGTCATGTTTTTGTTGAGCTTTCCGTCTGTTTTTAGTTGTTTCATCACGTTTTAGTGGTGTTTTCATTTGTTTTAAGTCGGTTCATCACGTTTTAGTGGTATTTTAATCAGTTTTTAGTTGTTTTTGTGGTGTCTTGCGTCTGTTTTTAGTCGTTTCATCACGTTTTTGTGTTTTTTTTCGTCTGATTTTAGTTGTTTTATCATATTTAGTGGTGTTTTGATTTTTTTTAGTCGTTTTGTCATGTTTTTGTGGTGTTTTTATCCGTTTTTAGTCGCTTTCTCATGTTTTTGTGGTGTTTTCGTCTGTTTTTAGTCGTTTCATCACGTTTTTGTGGTGTTTTCATCTGTTTTTAGTCGTTTTTGTCACCTTTTCGAGGTCTTTTCATCGGTGTTTATTTGTTTTTTCATGTTTTTGTGGTGTGTTTCGTCTGTTTTGTAGTTGTTTTATCAAGTTTTTGTGGTGTTTTCATCTGTTTTTAGTCGTTTCATCACGATTTTGTGGAGTTTTTCTTCTGTTTTTAGTCGATTTGTCATGTTTTTGTTGAGCTTTCCGTCTGTTTTTAGTTGTTTCATCACGTTTTAGTGGTGTTTTCATTTGTTTTAAGTCGGTTCATCACGTTTTAGTGGTATTTTAATCAGTTTTTAGTTGTTTTTGTGGTGTCTTGCGTCTGTTTTTAGTCGTTTCATCACGTTTTTGTGTTTTTTTTCGTCTGATTTTAGTTGTTTTATCATATTTAGTGGTGTTTTGATTTTTTTTAGTCGTTTTGTCATGTTTTTGTGGTGTTTTTATCCGTTTTTAGTCGCTTTCTCATGTTTTTGTGGTGTTTTCGTCTGTTTTTAGTCTTTTAATCACGTTTTTGTGGTGTTTTCATCTGTTTTAAGTCGTTTCATATTGTTTTTGTGGAGTTTTGCGTCTGTTTTTAGTCGTTATGTCATGTTTTTTTGGTGTTGTCTGTTTTTAATCATTTTGTCACGTTTTAGTGGTGCCTTTCGTCCTTATTAAGTCGTTTCATCACATATTTGTGGTGTTTTCTTGTGTTTTTTGTCGTTTCATCACGTTTTTGTGGTGTTTTCGTCTGTTTTTAGCTGTTTTGACACGTTTTTGTGGTGTTTTCATCTGTTTTTAGGCGTTTCATCACGTTTTTGCACTGTTTTCATCTGATTTTAGTCTTTTTGTCACATTTTTGTGGTGTCTTGCGTCTGTTTTTGGTCGTTTCATCACGTTTTTGTGGTGTGTTTCGTCTGTTTTTAGTTGTTTTATCACGTTTTTGTGGTGTTTTCATCTGTTTTTAGTCGTTTCATCACGTTTTTGTGGTGTTTTCATCTGTTTTTAGTCGTTTCATCATGTTTTTCTGGAGTTTTGCGTCAGTTTTTAGTTGTTTTGTCATGTTCTTGTAGTTTTTTCGTCTTTTTTTAGTCGTTTTGTCACATTTTTGTGGTGTTTTCATCCGTTTTAAGTCGGTTCATCACGTTTTTGTGGTGTTTTCGTCTGTTTTTAGTAATTTCATCACGTTTTTGTGATGTTTTCGTCTGGTTTTAGTTGTTTTTTTGTCATGTTTTTTAGTGTTTTCATTTGTTTTGAGGCGTTTCATCACGTTTCTGTGGTGTTTTCATCTGTTTTTAGTCGTTTTTGTGGTGTCTTGCGTTTGCTTTTAGTTGTTTCATCACGTTTTGTGGTGTTTTCATCTGTTTTAAGTTGTTTTGTCATGTTTTTGTGGTGTTTTCGTCTGTTTTTAGTCGTTTCATCACGTTTTTGTGGTGTTTTCATCTGTTTTTAGTCGTTTTTGTGGTGTCTTGCGTTTGTTTTTAGTCGTTTCATCACGATTTTGTGGTGTGTTTCGTCTGTTTTTAGTTGTTTTATCATATTTTTGTGGTGTTTTTCTCTGTTTTTAGTCGTTTTTTCACGTTTTTGTGGTGTTTTCTTCTGGTTTTAGCTGTTTTGACATGTTTTTGTGGTGTTTTCATCTGTTTTTAGGCGTTTCATCACGTTTTTGTTGCGTTTTGCATCTGTTTTTAGTTGTTTCATCACGTTTTTGTGGTGTTTTCATCTGTTTTTGGTCGTTTTTGTGTTGTCTTGCGTTTGTTTTTAGTCGTTTCATCATGTTTTTGTGGTGTCTTTCGTCTGTTTATAGTTGTTTTATCACGTTTTTGTGGTGTTTTCATCCGATATTAGTCGTTTTTGTCACGTTTTTGTGGTGTTTTCATCTGTTTTTAGTCATTTCATCATGTTTTTCTGGAGTTTTGCGTCAGTTTTTAGTCGTTTTGTCACATTTTTGTGGTGTTTTCATCCGTTTTAAGTCGGTTCATCACGTTTTTGTGGTGTTTTCGTCTGTTTTTAGTAATTTCATCACGTTTTTGTGATGTTTTCGTCTGGTTTTAGTTGTTTTTTTGTCATGTTTTTTAGTGTTTTCATTTGTTTTTAGTCGTTTTTCTGGTGTCTTGCGTTTGCTTTTAGTTGTTTCATCACGTTTTGTGGTGTTTTCATCTGTTTTAAGTTGTTTTGTCATGTTTTTGTGGTGTTTTCGTCTGTTTTTAGTCGTTTCATCACGTTTTTGTGGTGTTTTTATCTGTTTTTAGTCGTTTTTGTGGTGTCTTGCGTTTGTTTTTAGTCGTTTCATCACGTTTTTGTGGTGTGTTTCGTCTGTTTTTAGTTGTTTTATCATATTTTTGTGGTGTTTTTCTCTGTTTTTAGTCGTTTTTTCACGTTTTTGTGGTGTTTTCTTCTGGTTTTAGCTGTTTTGACATGTTTTTGTGGTGTTTTCATCTGTTTTTAGGCGTTTCATCACGTTTTTGTTGCGTTTTGCATCTGTTTTAAGTTGTTTCATCACGTTTTTGTGGTGTTTTCATCTGTTTTTGGTCGTTTTTGTGTTGTCTTGCGTTTGTTTTTAGTCGTTTCATCATGTTTTTGTGGTGTCTTTTGTCTGTTTATAGTTGTTTTATCACGTTTTTGTGGTGTTTTCATCCGATATTAGTCGTTTTTGTCACGTTTTTGTGGTGTTTTCATCTGTTTTTAGTCATTTCATCATGTTTTTCTGGAGTTTTGCATCAGTTTTTAGTCGTTTTGTCACATTTTTGTGGTGTTTTCATCTGTTTTAAGTCGGTTCATCACGTTTTTGTGGTGTTTTCGTCTGTTTTTAGTAATTTCATCACGTTTTTGTGATGTTTTCGTCTGGTTTTAGTTGTTTTTTTGTCATGTTTTTTAGTGTTTTCATTTGTTTTTAGTCGTTTTTCTGGTGTCTTGCGTCTGCTTTTAGTTGTTTCATCACGTTTTGTGGTGTTTTCATCTGTTTTAAGTCGTTTTGTCACGTTTTTGTGGTGTTTTCGTCTGTTTTTAGTCGTTTCATCACGTTTTTGTGGTGTTTTCATCTGTTTTTAGTCGTTTTTGTGGTGTCTTGCGTCTGCTTTTAGTTGTTTCATCACGTTTTGTGGTGTTTTCATCTGTTTTAAGTTGTTTCATCACGTTTTTGTGGTGTTTTCATCTGTTTTAAGTCGTTTTGTCACGTTTTTGTGGTGTTTTCATCCGTTTTTAGTCGTTTTTGTCACGTTTTTTTGGTGTTTTCATCTGTTTTTAGACATTTCATCATGTTTTTCTGGAGTTTTGCGTCTGTTTTTAGTTATTTTGTCATGTTCTTGTGGTGTTTTCGTCTGTTTTTTGTCATTTTGTCACATTTTTGTGGTGTTTTCATCTGTTTTAAGTCGGTTCATCACGTTTTTGTGGTGTCTTTCGTCTGTTTATAGTTGTTTTATCACGTTTTTGTGGTGTTTTCATCCGTTTTTTGGCGTTTTTGTCACGTTTTTGTGGTGTTTTCATCTGTTTTTAGTCATTTCATCATGTTTTTCTGGAGTTTTGCGTCAGTTTTTAGTTGTTTTGTCATGTTCTTGTAGTTTTTTCGTCTGTTTTTAGTCGTTTTGTCACATTTTTGTGGTGTTTTCATCCGTTTTAAGTCGGTTCATCACGTTTTTGTGGTGTTTTCGTCTGTTTTTAGTAATTTCATCACGTTTTTGTGATGTTTTCGTCTGGTTTTAGTTGTTTTTTTGTAATGTTTTTTAGTGTTTTCATTTGTTTTGAGGCATTTCATCACGTTTCTGTGGTGTTTTCATCTGTTTTAAGTCGTTTTTGTGGTGTCTTGCGTCTGTTTTTAGTTGTTTCATCACGTTTTTGTGGTGTTTTCATCTGTTTTAAGTCGTTTCATCACGTTTTTGTGGTGTTTTCATCTGTTTTAAGTAGTTTTTGTGGTGTCTTGCGTCTTTTTTTAGTAGTTTCATCACGTTTTTTTGGTGTGTGTCGTCTGTTTTTAGTTGTTCTATCATAATTTTGTGGTGTTTTTCTCTGTTTTTAGTCGTTTTTTCACGTTTTTGTGGCGTTTTCATCTGTTTTTAGTCGTTTTTGTCACCTTTTCGAGTGTTTTCATCCGTTTTCAGTCGTTTTGTCATGTTTTTGTTGTGTTTTCGTCTGTTTTTAGTCGTTTCATCACGTTTTTGTGGTGTTTTCATCTGTTTTTAGTCGTTTTTGTGGTGTCTTGCATTTGTTTTTAGTCGTTTCATCACGTTTTTGTGGTGTGTTTCGTCTGTTTATAGTTGTTTTATCACGTTTTTGTGGTGTTTTCATCCGTTTTTAGTCGTTTTTGTCACGTTTTTGTGGTGTTTTCATCTGTTTTAAGTCGGTTCATCACGTTTTTGTGGTGTCTTTCGTCTGTTTATAGTTGTTTTATCACGTTTTTGTGGTGTTTTCATCCGTTTTTTGGCGTTTTTGTCACGTTTTTGTGGTGTTTTCATCTGTTTTTAGTCATTTCATCATGTTTTTCTGGAGTTTTGCGTCTGTTTTTAGTTGTTTTGTCATGTTCTTGTGGTGTTTTCGTCTGTTTTTTGTCATTTTATCACATTTTTGTGGTGTTTTCATCTGTTTTTAGTTGTTTTTTTTGTCATGTTTTTAGTGTTTTCATCTGTTTTGAGGCGTTTCATCACATTTCTGTGGTGTTTTCATCTGTTTTTAGTCGTTTTTGTGGTGTCTTGCGTCTGTTTTTAGTTGTTTCATCACGTTTTTGTGGTGTTTTCATCTGTTTTAAGTCGTCCCATTAAGTTATTGTGGTGTTTTCATCTGTTTTAAGTCGTTTCATAATGTTTTTGTGGAGTTTTGCGTCTGTTTTTAGTCGTTTTTGTCACCTTTTCGAGTGTTTTCATCCGTTTTTAGTCGTTTTGTCATGTTTTTGTGGTGTTTTGCATCTGTTTTTAGTCGTTTTGTCATGTTTTTGTGGTGTTGTCTGTTTTTAATCATTTTGTCACGTTTTAGTGGTGTCTTGCGTCATTTTCAAGGCTTTTCATCACATATTTGTGGTGTTTTCGTGTGTTTTTAGTTGTTTTGTCATGTTTTTGTGGTGTTTTCATCTGTTTTTAGTTGTTTTGTCATGTTTTTGTGGTGTTTTCATCCGTTTTAAGTCGTTTTGTCATGTTTTTGTGGTGTTTTCGTCTGTTTTTAGTCGTTTTTGTGGTGTCTTGCGTCTGTTTTTAGTCGTTTCATCACGTTTTTGTGGTGTGTTTCGTCTGTTTTTAGTTGTTTTATCATATTTTTGTGGTGTTTTTCTCTGTTTTTAGTCGTTTTTCACGTTTTTGTGGTGTTTTCATCTGTTTTTAGTCGTTTTTGTCACCTTTTCGAGTGTTTTCATCCGTTTTTAGTCGTTTTGTCATGTTTTTGTGGTGTTTTGTGTCTGTTTTTAGTCGTTTTGTCATGTTTTTGTGGTGTTGTCTGTTTTTAGTCGTCCCATTAAGTTATTGTGGTGTTTTCATCTGTTTTAAGTCGTTTCATAATGTTTTTGTGGAGTTTTGCGTCTGTTTTTAGTCGTTTTGTCATGTTTTTTTGGTGTTGTCTGTTTTTAATCATTTTGTCACGTTTTAGTGGTGTCTTTAGTGGTGTTTCATCACATATTTGTGGTGTTTTCGTGTGTTTTTTGTCGTTTGATCACGTTTTTGTGGTGTGTTTCGTCTGTTTTTAGTTGTTTTATCATATTTTTGTGGTGTTTTCATCTGTTTTTAGTCATTTCATCACGTTTTTGTGATGTTTTCGTCTGTTTTTAGTTTTTTTTCTGTCATGTTTTTTTATGTTTTCATCTGTTTTGAGGCGTTTCATCACGTTTCTTTGGTGATTTCATCTGTTATTAGTCGTTTTTGTAGTGTCTTGCGTCTGTTTTTAGTTGTTTCATCACGTTTTTGTGGTGTTTTCATCTGTTTTAAGTCATTTCATTACGTTATTGTGGTGTTTTCATCTGTTTGTAGTCATTTTTTCACGTTTTTGTGGTGTTTTCATCTGTTCTTAGTCGTTTTTGTCACCTTTTCGAGGTGTTTTCATCCGTTTTTATTTGTTTTTTCATGTTTTTGTGGTGTGTTTCGTCTGTTTTGTATTTGTTTTTTCAAGTTTTTGTGGTGTTTTCATCTGTTTTTAGTTGTTTCATCACGATTTTGTGGAGTTTTGTGTCTGTTTTTAGTCGTTTTGTCATGTTTTTGTTGAGCTTTCCGTCTGTTTTTAGTTTTTTCATCACGTTTTTGTGGTGTTTTCATTTGTTTTAAGTCGGTTCATCACGTTTTAGTGGTATTTTAATCAGTTTTTAGTTGTTTTTGTGGTGTCTTGCGTCTGTTTTTAGTCGTTTCATCACGTTTTTGTGTTTTTTTCGTCTGTTTTTAGTTGTTTTTATCATATTTTTGTGGTGTTTTGATCTTTTTTTAGTAGTTTTGTCATGTTTTTGTGGTGTTTTCGTCTGTTTTTTGTCATTTTGTCACATTTTTGTGGTGTTTTCATCTGTTTTAAGTCGGTTCATCACCTTTTTTGTGGTGTTTTCGTCTGTTTTTAGGAAATTTATCACATTTTTGTGATGTTTTCGTCTGTTTTTAGTTGGTTTTTTTTGTCATGTTTTTAGTGTTTTCATCTGTTTTGAGGCGTTTCATCATGTTTCTGTGGTGTTTTCATCTGTTTTTAGTCGTTTTTGTGGTGTCTTGCGTCTGTTTTTAGTCGTTTCATCACGTTTTTGTGGTGTGTTTCGTCTGTTTTTAGTTGTTTTATCATATTTTTGTGGTGTTTTTCTCTGCTTTTAGTCGTTTTTTCATGTTTTTGTGGTGTGTTTCGTCTTTTTTTAGTTGTTTTTGTCACCTTTTCGATTGTTTTCATCCGTTTTTAGTCGTTTTGTCATGTTTTTGTGGTGTTTTGCGTCTGTTTTTAGTCGTTTTGTCATGTTTTTGTGGTGTTGTCTGTTTTTTAATGATTTTGTCACGTTTTAGTGTTGTCTTGCTTCATTTTCAAGTCGTTTCATCACATATTTGTGGTGTTTTCTTGTGTTTTTAGTTGTTTTGTCATGTTTTTGTGGTGTTTTCATCTGTTTTGAGGCGTTTCATCATGTTTCTGTGGTGTTTTCATCTGTTTTTAGTCGTTTTTGTGGTGTCTTGCGTCTGTTTTTAGTTGTTTCATCACGTTTTTGTGGTGTTTTTCTCTGTTTTTAGTCGTTTTTTCACGTTTTTGTGGTGTTCTCTTCTGGTTTTAGCTGTTTTGACATGTTTTTGTGGTGTTTTCATCTGTTTTTAGGCATTTCATCACGTTTCTGTGGTGTTATCATCTGTTTTAAGTCGTTTTTGTGGTGTCTTGCGTCTGTTTTTAGTTGTTTCATCACGTTTTTGTGGTGTTTTCATCTGTTTTAAGTCGTTTCATCACGTTTTTGTGGTGTTTTCATCTGTTTTAAGTCGTTTTTGTGGTGTCTTGCGTCTGTTTTTAGTAGTTTCATCACGTTTTTTTGGTGTGTGTCGTCTGTTTTTAGTTGTTCTATCATAATTTTGTGGTGTTTTTCTCTGTTTTTAGTCGTTTTTTCACGTTTTTGTGGCGTTTTCATCTGTTTTTAGTCGTTTTTGTCACCTTTTCGAGTGTTTTCATCCGTTTTCAGTCGTTTTGTCATGTTTTTGTTGTGTTTTCGTCTGTTTTTAGTCGTTTCATCACGTTTTTGTGGTGTCTTCATCTGTTTTTAGTCGTTTTTGTGGTGTCTTGCATTTGTTTTTAGTCGTTTCATCACGTTTTTGTGGTGTGTTTCGTCTGTTTATAGTTGTTTTATCACGTTTTTGTGGTGTTTTCATCCGTTTTTAGTCGTTTTTGTCACGTTTTTGTGGTGTTTTCATCTGTTTTAAGTCGGTTCATCACGTTTTTGTGGTGTCTTTCGTCTGTTTATAGTTGTTTTATCACGTTTTTGTGGTGTTTTCATCCGTTTTTTGGCGTTTTTGTCACGTTTTTGTGGTGTTTTCATCTGTTTTTAGTCATTTCATCATGTTTTTCTGGAGTTTTGCGTCTGTTTTTAGTTGTTTTGTCATGTTCTTGTGGTGTTTTCGTCTGTTTTTTGTCATTTTATCACATTTTTGTGGTGTTTTCATCTGTTTTTAGTTGTTTTTTTTGTCATGTTTTTAGTGTTTTCATCTGTTTTGAGGCGTTTCATCACATTTCTGTGGTGTTTTCATCTGTTTTTAGTCGTTTTTGTGGTGTCTTGCGTCTGTTTTTAGTTGTTTCATCACGTTTTTGTGGTGTTTTCATCTGTTTTAAGTCGTCCCATTAAGTTATTGTGGTGTTTTCATCTGTTTTAAGTCGTTTCATAATGTTTCTGTGGAGTTTTGCGTCTATTTTTAGTCGTTTTTGTCACCTTTTCGAGTGTTTTCATCCGTTTTTAGTCGTTTTGTCATGTTTTTGTGGTGTTTTGCATCTGTTTTTAGTCGTTTTGTCATGTTTTTGTGGTGTTGTCTGTTTTTAATCATTTTGTCACGTTTTAGTGGTGTCTTGCGTCATTTTCAAGGCTTTTCATCACATATTTGTGGTGTTTTCGTGTGTTTTTAGTTGTTTTGTCATGTTTTTGTGGTGTTTTCATCTGTTTTTAGTTGTTTTGTCATGTTTTTGTGGTGTTTTCATCCGTTTTAAGTCGTTTTGTCATGTTTTTGTGGTGTTTTCGTCTGTTTTTAGTCGTTTTTGTGGTGTCTTGCGTCTGTTTTTAGTCGTTTCATCACGTTTTTGTGGTGTGTTTCGTCTGTTTTTAGTTGTTTTATCATATTTTTGTGGTGTTTTTCTCTGTTTTTAGTCGTTTTTCACGTTTTTGTGGTGTTTTCATCTGTTTTTAGTCGTTTTTGTCACCTTTTCGAGTGTTTTCTGTTTTTTATCATTTTGTCAAGTTTTAGTGGTGTCTTGCGTCTTTTTTAAGTCGTTTCATCACATATTTGTAGTGTTTTCGTGTGTTTTTTGTCGTTTCATCACGTTTTTGTGGTGTTTTCGTCTGTTTTTAGTTGTTTTGTCATGTTTTTGTGGTGTTTTCATCTGTTTTTAGTCATTTCATCACGTTTTTGTGATGTATTCGTCTGTTTTTGGTTGTTTTTTTGTCATGTTTTTTAGTGTTTTCATCTGTTATGAGGCGTTTCATCACGTTTCTTTGGTGTTTTCATCTGTTTTTAGTCGTTTTTGTAGTGTCTTGCGTCTGTTTTTAGTTGTTTCATCACGTTTTTGTGGTGTTTTCATCTGTTTAAAGTCGTTTCATCACGTTATTGTGGTGTTTTCATCTGTTTTTAGTCGTTTTTTCACGTTTTTGTGGTGTTTTCATCTGTTTTTAGTCGTTTTGTCATGTTTTTGTGGTGTTTTCGTCTGTTTTTAGTCTTTTAATCACGTTTTTGTGGTGTTTTCATCTGTTTTAAGTCGTTTCATAATGTTTTTGTGGAGTTTTGCTTCTGTTTTTAGTCGTTTTGTCATGTTTTTTTGGTGTTGTCTGTTTTTATTTATTTTGTCACGTTTTAGTGGTGTCTTGCGTCAATTTTAAGTCGTTTCATCACATATTTGTGGTGTTTTCATGTGTTTTTTGTCGTTTCATCACGTTTTTGTGGTGTTTTCATCTGTTTTTAGCTGTTTTGACATGTTTTTGTGGTGTTTTCATCTGTTTTTAGGCGTTTCATCACGTTTTTGCGCTGTTTTCATCTGATTTTAGTCTTTTTGTCACATTTTTGTGGTGTCTTGCGTCTATTTTTGGTCGTTTTATCACGTTTTTGTGGTGTGTTTCATCTGTTTTTAGTTGTTTTATCACGTTTTTGTGGTGTTTTCATCTGTTTTTAGTCGTTTCATCATGTTTTTGTTGAGTTTTGCATCTGTTTTTAGTTGTTTCATCACATTTTTGTGGTTTTTTCGTCTGTTTTTAGGAATTTCATCATGTTTTTCTGGAGTTTTGCGTCTGTTTTTAGTTGTTTTGTTATGTTCTTGTGGTGTTTTTGTCTGTTTTTAGTCGTTTTGTCACATTTTCTGTTGTATTTTTTGGATGAAAACACCACAAAAACATGACAAAACAACTAAAAACAGATGAAAACACCACAAAAACATGACAAAACAACTAAAAACACACGAAAACACCACAAATATGTGATGAAACGCCTTGAAAATGACGCAAGACACCACTAAAACGTGACAAAATGATTAAAAACAGACAACACCACAAAAACATGACAAAACGACTAAAAACAGACACAAAACGACTAAAAACAGACACAAAACACCACAAAAACATTTTTTGTCATGTTTTTTAGTGTTTTCCTCGGTTTTGAGGCGTTTCATAACACGGTTTTTAGTCGTTTTTGTAGTGTCTTGCGTCTGTTTTCAGTTGTTTCATCACGTTTTTGTGGTGTGTTTCGTCTGTTTTTGTTTTTTTATCATATTATTGTGGTGTTTTCATCTGTTTTTAGTCGTTTTTTCACAATTTTGTGGTGTTGTCTGTTTTTAATCATTTTGTCACGTTTTAGTGTTGTCTTGCGTCATTTTCAAGTCGTTTCATCACATATTTGTGGTGTTTTCTTGTGTTTTTAGTTGTTTTGTCATGTTTTTGTGGTGTTTTCATCTGTTTTTAGTTGTTTTGTCATGTTTTTGTGGTGTTTTCATCCGTTTTTAGTCGTTTTCTCATGTTTTTGTGGTGTTTTTGTCTGTTTTTAGTCGTTTCATCACGTTTTTGTGGTTTTTTCATCTGTTTTAAGTCGTTTCATGAAGTTTTTGTGGTGTTTTGTGTCTGTTTTTAGTCGTTTTTGTGGTGTCTTGCGTCTGTTTTTAGTCGTTTCATCACGTTTTTGTGGTGTGTTTCGTCTGTTTTTAGTTGTTTTATCATATTTTTGTGGTGTTTTTCTCTGTTTTTAGTCGTTTTTCACGTTTTTGTGGTGTTTTCATCTATTTTTAGTCGTTTTTGTCACCTTTTCGAGTGTTTTCATCCGTTTTTAGTCGTTTTGTCATGTTTTTGTGGTGTTTTGTGTCTGTTTTTAGTCGTTTTGTCATGTTTTTGTGGTGTTGTCTGTTTTTAGTCATCCCATTAAGTTATTGTGGTGTTTTCATCTGTTTTTTTGGTGTCTTTAGTGGTGTTTCATCACATATTTGTGGTGTTTTCGTGTGTTTTTTGTAGTTTGATCACGTTTTTGTGGTGTGTTTCGTCTGTTTTTAGTTGTTTTATCATATTTTTGTGGTGTTTTCATCTGTTTTTAGTCATTTCATCACGTTTTTGTGATGTTTTCGTCTGTTTTTAGTTTTTTTTCTGTCATGTTTTTTAATGTTTTCATCTGTTTTGAGGCGTTTCATCACGTTTCTGTGGTGATTTCATCTGTTATTAGTCGTTTTTGTAGTGTCTTGCGTCTGTTTTTAGTTGTTTCATCACGTTTTTGTGGTGTTTTCATCTGTTTTAAGTCGTTTCATTACGTTATTGTGGTGTTTTCATCTGTTTATAGTTGTTTTTTCACGTTTTTGTGGTGTTTTCATCTGTTCTTAGTCGTTTTTTCATGTTTTTGTGGTGTGTTTCGTCTGTTTTGTATTTGTTTTATCAAGTTTTTGTGGTGTTTTCATCTGTTTTTAGTTGTTTCATCACGATTTTGTGGAGTTTTGTGTCTGTTTTTAGTCGTTTTGTCATGTTTTTGTTGAGCTTTCTGTCTGTTTTTATTTTTTTCATCACGTTTTTGTGGTGTTTTCATTTGTTTTAAGTCGGTTCATCACGTTTTAGTGGTATTTTAATCAGTTTTTAGCTGTTTTTGTGGTGTCTTGCGTCTGTTTTTAGTCATTTCATCACGTTTTTGTGTTTTTTTCGTCTGTTTTTAGTTGTTTTTATCATATTTTCGTGGTGTTTTGATCTTTTTTTAGTAGTTTTGTCATGTTTTTGTGGTGTTTTCGTCTGTTTTTTGTCATTTTGTCACATTTTTGTGGTGTTTTCATCTGTTTTAAGTCGGTTCATCACGTTTTTGTGGTGTTTTCGTCTGTTTTTAGGAAATTTATCACATTTTTGTGATGTTTTCGTCTGTTTTTAGTTGGAATTTTTTGTCATGTTTTTAGTGTTATCATCTGTTTTGAGGCGTTTCATCACGTTTCTGTGGTGTTTTCATCTGTTTTTAGTCGTTTTTGTGGTGTCTTGCGTCTGTTTTTAGTTGTTTCATCACGTTTTTAAGGTGTTTTCATCTGTTTTAAGTCGTTTCATCATGTTTTTGTGGTGTCTTTCTCTGTTTTTAGTCGTTTTTTCACGTTTTTGTGGTGTTTTCATCTGTTTTTAGTCGTTTTTGTCACCTTTTCGAGTGTTTTCATCCGTTTTTAGTCGTTTTGTCATGTTTTTGTGGTGTTTTGCGTCTGTTTTTAGTCGTTTTGTCATGTTTTTGTGGTGTTGTCTGTTTTTAATCATTTTGTCACGTTTTAGTGGTGTCTTGCGTCATTTTCAAGGCTTTTCATCACATATTTGTGGTGTTTTCGTGTGTTTTTAGTTGTTTTGTCATGTTTTTGTGGTGTTTTCATCTGTTTTTAGTTGTTTTGTCATGTTTTTGTGGTGTTTTCATCCGTTTTAAGTCGTTTTGTCATGTTTTTGTGGTGTTTTCGTCTGTTTTTAGTCGTTTTTGTGGTGTCTTGCGTCTGTTTTTAGTCGTTTCATCACGTTTTTGTGGTGTGTTTCGTCTGTTTTTAGTTGTTTTATCATATTTTTGTGGTGTTTTTCTCTGTTTTTAGTCGTTTTTCACGTTTTTGTGGTGTTTTCATCTGTTTTTAGTCGTTTTTGTCACCTTTTCGAGTGTTTTCATGCGTTTTTAGTCGTTTTGTCATGTTTTTGTGGTGTTTTGTGTCTGTTTTTAGTCGTTTTGTCATGTTTTTGTGGTACTGTCTGTTTTTAATCATTTTGTCACGTTTTAGTGGTGTCTTGCGTCATTTTCAAGGCGTTTCATCACATATTTGTGGTGTTTTCGTGTGTTTTTAGTTGTTTGGTCATGTTTTTGTGGTGTTTTCATCTGTTTTAAGTCGTTTCATAATGTTTTTGTGGAGTTTTGCGTCTGTTTTTAGTCGTTTTGTCATGTTTTTTTGGTGTTGTCTGTTTTTTATCATTTTGTCACGTTTTAGTGGTGTCTTGCGTCATTTTTAAGTCGTTTCATCACATATTTGTGGTGTTTTCGTGTGTTTTTTGTCGTTTCATCACGTTTTTGTGGTGTTTTCGTCTGTTTTTAGTTGTTTTGTCATGTTTTTGTGGTGTTTTCATCTGTTTTTAGTCATTTCATCACGTTTTTGTGATGTATTCGTCTGTTTTTGGTTGTTTTTTTGTCATGTTTTTTAGTGTTTTCATCTGTTATGAGGCGTTTCATCACGTTTCTGTGGTGTTTTCATCTGTTTTTAGTCGTTTTTGTAGTGTCTTGCGTCTGTTTTTAGTTGTTTCATCACGTTTTTGTGGTGTGTTCATCTGTTTTAAGTCGTTTCATCACGTTATTGTGGTGTTTTCATCTGTTTTTAGTCGTTTTTTCACGTTTTTGTGGTGTTTTCTTCTGTTTTTAGTCGTTTTGTCATGTTTTTGTGGTGTTTTCGTCTGTTTTTAGTCTTTTAATCTCGTTTTTGTGGTGTTTTCATCTGTTTTAAGTCGTTTCATAATGTTTTTGTGGAGTTTTGCTTCTGTTTTTAGTCGTTTTGTCATGTTTTTTTGGTGTTGTCTGTTTTTATTTATTTTGTCACGTTTTAGTGGTGTCTTGCGTCAATTTTAAGTCGTTTCATCACATATTTGTGGTGTTTTCATGTGTTTTTTGTCGTTTCATCACGTTTTTGTGGTGTTTTCGTCTGTTTTTAGCTGTTTTGACATGTTTTTGTGGTGTTTTCATCTGTTTTTAGGCGTTTCATCACGTTTTTGCGCTGTTTTCATCTGATTTTAGTCTTTTTGTCACATTTTTGTGGTGTCTTGCGTCTGTTTTTGGTCGTTTCATCACGTTTTTGTGGTGTGTTTCATCTGTTTTTAGTTGTTTTATCACGTTTTTGTGGTGTTTTCATCTGTTTTTAGTCGTTTCATCATGTTTTTGTTGAGTTTTGCATCTGTTTTTAGTTGTTTCATCACATTTTTGAGGTTTTTTCGTCTGTTTTTAGGAATTTCATCATGTTTTTCTGGAGTTTTGCGTCTGTTTTTAGTTGTTTTGTTATGTTCTTGTGGTGTTTTTGTCTGTTTTTAGTCGTTTTGTCACATTTTCTGTTGTATTTTTCGGATGAAAACACCATAAAAACATGACAAAACAACTAAAAACAGATGAAAACACCACAAAAACATGACAAAACAACTAAAAACACACGAAAACACCACAAATATGTGATGAAACGCCTTGAAAATGACGCAAGACACCACTAAAACGTGACAAAATGATTAAAAACAGACAACACCACAAAAACATGACAAAACGACTAAAAACAGACACAAAACGACTAAAAACAGACACAAAACACCACAAAAACATTTTTTGTCATGTTTTTTAGTGTTTTCCTCGGTTTTGAGGCGTTTCATCACACGGTTTTTAGTCGTTTTTGTAGTGTCTTGCGTCTGTTTTCAGTTGTTTCATCACGTTTTTGTGGTGTGTTTCGTCTGTTTTTGTTTTTTTTATCATATTTTTGTGGTGTTTTCATCTGTTTTTAGTCGTTTTTTCACAATTTTGTGGTGTTGTCTGTTTTTAATCATTTTGTCACGTTTTAGTGTTGTCTTGCGTCATTTTCAAGTCGTTTCATCACATATTTGTGGTGTTTTCTTGTGTTTTTAGATGTTTTGTCATGTTTTTGTGGTCTTTTCATCTGTTTTTAGTTGTTTTGTCATGTTTTTGTGGTGTTTTCATCCGTTTTTAGTCGTTTTCTCATGTTTTTGTGGTGTTTTCATCTGTTTTTAGTCATTTCATCACGTTTTTGTGGTGTTTTCATCTGTTTTAAGTCGTTTCATGATGTTTTTGTGGAGTTTTGCGTCTGTTTTTAGTCGTTTTGTCATGTTTATTTGGTGTTGTCTTTTTTTTAATCATTTTGTCACGTTTTAGTGGTGTCTTGCGTCATTTTTAAGTCGTTTCATCACATATTTGTGGTGTTTTCGTGTGTTTTTTGTTGTTTCATCACGTTTTTGTGGTGTTTTCGTCTGTTTTTAGTTGTTTTGTCATGTTATTGTGGTGTTTTCATCTGTTTTTAGGCGTTTCATCATGTTTTTGCGCTTTTTTCATCTGTTTCTAGTCTTTTTGTCACATTTTTGTGGTGTTTTCATCTGTTTTTAGTCGTTTTTGTGGTGTCTTGCGTTTGTTTTTAGTCGTTTCATGACGTTTTTGTGGTGTGTTTCGTCTGTTTATAGTTGTTTTATCACGTTTTTGTGGTGTTTTCATCCGTTTTTAGTCGTTTTTGTCACGTTTTTGTGGTGTTTTCATCTGTTTTTAGTCATTTCATCATGTTTTTCTAAGGTTTTGCGTCTGTTTTTAGTTGTTTTTCATGTTCTTGTGGTGTTTTCGTCTGTTTTTAGTCGTTTTGTCATGTTTTTGTGGTGTTGTCTGTTTTTAATCATTTTGTCACGTTTTAGTGGTTTCTTGCGTCATTTTCAAGTCGTTTCATCACATATTTGTGGTGTTTTCATGTGTTTTTAGTTGTTTTGTCATGTTTTTGTGGTGTTTTCATCTGTTTTTAGTTGTTTTGTCATGTTTTTGTGGTGTTTTCATCCGTTTTTAGTCGTTTTGTCATGTTTTTGTGGTGTTTTCGTCTGTTTTTAGTCGTTTCATCAAGTTTTTGTGGTGTTTTCATCTGTTTTAAGTCGTTTCATCACGTTTTTGTGGTGTTTTCATCAGTTTTTAGTCGTTTCATCAGGTTTTTGTGGTGTGTTTCGTCTGTTTTTAGTTTTTTTATCATATTTTTGTGGTGTTTTTCTCTGTTTTTAGTCGTTTTTTCACGTTTTTGTGGTGTTTTCATCTGTTTTTAGTCGTTTTTGTCACCTTTTCGAGTGTTTTCATCCGTTTTTAGTCATTTCATCATGTTTTTCTAAGGTTTTGCGTCTGTTTTTAGTGGTTTTTCATGTTTTTGTGTTGTTTTCGTCTGTTTTTTGTCGTTTCATCAAGTTTTTGTGGTGTTTTCATCCGTTTTATGTCGTTTCATGATGTTTTTGTGGAGTTTTGCGTCTGTTTGTAGTCGTGTTGTCATGTTTATTTGGTGTTGTCTGTTTTTAATCATTTTGTCACGTTTTAGTGGTGTCTTGCGTCATTTTTTAATCGTTTCATCACATATTTGTGGTGTTTTCGTGTGTTTTTTGTCGTTTCATCACGTTTTTGTGGTGTTTTCGTCTGTTTTTAGTTGTTTTGTCATTTTTTTGTGGTGTTTTAATCTGTTTTTAGACGTTTCATCATGTTTTTGCGCTGTTTTCATCTGTTTTTAGGCGTTTCATCATGTTTTTGCGCTGTTTTCATATGTTTTTAGTCTTTTTGTCACATTTTTGTGGTGTTTTCATCTGTTTTTAGTCGTTTCATCATGTTTTTGTTGAGTTTTGCATCTGTTTTTAGTTGTTTCATCACGTTTTTGTGTTTTTTTCGTCTGTTTTTAGGAATTTCATCATGTTTTTCTGGAGTTTTGCGTCTGTTTTTAGTTGTTTTGTCATGTTCTTGTGGTGTTTTCGTCTGTTTTTAGTCGTTTTGTCACATTTTCTGGGTGTTTTCATCTGTTTTAAGTCGGTTCATCACGTTTTTGTGGTGTTTTCGTCTGTTTTTAGGAATTTCATCACCTTTTTGTGATGTTTTCGTCTGTTTTTAGTTGTATTTTTGTCATGTTTGTAGTGTTTGTATCTGTTTTGAGGCGTTTCATCACGTTTCTGTGGTGTTTTCATCTGTTTTTAGTCGTTTTTGTGGTGTCTTGCGTCTGTTTTTAGTTGTTTCATCACGTTTTTGTGGTGTTTTCATCTGTTTTAAGTCGTTTCATCACGGTTTTGTGGTGTTTTCATCAGTTTTTAGTCGTTTTTATGGCGTCTTTCGTCTGTTTTTAGTCGTTTCATCACGTTTTTTTTGTGTGTTTCGTCTGTTTTTAGTTGTTTTATCATATTTTTGTGGTGTTTTTCTCTGTTTTTAGTCGTTTTTTCACGTTTTTGTGGTGTTTTCATCTGTTTTTAGTTGTTTTTGTCACCTTTTCGAGTGTTTTCATCCGTTTTTAGTCGTTTTGTCATGTTTTTGTGGTGTTTTGCGTCTGTTTTTAGTCGTTTTGTCATGTTTTTGTGGTGTTGTCTGTTTTTAATCATTTTGTCACGTTTTAGTGGTGTCTTGCGTCATTTTTAAGTCGTTTCATCAAATATTTGTGGTGTTTTCGTGTGTTTTTTGTCGTTTCATCACGTTTTTGTGATGTTTTCGTCTGTTTTTAGTTGATTTTTTGTCATGTTTTTTAGTGTTTTCCTCTGTTTTGAGGCGTTTCATCACATTTCTGTGGTGTTTTCATCTGTTTTTAGTCGTTTTTGTAGTGTCTTGCGTCTGTTTTCAGTTGTTTCATCACGTTTTTGTGGTGTGTTTCGTCTGTTTTTGTTTTTTTTATCATATTTTTGTGGTGTTTTCATCTGTTTTTAGTCGTTTTTTCACAATTTTGTGGTGTTTTCATCTGTTTTTAGTCGTTTTTGTCACCTTTTCGAGGTGTTTTCATTCGTTTTTATTTGTTTTTTCATGTTTTTTCATGTTTTTGTGGTGTTTTCGTCTGTTTTTAGTTCTTTCATCACGTTTTTGTGGTGTTTTCATCTGTTTTAAGTCGTTTCATAATGTTTTTGTGGAGTTTTGCGTCTGTTTTTAGTGGTTTTGTCATGTTTTTGTGGTGTTGTCTGTTTTTAATCATTTTGTCACGTTTTAGTGGTGTCTTGCGTCAATTTTAAGTCGTTTCATCACATATTTGTGGTGTTTTCGTGTGTTTTTTGTCGTTTCATCACGTTTTTGTGGTGTTTTTGTCTGTTTTTAGTTGTTTTGTCATGTTTTTGTGGTGTTTTCATCTGTTTTTAGGCGTTTCATCATGTTTTTGCGCTGTTTTCATCTGTTTTTAGTCTTTTTGTCACATTTTTGTGGTGTTTTCATCTGTTTTTAGTCGTTTTTGTGGTGTCTTGTGTTTGTTTTTAGTCGTTTCATCACGTTTTTGTGGTGTGTTTCGTCTGTTTATAGTTGTTTTATCACGTTTTTGTGGTGTTTTCATCTGTTTTTAGTCATTTCATCATTTTTTTCCAAGGTTTTGCGTCTGTTTTTAGTTGTTTTGTCATGTTCTTGTGGTGTTTTCGTCTGTTTTTAGTCGTTTTGTCACATTTTTGTGGTGTTTTCATCTGTTTTAAGTCGGTTCATCACGTTTTTGTGGTGTATTCGTCTGTTTTTAGTAATTTCATCACGTTTTTGTGATGTTTTCGTCTGTTTTTAGTTGTTTTTTGTCATGTTTTTTAGTGTTTTCATCTGTTTTGAGGCGTTTCATCACGTTTCTGTGGTGTTTTCATCTGTTTTTAGTCGTTTTTGTGGTGTTTTCATCTGTTTTTAGTCGTTTCATCATGTTTTTGTTGAGTTTTGCATCTGTTTTTAGTTGATTCATCACGTTTTTGTGGTGTTTTCGTCTGTTTTTAGGAATTTCATCATGTTTTTCTGGAGTTTTGCGTCTGTTTTTAGTTGTTTTGTCATGTTCTTGTGGTGTTTTAGTCTGTTTTTAGTCGTTTTGTCATATTTTCTGGGTGTTTTCATCTGTTTTAAGTCGGTTCATCACGTTTTTGTGGTGTTTTCGTCTGTTTTTAGGAATTTCATCACCTTTTTGTGATGTTTTCGTCTGTTTTTAGTTGATTTTTTGTCATGTTTTTTAGTGTTTTCCTCTGTTTTGAGGGGTTTCATCACATTTCTGTGGTGTTTTCATCTGTTTTTAGTCGTTTTTGTAGTGTCTTGCGTCTGTTTTCAGTTGTTTCATCACGTTTTTGTGGTGTGTTTCGTCTGTTTTTGTTTTTTTTATCATATTTTTGTGGTGTTTTCATCTGTTTTTAGTCGTTTTTTCACAATTTTGTGGTGTTTTCATCTGTTTTTAGTCGTTTTTGTCACCTTTTCGAGGTGTTTTCATTCATTTTTATTTGTTTTTTCATGTTTTTGTGGTGTTTTCGTCTGTTTTTAGTTCTTTCATCACGTTTTTGTGGTGTTTTCATCTGTTTTAAGTCGTTTCATAATGTTTTTGTGGAGTTTTGCGTCTGTTTTTAGTCGTTTTGTCATGTTTTTGTGGTGTTGTCTGTTTTTAATCATTTTGTCACGTTTTAGTGTTGTCTTGCGTCATTTTCAAGTCGTTTCATCACATATTTTTGGTGTTTTCTTGTGTTTTTAGTTGTTTTGTCATGTTTTTGTGGTGTTTTCATCTGTTTTTAGTTGTTTTGTCATGTTTTTGTGGTGTTTTCATCCGTTTTTAGTCGTTTTGTCATTTTTTTGTGATGTTTTCGTCTGTTTTTAGTTATTTCATCACGTTTTTGTGGTGTTTTCATCTGTTTTAAGTCGTTTCATGATGTTTTTGTGGAGTTTTGCGTCTGTTTTTAGTCGTTTTGTCATGTTTATTTGGTGTTGTCTGTTTTTAATCATTTTGTCACGTTTTAGTGGTGTATTGCGTCTTTTTTAAGTCGTTTCATCAAATATTTGTGGTGTTTTCGTGTGTTTTTTGTCGTTTCATCACGTTTTTGTGATGTTTTCGTCTGTTTTTAGTTGATTTTTTGTCATGTTTTTTAGTGTTTTCCTCTGTTTTGAGGCGTTTCATCACATTTCTGTGGTGTTTTCATCTGTTTTTAGTCGTTTTTGTAGTGTCTTGCGTCTGTTTTCAGTTGTTTCATCACGTTTTTGTGGTGTGTTTCGTCTGTTTTTGTTTTTTTTATCATATTTTTGTGGTGTTTTCATCTGTTTTTAGTCGTTTTTTCACAATTTTGTGGTGTTTTCATCTGTTTTTAGTCGTTTTTGTCACCTTTTCGAGGTGTTTTCATTCGTTTTTATTTGTTTTTTCATGTTTTTGTGGTGTTTTCGTCTGTTATTAGTTCTTTCATCACGTTTTTGTGGTGTTTTCATCTGTTTTAAGTCGTTTCATAATGTTTTTGTGGAGTTTTGCGTCTGTTTTTAGTGGTTTTGTCATGTTTTTGTGGTGTTGTCTGTTTTTAGTCATTTTGTCACGTTTTAGTGGTGTCTTGCGTCAATTTTAAGTCGTTTCATCACATATTTGTGGTGTTTTCGTGTGTTTTTTGTCGTTTCATCACGTTTTTGTGGTGATTTTGTCTGTTTTTAGTTGTTTTGTCATGTTTTTGTGGTGTTTTCATCTGTTTTAGGCGTTTCATCATGTTTTTGCGCTGTTTTCATCTGTTTTAAGTCTTTTTGTCACATTTTTGTGGTGTTTTCATCTGTTTTTAGTCGTTTTTGTGTTGTCTTGTGTTTGTTTTTAGTCGTTTCATCATGTTTTTGTGGTGTGTTTCGTCTGTTTATAGTTGTTTTATCACGTTTTTGTGGTGTTTTCATCTGTTTTTAGTCATTTCATCATGTTTTTCCAAGGTTTTGCGTCTGTTTTTAGTTGTTTTGTCATGTTCTTGTGGTGTTTTCGTCTGTTTTTAGTCGTTTTGTCACATTTTTGTGGTGTTTTCATCTGTTTTAAGTCGGTTCATCACGTTTTTGTTGTGTATTCTTCTGTTTTTAGTAATTTCATCACGTTTTTGTGATGTTTTCGTCTGTTTTTAGTTGTTTTTTGTCATGTTTTTTAGTGTTTTCATCTGTTTTGAGGCGTTTCATCACGTTTCTGTGGTGTTTTCATCTGTTTTTAGTCGTTTTTGTGGTGTTTTCATCTGTTTTTAGTCGTTTCATCATGTTTTTGTTGAGTTTTGCATCTGTTTTTAGTTGATTCATCACGTTTTTGTGGTGTTTTCGTCTGTTTTTAGGAATTTCATCATGTTTTTCTGGAGTTTTGCGTCTGTTTTTAGTTGTTTTGTCATGTTCTTGTGGTGTTTTAGTCTGTTTTTAGTCGTTTTGTCATATTTTCTGGGTGTTTTCATCTGTTTTAAGTCGGTTCATCATGTTTTTGTGGTGTTTTCGTCTGTTTTTAGGAATTTCATCACCTTTTTGTGATGTTTTCGTCTTTTTTAGTTGTTTTTTTGTCATGTTTGTAGTGTTTTCATCTGTTTTGAGGCGTTTCATCACGTTTCTGTGGTGTTTTCATCTGTTTTTATGGTGTCTTGCGTCTGTTTTTAGTCGTTTCATCACGTTTTTGTTGTGTGTTTCGTCTTTTTTTAGTTGTTTTATCATATTTTTGTGGTGTTTTTCTCTGTTTTTAAGTCGTTTTTTCACATTTTTGTGGTGTTTTCATCTGTTTTTAGTCGTTTTTGTCACATTTTCGAGTGTTTTCATCTGCTTTAAGTCGTTTTGTCATGTTTTTGTGGTGTTTTCGTCTGTTTTTAGTCGTTTTGTCATGTTTTTGTGGTGTCTGTTTTTAATCATTTTGTCACGTTTTAGTGTTGTCTTGCGTCATTTTCAAGTCGTTTCATCACATATTTGTGGTGTTTTCTTGTGTTTTTAGTTGTTTTGTCATGTTTTTGTGGTGTTTTCATCTGTTTTTAGTTGTTTTGTCATGTCTTTGTAGTGTTTTCATCCGTTTTTAGTCGTTTTGTCATGTTTTTGTGGTGTTTTCGTCTGTTTTTAGTCGTTTCATCACGTTTTTGTGGTGTTTTCATCTGTTTTAAGTCGTTTCATGATGTTTTTGTGGAGTTTTGCGTCTGTTTTTAGTCGTTTTGTCATGTTTTTTTGGTGTTGTCTGTTTTTAATCATTTTGTCACGTTTTAGTGGTGTCTTGCGTCAATTTTAAGTCGTTTCATCACATATTTGTGGTGTTTTCGTGTTTTTTTTGTCGTTTCATCACGTTTTTGTGGTGTTTTTGTCTGTTTTTAGTTGTTTTGTCATGTTTTTGTGGTGTTTTCATCTGTTTTTAGGCGTTTCATCATGTTTTTGCGCTGTTTTCATCTGTTTTTAGTCTTTTTGTCACATTTTTATGGTGTTTTCATCTGTTTTTAGTCGTTTTTGTGGTGTCTTGTGTTTGTTTTTAGTCGTTTCATCATGTTTTTGTGGTGTGTTTCGTCTGTTTATAGTTGTTTTATCACGTTTTTGTGGTGTTTTCATCTGTTTTTAGTCATTTCATCATGTTTTTCCAAGGTTTTGCGTCTGTTTTTAGTTGTTTTGTCATGTTCTTGTGGTGTTTTCGTCTGTTTTTAGTCGTTTTGTCACATTTTTGTGGTGTTTTCATCTGTTTTAAGTCGGTTCATCACGTTTTTGTTGTGTATTCGTCTGTTTTTAGTAATTTCATCACGTTTTTGTGATGTTTTCGTCTGGTTTTAGTTGTTTTTTGTCATGTTTTTTAGTGTTTTCATCTGTTTTGAGGCGTTTCATGACGTTTCTGTGGTGTTTTCATCTGTTTTTAGTCGTTTTTGTGGTGTTTTCATCTGTTTTTAGTCGTTTCATCATGTTTTTGTTGAGTTTTGCATCTGTTTTTAGTTGATTCATCACGTTTTTGTGGTGTTTTCGTCTGTTTTTAGGAATTTCATCATGTTTTTCTGGAGTTTTGCGTCTGTTTTTAGTTGTTTTGTCATGTTCTTGTGGTGTTTTCGTCTGTTTTTAGTCGTTTTATCATATTTTCTGGGTGTTTTCATCTGTTTTAAGTCGGTTCATCACGTTTTTGTGGTGTTTTCGTCTGTTTTTAGGAATTTCATCACCTTTTTGTGATGTTTTCGTCTTTTTTAGTTGTTTTTTTGTCATGTTTGTAGTGTTTTCATCTGTTTTGAGGCGTTTCATCACGTTTCTGTGGTGTTTTCATCTGTTTTTAGTCGTTTTTATGGTGTCTTGCGTCTGTTTTTAGTCGTTTCATCACGTTTTTTTTGTGTGTTTCGTCTTTTTTTAGTTGTTTTATCATATTTTTGTGGTGTTTTTCTCTTTTTTTAAGTCGTTTTTTCACATTTTTGTGGTGTTTTCATCTGTTTTTAGTCGTTTTTGTCACATTTTCGAGTGTTTTCATCCGTTTTAAGTCGTTTTGTCATGTTTTTGTGGTGTTTTCGTCTGTTTTTATTCGTTTTGTCATGTTTTTGTGGTGTCTGTTTTTAATCATTTTGTCACGTTTTAGTGTTGTCTTGCGTCATTTTCAAGTCGTTTCATCACATATTTGTGGTGTTTTCTTGTGTTTTTAGTTGTTTTGTCATGTTTTTGTGGTGTTTTCATCTGTTTTTAGTTGTTTTGTCATGTTTTTGTAGTGTTTTCATCCGTTTTTAGTCGTTTTGTCATGTTTTTGTGGTGTTTTCGTCTGTTTTTAGTCGTTTCATCACGTTTTTGTGGTGTTTTCATCTGTTTTAAGTCGTTTCATGATGTTTTTGTGGAGTTTTGCGTCTGTTTTTAGTCGTTTTGTCATGTTTATTTGGTGTTGTCTGTTTTTAATCATTTTGTCACGTTTTAGTGGTGTCTTGCGTCATTTTTAAGTCGTTTCATCACATATTTGTGGTGTTTTCGTGTGTTTTTTGTCGTTTCATCAAGTTTTTGTGGTGTTTTCGTCTGTTTTTAGTTGGTTTGTCATGTTTTTGTGGTGTTTTCATCTGTTTTTAGTCATTTCATCACGTTTTTGTGATGTTTTCGTCTGTTTTTAGTTGATTTTTTGTCATGTTTTTTAGTGTTTTCCTCTGTTTTGAGGCGTTTCATCACATTTCTGTGGTGTTTTCATCTGTTTTTAGTCGTTTTTGTAGTGTCTTGCGTCTGTTTTCAGTTGTTTCATCACGTTTTTGTGGTGTGTTTCGTCTGTTTTTGTTTTTTTTATCATATTTTTGTGGTGTTTTCATCTGTTTTTAGTCGTTTTTTCACAATTTTGTGGTGTTTTCATCTGTTTTTAGTCGTTTTTATCACCTTTTCGAGGTGTTTTCATTCGTTTTTATTTGTTTTTTCATGTTTTTGTGGTGTTTTCGTCTGTTTTTAGTTCTTTCATCACGTTTTTGTGGTGTTTTCATCTGTTTTAAGTCGTTTCATAATGTTTTTGTGGAGTTTTGCGTCCGTTTTTAGTGGTTTTGTCATGTTTTTGTGGTGTTGTCTTTTTTTAATCATTTTGTCACGTTTTAGTGGTGTTGGTGTCTTGCGTCAATTTTAAGTCGTTTTATCACATACTTGTGGTGTTTTCGTGTGTTTTTTGTCGTTTCATCACGTTTGTGTGGTGTTTTTGTCTGTTTTTAGTTGTTTTGTCATGTTTTTGTGGTGTTTTCATCTGTTTTTAGGCGTTTCATCATGTTTTTGCGCTGTTTTCATCTGTTTTTAGTCTTTTTGTCACATTTTTGTGGTGTTTTCATCTGTTTTTAGTCGTTTTTGTGGTGTCTTGTGTTTGTTTTTAGTCGTTTCATCACGTTTTTGTGGTGTGTTTCGTCTGTTTATAGTTGTTTTATCACGTTTTTGTGGTGTTTTCATCTGTTTTTAGTCATTTCATCATGTTTTTCCAAGGTTTTGCGTCTGTTTTTAGTTGTTTTGTCATGTTCTTGTGGTGTTTTCGTCTGTTTTTAGTCGTTTTGTCACATTTTTGTGGTGTTTTCATCTGTTTTAAGTCGGTTTATCACGTTTTTGTGTTGTATTCGTCTGTTTTTAGTAATTTCATCATGTTTTTGTGATGTTTTCGTCTGTTTTTAGTTGTTTTTTGTCATGTTTTTTAGTGTTTTCATCTGTTTTGAGGCGTTCCATAACGTTTCTGTGGTGTTTTCATCTGTTTTTAGTCGTTTTTGTGGTGTTTTCATCTGTTTTAAGTCGTTTCATAATGTTTTTGTGGAGTTTTGCGTCTGTTTTTAGTGGTTTTGTCATGTTTTTGTGGTGTTGTCTGTTTTTAATCATTTTGTCATGTTTTAGTGGTGTCTTGCGTCAATTTTAAGTCGTTTCATCACATATTTGTGGTGTTTTCGTGTGTTTTTTGTCGTTCCATCACGTTTTTGTGGTGTTTTTGTCTGTTTTTAGTTGTTTTGTCATGTTTTTGTGGTGTTTTCATCTGTTTTTAGGCGTTTCATCATGTTTTTGCGCTGTTTTCATCTGTTTTTAGTCTTTTTGTCACATTTTTGTGGTGTTTTCATCTGTTTTTAGTCGTTTTTGTGGTGTCTTGTGTTTGTTTTTAGTCGTTTCATCACGTTTTTGTGGTGTGTTTCGTCTGTTTATAGTTGTTTTATCACGATTTTGTGGTGTTTTCATCTGTTTTTAGTCATTTCATCATGTTTTTCTAAGGTTTTGCGTCTGTTTTTAGTTGTTTTGTCATGTTCTTGTGGTGTTTTCGTCTGTTTTTAGTCGTTTTGTCACATTTTTGTGGTGTTTTCATCTGTTTTAAGTCGGTTCATCACGTTTTTGTGGTGTATTCGTCTGTTTTTAGTAATTTCATCACGTTTTTGTGTTGTTTTCGTCTGTTTTTAGTTGTTTTTTTGTCATGTTTTTTAGTGTTTTCATCTGTTTTGAGGCGTTTCATCACGTTTCTGTGGTGTTTTCATCTGTTTTTAGTCGTTTTTGTGGTGTCTTGCGTCTGTTTTAAGTTGTTTCATCACATTTTTGTGGTGTTTTCATCTGCTTTGAGTCGTTTTGTCACGTTCTTGTGGTGTTTTCATCTGTTTTAGTCGTTTTTGTCACCTTTTCGCGTGTTTTCATCCGTTTTGTCATGTTTTTTTGGTGTTTTCGTCTGTTTTTAGTCGTTTCATCACATTTTTGTGGTGTTTTCATCTGTTTTTAGTCGTTTCATAATGTTTTTGTGGAGTTTTACGTCTGTTTTTAGTCGTTTTGTCATGTTTTTGTGGTGTTGTCTGTTTTTAATCATTTTGTCACGTTTTAGTGGTGTCTTGCGTCATTTTTAAGTCGTTTCATCACATATTTGTGGTGTTTTCGTGTGTTTTTTGTCGTTTCATCACGTTTTTGTGGTGTTTTCGTCTGTTTTTAGCTGTTTTGACATGTTTTGTGGTGTTTTCATCCGTTTTTAGTCGTTTTTGTAGTGTCTTGCGTCTGTTTTCAGTTGTTTCATCACGTTTTTGTGGTGTGTTTCGTCTGTTTTTGGTTTTTTTATCATACTTTTGTGGTGTTTTCATCTGTTTTTAGTCGTTTTTTCACAATTTTGTGGTGTTTTCATCTGTTTTTAGTCGTTTTTGTCACCTTTTCGAGGTGTTTTCATTCGTTTTTATTTGTTTTTTCATGTTTTTGTGGTGTTTTCGTCTGTTTTTAGTTCTTTCATCACGTTTTTGTGGTGTTTTCATCTGTTTTAAGTCGTTTCATAATGTTTTTGTGGAGTTTTGCGTCTGTTTTTAGTGGTTTTGTCATGTTTTTGTGGTGTTGTCTGTTTTTAATCATTTTGTCACGTTTTAGTGGTGTCTTGCGTCAATTTTAAGTCGTTTCATCACATATTTGTGGTGTTTTCGTGTGTTTTTTGTCGTTTCATCACGTTTTTGTGGTGTTTTTGTCTGTTTTTAGTTGTTTTGTCATGTTTTTGTGGTGTTTTCATCTGTTTTTAGGCGTTTCATCATGTTTTTGCGCTGTTTTCATCTGTTTTTAGTCTGTTTGTCACATTTTTGTGGTGTTTTCATCTGTTTTTAGTCGTTTTTGTGGTGTCTTGTGTTTGTTTTTAGTCGTTTCATCATGTTTTTGTGGTGTGTTTCGTCTGTTTATAGTTGTTTTATCACGTTTTTGTGGTGTTTTCATCTGTTTTTAGTCATTTCATCATGTTTTTCCAAGGTTTTGCGTCTGTTTTTAGTTGTCTTGTCATGTTCTTGTGGTGTTTTCGTCTGTTTTTAGTCGTTTTGTCACATTTTTGTGGTGTTTTCATCTGTTTTAAGTCGGTTTATCACGTTTTTGTGTTGTATTCGTCTGTTTTTAGTAATTTCATCATGTTTTTGTGATGTTTTCGTCTGTTTTTAGTTGTTTTTTGTCATGTTTTTTAGTGTTTTCATCTGTTTTGAGGCGTTCCATAACGTTTCTGTGGTGTTTTCATCTGTTTTTAGTCGTTTTTGTGGTGTTTTCATCTGTTTTAAGTCGTTTCATAATGTTTTTGTGGAGTTTTGCGTCTGTTTTTAGTGGTTTTGTCATGTTTTTGTGGTGTTGTCTGTTTTTAATCATTTTGTCATGTTTTAGTGGTGTCTTGCGTCAATTTTAAGTCGTTTCATCACATATTTGTGGTGTTTTCGTGTGTTTTTTGTCGTTCCATCACGTTTTTGTGGTGTTTTTGTCTGTTTTTAGTTGTTTTGTCATGTTTTTGTGGTGTTTTCATCTGTTTTTAGGCGTTTCATCATGTTTTTGCGCTGTTTTCATCTGTTTTTAGTCTTTTTGTCACATTTTTGTGGTGTTTTCATCTGTTTTTAGTCGTTTTTGTGGTGTCTTGTGTTTGTTTTTAGTCGTTTCATCACGTTTTTGTGGTGTGTTTCGTCTGTTTATAGTTGTTTTATCACGTTTTTGTGGTGTTTTCATCTGTTTTTAGTCATTTCATCATGTTTTTCTAAGGTTTTGCGTCTGTTTTTAGTTGTTTTGTCATGTTCTTGTGGTGTTTTCGTCTGTTTTTAGTCGTTTTGTCACATTTTTGTGGTGTTTTCATCTGTTTTAAGTCGGTTCATCACGTTTTTGTGGTGTATTCGTCTGTTTTTAGTAATTTCATCACGTTTTTGTGTTGTTTTCGTCTGTTTTTAGTTGTTTTTTTGTCATGTTTTTTAGTGTTTTCATCTGTTTTGAGGCGTTTCATCACGTTTCTGTGGTGTTTTCATCTGTTTTTAGTCGTTTTTGTGGTGTCTTGCGTCTGTTTTAAGTTGTTTCATCACATTTTTGTGGTGTTTTCATCTGCTTTGAGTCGTTTTGTCACGTTCTTGTGGTGTTTTCATCTGTTTTAGTCGTTTTTGTCACCTTTTCGCGTGTTTTCATCCGTTTTGTCATGTTTTTTTGGTGTTTTCGTCTGTTTTTAGTCGTTTCATCACATTTTTGTGGTGTTTTCATCTGTTTTAAGTCGTTTCATAATGTTTTTGTGGAGTTTTACGTCTGTTTTTAGTCGTTTTGTCATGTTTTTGTGGTGTTGTCTGTTTTTAATCATTTTGTCACGTTTTAGTGGTGTCTTGCGTCATTTTTAAGTCGTTTCATCACATATTTGTGGTGTTTTCGTGTGTTTTTTGTCGTTTCATCACGTTTTTGTGGTGTTTTCGTCTGTTTTTAGCTGTTTTGACATGTTTTGTGGTGTTTTCATCCATTTTTAGTCGTTTTTGTAGTGTCTTGCATCTGTTTTTAGTTGTTTCATCACGTTTTTGTGGTGTTTTCATCTGTTTTAAGTCGTTTCATCACGTTATTGTGGTGTTTTCATCTGTTTTTAGTCGTTTTTTCAAGTTTTTGTGGTGTTTTCATCTGTTTTTAGTCGTTTTTGTCACCTTTTCGAGGTGTTTTCATCTGTTTTTATTTGTTTTTTCATGTTTTTGTGGTGTGTTTCGTCTGTTTTGTAGTTGTTTTATCAAGTTTTTGTGGTGTTTTCATCTGTTTTTAGTTGTTTCATCACGATTTTGTGGAGTTTTGTGTCTGTTTTTAGTCGTTTTGTCATGTTTTTGTTGAGCTTTCCGTCTGTTTTTAGTTTTTTCATCACGTTTTTGTGGTGTTTTCATCTGTTTTAAGTCGTTTCATAATGTTTTTGTGGAGTTTTGCTTCTGTTTTTAGTGGTTTTGTCATGTTTTTTTGGTGTTGTCTGTTTTTAATCATTTTTTCACGTTTTAGTGGTGTCTTGCGTCATTTTTAAGTCGTTTCATCACATATTTGTGGTGTTTTCGTGTGTTTTTTGTCGTTTCATCACGTTTTTGTGGTGTTTTCGTCTGTTTTTAGTTGTTTTGTCATGTTTTTGTGGTGTTTTCATCTGTTTTTAGTCATTTCATCACGTTTTTGTGATGTTTTCGTCTGTTTTTAGTTGATTTTTTGTCATGTTTTTTAGTGTTTTCCTCTGTTTTGAGGCGTTTCATCACATTTCTGTGGTGTTTTCATCTGTTTTTAGTCGTTTTTGTAGTGTCTTGCGTCTGTTTTCAGTTGTTTCATCACGTTTTTGTGGTGTGATTCGTCTGTTTTTGTTTTTTTTATCATATTTTTGTGGTGTTTTCATCTGTTTTTAGTCGTTTTTTCACAATTTTGTGGTGTTTTCATCTGTTTTTAGTCGTTTTTGTCACCTTTTCGAGGTGTTTTCATTCATTTTTATTTGTTTTTTCATGTTTTTGTGGTGTTTTCGTCTGTTTTTAGTTCTTTCATCACGTTTTTGTGGTGTTTTCATCTGTTTTAAGTCGTTTCATAATGTTTTTGTGGAGTTTTGCGTCTGTTTTTAGTCGTTTTGTCATGTTTTTGTGGTGTTGTCTGTTTTTAATCATTTTGTCACGTTTTAGTGTTGTCTTGCGTCATTTTCAAGTCGTTTCATCAAATATTTTTGGTGTTTTCTTGTGTTTTTAGTTGTTTTGTCACCTTTTCGAGGTGTTTTCATTCGTTTTTAGTTTTTTTGTCATGTTTTTGTGGTGTTTTCATCCGTTTTTTGTTCTTTCATCACGTTTTTGTGGTGTTTTCATCTGTTTTAAGTCGTTTCATAATGTTTTTGTGGAGTTTTGCGTCTGTTTTTAGTGGTTTTGTCATGTTTTTGTGGTGTTGTCTGTTTTTAGTCATTTTGTCACGTTTTAGTGGTGTCTTGCGTCAATTTTAAGTCGTTTCATCACATATTTGTGGTGTTTTCGTGTTTTTTTTGTCGTTTCATCACGTTTTTGTGGTGTTTTTGTCTGTTTTTAGTTGTTTTGTCATGTTTTTGTGGTGTTTTCATCTGTTTTTAGGCGTTTCATCATGTTTTTGCTCTGTTTTCATCTGTTTTTAGTCTTTTTGTCACATTTTTGTGGTGTTTTCATCTGTTTTTAGTCGTTTTTGTGGTGTCTTGTGTTTGTTTTTAGTCGTTTCATCATGTTTTTGTGGTGTGTTTCGTCTGTTTATAGTTGTTTTATCACGTTTTTGTGGTGTTTTCATCTGTTTTTAGTCATTTCATCATGTTTTTCCAAGGTTTTGCGTCTGTTTTTAGTTGTTTTGTCATGTTCTTGTGGTGTTTTCGTCTGTTTTTAGTCGTTTTGTCACATTTTTGTGGTGTTTTCATCTGTTTTAAGTCGGTTCATCACGTTTTTGTTGTGTATTCTTCTGTTTTTAGTAATTTCATCACGTTTTTGTGATGTTTTCGTCTGTTTTTAGTTGTTTTTTGTCATGTTTTTTAGTGTTTTCATCTGTTTTGAGGCGTTTCATCACGTTTCTGTGGTGTTTTCATCTGTTTTTATGGTGTCTTGCGTCTGTTTTTAGTCGTTTCATCACGTTTTTGTTGTGTGTTTCGTCTTTTTTTAGTTGTTTTATCATATTTTTGTGGTGTTTTTCTCTGTTTTTAAGTCGTTTTTTCACATTTTTGTGGTGTTTTCATCTGTTTTTAGTCGTTTTTGTCACATTTTCGAGTGTTTTCATCCGCTTTAAGTCGTTTTGTCATGTTTTTGTGGTGTTTTCGTCTGTTTTTAGTCGTTTTGTCATGTTTTTGTGGTGTCTGTTTTTAATCATTTTGTCACGTTTTAGTGTTGTCTTGCGTCATTTTCAAGTCGTTTCATCACATATTTGTGGTGTTTTCTTGTGTTTTTAGTTGTTTTGTCATGTTTTTGTGGTGTTTTCATCTGTTTTTAGTTGTTTTGTCATGTTTTTGTAGTGTTTTCATCCGTTTTTAGTCGTTTTGTCATGTTTTTGTGGTGTTTGTGTCTGTTTTTAGTCGTTTCATCACATATTTGTGGTGTTTTCTTGTGTTTTTAGTTGTTTTGTCATGTTTTTGTGGTGTTTTCATCTGTTTTTAGTTGTTTTGTCATGTTTTTGTGGTGTTTTCATCCGTTTTTAGTCGTTTTGTCATGTTTTTGTGGTGTTTGTGTCTGTTTTTAGTCGTTTCATCACGTTTTTGTGGTGTTTTCATCTGTTTTAAGTCGTTTCATGATGTTTTTGTGGAGTTTTGCTTCTGTTTTTAGTCGTTTTGTCATGTTTTTTTGGTGTTGTCTGTTTTTAATTATTTTGTCACGTTTTAGTGGTGTCTTGCGTCAATTTTAAGTCGTTTCATCACATATTTGTGGTGTTTTCATGTGTTTTTTGTCGTTTCATCACGTTTTTGTGGTGTTTTCGTCTGTTTTTAGCTGTTTTGACATGTTTTTGTGGTGTTTTCATCTGTTTTAAGTCGGTTCATCACGTTTTTGTGGTGTATTCGTCTGTTTTTAGTAATTTCATCACGTTTTTGTGATGTTTTCGTCTGTTTTTAGTTGTTTTTTGTCATGTTATTTAGTGTTTTCATCTGTTTTGAGGCGTTTCATCACGTTTCTGTGGTGTTTTCATCTATTTTTAGTCGTTTTTGTGGTGTTTTCATCTGTTTTTAGTCGTTTCATCATGTTTTTGTTGAGTTTTGCATCTGTTTTTAGTTGATTCATCACGTTTTTGTGGTGTTTTCGTCTGTTTTTAGGAATTTCATCATGTTTTTCTGGAGTTTTGCGTCTGTTTTTAGTTGTTTTGTCATGTTCTTGTGGTGTTTTCGTCTGTTTTTAGTCGTTTTGTCAAATTTTCTGGGTGTTTTCATCTGTTTTAAGTCGGTTCATCACGTTTTTGTGGTGTTTTCGTCTGTTTTTAGGAATTTCATCACCTTTTTGTGATGTTTTCGTCTGTTTTTAGTTGATTTTTTGTCATGTTTTTTAGTGTTTTCCTCTGTTTTGAGGCGTTTCATCACATTTCTGTGGTGTTTTCATCTGTTTTTAGTCGTTTTTGTAGTGTCTTGCGTCTGTTTTCAGTTGTTTCATCACGTTTTTGTGGTGTGTTTCGTCTGTTTTTGTTTTTTTTATCATATTTTTGTGGTGTTTTCATCTGTTTTTAGTCGTTTTTTCACAATTTTGTGGTGTTTTCATCTGTTTTTAGTCGTTTTTGTCACCTTTTCGAGGTGTTTTCATTCATTTTTATTTGTTTTTTCATGTTTTTGTGGTGTTTTCGTCTGTTTTTAGTTCTTTCATCACGTTTTTGTGGTGTTTTCATCTGTTTTAAGTCGTTTCATAATGTTTTTGTGGAGTTTTGCGTCTGTTTTTAGTGGTTTTGTCATGTTTTTGTGGTGTTGTCTGTTTTTAATCATTTTGTCACGTTTTAGTGTTGTCTTGCGTCATTTTCAAGTCGTTTCATCACATATTTTTGGTGTTTTCTTGTGTTTTTAGTTGTTTTGTCACCTTTTCGAGGTGTTTTCATTCGTTTTTAGTTGTTTTGTCATGTTTTTGTGGTGTTTTCATCCGTTTTTTGTTCTTTCATCACGTTTTTGTGGTGTTTTCATCTGTTTTAAGTCGTTTCATAATGTTTTTGTGGAGTTTTGCGTCTGTTTTTAGTGGTTTTGTCATGTTTTTGTGGTGTTGTCTGTTTTTAGTCATTTTGTCACGTTTTAGTGGTGTCTTGCGTCAATTTTAAGTCGTTTCATCACATATTTGTGGTGTTTTCGTGTTTTTTTTGTCGTTTCATCACGTTTTTGTGGTGTTTTTGTCTGTTTTTAGTTGTTTTGTCATGTTTTTGTGGTGTTTTCATCTGTTTTTAGGCGTTTCATCATGTTTTTGCGCTGTTTTCATCTGTTTTTAGTCTTTTTGTCCCATTTTTGTGGTGTTTTCATCTGTTTTTAGTCGTTTTTGTGGTGTCTTGTGTTTGTTTTTAGTCGTTTCATCATGTTTTTGTGGTGTGTTTCGTCTGTTTATAGTTGTTTTATCACGTTTTTGTGGTGTTTTCATCTGTTTTTAGTCATTTCATCATGTTTTTCCAAGGTTTTGCGTCTGTTTTTAGTTGTTTTGTCATGTTCTTGTGGTGTTTTCGTCTGTTTTTGGTCGTTTTGTCACATTTTTGTGGTGTTTTCATCTGTTTTAAGTCGGTTCATCACGTTTTTGTTGTGTATTCTTCTGTTTTTAGTAATTTCATCACGTTTTTGTGATGTTTTCGTCTGTTTTTAGTTGTTTTTTGTCATGTTTTTTAGTGTTTTCATCTGTTTTGAGGCGTTTCATCACGTTTCTGTGGTGTTTTCATCTGTTTTTATGGTGTCTTGCGTCTGTTTTTAGTCGTTTCATCACGTTTTTGTTGTGTGTTTCGTCTTTTTTTAGTTGTTTTATCATATTTTTGTGGTGTTTTTCTCTGTTTTTAAGTCGTTTTTTCACATTTTTGTGGTGTTTTCATCTGTTTTTAGTCGTTTTTGTCACATTTTCGAGTGTTTTCATCCGCTTTAAGTCGTTTTGTCATGTTTTTGTGGTGTTTTCGTCTGTTTTTAGTCGTTTTGTCATGTTTTTGTGGTGTCTGTTTTTAATCATTTTGTCACGTTTTAGTGTTGTCTTGCGTCATTTTCAAGTCGTTTCATCACATATTTGTGGTGTTTTCTTGTGTTTTTAGTTGTTTTGTCATGTTTTTGTGGTGTTTTCATCTGTTTTTAGTTGTTTTGTCATGTTTTTGTAGTGTTTTCATCCGTTTTTAGTCGTTTTGTCATGTTTTTGTGGTGTTTGTGTCTGTTTTTAGTCGTTTCATCACATATTTGTGGTGTTTTCTTGTGTTTTTAGTTGTTTTGTCATGTTTTTGTGGTGTTTTCATCTGTTTTTAGTTGTTTTGTCATGTTTTTGTGGTGTTTTCATCCGTTTTTAGTCGTTTTGTCATGTTTTTGTGGTGTTTGTGTCTGTTTTTAGTCGTTTCATCACGTTTTTGTGGTGTTTTCATCTGTTTTAAGTCGTTTCATGATGTTTTTGTGGAGTTTTGCTTCTGTTTTTAGTCGTTTTGTCATGTTTTTTTGGTGTTGTCTGTTTTTAATTATTTTGTCACGTTTTAGTGGTGTCTTGCGTCAATTTTAAGTCGTTTCATCACATATTTGTGGTGTTTTCATGTGTTTTTTGTCGTTTCATCACGTTTTTGTGGTGTTTTCGTCTGTTTTTAGCTGTTTTGACATGTTTTTGTGGTGTTTTCATCTGTTTTAAGTCGGTTCATCACGTTTTTGTGGTGTATTCGTCTGTTTTTAGTAATTTCATCACGTTTTTGTGATGTTTTCGTCTGTTTTTAGTTGTTTTTTGTCATGTTATTTAGTGTTTTCATCTGTTTTGAGGCGTTTCATCACGTTTCTGTGGTGTTTTCATCTGTTTTTAGTCGTTTTTGTGGTGTTTTCATCTGTTTTTAGTCGTTTCATCATGTTTTTGTTGAGTTTTGCATCTGTTTTTAGTTGATTCATCACGTTTTTGTGGTGTTTTCGTCTGTTTTTAGGAATTTCATCATGTTTTTCTGGAGTTTTGCGTCTGTTTTTAGTTGTTTTGTCATGTTCTTGTGGTGTTTTCGTCTGTTTTTAGTCGTTTTGTCAAATTTTCTGGGTGTTTTCATCTGTTTTAAGTCGGTTCATCACGTTTTTGTGGTGTTTTCGTCTGTTTTTAGGAATTTCATCACCTTTTTGTGATGTTTTCGTCTGTTTTTAGTTGATTTTTTGTCATGTTTTTTAGTGTTTTCCTCTGTTTTGAGGCGTTTCATCACATTTCTGTGGTGTTTTCATCTGTTTTTAGTCGTTTTTGTAGTGTCTTGCGTCTGTTTTCAGTTGTTTCATCACGTTTTTGTGGTGTGTTTCGTCTGTTTTTGTTTTTTTTATCATATTTTTGTGGTGTTTTCATCTGTTTTTAGTCGTTTTTTCACAATTTTGTGGTGTTTTCATCTGTTTTTAGTCGTTTTTGTCACCTTTTCGAGGTGTTTTCATTCATTTTTATTTGTTTTTTCATGTTTTTGTGGTGTTTTCGTCTGTTTTTAGTTCTTTCATCACGTTTTTGTGGTGTTTTCATCTGTTTTAAGTCGTTTCATAATGTTTTTGTGGAGTTTTGCGTCTGTTTTTAGTGGTTTTGTCATGTTTTTGTGGTGTTGTCTGTTTTTAATCATTTTGTCACGTTTTAGTGTTGTCTTGCGTCATTTTCAAGTCGTTTCATCACATATTTTTGGTGTTTTCTTGTGTTTTTAGTTGTTTTGTCACCTTTTCGAGGTGTTTTCATTCGTTTTTAGTTGTTTTGTCATGTTTTTGTGGTGTTTTCATCCGTTTTTTGTTCTTTCATCACGTTTTTGCGCTGTTTTCATCTGTTTTTAGTCTTTTTGTCCCATTTTTGTGGTGTTTTCATCTGTTTTTAGTCGTTTTTGTGGTGTCTTGTGTTTGTTTTTAGTCGTTTCATCATGTTTTTGTGGTGTGTTTCGTCTGTTTATAGTTGTTTTATCACGTTTTTGTGGTGTTTTCATCTGTTTTTAGTCATTTCATCATGTTTTTCCAAGGTTTTGCGTCTGTTTTTAGTTGTTTTGTCATGTTCTTGTGGTGTTTTCGTCTGTTTTTGGTCGTTTTGTCACATTTTTGTGGTGTTTTCATCTGTTTTAAGTCGGTTCATCACGTTTTTGTTGTGTATTCTTCTGTTTTTAGTAATTTCATCACGTTTTTGTGATGTTTTCGTCTGTTTTTAGTTGTTTTTTGTCATGTTTTTTAGTGTTTTCATCTGTTTTGAGGCGTTTCATCACGTTTCTGTGGTGTTTTCATCTGTTTTTATGGTGTCTTGCGTCTGTTTTTAGTCGTTTCATCACGTTTTTGTTGTGTGTTTCGTCTTTTTTTAGTTGTTTTATCATATTTTTGTGGTGTTTTTCTCTGTTTTTAAGTCGTTTTTTCACATTTTTGTGGTGTTTTCATCTGTTTTTAGTCGTTTTTGTCACATTTTCGAGTGTTTTCATCCGCTTTAAGTCGTTTTGTCATGTTTTTGTGGTGTTTTCGTCTGTTTTTAGTCGTTTTGTCATGTTTTTGTGGTGTCTGTTTTTAATCATTTTGTCACGTTTTAGTGTTGTCTTGCGTCATTTTCAAGTCGTTTCATCACATATTTGTGGTGTTTTCTTGTGTTTTTAGTTGTTTTGTCATGTTTCTGTGGTGTTTTCATCTGTTTTTAGTTGTTTTGTCATGTTTTTGTAGTGTTTTCATCCGTTTTTAGTCGTTTTGTCATGTTTTTGTGGTGTTTTCGTCTGTTTTTAGTCGTTTCATCACGTTTTTGTGGTGTTTTCATCTGTTTTAAGTCGTTTCATAATGTTTTTGTGGAGTTTTACGTCTGTTTTTAGTCGTTTTGTCATGTTTTTGTGGTGTTGTCTGTTTTTAATCATTTTGTCACGTTTTAGTGGTGTCTTGCGTCATTTTTAAGTCGTTTCATCACATATTTGTGGTGTTTTCGTGTGTTTTTTGTCGTTTCATCACGTTTTTGTGGTGTTTTCGTCTGTTTTTAGCTGTTTTGACATGTTTTGTGGTGTTTTCATCCGTTTTTAGTCGTTTTTGTAGTGTCTTGCATCTGTTTTTAGTTGTTTCATCACGTTTTTGTGGTGTTTTCATCTGTTTTAAGTCGTTTCATCACGTTATTGTGGTGTTTTCATCTGTTTTTAGTCGTTTTTTCAAGTTTTTGTGGTGTTTTCATCTGTTTTTAGTCGTTTTTGTCACCTTTTCGAGGTGTTTTCATCTGTTTTTATTTGTTTTTTCATGTTTTTGTGGTGTGTTTCGTCTGTTTTGTAGTTGTTTTATCAAGTTTTTGTGGTGTTTTCATCTGTTTTTAGTTGTTTCATCACGATTTTGTGGAGTTTTGTGTCAGTTTTTAGTCGTTTTGTCATGTTTTTGTTGAGCTTTCCGTCTGTTTTTAGTTTTTTCATCACGTTTTTGTGGTGTTTTCATCTGTTTTAAGTCGTTTCATAATGTTTTTGTGGAGTTTTGCTTCTGTTTTTAGTGGTTCTGTCATGTTTTTTTGGTGTTGTCTGTTTTTAATCATTTTGTCACGTTTTAGTGGTGTCTTGCGTCATTTTTAAGTCGTTTCATCACATATTTGTGGTGTTTTCGTGTGTTTTTTGTCGTTTCATCACGTTTTTGTGGTGTTTTCGTCTGTTTTTAGTTGTTTTGTCATGTTTTTGTGGTGTTTTCATCTGTTTTTAGTCATTTCATCACGTTTTTGTGATGTTTTCGTCTGTTTTTAGTTGATTTTTTGTCATGTTTTTTAGTGTTTTCCTCTGTTTTGAGGCGTTTCATCACATTTCTGTGGTGTTTTCATCTGTTTTTAGTCATTTTTGTAGTGTCTTGCGTCTGTTTTCAAATGTTTCATCACGTTTTTGTGGTGTGTTTCGTCTGTTTTTGTTTTTTTTATCATATTTTTGTGGTGTTTTCATCTGTTTTTAGTCGTTTTTTCACAATTTTGTGGTGTTTTCATCTGTTTTTAGTCGTTTTTGTCACCTTTTCGAGGTGTTTTCCTTCGTTTTTATTTGTTTTTTAATGTTTTTGTGGTGTTTTCGTCTGTTTTTAGTTCTTTCATCACGTTTTTGTGGTGTTTTTGTCTGTTTTTAGTTGTTTTGTCTTGTTTTTGTGGTGTTTTCATCTGTTTTTAGGCGTTTCATCATGTTTTTGCGCTGTTTTCATCTGTTTTTAGTCTTTTTGTCACATTTTTGTGGTGTTTTCATCTGTTTTTAGTCGTTTTTGTGGTGTCTTGTGTTTGTTTTTAGTCGTTTCATCACGTTTTTGTGGTGTGTTTCGTCTGTTTATAGTTGTTTTATCACGATTTTGTGGTGTTTTCATCTGTTTTTAGTCATTTCATCATGTTTTTCTAAGGTTTTGCGTCTGTTTTTAGTTGTTTTGTCATGTTCTTGTGGTGTTTTCGTCTGTTTTTAGTCGTTTTGTCACATTTTTGTGGTGTTTTCATCTGTTTTAAGTCGGTTCATCACGTTTTTGTGGTGTATTCGTCTGTTTTTAGTAATTTCATCACGTTTTTGTGATGTTTTCGTCTGTTTTTAGTTGTTTTTTTGTCATGTTTTTTAGTGTTTTCATCTGTTTTGAGGCGTTTCATCACGTTTCTCTGGTGTTTTCATCTGTTTTTAGTCATTTTTGTGGTGTCTTGCGTCTGTTTTTAGTTGTTTCATCACGTTTTTGTGGTGTTTTCATCTGTTTTTAGTCGTTTCCTCACGGTTTTGTGGTGTTTTCATCAGTTTTTAGTCGTTTTTATGGTGTCTTGCGTCTGTTTTTAGTCGTTTCATCACGTTTTTGTGGTGTGTTTCGTCTGTTTTTAGTTGTTTTATCATATTTTTGTGGTGTTTTTCTCTGCTTTTAGTCGTTTTTTCATGTTTTTGTGGTGTTTTCATCTGTTTTTAGTCGTTTTTGTCACCTTTTCGATTGTGTTCATCCGTTTTTAGTCGTTTTGTCATGTTTTTGTGGTGTTTTGCGTCTGTTTTTAGTCGTTTTGTCATGTTTTTGTGGTGTTGTCTGTTTTTAATCATTTTGTCACGTTTTAGTGTTGTCTTGCGTCATTTTCAAGTCGTTTCATCACATATTTGTGGTGTTTTCTTGTGTTTTTAGTTGTTTTGTCATGTTTTTGTGGTGTTTTCATCTGTTTTTAGTTGTTTTGTCATGTTTTTGTGGTGTTTTCATCCGTTTTTAGTCGTTTTGTCATGTTTTTGTGGTGTTTGTGTCTGTTTTTAGTCGTTTCATCACGTTTTTGTGTTGTTTTCATCTGTTTTAAGTCGTTTCATGATGTTTTTGTGGAGTTTTGCTTCTGTTTTTAGTCGTTTTGTCATGTTTTTTTGGTGTTGTCTGTTTTTAATTATTTTGTCACGTTTTAGTGGTGTCTTGCGTCAATTTTAAGTCGTTTCATCACATATTTGTGTTGTTTTCATGTGTTTTTTGTCGTTTCATCACGTTTTTGTGGTGTTTTCGTCTGTTTTTAGCTGTTTTGACATGTTTTTGTGGTGTTTTCATCTGTTTTAAGTCGGTTCATCACGTTTTTGTGGTGTATTCGTCTGTTTTTAGTAATTTCATCACGTTTTTGTGATGTTTTCGTCTGTTTTTAGTTGTTTTTTGTCATGTTTTTTAGTGTTTTCATCTGTTTTGAGGCGTTTCATCACGTTTCTGTGGTGTTTTCATCTGTTTTTAGTCGTTTCATCATGTTTTTGTTGAGTTTTGCATCTGTTTTTAGTTGATTCATCACGTTTTTGTGGTGTTTTCGTCTGTTTTTAGGAATTTCATCATGTTTTTCTGGAGTTTTGCGTCTGTTTTTAGTTGTTTTGTCATGTTCTTGTGGTGTTTTCGTCTGTTTTTAGTCGTTTTGTCATATTTTCTGGGTGTTTTCATCTGTTTTAAGTCGGTTCATCACGTTTTTGTGGTGTTTTCGTCTGTTTTTAGGAATTTCATCACCTTTTTGTGATGTTTTCGTCTGTTTTTAGTTGATTTTTTGTCATGTTTTTTAGTGTTTTCCTCTGTTTTGAGGCGTTTCATCACATTTCTGTGGTGTTTTCATCTGTTTTTAGTCGTTTTTGTAGTGTCTTGCGTCTGTTTTCAGTTGTTTCATCACGTTTTTGTGGTGTGTTTCGTCTGTTTTTGTTTTTTTTATCATATTTTTGTGGTGTTTTCATCTGTTTTTAGTCGTTTTTTCACAATTTTGTGGTGTTTTCATCTGTTTTTAGTCGTTTTTGTCACCTTTTCGAGGTGTTTTCATTCATTTTTATTTGTTTTTTCATGTTTTTGTGGTGTTTTCGTCTGTTTTTAGTTCTTTCATCACGTTTTTGTGGTGTTTTCATCTGTTTTTAGTCGTTTCATAATGTTTTTGTGGAGTTTTGCGTCTGTTTTTAGTCGTTTTGTCATGTTTTTGTGGTGTTGTCTGTTTTTAATCATTTTGTCACGTTTTAGTGTTGTCTTGCGTCATTTTCAAGTCGTTTCATCACATATTTTTGGTGTTTTCTTGTGTTTTTAGTTGTTTTGTCACCTTTTCGAGGTGTTTTCATTCGTTTTTAGTTGTTTTGTCATGTTTTTGTGGTGTTTTCATCCGTTTTTTGTTCTTTCATCACGTTTTTGTGGTGTTTTCATCTGTTTTAAGTCGTTTCATAATGTTTTTGTGGAGTTTTGCGTCTGTTTTTAGTGGTTTTGTCATGTTTTTGTGGTGTTGTCTGTTTTTAGTCATTTTGTCACGTTTTAGTGGTGTCTTGCGTCAATTTTAAGTCGTTTCATCACATATTTGTGGTGTTTTCGTGTGTTTTTTGTCGTTTCATCACGTTTTTGTGGTGTTTTCGTCTGTTTTTAGTTGTTTTGTCATGTTTTTGTGGTGTTTTCATCTGTTTTTAGTCATTTCATCACGTTTTTGTGATGTTTTCGTCTGTTTTTAGTTGATTTTTTGTCATGTTTTTTAGTGTTTTCCTCTGTTTTGAGGCGTTTCATCACATTTCTGTGGTGTTTTCATCTGTTTTTAGTCATTTTTGTAGTGTCTTGCGTCTGTTTTCAGTTGTTTCATCACGTTTTTGTGGTGTGTTTCGTCTGTTTTTGGTTTTTTTATCATATTTTTGTGGTGTTTTCATCTGTTTTTAGTCGTTTTTTCACAATTTTGTGGTGTTTTCATCTGTTTTTAGTCGTTTTTGTCACCTTTTCGAGGCGTTTTCATTCGTTTTTATTTGTTTTTTAATGTTTTTGTGGTGTTTTCGTCTGTTTTTAGTTCTTTCATCACGTTTTTGTGGTGTTTTTGTCTGTTTTTAGTTGTTTTGTCTTGTTTTTGTGGTGTTTTCATCTGTTTTTAGGCGTTTCATCATGTTTTTGCGCTGTTTTCATCTGTTTTTAGTCTTTTTGTCACATTTTTGTGGTGTTTTCATCTGTTTTTAGTCGTTTTTGTGGTGTCTTGTGTTTGTTTTTAGTCGTTTCATCACGTTTTTGTGGTGTGTTTCGTCTGTTTATAGTTGTTTTATCACGATTTTGTGGTGTTTTCATCTGTTTTTAGTCATTTCATCATGTTTTTCTAAGGTTTTGCGTCTGTTTTTAGTTGTTTTGTCATGTTCTTGTGGTGTTTTCGTCTGTTTTTAGTCGTTTTGTCACATTTTTGTGGTGTTTTCATCTGTTTTAAGTCGGTTCATCACGTTTTTGTGGTGTATTCGTCTGTTTTTAGTAATTTCATCACGTTTTTGTGATGTTTTCGTCCGTTTTTAGTTGTTTTTTTGTCATGTTTTTTAGTGTTTTCATCTGTTTTGAGGCGTTTCATCACGTTTCTGTGGTGTTTTCATCTGTTTTTAGTTGTTTTTGTGGTGTCTTGCGTCTGTTTTTAGTTGTTTCATCACGTTTTTGTGGTGTTTTCATCTGTTTTTAGTCGTTTCCTCACGGTTTTGTGGTGTTTTCATCAGTTTTTAGTCGTTTTTATGGTGTCTTGCGTCTGTTTTTAGTCGTTTCATCACGTTTTTGTGGTGTGTTTCGTCTGTTTTTAGTTGTTTTATCATATTTTTGTGGTGTTTTTCTCTGCTTTTAGTCGTTTTTTCATGTTTTTGTGGTGTTTTCATCTGTTTTTAGTCGTTTTTGTCACCTTTTCGATTGTGTTCATCCGTTTTTAGTCGTTTTGTCATGTTTTTGTGGTGTTTTGCGTCTGTTTTTAGTCGTTTCATCACATATTTGTGGTGTTTTCTTGTGTTTTTAGTTGTTTTGTAATGTTTTTGTGGTGTTTTCATCCGTTTTTAGTCGTTTTGTCATGTTTTTGTGGTGTTTGTGTCTGTTTTTAGTCGTTTCATCACGTTTTTGTGGTGTTTTCATCTGTTTTAAGTCGTTTCATGATGTTTTTGTGGAGTTTTGCTTCTGTTTTTAGTCGTTTTGTCATGTTTTTTTGGTGTTGTCTGTTTTTAATTATTTTGTCACGTTTTAGTGGTGTCTTGCGTCAATTTTAAGTCTTTTAATCACATATTTGTGGTGTTTTCATGTGTTTTTTGTCGTTTCATCACGTTTTTGTGGTGTTTTCGTCTGTTTTTAGCTGTTTTGACATGTTTTTGTGGTGTTTTCATCTGTTTTAAGTCGGTTCATCACGTTTTTGTGGTGTATTCGTCTGTTTTTAGTAATTTCATCACATTTTTGTGATGTTTTCGTCTGTTTTTAGTTGTTTTTTGTCATGTTATTTAGTGTTTTCATCTGTTTTGAGGCGTTTCATCACGTTTCTGTGGTGTTTTCATCTGTTTTTAGTCGTTTTTGTGGTGTTTTCATCTGTTTTTAGTCGTTTCATCATGTTTTTGTTGAGTTTTGCATCTGTTTTTAGTTGATTCATCACGTTTTTGTGGTGTTTTCGTCTGTTTTTAGGAATTTCATCATGTTTTTCTGGAGTTTTGCGTCTGTTTTTAGTTGTTTTGTCATGTTCTTGTGGTGTTTTCGTCTGTTTTTAGTCGTTTTGTCAAATTTTCTGGGTGTTTTCATCTGTTTTAAGTCGGTTCATCACGTTTTTGTGGTGTTTTCGTCTGTTTTTAGGAATTTCATCACCTTTTTGTGATGTTTTCGTCTGTTTTTAGTTGATTTTTTGTCATGTTTTTTAGTGTTTTCCTCTGTTTTGAGGCGTTTCATCACATTTCTGTGGTGTTTTCATCTGTTTTTAGTCGTTTTTGTAGTGTCTTGCGTCTGTTTTCAGTTGTTTCATCACGTTTTTGTGGTGTGTTTCGTCTGTTTTTGTTTTTTTTATCATATTTTTGTGGTGTTTTCATCTGTTTTTAGTCGTTTTTTCACAATTTTGTGGTGTTTTCATCTGTTTTTAGTCGTTTTTGTCACCTTTTCGAGGTGTTTTCATTCATTTTTATTTGTTTTTTCATGTTTTTGTGGTGTTTTCGTCTGTTTTTAGTTCTTTCATCACGTTTTTGTGGTGTTTTCATCTGTTTTAAGTCGTTTCATAATGTTTTTGTGGAGTTTTGCGTCTGTTTTTAGTGGTTTTGTCATGTTTTTGTGGTGTTGTCTGTTTTTAATCATTTTGTCACGTTTTAGTGTTGTCTTGCGTCATTTTCAAGTCGTTTCATCACATATTTTTGGTGTTTTCTTGTGTTTTTAGTTGTTTTGTCACCTTTTCGAGGTGTTTTCATTCGTTTTTAGTTGTTTTGTCATGTTTTTGTGGTGTTTTCATCCGTTTTTTGTTCTTTCATCACGTTTTTGTGGTGTTTTCATCTGTTTTAAGTCGTTTCATAATGTTTTTGTGGAGTTTTGCGTCTGTTTTTAGTGGTTTTGTCATGTTTTTGTGGTGTTGTCTGTTTTTAGTCATTTTGTCACGTTTTAGTGGTGTCTTGCGTCAATTTTAAGTCGTTTCATCACATATTTGTGGTGTTTTCGTGTTTTTTTTGTCGTTTCATCACGTTTTTGTGGTGTTTTTGTCTGTTTTTAGTTGTTTTGTCATGTTTTTGTGGTGTTTTCATCTGTTTTTAGGCGTTTCATCATGTTTTTGCGCTGTTTTCATCTGTTTTTAGTCTTTTTGTCACATTTTTGTGGTGTTTTCATCTGTTTTTAGTCGTTTTTGTGGTGTCTTGTGTTTGTTTTTAGTCGTTTCATCATGTTTTTGTGGTGTGTTTCGTCTGTTTATAGTTGTTTTATCACGTTTTTGTGGTGTTTTCATCTGTTTTTAGTCATTTCATCATGTTTTTCCAAGGTTTTGCGTCTGTTTTTAGTTGTTTTGTCATGTTCTTGTGGTGTTTTCGTCTGTTTTTAGTCGTTTTGTCACATTTTTGTGGTGTTTTCATCTGTTTTAAGTCGGTTCATCACGTTTTTGTTGTGTATTCTTCTGTTTTTAGTAATTTCATCACGTTTTTCTGATGTTTTCGTCTGTTTTTAGTTGTTTTTTGTCATGTTTTTTAGTGTTTTCATCTGTTTTGAGGCGTTTCATCATGTTTCTGTGGTGTTTTCATCTGTTTTTAGTCGTTTTTGTGGTGTTTTCATCTGTTTTTAGTCGTTTCATCATGTTTTTGTTGAGTTTTGCATCTGTTTTTAGTTGATTCATCACGTTTTTGTGGTGTTTTCGTCTGTTTTTAGGAATTTCATCATGTTTTTCTGGAGTTTTGCGTCTGTTTTTAGTTGTTTTGTCATGTTCTTGTGGTGTTTTCGTCTGTTTTTAGTCGTTTTGTCATATTTTCTGGGTGTTTTCATCTGTTTTAAGTTGGTTCATCACGTTTTTGTGGTGTTTTCGTCTGTTTTTAGGAATTTCATCACCTTTTTGTGATGTTTTCGTCTTTTTTAGTTGTTTTTTTGTCATGTTTGTAGTGTTTTCATCTGTTTTGAGGCGTTTCATCACGTTTCTGTGGTGTTTTCATCTGTTTTTAGTCGTTTTTATGGTGTCTTGCGTCTGTTTTTAGTCGTTTCATCACGTTTTTGTTGTGTGTTTCGTCTTTTTTTAGTAATTTCATCACGTTTTTGTGATGTTTTCGTCTGTTTTTAGTTGTTTTTTGTCATGTTTTTTAGTGTTTTCATCTGTTTTGAGGCGTTTCATCACGTTTCTGTGGTGTTTTCATCTGTTTTTAGTCGTTTTTGTGGTGTTTTCATCTGTTTTTAGTCGTTTCATCATGTTTTTGTTGAGTTTTGCATCTGTTTTTAGTTGATTCATCACGTTTTTGTGGTGTTTTCGTCTGTTTTTAGGAATTTCATCATGTTTTTCTGGAGTTTTGCGTCTGTTTTTAGTTGTTTTGTCTTGTTTTTGTGGTGTTTTCATCTGTTTTTAGGCGTTTCATCATGTTTTTGCGCTGTTTTCATCTGTTTTTAGTCTATTTGTCACATTTTTGTGGTGTTTTCATCTGTTTTTAGTCGTTTTTGTGGTGTCTTGTGTTTGTTTTTAGTCGTTTCATCACGTTTTTGTGGTGTGTTTCGTCTGTTTATAGTTGTTTTATCACGATTTTGTGGTGTTTTCATCTGTTTTTAGTCATTTCATCATGTTTTTCTAAGGTTTTGCGTCTGTTTTTAGTTGTTTTGTCATGTTCTTGTGGTGTTTTCGTCAGTTTTTAGTCGTTTTGTCAAATTTTCTGGGTGTTTTCATCTGTTTTAAGTCGGTTCATCACGTTTTTGTGGTGTTTTCGTCTGTTTTTAGGAATTTCATCACCTTTTTGTGATGTTTTCGTCTGTTTTTAGTTGATTTTTTGTCATGTTTTTTAGTGTTTTCCTCTGTTTAGAGGCGTTTCATCACATTTCTGTGGTGTTTTCATCTGTTTTTAGTCGTTTTTGTAGTGTCTTGCGTCTGTTTTCAGTTGTTTCATCACGTTTTTGTGGTGTTTTCATCTGTTTTTAGTCGTTTCCTCACGGTTTTGTGGTGTTTTCATCAGTTTTTAGTCGTTTTTATGGTGTCTTGCGTCTGTTTTTAGTCGTTTCATCACGTTTTTGTGGTGTGTTTCGTCTGTTTTTAGTTGTTTTATCATATTTTTGTGGTGTTTTTCTCTGCTTTTAGTCGTTTTTTCATGTTTTTGTGGTGTTTTCATCTGTTTTTAGTCGTTTTTGTCACCTTTTCGATTGTGTTCATCCGTTTTTAGTCGTTTTGTCATGTTTTTGTGGTGTTTTGCGTCTGTTTTTAGTCGTTTCATCACATATTTGTGGTGTTTTCTTGTGTTTTTAGTTGTTTTGTCACGTTTCTGTGGTGTTTTCATCTGTTTTTAGTCGTTTTTATGGTGTCTTGCGTCTGTTTTTAGTCGTTTCATCACGTTTTTGTTGTGTGTTTCGTCTTTTTTTAGTAATTTCATCACGTTTTTGTGATGTTTTCGTCTGTTTTTAGTTGTTTTTTGTCATGTTTTTTAGTGTTTTCATCTGTTTTGAGGCGTTTCATCACGTTTCTGTGGTGTTTTCATCTGTTTTTAGTCGTTTTTGTGGTGTTTTCATCTGTTTTTAGTCGTTTCATCATGTTTTTGTTGAGTTTTGCATCTGTTTTTAGTTGATTCATCACGTTTTTGTGGTGTTTTCGTCTGTTTTTAGGAATTTCATCATGTTTTTCTGGAGTTTTGCGTCTGTTTTTAGTTGTTTTGTCTTGTTTTTGTGGTGTTTTCATCTGTTTTTAGGCGTTTCATCATGTTTTTGCGCTGTTTTCATCTGTTTTTAGTCTATTTGTCACATTTTTGTGGTGTTTTCATCTGTTTTTAGTCGTTTTTGTGGTGTCTTGTGTTTGTTTTTAGTCGTTTCATCACGTTTTTGTGGTGTGTTTCGTCTGTTTATAGTTGTTTTATCACGATTTTGTGGTGTTTTCATCTGTTTTTAGTCATTTCATCATGTTTTTCTAAGGTTTTGCGTCTGTTTTTAGTTGTTTTGTCATGTTCTTGTGGTGTTTTCGTCAGTTTTTAGTCGTTTTGTCAAATTTTCTGGGTGTTTTCATCTGTTTTAAGTCGGTTCATCACGTTTTTGTGGTGTTTTCGTCTGTTTTTAGGAATTTCATCACCTTTTTGTGATGTTTTCGTCTGTTTTTAGTTGATTTTTTGTCATGTTTTTTAGTGTTTTCCTCTGTTTAGAGGCGTTTCATCACATTTCTGTGGTGTTTTCATCTGTTTTTAGTCGTTTTTGTAGTGTCTTGCGTCTGTTTTCAGTTGTTTCATCACGTTTTTGTGGTGTTTTCATCTGTTTTTAGTCGTTTCCTCACGGTTTTGTGGTGTTTTCATCAGTTTTTAGTCGTTTTTATGGTGTCTTGCGTCTGTTTTTAGTCGTTTCATCACGTTTTTGTGGTGTGTTTCGTCTGTTTTTAGTTGTTTTATCATATTTTTGTGGTGTTTTTCTCTGCTTTTAGTCGTTTTTTCATGTTTTTGTGGTGTTTTCATCTGTTTTTAGTCGTTTTTGTCACCTTTTCGATTGTGTTCATCCGTTTTTAGTCGTTTTGTCATGTTTTTGTGGTGTTTTGCGTCTGTTTTTAGTCGTTTCATCACATATTTGTGGTGTTTTCTTGTGTTTTTAGTTGTTTTGTCATGTTTTTGTGGTGTTTTCAAAAGTTTTTAGTTGTTTTGTCATGTTTTTGTGGTGTTTTCATCCGTTTTTAGTCGTTTTGTCATGTTTTTGTGGTGTTTGTGTCTGTTTTTAGTCGTTTCATCACGTTTTTGTGGTGTTTTCATCTGTTTTAAGTCGTTTCATGATGTTTTTGTGGAGTTTTGCTTCTGTTTTTAGTCGTTTTGTCATTTTTTTTTGGTGTTGTCTGTTTTTAATTATTTTGTCACGTTTTAGTGGTGTCTTGCGTCAATTTTAAGTCGTTTCATCACATATTTGTGGTGTATTCATGTGTTTTTTGTCGTTTCATCACATTTTTGTGGTGTTTTCGTCTGTTTTTAGCTGTTTTGACATGTTTTTGTGGTGTTTTCATCTGTTTTAAGTCGGTTCATCACGTTTTTGTGGTGTATTCGTCTGTTTTTAGTAATTTCATCACGTTTTTGTGATGTTTTCGTCTGTTTTTAGTTGTTTTTTGTCATGTTATTTAGTGTTTTCATCTGTTTTGAGGCGTTTCATCACGTTTCTGTGGTGTTTTCATCTGTTTTTAGTCGTTTTTGTGGTGTTTTCATCTGTTTTTAGTCGTTTCATCATGTTTTTGTTGAGTTTTGCATCTGTTTTTAGTTGATTCATCACGTTTTTGTGGTGTTTTCGTCTGTTTTTAGGAATTTCATCATGTTTTTCTGGAGTTTTGCGTCTGTTTTTAGTTGTTTTGTCATGTTCTTGTGGTGTTTTCGTCTGTTTTTAGTCGTTTTGTCAAATTTTCTGGGTGTTTTCATCTGTTTTAAGTCGGTTCATCACGTTTTTGTGGTGTTTTCGTCTGTTTTTAGGAATTTCATCACCTTTTTGTGATGTTTTCGTCTGTTTTTAGTTGATTTTTTGTCATGTTTTTTAGTGTTTTCCTCTGTTTTGAGGCGTTTCATCACATTTCTGTGGTGTTTTCATCTGTTTTTAGTCGTTTTTGTAGTGTCTTGCGTCTGTTTTCAGTTGTTTCATCACGTTTTTGTGGTGTGTTTCGTCTGTTTTTGTTTTTTTTATCATATTTTTGTGGTGTTTTCATCTGTTTTTAGTCGTTTTTTCACAATTTTGTGGTGTTTTCATCTGTTTTTAGTCGTTTTTGTCACCTTTTCGAGGTGTTTTCATTCATTTTTATTTGTTTTTTCATGTTTTTGTGGTGTTTTCGTCTGTTTTTAGTTCTTTCATCACGTTTTTGTGGTGTTTTCATCTGTTTTAAGTCGTTTCATAATGTTTTTGTGGAGTTTTGCGTCTGTTTTTAGTGGTTTTGTCATGTTTTTGTGGTGTTGTCTGTTTTTAATCATTTTGTCACGTTTTAGTGTTGTCTTGCGTCATTTTCAAGTCGTTTCATCACATATTTTTGGTGTTTTCTTGTGTTTTTAGTTGTTTTGTCACCTTTTCGAGGTGTTTTCATTCGTTTTTAGTTTTTTTGTCATGTTTTTGTGGTGTTTTCATCCGTTTTTTGTTCTTTCATCACGTTTTTGTGGTGTTTTCATCTGTTTTAAGTCGTTTCATAATGTTTTTGTGGAGTTTTGCGTCTGTTTTTAGTGGTTTTGTCATGTTTTTGTGGTGTTGTCTGTTTTTAGTCATTTTGTCACGTTTTAGTGGTGTCTTGCGTCAATTTTAAGTCGTTTCATCACATATTTGTGGTGTTTTCGTGTTTTTTTTGTCGTTTCATCACGTTTTTGTGGTGTTTTTGTCTGTTTTTAGTTGTTTTGTCATGTTTTTGTGGTGTTTTCATCTGTTTTTAGGCGTTTCATCATGTTTTTGCGCTGTTTTCATCTGTTTTTAGTCTTTTTGTCACATTTTTGTGGTGTTTTCATCTGTTTTTAGTCGTTTTTGTGGTGTCTTGTGTTTGTTTTTAGTCGTTTCATCATGTTTTTGTGGTGTGTTTCGTCTGTTTATAGTTGTTTTATCACGTTTTTGTGGTGTTTTCATCTGTTTTTTGTCATTTCATCATGTTTTTCCAAGGTTTTGCGTCTGTTTTTAGTTGTTTTGTCATGTTCTTGTGGTGTTTTCGTCTGTTTTTAGTCGTTTTGTCACATTTTTGTGGTGTTTTCATCTGTTTTAAGTCGGTTCATCACGTTTTTGTTGTGTATTCTTCTGTTTTTAGTAATTTCATCACGTTTTTCTGATGTTTTCGTCTGTTTTTAGTTGTTTTTTGTCATGTTTTTTAGTGTTTTCATCTGTTTTGAGGCGTTTCATCACGTTTCTGTGGTGTTTTCATCTGTTTTTAGTCGTTTTTGTGGTGTTTTCATCTGTTTTTAGTCGTTTCATCATGTTTTTGTTGAGTTTTGCATCTGTTTTTAGTTGATTCATCACGTTTTTGTGGTGTTTTCGTCTGTTTTTAGGAATTTCATCATGTTTTTCTGGAGTTTTGCGTCTGTTTTTAGTTGTTTTGTCATGTTCTTGTGGTGTTTTCGTCTGTTTTTAGTCGTTTTGTCATATTTTCTGGGTGTTTTCATCTGTTTTAAGTCGGTTCATCACGTTTTTGTGGTGTTTTCGTCTGTTTTTAGGAATTTCATCACCTTTTTGTGATGTTTTCGTCTTTTTTAGTTGTTTTTTTGTCATGTTTGTAGTGTTTTCATCTGTTTTGAGGCGTTTCATCACGTTTCTGTGGTGTTTTCATCTGTTTTTAGTCGTTTTTATGGTGTCTTGCGTCTGTTTTTAGTCGTTTCATCACGTTTTTGTTGTGTGTTTCGTCTTTTTTTAGTAATTTCATCACGTTTTTGTGATGTTTTCGTCTGTTTTTAGTTGTTTTTTGTCATGTTTTTTAGTGTTTTCATCTGTTTTGAGGCGTTTCATCACGTTTCTGTGGTGTTTTCATCTGTTTTTAGTCGTTTTTGTGGTGTTTTCATCTGTTTTTAGTCGTTTCATCATGTTTTTGTTGAGTTTTGCATCTGTTTTTAGTTGATTCATCACGTTTTTGTGGTGTTTTCGTCTGTTTTTAGGAATTTCATCATGTTTTTCTGGAGTTTTGCGTCTGTTTTTAGTTGTTTTGTCATGTTCTTGTGGTGTTTTCCTCTGTTTTGAGGCGTTTCATCACATTTCTGTGGTGCTTTCATCTGTTTTTAGTCGTTTTTGTAGTGTCTTGCGTCTGTTTTCAGTTGTTTCATCACGTTTTTGTGGTGTGTTTCGTCTGTTTTTGTTTTTTTTATCATATTTTTGTGGTGTTTTCATCTGTTTTTAGTCGTTTTTTCACAATTTTGTGGTGTTTTCATCTGTTTTTAGTCGTTTTTGTCACCTTTTCGAGGTGTTTTCATTCATTTTTATTTGTTTTTTCATGTTTTTGTGGTGTTTTCGTCTGTTTTTAGTTCTTTCATCACGTTTTTGTGGTGTTTTCATCTGTTTTAAGTCGTTTCATAATGTTTTTGTGGAGTTTTGCGTCTGTTTTTAGTGGTTTTGTCATGTTTTTGTGGTGTTGTCTGTTTTTAATCATTTTGTCACGTTTTAGTGTTGTCTTGCGTCATTTTCAAGTCGTTTCATCACATATTTTTGGTGTTTTCTTGTGTTTTTAGTTGTTTTGTCACCTTTTCGAGGTGTTTTCATTCGTTTTTAGTTGTTTTGTCATGTTTTTGTGGTGTTTTCATCCGTTTTTTGTTCTTTCATCACGTTTTTGTGGTGTTTTCATCTGTTTTAAGTCGTTTCATAATGTTTTTGTAGAGTTTTGCGTCTGTTTTTAGTGTTTTTGTCATGTTTTTGTGGTGTTGTCTGTTTTTAGTCATTTTGTCACGTTTTAGTGGTGTCTTGCGTCAATTTTAAGTCGTTTCATCACATATTTGTGGTGTTTTCGTGTTTTTTTTGTCGTTTCATCACGTTTTTGTGGTGTTTTTGTCTGTTTTTAGTTGTTTTGTCATGTTTTTGTGGTGTTTTCATCTGTTTTTAGGCGTTTCATCATGTTTTTGCGCTGTTTTCATCTGTTTTTAGTCTTTTTGTCACATTTTTGTGGTGTTTTCATCTGTTTTTAGTCGTTTTTGTGGTGTCTTGTGTTTGTTTTTAGTCGTTTCATCATGTTTTTGTGGTGTGTTTCGTCTGTTTATAGTTGTTTTATCACGTTTTTGTGGTGTTTTCATCTGTTTTTAGTCATTTCATCATGTTTTTCCAAGGTTTTGCGTCTGTTTTTAGTTGTTTTGTCATGTTCTTGTGGTGTTTTCGTCTGTTTTTAGTCGTTTTGTCACATTTTTGTGGTGTTTTCATCTGTTTTAAGTCGGTTCATCACGTTTTTGTTGTGTATTCTTCTGTTTTTAGTAATTTCATCACGTTTTTCTGATGTTTTCGTCTGTTTTTAGTTGTTTTTTGTCATGTTTTTTAGTGTTTTCATCTGTTTTGAGGCGTTTCATCACGTTTCTGTGGTGTTTTCATCTGTTTTTAGTCGTTTTTGTGGTGTTTTCATCTGTTTTTAGTCGTTTCATCATGTTTTTGTTGAGTTTTGCATCTGTTTTTAGTTGATTCATCACGTTTTTGTGGTGTTTTCGTCTGTTTTTAGGAATTTCATCATGTTTTTCTGGAGTTTTGCGTCTGTTTTTAGTTGTGTTGTCATGTTCTTGTGGTGTTTTCGTCTGTTTTTAGTCGTTTTGTCATATTTTCTGGGTGTTTTCATCTGTTTTAAGTCGGTTCATCACGTTTTTGTGGTGTTTTCGTCTGTTTTTAGGAATTTCATCACCTTTTTGTGATGTTTTCGTCTTTTTTAGTTGTTTTTTTGTCATGTTTGTAGTGTTTTCATCTGTTTTGAGGCGTTTCATCACGTTTCTGTGGTGTTTTCATCTGTTTTTATGGTGTCTTGCGTCTGTTTTTAGTCGTTTCATCACGTTTTTGTTGTGTGTTTCGTCTTTTTTTAGTTGTTTTATCATATTTTTGTGGTGTTTTTCTCTGTTTTTAAGTCGTTTTTTCACATTTTTGTGGTGTTTTCATCTGTTTTTAGTCGTTTTTGTCACATTTTCGAGTGTTTTCATCCGCTTTAAGTCGTTTTGTCATGTTTTTGTGGTGTTTTCGTCTGTTTTTAGTCGTTTTGTCATGTTTTTGTGGTGTCTGTTTTTAATCATTTTGTCACGTTTTAGTGTTGTCTTGCGTCATTTTCAAGTCGTTTCATCACATATTTGTGGTGTTTTCTTGTGTTTTTAGTTGTTTTGTCATGTTTTTGTGGTGTTTTCATCTGTTTTTAGTTGTTTTGTCATGTTTTTGTAGTGTTTTCATCCGTTTTTAGTCGTTTTGTCATGTTTTTGTGGTGTTTTCGTCTGTTTTTAGTCGTTTCATCACGTTTTTGTGGTGTTTTCATCTGTTTTAAGTCGTTTCATGATGTTTTTGTGGAGTTTTGCGTCTGTTTTTAGTCGTTTTGTCATGTTTATTTGGTGTTGTCTGTTTTTAATCATTTTGTCACGTTTTAGTGATGTCTTGGGTCATTTTTAAGTCGTTTCATCAAATATTTGTGGTGTTTTCGTGTGTTTTTTGTCGTTTCATCACGTTTTTGTGGTGTTTTCTTGTGTTTTTAGTTGTTTTGTCATGTTTTTGTGGTGTTTTCATCTGTTTTTAGTTGTTTTGTCATGTTTTTGTAGTGTTTTCATTCGTTTTTATTTGTTTTTTCATGTTTTTGTGGTGTTTTCGTCTGTTTTTAGTTCTTTCATCACGTTTTTGTGGTGTTTTCATCTGTTTTAAGTCGTTTCATAATGTTTTTGTGGAGTTTTGCGTCTGTTTTTAGTGGTTTTGTCATGTTTTTGTGGTGTTGTCTGTTTTTAATCATTTTGTCACGTTTTAGTGGTGTCTTGCGTCAATTTTAAGTCGTTTCATCACATATTTGTGGTGTTTTCGTGTGTTTTTTGTCGTTTCATCACGTTTTTGTGGTGTTTTTGTCTGTTTTTAGTTGTTTTGTCATGTTTTTGTGGTGTTTTCATCTGTTTTTAGGCGTTTCATCATGTTTTTGCGCTGTTTTCATCTGTTTTTAGTCTTTTTGTCACATTTTTGTGGTGTTTTCATCGGTTTTTTGTCGTTTTTGTGGTGTCTTGTGTTTGTTTTTAGTCGTTTCATCACGTTTTTGTAGTGTTTTCATCTGTTTTGAGGCGTTTCATCACGTTTCTGTGGTGTTTTCATCTGTTTTTAGTCGTTTTTGTGGTGTTTTCATCTGTTTTTAGTCGTTTCATCATGTTTTTGTTGAGTTTTGCATCTGTTTTTAGTTGATTCATCACGTTTTTGTGGTGTTTTCGTCTGTTTTTAGGAATTTCATCATGTTTTTCTGGAGTTTTGCGTCTGTTTTTAGTTGTGTTGTCATGTTCTTGTGGTGTTTTCGTCTGTTTTTAGTCGTTTTGTCATATTTTCTGGGTGTTTTCATCTGTTTTAAGTCGGTTCATCACGTTTTTGTGGTGTTTTCGTCTGTTTTTAGGAATTTCATCACCTTTTTGTGATGTTTTCGTCTTTTTTAGTTGTTTTTTTGTCATGTTTGTAGTGTTTTCATCTGTTTTGAGGCGTTTCATCACGTTTCTGTGGTGTTTTCATCTGTTTTTATGGTGTCTTGCGTCTGTTTTTAGTCGTTTCATCACGTTTTTGTTGTGTGTTTCGTCTTTTTTTAGTTGTTTTATCATATTTTTGTGGTGTTTTTCTCTGTTTTTAAGTCGTTTTTTCACATTTTTGTGGTGTTTTCATCTGTTTTTAGTCGTTTTTGTCACATTTTCGAGTGTTTTCATCCGCTTTAAGTCGTTTTGTCATGTTTTTGTGGTGTTTTCGTCTGTTTTTAGTCGTTTTGTCATGTTTTTGTGGTGTCTGTTTTTAATCATTTTGTCACGTTTTAGTGTTGTCTTGCGTCATTTTCAAGTCGTTTCATCACATATTTGTGGTGTTTTCTTGTGTTTTTAGTTGTTTTGTCATGTTTTTGTGGTGTTTTCATCTGTTTTTAGTTGTTTTGTCATGTTTTTGTAGTGTTTTCATCCGTTTTTAGTCGTTTTGTCATGTTTTTGTGGTGTTTTCGTCTGTTTTTAGTCGTTTCATCACGTTTTTGTGGTGTTTTCATCTGTTTTAAGTCGTTTCATGATGTTTTTGTGGAGTTTTGCGTCTGTTTTTAGTCGTTTTGTCATGTTTATTTGGTGTTGTCTGTTTTTAATCATTTTGTCACGTTTTAGTGATGTCTTGGGTCATTTTTAAGTCGTTTCATCAAATATTTGTGGTGTTTTCGTGTGTTTTTTGTCGTTTCATCACGTTTTTGTGGTGTTTTCTTGTGTTTTTAGTTGTTTTGTCATGTTTTTGTGGTGTTTTCATCTGTTTTTAGTTGTTTTGTCATGTTTTTGTAGTGTTTTCATTCGTTTTTATTTGTTTTTTCATGTTTTTGTGGTGTTTTCGTCTGTTTTTAGTTCTTTCATCACGTTTTTGTGGTGTTTTCATCTGTTTTAAGTCGTTTCATAATGTTTTTGTGGAGTTTTGCGTCTGTTTTTAGTGGTTTTGTCATGTTTTTGTGGTGTTGTCTGTTTTTAATCATTTTGTCACGTTTTAGTGGTGTCTTGCGTCAATTTTAAGTCGTTTCATCACATATTTGTGGTGTTTTCGTGTGTTTTTTGTCGTTTCATCACGTTTTTGTGGTGTTTTTGTCTGTTTTTAGTTGTTTTGTCATGTTTTTGTGGTGTTTTCATCTGTTTTTAGGCGTTTCATCATGTTTTTGCGCTGTTTTCATCTGTTTTTAGTCTTTTTGTCACATTTTTGTGGTGTTTTCATCGGTTTTTTGTCGTTTTTGTGGTGTCTTGTGTTTGTTTTTAGTCGTTTCATCACGTTTTTGTGGTGTGTTTCGTCTGTTTATAGTTGTTTTATCACGTTTTTGTGGTGTTTTCATCTGTTTTTAGTCATTTCATCATGTTTTTCCAAGGTTTTGCGTCTGTTTTTAGTTGTTTTGTCATGTTCTTGTGGTGTTTTCGTCTGTTTTTAGTCGTTTTGTCACATTTTTGTGGTGTTTTCATCTGTTTTAAGTCGGTTTATCACGTTTTTGTGGTGTATTCGTCTGTTTTTAGTAATTTCATCATGTTTTTGTGATGTTTTCGTCTGTTTTTAGTTGTTTTTTGTCATGTTTTTTAGTGTTTTCATCTGTTTTGAGGCGTTCCATAACGTTTCTGTGGTGTTTTCATCTGTTTTTAGTCGTTTTTGTGGTGTTTTCATCTGTTTTAAGTCGTTTCATAATGTTTTTGTGGAGTTTTGCGTCTGTTTTTAGTGGTTTTGTCATGTTTTTGTGGTGTTGTCTGTTTTTAATCATTTTGTCACGTTTTAGTGGTGTCTTGCGTCAATTTTAAGTCGTTTCATCACATATTTGTGGTGTTTTCGTGTGTTTTTTGTCGTTCCATCACGTTTTTGTGGTGTTTTTGTCTGTTTTTAGTTGTTTTGTCATGTTTTTGTGGTGTTTTCATCTGTTTTTAGGCGTTTCATCATGTTTTTGCGCTGTTTTCATCTGTTTTTAGTCTTTTTGTCACATTTTTGTGGTGTTTTCATCTGTTTTTAGTCGTTTTTGTGGTGTCTTGTGTTTGTTTTTAGTCGTTTCATCTTGTTTTTCTAAGGTTTTGCGTCTGTTTTTAGTTGTTTTGTCATGTTCTTGTGGTGTTTTCGTCTGTTTTTAGTCGTTTTGTCACATTTTTGTGGTGTTTTCATCTGTTTTAAGTCGGTTCATCACGTTTTTGTGGTGTATTCGTCTGTTTTTAGTAATTTCATCACGTTTTTGTGATGTTTTCGTCTGTTTTTAGTTGTTTTTTTGTCATGTTTTTTAGTGTTTTCATCTGTTTTGAGGCGTTTCATCACGTTTCTGTGGTGTTTTCATCTGTTTTTAGTCGTTTTTGTGGTGTCTTGCGTCTGTTTTAAGTTGTTTCATCACATTTTTGTGGTGTTTTCATCTGCTTTGAGTCGTTTTGTCACGTTCTTGTGGTGTTTTCATCTGTTTTAGTCGTTTTTGTCACCTTTTCGCGTGTTTTCATCCGTTTTGTCATGTTTTTTTGGTGTTTTCGTCTGTTTTTAGTCGTTTCATCACATTTTTGTGGTGTTTTCATCTGTTTTAAGTCGTTTCATAATGTTTTTGTCGAGTTTTGCGTCTGTTTTTAGTCGTTTTGTCATGTTTTTGTGGTGTTTTCATCTGTTTTTAATCATTTTGTCACGTTTTAGTGGTGTCTTGCGTCATTTTTAAGTCGTTTCATCACATATTTGTGGTGTTTTCGTGTGTTTTTTGTCGTTTCATCACGTTTTTGTGGTGTTTTCGTCTGTTTTTAGCTGTTTTGACATGTTTTGTGGTGTTTTCATCCGTTTTTAGTCGTTTTTGTAGTGTCTTGCGTCTGTTTTTAGTTGTTTCATCACGTTTTTGTGGTGTTTTCATCTGTTTTAAGTCGTTTCATCACGTTATTGTGGTGTTTTCATCTGTTTTTAGTCGTTTTTTCAAGTTTTTGTGGTGTTTTCATCTGTTTTTAGTCGTTTTTGTCACCTTTTCGAGGTGTTTTCATCTGTTTTTATTTGTTTTTTCATGTTTTTGTGGTGTGTTTCGTCTGTTTTGTAGTTGTTTTATCAAGTTTTTGTGGTGTTTTCATCTGTTTTTAGTTGTTTCATCACGATTTTGTGGAGTTTTGTGTCTGTTTTTAGTCGTTTTGTCATGTTTTTGTTGAGCTTTCCGTCTGTTTTTAGTTTTTTCATCACGTTTTTGTGGTGTTTTCATCTGTTTTAAGTCGTTTCATAATGTTTTTGTGGAGTTTAGCTTCTATTTTTAGTGGTTTTGTCATGTTTTTTTGGTGTTGTCTGTTTTTAATCATTTTGTCACGTTTTAGTGGTGTCTTGCGTCATTTTTAAGTCGTTTCATCACATATTTGTGGTGTTTTCGTGTGTTTTTTGTCGTTTCATCACGTTTTTGTGGTGTTTTTGTCTGTTTTTAGTTGTTTTGTCATGTTTTTGTGGTGTTTTCATCTGTTTTTAGTCATTTCATCACGTTTTTGTGATGTTTTCGTCTGTTTTTAGTTGTTTTTTTTGTCATGTTTTTTAGTGTTTTCCTCTGTTTTGAGGCGTTTCATCACATTTCTGTGGTGTTTTCATCTGTTTTTAGTCGTTTTTGTAGTGTCTTGCGTCCGTTTTCAGTTGTTTCATCACGTTTTTGTGGTGTGTTTCGTCTGTTTTTGGTTTTTTTATCATATTTTTGTGGTGTTTTCATCTGTTTTTAGTCGTTTTTTCACAATTTTGTGGTGTTTTCATCTGTTTTTAGTCGTTTTTGTCACCTTTTCGAGGTGTTTTCATTCGTTTTTATTTGTTTTTTCATGTTTTTGTGGTGTTTTCGTCTGTTTTTAGTTCTTTCATCACGTTTTTGTGGTGTTTTTGTCTGTTTTTAGTTGTTTTGTCTTGTTTTTGTGGTGTTTTCATCTGTTTTTAGGCGTTTCATCATGTTTTTGCGCTGTTTTCATCTGTTTTTAGTCTTTTTGTCACATTTTTGTGGTGTTTTCATCTGTTTTTAGTCGTTTTTGTGGTGTCTTGTGTTTGTTTTTAGTCGTTTCATCACGTTTTTGTGGTGTGTTTCGTCTGTTTATAGTTGTTTTATCACGATTTTGTGGTGTTTTCATCTGTTTTTAGTCGTTTTTGTCACCTTTTCGAGGTGTTTTCATCCGTTTTTATTTGTTTTTTCATGTTTTTGTGGTGTTTTCGTCTGTTTTTAGTTCTTTCATCACGTTTTTGTGGTGTTTTTGTCTGTTTTTAGTTGTTTTGTCTTGTTTTTGTGGTGTTTTCATCTGTTTTTAGGCGTTTCATCATGTTTTTGCGCTGTTTTCATCTGTTTTTAGTCTTTTTGTCACATTTTTGTGGTGTTTTCATCTGTTTTTAGTCATTTCATCATGTTTTTCTAAGGTTTTGCGTCTGTTTTTAGTTGTTTTGTCATGTTCTTGTGGTGTTTTCGTCTGTTTTTAGTCGTTTTGTCACATTTTTGTGGTGTTTTCATCTGTTTTAAGTCGGTTCATCACGTTTTTGTGGTGTATTCGTCTGTTTTTAGTAATTTCATCACGTTTTTGTGATGTTTTCGTCTGTTTTTAGTTGTTTTTTTGTCATGTTTTTTAGTGTTTTCATCTGTTTTGAGGCGTTTCATCACGTTTCTGTGGTGTTTTCATCTGTTTTTAGTCGTTTTTGTGGTGTCTTGCGTCTGTTTTTAGTTGTTTCATCACGTTTTTGTGGTGTTTTCATCTGTTTTAAGTTGTTTCATCACATTTTTGCGGTGTTTTCATCTGCTTTGAGTCGTTTTGTCACGTTCTTGTGGTGTTTTCATCTGTTTTAGTCGTTTTTGTCACCTTTTCGCGTGTTTTCATCCGTTTTGTCATGTTTTTATGGTGTTTTCGTCTGTTTTTAGTCGTTTCATCACATTTTTGTGGTGTTTTCATCCGTTTTAAGTCGTTTCATAATGTTTTTGTGGAGTTTTGCGTCTGTTTTTAGTCGTTTTGTCATGTTTTTGTGGTGTTGTCTATTTTTAATCATTTTGTCACGTTTTAGTGGTGTCTTGCGTCATTTTTAAGTCGTTTCATCACATATTTGTGGTGTTTTCGTGTGTTTTTTGTCGTTTCATCACGTTTTTGTGGTGTTTTCGTCTGTTTTTAGCTGTTTTGACATGTTTTTGTGGTGTTTTCATCTGTTTTTAGGCGTTTCATCACGTTTTTGCGCTGTTTTCATCTGATTTTAGTCTCTTTGTCACATTTTTGTGGTGTCTTGCGTCTGTTTTTGGTCGTTTCATCACGTTTTTGTGGTGTGTTTCGTCTGTTTTTAGTTGTTTTATCACGTTTTTGTGGTGTTTTCATCTGTTTTTAGTCGTTTCATCATGTTTTTGTTGAGTTTTGCATCTGTTTTTAGTTGTTTCATCACGTTTTTGTGGTGTTTTCGTCTGTTTTTAGGAATTTCATCATGTTTTTCTGGAGTTTTGCGTCTGTTTTTAGTTGTTTTGTCATGTTCTTGTGGTGTTTTCGTATGTTTTTAGTCGTTTTGTCACATTTTCTGGGTGTTTTCATCTGTTTTAAGTCGGTTCATCACGTTTTTGTGGTGTTTTCGTCTGTTTTTAGGAATCTCATCACCTTTTTGTGATGTTTTCGTCTGTTTTTAGTCGTTTTTTTTGTCATGTTTTTAGTGTTTTCATCTGTTTTGAGGTGTTTCATCACGTTTCTGTGGTGTTTTCATCTGTTTATAGTTGTTTTATCACGTTTTTGTGGAGTTTTGCTTCTGTTTTTAGTCGTTTTGTCATGTTTTTTTGGTGTTGTTAGTTTTTAATTATTTTGTCACGTTTTAGTGGTGTCTTGCGTCAATTTTAAGTCGTTTCATCACATATTTGTGGTGTTTTCATGTGTTTTTTGTCGTTTCATCACGTTTTTGTGGTGTTTTCGTCTGTTTTTTGCTGTTTTGACATGTTTTTGTGGTGTTTTCATCTGTTTTTAGGCGTTTCATCACGTTTTTGCGCTGTTTTCATCTGATTTTAGTCTCTTTGTCACATTTTTGTGGTGTCTTGCGTCTGTTTTTGGTCGTTTCATCACGTTTTTGTGGTGTGTTTCGTCTGTTTTTAGTTGTTTTATCACGTTTTTGTGGTGTTTTCATCTGTTTTTAGTCGTTTCATCATGTTTTTGTTGAGTTTTGCATCTGTTTTTAGTTGTTTCATCACGTTTTTGTGGTGTTTTCGTCTGTTTTTAGGAATTTCATCATGTTTTTCTGGAGTTTTGCGTCTGTTTTTAGTTGTTTTGTCATGTTCTTGTGGTGTTTTCGTATGTTTTTAGTCGTTTTGTCACATTTTCTTGGTGTTTTCATCTGTTTTAAGTCGGTTCATCACGTTTTTGTGGTGTTTTCGTCTGTTTTTAGGAATCTCATCACCTTTTTGTGATGTTTTCGTCTGTTTTTATTTGTTTTTTTTGTCATGTTTTTAGTGTTTTCATCTGTTTTGAGGTGTTTCATCACGTTTCTGTGGTGTTTTCATCTGTTTTTAGTCGTTTTTGTGGTGTCCTGCGTCTGTTTTTAGTTGTTTCAACTACTACTACTGTTTTCATCTGTTTTCATCTGTTTTCATCTGTTTTTAGGCGTTTCATCATGTTTTTGCGCTGTTTTCATCTGTTTTTAGTCTTTTTGTCACATTTTTGTGGTGTTTTCATCTGTTTTTAGTCGTTTTTGTGGTGTCTTGTGTTTGTTTTTAGTCGTTTCATCACGTTTTTGTGGTGTGTTTCGTCTGTTTATAGTTGTTTTATCACGATTTTGTGGTGTTTTCATCTGTTTTTAGTCATTTCATCATGTTTTTCTAAGGTTTTGCGTCTGTTTTTAGTTGTTTTGTCATGTTCTTGTGGTGTTTTCGTCTGTTTTTAGTCGTTTTGTCACATTTTTGTGGTGTTTTCATCTGTTTTAAGTCGGTTCATCACGTTTTTGTGGTGTATTCGTCTGTTTTTAGTAATTTCATCACGTTTTTGTGATGTTTTCGTCTGTTTTTAGTTGTTTTTTTGTCATGTTTTTTAGTGTTTTCATCTGTTTTGAGGCGTTTCATCACGTTTCTGTGGTGTTTTCATCTGTTTTTAGTCGTTTTTGTGGTGTCTTGCGTCTGTTTTTAGTTGTTTCATCACGTTTTTGTGGTGTTTTCATCTGTTTTAAGTTGTTTCATCACATTTTTGCGGTGTTTTCATCTGCTTTGAGTCGTTTTGTCACGTTCTTGTGGTGTTTTCATCTGTTTTAGTCGTTTTTGTCACCTTTTCGCGTGTTTTCATCCGTTTTGTCATGTTTTTATGGTGTTTTCGTCTGTTTTTAGACGTTTCATCACATTTTTGTGGTGTTTTCATCTGTTTTAAGTCGTTTCATAATGTTTTTGTGGAGTTTTGCGTCTGTTTTTAGTCGTTTTGTCATGTTTTTGTGGTGTTGTCTATTTTTAATCATTTTGTCACGTTTTAGTGGTGTCTTGCGTCATTTTTAAGTCGTTTCATCACATATTTGTGGTGTTTTCGTGTGTTTTTTGTCGTTTCATCACGTTTTTGTGGTGTTTTCGTCTGTTTATAGTTGTTTTATCACGATTTTGTGGTGTTTTCATCTGTTTTTAGTCATTTCATCATGTTTTTCTAAGGTTTTGCGTCTGTTTTTAGTTGTTTTGTCATGTTCTTGTGGTGTTTTCGTCTGTTTTTAGTCGTTTTGTCACATTTTTGTGGTGTTTCATCTGTTTTAAGTCGGTTCATCACGTTTTTGTGGTGTATTCGTCTGTTTTTAGTAATTTCATCACGTTTTTGTGATGTTTTCGTCTGTTTTTAGTTGTTTTTTTGTCATGTTTTTTAGTGTTTTCATCTGTTTTGAGGCGTTTCATCACGTTTCTGTGGTGTTTTCATCTGTTTTTAGTCGTTTTTGTGGTGTCTTGCGTCTGTTTTTAGTTGTTTCATCACGTTTTTGTGGTGTTTTCATCTGTTTTAAGTTGTTTCATCACATTTTTGTGGTGTTTTCATCTGCTTTGAGTCGTTTTGTCACGTTCTTGTGGTGTTTTCATCTGTTTTAGTCGTTTTTGTCACCTTTTCGCGTGTTTTCATCCGTTTTGTCATGTTTTTATGGTGTTTTCGTCTGTTTTTAGTCGTTTCATCACATTTTTGTGGTGTTTTCATCCGTTTTAAGTCGTTTCATAATGTTTTTGTGGAGTTTTGCGTCTGTTTTTAGTCGTTTTGTCATGTTTTTGTGGTGTTGTCTATTTTTAATCATTTTGTCACGTTTTAGTGGTGTCTTGCGTCATTTTTAAGTCGTTTCATCACATATTTGTGGTGTTTTCGTGTGTTTTTTGTCGTTTCATCACGTTTTTGTGGTGTTTTCGTCTGTTTTTAGCTGTTTTGACATGTTTTTGTGGTGTTTTCATCTGTTTTTAGGCGTTTCATCACGTTTTTGCGCTGTTTTCATCTGATTTTAGTCTCTTTGTCACATTTTTGTGGTGTCTTGCGTCTGTTTTTGGTCGTTTCATCACGTTTTTGTGGTGTGTTTCGTCTGTTTTTAGTTGTTTTATCACGTTTTTGTGGTGTTTTCATCTGTTTTTAGTCGTTTCATCATGTTTTTGTTGAGTTTTGCATCTGTTTTTAGTTGTTTCATCACGTTTTTGTGGTGTTTTCGTCTGTTTTTAGGAATTTCATCATGTTTTTCTGGAGTTTTGCGTCTGTTTTTAGTTGTTTTGTCATGTTCTTGTGGTGTTTTCTTCTGTTTTGAGATGTTTCATCACGTTTCTGTGGTGTTTTCATCTGTTTTTAGTCGTTTTTGTGGTGTCCTGCGTCTGTTTTTAGTTGTTTCAACTACTACTACTGTTTTCATCTGTTTTCATCTGTTTTCATCTGTTTTTAGGCGTTTCATCATGTTTTTGCGCTGTTTTCATCTGTTTTTAGTCTTTTTGTCACATTTTTGTGGTGTTTTCATCTGTTTTTAGTCATTTCATCATGTTTTTCTAAGGTTTTGCGTCTGTTTTTAGTTGTTTTGTCATGTTCTTGTGGTGTTTTTGTCTGTTTTTAGTCGTTTTTGTGGTGTCTTGTGTTTGTTTTTAGTCGTTTCATCACGTTTTTGTGGTGTGTTTCGTCTGTTTATAGTTGTTTTATCACGTTTTTGTGGTGTTTTCATCTGTTTTTAGTCATTTCATCATGTTTTTCTAAGGTTTTGCGTCTGTTTTTAGTTGTTTTGTCATGTTCTTGTGGTGTTTTCGTCTGTTTTTAGTCGTTTTGTCACATTTTTGTGGTGTTTTCATCTGTTTTAAGTCGGTTCATCACGTTTTTGTGGTGTATTCGTCTGTTTTTAGTAATTTCATCACGTTCGTCTGTTTTTAGTTGTTTTTTTGTCATGTTTTTTAGTGTTTTCATCTGTTTTGAGGTGTTTCATCACGTTTCTGTGGTGTTTTCATCTGTTTTTAGTCGTTTTTGTGGTGTCTTGCGTCTGTTTTTAGTTGTTTCATCACGTTTTTGTGGTGTTTTCATCTGTTTTAAGTTGTTTCATCACATTTTTGTGGTGTTTTCATCTGCTTTGAGTCGTTTTGTCACGTTCTTGTGGTGTTTTCATCTGTTTTAGTCGTTTTTGTCACCTTTTCGCGTGTTTTCATCCGTTTTGTCATGTTTTTATGGTGTTTTCGTCTGTTTTTAGTCGTTTCATCACATTTTTGTGGTGTTTTCATCTGTTTTAAGTCGTTTCATAATGTTTTTGTGGAGTTTTGCGTTTGTTTTTAGTCGATTTGTCATGTTTTTGTGGTGTTGTCTGTTTTTAATCATTTTGTCACGTTTTAGTGGTGTCTTGCGTCATTTTCAAGGCTTTTCATCACATATTTGTGGTGTTTTCGTGTGTTTTTAGTTGTTTTGTCATGTTTTTGTGGTGTTGTCATCTGTTTTTAGTTGTTTTGTCATGTTTTTGTGGTGTTTTCATCCGTTTTAAGTCGTTTTGTCATGTTTTTGTGGTGTTTTCGTCTGTTTTTAGTCGTTTTTGTGGTGTCTTGCGTCTGTTTTTAGTCGTTTCATCACGTTTTTGTGGTGTGTTTCGTCTGTTTTTAGTTGTTTTATCATATTTTTGTGGTGTTTTTCTCTGTTTTTAGTCGTTTTTCACGTTTTAGTGGTGTCTTGCGTCTTTTTTAAGTCGTTTCATCACAGATTTGTGGTGTTTTCGTGTGTTTTTTGTCGTTTCATCACGTTTTTGTGGTGTTTTTGTCTGTTTTTAGTTGTTTTGTCATGTTTTTGTGGTGTTTTCATCTGTTTTTAGGCGTTTCATCATGTTTTTGCGCTGTTTTCATCTGTTTTTAGTCTTTTTGTCACATTTTTGTGGTGTTTTCATCTGTTTTTAGTCGTTTTTGTGGTGTCTTGTGTTTGTTTTTAGTCGTTTCATCACGTTTTTGTGGTGTGTTTCGTCTGTTTATAGTTGTTTTATCACGTTTTTGTGGTGTTTTCATCTGTTTTTAGTCATTTCATCATGTTTTTCCAAGGTTTTGCGTCTGTTTTTAGTTGTTTTGTCATGTTCTTGTGGTGTTTTCGTCTGTTTTTAGTCGTTTTGTCACATTTTTGTGGTGTTTTCATCTGTTTTAAGTCGGTTCATCACGTTTTTGTGGTGTATTCTTCTGTTTTTAGTAATTTCATCACGTTTTTGTGATGTTTTCGTCTGTTTTTAGTTGTTTTTTGTCATGTTTTTTAGTGTTTTCATCTGTTTTGAGGCGTTTCATCACGTTTCTGTGGTGTTTTCATCTGTTTTTAGTCGTTTTTGTGGTGTTTTCATCTGTTTTTAGTCGTTTCATCATGTTTTTGTTGAGTTTTGCATCTGTTTTTAGTTGATTCATCACGTTTTTGTGGTGTTTTCGTCTGTTTTTAGGAATTTCATCATGTTTTTCTGGAGTTTTGCGTCTGTTTTTAGTTGTTTTGTCATGTTCTTGTGGTGTTTTCGTCTGTTTTTAGTCGTTTTGTCATATTTTCTGGGTGTTTTCATCTGTTTTAAGTCGGTTCATCACGTTTTTGTGGTGTTTTCGTCTGTTTTTAGGAATTTCATCACCTTTTTGTGATGTTTTCGTCTGTTTTAGTTGTTTTTTTGTCATGTTTGTAGTGTTTTCATCTGTTTTGAGGCGTTTCATCACGTTTCTGTGGTGTTTTCATCTGTTTTTATGGTGTCTTGCGTCTGTTTTTAGTCGTTTCATCACGTTTTTGTTGTGTGTTTCGTCTTTTTTTAGTTGTTTTATCATATTTTTGTGGTGTTTTTCTCTGTTTTTAAGTCATTTTTTCACATTTTTGTGGTGTTTTCATCTGTTTTTAGTCGTTTTTGTCACCTTTTCGAGTGTTTTCATCCGTTTTAAGTCGTTTTGTCATGTTTTTGTGGTGTTTTGCGTCTGTTTTTAGTCGTTTTGTCATGTTTTTGTGGTGTTGTCTGTTTTTAATCATTTTGTCACGTTTTAGTGTTGTCTTGCGTCATTTTCAAGTCGTTTCATCACATATTTGTGGTGTTTTGTTGTGTTTTTAGTTGTTTTGTCATGTTTTTGTGGTGTTTTCATCTGTTTTTAGTTGTTTTGTCATGTTTTTATGGTGTCTTGCGTCTGTTTTTAGTCGTTTCATCACGTTTTTGTTGTGTGTTTCGTCTTTTTTTAGTTGTTTTATCATATTTTTGTGGTGTTTTTCTCTGTTTTTAAGTCATTTTTTCACATTTTTGTGGTGTTTTCATCTGTTTTTAGTCGTTTTTGTCACCTTTTCGAGTGTTTTCATCCGTTTTAAGTCGTTTTGTCATGTTTTTGTGGAGTTTTGCGTCTGTTTTTAGTCGTTTTGTCATGTTTTTGTGGTGTTGTCTATTTTTAATCATTTTGTCACGTTTTAGTGGTGTCTTGCGTCATTTTTAAGTCGTTTCATCACATATTTGTGGTGTTTTCGTGTGTTTTTTGTCGTTTCATGTTTGTAGTGTTTTCATCTGTTTTGAGGCGTTTCATCACGTTTCTGTGGTGTTTTCATCTGTTTTTATGGTGTCTTGCGTCTGTTTTTAGTCGTTTCATCACGTTTTTGTTGTGTGTTTCGTCTTTTTTTAGTTGTTTTATCATATTTTTGTGGTGTTTTTCTCTGTTTTTAAGTCATTTTTTCACATTTTTGTGGTGTTTTCATCTGTTTTTAGTCGTTTTTGTCACCTTTTTGAGTGTTTTCATCCGTTTTAAGTCGTTTTGTCATGTTTTTGTGGTGTTTTGCGTCTGTTTTTAGTCGTTTTGTCATGTTTTTGTGGTGTTGTCTGTTTTTAATCATTTTGTCACGTTTTAGTGTTGTCTTGCGTCATTTTTAAGTCGTTTCATCACATATTTGTGGTGTTTTCGTGTGTTTTTTGTCGTTTCATCACGTTTTTGTGGTTTTTTCATCTGTTTTTAGTTGTTTTGTCATGTTTTTGTGGTGTTTTCGTCTGTTTTTAGTCGTTTCATCACGTTTTTGTGGTGTTTTCATTTGTTTTAAGTCGTTTCATGATGTTTTTGTGGAGTTTTGCATCTGTTTTTAGTCGTTTTGTCATGTTTATTTGGTGTTGTCTGTTTTTAATCATTTTGTCACGTTTTAGTGGTGTCTTGCGTCATTTTTAAGTCGTTTCATCACATATTTGTGGTGTTTTCGTGTGTTTTTTGTCGTTTCATCACGTTTTTGTGGTGTTTTCGTCTGTTTTTAGTTGTTTTGTCATGTTTTTGTGGTGTTTTCATCTGTTTTTAGTTATTTCATCACGTTTTTGTGATGTTTTCGTCTGTTTTTAGTTGATTTTTTGTCGTGTTTTTTACTGTTTTCCTCTGTTTTGAGGCGTTTCATCACATTTCTGTGGTGTTTTCATCTGTTTTTAGTCGTTTTTGTAGTGTCTTGCGTCTGTTTTCAGTTGTTTCATCACGTTTTTGTGGTGTGTTTCGTCTGTTTTTGTTTTTTTTATCATATTTTTGTGGTGTTTTCATCTGTTTTTAGTCGTTTTTTCACAATTTTGTGGTGTTTTCATCTGTTTTTAGTCGTTTTTGTCACCTTTTCGAGGTGTTTTCATTCGTTTTTATTTGTTTTTTCATGTTTTTATGGTGTTTTCGTCTGTTTTTAGTTCTTTCATCACGTTTTTGTGGTGTTTTCATCTGTTTTAAGTCGTTTCATAATGTTTTTGTGGAGTTTTGCGTCTGTTTTTAGTGGTTTTGTCATGTTTTTGTGGTGTTGTCTGTTTTTAATCATTTTGTCACGTTTTAGTGGTGTCTTGCGTCAATTTTAAGTTGTTTCATCACATATTTGTGGTGTTTTCGTGTGTTTTTTGTTGTTCCATCACGTTTTTGTGGTGTTTTTGTCTGTTTTTAGTTGTTTTGTCATGTTTTTGTGGTGTTTTCATCTGTTTTTAGGCGTTTCATCATGTTTTTGCGCTGTTTTCATCTGTTTTTAGTCTTTTTGTCACATTTTTGTGGTGTTTTCATCTGTTTTTAGTCGTTTTTGTGGTGTCTTGTGTTTGTTTTTAGTCGTTTCATCACGTTTTTGTGGTGTGTTTTGTCTGTTTATAGTTGTTTTATCACGTTTTTGTGGTGTTTTCATCTGTTTTTAGTCATTTCATCATGTTTTTCTAAGGTTTTGCGTCTGTTTTTAGTTGTTTTGTCATGTTCTTGTGGTGTTTTCGTCTGTTTTTAGTCGTTTTGTCACATTTTTGTGGTGTTTTCATCTGTTTTAAGTCGGTTCATCACGTTTTTGTGGTGTATTCGTCTGTTTTTAGTAATTTCATCACGTTTTTGTGATGTTTTCGTCTGTTTTTAGTTGTTTTTTTGTCATGTTTTTTAGTGTTTTCATCTGTTTTTAGTCGTTTTTGTGGTGTCTTGCGTCTGTTTTAAGTTGTTTCATCACATTTTTGTGGTGTTTTCATCTGCTTTGAGTCGTTTTGTCACGTTCTTGTGGTGTTTTCATCTGTTTTAGTCGTTTTTGTCACCTTTTCGCGTGTTTTCATCCGTTTTGTCATGTTTTTATGGTGTTTTCGTCTGTTTTTAGTCGTTTCATCACATTTTTGTGGTGTTTTCATCTGTTTTAAGTCGTTTCATAATGTTTTTGTGGAGTTTTGCGTCTGTTTTTAGTCGTTTTGTCATGTTTTTGTGGTGTTGTCTGTTTTTAATCATTTTGTCACGTTTTAGTGGTGTCTTGCGTCATTTTTAAGTCGTTTCATCACATATTTGTGGTGTTTTCGTGTGTTTTTTGTCGTTTCATCACGTTTTTGTGGTGTCTTGCGTCTGTTTTAAGTTGTTTCATCACATTTTTGTGGTGTTTTCATCTGCTTTGAGTCGTTTTGTCACGTTCTTGTGGTGTTTTCATCTGTTTTAGTCGTTTTTGTCACCTTTTCGCGTGTTTTCATCCGTTTTGTCATGTTTTTATGGTGTTTTCGTCTGTTTTTAGTCGTTTCATCACATTTTTGTGGTGTTTTCATCTGTTTTAAGTCGTTTCATAATGTTTTTGTGGAGTTTTGCGTCTGTTTTTAGTCGTTTTGTCATGTTTTTGTGGTGTTGTCTGTTTTTAATCATTTTGTCACGTTTTAGTGGTGTCTTGCGTCATTTTTAAGTCGTTTCATCACATATTTGTGGTGTTTTCGTGTGTTTTTTGTCGTTTCATCACGTTTTTGTGGTGTTTTCGTCTGTTTTTAGCTGTTTTGACATGTTTTGTGTTGTTTTCATCCGTTTTTAGTCGTTTTTGTAGTGTTTTGCGTCTGTTTTTAGTCGTTTTGTCATGTTTTTGTGGTGTTGTCTGTTTTTAATCATTTTGTCACGTTTTAGTGTTGTCTTGCGTCATTTTCAAGTCGTTTCATCACATATTTGTGGTGTTTTGTTGTGTTTTTAGTTGTTTTGTCATGTTTTTGTGGTGTTTTCATCTGTTTTTAGTTGTTTTGTCATGTTTTTGTGGTGTTTTCATCCGTTTTTAGTCGTTTTGTCATGTTTTTGTGGTGTTTTCGTCTGTTTTTAGTTCTTTCATCACGTTTTTGTGGTGTTTTCATCTGTTTTAAGTCGTTTCATAATGTTTTTGTGGAGTTTTGCGTCTGTTTTTAGTGGTTTTGTCATGTTTTTGTGGTGTTGTCTGTTTTTAATCATTTTGTCACGTTTTAGTGGTGTCTTGCGTCAATTTTAAGTCGTTTCATCACATATTTGTGGTGTTTTCGTGTATTTTTTGTTGTTCCATCACGTTTTTGTGGTGTTTTTGTCTGTTTTTAGTTGTTTTGTCATGTTTTTGTGGTGTTTTCATCTGTTTTTAGGCGTTTCATCATGTTTTTGCGCTGTTTTCATCTGTTTTTAGTCTTTTTGTCACATTTTTGTGGTGTTTTCATCTGTTTTTAGTCGTTTTTGTGGTGTCTTGTGTTTGTTTTTAGTCGTTTCATCACGTTTTTGTGGTGTGTTTCGTCTGTTTATAGTTGTTTTATCACGTTTTTTGTGGTGTTTTCATCTGTTTTTAGTCATTTCATCATGTTTTTCTAAGGTTTTGCGTCTGTTTTTAGTTGTTTTGTCATGTTCTTGTGGTGTTTTCGTCTGTTTTTAGTCGTTTTGTCACATTTTTGTGGTGTTTTCATCTGTTTTAAGTCGGTTCATCACGTTTTTGTGGTGTATTCGTCTGTTTTTAGTAATTTCATCACGTTTTTGTGATGTTTTCGTCTGTTTTTAGTTGTTTTTTTTTCATGTTTTTTATTGTTTTCATCTGTTTTGAGGCGTTTCATCACGTTTCTGTGGTGTATTCGTCTGTTTTTAGTAATTTCATCACGTTTTTGTGGTGTTTTCGTCTGTTTTTAGTTGTTTTGTCATGTTTTTGTGGTGTTTTCATCTGTTTTTAGTTATTTCAGCACGTTTTTGTGATGTTTTCGTCTGTTTTTAGTTGATTTTTTGTCATGTTTTTTACTGTTTTCCTCTGTTTTGAGGCGTTTCATCACATTTCTGTGGTGTTTTCATCTGTTTTTAGTCGTTTTTGTAGTGTCTTGCGTCTGTTTTCAGTTGTTTCATCACGTTTTTGTGGTGTGTTTCGTCTGTTTTTTTTTTTTATCATATTTTTGTGGTTTTTTTATCTGTTTTTAGTCGTTTTTTCACAATTTTGTGGTGTTTTCATCTGTTTTTAGTCGTTTTTGTCACCTTTTCGAGGTGTTTTCATTCGTTTTTATTTGTTTTTTCATGTTTTTGTGGTGTGTTTCGTCTGTTTTGTAGTTGTTTTATCAAGTTTTTGTGGTGTTTTCATCTGTTTTTAGTTGTTTCATCACGATTTTGTGGAGTTTTGTGTCTGTTTTTAGTTGTTTTGTCATGTTTTTGTAGTGTTTTCATCCGTTTTTAGTCGTTTTGTCATGTTTTTGTGGTGTTTTGCGTCTGTTTTTAGTTCTTTCATCACGTTTTTGTGGTGTTTTCATCTGTTTTAAGTCGTTTCATAATGTTTTTGTGGAGTTTTGCGTCTGTTTTTAGTGGTTTTGTCATGTTTTTGTGGTGTTGTCTGTTTTTAATCATTTTGTCACGTTTTAGTGGTGTCTTGCGTCAATTTTAAGTCGTTTCATCACATATTTGTGGTGTTTTCGTGTGTTTTTTGTTGTTCCATCACGTTTTTGTGGTGTTTTTGTCTGTTTTTAGTTGTTTTGTCATGTTTTTGTGGTGTTTTCATCTTTTTTTAGGCGTTTCATCATGTTTTTGCGCTGTTTTCATCTGTTTTTAGTCTTTTTGTCACATTTTTGTGGTGTTTTCATCTGTTTTTAGTCGTTTTTGTGGTGTCTTGTGTTTGTTTTTAGTCGTTTCATCACGTTTTTGTGGTGTGTTTCGTCTGTTTATAGTTGTTTTATCACGTTTTTGTGGTGTTTTCATCTGTTTTTAGTCATTTCATCATGTTTTTCTAAGGTTTTGCGTCTGTTTTTAGTTGTTTTGTCATGTTCTTGTGGTGTTTTCGTCTGTTTTTAGTCGTTTTATCACATTTTTGTGGTGTTTTCATCTGTTTTAAGTCGGTTCATCACGTTTTTGTGGTGTATTCGTCTGTTTTTAGTAATTTCATCACGTTTTTGTGATGTTTTCGTCTGTTTTTAGTTGTTTTTTTGTCATGTTTTTTAGTGTTTTCATCTGTTTTGAGGCGTTTCATCACGTTTCTGTGGTGTATTCGTCTGTTTTTAGTAATTTCATCACGTTTTTGTGATGTTTTCGTCTGTTTTTAGTTGTTTTTTTGTCATGTTTTTTAGTGTTTTTATCTGTTTTAAGTCGTTTCATAATGTTTTTGTGGAGTTTTGCTTCTGTTTTTAGTCGTTTTGTCATGTTTTTTTGGTGTTGTCTGTTTTTAATCATTTTGTCACGTTTTAGTGGTGTCTTGCGTCATTTTTAAGTCGTTTCATCACATATTTGTGGTGTTTTCGTGTGTTTTTTGTCGTTTCATCACGTTTTTGTGGTGTTTTCGTCTGTTTTTAGTTGTTTTGTCATGTTTTTGTGGTGTTTTCATCTGTTTTTAGTCATTTCATCACGTTTTTGTGATGTTTTCGTCTGTTTTTAGTTGATTTTTTGTCATGTTTTTTAGTGTTTTCCTCTGTTTTGAGGCGTTTCATCACATTTCTGTGGTGTTTTCATCTGTTTTTAGTCGTTTTTGTAGTGTCTTGCGTCTGTTTTCAGTTGTTTCATCACGTTTTTGTGGTGTGTTTCGTCTGTTTTTGGTTTTTTTATCATATTTTTGTGGTGTTTTCATCTGTTTTTAGTCGTTTTTTCACAATTTTGTGGTGTTTTCATCTGTTTTTAGTCGTTTTTGTCACCTTTTCGAGGTGTTTTCATTCGTTTTTATTTGTTTTTTCATGTTTTTGTGGTGTTTTCGTCTGTTTTTAGTTCTTTCATCACGTTTTTGTGGTGTTTTTGTCTGTTTTTAGTTGTTTTGTCATGTTTTTGTGGTGTTTTCATCTGTTTTTAGGCGTTTCATCATGTTTTTGTGGTGTGTTTCGTCTGTTTATAGTTGTTTTATCACGATTTTATGGTGTTTTCATCTGTTTTTAGTCATTTCATCATGTTTTTCTAAGGTTTTGCGTCTGTTTTTAGTTGTTTTGTCATGTTCTTGTGGTGTTTTCGTCTGTTTTTAGTCGTTTTGTCACATTTTTGTGGTGTTTTCATCTGTTTTAAGTCGGTTCATCACGTTTTTGTGGTGTATTCGTCTGTTTTTAGTAATTTCATCACGTTTTTGTGATGTTTTCGTCTGTTTTTAGTTGTTTTTTTGTCATGTTTTTTAGTGTTTTCATCTGTTTTTAGTCGTTTTTGTGGTGTCTTGCGTCTGTTTTAAGTTGTTTCATCACATTTTTGTGGTGTTTTCATCTGTTTTTAGTTGTTTCATCACATTTTTGTGGTGTTTTCATCTGTTTTAAGTCGTTTCATCACGTTATTGTGGTGTTTTCATCTGTTTTTAGTCGTTTTTTCAAGTTTTTGTGGTGTTTTCATCTGTTTTTAGTCGTTTTTGTCACCTTTTCGAGGTGTTTTCATCCGTTTTTATTTGTTTTTTCATGTTTTTGTGGTGTGTTTCGTCTGTTTTGTAGTTGTTTTATCAAGTTTTTGTGGTGTTTTCATCTGTTTTTAGTTGTTTCATCACGATTTTGTGGAGTTTTGTGTCTGTTTTTAGTCGTTTTGTCATGTTTTTGTTGAGCTTTCCGTCTGTTTTTAGTTTTGTCATCACGTTTTTGTGGTGTTTTCATCTGTTTTAAGTCGTTTCATAATGTTTTTGTGGAGTTTTGCTTCTGTTTTTAGTCGTTTTGTCATGTTTTTTTGGTGTTGTCTGTTTTTAATCATCTGTTTTTAGTCGTTTTTGTAGTGTCTTGCGTCTGTTTTCAGTTGTTTCATCACGTTTTTGTGGTGTGTTTCGTCTGTTTTTGGTTTTTTTATCATATTTTTGTGGTGTTTTCATCTGTTTTTAGTCGTTTTTGTCACCTTTTCGAGGTGTTTTCATTCGTTTTTTATTTGTTTTTTCATGTTTTTGTGGTGTTTTCTTCTGTTTTTAGTTCTTTAATCACGTTTTTGTGGTGTTTTTGTCTGTTTTTAGTTGTTTTGTCATGTTTTTGTGGTGTTTTCATCTGTTTTTAGGCGTTTCATCATGTTTTTGCGCTGTTTTCATCTGTTTTTAGTCTTTTTGTCACATTTCTGTGGTGTTTTCATCTGTTTTTAGTCGTTTTTGTGGTGTCTTGTGTTTGTTTTTAGTCGTTTCATCACGTTTTTGTGGTGTGTTTCGTCTGTTTATAGTTGTTTTATCACGATTTTGTGGTGTTTTCATCTGTTTTTAGTCATTTCATCATGTTTTTCTAAGGTTTTGCGTCTGTTTTTAGTCGTTTTGTCACATTTTTGTGGTGTTTTCATCTGTTTTAAGTCGGTTCATCACGTTTTTGTGGTGTATTCGTCTGTTTTTAGTAATTTCATCACGTTTTTGTGATGTTTTCGTCTGTTTTTAGTTGTTTTTTTATCATGTTTTTTAGTGTTTTCATCTGTTTTGAGGCGTTTCATCACGTTTCTGTGGTGTTTTCATCTGTTTTTAGTCGTTTTTGTGGTGTCTTGCGTCTGTTTTTAGTTGTTTCATCACGTTTTTGTGGTGTTTTCATCTGTTTTAAGTTGTTTCATCACATTTTTGTGGTGTTTTCATCTGCTTTGAGTCGTTTTGTCACGTTCTTGTGGTGTTTTCATCTGTTTTAGTCGTTTTTGTCACCTTTTCGCGTGTTTTCATCCGTTTTGTCATGTTTTTATGGTGTTTTCGTCTGTTTTTAGTCGTTTCATCACATTTTTGTGGTGTTTTCATCTGTTTTAAGTCGTTTCATAATGTTTTTGTGGAGTTTTGCGTCTGTTTTTAGTCGTTTTGTCATATTTTTGTGGTTTTGTCTGTTTTTAATCATTTTGTCACGTTTTAGTGGTGTCTTGCGTCATTTTTAAGTCGTTTCATCACATATTTGTGGTGTTTTCGTGTGTTTTTTGTCGTTTCATCAAGTTTTTGTGGTGTTTTCGTCTGTTTTTAGTTGTTTTGTCATGTTTTTGTGGTGTTTTCATCTGTTTTTAGTCATTTCATCACGTTTTTGTGATGTTTTCGTCTGTTTTTAGTTGATTTTTTGTCATGTTTTTTAGTGTTTTTCTCTGTTTTGAGGCGTTTCATCACATTTCTGTGGTGTTTTCATCTGTTTTTAGTCGTTTTTGTAGTGTCTTGCGTCTGTTTTCAGTTGTTTCATCACGTTTTTGTGGTGTGTTTCGTCTGTTTTTGTTTTTTTTATCATATTTTTGTGGTGTTTTCATCTGTTTTTAGTCGTTTTTGTCACCTTTTCGAGGTGTTTTCATTCGTTTTTATTTGTTTTTTCATGTTTTTGTGGTGTTTTCTTCTGTTTTTAGTTCTTTCATCACGTTTTTGTGGTGTTTTTGTCTGTTTTTAGTTGTTTTGTCATGTTTTTGTGGTGTTTTCATCTGTTTTTAGGCGTTTCATCATGTTTTTGCGCTGTTTTCATCTGTTTTTAGTCTTTTTGTCACATTTCTGTGGTGTTTTCATCTGTTTTTAGTCGTTTTTGTGGTGTCTTGTGTTTGTTTTTAGTCGTTTCATCACGTTTTTGTGGTGTGTTTCGTCTGTTTATAGTTGTTTTATCACGATTTTGTGGTGTTTTCATCTGTTTTTAGTCATTTCATCATGTTTTTCTAAGGTTTTGCGTCTGTTTTTAGTCGTTTTGTCACATTTTTGTGGTGTTTTCATCTGTTTTAAGTCGGTTCATCACGTTTTTGTGGTGTATTCGTCTGTTTTTAGTAATTTCATCACGTTTTTGTGATGTTTTCGTCAGTCTTTAGTTGTTTTTTTATCATGTTTTTTAGTGTTTTCATCTGTTTTGAGGCGTTTCATCACGTTTCTGTGGTGTTTTCATCTGTTTTTAGTCGTTTTTGTGGTGTCTTGCGTCTGTTTTTAGTTGTTTCATCACGTTTTTGTGGTGTTTTCATCTGTTTTAAGTTGTTTCATCACATTTTTGTGGTGTTTTCATCTGCTTTGAGTCGTTTTGTCACGTTCTTGTGGTGTTTTCATCTGTTTTAGTCGTTTTTGTCACCTTTTCGCGTGTTTTCATCCGTTTTGTCATGTTTTTATGGTGTTTTCGTCTGTTTTTAGTCGTTTTATCACATTTTTGTGGTGTTTTCATCTGTTTTAAGTCGTTTCATAATGTTTTTGTGGAGTTTTGCGTCTGTTTTTAGTCGTTTTGTCATATTTTTGTGGTGTTGTCTGTTTTTAATCATTTTGTCACGTTTTAGTGGTGTCTTGCGTCATTTTTAAGTCGTTTCATCACATATTTGTGGTGTTTTCGTGTGTTTTTTGTCGTTTCATCAAGTTTTTGTGGTGTTTTCGTCTGTTTTTAGCTGTTTTGACATGTTTTGTGGTGTTTTCATCCGTTTTTAGTCGTTTTTGTAGTGTCTTGCGTCTGTTTTTAGTTGTTTTATCACGTTTTTGTGGTGTTTTCATCTGTTTTAAGTCGTTTCATCACGTTATTGTGGTGTTTTCATCAGTTTTTAGTCGTTTTTTCAAGTTTTTGTGGTGTTTTCATCTTTTTTTAGTCGTTTTTGTCACCTTTTCGAGGTGTTTTCATCCGTTTTTATTTGTTTTTCATGTTTTTGTGGTGTGTTTCGTCTGTTTTGTAGTTGTTTTATCAAGTTTTTGTGGTGTTTTCATCTGTTTTTAGTTGTTTCATCACGATTTTGTGGAGTTTTGTGTCTGTTTTTAGTCGTTTTGTCATGTTTTTGTTGAGCTTTCCGTCTGTTTTTAGTTTTTTCATCACGTTTTTGTGGTGTTTTCATCTGTTTTAAGTCGTTTCATAATGTTTTTGTGGAGTTTTGCTTCTTTTTTTAGTCGTTTTGTCATGTTTTTTTGGTGTTGTCTGTTTTTAATTATTTTGTCACGTTTTAGTGGTGTCTTGCGTCAATTTTAAGTCGTTTCATCACATATTTGTGGTGTTTTCATGTGTTTTTTGTCGTTTCATCACGTTTTTGTGGTGTTTTCGTCTGTTTTTAGCTGTTTTGACATGTTTTTGTGGTGTTTTCATCTGTTTTTAGGCGTTTCATCACGTTTTTGCGCTGTTTTCATCTGATTTTAGTCTCTTTGTCACATTTTTGTGGTGTCTTGCGTCTGTTTTTGGTCGTTTCATCACGTTTTTGTGGTGTGTTTCGTCTGTTTTTAGTTGTTTTATCACGTTTTTGTGGTGTTTTCATCTGTTTTTAGTCGTTTCATCATGTTTTTGTTGAGTTTTGCATCTGTTTTTAGTTGTTTCATCACGTTTTTGTGGTGTTTTCGTCTGTTTTTAGTAATTTCATCATGTTTTTCTGGAGTTTTGCGTCTGTTTTTAGTTGTTTTGTCATGTTCTTGTGGTGTTTTCGTATGTTTTTAGTCGTTTTTGTGGTGTCTTGTGTTTGTTTTTAGTCTTTTCATCACGTTTTTGTGGTGTGTTTCGTCTGTTTATAGTTGTTTTATCACGATTTTGTGGTGTTTTCATCTGTTTTTAGTCATTTCATCATGTTTTTCTAAGGTTTTGCGTCTGTTTTTAGTCGTTTTGTCACATTTTTGTGGTGTTTTCATCTGTTTTAAGTCGGTTCATCACGTTTTTGTGGTGTATTCGTCTGTTTTTAGTAATTTCATCACGTTTTTGTGATGTTTTCGTCAGTCTTTAGTTGTTTTTTTATCATGTTTTTTAGTGTTTTCATCTGTTTTGAGGCGTTTCATCACGTTTCTGTGGTGTTTTCATCTGTTTTTAGTCGTTTTTGTGGTGTCTTGCGTCTGTTTTTAGTTGTTTCATCACGTTTTTGTGGTGTTTTCATCTGTTTTAAGTTGTTTCATCACATTTTTGTGGTGTTTTCATCTGCTTTGAGTCGTTTTGTCACGTTCTTGTGGTGTTTTCATCTGTTTTAGTCGTTTTTGTCACCTTTTCGCGTGTTTTCATCCGTTTTGTCATGTTTTTATGGTGTTTTCGTCTGTTTTTAGTCGTTTTATCACATTTTTGTGGTGTTTTCATCTGTTTTAAGTCGTTTCATAATGTTTTTGTGGAGTTTTGCGTCTGTTTTTAGTCGTTTTGTCATATTTTTGTGGTGTTGTCTGTTTTTAATCATTTTGTCACGTTTTAGTGGTGTCTTGCGTCATTTTTAAGTCGTTTCATCACATATTTGTGGTGTTTTCGTGTGTTTTTTGTCGTTTCATCAAGTTTTTGTGGTGTTTTCGTCTGTTTTTAGCTGTTTTGACATGTTTTGTGGTGTTTTCATCCGTTTTTAGTCGTTTTTGTAGTGTCTTGCGTCTGTTTTTAGTTGTTTTATCACGTTTTTGTGGTGTTTTCATCTGTTTTAAGTCGTTTCATCACGTTATTGTGGTGTTTTCATCTGTTTTTAGTCGTTTTTTCAAGTTTTTGTGATGTTTTCATCTTTTTTTAGTCGTTTTTGTCACCTTTTCGAGGTGTTTTCATCCGTTTTTATTTGTTTTTCATGTTTTTGTGGTGTGTTTCGTCTGTTTTGTAGTTGTTTTATCAAGTTTTTGTGGTGTTTTCATCTGTTTTTAGTTGTTTCATCACGATTTTGTGGAGTTTTGTGTCTGTTTTTAGTCGTTTTGTCATGTTTTTGTTGAGCTTTCCGTCTGTTTTTAGTTTTTTCATCACGTTTTTGTGGTGTTTTCATCTGTTTTAAGTCGTTTCATAATGTTTTTGTGGAGTTTTGCTTCTTTTTTTAGTCGTTTTGTCATGTTTTTTTGGTGTTGTCTGTTTTTAATTATTTTGTCACGTTTTAGTGGTGTCTTGCGTCAATTTTAAGTCGTTTCATCACATATTTGTGGTGTTTTCATGTGTTTTTTGTCGTTTCATCACGTTTTTGTGGTGTTTTCGTCTGTTTTTAGCTGTTTTGACATGTTTTTGTGGTGTTTTCATCTGTTTTTAGGCGTTTCATCACGTTTTTGCGCTGTTTTCATCTGATTTTAGTCTCTTTGTCACATTTTTGTGGTGTCTTGCGTCTGTTTTTGGTCGTTTCATCACGTTTTTGTGGTGTGTTTCGTCTGTTTTTAGTTGTTTTATCACGTTTTTGTGGTGTTTTCATCTGTTTTTAGTCGTTTCATCATGTTTTTGTTGAGTTTTGCATCTGTTTTTAGTTGTTTCATCACGTTTTTGTGGTGTTTTCGTCTGTTTTTAGTAATTTCATCATGTTTTTCTGGAGTTTTGCGTCTGTTTTTAGTTGTTTTGTCATGTTCTTGTGGTGTTTTCGTATGTTTTTAGTCGTTTTGTCGCATTTTCTGGGTGTTTTCATCTGTTTTAAGTCGGTTCATCACGTTTTTGTGGTGTTTTCGTCTGTTTTTAGGAATCTCATCACCTTTTTGTGATGTTTTCGTCTGTTTTTAGTTGTTTTTTTTGTCATGTTTTTAGTGTTTTCATCTGTTTTGAGGTGTTTCATCACGTTTCTGTGGTGTTTTCATCTGTTTTTAGTCGTTTTTGTGGTGTCTTGCGTCTGTTTTTAGTTGTTTCAACTACTACTACTGTTTTCATCTGTTTTCATCTGTTTTCATCTGTTTTTAGGCGTTTCATCATGTTTTTGCGCTGTTTTCATCTGTTTTTAGTCTTTTTGTCACATTTTTGTGGTGTTTTCATCTGTTTTTAGTCGTTTTTGTGGTGTCTTGTGTTTGTTTTTAGTCGTTTCATCACGTTTTTGTGGTGTGTTTCGTCTGTTTATAGTTGTTTTATCACGTTTTTGTGGTGTTTTCATCTGTTTTTAGTCATTTCATCATGTTTTTCTAAGGTTTTGCGTCTGTTTTTAGTTGTTTTGTCATGTTCTTGTGGTGTTTTCGTCTGTTTTTAGTCGTTTTGTCACATTTTTGTGGTGTTTTCATCTGTTTTAAGTCGGTTCATCACGTTTTTGTGGTGTATTCGTCAGTTTTTAGTAATTTCATCACGTTTTTGTGATGTTTTCGTCTGTTTTTAGTTGTTTTTTTGTCATGTTTTTTAGTGTTTTCATCTGTTTTGAGGCGTTTCATCACGTTTCTGTGGTGTTTTCATCTGTTTTTAGTCGTTTTTGTGGTGTCTTGCGTCTGTTTTTAGTTGTTTCATCACGTTTTTGTGGTGTTTTCATCTGTTTTAAGTTGTTTCATCACATTTTTGTGGTGTTTTCATCTGCTTTGAGTCGTTTTGTCACGTTCTTGTGGTGTTTTCATCTGTTTTAGTCGTTTTTGTCACCTTTTCGCGTGTTTTCATCCGTTTTGTCATGTTTTTATGGTGTTTTCGTCCGTTTTTAGTCATTTCATCACATTTTTGTGGTGTTTTCATCTGTTTTAAGTCGTTTCATAATGTTTTTGTGGAGTTTTGCGTCTGTTTTTAGTCGTTTTGTCATGTTTTTGTGGTGTTGTCTGTTTTTAATCATTTTTCACGTTTTAGTGGTGTCTTGCGTCTTTTTTAAGTCGTTTCATCACATATTTGTGGTGTTTTCGTGTGTTTTTTGTCGTTTCATCACGTTTTTGTGGTGTTTTCGTCTGTTTTTAGCTGTTTTGACATGTTTTGTGGTGTTTTCATCCGTTTTTAGTCGTTTTTGTAGTGTCTTGCGTCTGTTTTTAGTTGTTTCATCACGTTTTTGTGGTGTTTTCATCTGTTTTAAGTCGTTTCATCACGTTATTGTGGTGTTTTCATCTGTTTTTAGTCGTTTTTGTCACCTTTCTCGAGGTGTTTTCATCTGTTTTTATTTGTTTTTTCATGTTTTTGTGGTGTGTTTCGTCTGTTTTGTAGTTGTTTTATCAAGTTTTTGTGGTGTTTTCATCTGTTTTTAGTTGTTTCATCACGATTTTGTGGAGTTTTGTGTCTGTTTTTAGTCGTTTTGTCATGTTTTTGTTGAGCTTTCCGTCTGTTTTTAGTTTTTTCATCACGTTTTTGTAGTGTTTTCGTCTGTTTATAGTTGTTTTATCACGTTTTTGTGGAGTTTTGCTTCTGTTTTTAGTCGTTTTGTCATGTTTTTTTGGTGTTGTCTGTTTTTAATTATTTTGTCACGTTTTAGTGGTGTCTTGCGTCAATTTTAAGTCGTTTCATCACATATTTGTGGTGTTTTCATGTGTTTTTTGTCGTTTCATCACGTTTTTGTGGTGTTTTCGTCTGTTTTTAGCTGTTTTGACATGTTTTTGTGGTGTTTTCATCTGTTTTTAGGCGTTTCATCACGTTTTTGCGCTGTATTCATCTGATTTTAGTCTCTTTGTCACATTTTTGTGGTGTCTTGCGTCTGTTTTTGGTCGTTTCATCATGTTTTTGTAGTGTTTTCATCTGTTTTTAGTCGTTTCATCATGTTTTTGTTGAGTTTTGCATCTGTTTTTAGTTGTTTCATCACGTTGTTGTGGTGTTTTGGTCTGTTTTTAGGAATTTCATCATGTTTTTCTGGAGTTTTGCGTCTGTTTTTAGTTGTTTTGTCATGTTCTTGTGGTGTTTTCGTATGTTTTTAGTCGATTTGTCACATTTTCTGGGTGTTTTCATCTGTTTTAAGTCGGTTCATCACGTTTTTGTGGTGTTTTCGTCTGTTTTTAGGAATCTCATCACCTTTTTGTGATGTTTTCGTCTGTTTTTAGTTGTTTTTTTTGTCATGTTTTTAGTGTTTTCATCTGTTTTGAGGCGTTTCATCACGTTTTTGTGGTGTTTTCATCTGTTTTTAGTCGTTTTTGTGGTGTCTTGCGTCTGTTTTTAGTTGTTTCAACTACTACTACTGTTTTCATCTGTTTTCATCTGTTTTCATCTGTTTTTAGGCGTTTCATCATGTTTTTGCGCTGTTTTCATCTGTTTTTAGTCTTTTTGTCACATTTTTGTGGTGTTTTCATCTGTTTTTAGTCGTTTTTGTGGTGTCTTGTGTTTGTTTTTAGTCGTTTCATCACGTTTTTGTGGTGTGTTTCGTCTGTTTATAGTTGTTTTATCACGTTTTTGTGGTGTTTTCATCTGTTTTTAGTCATTTCATCATGTTTTTCTAAGGTTTTGCGTCTGTTTTTAGTTGTTTTGTCATGTTCTTGTGGTGTTTTCGTCTGTTTTTAGTCGTTTTGTCACATTTTTGTGGTGTTTTCATCTGTTTTAAGTCGGTTCATCACGTTTTTGTGGTGTTTTCGTCTGTTTTTAGTAATTTCATCACGTTTTTGTGATGTTTTCGTCTGTTTTTAGTTGTTTTTTTGTCATGTTTTTTAGTGTTTTCATCTGTTTTGAGGCGTTTCATCACGTTTCTGTGGTGTTTTCATCTGTTTTTAGTCGTTTTTGTGGTGTCTTGCGTCTGTTTTTAGTTGTTTCAACTACTACTACTGTTTTCATCTGTTTTCATCTGTTTTCATCTGTTTTTAGGCGTTTCATCATGTTTTTGCGCTGTTTTCATCTGTTTTTAGTCTTTTTGTCACATTTTTGTGGTGTTTTCATCTGTTTTTAGTCGTTTTTGTGGTGTCTTGTGTTTGTTTTTAGTCGTTTCATCACGTTTTTGTGGTGTGTTTCGTCTGTTTATAGTTGTTTTATCACGTTTTTGTGGTGTTTTCATCTGTTTTTAGTCATTTCATCATGTTTTTCTAAGGTTTTGCGTCTGTTTTTAGTTGTTTTGTCATGTTCTTGTGGTGTTTTCGTCTGTTTTTAGTCGTTTTGTCACATTTTTGTGGTGTTTTCATCTGTTTTAAGTCGGTTCATCACGTTTTTGTGGTGTATTCGTCTGTTTTTAGTAATTTCATCACGTTTTTGTGATGTTTTCGTCTGTTTTTAGTTGTTTTTTTGTCATGTTTTTTAGTGTTTTCATCTGTTTTGAGGCGTTTCATCACGTTTCTGTGGTGTTTTCATCTGTTTTTAGTCGTTTTTGTGGTGTCTTGCGTCTGTTTTTAGTTGTTTCATCACGTTTTTGTGGTGTTTTCATCTGTTTTAAGTTGTTTCATCACATTTTTGTGGTGTTTTCATCTGCTTTGAGTCGTTTTGTCACGTTCTTGTGGTGTTTTCATCTGTTTTAGTCGTTTTTGTCACCTTTTCGCGTGTTTTCATCCGTTTTGTCATGTTTTTATGGTGTTTTCGTCCGTTTTTAGTCGTTTCATCACATTTTTGTGGTGTTTTCATCTGTTTTAAGTCGTTTCATAATGTTTTTGTGGAGTTTTGCGTCTGTTTTTAGTCGTTTTGTCATGTTTTTGTGGTGTTGTCTGTTTTTAATCATTTTTCACGTTTTAGTGGTGTCTTGCGTCTTTTTTAAGTCGTTTCATCACATATTTGTGGTGTTTTCGTGTGTTTTTTGTCGTTTCATCACGTTTTTGTGGTGTTTTCGTCTGTTTTTAGCTGTTTTGACATGTTTTGTGGTGTTTTCATCCGTTTTTAGTCGTTTTTGTAGTGTCTTGCGTCTGTTTTTAGTTGTTTCATCACGTTTTTGCGCTGTTTTCATCTGATTTTAGTCTCTTTGTCACATTTTTGTGGTGTCTTGCGTCTGTTTTTGGTCGTTTCATCACGTTTTTGTGGTGTGTTTCGTCTGTTTTTAGTTGTTTTATCACGTTTTTGTGGTGTTTTCATCTGTTTTTAGTCGTTTCATCATGTTTTTGTTGAGTTTTGCATCTGTTTTTAGTTGTTTCATTACGTTTTTGTGGTGTTTTCGTCTGTTTTTAGGAATTTCATCACCTTTTTGTGATGTTTTCGTCTGTTTTTAGTTGTTTTTTTTGTCATGTTTTTAGTGTTTTCATCTGTTTTGAGGTGTTTCATCACGTTTCTGTGGTGTTTTCATCTGTTTTTAGTCGTTTTTGTGGTGTCTTGCGTCTGTTTTTAGTTGTTTCAACTACTACTACTGTTTTCATCTGTTTTCATCTGTTTTCATCTGTTTTTAGGCGTTTCATCATGTTTTTGCGCTGTTTTCATCTGTTTTTAGTCTTTATGTCACATTTTTGTGGTGTTTTCATCTGTTTTTAGTCGTTTTTGTGGTGTCTTGTGTTTGTTTTTAGTCGTTTCATCACGTTTTTGTGGTGTGTTTCGTCTGTTTATAGTTGTTTTATCACGTTTTTGTGGTGTTTTCATCTGTTTTTAGTCATTTCATCATGTTTTTCTAAGGTTTTGCGTCTTTTTGTAGTTGTTTTGTCATGTTCTTGTGGTGTTTTCGTCTGTTTTTAGTCGTTTTGTCACATTTTTGTGGTGTTTTCATCTGTTTTAAGTCGGTTCATCACGTTTTTGTGGTGTATTCGTCTGTTTTTAGTAATTTCATCACGTTTTTGTGATGTTTTCGTCTGTTTTTAGTTGTTTTTTTGTCATGTTTTTTAGTGTTTTCATCTGTTTTGAGGCGTTTCATCACGTTTTTGTGGTGTTTTCGTCTGTTTTTAGGAATTTCATCACCTTTTTGTGATGTTTTCGTCTGTTTTTAGTTGTTTTTTTGTCATGTTTGTAGTGTTTTCATCTGTTTTGAGGCGTTTCATCACGTTTCTGTGGTGTTTTCATCTGTTTTTAGTCGTTTTTGTGGTGTCACGGTCTGTTTTTAGTTGTTTCATCACGTTTTTGTGGTGTTTTCATCTGTTTTTAGTCGTTTCCTCACGGTTTTGTGGTGTTTTCATCAGTTTTTAGTCGTTTTTATGGTGTCTTGCGTCTGTTTTTAGTCGTTTCATCACGTTTTTGTGGTGTGTTTCGTCTGTTTTTAGTTGTTTTATCATATTTTTGTGGTGTTTTTCTCTGCTTTTAGTCGTTTTTTCATGTTTTTGTGGTGTTTTCATCTTTTTTTAGTCGTTTTTGTCACCTTTTCGATTGTTTTCATCCGTTTTTAGTCGTTTTGTCATGTTTTTGTGGTGTTTTGCGTCTGTTTTTAGTCGTTTTGTCATGTTTTTGTGGTGTTGTCTGTTTTTTAATCATTTTGTCACGTTTTAGTGTTGTCTTGCGTCATTTTCAAGTCGTTTCATCACATATTTGTGGTGTTTTCTTGTGTTTTTAGTTGTTTTGTCATGTTTTTGTGGTGTTTTCATCTGTTTTTAGTTGTTTTGTCATGTTTTTGTGGTGTTTTCATCCGTTTTTAGTCGTTTTGTCATGTTTTTGTGGTGTTTGTGTCTTTTTTTAGTCGTTTCATCACGTTTTTGTGGTGTTTTCATCTGTTTTAAGTCGTTTCATGATGTTTTTGTGGAGTTTTGCGTCTGTTTTTAGTCGTTTTGTCATGTTTATTTGGTGTTGTCTGTTTTTAATCATTTTTCACGTTTTAGTGGTGTCTTGCGTCTTTTTTAAGTCGTTTCATCACATATTTGTGGTGTTTTCGTGTGTTTTTTGTCGTTTCATCACGTTTTTGTGGTGTTTTCGTCTGTTTTTAGCTGTTTTGACATGTTTTGTGGTGTTTTCATCCGTTTTTAGTCGTTTTTGTAGTGTCTTGCGTCTGTTTTTAGTTGTTTCATCACGTTTTTGCGCTGTTTTCATCTGATTTTAGTCTCTTTGTCACATTTTTGTGGTGTCTTGCGTCTGTTTTTGGTCGTTTCATCACGTTTTTGTGGTGTGTTTCGTCTGTTTTTAGTTGTTTTATCACGTTTTTGTGGTGTTTTCATCTGTTTTTAGTCGTTTCATCATGTTTTTGTTGAGTTTTGCATCTGTTTTTAGTTGTTTCATCACGTTTTTGTGGTGTTTTCGTCTGTTTTTAGGAATTTCATCATGTTTTTCTGGAGTTTTGCGTCTGTTTTTAGTTGTTTTGTCATGTTCTTGTGGTGTTTTCGTATGTTTTTAGTCGTTTTGTCACATTTTTGTGGTGTTTTCATCTGTTTTAAGTCGGTTCATCACGTTTTTGTGGTGTATTCGTCTGTTTTTAGTAATTTCATCACGTTTTTGTGATGTTTTCGTCTGTTTTTAGTTGTTTTTTTGTCATGTTTTTTAGTGTTTTCATCTGTTTTGAGGCGTTTCATCACGTTTTTGTGGTGTTTTCGTCTGTTTTTAGGAATTTCATCACCTTTTTGTGATGTTTTCGTCTGTTTTTAGTTGTTTTTTTGTCATGTTTGTAGTGTTTTCATCTGTTTTGAGGCGTTTCATCACGTTTCTGTGGTGTTTTCATCTGTTTTTAGTCGTTTTTGTGGTGTCACGGTCTGTTTTTAGTTGTTTCATCACGTTTTTGTGGTGTTTTCATCTGTTTTTAGTCGTTTCCTCACGGTTTTGTGGTGTTTTCATCAGTTTTTAGTCGTTTTTATGGTGTCTTGCGTCTGTTTTTAGTCGTTTCATCACGTTTTTGTGGTGTGTTTCGTCTGTTTTTAGTTGTTTTATCATATTTTTGTGGTGTTTTTCTCTGCTTTTAGTCGTTTTTTCATGTTTTTGTGGTGTGTTTCGTCTTTTTTTAGTCGTTTTTGTCACCTTTTCGATTGTTTTCATCCGTTTTTAGTCGTTTTGTCATGTTTTTGTGGTGTTTTGCGTCTGTTTTTAGTCGTTTTGTCATGTTTTTGTGGTGTTGTCTGTTTTTTAATCATTTTGTCACGTTTTAGTGTTGTCTTGCTTCATTTTCAAGTCGTTTCATCACATATTTGTGGTGTTTTCTTGTGTTTTTAGTTGTTTTGTCATGTTTTTGTGGTGTTTTCATCTGTTTTTAGTTGTTTTGTCATGTTTTTGTGGTGTTTTCATCCGTTTTTAGTCGTTTTGTCATGTTTTTGTGGTGTTTGTGTCTTTTTTTAGTCGTTTCATCACGTTTTTGTGGTGTTTTCATCTGTTTTAAGTCGTTTCATGATGTTTTTGTGGAGTTTTGCGTCTGTTTTTAGTCGTTTTGTCATGTTTATTTGGTGTTGTCTGTTTTTAATCATTTTTCACGTTTTAATGGTGTCTTGCGTCTTTTTTAAGTCGTTTCATCACATATTTTTGGTGTTTTCGTGTGTTTTTTGTCGTTTCATCACGTTTTTGTGGTGTTTTCGTCTGTTTTTAGCTGTTTTGACATGTTTTGTGGTGTTTTCATCCGTTTTTAGTCGTTTTTGTAGTGTCTTCCGTCTGTTTTTAGTTGTTTCATCACGTTTTTGCGCTGTTTTCATCTGATTTTAGTCTCTTTGTCACATTTTTGTGGTGTCTTGCGTCTGTTTTTGGTCGTTTCATCACGTTTTTGTGGTGTGTTTCGTCTGTTTTTAGTTGTTTTATCACGTTTTTGTGGTGTTTTCATCTGTTTTTAGTCGTTTCATCATGTTTTTGTTGAGTTTTGCATCTGTTTTTAGTTGTTTCATCACGTTTTTGTGGTGTTTTCGTCTGTTTTTAGGAATTTCATCATGTTTTTCTGGAGTTTTGCGTCTGTTTTTAGTTGTTTTGTCATGTTCTTGTGGTGTTTTCGTATGTTTTTAGTCGTTTGGCACATTTTCTGGGTGTTTTCATCTGTTTTAAGTCGGTTCATCACGTTTTTGTGGTGTTTTCGTCTGTTTTTAGGAATCTCATCACCTTTTTGTGATGTTTTCGTCTGTTTTTAGTTGTTTTTTTTGTCATGTTTTTAGTGTTTTCATCTGTTTTGAGGTGTTTCATCACGTTTCTGTGGTGTTTTCATCTGTTTTTAGTCGTTTTTGTGGTGTCTTGCGTCTGTTTTTAGTTGTTTCAACTACTACTACTGTTTTCATCTGTTTTCATCTGTTTTCATCTGTTTTTAGGCGTTTCATCATGTTTTTGCGCTGTTTTCATCTGTTTTTAGTCTTTTTTATGGTGTCTTGCGTCTGTTTTTAGTCGTTTCATCACGTTTTTGTGGTGTGTTTCGTCTGTTTTTAGTTGTTTTATCATATTTTTGTGGTGTTTTTCTCTGCTTTTAGTCGTTTTTTCATGTTTTTGTGGTGTGTTTCGTCTTTTTTTAGTTGTTTTTGTCACCTTTTCGATTGTTTTCATCCGTTTTTAGTCGTTTTGTCATGTTTTTGTGGTGTTTTGCGTCTGTTTTTAGTCGTTTTGTCATGTTTTTGTGGTGTTGTCTGTTTTTTAATCATTTTGTCACGTTTTAGTGTTGTCTTGCTTCATTTTCAAGTCGTTTCATCACATATTTGTGGTGTTTTCTTGTGTTTTTAGTTGTTTTGTCATGTTTTTGTGGTGTTTTCATCTGTTTTTAGTTGTTTTGTCATGTTTTTGTGGTGTTTTCATCCGTTTTTAGTCGTTTTGTCATGTTTTTGTGGTGTTTGTGTCTTTTTTTAGTCGTTTCATCACGTTTTTGTGGTGTTTTCATCTGTTTTAAGTCGTTTCATGATGTTTTTGTGGAGTTTTGCGTCTGTTTTTAGTCGTTTTGTCATGTTTATTTGGTGTTGTCTGTTTTTAATCATTTTTCACGTTTTAATGGTGTCTTGCGTCTTTTTTAAGTCGTTTCATCACATATTTTTGGTGTTTTCGTGTGTTTTTTGTCGTTTCATCACGTTTTTGTGGTGTTTTCGTCTGTTTTTAGCTGTTTTGACATGTTTTGTGGTGTTTTCATCCGTTTTTAGTCGTTTTTGTAGTGTCTTCCGTCTGTTTTTAGTTGTTTCATCACGTTTTTGCGCTGTTTTCATCTGATTTTAGTCTCTTTGTCACATTTTTGTGGTGTCTTGCGTCTGTTTTTGGTCGTTTCATCACGTTTTTGTGGTGTGTTTCGTCTGTTTTTAGTTGTTTTATCACGTTTTTGTGGTGTTTTCATCTGTTTTTAGTCGTTTCATCATGTTTTTGTTGAGTTTTGCATCTGTTTTTAGTTGTTTCATCACGTTTTTGTGGTGTTTTCGTCTGTTTTTAGGAATTTCATCATGTTTTTCTGGAGTTTTGCGTCTGTTTTTAGTTGTTTTGTCATGTTCTTGTGGTGTTTTCGTATGTTTTTAGTCGTTTGGCACATTTTCTGGGTGTTTTCATCTGTTTTAAGTCGGTTCATCACGTTTTTGTGGTGTTTTCGTCTGTTTTTAGGAATCTCATCACCTTTTTGTGATGTTTTCGTCTGTTTTTAGTTGTTTTTTTTGTCATGTTTTTAGTGTTTTCATCTGTTTTGAGGTGTTTCATCACGTTTCTGTGGTGTTTTCATCTGTTTTTAGTCGTTTTTGTGGTGTCTTGCGTCTGTTTTTAGTTGTTTCAACTACTACTACTGTTTTCATCTGTTTTCATCTGTTTTCATCTGTTTTTAGGCGTTTCATCATGTTTTTGCGCTGTTTTCATCTGTTTTTAGTCTTTTTTATGGTGTCTTGCGTCTGTTTTTAGTCGTTTCATCACGTTTTTGTGGTGTGTTTCGTCTGTTTTTAGTTGTTTTATCATATTTTTGTGGTGTTTTTCTCTGCTTTTAGTCGTTTTTTCATGTTTTTGTGGTGTGTTTCGTCTTTTTTTAGTTGTTTTTGTCACCTTTTCGATTGTTTTCATCCGTTTTTAGTCGTTTTGTCATGTTTTTGTGGTGTTTTGCGTCTGTTTTTAGTCGTTTTGTCATGTTTTTGTGGTGTTGTCTGTTTTTTAATGATTTTGTCACGTTTTAGTGTTGTCTTGCTTCATTTTCAAGTCGTTTCATCACATATTTGTGGTGTTTTCTTGTGTTTTTAGTTGTTTTGTCATGTTTTTGTGGTGTTTTCATCTGTTTTTAGTTGTTTTGTCATGTTTTTGTGGTGTTTTCATCCGTTTTTAGTCGTTTTGTCATGTTTTTGTGGTGTTTGTGTCTTTTTTTAGTCGTTTCATCACGTTTTTGTGGTGTTTTCATCTGTTTTAAGTCGTTTCATGATGTTTTTGTGGAGTTTTGCGTCTGTTTTTAGTCGTTTTGTCATGTTTATTTGGTGTTGTCTGTTTTTAATCATTTTTCACGTTTTAATGGTGTCTTGCGTCTTTTTTAAGTCGTTTCATCACATATTTTTGGTGTTTTCGTGTGTTTTTTGTCGTTTCATCACGTTTTTGTGGTGTTTTCGTCTGTTTTTAGCTGTTTTGACATGTTTTGTGGTGTTTTCATCCGTTTTTAGTCGTTTTTGTAGTGTCTTCCGTCTGTTTTTAGTTGTTTCATCACGTTTTTGCGCTGTTTTCATCTGATTTTAGTCTCTTTGTCACATTTTTGTGGTGTCTTGCGTCTGTTTTTGGTCGTTTCATCACGTTTTTGTGGTGTGTTTCGTCTGTTTTTAGTTGTTTTATCACGTTTTTGTGGTGTTTTCATCTGTTTTTAGTCGTTTCATCATGTTTTTGTTGAGTTTTGCATCTGTTTTTAGTTGTTTCATCACGTTTTTGTGGTGTTTTCGTCTGTTTTTAGGAATTTCATCATGTTTTTCTGGAGTTTTGCGTCTGTTTTTAGTTGTTTTGTCATGTTCTTGTGGTGTTTTCGTATGTTTTTAGTCGTTTGGCACATTTTCTGGGTGTTTTCATCTGTTTTAAGTCGGTTCATCACGTTTTTGTGGTGTTTTCGTCTGTTTTTAGGAATCTCATCACCTTTTTGTGATGTTTTCGTCTGTTTTTAGTTGTTTTTTTTGTCATGTTTTTAGTGTTTTCATCTGTTATGAGGTGTTTCATCACGTTTCTGTGGTGTTTTCATCTGTTTTTAGTCGTTTTTGTGGTGTCTTGCGTCTGTTTTTAGTTGTTTCAACTACTACTACTGTTTTCATCTGTTTTCATCTGTTTTCATCTGTTTTTAGGCGTTTCATCATGTTTTTGCGCTGTTTTCATCTGTTTTTAGTCTTTTTGTCACATTTTTGTGGTGTTTTCATCTGTTTTTAGTCGTTTTTGTGGTGTCTTGTGTTTGTTTTTAGTCGTTTCATCACGTTTTTGTGGTGTGTTTCGTCTGTTTATAGTTGTTTTATCACGTTTTTGTGGTGTTTTCATCTGTTTTTAGTCATTTCATCATGTTTTTCTAAGGTTTTGCGTCTGTTTTTAGTTGTTTTGTCATGTTCTTGTGGTGTTTTCGTCTGTTTTTAGTCGTTTTGTCACATTTTTGTGGTGTTTTCATCTGTTTTAAGTCGGTTCATCACGTTTTTGTGGTGTATTCGTCTGTTTTTAGTAATTTCATCACGTTTTTGTGATGTTTTCGTCTGTTTTTAGTTGTTTTTTTGTCATGTTTTTTAGTGCCTTCATCTGTTTTGAGGCGTTTCATCACGTTTCTGTGGTGTTTTCATCAGTTTTTAGTCGTTTTTGTGGTGTCCTTCGTCTGTTTTTAGTTGTTTCATCACGTTTTTGTGGTGTTTTCATCTGTTTTAAGTTGTTTCATCACATTTTTGTTGTGTTTTCATCTGCTTTGAGTCGTTTTGTCACGTTCTTGTGGTGTTTTCATCTGTTTTAGTCGTTTTTGTCACCTTTTAGCGTGTTTTCATCCGTTTTGTCATGTTTTTATGGTGTTTTCGTCTGTTTTTAGTCGTTTCATCACATTTTTGTGGTGTTTTCATCTGTTTTAAGTCGTTTCATAATGTTTTTGTGGAGTTTTGCGTCTGTTTTTAGTCGTTTTGTCATGTTTTTGTGGTGTTGTCTGTTTTTAATCATTTTGTCACGTTTTAGTGGTGTCTTGCGTCATTTTTAAGTCGTTTCATCACATATTTGTGGTGTTTTCGTGTGTTTTTTGTGGTTTCATCACGTTTTTGTGGTGTTTTCGTCTGTTTTTAGCTGTTTTGACATGTTTTGTGGTGTTTTCATCCGTTTTTAGTCGTTTTTGTAGTGTCTTGCGTCTGTTTTTAGTTGTTTCATCACGTTTTTGTGGTGTTTTCATCTGTTTTAAGTCGTTTCATCACGTTATTGTGGTGTTTTCATCTGTTTTTAGTCGTTTTTCAAGTTTTTGTGGTGTTTTCATCTGTTTTTAGTCGTTTTTGTCACCTTTTCGAGGTGTTTTCATCCGTTTTTATTTGTTTTTTCATGTTTTTGTGGTGTGTTTCGTCTGTTTTGTAGTTGTTTTTATCAAGTTTTTGTGGTGTTTTCATCTGTTTTTAGTTGTTTCATCACGATTTTGTGGAGTTTTGTGTCTGTTTTTAGTCGTTTTGTCATGTTTTTGTTGAGCTTTCCGTCTGTTTTTAGTTTTTTCATCATGTTTTTGTGGTGTTTTCATCTGTTTTAAGTCGTTTCATAATGTTTTTGTGGAGTTTTGCGTCTGTTTTTAGTCGTTTTGTCATGTTTTTTTGGTGTTGTCTGTTTTTAATTATTTTGTCACGTTTTAGTGGTGTCTTGCGTCAATTTTAAGTCGTTTCATCACATATTTGTGGTGTTTTCATGTGTTTTTTGTCGTTTCATCACGTTTTTGTGATGTCTTGCGTCTGTTTTTAGTTGTTTCATCACGTTTTTGCGCTGTTTTCATCTGATTTTAGTCTCTTTGTCACATTTTTGTGGTGTCTTGCGTCTGTTTTTGGTCGTTTCATCACGTTTTTGTGGTGTGTTTCGTCTGTTTTTAGTTGTTTTATCACGTTTTTGTGGTGTTTTCATCTGTTTTTAGTCGTTTCATCATGTTTTTGTTGAGTTTTGCATCTGTTTTTAGTTGTTTCATCACGTTTTTGTGGTGTTTTCGTCTGTTTTTAGGAATTTCATCATGTTTTTCTGGAGTTTTGCGTCTGTTTTTAGTTGTTTTGTCATGTTCTTGTGGTGTTTTCGTATGTTTTTAGTCGTTTTGTCACATTTTCTGGGTGTTTTCATCTGTTTTAAGTCGGTTCATCACGTTTTTGTGGTGTTTTCGTCTGTTTTTAGGAATCTCATCACCTTTTTGTGATGTTTTCGTCTGTTTTTAGTTGTTTTTTTTGTCATGTTTTTAGTGTTTTCATCTGTTTTGAGGTGTTTCATCACGTTTCTGTGGTGTTTTCATCTGTTTTTAGTCGTTTTTGTGGTGTCTTGCGTCTGTTTTTAGTTGTTTCAACTACTACTACTGTTTTCATCTGTTTTCATCTGTTTTCATCTGTTTTTAGGCGTTTCATCATGTTTTTGCGCTGTTTTCATCTGTTTTTAGTCTTTTTGTCACATTTTTGTGGTGTTTTCATCTGTTTTTAGTCGTTTTTGTGGTGTCTTGTGTTTGTTTTTAGTCGTTTCATCACGTTTTTGTGGTGTGTTTCGTCTGTTTATAGTTGTTTTATCACGTTTTTGTGGTGTTTTCATCTGTTTTTAGTCATTTCATCATGTTTTTCTAAGGTTTTGCGTCTGTTTTTAGTTGTTTTGTCATGTTCTTGTGGTGTTTTCGTCTGTTTTTAGTCGTTTTGTCACATTTTTGTGGTGTTTTCATCTGTTTTAAGTCGGTTCATCACGTTTTTGTGGTGTATTCGTCAGTTTTTAGTAATTTCATCACGTTTTTGTGATGTTTTCGTCTGTTTTTAGTTGTTTTTTTGTCATGTTTTTTAGTGTTTTCATCTGTTTTGAGGCGTTTCATCACGTTTCTGTGGTGTTTTCATCAGTTTTTAGTCGTTTTTGTGGTGTCCTTCGTCTGTTTTTAGTGGTTTCATCACGTTTTTGTGGTGTTTTCATCTGTTTTAAGTTGTTTCAACACATTTTTGTTGTGTTTTCATCTGCTTTGAGTCGTTTTGTCACGTTCTTGTAGTGTTTTCATCTGTTTTAGTCGTTTTTGTCACCTTTTCGCGTGTTTTCATCCGTTTTGTCATGTTTTTATGGTGTTTTCGTCTGTTTTTAGTCGTTTCATCACATTTTTGTGGTGTTTTCATCTGTTTTAAGTCGTTTCATAATGTTTTTGTGGAGTTTTGCGTCTGTTTTTAGTCGTTTTGTCATGTTTTTGTGGTGTTGTCTGTTTTTAATCATTTTGTCACGTTTTAGTGGTGTCTTGCGTCATTTTTAAGTCGTTTCATCACATATTTGTGGTGTTTTCGTGTGTTTTTTGTCGTTTCATCACGTTTTTGTGGTGTTTTCGTCTGTTTTTAGCTGTTTTGACATGTTTTGTGGTGTTTTCATCCGTTTTTAGTCGTTTTTGTAGTGTCTTGCGTCTGTTTTTAGTTTTTTCATCACGTTTTTGTGGTGTTTTCATCTGTTTTAAGTCGTTTCATCACGTTATTGTGGTGTTTTCATCTGTTTTTAGTCGTTTTTTCAAGTTTTTGTGGTGTTTTCATCTGTTTTTAGTCGTTTTGTCACCTTTTCGAGGTGTTTTCATCCGTTTTTATTTGTTTTTTCATGTTTTTGTGGTGTGTTTCGTCTGTTTTGTAGTTGTTTTATCAAGTTTTTGTGGTGTTTTCATCTGTTTTTAGTTGTTTCATCACGATTTTGTGGAGTTTTGTGTCTGTTTTTAGTCGTTTTGTCATGTTTTTGTTGAGCATTCCGTCTGTTTTTAGTTTTTTCATCACGTTTTTGTGGTGTTTTCATCTGTTTTAAGTCGTTTCATAATGTTTTTGTGGAGTTTTGCCTCTGTTTTTAGTCGTTTTGTCATGTTTTTTTGGTGTTGTCTGTTTTTAATTATTTTGTCACGTTTTAGTGGTATCTTGCGTCAATTTTAAGTCGTTTCATCACATATTTGTGGTGTTTCCATGTGTTTTTTGTCGTTTCATCACGTTTTTGTGGTGTTTTCGTCTGTTTTTAGCTGTTTTGACATGTTTTTGTGGTGTTTTCATCTGTTTTTAGGCGTTTCATCACGTTTTTGCGCTGTTTTCATCTGATTTCAGTCTCTTTGTCACATTTTTGTGGTGTCTTGCGTCTGTTTTTGGTCGTTTCATCACGTTTTTGTGGTGTGTTTCGTCTGTTTTTAGGAATCTCATCACCTTTTTGTGGTGTTTTCATCTGTTTTTAGTCGTTTCATCATGTTTTTGTTGAGTTTTGCATCTGTTTTTAGTTGTTTCATCACGTTTTTGTGGTGTTTTCGTCTGTTTTTAGGAATTTAATCATGTTTTTCTGGAGTTTTGCGTCTGTTTTTAGTTGTTTTGTCATGTTCTTGTGGTGTTTTCGTATGTTTTTAGTCGTTTTGTCACATTTTCTGGGTGTTTTCATCTGTTTTAAGTCGGTTCATCACGTTTTTGTGGTGTTTTCGTCTGTTTTTAGGAATCTCATCACCTTTTTGTGATGTTTTCGTCTGTTTTTAGTTGTTTTTTTGTCATGTTTTTAGTGTTTTCATCTGTTTTGAGGTGTTTCATCACGTTTCTGTGGTGTTTTCATCTGTTTTTAGTCGTTTTTGTGGTGTCTTGCGTCTGTTTTTAGTTGTTTCAACTACTACTACTTTTTTCATCTGTTTTCATCTGTTTTCATCTGTTTTTAGGCGTTTCATCATGTTTTTGCGCTGTTTTCATCTGTTTTTAGTCTTTTTGTCACATTTTTGTGGTGTTTTCATCTGTTTTTAGTCGTTTTTGTGGTGTCTTGTGTTTGTTTTTAGTCGTTTCATCACGTTTTTGTGGTGTGTTTCGTCTGTTTATAGTTGTTTTATCACGTTTTTGTGGTGTTTTCATCTGTTTTTAGTCATTTCATCATGTTTTTCTAAGGTTTTGCGTCTGTTTTTAGTTGTTTTGTCATGTTCTTGTGGTGTTTTCGTCTGTTTTTAGTCGTTTTGTCACATTTTTGTGGTGTTTTCATCAGTTTTAAGTCGGTTCATCACGTTTTTGTGGTGTATTCGTCTGTTTTTAGTAATTTCATCACGTTTTTGTGATGTTTTCGTCTGTTTTTAGTTGTTTTTTTGTCATGTTTTTTAGTGTTTTCATCTGTTTTGAGGCGTTTCATCACGTTTCTGTGGTGTTTTCATCAGTTTTTAGTCGTTTTTGTGGTGTCCTTCGTCTGTTTTTAGTTGTTTCATCACGTTTTTGTGGTGTTTTCATCTGTTTTAAGTTGTTTCATTACATTTTTGTTGTGTTTTCATCTGCTTTGAGTCGTTTTGTCACGTTCTTGTGGTGTTTTCATCTGTTTTAGTCGTTTTTGTCACCTTTTCGCGTGTTTTCATCCGTTTTGTCATGTTTTTATGGTGTTTTCGTCTGTTTTTAGTCGTTTCATCACATTTTTGTGGTGTTTTCATCTGTTTTAAGTCGTTTCATAATGTTTTTGTGGAGTTTTGCGTCTGTTTTTAGTCGTTTTGTCATGTTTTTGTGGTGTTGTCTGTTTTTAATAATTTTGTCACGTTTTAGTGGTGTCTTGCGTCATTTTTAAGTCGTTTCATCACATATTTGTGTTGTTTTCGTGTGTTTTTTGTCGTTTCATCACGTTTTTGTGGTGTTTTCGTCTGTTTTTAGCTGTTTTGACATGTTTTGTGGTGTTTTCATCCGTTTTTAGTCGTTTTTGTAGTGTCTTGCGTCTGTTTTTAGTTGTTTCATCACGTTTTTGTGGTGTTTTCATCTGTTTTAAGTCGTTTCATCACGTTATTGTGGTGTTTTCATCTGTTTTTAGTCGTTTTTTCAAGTTTTTGTGGTGTTTTCATCTGTTTTTATTCGTTTTTGTCACCTTTTCGAGGTGTTTTCATCCGTTTTTATTTGTTTTTTCATGTTTTTGTGGTGTGTTTCGTCTGTTTTGTAGTTGTTTTATCAAGTTTTTGTGGTGTTTTCATCTGTTTTTAGTTGTTTCATCACGATTTTGTGGAGTTTTGTGTCTGTTTTTAGTCGTTTTGTCATGTTTTTGTTGAGCTTTCCGTCTGTTTTTAGTTTTTTCATCACGTTTTTGTGGTGTTTTCATCTGTTTTAAGTCGTTTCATAATGTTTTTGTGGAGTTTTGCTTCTGTTTTTAGTCGTTTTGTCATGTTTTTTTGGTGTTGTCTGTTTTTAATTATTTTGTCACGTTTTAGTGGTGTCTTGCGTCAATTTTAAGTCGTTTCATCACATATTTGTGGTGTTTTAATGTGTTTTTTGTCGTTTCATCACGTTTTTGTGGTGTTTTCGTCTGTTTTTAGCTGTTTTGACATGTTTTTGTGGTGTTTTCATCTGTTTTTAGGCGTTTCATCACGTTTTTGCGCTGTTTTCATCTGATTTTAGTCTCTTTGTCACATTTTTGTGGTGTCTTGCGTCTGTTTTTGGTCGTTTCATCACGTTTTTGTGGTGTGTTTCGTCTGTTTTTAGTTGTTTTATCACGTTTTTGTAGTGTTTTCATCTGTTTTTAGTCGTTTCATCATGTTTTTGTTGAGTTTTGCATCTGTTTTTAGTTGTTTCATCACGTTGTTGTGGTGTTTTCGTCTGTTTTTAGGAATTTCATCATGTTTTTCTGGAGTTTTGCGTCTGTTTTTAGTTGTTTTGTCATGTTCTTGTGGTGTTTTCGTATGTTTTTAGTCGATTTGTAACATTTTCTGGGTGTTTTCATCTGTTTTAAGTCGGTTCATCACGTTTTTGTGGTGTTTTCGTCTGTTTTTAGGAATCTCATCACCTTTTTGTGATGTTTTCGTCTGTTTTTAGTTGTTTTTTTTGTCATGTTTTTAGTGTTTTCTTCTGTTTTGAGGCGTTTCATCACGTTTCTGTGGTGTTTTCATCTGTTTTTAGTCGTTTTTGTGGTGTCTTGCGTCTGTTTTTAGTTGTTTCAACTACTACTACTGTTTTCATCAGTTTTCATCTGTTTTCATCTGTTTTTAGGCGTTTCATCATGTTTTTGCGCTGTTTTCATCTATTTTTAGTCTTTTTGTCACATTTTTGTGGTGTTTTCATCTGTTTTTAGTCGTTTTTGTGGTGTCTTGTGTTTGTTTTTAGTTGTTTCATCACGTTTTTGTGGTGTGTTTCGTCTGTTTATAGTTGTTTTATCACGTTTTTGTGGTGTTTTCATCTGTTTTTAGTCATTTCATCATGTTTTTCTAAGGTTTTGCGTCTGTTTTTAGTTGTTTTGTCATGTTCTTGTGGTGTTTTCGTCTGTTTTTAGTCGTTTTGTCACATTTTTGTGGTGTTTTCATCTGTTTTAAGTCGGTTCATCACGTTTTTGTGGTGTATTCGTCTGTTTTTAGTAATTTCATCACGTTTTTGTGATGATTTCGTCAGTTTTTAGTTGTTTTTTTGTCATGTTTTTTAGTGTTTTCATCTGTTTGGAGGCGTTTCATCACGTTTCTGTGGTGTTTTCATCTGTTTTTAGTCGTTTTTGTGGTGTCTTGCGTCTGTTTTTAGTTGTTTCATCACGTTTTTGTGGTGTTTTCACCTGTTTTAAGTTGTTTCATCACATTTTTGTGGTGTTTTCATCTGCTTTGAGTCGTTTTGTCACGTTCTTGTGGTGTTTTCATCTGTTTTAGTCGTTTTTGTCACCTTTTCGCGTGTTTTCATCCGTTTTGTCATGTTTTTATGGTGTTTTACGTCTGTTTTTAGTCGTTTCATCACATTTTTGTGGTGTTTTCATCTGTTTTAAGTCGTTTCATAATGTTTTTGTGGAGTTTTGCGTCTGTTTTTAGTCGTTTTGTCATGTTTTTGTGGTGTTGTCTGTTTTTAATCATTTTGTCACGTTTTAGTGGTGTCTTGCGTCATTTTTAAGTTGTTTCATCACATATTTGTGGTGTTTTCGTGTGTTTTTTGTCGTTTCATCACGTTTTTGTGGTGTTTTCGTCTGTTTTTAGCTGTTTTGACATGTTTTGTGGTGTTTTCATCCGTTTTTAGTCGTTTTTGTAGTGTCCTGCGTCTGTTTTTAGTTGTTTCATCACGTTTTTGTGGTGTTTTCATCTGTTTTAAGTCGTTTCATCACGTTATTGTGGTGTTTTCATCTGTTTTTAGTCGTTTTTTCAAGTTTTTGTGGTGTTTTCATCTGTTTTTAGTCGTTTTTGTCACCTTTTCGAGGTGTTTTCATCCGTTTTTATTTGTTTTTTCATGTTTTTGTGGTGTGTTTCGTCTGTTTTGTAGTTGTTTTATCAAGTTTTTGTGGTGTTTTCATCTGTTTTTAGTTGTTTCATCACGATTTTGTGGAGTTTTGTGTCTGTTTTTAGTCGTTTTGTCATGTTTTTGTTGAGCTTTCGGTCTGTTTTTAGTTTTTTCATCACGTTTTTGTGGTGTTTTCATCTGTTTTAAGTCGTTTCATAATGTTTTTGTGGAGTTTTGCTTCTGTTTTTAGTCGTTTTGTCATGTTTTTTTGGTGTTGTCTGTTTTTAATTATTTTGTCACGTTTTAGTGGTGTCTTGCGTCAATTTTAAGTCGTTTCATCACATATTTGTGGTGTTTTCATGTGTTTTTTGTCGTTTCATCACGTTTTTGTGGTGTTTTCGTCTGTTTTTAGCTGTTTTGACATGTTTTTGTAATGTTTTCATCTGTTTTTAGGCGTTTCATCACATTTTTGCGCTGTTTTCATCTGATTTTAGTCTCTTTGTCACATTTTTGTGGTGTCTTGCGTCTGTTTTTGGTCGTTTCATCATGTTTTTGTGGTGTGTTTCGTCTGTTTTTAGTTGTTTTATCACGTTTTTGTGGTGTTTTCATCTGTTTTTAGTCGTTTCATCATGTTTTTGTTGAGTTTTGCATCTGTTTTTAGTTGTTTCATCACGTTTTTGTGGTGTTTTCGTCTGTTTTTAGGAATTTCATCATGTTTTTCTGGAGTTTTGCGTCTGTTTTTAGTTGTTTTGTCATGTTCTTGTGGTGTTTTCGTATGTTTTAAGTCGTTTTGTCACATTTTCTGGGTGTTTTCATCTGTTTTAAGTCGGTTCATCACGTTTTTGTGGTGTTTTCGTCTGTTTTTAGGAATCTCATCACCTTTTTGTGATGTTTTCGTCTGTTTTTAGTTATTTTTTTTGTCATGTTTTTAGTGTTTTCATCTGTTTTGAGGTGTTTCATCACGTTTCTGTGGTGTTTTCATCTATTTTTAGTCGTTTTTGTGGTGTCTTGCGTCTGTTTTTAGTTGTTTCAACTACTACTACTGTTTTCGTCTGTTTTCATCTGTTTTTAGGCGTTTCATCATGTTTTTGCGCTGTTTTCATCTGTTTTTAGTCTTTTTGTCACATTTTTGTGGTGTTTTCATCTGTTTTTAGTCGTTTTTGTGGTGTCTTGTGTTTGTTTTTAGTCGTTTCATCACGTTTTTGTGGTGTGTTTCGTCTGTTTATAGTTGTTTTATCACGTTTTTGTGGTGTTTTCATCTGTTTTTAGTCATTTCATCATGTTTTTCTAAGGTTTTGCGTCGGTTTTTAGTTGTTTTGTCATGTTCTTGTGGTGTGTTCGTCTGTTTTTAGTCGTTTTGTCACATTTTTGTGGTGTTCCCATCTGTTTTAAGTCGTTTCATCACGTTTTTGTGGTGTGTTTCGTCTGTTTTTAGTTGTTTTATCATATTTTTGTGGTGTTTTTCTCTGTTTTTAGTCGTTTTTTCACGTTTTTGTGGTGTTTTCATCTGTTTTTAGTCGTTTTTGTCACCTTTTCGAGTGTTTTCATCCGTTTTTAGTCATTTCATCATGTTTTTCTAAGGTTTTGCGTCTGTTTTTAGTTGTTTTTCATGTTCTTGTGGTGTTTTCGTCTGTTTTTAGTCGTTTTGTCATGTTTTTGTGGTGTTGTCTGTTTTTAATCATTTTGTCACGTTTTAGTGGTGTCTTGCGTCATTTTCAAGGCTTTTCATCACATATTTGTGGTGTTTTCGTGTGTTTTTAGTTGTTTTGTCATGTTTTTGTGGTGTTTTCATCTGTTTCTAGTTGTTTTGTCATGTTTTTGTGGTGTTTTCATCCGTTTTTAGTCGTTTTGTCATGTTTTTGATGTGTTTTCGTCTGTTTTTAGTCGTTTCATCACGTTTTTGTGGTGTTTTCATGTGTTTTAAGTCGTTTCATGATGTTTTTGTGGAGTTTTGCGTCTGTTTTTAGTCGTTTTGTCATGTTTATTTGGTGTTATCTGTTTTTAATCATTTTGTCACGTTTTAGTGGTGTCTTGCGTCATTTTTAAGTCGTTTCATCACATATTTGTGGTGTTTTCGTGTGTTTTTTGTCGTTTCATCACGTTTTTGTGGTGTTTTCGTCTGTTTTTAGTTGTTTTGTCATGTTTTTGTGGTGTTTTCATCTGTTTTAGGCGTTTCATCATGTTTTTGCGCTGTTTTCATCTGTTTTTAGGCGTTTCATCATGTTTTTGCGCTGTTTTCATCTGTTTTTAGTCTTTTTGTCACATTTTTGTGGTGTTTTCATCTGTTTTTAGTCGTTTTTGTGGTGTCTTGTGTTTGTTTTTAGTCGTTTCATCACGTTTTTGTGGTGTGTTTCGTCTGTTTATAGTTGTTTTATCACGTTTTTGTGGTGTTTTCATCTGTTTTTAGTCATTTCATCATGTTTTTCTAAGGTTTTGCGTCTGTTTTTAGTTGTTTTGTCATGTTCTTGTGGTGTTTTCGTCTGTTTTTAGTCGTTTTGTCACATTTTTGTGGTGTTTTCATCTGTTTTAAGTCGTTTCATCACGTTTTTGTGGTGTGTTTCGTCTGTTTTTAGTTGTTTTATCATATTTTTGTGGTGTTTTTCTCTGTTTTTAGTCGTTTTTTCACGTTTTTGTGGTGTTTTCATCTGTTTTTAGTCGTTTTTGTCACCTTTTCGAGTGTTTTCATCAGTTTTTAGTCATTTCATCATGTTTTTCTAAGGTTTTGCGTCTGTTTTTAGTTGTTTTTCATGTTCTTGTGGTGTTTTCGTCTGTTTTTAGTCGTTTTGTCATGTTTTTGTGGTGTTGTCTGTTTTTAATCATTTTGTCACGTTTTAGTGGTGTCTTGCGTCATTTTCAAGGCTTTTCATCACATATTTGTGGTGTTTTCGTGTGTTTTTAGTTGTTTTGTCATGTTTTTGTGGTGTTTTCATCTGTTTCTAGTTGTTTTGTCATGTTTTTGTGGTGTTTTCATCCGTTTTTAGTCGTTTTGTCATGTTTTTGATGTGTTTTCGTCTGTTTTTAGTCGTTTCATCACGTTTTTGTGGTGTTTTCATGTGTTTTAAGTCGTTTCATGATGTTTTTGTGGAGTTTTGCGTCTGTTTTTAGTCGTTTTGTCATGTTTATTTGGTGTTATCTGTTTTTAATCATTTTGTCACGTTTCAGTGGTGTCTTGCGTCATTTTTAAGTCGTTTCATCACATATTTGTGGTGTTTTCGTGTGTTTTTTGTCGTTTCATCACGTTTTTGTGGTGTTTTCGTCTGTTTTTAGTTGTTTTGTCATGTTTTTGTGGTGTTTTCATCTGTTTTAGGCGTTTCATCATGTTTTTGCGCTGTTTTCATCTGTTTTTAGGCGTTTCATCATGTTTTTGCGCTGTTTTCATCTGTTTTTAGTCTTTTTGTCACATTTTTGTGGTGTTTTCATCTGTTTTTAGTCGTTTTTGTGGTGTCTTGCGTTTGTTTTTAGTGGTTTCATCACGCTTTTGTGGTGTGTTTCGTCTGTTTATAGTTGTTTTATCACGTTTTTGTGGTGTTTTCATCCGTTTTTAGTCGTTTTTGTCACGTTTTTTTGTGGTGTTTTCATCTGTTTTTAGTCATTTCATCATGTTTTTCTAAGGTTTTGCGTCTGCTTTTAGTTGTTTTTCATGTTCTTGTGGTGTTTTCGTCTGTTTTTAGTCGTTTTGTCACATTTTTGTGGTGTTTTCATCTGTTTTAAGTCGGTTCATCACGTTTTTGTGGTGTATTCGTCTGTTTTTAGTAATTTCATCACGTTTTTGTGATGTTTTCGTCTGTTTTTAGTTGATTTTTTGTCATGTTTTTTACTGTTTTCCTCTGTTTTGAGGCGTTTCATCACATTTCTGTGGTGTTTTCATCTGTTTTTAGTCGTTTTTGTAGTGTCTTGCGTCTGTTTTCAGTTGTTTCATCACGTTTTTGTGGTGTGTTTCGTCTGTTTGTTTTTTTTTATCATATTTTTGTGGTGTTTTTCTCTGCTTTTAGTCGTTTTTTCATGTTTTTGTGGTGTTTTCATCTGTTTTTAGTCGTTTTTGTCACCTTTTCGATTGTTTTCATCCGTTTTTAGTCGTTTTGTCATGTTTTTGTGGTGTTTTGCGTCTGTTTTTAGTCGTTTTGTCATGTTTTTGTGGTGTTTTCTTGTGTTTTTAGTTGATTTGTCATGTTTTTGTGGTGTTTTCATCTGTTTTTAGTAGTTTTGTCATGTTTTTGTGGTGTTTTCATCCGTTTTTAGTCGTTTTGTCATGTTTTTGTGGTGTTTGTGTCTGTTTTTAGTCGTTTCATCACGTTTTTGTGGTGTTTTCATCTGTTTTAAGTCGTTTCATGATGTTTTTGTGGAGTTTTGCGTCTGTTTTTAGTCGTTTTGTCATGTTTATTTGGTGTTGTCTGTTTTTAATCATTTTGTCACGTTTTAGTGGTGTCTTGCGTAATTTTTAAGTCGTTTCATCACATATTTGTGGTGTTTTCGTGTGTTTTTTGTCGTTTTATCACGTTTTTGTGATGTTTTCGTCTGTTTTTAGTTGTTTTGTCATGTTTTTGTGGTGTTTTCATCTGTTTTTAGTCATTTCATCACGTTTTTGTGATGTTTCCGTCTGTTTTTAGTTGATTTTTTGTCATGTTTTTTAGTGTTTTCCTCTGTTTTGAGGCGTTTCATCACATTTCTGTGGTGTTTTCATCTGTTTTTAGTCGTTTTTGTAGTGTCTTGCGTCTGTTTTTAGTTGTTTCATCACGTTTTTGTGGTGTTTTCATCTTTTTTAAGTTGTTTCATCACATTTTTGTGGTGTTTTCATCTGCTTTGAGTCGTTTTGTCACGTTCTTGTGGTGTTTTCATCTGTTTTAGTCGTTTTTGTCACCTTTTCGAGGTGTTTTCATTCGTTTTTATTTGTTTTTTCATGTTTTTGTGGTGTTTTCGTCTGTTTTTAGTTGTTTCATCACGTTTTTGTGGTGTTTTCATCTGTTTTAGGTCGTTTCATAATGTTTTTGTGGAGTTTTGCGTCTGTTTTTAGTGGTTTTGTCATGTTTTTGTGGTGTTGTCTGTTTTTAATCATTTTGTCACGTTCTTGTGGTGTTTTCATCTGTTTTAGTCGTTTTTGTCACCTTTTCGAGGTGTTTTCATTCGTTTATATTTGTTTTTTCATGTTTTTGTGGTGTTTTCGTCTGTTTTTAGTTGTTTCATCACGTTTTTGTGGTGTTTTCATCTGTTTTAGGTCGTTTCATAATGTTTTTGTGGAGTTTTGCGTCTGTTTTTAGTGGTTTTGTCATGTTTTTGTGGTGTTGTCTGTTTTTAATCATTTTGTCACGTTTTAGTGGTGTCTTGCGTCATTTTTAAGTCGTTTCATCACATATTTGTGGTGTTTTCGTGTGTTTTTTGTCGTTCCATCACTTTTTTGTGGTGTTTTTGTCTGTTTTTAGTTGTTTTGTCATGTTTTTGCGCTGTTTTCATCTGTTTTTAGGCGTTTCATCATGTTTTTGCGCTGTTTTCATCTGTTTTTAGTCTTTTTGTCACATTTTTGTGGTGTTTTCATCTGTTTTTAGTCGTTTTTGTGGTGTCTTGTGTTTGTTTTTAGTCGTTTCATCACGTTTTTGTGGTGTGTTTCGTCTGTTTATAGTTGTTTTATCACGTTTTTGTGGTGTTTTCATCTGTTTTTAGTCATTTCATCATGTTTTTCTAAGGTTTTGCGTCTGTTTTTAGTTGTTTTGTCATGTTCTTGTGGTGTTTTCGTCTGTTTTTAGTCGTTTTGTCACATTTTTGTGGTGTTTTCATCTGTTTTAAGTCGTTTCATCACGTTTTTGTGGTGTGTTTCGTCTGTTTTTAGTTGTTTTATCATATTTTTGTGGTGTTTTTCTCTGTTTTTAGTCGTTTTTTCACGTTTTTGTGGTGTTTTCATCTGTTTTTAGTCGTTTTTGTCACCTTTTCGAGTGTTTTCATCCGTTTTTAGTCATTTCATCATGTTTTTCTAAGGTTTTGCGTCTGTTTTTAGTTGTTTTTCATGTTCTTGTGGTGTTTTCGTCTGTTTTTAGTCGTTTTGTCATGTTTTTGTGGTGTTGTCTGTTTTTAATCATTTTGTCACGTTTTAGTGGTGTCTTGCGTCATTTTCAAGGCTTTTCATCACATATTTGTGGTGTTTTCGTGTGTTTTTAGTTGTTTTGTCATGTTTTTGTGGTGTTTTCATCTGTTTCTAGTTGTTTTGTCATGTTTTTGTGGTGTTTTCATCCGTTTTTAGTCGTTTTGTCATGTTTTTGATGTGTTTTCGTCTGTTTTTAGTCGTTTCATCACGTTTTTGTGGTGTTTTCATGTGTTTTAAGTCGTTTCATGATGTTTTTGTGGAGTTTTGCGTCTGTTTTTAGTCGTTTTGTCATGTTTATTTGGTGTTATCTGTTTTTAATCATTTTGTCACGTTTTAGTGGTGTCTTGCGTCATTTTTAAGTCGTTTCATCACATATTTGTGGTGTTTTCGTGTGTTTTTTGTCGTTTCATCACGTTTTTGTGGTGTTTTCGTCTGTTTTTAGTTGTTTTGTCATGTTTTTGTGGTGTTTTCATCTGTTTTAGGCGTTTCATCATGTTTTTGCGCTGTTTTCATCTGTTTTTAGGCGTTTCATCATGTTTTTGCGCTGTTTTCATCTGTTTTTAGTCTTTTTGTCACATTTTTGTGGTGTTTTCATCTGTTTTTAGTCGTTTTTGTGGTGTCTTGCGTTTGTTTTTAGTGGTTTCATCACGCTTTTGTGGTGTGTTTCGTCTGTTTATAGTTGTTTTATCACGTTTTTGTGGTGTTTTCATCCGTTTTTAGTCGTTTTTGTCACGTTTTTTTGTGGTGTTTTCATCTGTTTTTAGTCATTTCATCATGTTTTTCTAAGGTTTTGCGTCTGCTTTTAGTTGTTTTTCATGTTCTTGTGGTGTTTTCGTCTGTTTTTAGTCGTTTTGTCACATTTTTGTGGTGTTTTCATCTGTTTTAAGTCGGTTCATCACGTTTTTGTGGTGTATTCGTCTGTTTTTAGTAATTTCATCACGTTTTTGTGATGTTTTCGTCTGTTTTTAGTTGATTTTTTGTCATGTTTTTTACTGTTTTCCTCTGTTTTGAGGCGTTTCATCACATTTCTGTGGTGTTTTCATCTGTTTTTAGTCGTTTTTGTAGTGTCTTGCGTCTGTTTTCAGTTGTTTCATCACGTTTTTGTGGTGTGTTTCGTCTGTTTTTTTTTTTTTATCATATTTTTGTGGTGTTTTTCTCTGCTTTTAGTCGTTTTTTCATGTTTTTGTGGTGTTTTCATCTGTTTTTAGTCGTTTTTGTCACCTTTTCGATTGTTTTCATCCGTTTTTAGTCGTTTTGTCATGTTTTTGTGGTGTTTTGCGTCTGTTTTTAGTCGTTTTGTCATGTTTTTGTGGTGTTTTCTTGTGTTTTTAGTTGATTTGTCATGTTTTTGTGGTGTTTTCATCTGTTTTTAGTAGTTTTGTCATGTTTTTGTGGTGTTTTCATCCGTTTTTAGTCGTTTTGTCATGTTTTTGTGGTGTTTGTGTCTGTTTTTAGTCGTTTCATCACGTTTTTGTGGTGTTTTCATCTGTTTTAAGTCGTTTCATGATGTTTTTGTGGAGTTTTGCGTCTGTTTTTAGTCGTTTTGTCATGTTTATTTGGTGTTGTCTGTTTTTAATCATTTTGTCACGTTTTAGTGGTGTCTTGCGTAATTTTTAAGTCGTTTCATCACATATTTGTGGTGTTTTCGTGTGTTTTTTGTCGTTTTATCACGTTTTTGTGATGTTTTCGTCTGTTTTTAGTTGTTTTGTCATGTTTTTGTGGTGTTTTCATCTGTTTTTAGTCATTTCATCACGTTTTTGTGATGTTTCCGTCTGTTTTTAGTTGATTTTTTGTCATGTTTTTTAGTGTTTTCCTCTGTTTTGAGGCGTTTCATCACATTTCTGTGGTGTTTTCATCTGTTTTTAGTCGTTTTTGTAGTGTCTTGCGTCTGTTTTTAGTTGTTTCATCACGTTTTTGTGGTGTTTTCATCTTTTTTAAGTTGTTTCATCACATTTTTGTGGTGTTTTCATCTGCTTTGAGTCGTTTTGTCACGTTCTTGTGGTGTTTTCATCTGTTTTAGTCGTTTTTGTCACCTTTTCGAGGTGTTTTCATTCGTTTTTATTTGTTTTTTCATGTTTTTGTGGTGTTTTCGTCTGTTTTTAGTTGTTTCATCACGTTTTTGTGGTGTTTTCATCTGTTTTAGGTCGTTTCATAATGTTTTTGTGGAGTTTTGCGTCTGTTTTTAGTGGTTTTGTCATGTTTTTGTGGTGTTGTCTGTTTTTAATCATTTTGTCACGTTCTTGTGGTGTTTTCATCTGTTTTAGTCGTTTTTGTCACCTTTTCGAGGTGTTTTCATTCGTTTATATTTGTTTTTTCATGTTTTTGTGGTGTTTTCGTCTGTTTTTAGTTGTTTCATCACGTTTTTGTGGTGTTTTCATCTGTTTTAGGTCGTTTCATAATGTTTTTGTGGAGTTTTGCGTCTGTTTTTAGTGGTTTTGTCATGTTTTTGTGGTGTTGTCTGTTTTTAATCATTTTGTCACGTTTTAGTGGTGTCTTGCGTCATTTTTAAGTCGTTTCATCACATATTTGTGGTGTTTTCGTGTGTTTTTTGTCGTTCCATCACTTTTTTGTGGTGTTTTTGTCTGTTTTTAGTTGTTTTGTCATGTTTTTGCGCTGTTTTCATCTGTTTTTAGGCGTTTCATCATGTTTTTGCGCTGTTTTCATCTGTTTTTAGTCTTTTTGTCACATTTTTGTGGTGTTTTCATCTGTTTTTAGTCGTTTTTGTGGTGTCTTGTGTTTGTTTTTAGTCATTTCATCACGTTTTTGTGGTGTGTTTCGTCTGTTTATAGTTGTTTTATCACGTTTTTGTGGTGTTTTCATCTGTTTTTAGTCATTTCATCATGTTTTTCTAAGGTTTTGCGTCTGTTTTTAGTTTGTTTTGTCATGTTCTTGTGGTGTTTTCGTCTGTTTTTAGTCGTTTTGTCACATTTTTGTGGTGTTTTCATCTGTTTTAAGTCGTTTCATCACGTTTTTGTGGTGTGTTTCGTCTGTTTTTAGTTGTTTTATCATATTTTTGTGGTGTTTTTCTCTGTTTTTAGTCGTTTTTTCACGTTTTTGTGGTGTTTTCATCTGTTTTTAGTCGTTTTTGTCACCTTTTCGAGTGTTTTCATCCGTTTTTAGTCATTTCATCATGTTTTTCTAAGGTTTTGCGTCTGTTTTTAGTTGTTTTTCATGTTCTTGTGGTGTTTTCGTCTGTTTTTAGTCGTTTTGTCATGTTTTTGTGGTGTTGTCTGTTTTTAATCATTTTGTCACGTTTTAGTGGTGTCTTGCGTCATTTTCAAGGCTTTTCATCACATATTTGTGGTGTTTTCGTGTGTTTTTAGTTGTTTTGTCATGTTTTTGTGGTGTTTTCATCTGTTTCTAGTTGTTTTGTCATGTTTTTGTGGTGTTTTCATCCGTTTTTAGTCGTTTTGTCATGTTTTTGATGTGTTTTCGTCTGTTTTTAGTCGTTTCATCACGTTTTTGTGGTGTTTTCATGTGTTTTAAGTCGTTTCATGATGTTTTTGTGGAGTTTTGCGTCTGTTTTTAGTCGTTTTGTCATGTTTATTTGGTGTTATCTGTTTTTAATCATTTTGTCACGTTTTAGTGGTGTCTTGCGTCATTTTTAAGTCGTTTCATCACATATTTGTGGTGTTTTCGTGTGTTTTTTGTCGTTTCATCACGTTTTTGTGGTGTTTTCGTCTGTTTTTAGTTGTTTTGTCATGTTTTTGTGGTGTTTTCATCTGTTTTAGGCGTTTCATCATGTTTTTGCGCTGTTTTCATCTGTTTTTAGGCGTTTCATCATGTTTTTGCGCTGTTTTCATCTGTTTTTAGTCTTTTTGTCACATTTTTGTGGTGTTTTCATCTGTTTTTAGTCGTTTTTGTGGTGTCTTGCGTTTGTTTTTAGTTGTTTCATCACGTTTTTGTGGTGTGTTTCGTCTGTTTATAGTTGTTTTATCATGTTTTTGTGGTGTTTTCATCCGTTTTTAGTCGTTTTTGTCACGTTTTTGTGGTGTTTTCGTCTGTTTTTTGGCATTTCATCATGTTTTTCTAAGGTTTTGCGTCTGTTTTTAGTTGTTGTCTTAAGTCGTTTCATGATGTTTTTGTGGAGTTTTGCGTCTGTTTTTAGTCGTTTTGTCATGTTCATTTGGTGTTGTCTGTTTTTAATCATTTTGTCACGTTTTAGTGGTGTCTTAAGTCAATTTTAAGTCGTTTCATCACATATTTGTGGTGTTTTCGTGTGTTTTTTGTCGTTCCATCACGTTTTTGGGTGTTTTTGTCTGTTTTTAGTTGTTTTGTCATGTTTTTGTGGTGTTTTCATCTGTTTTTAGGCGTTTCATCATGTTTTTGTGCTGTTTTCATCTGTTTTTAGTCTTTTTGTCACATTTTTCTGGTGTTTTCATCTGTTTTTAGTCGTTTTTGTGGTGTCTTGTGTTTGTTTTTAGTCGTTTCATCACGTTTTTGTGGTGTGTTTCGTCTGTTTATAGTTGTTTTATCACGTTTTTTTGGTGTTTTCATCTGTTTTTAGTCATTTCATCATGTTTTTCTAAGGTTTTGCGTCTGTTTTTAGTTGTTTTGTCATGTTCTTGTGGTGTTTTTCGTCTGTTTTTAGTCGTTTTGTCACATTTTTGTGGTGTTTTCATCTGTTTTAAGTCGGTTCATCACGTTTTTGTGGTGTATTCGTCTGTTTTTAGTAATTTCATCACGTTTTTGTGATGTTTTCGTCTGTTTTTAGTTGTTTTTTTGTCATGTTTTTTAGTGTTTTCATCTGTTTTGAGGTGTTTCATCACGTTTCTGTGGTGTTTTCATCTGTTTTTAGTCGTTTTTGTGGTGTCTTGCGTCTGTTTTTAGTTGTTTCATCACGTTTTTGTGGTGTTTTCATCTGTTTTAAGTTGTTTCATCACATTTTTGTGGTGTTTTCATCTGCTTTGAGTCGTTTTGTCACGTTCTTGTGGTGTTTTCATCTGTTTTAGTCGTTTTTGTCACCTTTTCGCGTGTTTTCATCCGTTTTGTCATGTTTTTATGGTGTTTTCGTCTGTTTTTAGTCGTTTCATCACATTTTTGTGGTGTTTTCATCTGTTTTAAGTCGTTTCATAATGTTTTTGTGGAGTTTTGCGTCTGTTTTTAGTCGTTTTGTCATGTTTTTGTGGTGTCTGTTTTTAATCATTTTGTCACGTTTTAGTGGTGTCTTGCGTCATTTTTAAGTCGTTTCATCACATGTTTGTGGTGTATTCGTGTGTTTTTAGTCGTTTCATCACGTTTTTGTGGTGTTTTCGTCTGTTTTTAGTTGTTTTGTCATGTTTTTGTGGTGTTTTCGTCTGTTTTTAGGAATTTCATCATGTTTTTCTCGAGTTTTGCGTCTGTTTTTAGTTGTTTTGTCATGTTCTTGTGGTGTTTTTGTCTGTTTTTAGTCGTTTTGTCACATTTTCTGTGTGTTTTCATCTGTTTTAAGTCTGTTCATCACGTTTTTGTGGTGTTTTCGTCTGTTTTTAGGAATTTCATCACCTTTTTGTGATGTTTTCGTCTGTTTTTAGTGTTTTTTTTGTCATGTTTGTAGTGTTTTCATCTGTTTTGAGGCGTTTCATCACGTTTCTGTGGTGTTTTCATCTTTTTTTAGTTGTTTTTGTGGTGTCACGGTCTGTTTTTAGTTGTTTCATCACGTTTTTGTGGTGTTTTCATCTGTTTTAAGTTGTTTCATCACATTTTTGTGGTGTTTTCATCTGCTTTGAGTCGTTTTGTCACGTTCTTGTGGTGTTTTTATCTGTTTTAGTCGTTTTTGTCACCTTTTCGCGTGTTTTCATCCGTTTTGTCATGTTTTTATGGTGTTTTCGTCTGTTTTTAGTCGTTTCATCACATTTTTGTGGTGTTTTTATCTGTTTTAAGTCGTTTCATAATGTTTTTGTGGAGTTTTGCGTCTGTTTTTAGTCGTTTTGTCATGTTTTTGTGGTGTCTGTTTTTAATCATTTTGTCACGTTTTAGTGGTGTCTTGCGTCATTTTTAAGTCGTTTCATCACATATTTGTGGTGTATTCGTGTGTTTTTAGTCGTTTCATCACGTTTTTGTGGTGTTTTCGTCTGTTTTTAGTTGTTTTGTCATGTTTTTGTGGTGTTTTCGTCTGTTTTTAGGAATTTCATTATGTTTTTCTGGAGTTTTGCGTCTGTTTTTAGTTGTTTTGTCATGTTCTTGTGGTGTTTTTGTCTGTTTTTAGTCGTTTTGTCACATTTTCTGGGTGTTTTCATCTGTTTTAAGTCGGTTCATCACGTTTTTGTGGTGTTTTCGTCTGTTTTTAGGAATTTCATCACCTTTTTGTGATGTTTTCGTCTGTTTTTAGTTGTTTTTTTGTCATGTTTGTAGTGTTTTCATCTGTTTTGAGGCGTTTCATCACGTTTCTGTGGTGTTTTCATCTTTTTTTAGTTGTTTTTGTGGTGTCACGGTCTGTTTTTAGTTGTTTCATCACGTTTTTGTGGTGTTTTCATCTGTTTTTAGTCGTTTCCTCACGGTTTTGTGGTGTTTTCATCAGTTTTTAGTCGTTTTTATGGTGTCTTGCGTCTGTTTTTAGTCGTTTCATCACATTTTTGTGGTGTTTTCATCTTTTTTTAGTTGTTTTTGTGGTGTCACGGTCTGTTTTTAGTTGTTTCATCACGTTTTTGTGGTGTTTTCATCTGTTTTTAGTCGTTTCCTCATGGTTTTGTGGTGTTTTCATCAGTTTTTAGTCGTTTTTATGGTGTCTTGCGTCTGTTTTTAGTCGTTTCATCACATTTTTGTGTTGTGTTTCGTCTGTTTTTAGTTGTTTTATCATATTTTTGTGGTGTTTTTCTCTGCTTTTAGTCGTTTTTTCACGTTTTTGTGGTGTTTTCATCTGTTTTTAGTCGTTTTTGTCACCTTTTCGATTGTTTTCATCCGTTTTTAGTCGTTTTGTCATGTTTTTGTGGTGTTTTGCATCTGTTTTTAGTCGTTTTGTCATGTTTTTGTGGTGTTGTCTGTTTTTAATCATTTTGTCACGTTTTAGTGTTGTCTTGCGTCATTTTCAAGTCGTTTCATCACATATTTGTGGTGTTTTCTTGTTTTTTTAGTTGTTTTGTCATGTTTTTGTGGTGTTGTCTGTTTTTAATCATTTTGTCACGTTTTAGTGGTGTCTTGCGTCATTTTTAAGTCGTTTCATCACATATTTGTGGTGTTTTCGTGTGTTTTTTGTCGTTTCATCAAGTTTTTGTGATGTTTTCGTCTGTTTTTAGTTGTTTTGTCATGTTTTTGTGGTGTTTTCATCTGTTTTTAGTCATTTCAACACGTTTTTGTGATGTTTTCGTCTGTTTTTAGTTGATTTTTTGTCATGTTTTTTAGTGTTTTCCTCTGTTTTGAGGCGTTTCATCACATTTCTGTGGTGTTTTCATCTGTTTTTAGTCGTTTTTGTAGTGTCTTGCGTCTGTTTTTAGTTGTTTCATCACGTTTTTGTGGTGTGTTTCGTCTGTTTTTCGTTTTTTTATCATATTTTTGTGGTGTTTTCATCTGTTTTTAGTTGTTTTTTCACAATTTTGTGGTGTTTTCATCTGTTTTTAGTCGTTTTTTGTCACCTTTTCGAGGTGTTTTCATCCGTTTTTATTTGTTTTTTCATGTTTTGTGGTGTTTTCGTCTGTTTTTAGTTGTTTCATCACGTTTTTGTGGTGTTTTCATCTGTTTTAAGTCGTTTCATTATGTTTTTGTGGAGTTTTGCGTCTGTTTTTAGTGGTTTTGTCATGTTTTTGTGGTGTTGTCTCTTTTTAATCATTTTGTCACGTTTTAGTGGTGTCTTGCGTCAATTTTAAGTCGTTTCATCACATATTTGTGGTGTTTTCATGTGTTTTTTGTCGTTTCATCACGTTTTTGTGGTCTTTTTGCCTGTTTTTAGTTGTTTTGTCATGTTTTTGTGGTGTTTTCATCTGTTTTTAGGCGTTTCATCATGTTTTTGCGCTGTTTTCATCTGTTTTTAGTCTTTTTGTCACATTTTTGTGGTGTTTTCATCTGTTTTTAGTCGTTTTTGTGGTGTCTTGCGTTTGTTTTTAGTTGTTTCATCACGTTTTTGTGGTGTGTTTCGTCTGTTTATAGTTGTTTTATCACGTTTTTGTGGTGTGTTTCGTCTGTTTTTCGTTTTTTTATCATATTTTTGTGGTGTTTTCATCTGTTTTTAGTTGTTTTTTCACAATTTTGTGGTGTTTTCATCCGTTTTTAGTCGTTTTTGTCACGTTTTTGTGGTGTTTTCGTCTGTTTTTTGGCATTTCATCATGTTTTTCTAAGGTTTTGCGTCTGTTTTTAGTTGTTTTGTCATGTTCTTGTGGTGTTTTCGTCTGTTTTTAGTCGTTTGGTCACATTTTTGTGGTGTTTTCATCTGTTTTAAGTCGGTTCATCACGTTTTTGTGGTGTATTCGTCTGTTTTTAGTAATTTCATCACGTTTTTGTGATGTTTTCGTCTGTTTTTAGTTGTTTTTTTGTCATTTTTTTTATTTTTTTCATCTGTTTTGAGGCGTTTCATCACGTTTCTGTGGTGTTTTCATCTGTTTTTAGTCGTTTTTGTGGTGTCTTGCGTCTGTTTTTAGTTGTTTCATCACGTTTTTGTGGTGTTTTCATCTGTTTTAAGTTGTTTCATCACATTTTTGTGGTGTTTTCATCTGCTTTTAGTCGTTTTGTCACGTTTTTGTGGTGTTTTCATCTGTTTTTTGTCGTTTTTGTCACCTTTTCGCGTGTTTGCATCCGTTTTTAGTCGTTTTGTCATGTTTTTGTGGTGTTTTCATCTGTTTTTAGTTGTTTTGTCATGTTCTTGTGGTGTTTTCATCCGTTTTTAGTCGTTTTGTCATGTTTTTGTGGTGTTTTCGTCTGTTTTTAGTCGTTTTGTCATGTTCATTTGGTGTTGTCTGTTTTTAATCATTTTGTCACGTTTTAGTGGTGTCTTGCGTCAATTTTAAGTCGTTTCATCACATATTTGTGGTGTTTTCGTGTGTTTTTTGTCGTTCCATCACGTTTTTGGGTGTTTTTGTCTGTTTTTAGTTGTTTTGTCATGTTTTTGTGGTGTTTTCATCTGTTTTTAGGCGTTTCATCATGTTTTTGGGCTGTTTTCATCAGTTTTTAGTCTTTTTGTCACATTTTTCTGGTGTTTTCATCTGTTTTTAGTCGTTTTTGTGGTGTGTTTCGTCTGTTTATAGTTGTTTTATCACGTTTTTGTGGTGTTTTCATCTGTTTTTAGTCATTTCATCATGTTTTTCTAAGGTTTTGCGTTTGTTTTTAGTTGTTTTGTCATGTTCTTGTGGTGTTTTTCGTCTGTTTTTAGTCGTTTTGTCACATTTTTGTGGTGTTTTCATCTGTTTTAAGTCGGTTCATCATGTTTTTGTGGTGTATTCGTCTGTTTTTAGTAATTTCATCACGTTTTTGTGATGTTTTCGTCTGTTTTTAGTTGTTTTTTTGTCATGTTTTTTAGTGTTTTCATCTGTTTTGAGGTGTTTCATCACGTTTCTGTGGTGTTTTCATCTGTTTTTAGTCGTTTTTGTGGTGTCTTGCGTCTGTTTTTAGTTGTTTCATCACGTTTTTGTGGTGTTTTCATCTGTTTTAAGTTGTTTCATCACATTTTTGTGGTGTTTTCATCTGTTTTAAGTCGTATCATAATGTTTTTGTGGAGTTTTGCGTCTGTTTTTAGTCGTTTTGTCATGTTTTTGTGGTGTCTGTTTTTAATCATTTTGTCACGTTTTAGTGGTGTCTTGCGTCATTTTTAAGTCGTTTCATCACATATTTGTGGTGTATTCGTGTGTTTTTAGTTGTTTCATCACGTTTTTGTGGTGTTTTCGTCTGTTTTTAGTTGTTTTGTCATGTTTTTGTGGTGTTTTCGTCTGTTTTTAGGAATTTCATCATGTTTTTCTGGAGTTTTGCGTCTGTTTTTAGTTGTTTTGTCATGTTCTTGTGGTGTTTTTGTCTGTTTTTAGTCGTTTTGTCACATTTTCTGGGTGTTTTCATCTGTTTTAAGTCGGTTCATCACGTTTTTGTGGTGTTTTCGTCTGTTTTTAGAAATTTCATCACCTTTTTGTGATGTTTTCGTCTGTTTTTAGTTGTTTTTTTGTCATGTTTGTAGTGTTTTCATCTGTTTTGAGGCGTTTCATCACGTTTCTGTGGTGTTTTCATCTTTTTTTAGTTGTTTTTGTGGTGTCACGGTCTGTTTTTAGTTGTTTCATCACGTTTTTGTGGTGTTTTCATCTGTTTTGAGGCGTTTCATCACGTTTCTGTGGTGTTTTCATCTGTTTTTAGTCGTTTTTGTGGTGTCTTGCGTCTTTTTTTAGTTGTTTCATCACGTTTTTGTGGTGTTTTCATCTGTTATAAGTTGTTTCATCACATTTTTGTGGTGTTTTCATCTGCTTTTAGTCGTTTTGTCACTTTTTTTGGTGTTTTCATCTGTTTTTTGTCGTTTTTGTCACCTTTTCGCGTGTTTTCATCCGTTTTTTTTTGTCGTTTTGTCATGTTTTTGTGGTGTTTTCATCTGTTTTTAGTTGTTTTGTCATGTTCTTGTGGTGTTTTCATCCGTTTTTAGTCGTTTTGTCATGTTTTTTTGTGGTGTTTTCGTCTGTTTTTAGTCGTTTCATCACGTTTTTGTGGTGTTTTCATCTGTTTTAAGTCGTTTCATGATGTTTTTGTGGAGTTTTGCGTCTGTTTTTAGTCGTTTTGTCATATTCATTTGGTGTTGTCTGTTTTTAATCATTTTGTCACGTTTTAGTGGTGTCTTGCGTCAATTTTAAGTCGTTTCATCACATATATGTGGTGTTTTCGTGTGTTTTTTGTCGTTCCATCACGTTTTTGGGTGTTTTTGTCTGTTTTTAGTTGTTTTGTCATGTTTTTGTGGTGTTTTCATCTGTTTTTAGGCGTTTCATCATGTTTTTGCGCTGTTTTCATCTGTTTTTAGTCTTTTTGTCACATTTTTCTGGTGTTTTCATCTGTTTTTAGTCGTTTTTGTGGTGTCTTGTGTTTGTTTTTAGTCGTTTCATCACGTTTTTGTGGTGTGTTTCGTCTGTTTATAGTTGTTTTATCACGTTTTTGTGGTGTTTTCATCTGTTTTTAGTCATTTCATCATGGTTTTCTAAGGTTTTGCGTCTGTTTTTAGTTGTTTTGTCATGTTCTTGTGGTGTTTTTCGTCTGTTTTTAGTCGTTTTGTCACATTTTTGTGGTGTTTTCATCTGTTTTAAGTCGGTTCATCACGTTTTTGTGGTGTATTCGTCTGTTTTTAGTAATTTCATCACGTTTTTGTGATGTTTTCGTCTGTTTTTAGTTGTTTTTTTGTCATGTTTTTTAGTGTTTTCATCTGTTTTGAGGTGTTTCATCACGTTTCTGTGGTGTTTTCATCTGTTTTTAGTCGTTTTTGTGGTGTCTTGCGTCTGTTTTTAGTTGTTTCATCACGTTTTTGTGGTGTTTTCATCTGTTTTAAGTTGTTTCATCACATTTTTGTGGTGTTTTCATCTGCTTTGAGTCGTTTTGTCACGTTCTTGTGGTGTTTTCATCTGTTTTAGTCGTTTTTGTCACCTTTTCGCGTGTTTTCATCCGTTTTGTCATGTTTTTATGGTGTTTTCGTCTGTTTTTAGTCGTTTCATCACATTTTTGTGGTGTTTTCATCTGCTTTTAGTCGTTTTGTCACTTTTTTTGGTGTTTTCATCTGTTTTTTGTCGTTTTTGTCACCTTTTCGCGTGTTTTCATCCGTTTTTTGTCGTTTTGTCATGTTTTTGTGGTGTTTTCATCTGTTTTTAGTTGTTTTGTCATGTTCTTGTGGTGTTTTCATCCGTTTTTAGTCGTTTTGTCATGTTTTTGTGGTGTTTTCGTCTGTTTTTAGTCGTTTCATCACGTTTTTGTGGTGTTTTCATCTGTTTTAAGTCGTTTCATGATGTTTTTGTGGAGTTTTGCGTCTGTTTTTAGTCGTTTTGTCATATTCATTTGGTGTTGTCTGTTTTTAATCATTTTGTCACGTTTTAGTGGTGTCTTGCGTCAATTTTAAGTCGTTTCATCACATATATGTGGTGTTTTCGTGTGTTTTTTGTCGTTCCATCACGTTTTTGGGTGTTTTTGTCTGTTTTTAGTTGTTTTGTCATGTTTTTGTGGTGTTTTCATCTGTTTTTAGGCGTTTCATCATGTTTTTGCGCTGTTTTCATCTGTTTTTAGTCTTTTTGTCACATTTTTCTGGTGTTTTCATCTGTTTTTAGTCGTTTTTGTGGTGTCTTGTGTTTGTTTTTAGTCGTTTCATCACGTTTTTGTGGTGTGTTTCGTCTGTTTATAGTTGTTTTATCACGTTTTTGTGGTGTTTTCATCAGTTTTTAGTCATTTCATCATGGTTTTCTAAGGTTTTGCGTCTGTTTTTAGTTGTTTTGTCATGTTCTTGTGGTGTTTTTCGTCTGTTTTTAGTCGTTTTGTCACATTTTTGTGGTGTTTTCATCTGTTTTAAGTCGGTTCATCACGTTTTTGTGGTGTATTCGTCTGTTTTTAGTAATTTCATCACGTTTTTGTGATGTTTTCGTCTGTTTTTAGTCGTTTTTTTGTCATGTTTTTTAGTGTTTTCATCTGTTTTGAGGTGTTTCATCACGTTTCTGTGGTGTTTTCATCTGTTTTTAGTCGTTTTTGTGGTGTCTTGCGTCTGTTTTTAGTTGTTTCATCACGTTTTTGTGGTGTTTTCATCTGTTTTAAGTTGTTTCATCACATTTTTGTGGTGTTTTCATCTGCTTTGAGTCGTTTTGTCACGTTCTTGTGGTGTTTTCATCTGTTTTAGTCGTTTTTGTCACCTTTTCGCGTGTTTTCATCCGTTTTGTCATGTTTTTATGGTGTTTTCGTCTGTTTTTAGTCGTTTCATCACATTTTTGTGGTGTTTTCATCTGTTTTAAGTCGTTTCATAATGTTTTTGTGGAGTTTTGCGTCTGTTTTTAGTGGTTTTGTCATGTTTTTGTGGTGTTGTCTCTTTTTAATCATTTTGTCACGTTTTAGTGGTGTCTTGCGTCAATTTTAAGTCGTTTCATCACATATTTGTGGTGTTTTCATCTGTTTTTAGTCTTTTTGTCACATTTTTGTGGTGTTTTCATCTGTTTTTAGTCGTTTTTGTGGTGTCTTGCGTTTGTTTTTAGTTGTTTCATCACGTTTTTGTGGTGTGTTTCGTCTGTTTATAGTTGTTTTATCACGTTTTTGTGGTGTTTTCATCCGTTTTTAGTCGTTTTTGTCACGTTTTTGTGGTGTTTTCGTCTGTTTTTTGGCATTTCATCATGTTTTTCTAAGGTTTTGCGTCTGTTTTTAGTTGTTTTGTCATGTTCTTGTGGTGTTTTCGTCTGTTTTTAGTCGTTTGGTCACATTTTTGTGGTGTTTTCATCTGTTTTAAGTCGGTTCATCACGTTTTTGTGGTGTATTCGTCTGTTTTTAGTAATTTCATCACGTTTTTGTGATGTTTTCGTCTGTTTTTAGTTGTTTTTTTGTCATGTTTTTTAGTGTTTTCATCTGTTTTGAGGCGTTTCATCACGTTTCTGTGGTGTTTTCATCTGTTTTTAGTCGTTTTTGTGGTGTCTTGCGTCTGTTTTTAGTTGTTTCATCACGTTTTTCAGGTGTTTTCATCTGTTTTTAGTCGTTTTGTCACGTTTTTGTGGTGTTTTCATCTGTTTTTAGTCGTTTTTGTCACCTTTTCGCGTGTTTTCATCCGTTTTGTCATGTTTTTATGGTGTTTTCGTCTGTTTTTAGTCGTTTCATCACATTTTTGTGGTGTTTTCATCTTTTTTTAGTTGTTTTTGTGGTGTCACGGTCTGTTTTTAGTTGTTTCATCACGTTTTTGTGGTGTTTTCATCTGTTTTTAGTCGTTTCCTCATGGTTTTGTGGTGTTTTCATCAGTTTTTAGTCGTTTTTATGGTGTCTTGCGTCTGTTTTTAGTCGTTTCATCACATTTTTGTGGTGTGTTTCGTCTTTTTTTAGTTGTTTTATCATATTTTTGTGGTGTTTTTCTCTGCTTTTAGTCGTTTTTTCACGTTTTTGTGGTGTTTTCATCTGTTTTTAGTCGTTTTTGTCACCTTTTCGATTGTTTTCATCCGTTTTTAGTCGTTTTGTCATGTTTTTGTGGTGTTTTGCATCTGTTTTTAGTCGTTTTGTCATGTTTTTGTGGTGTTGTCTGTTTTTAGTCATTTTGTCACGTTTTAGTGTTGTCTTGCGTCATTTTCAAGTCGTTTCATCACATATTTGTGGTGTTTTCTTGTGTTTTTAGTTGTTTTGTCATGTTTTTGTGGTGTTGTCTGTTTTTAATCATTTTGTCACGTTTTAGTGGTGTCTTGCGTCATTTTTAAGTCGTTTCATCACATATTTGTGGTGTTTTCGTGTGTTTTTTGTCGTTTCATCACGTTTTTGTGATGTTTTCGTCTGTTTTTAGTTGATTTTTTGTCATGTTTTTTAGTGTTTTCCTCTGTTTTGAGGCGTTTCATCACATTTCTGTGGTGTTTTCATCTGTTTTTAGTCGTTTTTGTAGTGTCTTGCGTCTGTTTTTAGTTGTTTCATCACGTTTTTGTGGTGTGTTTCGTCTGTTTTTCGTTTTTTTATCATATTTTTGTGGTGTTTTCATCTATTTTTAGTTAAGCCTGTGAATGTTCTCATTCGTCAAGGTCATCGTAATCCTCAAAGCAATTTCAGTCAAAAACAACTGGACTGGTTGTTTGTCTAGGAAGACGTTTCACCTCTCATCCAAGAGGCTTCATCAGTTCATGTACGCATCTGACCAGGCTGGGACTGGTCCAACTAACTGGTGTGGAGATCCAGGTATTTAACCTCTCACAAGGCCGATGATGTCACTGAAACCCTTTGTGCTCCAAGTGCCCACGCCCGTCGTTAGAGTGACAGTCGTTGGTGGGCAGTTGGTTTTGACGTCGTTAGTGCTCTATTGAGTCTGAACGACAGTCGTTGGGGTCACCCGGGCCATGTGTGAACAGTTGTCCTTTGAGGTGGTGGTGTCTCAGACCCCCTCCTCTGTTTAGCGATGGTTTCTCCACTTTAACATAGATGGCTTCTTTTACTCCTCTTTCAAACCATCTGTCCTCTCTGTCCAAGATTTGGACATTGCTGTCTATTTTTAGTTGTTTTTTCACAATTTTGTGGTGTTTTCATCTGTTTTTAGTCGTTTTTTGTCACCTTTTCGAGGTGTTTTCATCCGTTTTTATTTGTTTTTTCATGTTTTGTGGTGTTTTCGTCTGTTTTTAGTTGTTTCATCACGTTTTTGTGGTGTTTTCATCTGTTTTAAGTCGTTTCATAATGTTTTTGTGGAGTTTCGCGTCTGTTTTTAGTGGTTTTGTCATGTTTTTGTGGTGTTTTCATCTGTTTTTAGGCGTTTCATCATGTTTTTGCGCTGTTTTCATCTGTTTTTAGTCTTTTTGTCACATTTTTGTGGTGTTTTCATCTGTTTTTAGTCGTTTTTGTGGTGTCTTGCGTTTGTTTTTAGTTGTTTCATCACGTTTTTGTGGTGTGTTTCGTCTGTTTATAGTTGTTTTATCACGTTTTTGTGGTGTTTTCATCCGTTTTTAGTCGTTTTTGTCACGTTTTTGTGGTGTTTTCGTCTGTTTTTTGGCATTTCATCATGTTTTTCTAAGGTTTTGCGTCTGTTTTTAGTTGTTTTGTCATGTTCTTGTGGTGTTTTCGTCTGTTTTTAGTCGTTTGGTCACATTTTTGTGGTGTTTTCATCTGTTTTAAGTCGGTTCATCACGTTTTTGTGGTGTATTCGTCTGTTTTTAGTAATTTCATCACGTTTTTGTGATGTTTTCGTCTGTTTTTAGTTGTTTTTTTGTCATGTTTTTTAGTGTTTTCATCTGTTTTGAGGCGTTTCATCACGTTTCTGTGGTGTTTTCATCTGTTTTTAGTCGTTTTTGTGGTGTCTTGCGTCTGTTTTTAGTTGTTTCATCACGTTTTTCAGGTGTTTTCATCTGTTTTTAGTCGTTTTGTCACGTTTTTGTGGTGTTTTCATCTGTTTTTAGTCGTTTTTGTCACCTTTTCGCGTGTTTTCATCCGTTTTGTCATGTTTTTATGGTGTTTTCGTCTGTTTTTAGTCGTTTCATCACATTTTTGTGGTGTTTTCATCTGTTTTAAGTCGTTTCATAATGTTTTTGTGGAGTTTTGCGTCTGTTTTTAGTCGTTTTGTCATGTTTTTGTGGTGTCTGTTTTTAATCATTTTGTCACGTTTTAGTGGTGTCTTGCGTCATTTTTAAGTCGTTTCATCACATATTTGTGGTGTATTCGTGTGTTTTTAGTCGTTTCATCACGTTTTTGTGGTGTTTTGGTCTGTTTTTAGTTGTTTTGTCATGTTTTTGTGGTGTTTTCGTCTGTTTTTAGGAATTTCATCATGTTTTTCTGGAGTTTTGCGTCTGTTTTTAGTTGTTTTGTCATGTTCTTGTGGTGTTTTTGTCTGTTTTTAGTCGTTTTGTCACATTTTCTGGGTGTTTTCATCTGTTTTAAGTCGGTTCATCACGTTTTTGTGGTGTTTTCGTCTGTTTTTAGGAATTTCATCACCTTTTTGTGATGTTTTCGTCTGTTTTTAGTTGTTTTTTTGTCATGTTTGTAGTGTTTTCATCTGTTTTGAGGCGTTTCATCACGTTTCTGTGGTGTTTTCATCTTTTTTTAGTTGTTTTTGTGGTGTCACGGTCTGTTTTTAGTTGTTTCATCACGTTTTTGTGGTGTTTTCATCTGTTTTTAGTCGTTTCCTCACGGTTTTGTGGTGTTTTCATCAGTTTTTAGTCGTTTTTATGGTGTCTTGCGTCTGTTTTTAGTCGTTTCATCACATTTTTGTGGTGTTTTCATCTTTTTTTAGTTGTTTTTGTGGTGTCACGGTCTGTTTTTAGTTGTTTCATCACGTTTTTGTGGTGTTTTCATCTGTTTTTAGTCGTTTCCTCATGGTTTTGTGGTGTTTTCATCAGCTTTTAGTCGTTTTTATGGTGTCTTGCGTCTGTTTTTAGTCGTTTTATCACATTTTTGTGGTGTGTTTCGTCTGTTTTTAGTCGGTTCATCACGTTTTTGTGGTGTATTCGTCTGTTTTTAGTAATTTCATCACGTTTTTGTGATGTTTTCGTCTGTTTTTAGTTGTTTTTTTGTCATGTTTTTTAGTGTTTTCATCTGTTTTGAGGCGTTTCATCACGTTTCTGTGGTGTTTTCATCTGTTTTTAGTCGTTTTTGTGGTGTCTTGCGTCTGTTTTTAGTTGTTTCATCACGTTTTTATGGTGTTTTCATCTGTTTTTAGTCGTTTCCTCACATTTTTGTGGTGTTTTCATCTTTTTTTAGTTGTTTTTGTGGTGTCACGGTCTGTTTTTAGTTGTTTCATCACGTTTTTGTGGTGTTTTCATCTGTTTTTAGTCGTTTCCTCATGGTTTTGTGGTGTTTTCATCAGTTTTTAGTCGTTTTTATGGTGTCTTGCGTCTGTTTTTAGTCGTTTCATCACATTTTTGTGGTGTGTTTCGTCTTTTTTTAGTTGTTTTATCATATTTTTGTGGTGTTTTTCTCTGCTTTTAGTCGTTTTTTCACGTTTTAGTGGTGTTTTCATCTGTTTTTAGTCGTTTTTGTCACCTTTTCGATTGTTTTCATCCGTTTTTAGTCGTTTTGTCATGTTTTTGTGGTGTTTTGCATCTGTTTTTAGTCGTTTTGTCATGTTTTTGTGGTGTTGTCTGTCTTTAATCATTTTGTCACGTTTTAGTGTTGTCTTGCGTCATTTTCAAGTCGTTTCATCACATATTTGTGGTGTTTTCTTGTGTTTTTAGTTGTTTTGTCATGTTTTTGTGGTGTTGTCTGTTTTTAATCATTTTGTCACGTTTTAGTGGTGTCTTGCGTCATTTTTAAGTCGTTTCATCACATATTTGTGGTGTTTTCGTGTGTTTTTTGTCGTTTCATCACGTTTTTGTGATGTTTTCGTCTGTTTTTAGTTGATTTTTTGTCATGTTTTTTAGTGTTTTCCTCTGTTTTGAGGCGTTTCATCACATTTCTGTGGTGTTTTCATCTGTTTTTAGTCGTTTTTGTAGTGTCTTGCGTCTGTTTTTAGTTGTTTCATCACGTTTTTGTGGTGTGTTTCGTCTGTTTTTCGTTTTTTTATCATATTTTTGTGGTGTTTTCATCTGTTTTTAGTTGTTTTTTCACAATTTTGTGGTGTTTTCATCTGTTTTTAGTCGTTTTTTGTCACCTTTTCGAGGTGTTTTCATCCGTTTTTATTTGTTTTTTCATGTTTTGTGGTGTTTTCGTCTGTTTTTAGTTGTTTCATCACGTTTTTGTGGTGTTTTCATCTGTTTTAAGTCGTTTCATAATGTTTTTGTGGAGTTTTGCGTCTGTTTTTAGTGGTTTTGTCATGTTTTTGTGGTGTTGTCTCTTTTTAATCATTTTGTCACGTTTTAGTGGTGTCTTGCGATCAATTTTAAGTCGTTTCATCACATATTTGTGGTGTTTTCATGTGTTTTTTGTCGTTTCATCACGTTTTTGTGGTGTTTTTGCCTGTTTTTAGTTGTTTTGTCATGTTTTTGTGGTGTTTTCATCTGTTTTTAGGCGTTTCATCATGTTTTTGCGCTGTTTTCATCTGTTTTTAGTCTTTTTGTCACATTTTTGTGGTGTTTTCATCTGTTTTTAGTCGTTTTTGTGGTGTCTTGCGTTTGTTTTTAGTTGTTTCATCACGTTTTTGTGGTGTGTCTCGTCTGTTTATAGTTGTTTTATCACGTTTTTGTGGTGTTTTCATCCGTTTTTAGTCGTTTTTGTCACGTTTTTGTGGTGTTTTCGTCTGTTTTTTGGCATTTCATCATGTTTTTCTGGAGTTTTGCGTCTGTTTTTAGTTGTTTTGTCATGTTCTTGTGGTGTTTTCGTCTGTTTTTAGTCGTTTGGTCACATTTTTGTGGTGTTTTCATCTGTTTTAAGTCGGTTCATCACGTTTTTGTGGTGTATTCGTCTGTTTTTAGTAATTTCATCACGTTTTTGTGATGTTTCCGTCTGTTTTTAGTTGTTTTTTTGTCATGTTTTTTAGTGTTTTCATCTGTTTTGAGGCGTTTCATCACGTTTCTGTGGTGTTTTCATCTGTTTTTAGTCGTTTTTGTGGTGTCTTGCGTCCGTTTTTAGTTGTTTCATCACGTTTTTCAGGTGTTTTCATCTGTTTTTAGTCGTTTTGTCACGTTTTTGTGGTGTTTTCATCTGTTTTTAGTCGTTTTTGTCACCTTTTCGCGTGTTTTCATCCGTTTTGTCATGTTTTTATGGTGTTTTCGTCTGTTTTTAGTCGTTTCATCACATTTTTGTGGTGTTTTCATCTTTTTTTAGTTGTTTTTGTGGTGTCACGGTCTGTTTTTAGTTGTTTCATCACGTTTTTGTGGTGTTTTCATCTGTTTTTAGTTGTTTTATCATATTTTTGTGGTGTTTTTCTCTGCTTTTAGTCGTTTTTTCACGTTTTTGTGGTGTTTTCATCTGTTTTTAGTCGTTTTTGTCACCTTTTCGATTGTTTTCATCCGTTTTTAGTCGTTTTGTCATGTTTTTGTGGTGTTTTGCATCTGTTTTTAGTCGTTTTGTCATGTTTTTGTGGTGTTGTCTGTTTTTAATCATTTTGTCACGTTTTAGTGTTGTCTTGCGTCATTTTCAAGTCGTTTCATCACATATTTGTGGTGTTTTCTTGTGTTTTTAGTTGTTTTGTCATGTTTTTGTGGTGTTGTCTGTTTTTAATCATTTTGTCACGTTTTAGTGGTGTCTTGCGTAATTTTTAAGTCGTTTCATCACATATTTGTGGTGTTTTCGTGTGTTTTTTGTCGTTTAATCACGTTTTTGTGATGTTTTCGTCCGTTTTTAGTTGATTTTTTGTCATGTTTTTTAGTGTTTTCTTCTGTTTTGAGGCGTTTCATCACATTTCTGTGGTGTTTTCATCTGTTTTTAGTCGTTTTTGTAGTGTCTTGCGTCTGTTTTTAGTTGTTTCATCACGTTTTTGTGGTGTGTTTCGTCTGTTTTCGTTTTTTTATCATATTTTTGTGGTGTTTTCATCTATTTTTAGTTGTTTTTTCACAATTTTGTGGTGTTTTCATCTGTTTTTAGTCGTTTTTTGTCACCTTTTCGAGGTGTTTTCATCCGTTTTTATTTGTTTTTTCATGTTTTGTGGTGTTTTCGTCTGTTTTTAGTTGTTTCATCACGTTTTTGTGGTGTTTTCATCTGTTTTAAGTCGTTTCATAATGTTTTTGTGGAGTTTTGCGTCTGTTTTTAGTGGTTTTGTCATGTTTTTGTGGTGTTGTCTCTTTTTAATCATTTTGTCACGTTTTAGTGGTGTCTTGCGTCAATTTTAAGTCGTTTCATCACATATTTGTGGTGTTTTCATCTGTTTTTAGTCTTTTTGTCACATTTTTGTGGTGTTTTCATCTGTTTTTAGTCGTTTTTGTGGTGTCTTGCGTTTGTTTTTAGTTGTTTCATCACGTTTTTGTGGTGTGTTTCGTCTGTTTATAGTTGTTTTATCACGTTTTTGTGGTGTTTTCATCCGTTTTTAGTCGTTTTTGTCACGTTTTTGTGGTGTTTTCGTCTGTTTTTTGGCATTTCATCATGTTTTTCTAAGGTTTTGCGTCTGTTTTTAGTTGTTTTGTCATGTTCTTGTGGTGTTTTCGTCTGTTTTTAGTCGTTTGGTCACATTTTTGTGGTGTTTTCATCTGTTTTAAGTCGGTTCATCACGTTTTTGTGGTGTATTCGTCTGTTTTTAGTAATTTCATCACGTTTTTGTGATGTTTTCGTCTGTTTTTAGTTGTTTTTTTGTCATGTTTTTTAGTGTTTTCATCTGTTTTGAGGCGTTTCATCACGTTTCTGTGGTGTTTTCATCTGTTTTTAGTCGTTTTTGTGGTGTCTTGCGTCTGTTTTTAGTTGTTTCATCACGTTTTTCAGGTGTTTTCATCTGTTTTTAGTCGTTTTGTCACGTTTTTGTGGTGTTTTCATCTGTTTTTAGTCGTTTTTATCACCTTTTCGCGTGTTTTCATCCGTTTTGTCATGTTTTTATGGTGTTTTCGTCTGTTTTTAGTCGTTTCATCACATTTTTGTGGTGTTTTCATCTTTTTTTAGTTGTTTTTGTGGTGTCACGGTCTGTTTTTAGTTGTTTCATCACGTTTTTGTGGTGTTTTCATCTGTTTTTAGTCGTTTCCTCATGGTTTTGTGGTGTTTTCATCAGTTTTTAGTCGTTTTTATGGTGTCTTGCGTCTGTTTTTAGTCGTTTCATCACATTTTTGTGGTGTGTTTCGTCTTTTTTTAGTTGTTTTATCATATTTTTGTGGTGTTTTTCTCTGCTTTTAGTCGTTTTTTCACGTTTTTGTGGTGTTTTCATCTGTTTTTAGTCGTTTTTGTCACCTTTTCGATTGTTTTCATCCGTTTTTAGTCGTTTTGTCATGTTTTTGTGGTGTTTTGCATCTGTTTTTAGTCGTTTTGTCATGTTTTTGTGGTGTTGTCTGTTTTTAATCATTTTGTCACGTTTTAGTGTTGTCTTGCGTCATTTTCAAGTCGTTTCATCACATATTTGTGGTGTTTTCTTGTGTTTTTAGTTGTTTTGTCATGTTTTTGTGGTGTTGTCTGTTTTTAATCATTTTGTCACGTTTTAGTGGTGTCTTGCGTCATTTTTAAGTCGTTTCATCACATATTTGTGGTGTTTTCGTGTGTTTTTTGTCGTTTCATCACGTTTTTGTGATGTTTTCGTCTGTTTTTAGTTGATTTTTTGTCATGTTTTTTAGTGTTTTCCTCTGTTTTGAGGCGTTTCATCACATTTCTGTGGTGTTTTCATCTGTTTTTAGTCGTTTTTGTAGTGTCTTGCGTCTGTTTTTAGTTGTTTCATCACGTTTTTGTGGTGTGTTTCGTCTGTTTTTCGTTTTTTTATCATATTTTTGTGGTGTTTTCATCTATTTTTAGTTGTTTTTTCACAATTTTGTGGTGTTTTCATCTGTTTTTAGTCGTTTTTTGTCACCTTTTCGAGGTGTTTTCATCCGTTTTTATTTGTTTTTTCATGTTTTGTGGTGTTTTCGTCTGTTTTTAGTTGTTTCATCACGTTTTTGTGTTGTTTTCATCTGTTTTAAGTCGTTTCATAATGTTTTTGTGGAGTTTTGCGTCTGTTTTTAGTGGTTTTGTCATGTTTTTGTGGTGTTGTCTCTTTTTAATCATTTTGTCACGTTTTAGTGGTGTCTTGCGTCAATTTTAAGTCGTTTCATCACATATTTGTGGTGTTTTCATGTGTTTTTTGTCGTTTCATCACGTTTTTGTGGTGTTTTTGCCTGTTTTTAGTTGTTTTGTCATGTTTTTGTGGTGTTTTTATCTGTTTTTAGGCGTTTCATCATGTTTTTGCGCTGTTTTCATCTGTTTTTAGTCTTTTTGTCACATTTTTGTGGTGTTTTCATCTGTTTTTAGTCGTTTTTGTGGTGTCTTGCGTTTGTTTTTAGTTGTTTCATCACGTTTTTGTGGTGTGTTTCGTCTGTTTATAGATGTTTTATCACGTTTTTGTGGTGTTTTCATCCGTTTTTAGTCGTTTTTGTCACGTTTTTGTGGTGTTTTCGTCTGTTTTTTGGCATTTCATCATGTTTTTCTAAGGTTTTGCGTCTGTTTTTAGTTGTTTTGTCATGTTCTTGTGGTGTTTTCGTCTGTTTTTAGTCGTTTGGTCACATTTTTGTGGTGTTTTCATCTGTTTTAAGTCGGTTCATCACGTTTTTGTGGTGTATTCGTCTGTTTTTAGTAATTTCATCACGTTTTTGTGATGTTTTCGTCTGTTTTTAGTTGTTTTTTTGTCATGTTTTTTAGTGTTTTCATCTGTTTTGAGGCGTTTCATCACGTTTCTGTGGTGTTTTCATCTGTTTTTAGTCGTTTTTGTGGTGTCTTGCGTCTGTTTTTAGTTGTTTCATTACGTTTTTCAGGTGTTTTCATCTGTTTTTAGTCGTTTTGTCACGTTTTTGTGGTGTTTTCATCTGTTTTTAGTCGTTTTTGTCACCTTTTCGCGTGTTTTCATCCGTTTTGTCATGTTTTTATGGTGTTTTCGTCTGTTTTTAATCGTTTCATCACATTTTTGTGGTGTTTTCATCTGTTTTAAGTCGTTTCATAATGTTTTTGTGGAGTTTTGCGTCTGTTTTTAGTCGTTTTGTCATGTTTTTGTGGTGTCTGTTTTTAATCATTTTGTCACGTTTTAGTGGTGTCTTGCGTCATTTTTAAGTCGTTTCATCACATATTTGTGGTGTATTCGTGTGTTTTTAGTCGTTTCATCACGTTTTTGTGGTGTTTTCGTCTGTTTTTAGTTGTTTTGTCATGTTTTTGTGGTGTTTTCGTCTGTTTTTAGGAATTTCATCATGTTTTTCTGGAGTTTTGCGTCTGTTTTTAGTCGTTTTGTCATGTTCTTGTGGTGTTTTTGTCTGTTTTTAGTCGTTTTGTCACATTTTCTGGGTGTTTTCATCTGTTTTTAGTCGTTTTTGTGGTGTCTTGCGTCTGTTTTTAGTTGTTTCATCACGTTTTTCAGGTGTTTTCATCTGTTTTTAGTCGTTTTGTCACGTTTTTGTGGTGTTTTCATCTGTTTTTAGTCGTTTTTGTCACCTTTTCGCGTGTTTTCATCCGTTTTTAGTCGTTTTGTCATGTTTTTGTGGTGTTTCCGTCTGTTTTTAGTCGTTTCATCACATTTTTGTGGTGTTTTCAGAATCAGAACCAGAATCAGAATCAGAATACTTTATTGATCCCCGGGGGGAAATTCTTTTGTTCCAATGCTCCGTGCACAGTAGAAACAAGCCATAAAGATGAATAAGTAGAAATAAAATAAAGTAAAGACTCAAATAAAATACAATTAAAATAAATCTAAGTAGCTAATAAATAGCCAATAAAATACAGTACAAATAAATAATAAACAATCAAGTAAACAATCTGAAGTGGGTGTGAAAATACAATCTGAGATATATACACTGTACAATTAGGTTGTTATGGCAAATGAAATGAAGTGAGAACAGATATTTATATTTGTTTTGTTTTGTTTTTAAGTAGTCAAGAGTCCGATAATTAAAGAGATGAGTTGTACAGTTTAATGGCCACAGGTAAGAATGACCTCCTGTGGCGCTCAGTGGTGCATTTAGGAGCAATCAGTCTCTGGCTGAAGGTGCTCCTCAGTTCAGCCAGAGTGTTGTGGAGAGGGTGAGAGCCATGCTGCAGTATCGCCCGCACCTTCGACAGCATCCTCCTGTCTGACACTGCAGCCAAGGTGTCCAGCTCCACCCCCACAATGTCACTGGCCTTTCTGATCAGTTTATTGAGTCTGTTGGCATCTGCAACCTTCAGTCTGCTGCCCCAGCACACTACAGCAAACATAAAAGCACTAGCCACCACAGACTCATAAAACATCCTCAGCATGGTCCGACAGATGTTGAAGGAGCGGAGCCTCCTCAGAAAATAGAGGCGGCTCTGTCCCTTCTTGTAAAGGACTTCAGTGTTCTTAGTCCAGTCCAGTTTATTGTCAATGAACACCCCCAGATATTTGTAGTGTTCTACAATGTCCACGTTATGCCCCCGGATGGAAACTGGGGTCACTGGTGTCTTTGTCCTCCTCAGATCCACCACCAGCTCTTTGGTTTTTGCTGTGTTGAGCTGCAGGTGGTTCAGCTCACACCATGTGACAAAGTTGTCAACCACAGCCCTGTATTCAGCCTCCTCACCCTTACTGATACATCCCACTACAGCAGAGTCATCAGAAAACTTCTGAAGATGGCAAGACTCTGTCTGGTAGCTGAAGTCCGTGGTGTAAAGGGTGAAGAGGAAAGGAGAGAGAACAGTCCCTTGTGGTGCGCCAGTGCTGCTAACCACTGTATCTGACACACAGTGACGCAGGCGCACGTACTGTGGTCGACCAGTGAGGTAGTCCACAATCCAGGAAACAAGGGGGGGATCCACCAGCATCGCCGTCATCTTGTCACCCAGTAGAGCAGGCCTGATGGTGTTGAATGCGCTGGAGAAGTCAAAGAAAGTGACCCTCACAGTGCTCCTCGGCTTGTCCAGGTGGGTGTAGGCACGGTTTAGCAGGTAGATGATGGCATCCTCAACTCCAATCCGGGGCTGATAGGCGAACTGCAGGGGGTCCAGGTGTGGCCTGACCATAGGCCTGAGCTGCTCCAGGACGAGTCTCTCCAGGGTCTTCATGATATGAGACGTCAGTGCCACCGGTCGGTAGTCTGAGAGACCGCTGGGCTGCGGCGTCTTTGGCACAGGAACGAGGCAGGACGTCTTCCATATCACAGGGACCCTCTGGAGGCTCAGGCTCATCTCGAAGACGCGGTGTAGAACTCCACATAGCTGTTCGGCGCAGGCTCTGAGAACCCGTGGACTGACACCATCAGGGCCTGCAGCCTTACCGGCGTGGAGTTTGCTCAGTTGTCTCCGTACCTGAAGCGGTGTAAACTGTGCAGGTTGAGCAGGGGGAGGTTTGAAGTCCAGAGTGAGAGGAGGGCAGGTAGCAGGGGAGCCAGGAGAGGTGTGAAGAGAGGGGGATGGGTGTGAGGGTCTCATGGCGTTGAATGAGGTGCTAACAGGAGGAGGAGGGGGGGTCAGAAGCAGTGATGGCTGTAGACAGTCAGCAGGAGAGACAGCAGGGGCCTGGGCTGCAGTGTCAAACCTGTTGAAGAACAGATTCAACTCATTAGCCCCAGCCACACTGCCATCAGATCCACCGCTAGCTGGTCTGAAGCCTGTGATGGTCTTCATGCCACTCCAGACCTCCCTCATGTTGTTTTGCTGGAGTTTCATCTCCAGCTTCCTCCTGTAGCTGTCCTTAGCCTCTCTGATCTTGTTGTTAAGCTCCCTCTGAACGTCCCGAAGCTCCTCCCTGTTGCCACCTCTGAAGGCCCTCTTCTTCTGGTTCAGAGTGGCTTTGATGTCTTTGGTTACCCAGGGCTTGTTGTTTGGGTAACAACGCACAGACCGAGCTGGGACAATGCCGTCCACACAGAAATTTATGTAGTCTGTGATGCATTCAGTAAGCCCATCAATGTCCTCTCCATGCGGCTCACAGAGTGCATTCCAGTCTGTCACCTCAAAACAGCCCTGCAGTGCCTCATAGCAGTCCTCTGACCATGTCCTCACTGTCTTTGTGGTCACAGGCAGCCTCTTCACTAGAGGCACATAGCAGGGGGTGAGAAGCACCAGGTTGTGATCTGATCTCCCCAGGGGGGGAAGGGACGTGGAGGTGTATGCGTCCTTCACATTAGCATACAACAGGTCCAGGGTCCTTTCCTCTCTTGTTGTACAGGTCACATACTGGGTGAATTTCGGCAGTGTCTTTTTAATGCAGACATGGTTGAAGTCACCCGAGATTATAATCAGAGCAGTCGGGTGTGCGGTCTGTAGTCTGGCTATTGTGGAGTGGATGACGTCACATGCCGACGTTGGGTTAGCGGACGGGGGAATGTAAACAGCCACAACGATAGCATGTGAGAATTCACGGGGTAAATAGTACGGACGGAGGCCCACAGATAACAGTTCAATATCCGGACTGCAGATGCGGTCTTTGATGGTAACGTGACCAGGATTGCACCACCTGTTGTTCACGTAAACAGCAAGCCCCCCTCCTTTACGCTTGCCGCTCGTAGTGCAGTCCCTGTCAGCCCGGACAGTGTGGAAGCCCTCGGTGGAAATATTGTGGTCAGGAACATCCGCGTGTAGCCATGACTCCGAGAAAATCATCAGGCTACACTCCCGGTATTCCTGACGACTCCGGGTTAGCGCTGTTAGCTCGTCCATCTTATTCCCCAGTGATCTCACGTTGCCCATGATGAGAGATGGGAGACACGGCTTGAATGTCTTCCTCTCCATAAGTCTCCGGTGTTTCGCTCCTTTTCTCCGCCGTAGCGATCCTTTCCCTCTGCCTCCACGGTGTGTTTTCCTCCATAGATCAGCCGGGATGTCCGCCTTCACCGTGGCCGAGCCGGCCGGCTTCAGCTCTATCAGCTGATCCCTGGAGTAAACAATGCGGAGTTGCTGAGCAACCGTCGTGTGGCGGAGTAAAAGCAGCGATTCAACCAAAAACGCCACAACAAAAACTCTCCACACAAGCATGTTTAAAGAGAGAGGCTAATAAACAACTATGTTAAAAGAAAAAAGAAAAAAGTAAGATAAAGTAAAAAGGAGAAAAGTTGAAAACAAAGTAAAAGTAAGCAGGAGCGACTAGAACAGGCTGCATACACCGCGGCGCATGCGCACTAAACAGAGGTTTTCATCTGATTTAAGTCGTTTCATAATGTTTTTGTGGAGTTTTGCTTCTGTTTTTAGTCGTTTTGTCATGTTTTTGTGGTGTTGTCTGTTTTTAATCATTTTGTCACGTTTTAGTGGTGTCTTGCGTCATTTTTAAGTCGTTTCATCACATATTTGTGGTGTATTCGTGTGTTTTTAGTCGTTTCATCACGTTTTTGTGGTATTTTCGTCTCTTTTTAGTTGTTTTGTCATGTTTTTGTGGTGTTTTCAACTGTTTTTAGGCGTTTCATCACGTTTTTGCGCTGTTTTCATCTGTTTTTAGTCTTTTTGTCACATTTTTGTGGTGTCTTGCGTATGGTTTTAGTCGTTTCATCACGTTTTTGCGCTGTTTTCATCTGTTTTTAGTCGTTTTGTCATATTTTTTTGGAGTCTTGGTCTGCTTTTAGTCGTTTTGTCAGGTTTTTTTGGTGTTTACATCTGATTTTAGTTGTTTCATCACGTTTTTGTGGTGTTTTCATTTGTTTTAAGTCGGTTCATCACGTTTTTTGGTGTTTTTATCTGTTTTTAGTCGTTTTTGTGGTGTCTTGCGTCTGTTTATAGTTGTTTTATCACGTTTTTGTGGTGTTTTCATCCGTTTATAGTCATTTCATCACGTTTTTGTTGTGTTTTCATCTGTTTTTATTCATTTCTGTCATGTTTTTGTGGTGTTTTCATCCGTTTTTAGTTTTTTTGTCATGTTTTTGTGGTGTTTTCATCTGTTTTAAGTTGTTTCATAACATATTTGTGGTGTTTTCGTCTGTTTTTAGCCGTTTCATCACGTTTTTGTTGGTGTTTTCGTCTGTTTTTAGTCGTTTTGTCACTTTTTAGCTGTATTTTAATCAGTTTTTAATCGTTTTGTCATGTTTCTGTGGAGTTTTGCGTCTGTTTTTGAATCGTTTCATCACGTTTTTGTGGTGTTTTCATCTTATTTTAGTCGTTTTTGTGGTGTCTTGCGTCCGTTTTTAGTTGTTTCATCACGTTTTTGTGGTGTTTTCATCTGTTTTAAGTCGTTTCATCTCGTTGTTTTGGTGTTTTCATCTGTTTTTAGTCGTTTTTGTGGTGTTTTCATCTGTTTTTATTCATTTTTGTCATTTTTTTTGTGGTGTTTTCATCTTCTTTTAGTCGTTATTTCATGTTTTTGTGGTGTTTTCATCTGTTTTTAGTCGTTTCATAAGATTTTTGTGGAGTTTTGCTCCTGTTTTTAGTCATTTTTTCATGTACTTGTGGTGTTTTCATCCGTTTTTAGTCGTTTCATAATGTTTTTATGGAGTTTTTGCGTCTGTTTTTAGTACTTTTTTTCATGTTATGTGGTGTTTTTGTCTGTTTTTAATCATTTCGTAATGTTTTTGTGGTGTTTTCGTCTGTTTTTATTCGTTTCAACACGTTTTTGTGGTGTTTTCGTCTGTTTTTAGACGTTTTTTCACACTTTCTACAACTTTGACTTTACATTCTAGCCCTGTGATTTAATATTCTAGAATTGTTACTAAACATTCTTGAACTTTGAATTAACATTCTAGAACTGTGACTTTACATTCTAGAATTGTGATTTAAGATTCTTGAACTGACTTTCTCTGGGAAACCAATGTCCCATGATGACCTTCCAAGATCAGATTAATATGAACTCTAGTGAATAGCCTAATGCAGGATCAAAGCAATGATATATACGTCTGCACTTATCATACCAGGTATGTGACTTAACATTTGAGAATTGTAACTTAACATTCTAGAACTTAGACTTAACATTCTAGAACTGTGACTTAACATTCTAGAATTGTTACTTAACATTCTAGAACTTTGACTTGACATTCTAGAACTGGGATTTAACATTCTAGAATTGTGATTTAACATTATTGAACTCAACTTCTCTGGAAACCAATGTCCCATGATGTCTTTTACCAAGGTCAAATTAATACAAACTCTAGTGAATAGCATAGTGAAGGATCAAAAGAATGAGTTAATGTGCACTTAACATACTAGGTATTTAATTTAACATTTGAGAATTCTAACTAAATATTTTAGAACTTTTACTTAAATTTCCAGAACTGTGACTTAACCTTCTAGAATTGTTACTTAACATGCTAGAACTTTGACTTAACATTCAAGAACTGTCAATTAAAATTCTAGAATTGGAAATTAACATTCTTGAACTGACTTTCTCTAGAAATTATTGTCCCACATGTCGTCCCAAGATTATATTATTATGAACTCTAGTGAAAAGCATAAAACATGATCAATAGAATATGTTAATGTGCATCTAACATACCAGGTATGTGACTTAACATTTGAGAATTGTAACTTAAAATTCTAGAACTTTGACTTAACATTCTTGAACTGTGATTTAACATTCTAGAATTGTTACTTAACATTCTAGAACTTTAACTTTAAATTCTAGAACGGTGACCTAACATTCTGGAATTGTTACTTAACATTCTAGAACTGTCAATTAACATTTTAGAATTGAGAATTAACATTCTCTAACTTACTTTCTCTTGAAACCAATGTCCCATAAGAACCTCCCAAGATCAGATTAATATGAACTCTATTGAATAGCATAATGCAGGATCAATAGAATATTTTAATATGCACAAAACATAATAGGTATGTGACTAAACATTTGAGAATTGTAACTAAACATTCTAGAACGTTGAATTAACATTCTAGAAGTGTGATTTAAAACTCTAGTATTGTTACCTAACATTCTAGAACTTTGACTTAACATTCTGGAACTGTGATGTAACATTCTAGAATTGTTACTTAACATTCTAGAACTTTAACTTAAAATTCTAGAACTTTGACTTAACTTTATAAACCTTCTTTAACTGACTTTCTCTGGAAAACAATGTCCCATGATGATCTCCCAAGATCAGAATAATATGAACTCTAGTGAATAGCATAATGCAGGATCAAAGCAAGGATATGTTTGTGTGTACTTAACATACCAAGTGTGTGACTAAACATTTGATAATTGTAACTTAACATTCTAGAACTTTGACTTAACATTCTAGAACATTGACTTTTCATGCTAGAATTGAAATTTAACATTCTACAACTCAACTTCTCTGGAAACCAATGTCACATTATGTGTTTTACCAAGATCGGATTAATATGAACTCTAGTGAATAGCATAATGAAGGATCAAAATAATATGTTAATGTGCACTTAACATACTAGGTATGTGACTTAACATTTGAGAATTGTAAATTAATATTCTAGAACTTTGACTTTGAATTCGAGAACTGTGACATAACCTCCTAGAATTGTTATTTAACATTTTTGAAACTTTGACTTGACATTCTATAACTGTGATTTAACATTCTAGAATTGTTACTTAAGATCCTGGAACTGTTACCTTACATTGTAAAACAGTGACATCATATTCTAGGACTTAACCATAACATTATCAAACTGTAACTTAACATTCTAAAACCAAGATCATTTTAATATGAACTCTAGTGAATAGCATAATGCAGAATCTAAGCAATGATATGTTCATGTGCACTTAACATACCAGGTGTGTGACTTAACATTTGAGAATTGTAACTTAACATTCTATAACTGTAACTTAACATTCTATTATTGTTAACATTTTGACTTCACATTCAAGAACTTTGACTTGACTTTCTAGATCTATGATTTAATATTCTAGAATTGAAACTCATGATCCTGGAACTGTTACTTAACATTGTAAAACAGTGTTTTCATATTCCATATCTGCGACTTAACATTGTGCCATTGTGACTTTACATTCTAGGACAAAACCATGACAAAATAGAACTGTCTTAACATTCTAGAACTTTGACTTAACATGCTAGAATTATGATTTAACATTCTTAAACTCAACTTTTCTGGAAACCAATGTCCCGTGATGTCTTTTACCAAGATCAGATTAATATGAACTCTAGGGAATAGCATAATGCAGGATTAAAGCAATGATATGTCCGTGTGCACTCAACATACCAGGTGTGTGACTTAACATTTGAGAATTGTAACTTAACATTCTATAACTATAACTTAACATTATAGGATTTTTACTTTACATTCTATAACTTTGACTTAACATTCTAAAACTTTGAGTTAACATTCTAGAACTGTGATTTTACATTCTAGGATGGTTTCTTAACATTCTAGAACTTTGACTGAACATTCAAGAACTGCGATTTAACATTCTAGAATTGTGATGTAACATCATTGAACTAAACTTCTCTGGAAACCAATGTCCCATGATGTCTTTTGCCAAGATCAGATTAACATGAACTCTAGTGAATAGCATAATGATGGATCAAAAGAATATGTTAATGTGCACTTAGCATACTAGGTATGTGACTTAATATTTGAGAATTGTAACTTAAGATCCTGGAACTGTTATTTAACATTGTAGAACAGTGACTTCATATTCTAGGAAATAACCATAACAATATAGAACTGTAACTTAACATTCTAGAACTTTGACATAACATTCTAGAATTGTGATTTTACATTCCTGAACTGACCTTCTCTGGAAACCGATGTCCAATGATGTCCTCCCAAGATCATATTAGTATGAACTCTAGTGAATAACATAATGCAGGATTAAAGCAATGATATGACCGTGTGTACTTAACATACTAGGCATGTGACTTAACATTTGAGAATTGAAAGTTAATATTCTAGAACTTTGACTTAACATTCTAGACCTGTGTCTTAACCATCTAGATCTGTAACTTAACCTTCTACAACATTGACTTGACATTCTAGAACTGTAACTTAACATTCTAGGATGTTTACTTAACATAAAACAACTTTGACTTAACATTCTAGAACTGTGATTTTACATTCTAGAATTGTTACTTAACATTCCAGAACTTTGACTTTTCATGCTAGAATTGTAATTTAACATTCTTCAACTTACCTTTTCTAGAAACCAATGTCCAATGATGTCTTTTACCAAGATCAGATTAATATGAACTCTTGGGAATAGCATAATGCAGGATTAAAGCAATGATATGTCCGTGTGCACTCAACATACCAGGTGTGTGACTTAACATTTGAGAATTGTAACTTAAAATTCTATAACTATAACTTAACATTATAGGATTGTTACTTTACATTCTATAACTTTGACTTAACATTCTAAAACTTTGAGTTAACATTCTAGAACTGTGATTTTACATTCTAGAATGGTTACTTAACATTCTAGAACTTTGACTGAACATTCAAGAACTGCGATTTAACATTCTAGAATTGTGATGTAACATCATTAAACTAAACTTCTCTGGAAACCAATGTCCCATGATGTCTTTTGCCAAGATCAGATTAACATGAACTCTAGTGAATAGCATAATGATGGGTCAAAAGAATATGTTAATGTGCACTTAGCATACTAGGTATGTGACTTAATATTTGAGAATTGTAACTTTAGATCCTGGAACTGTTATTTTACATTGTAGAACAGTGACTTCATATTCTAGGAAATAACCATAACAACATAGAACTGTAACTTAACATTCTAGAACTTTGACATAACATTCTAGAATTGTGATTTTACATTCCTGAACTGACCTTCTCTGGAAACCAATGTCCAATGATGTCCTCCCAAGATCAGATTAATATGAACTCTAGGGAATAGAATAATGCAGAATCAATGGAATATGGTTTATGTGCACTTAACATACCAGGTATGTGACTTAACATTTGAGAATTGTTACTTAACATTTCAGAACTTTGACTTAGAATAATGCAGAATCAATGGAATATGTTTTATGTGCACTTAACATACCAGGTATGTGACTTAACATTTGAGAATTGTTACTTAACATTTCAGAACTTTGACTTAACATTCTAGAACTGTGATTTAACATTCTAGAATTGTTGCTTAACATTCTAGAACTTTGACTTAATATTCTAGAACTGTGACTTAACATTCTAGAATTGTTACTTAAAATTCTAGAATTGTGATTTTACATTATTGAACTAAACTTCTCTGGAAACCAATGTCCCATGATGTCTTTACCAAGATCAGATTAAGATGAACTCTAGTAAATAGCATAATGCAGGATCAATAGAATATGTTAATATGCACTTAACATACCAGGTATGTGACTTAACATTTGAGAATTGTAACTTAACATTCTAGAACATTGACTTAACATTCTAGAAATTGTATTAACATTCTAGAACTTTGACTTAACGTTCTAGAACTGTGATTTTACATTCTAGAATTGTGATTTAACATTATTTAACTAAAATTCTCTGGAAACCAATGTCCCATATTGTCTTTTACCAAGATCAGATTAATATGAACTCTAGTGAATAGCATAATGAAGGATCAAAAGGCTATGTTAATGTGCACATAACATACTAGATATGTGACTTAACATTCTAGAATTGTTACTAAACATTCTAGAACTATTAATTAACATTCTAGAACTGTGCTTTAACATTCTAGAATTGTGACTTGACATTCTTGAAGTAAACTTCTCTGGAAACCAATGTCCCATGATGTCTTTTACCAAGATCAGATTAACATGAACTCTAGTGAATAGCATAATGAAGGATATAAAAGACATGTTAATTTTCACTTAACATACCTGGTATGTGACATTTGAGAAGTGTAACTTAATATTCTAGAGCTGTGACTTAACATTCTAGAATTGTTACTTAACATTCTAAAACTTTTACTTCACGTTCTAGAACCGTGATTTAACATTCTAGAATTGTAACTTAAGATCCTGGAACTGTTACCTAACATTGTAAAACAGTGACTTCATATTCTAGAACTGCGGCTTAACATTGGGCCACTGTGACTTCACATTCTAGGATATAACCATAACAAAGTAGAACTTTGACTTAACATTCTAGAATTGTAACTTAACATTCTAGAATTGTGATTTAACATTCTTGAACTGACTTTCTCTGGAAACCAATGGCCCATAATGACCTCCCAAGATCAGATTAGTATGAACTCTAGTGAATAACATAATGCAGGATTAAAGCAATGATATGTCCGTGTGTACTTAACATACTAGGCATGTCACTTAACATTTGAGAATTGAAAGTCAATATTCTAGAACTTTGACTTAACATTCTAGACCTGTGTCTTAACCATCTAGATCTGTAACTTAACCTTCTACAACATTGACTTGACATTCTAGAACTGTAACTTAACATTCTAGGATGTTTACTTAACATAAAACAACTTTGACTTAACATTCTAGAACTGTGATTTTACATTCTATAATTGTTACTTAACATTCTAGAACCGTCAATTAACATTCTAGTACTGTGACTTAACATTCTAGAACTTTGACTTTTCATGCTAGAATTGTAATTTAACATTCTTCAACTTACCTTTTCTAGAAACCAATGTCCAATGATGTCTTTTACCAAGATCAGATTAATATGAACTCCAGGGAATAGCATAATGCAGGATTAAAGCAATGATATGTCCGTGTGCACTCAACATACCAGGTGTGTGACTTAACATTTGAGAATTGTAACTTAACATTCTATAACTATAACTTAACATTATAGGATTGTTACTTTACATTCTATAACTTTGACTTAACATTCTAAAACTTTGATTTAACATTCTAGAACTGTGATTTTACATTTTAGAATGGTTACTTAACATTCTAGAACTTTGACTGAACATTCAAGAACTGCGATTTAACATTCTAGAATTGTGATGTAACATCATTGAACTAAACTTCTCTGGAAACCAATGTCCCATGATGTCTTTTGCCAAGATCAGATTAACATGAACTCTAGTGAATAGCATAATGATGGATCAAAAGAATATGTTAATGTGCACTTAGCATACTAGGTATGTGACTTAATATTTGAGAATTGTAACTTAAGATCCTGGAACTGTTATTTAACATTGTAGAACAGTGACTTCATATTCTAGGAAATAACCATAACAATATAGAACTGTAACTTAACATTCTAGAACTTTGACATAACATTCTAGAATTGTGATTTTACATTCCTGAACTGACCTTCTCTGGAAACCAATGTCCAATGATGTCCTCCCAAGATCATATTAGTATGAACTCTAGTGAATAACATAATGCAGGATTAAAGCAATGATATGACCGTGTGTACTTAACATACTAGGCATGTGACTTAACATTTGAGAATTGAAAGTTAATATTCTAGAACTTTGACTTAACATTCTAGACCTGTGTCTTAACCATCTAGATCTGTAACTTAACCTTCTACAACATTGACTTGACATTCTAGAACTGTAACTTAACATTCTAGGATGTTTACTTAACATAAAACAACTTTGACTTAACATTCTAGAACTGTGATTTTACATTCTATAATTGTTACTTAACATTCTAGAACCGTTAATTAACATTCTAGTACTGTGAATTAACATTCTTGAACTGACTTTCTCTAGAAATCAATGTCCCATGATGTCCTCCCAAGATCAGATTAATATGAACTCTAGGGAATAGAATAATGCAGAATCAATGGAATATGTTTATGTGCACTTAACATACCAGGTATGTGACTTAACATTTGAGAATTGCTACTTAACATTTCAGAACTTTGACTTAACATTCTAGAACTGTGATATAACATTCTAGAATTGTTGCTTAACATTCTAGAACTTTGACTTAATATTCTAGAACTGTGACTTAACATTCTAGAATTGTTACTTAACATTCTAGAATTGTGATTTTACATTATTGAACTAAACTTCTCTGGAAACCAATGTCCCATGATGTCTTTACCAAGATCAGATTAAGATGAACTCTAGTAAATAGCATAATGCAGGATCAATAGAATATGTTAATATGCACTTAACATACCAGGTATGTGACTTTACATTTGAGAATTGTAACTTAACATTCTAGAACATTGACTTAACATTCTAGAAATTTTATTAACATTCTAGAACTTTGACTTAACGTTCTAGAACTGTGATTTTACATTCTAGAATTGTGATTTAACATTATTTAACTAAAATTCTCTGGAAACCAATGTCCCATATTGTCTTTTACCAAGATCAGATTAATATGAACTCTAGTGAATAGCATAATGAAGGATCAAAAGACTATTTTAATGTGTACATAACATACTGGATATGTGACTTAACATTTGAGAATTGTAACTTAATATTCTAGAACTTTGAGTTAACATTCTAAAACTGTGATTTTACATTCTAGAATTGTTACTTAACATTCTAGAACTTTGACTTAACATTTTAGAAATGTGACTTAACATTCTAGAATTGTTACTTAACATTCTGGAATTGTGATTTAACATTATTGAACTAAACTTCTCTGGAAACCAATGTCCCATGATGTCTTTACCAAGATCAGATTAATATGAACTCTAGTGAATAGCATAACGAAGGATCAAAAGACTATGTTAATGTGCACATAACATACTAGATATGTGACTTAACATTTGAGAATTGTAACTTAATATTCTAGAACTTTGAGTTAACATTCTAAAACTGTGATTTTACATTCTAGAATTGTTACTTAACATTCTAGAACTTTGACTTAACATTTTAGAAATGTGACTTGACATTCTTGAAGTAAACCTCTCTGGAAACCAATGTCCCATGATGTCTTTTACCAAGATCAGATTAACATGAACTCTAGTGAATAGCATAATGAAGGATATAAAAGACATGTTAATTTTCACTTAACATACCTGGTATGTGACATTTGAGAAGTGTAACTTAATATTCTAGAACTGTGACTTAACATTCTAGAATTGTTACTTAACATTCTAAAACTTTTACTTCACGTTCTAGAACCGTGATTTAACATTCTAGAATTGTAACTTAAGATCCTGGAACTGTTACTTAACATTGTAAAACAGTGACTTCATATTCTAGAACTGCGACTTAACATTGGGCCACTGTGACTTCACATTCTAGGATATAACCATAACAAAGTAGAACTTTGACTTAACATTCTAGAATTGTGATTTAACATTCTTGAACTGACTTTCTCTGGAAACCAATGGCCCATGATGACCTCCCAAGATCAGATTAATATGAACTCTAGTGAATAGCATGAAGCAGGATCAAAGCAATTATATGTGCGTGTGCACTTAACATACCAGGAATGTGACTTAACATATGTGAATTGTAACTTAATATTGTAGAACTTTGACATTACATTCTAGAATTGTGAATTAACATTCTAGAACTTTGAATTTACATTCTAGAATTGTGAATTAACATTCTTAAACTGACTTTCTCTGGAAAGTAATGTCCCATGATGTCCTCCCAAGATCAGATTATTATGAACTCTAGTGAATAGCATAATGCAGGATCAATAGAATATGGTAATTTGCACTTAACATACCAGGTATGTGACTTGAACATTATGACTTAACATTCTAGAACATTGACTTAACATTCTAGAAATTGTATTAACATTCTAGAACTTTGACTTAACGTTCTAGAACTGTGATTTTACATTCTAGAATTGTGATTTAACATTATTTAACTAAAATTCTCTGGAAACCAATGTCCCATATTGTCTTTTACCAAGATCAGATTAATATGAACTCTAGTGAATAGCATAATGAAGGATCAAAAGACTATGTTAATGTGCACATAACATACTAGATATGTGACTTAACATTTGAGAATTGTAACTTAATATTCTAGAACTTTGAGTTAACATTCTAAAACTGTGATTTTACATTCTAGAATTGTTACTTAACATTCTAGAACTTTGACTTAACATTTTAGAAATGTGACTTAACATTCTAGAATTGTTACTTAACATTCTGGAATTGTGATTTAACATTATTGAACTAAACTTCTCTGGAAACCAATGTCCCATGATGTCTTTACCAAGATCAGATTAATATAAACTCTAGTGAATAGCATAATGCAGGATCAAAGCAATGATATGTCTATCAACATACAAGGTGTCTGAATTAACATTTGAGAATTGTAACTTAACATTCTAGAACTGTAACTTAACACTCAAGAATTGTTATTAAACATTTTACAACTCTGACTCAACATTCTAGACCTTTGATTTTAACATTCTAGAATTGTTAGTCAACATTCTAGAACATTAAGATAACATTCTAGAATTGTGAATTAACATTCTTTCATTGACTTTTTCTGGAAACCAATGTCCCATGATGACCTCCCAAAATCTGATTGATATGAACTCTAGTGAATAGCATAATATAGGATGAATAGAATATGTTAATGTGCACTTAACATAACAGGTATATGACTTAACATTTGAGAATTGTAACTTTAAATTCTAGAACTTTGACTTAACATTCTAGATCTGTGACTTAACATTCTAGAATTGTTACTAAACATTCTAGAACTATTAATTAACATTCTAGAACTGTGCTTTAACATTCTAGAATTGTGACTTGACATTCTTGAAGTAAACTTCTCTGGAAACCAATGTCCCATGATGTCTTTTACCAAGATCAGATTAACATGAACTCTAGTGAATAGCATAATGAAGGATATAAAAGACATGTTAATTTTCACTTAACATACCTGGTATGTGACATTTGAGAAGTGTAACTTAATATTCTAGAACTGTGACTTAACATTCTAGAATTGTCACTTAACATTCTAAAACTTTTACTTCACGTTCTAGAACCGTGATTTAACATTCTAGAATTGTAACTTAAGATCCTGGAACTGTTACTTAACATTGTAAAACAGTGACTTCATATTCTAGAACTGCGACTTAACATTGGGCCACTGTGACTTCACATTCTAGGATATAACCATAACAAAGTAGAACTTTGACTTAACATTCTAGAATTGGGTTTTGGTATCTTTAATTGCTAAGTTTGGTCAGTTGTGAGTTTGGTTAAGGCTGGAGATCGTTTTGGAAATTGAGGGCCATGGAGACAGTGTTTATTTGTTGTGCACATGCTAGAATTTGAGCTTTCTCTGGTAGGATGAAGGAACGTTTCTCCTTTGGGATTTGTTCAAAAAAAAATCTTGATAGTGTTGCAGTGAAAACTGTTAGAGCAGTTGTCTCGGGGGCACATCCCTGGATTTAAGGGGGTCGCTGTTTTTACAGTTGCCTTGCTGGTCCAAGTGGTTTTTAGTGCATAAATACCTGCTGTTAGTAACTGCATGAAGACTAGGGTTAAGATTAGTAAGTTTCTGCGTAGGTAGTTAGTGGGAAAGCTCAATTTTTTTCTGCACCTCTGGAATCAAAATTGTTTTGTTCAGTCTCCATCAGATGAACTTTTGAATAGTTGCACGAAAGAGCAACTCTTGAAGCTCGTTGAGCATTATGACATTGACATTGGAGAAAAACGGTTGAAGGAGGAAATTAAAGGGTCGTTGAGGGCTGCTTTAATTGAAAATGATGTTTTGCAGAGTCTAAGTGGCAATGTTGCGTCTGCAGGTTCTACTGTGGTAGCGTTAACTTTTGAGCAGCAAAAAGAGCTGTTGCAGATAGAGAGGGTTAAATTGGATATAGAAAAGGAACGGCTAAGGCAGTCATTAAAAAAGGAAAATTAGAGTTGATTAGCGATTAGATCTCATTAAGGCAGGTAGACTATTGGGTGATACTGGTACTGGATGGTTAGAAGAGTCTGTAGCCTCTGGTTCACAAAGTTTTTGAAAAGGTTTGATATTGTGGGCAATTTGTGTCTAGTACCAAAGTTTGAGGAGAGAGACCCAGACACATTTTTTTCCCTTTTTTGAGCGTGTGGCCAATGTGAGAGGTTGGCCTGAGGCCGACCGTGTAGTTCTGTTGCAATCTGTATTGACAGGCAAGGCCCAAGAAGTGTATTCAGCGCTTGGTGACATTGAAAGTCAAAATTATGCTACTGTTAAAGAGGCAATATTGAAAGCTTATGAGTTGGTACCTGAGGCCTATCGGCAGTGTTTCAGGTCTTGGAGGAAGTCTGATAAGCAGTCACATGTTGAGTTTGCAAAGGACTTAACTAAACACTTCAACAGGTGGTGTTCTGCGTTGGAGGTTACTACTTTCAAAGATCTATGTGACCTGATGATACAAGAGCAGTTTAAAGACTGTATTCCACCTGAGGTTGCCACTCATATTGCTGAGCGGGGTGTAAAAACTGCCTCTGAAGCTTTTCAGTCTGCAAAATCTTGGTCTGAGTCTGCAAAAATGAACCGTGCTCCACGTTCAGTTGGTGTTGGTCAAGAGTGTAATTGTTGCCATGAAAGGGGACACTGGAAAGCAGAGTGTCCTGTACTGAAAAACAGGGTAAATCACTCGGGTTGGAAAAAGGTTAAACCAGCTGCTCTCACTGCTCAGGTTATGAAAGTTTCGGTTGTTTCTGAGGAGCTGCGTGATTCAGTTAAACCTGAACTGAGAAATATTCTGGCTTTGAAGCTTTTGTATCGGATGGGTTTGTTTCTCTCGCTGGTAGTGACAATAAAGTGGCTGTGAAAATTCTCAGAGATACAGGCGCAAAGGATTCATTTATTCTGGCTTTTGTGCTGCCCTTTTCCCAGGCATCAGATACTGGTGATTGTGTGCTTGTACGAGGAATGGGTTTAAATGTCCTATGTTCTCCTTTACACAAAGCTAGACTGTCTTGTGACCTTGTGGATAAGGATGTCCACATTTGGGTCAGGCCTGCTTTGCCTATCGACGGGGTAGATGTTATTTTGGGGAATGATTTGGCTGGAAATAGTGTCTGGGCTGACGGTTGTCCACCTGTGAAGTCTACACCTTTGCTAAAGGAACCAGATGACTATGAACAAGAGTTCCCTGAGGTCTTCACAGCTTGTGCTTTGACGCGTGCAATGACTAGAGATCAGTCAGATTCAGATACAGTTCAGAAGGAAGAGTGAGATTTGGAAGTTGATTTGCATGTCACTGGATCTCTTTCTATTTCTCAGCAGGAGCTTATCAGTGAACAGCGAGCAGATACTTCGCTGAGGGAATTGTTTGACCAGGTGCAGCCTAGCACTCAAGCTAAAAATCAAGCTTTTGGATATTTCCTGCAGAGTGAGGTATTGGTCCGCAAATGGGTGCCGCAGGGTTCTGATTGTGTGGGTGATTCAGTTGTCCAAATAGTGGTTACAACCAAGTATCGAAATTAAGTGTTGAAGTGTTCTCATGACCAGACAGGGCATTTGGGAGTCAAGAAAACTTACTGTCATATTTTGCGTTACTTCTTTTGGCCTCGTCTTAAGCGTGATGTTGCAGCTTACATGAAGACTTGCCATACATGTCAAGTGACAGGTAAGCCCAATCAGTCCATTAAGCTGGCTCCACTATGTCCAATCCCTGCCGTGGGCAACCCATTTGAACATTTAATCATTGATTGTGTCGGGCGTCTTCCTAAATCAAAATCTGGGTCTGAGTATTTATTAACGTGATGTGTCAGGTTACGAGCTACCCAGCGGCCTATCCATTGTGTTCCATCACAGCTAAATCTGTAGTCAAGGCTTTTACTCAGTTTATTGCCATATTTGGAATAACAAAGATCATTCAGAGGGACCAAGGGTCTAATTTTTCTTCACATTTGTTTGCACAAGTTCTTAAGCAGTTAAACATCAAGCTGCTCTAGAACGATTCCACCAAACTCTCAAGTCTTTGTTGCAAGCATTTTGTACAGAAATGGACAGGGACTGGGAAGAAGGTTTACCGTGGTTACTTTTGGCTGCCAGGGAGGTTTCTCAAGAGAGTACTGGGTTCAGTCCTAATGACCTAGTCTTTGGTCACATGGTACGTGGACCTTTGGCAGTACTTCGGGATGAGTGGATTACTGAAGATCCCCCTCCAAACCTGATAGACTACGTGAATGGTTTCCGACACAGGCTTTATATGGCTGGTCAACTGGCAAAACAGAAACTTTTAAAATCTCAGGCTAGGATGAAGCATTTCTATGACAGGCGTTCTGATATGCGACAATTTAGTGAGGGTGACCAAGTACTGGCGTTGTTGCCGATTGTGGGGTCACCATTTCAAGCAAAGTTTGTTGGACCATATACTGTACTGCGACAGCTGTCTGAACAAAACTACCTAATTGAGACTCCAGATCGCAGGAAAAGAAACCAGCTTTGCCACATAAACTTGTTAAAACCATATTAGGTTCGTGAATCGTCTCAGGTTATGTCTGGCTCCTCAGATTCCCCTTCATCAGAAGTGTGTCCAGTTTTGACTGCTTGTACTGTGGTGCAATCAGCATTTAGTGGGGGGGGGGAGATGTGGTGGCACCTGATGATTCTTTACTACGTGGCTGTTTAAAGAATTCTGAATCACTTCAAAATCTGGATGTGTTATTGGCTCAATTGACAGTTGAAAAGCGTACCGAGTTGGCTGAACTGATAAAGAGTTATCCATCTTTATTTGGTGACACACCTTCAAAAACTCATGTTATTGAACATGACATTGACGTGGGCGATGCAAAACCAATTCGTCAGAGATTCTATCGAGTCTCTGAGGAGAAGCGCAACGTAATAGATGGCGAGGTTAAGTACATGCTTGAGAACAACATTGCCGTACCCTCTGCTTCCAGTTGGGCTTCTCAATGTCTGCTCATTGCGAAAATCTGTGCAACATCGTGGTGACTTATCAGATTTTTCAAAGTGAATGCTGTAACAAAGCCTGATTCCTTTCCATTTCCTCATGTTGAGGATTGTATTGACCAAGTTGGTGCAGCAAAATATGTGAGCAAATTCGATCTATTAAAAGGGTACTGGCAGGTGCCATTAACCCCAAGACCTCAGGAAATATCTGCTTTCATCTGGCTTGTTTTCATATACAGTTTGGCTTACGGAACGCACCGGCTACATTCCAACGACTCATGAATATGGTCGTTACTGGACTTAAAGGTTGCGCTGTATACTTAGATGATGTGGGGATATACAGTAATACCTGGGAGGATCATCTAAGTTGCATTCATGCTCTGTTTGAACGACTAGCAGATAGCAATTTAACTGTAAACTTGGCAAAATGTGAATTTGCAAAAGCAACTGTGACATATCTGGGAAAGGTTGTCGGTCAGGGTCATGTGCGGCCTGTTTATGCCAAAGTGTCGGCTATTGAGTTTCCTGTCCCCACCACTAAAAAATAATTGATGAGGTTTTTGGGTTTGGTTGGGTATTACCGCTGTTTTTGCAGCAATTTCTCAACGGTGGTGGCTTCGCTGACTGACTTGCTGAAGGCTAAATCAAAATTCATTTGGTCTGACTCATGCCAGCAAGCTTTTTGTAATGTCAAATTTCTGTTGTGTTCTGCTCCAGTTTTAGTAGCTCCCCCACTGGATCAGCCCTTCAAACTTCAGGTGGATGCAAGGCATGTTGGAGCAGGTGCTGTACTCCTTCAAGTTGATGAACAAGGCATTGACCATCCAGTTAGCTTCTTTTCAAAAAAGTTCAACGCCTATCAACTGAATTACTCAGTGATCGAAAAGGAAGCACTGACATTAATCTTGGCTTTGCAGCACTTCCATGTGTATCTTGACTCTGGAATACCAATTGTGGTATTCACTGACCATAACCCACTCACCTTTTTGAACTCTCTGCAGAATCCAAATCAGAGGCTCATGCGGTGGGCTCTGTTTCTACAGCCATACAATTTGGACATAAGACATATTAAGGGCAAAGATAATATCATGGCGGACGCTTTGTCCCATGCACCTTTTGTAATTCTGTAACATGAATATTTCCTGTCTTCTGCTGGCTCTGTTTTCTTTCTTAAATTGCTTCCAGGCGCCATGGTTGCTGAAGTTGGAGATGGTGGGGAGTGTGAACTTGCATAAAGGTGAAACCTGATGTCGAAGTTACCCAGAGTAATGTAAACATTGTATTTACGTCTAAGATTCAGATTGGTGGGAGGAGCTATGCTACTGACTGACATTATTATTTGTTTTGACCGACATTATTATTTGTTTTGATATTGTTTCCACATACATACACTTACATTCTCACACAGACACTGCATACATACTGACAACTGATACTGAATTATGTTGCTTATTTCCTTTGATTAATTAAAACATTTTGAATTATTTACAGACTGTGGTCTCCCTCTTTTGTCACATACTGTTGAGCCAGGTTGTGACAATAGGGTATCAGAGAAACTCAGGAGGATCTTCAACAAACACAGCATTCCTGTGTATTTCAAACCCAGTAACACACTCAGACAGAGAGTAGTACATCCCAAGGACAGAACACCACACACCCACAAAAGCAATCTGTTTTATGCTGTCCAGCGCAATGAGGAATTTAAAGATCTCTACATTGGAGAAACAAAACAACCACTGCATAAATGCATGGCAAAACACAGGAGAGCTTACTCCTCAGGTTGGGACTCCGCTGTTCACTTACATCTCAAGGAGAAAGCCCACTCCTTTGATGACAACAATGTCCACATCCCTGACAGAGAGGACAGATGGTTTGAAAGAGTAAAAGAAGCCATATATGCAAAAGTAGAAAAACCATGGCTAAACAGAGAAGAAGGTCTGAGACATCACTCATCTCCAATTTACAATGCAGCCCTTTCACCCCTTCCCAGGATTTAACAATCTAACCTCAAAGAACAGCTGTTCACAAATGGCCTCCTGTGACTGTCAGACTCTGTCGTTAAGACTTAATAGAGCACTAACGAAGTCGAAACCTCCTTCCCGACTGTCACTCTAACGACGGTCGTTGGCACTTGGAGCACAAAGGGTTCCGGTGACATCATCTGACTTGTGAGAGGTTAAATACCTGGCTCTCCACACCAGTTGGACCAGTCCCAGCCTGGTCAGATGCATACATGAACTGATGAAGCCTCTTGGATTAGAGGTGAAACGTCTTCCTAGAGAAATAACCAAGTCCAGTTGCTTTTGACTGAAATTGCTTTGGGGATAACAATGACCAGGACAAATGAGAATATTCACAGGCCTAAGCTGTTTATTAATATTGCCCTGTTATAAACATGTCGGTTTTTAACGTGGAGTTTGATGGGTGTGTGGACGTTTTTATGAAGACAAGGAAACAAGATGGCGAGCTACCCATTGGAAAGACAGCGTGCGGAGCCTCTTGCTGTGTGCAGAACCCTGTCGCCGCTTTCTGGATGTGCCGTGACATGTGGAAGGACAAAAACTTTCCAAATTGACTGCAGCAAGCAGTGGGGCTTCTTGTGAAGTGCAGAGACTTGACCAAAAGCCTTTCTAACACTGCCATCGAACACGTTTGAGCTAACATTGAAGGAAAAAGACTAAACCCACACCCTAGAAAAGACTGTTCAATATTGTGTTGTGAAAAATTGTTATTGATTCCAGATATTATTGACTGGTGAATTTATATTTTTTTTACATTGCTTCACCTTGTGTTTTTTTTTTTGTTTTTTTAATCTTGTTTGAAGGTTATTCCAACCCTTAAATAGAATAACAAAAATTATAATTTAGACTTTAGTTAACTGAAATAGAAAGAAGGAACAAATAGCTTTAATTGTGTCAAAGAAAAGTAGCCTACTTTATTGACTCAAATAGGAATAAACAAACCACAGTGCCACAAAATAGGGGGAAATACCTTATTTTTACTTTTTTTTTTTTTTTTACATCTGATGTTAATAGTGGGAAGTGGTACTTACTAACAGTTAGGCAAATGTTTTGAAGTTAATATTTGGATGCTATATACTGTAAAATAATCACTGCTCAAAACTTACCATTCAGTCTTGGTGTCTCATTATTAACCTTTTGTCACATACTGCTTTTTGGAACCTAGAGTCCGTTCTTAGCTACTGTAAACAATTGCAGTGCTACAAACTTGGCGGGCTAGCCATGAGTTATAGCAGTATTTGAAAACAGTTGTTGACCCTTGAACTAAAGAATAAACCTTAGAACCAAGAGTGCTAAAATAGGTTAAAACTGTATCTTTGAGGAAAAAAAACAAAAAACTCTGAAATAGATCTTCTTGAAAAAAAATTGCCTTTATGTATCTGGCATTGATGATTCATATATTCATACATGATAATGGCGACATTACAAAAATTGTTAAGATCCCAAATGAACCAGGGCTTCCCACAGGAAGAGCTCTAATAGAGTATGTTTCAGATAAAGGAATCTAGATCATGCCACTGTTGGTAATGTGCCCAGTGTAACCAAGGTTAGTTTAACCCCAGGTTGTTTGTAGTCAATTATCTGTATATGTATTAATGTGTTAAGTATTCTCTAAAATTGAAGTTCATTTATATTTTTCCATGAGAGGGAAGCAGTACAAATATCTTCTCCTATAAACAAACCTGTAAATGCGTTACTGTCTCTTTAAGTTAGGTGGCAGTTGTTACGCGCTGTTTTCTGTGAGCGTAAAGCTGACAGGAGGGTGCATCTCACCTCAGCGCCGATCTTTGCGAGTCCCTCTCCACCAAAAGCTTGGTGTGTTTGTGTGAGAAGCTGGAAAAATTTGAGTTTAAAAACAGTTTTACAACATAAAAACAGTTAGAAGTCAGAAAACTGAAGACAGAAAGACAGAAGCGATCATCGGTGTGCTGCGAGTTCAAGTAGGACGACGTGAATTGTGTAAACAATAGAAATCCCAACCGTTTTTTGAGTCCTTGGTTCGTCTGCTGCCATCCGTCGATCTCCATCTCCATCTCCATCACCATCCTGGTTGCTACTCAACCCCCCGCAATACTCCCCTTTGGACATTCGTGCAGGGCGGTAGGAGTGCACTCCTTTTATTCATTTTTTTTCCTATTCATTTTAACTTTTGGGACAATGTATCTTTTATTACTTGAGATCTGGGGGGTTTTCTTTGTTATTTTCATTTAAAAAAAATTAAATAATATATAATATGAATAAATATAACTATTTCTGATCAACCATATCAATTGCATGCTTAAAATAACATACTGGTTAAAGCCCTGGCCATTTCAAGACAGGGAGACCCATTTCCAGGTTAGGCCCCGCCCACACAGAGTTTGGATACGGATAATTCATAGGGTAAACAGATACAAATACAGATAATGCTGTATTCGCTAATCCCTAAAGTGATTATGGAAGACAGGGAGAGGCCAGGAGGGGCGGAAGAGGCCAGATTGAGGGGAAAAAGGTGTTGGAGGAGAGTGCTGCCAAATGTGCAAAGTTCACAGACATTTTTACAAGAGGACAGACAGGCCACTGATAAAGAGAGATGGGCTATAACGGATGTGTCACCAGATGGACAGTTTTGGCCAAATGTTATCAAACTTTCTGTTTAACCTATACATATAAATGATGGTGTAATGTTTTGAGTTTATGTAATGGTGTCAACTCACTGAAACTAACTTAATAAAAAAAACTCACTTTAACTTTTACTGACTCCAGTGCTAAGAGGAGAGGAGAGGGTTGCAAATTACGCCTTTTAAGGGGTATCAAATGCCATCTTTTTTCTGGGTTTGTTTTCTTGTAAACCTCTCCACCAGACATTCCTGGGGCATGTTTTAAATGATCTCCTAAGACAGCATTTATGCTGTTGTCAGGCATGAAAATCCCAACCAAAGTAGGTAACCTACGTGAATCGCGTAGATCCAATGAGAACATTTTTTTTTGGGGGGGGGGGGGGGGGCATGAAAGGTTGGCTCTGAAAATTGCAGATTACATAAACAGTTTAGTCTGAGATTCAAACAGCAAAGGCTTACACCAACTAGCCTATGCTTGAATTCAACTATGAGAGGGCATAGAGTGGAGAATATCATAGAAAAGGCTCAAAACCAACTCCTCAGTGAGCGAATAAGACAGGTCAGTTTCACTATTGAAGGGCTTAAAGAGAAAGCAGACCTCTCACTACAGAAAATGACATCAATTGTACCTTTTTTATCATGTAGAAAGTTGTGGATGTCACCCAGAAAGCACAACTATCTCAACACAACAAGAGCAAAGAAAGACAAACAAAGAAATTTCACAACTTACAATCCAGAAATATTGACAAAAACACAGAAAAAGTCACTTGGAGGCAAAAAACTGACACTGACACGGAAAGAAACACTTAACAGATATGAGAGAGAGGTCTTAGCCAAGGGTTTGAACTTTTCCATGGCACCAAAAGAGTTACCCATAGTGGAGTTGATTACAGCTACCGAATCTGCTATAACGAAAAACAACCTTTTTTGTTTGGTACTGAGGCTTTTGCAGATTGATGTATTATAAAAAATAGAAAGATCTATAAATGAGTCAGCAGAGACCTTCTCATCCATCATGGGGGACTTTTATTAATACAAATTGACACAAGCTCTTACTACACCTCTGTCACACAAGTCCCAAAATGTCTCCTTCCAGTCTCTCACTTTATACTGATGTTCATGTGTTGACAAAGTTTACACGCCCCATGATTTCATATATACACTCCTATTACTGGCCAGCACTTTCTAGACTCTCCCAGTGTGTTTGTGTGTCCAGAACGTCATCAAACATGCCCATAAATAGTACTGTTATTCACTTGGCAGGTTATGATCTTATTGGCCTCTATTTCCTGTTATCCACTGTTCTTGTTGCACACACACTTTTTCAATGATAGAGCCTTACTTTATTCCACATATTCCCCCTCTGAGGGTTCCTAAACCCTCATAAAAGTATTGTCCTCAGAATTGTCAGAAAAAGTGTTATTGTGTGAAATCAATTCGCCATCCGTGGCTCATGCAGGTGAAAAACCTCCGGCCTTCATTACTTCATCGTATAACCATCTTGATCATTTCATCACTTTATGTAAGAGAAAAGTCCTGCATGGTCCCTATTGGCCTCTGTTTTGACATAACATGGATGATGGGCGACTGCGCTAGGCGCGAGCAGCGGCTGCATTGACTTCTTCACATTAACCATTTAGCATGTGATAAAAATGAAGTATGGTGAACAAACCCAAGTTGACTCTAATTAAATGTTAAGTGATCAGATCCATATAGTTGTGACTTGTAATACTGCAAAATGAGGAATAATTAACTGTGAATGATAGCTGCAAGATCAGAACAAGTCAGATGGACTAGTTGATGATACAAATCAAAGTACAAATCAAAGTACAAATCAAAATATGCTGGTCTTTGATTGAATCCCAAAGTCTCATCAAAATGGCTTTCTCAAACACATTCCACATATCCCCACACACAAGATATTCAGTTCACACTATATGATTATGTACAAGTAAAAAGATGACTTAAAAATATATAGGTGAGAATATGTAAAAGGCATCTCCTGATTACTAATCAATTACCTGTCATTATAGTTATAGGTAATACATTGTTATTATGAGAGCTGTCTGAAAATGATTCTTAAACCAAATGTGAATAATGAAAACACCCCTCTTCTCTTTTTTAATATCGAGGGAGAAGGGATAATATTCAATGTTCGATGTTCAAGGTTGGAATCCAAAAAGTTCAAACAGTTAACAGTTCAAAATTCAAATATGAATGTTCAAAAGTTCAAAATTCATAGATGACCGTTCATGGGTGTTTAGATCCAAAGTTCAAAGCTCAGCGAGAAACTCACAATGGCAGGAAACTCACAAAGTTCACGATCCTGCAAAGGTTACGAAGTTCAGTTCGCACTCAGAACCCTTTATAACTCATTGGTGTCAGACTTAAGTGGTTACCAGTTCCCCTGGCAGGGAATCCCACTGTCGTCTATGTTCTTCAGATAATCAGGTATAGGAAACAAATCCGGTTTCCCAATCACCAGCTCAGCTGATACTCCATCTCTGTCACATTCATCTGTTTGGCAGAGTTCTGGTGAGGACATTCCTCAATATGGGCTAGTGCAACCAACCAACCGAATAACTACGATCAAAGCAATGAATGCGATTAATGCTACTTTAACTGTTGTTGCTCCTAAACGACCGAGTTTCAGATCCAACAAATCCCAAATTCTTTGTTTACATTTTCCTTCACTTCCTGTCCTGATTCTTTAAGTTTTGACATTGCCACTGAGAACGCTCCCTCGTGAGCAGTGTTGTTTGTGTGTACCGTGCAACATTCTCCTTAAAACATTCCGCACATACCGTCTCTTTCAGTTTACATCCAATCTAACGCTTGTCTACACTGCCAAGCCAACCTACTAGTTTCTTGAAGTTGTTCTCCTAAGCCACTAAGGGCCTCGTTCATGTAGTTCATTGTTGATTATAATAAATGTAATTTGTCCATGCTACATTCTTGTTTGGCGTTACCAAGAGGAATATGGATTCTGTCTAGCTCTGACCTATCTTGGCTTTAAACTCATGGGCGATACGTCTAGGGATCATTATCTCATATAAATGACCCTGTGACTCTGGAACATATTGCCTCTTTACCCCTATGTCCTGTATCTGTAGGCCTCTGATCCCAATTAAGTCCCTTACTCCCTTGTAAATGACCTGTATTGGAATTTTCATTCTTACTAAAGTACAAAGACAGATGCAACGTGGTGGAAAAATGTTACCAAACCACCAAACATCCAATAGCTAACCGCTACTGGATATGTCTGCTCACTCAGCACATGTAATTGGGCCAGGATTCTCATACCACACTGGTCTATTCGGGAAAATGGGAGTCATGTTAGCATATGGAAACCAAGATAACACCCAAGTTGTTTTACGATTAACAGTTGCATTATCTATGTGCACTCCAGACTCGTTCCTGCTTGTCTGTGAAAATCATTCACTGACGAAAATGTAATATTAAGCCAGTGTATCTACTTTATAATCTGTGGGGGGCTCACTCTGGGATTCTGTATTTTGAAAATCTACACATGCTTCTCAAAACAAAACAAAAAACTGATTTTAACAAGCAATGTTTATGTTGTGATCCATAGATTAACCTACATTGGATGCTGTATAAAAAATGAAAATTCTGGGTGCTCATCCTATGGGCGGGAAGTTACCTTCTCTACACTCCTGTTGTGCCTTGAAACACTCCTGAAAGCTATACTTCTCTGGGATGACTGTTGGTAGTATTAGGGTCTTCTGCACAAACCACACACTCACTTGATGTCATTTCTCGAGCTCCCAAGCCCACTTATACCAGCTATTGTGTGAAGCACACTCCTAACCTAAATCCTTCACTGGCCTCGAACTCCTTGACTGTAGTTCATATTTGTCATGCTGATTGTTATTGTGAGGGTTAAAGTTCCTTGGATTAAATCTCAGTTAATTTCCACTGACCGAGGAGGTCAGGCTCAATTGGTTGTTATGCAGGTCTAGTAGTGAACTCAACCTTAGGGAGTAAGATTGTTAAAGCAGGTGTCTTGTCTAAATGGGTGGTCTAAGCTCCTTATTGGGAGATTGGGTGTATAACCTGTCTTTAGAGTAGGTACACTGCAAAAGGACTCTGAACGTCTAACTGTGCCTTTGCGTATGAGACCTTAGCATCTAAACTCTATTCTATTCATGATATATATAATTCTGAGATGTCTGCTCTGGTTGGAGCTGCCACCTTTTTAATAGGTAACTTCTGAGCTAAACCCTGAGTTGGGCTTGACTCTCTGTCTATTACTTTCTTTCCTGGGTCATGGGTTGGACTTTGATTTACACTTGTGTTTAACGCCTGTGTAGTTGCATCATACTCATCTGATTCCTGCCTCTGATCGGCATTCTGCCGTGGCTGGGTCATCATTTGTATGCAGCCCTTCAGGCACTGCTGCTTCCTCGCTGGTCCCCCCAAAGCTCTGCTTCTTGTTCTTGTTCTTGTTCTGCCACATCTGAAAGCATATTAGTGTCAGCAGATGAATTGGCAGCGTTTTGCTTATACTCTAGCCTGACTCTGTTTTCTTTGGATCAGCTGCTATCCGGGCCCTGGTGCAGTGATTCAGATGGTACCATGTTGTGCTCCCCTCCACTTGGACCACCGTTGGTGTCCCTCGAACCACAGTGTAAGGACCCTCCCTCCTTGGCTCGTGCCACTTTTCCAGAAGATCTCTATGTACAGCTGGTCCTACTGTTCTCAGGATCTCTGAGCCAGAGCCTGGTGCCCTGTGGTTCTCTCACAAATAGACAACACTATTTACACCGTTAATTGCTCCATTCATTGTATGTACATTCACATGTTTTCCAAAATTAATTTGCATCGGTTGAGAGGTTAAAGCTCAGCCTGTTAACATGCAGTGTTAAATATATGCTTCTATCAGGTTTCATGCAATAGCTTATTAGTATAGACAGTAACACAAAACAGATCCTAAACACTCTTTGTTATGCCTGTTATATGATCTCCCTAGTTACTGTTGTGTACAAGCTGATTTAATTCAATTCAATTCAATTTGATTTATAGTGCCAAATCATAACAAAAGTTATCTCAGGACACTTTACAAACTAGGTAAAGACCACACTCTATGACTTAACATAGACCCAACAAATCCTCCGTAGAGTACGGTGGCAACGAAAACCTTCCCTATTACAGGCAGGAACGTCAGACAGACCCAGCTCTGTGGAGGACGGCCATCTGTCTTTATCGGTTGGGGAGGAAGAAAAGGAGAGAGAAGGAGAGAAAAGACGGACAGATGGACAGAGAGAGACATAGACAGACACAAAGACAGAGACAGACACACTTCCAGTAACTATAATAATATCTATAGTTATGTGAATATGACTTATATGTTATGGCAGTTAATACAGCAGAATAGTAGAAACAAGCGCAGCTAAGGTTATAAATTATAATAGTAGCAGGAAGCGTCATGCAGGACCACGGCAGCAGGCACCACCACGATCAGCAGAGACCTGCGAGATGACAAAGCACAAACAACTCCGGGGAAGAAGTTGAATTAGTAACATGCATTGATGAGACATGAATGATACAGACAGAGAGGAGAGAAGCTCAGAGTATCTGGAAAAGTATTATCCCCCGGCAGACTAGGTCTATAGTAGCATATTTAAGCAGAACAAAATCAGCTTTAAGATAACAACATTGCTTAGCTAGCTGTAAGCTTTATCAAAAAGGAAAGTTTTAAGTTTACTCTTAAATATGGGGACAGTGTATGTATTCTGAATAACACTTGGGAGTTGGTTCCACAGGAGAGGAGCTTGGTAGCTGAAGACTCTGCCTCCCATTCTACTTTTGGAGATTCTAGGAACGACGAGTAATCAGGGAGACGGACGAGGAAACAGCAACACGGGAAACTACGGAGAAACAGAAACAAACACGATTAGAAAATACTTAGCGACGGGGAGCGTTAAACCACGACGAGAAAAGGAATGCCAATCCGGGGGAATAGTTAACCAATGAAGAAATACAACGGTCCGGCTCTGCACTGTCAGCTCAGGGTATAAGTAGTGGCTCTGGTGATCAGCGTAACAGGCTGCAGCTTGGGGGAAACGCCTACTGGACCTAGGTGACAGAAACAAGAGGAAAGAACACATGCAGGGAAACATAGACAGAGGGAGACAAACTCACACAAAAGGAAGAGAGGAGGATACTGACAAAACAGAGTCTTGACAGTACCCTACCCCCCTCAACGAGCGCCTCCAGGCGCTCCACCTGGCCTCCCTTGGTGGGCCCGGTAGAAATCCCGGATCAGAAATGGATCCAGTATGAGGGATCTGGAGACCCAGCTCCTCTCCTCAGGGCCGTAGCCCTCCCAGTCCACCAATTACTGAAATCCCCTGTCCACGGCATCGCACGTCCAGAATGGAGCTCACGGTGAACGCCGGATGACCGCCAACGGTACGGGGAGGTGGAGGGGTGATGGCAGGCGGGCACAACGTGCTGGTGGTAACTGGCTTTAACTGGGACACATGGATCCTGAGGGGAAGCAGGAAGCTTCAGGCGGACAGCACTGGGGTTTATGATAGCTTCAATCTCCAAGGGGCCAATAAAACGAGGAGCGAGGTTCTTAGATGTGACATTCAGGGGAATGTCGTGAGAGTTTAGCCAAACCTTTTGTCCAGGTCTGTATTTAGGCGCAGGAATGTGATGGCGATCCGCCATCCTACGGTTCTGCTCCGCCGTCCGAAGCAAGGCCCCTCGGGTCTCTCTCCAAATCCGACGTACTCTCCGGAGATGGTGTAGGACGGACGGAACAGCGATCTCAGCTTCCTGGGCCGGAAAAAGAGGGGGTAAGTAACCCAACGAGGCCTTGAAGGGGGACATACCTGTAGCGGTGCAGGTCAAGTAGTTGTGGGAGTATTCGACCCAGGAAAGCTGCGATGACCACGTCGAGGGATTGCGGGCACAGATGCAGCGAAGAGCGGTCTCCAGGTCCTGATAAACCCTCTCAGTTTGTCCGTTAGACTGGGGATGGAACCCCGACGATAAACTGACCTTTGCTCCCAAGGCCAGGCCTTCCAGACACGGGAGGTGAATTGGGGACCACAGTCTGAAACCATATCCTATGGAATTCCGTGGAGGCGAAAGACATGGTCCACCAGTATCTGTGCCGTCTCCATGGCGGACGGCAGCTTAGGAAGCGGGACAAAGTGAACCATCTTTGAAAAACAGTCTACAATGGTGACAATAGTGTCGTTAGCTCGAGATACAGGAGGTCCAGTACCAAAATCAAAGGCAATATGGGACCATGGTCGACCGGGTACCGGGAGAGGACGGCGAAGACCTGCTGGAGGGCGATGAGAAGTCTTTCCCCCCCCGGGCGCAGACGGTGCAAGCCAGGATGAACTCCCGAGTATCCGTACCCATGGTCTTCCACCAGAAGTGTCGATGAAAAAGAGATAGGGTCCTGGTGATTCCGGGATGACAGGAGAGACGAGAAGAGGGACCCCACTGGAGCATCTGGGAGCGAACGCCGGCAGGAACAAACAGACGCCCTGGTGGACCACCACCAGGGTCGGGGTTAGTACGTTGAGCCTGTCTGACGATAGATTCGATCTCCCAGGTTAATGCTGCCATCAGACAAGATGGGGGAACGATATAATCCACACCGGACTCTTCCTCCTTGGCTGGTCCAAACTGCAGAGATAGGGCATCTGGCTTGAAGTTTTTACTGCTAGGAATGTAAGTCAACGTAAGGTTAAAATGCCCAAAAACACGGGAATTAAATCTATTGGCAGTCTGAATGTAGGCCAAGTTTTTGTGGTCAGGCCTTCCACGAATGGAACTTCTGCCCCCTCCATGCATTGTCGCCACTCCTCTAACGCTAGCTTAACTGCTAGTAACTCCCGGTTCCCAACGTCGTAGTTCCTCTCCGCGGATGACAGCTTCTTAGAAAAGAATGCACATGGATGAACCCTATTATCAGAAACTGCCCGCTGGGAAAGAACCGCCCCTACTCCCAGATCCAAAGCATCTACCTCGACAATGAACTGAAGGGCAGTATCAGGTTGAACTAGCACAGGCGCGGATGAGAAACGCTTCTTGAGAGTCTGAAAGGCGTTGTTGGCGGCAGGAGACCAGTCAAAAGGAGTAGAGGGGGACGTCAACCTAGTCATCGGTGAAACTACCTGGCTGTAGTTACGGATGAACCGACTGTAGAAGTTAGCAAAACCCAAAAATCATTGTAGTTGAGGTAGGCGTCGGCCATTCAGTCACAGCAGTGACCTTTGCAGGTTCAGCCCTAACCTGTCCACTCTCTACAATATACCCAAAAAATGTTACGGAGGAGACGTGGAACTCTCATTTCTCAGCTTTGACAAAGAGACGATTCCCCTGGAGATGCTGAAGAACCTGACGAACGTGTACCACATGCTTGTTCAAATCCTTGGAAAAAATCACGATGTCGTCCAGGTACACGAAGACAGAGTGATTAGGCATATCGCAAAGTACGTCATTAACTAGGGCCTGAAAAACGGCTGGCGCGTTAGTTAACCCAAATGGCATGACCAGATACTCAAAGTGGAGTACTCGTCCCCCTCCCTCACCCTCACAAGATGATATGCGTTGCGGAGGTCTAGCTTGGAGAAGATGGTTGCTCCATGCAACGGCTCGAACGAGGAATTGATAAACAGGAGGGGGTACTTGTTTTAACCGTGATATTGTAGAGACCACGGTAGTCAATGCAGACTGATCCCAGACTTAAGCGAGTCATTAATGTATGTTTCCATAGACTCCTGTTCGGGACCTGACAGGTTATAGAGACGACTAGTGGGAAACGTTGACCCGGGCAACAACTCAATGGGACAATCGTAAGGACGGTGAGTGGGTAAGGATAACGCCTTAGCCTTGCTAAATACCTCGGCGATATCATGATACACGGGAGGCACGGAAAGACAGGTCAGGAGGATCAGGTAGAGAGGAAATGGGAGTACTAGGACATCTAGGAGGAGCTGAGCGAAGACAAGAAGAATGGCAATTGCTACTCCAACTCACAACCCTACCCATTAACCAGTCAATAACCGGGTTGTGAGTGATAAGCCAGGGGAGACCAAGAACTACGGGAGCATTAGTGGAAGGCAATAGACTAGAGACATGGTTAAAGGCAACGTCCCCGCAGAAATCTGAGCGAGTTCGCTCCCACTGAGACTATTAACCATTAATGGAGTCTCTAGCTGGTTCACCGGAATAGCATTAGCTTTAACAAATTCAGAGTCAATAATATTAGTGTCAGCCCAAGAGTCAATAAAGGAAAATGAAGGAAAAATTCCCTGCCCTCACAACTCAAAATGATGTCCAGGTTAATACAACCAAACGACTTACTTCTTACTTACAGACTTACTTCTGTGACTGATGAGTCTGACAGTTTAACCGTCTGCAACAGTTGGCTATCTGATGATTGGGAGCTCCGAGGTAAATACATAATTGGTCTCTAAAGCGCCGCTTACGTTCAGCGGGAGTCAAGTGGCTATGACCTTAGCTGCATGGGTTCCTCCTGGTCTGGAGCGGGAGGGGAATCGGTTGCTCACAGGTACAAAGAAAGTATGCTCGGGGAAACTGGTAAGAGGACCTGGAGTTACTGGGCAAACTGTCCGCCTCTCACGGCGCCTCTCACGTAGACATTGTCTATTTTTATAGCAAGGTTAGCAGTCTCAGACCTGCCCACTAAACTGCCCTTAACCTCCTCATTAAGCCCCTTAAAGAAAATACTCTGAAGAGTCTGATCATCCCATCCTAATTTTGCCGCTAAAGTGCGAAACTCAACGGAGTAATCAGCAGCACAAGCTGAACCCTGGCGTAGATCCAGCAAACGATTGCTGGAATCGCAATTAGAAACAGGATGATCGAAAAACCGACATAATCTCACTGGAGAACTGTTGGAAAGTAGCCTGCCGAGTCAGGGGGTTATTCCAAAACGCAGCTCCCCAGACTCGAGCCCTACCAGACAACAAACCTAGCACATAGGCTATCTTGGTGCTATCGTTAGCGTATGTGAGAGGCTGCTGACCGAAAAACCAGAGAGCATTGCAATAGAAAAATCCTACATTCACCCAATGTACCACAATAACGCTCTGGAGCAGGAACATAGGGCTCACGAGGGAGTTGAGTACTCACGGTAGTAGCGGGTGACTCAGCATTCACAGGAGCAGCAAGGAGAGGTCCTACCTGTCATGTCTCCAAACGAGCTACGCAGGCAGCTGACTGAGGCTCTCCAGGATTCCTTGCAGCGTCTGTGAATGTTTACCGAGCAGTACTCCCTGGGAAGTAACCGCGTGACGAACGGAAAAACCCAGGGGATCGATTTCCATGTCCGCGCAGTACATGTTATGGCTGGACAGAGACAACACACAAAAGAGAGGACCCAATGCAGACACGGACAATAAAAGTACAAACAAATATTTAATACAATAACAAACAAAACGCAAAACACTACAGGAGAAAAACAGGCAATACTAATGACGAGAGGCGGGGTTCTGTGACGTTAAACCCACTGGGAGACAGAGACCCGAAAAACCTGTAAAATCGTGCGAATGAAAGTGTGATTGTGAGTGTGATTGGAGATCAAAATACCACTAAGTATTCTACCTCATGCAAAACAGTAGGACTACAAGTAGCGGACCTATTGTGGATGCAAAGGCAAGAATTCTCCACTCGAAAGAGTTGAAGTGAGAGTTACCCCAAAAGGTAGTTTAATCGCAACCCTACTGATTAAAACCAGTTCTTAGAACACTCTAGGTGTTAACAGGACTGGACCAAAATCGAGCCAAAAGATGAATTGTTAGTAAATATTGGAAGTTTATAGAAAAACAGGATCATGATAAAATTAAACATCTCAATGAATGGATAAAAAAATACAAATTTGAAGGCCGGCTGAACATATAAAAAATAACTGCACTACAAGATGCAATAAAAACAAAGACCAAAAAGAATCCCAAAAAAATTAAACAAGAAGGGTATGAGGATTCAATAAAAAGAGGGAGACAGAAAAAGTAAAAGACAGATACTTGAAAGTGTAGAGAAAGCTAAAGCAAAAGAGGTGTTGTTTCATAGAAAGGAGGATGATGAGACAGGGCCAGTGACAGGAAGACAGGCGAGACATAGAGATGAGGAAAGTGAAGGAGACGAAGCTGATGCAAAGCCAGTGGTTGATGCAGTGCCAAAGGTCATAGTGCAGGGATTATATCCCGATTTATCACCCGAGTCTCCACCACATTACGAGGAAACACCTCGGTGAGAGACGCGAGCAGGAAAGGCAGGCCCACTTACATGGTCACGAACCATAGGAAATGTATTTTCCCCACCACCATCTGCTCCAGGGCCAAAATACTCTCCTAAGGGGCCGAAATGTATCCAATGATTCAGGTGGCAAATCAAAACACTGAAGGTGGACAACCACCAACGATACTGGTTTACAGAACATGGACCATGGAAGATGTTAAAAAGGCTGTGGAAGGGAGTGACTCCTCATAAGGAGGATGTTCCTAATTTTGTCCAAGACATGGAGAATCTGAGGCAATCATACCATTTGAACGGGCAAGAAGTGCAGCAAATCTGGATGGCTGCTTTAAAAACAGATTGGCATCATGTACGGGGCACATGGGATCCCATGGATGCAGGCCAAATCCTACCTCATCGTAGCCAGGAATTAAACAACCGTGTGCGGGGGCTAGTTGACAGAGTCACACACCGATTCAGACAGAGAGCAAATTACACTGAAATAGAAAGAATAAAGCAAAAAGAAGATGAACCATTTGAAGAGTATAGAATCAGGATGACAGCCGTGTTTAAAACACACAGTGGGTTAGAAGACAATGGTGATGGAAATGGACCTTTCCAACAGCAACTGAAAAACGCCCTGCATGCAGGAACCAAAGATGCACTACGTTGCTGGGTGAATAAACATTACATAGGTCTACCAACAGGAAATTTGGAGGACTATGTTAAGCATGCCCTCCACACAGAAAAAGTTACAAAAGAAAAGAACACTAAGATACCTGTTAGTACTTTCTTTCAGGACGAGGAAGAGGAGATTTACTACCAAGGAGGTAGGGGTAGAGGAGGTTTCAGAGGGCGAGGTCAAAACTGTAGAGGACAGAGAGGAGGGGGAGTAGGAAAAGGAGGTTTCAGACAAAATTCATCAGGCTGTTGGTCATTTGGAAAGGAGGGGCACATAGCCAGAGACTGCCCAGAAAATAAATATTTTTCAGCATGACCAACATATACACCAGCTGAGGCAGCTCCCCAAAAAGCAGAATCAGAGAGCAAAACAGACCGGGACACAGGGGAAATGCTGTTAAATTATCAGGACCTTCTCTTTATGGATAGTATAAAACCAGATGTCATTTTGTACGTGAACGGTAAACCCATTACCTTTTTATGTGACACAGGTGCCTGCAGGACTACCTGCAGAGAACTAATACGGGGGTTTAAACCAAATCACTGTGTCACTGTGAGATCTGCCAGTGGAAAGCTGACTCAGGTGCCAGAGACAGAACCAGTGTGGATAAGAGACCCAGATCCATCTAGACTTTCTTGTCAGCTGTCCATCTTAATGTTTCCAGAATGTCCAGTCAACCTTTTGGGCAGAGACGGCTTGTTGTTGTTAGGACTAGCACTAATACCTACACCTGAGGGACAGATTGTGCTAAAAAGAAAAGCAGGACTAAAGAATGGAAACCTTTTTGTTCTCCAAGGGACAGGACAGCTGCAATACTATTACACCCTCGAAGTGCCTAACAAACCTCCCCACCAAACAGCATCTGCCTTGATGGCTGAAGGCAGAAATACAATTCAAAAACCACAAGATAAAATGACAGAAAGTGGTCTACACATTACTCTCTGGTACAAATCCACACTTGGACCAGATAGAGAATACTAAGCTAAGCTAGAGAAAGCCACTCCTGCTAAAATCACTGTAACCTATTTGTATGGAGATACAGAGAGTACAGCAGTAGCAGGTGTAACCTTGTCTGATGAAACCTCCAAGCTGTATCGCATGTTGACCCCACCTCACATCTCCCTGTATAAAAGTAAAAAAACAACAATGGAAAGATCTGGGTAATATAGTGCATATGGGGGAGAGTGCAACAGACTGGGTTGCCACATCAGTGAACACGTGGTATAGGTCAAATACAGGTCTGACCAGAAAAGCATTGTGTGATGAGTGCAAGTATGGCTAAATCCAACCTCCAGGGGGAAGCCAAGCACTCCTGTATGTAGATGATATTTTACTGGCCTCCCCTGATATGGAGAAATGTAAAAAAGACACAATAGAACTCTTAAAATATTTAGCTGAAGAAGGTTATAAAGCAAGCAAAAACAAGCTTCAGATGTGCAAAGAACAGATAAAACACTTGGGACACAATCTTAGTGGAGGAGGACGAACAATAGTGGAAGACAGAAAAACTGCAATCCTCCAAGCTCCTAAACCAGTGATTAAAAAACAGATGATGTCCTTTGTAGGATTGACAAATGATTGTAGAACTTGGGTGCCTAACTATGCAGAAATAACAGCACCTTTGAGTAAATTAATGTATGAAGAATATCTAAAAATGACATCCCCATTATGCTGGAATGCAGCGGCTGAAGAAGCATTCTGTAAAATAAAATAAATTTTGGTATCTAGCACAGCACTAGCATTACCAGATTATAGTAAACCTTTTGTTCAAATGGTAGATTGCAAAATATATTTTATGACCTCTGTATTTGCACAACAACATGGAGACAAATTGAAGCCTATAGCATATTTTTCATCTAAACTAGACAGTGTAGCATGTGAACTGCCTTACTGTGTAAGAGCAGTCATAGCAGCCTCTGCGGCTGTAAAAACAAGCGCTACAATAGTTTTGTTCATCCACTGGTTTTGAAAGTACCAAATGCTGTGTCTGTGCTACTACTACAAACAAATATGACATTCCTGTCACCGGCTAGACATCTGTCATGCATGTCTACTTTGCTGTCACAACCCCATCTGACCATTGAAAGATGTACAACTCTGAATCCTGCTACGTTGTTACCCCTCCCATAGAAAGGTATACAGAATGATTGCCAGGAACTAGCAGAAAAGACAGCTAAAAGCAGAGCAGATCTGAGAGACCAACCATTACAAAAGGGAGAAGAGATATTTTTAGATGGTTCTTCTAAAAGGAATGAACTAGGTAAAAACCTGACAGGATATGAAGTTGTAACTCACACGACGGTGCTAAAAGCAGAACAACTGCTGTCACTTCAGCACAGGCTGCTGAATTAATAGCACTAACTGAAGCATGTAAATTAATGAAAAACAAAGAAGGAACTATCTATACTGAGAGTCAATATGCATATGCTACAGTTCATACTTTTGCACAATATTGGAAGAACAGAGGCATGATAACCTCAACAGGGAATCTAGTAACACATGTTGAACTTTTAACAGATCTATTGTAAGCAGTCCAACTTCCAAAAGCATTAGCAATATGTAAATGTGCCGCACATACGTCCAGCACAGATACTGTTTCCCTAGGAATAGCATTTGCAGATGAAACAGGAAAAGCAGCTGCAACAGGTCACACAACTGTGTTGACAGTGCAAGAGTGCACAACTCTAGATCAAACTACCTTAAAAGAAATGCAAGAACAAAGTCCACAAACTGAGAGAGAAGTTTGGATAAAAAACGGAGCAAAATTACAAGACAACATATTCAAATGACCAGACAACAAACCTATCCTACCAAGAAACCTGTATAAATGGGCGGCAATATTGAGCCATGGGTTAACACATGTCTCAACAGGAGGGATGGTAGGACAGATACACCAATATTATACTACCTATGGATTCAACTCTTATTCAAAAAATTTCTGTAGAGCATGTCTGACGTGTGCCAGGCACAATCCACAAGGTAATCTAAGACCGCGTAGAGGAAAGTTTCCTACACCTAAATATCCATTCCAAATAATCCACATGGATTTTATAGAAGTAAACCAAAGCGAAGGGAAAAAGTATTGTCTAGTCATAATAGATGCATTTTCAAAATGGATCGAACTTTTTCCAACTAAGCACTCTGTAACGACATTATTCCTAGGTACGGGATACCTGAGAAAATCTATATTGATAATGGAACTCATTTTGTAAACCAGATTGGGATAATGTTCCATATTGATCTAAAGAATCATTGTGCTTACCACCCGCAAAGTGCTGGCCTAGTAGAAGGAATGAACGGAACTATTAAAAACAGACTTAAAAAGTGTATTGAAGAAACAGGAAGACAATGGACACAATGTTAAGATTTACAGAAATTATACATAAACATTCATGTACTTCTGGATTGACACCTTATGAAACGTTGGAAGACCATATAGACTACCCCAATTTAAAAATCAATGGGAAACAGAGGATGAGGCTAATTTAGCTGATTATATGAGGTCCATGTTGGAAAATCAAAAACAAAAACAAACTAACGAAAACCCCTCTGTCTCCCAGCAACTAGTGGAACTGGGAGACTCGGTGCTAATAAGAAGCATAAAGAACAAATATTGGTATTCACCTAAGTGGGAAGGGCCATATCAGGTATTGCTGACAACTCCCACGGCAGTAAAGATAGCAGAAAGATCAACGTGGATCCATCTAACACATTGCAAAAGGGTCATTTTGGTCGAAGACTCCGCTAGGGGAGGTGAACCCAAATCTGATAATAGGGTGGATTCAGACGTTTAGAGGCTGGATAGACCCAAAAGTCAGTGAAGCGTTTATAAGACACCAAACCAAGTAGAGGAGATAAATTTAGCCAAAATGACCCAAAGATGGTTAGGAGATGCCATCCGTTGCTGGGTGGCATCTCCTAACCTAATAATGATCCTGTTCATGTGGTACCTATGGGAACCACCTAGACTAAATCAAAATATAACAACCTCAGCTTTAGAGCGTCCTAAACGTGGAAGGGTAAACACAAAGGCTGACTGTGAGGTGAAAATGACGCAAATGCACTACTCCATTCCTCAAATATATTTACCAGCAAACCAAACATCCACAATAGTCATCCCAGTAGGCAGACTCTCACATAAAGGACATACCGGAACAGGTTATACGCAGTGGTACATGACTAATGACCAACAAAACAGAAGGTGGGACACGTTGGTAGATGATCCAGATAACCAAGACTGGAGTACTTACACCACCACAGCATGGGCTACATACCATAGGAATATAGTTAGCCTAAAGGATCCTGGAAAGGATAACAAACTAATAATAACAGTGAACCTCACAGAGGGGAAAACATTGTTCCCTCCTGACTATAGGGGAACAGGAGACCAATGCTGGCTGTTTCTATTATGGGGATGATCTTCCAGCACTGATCCTTCATTCCTAATAAGTCTATGCATGTATAATTGTGGTGAACATGAAAGTGCACCAACTAAACCACAGGACTCTCCGGCAGGAAAATGGAAAGGAGTTTTTGCATTTGGAGAACCTAGAGCAGCGTATACTCCAGATGAATGGTTCCAGGCGGCAACAGGGGTATCAGGACATAATAACAATTGGTTATTAATGGTTGAACAAGCTGCTAACATGTCTAAACAGAATTGTTTAGTGTGTATTGGTCCTAGACCCCTCTTACAAAAAATCCCAGCTATAATTCCCCAAACATGTGTAGCTGATATAATGAATAACACAAATCCTAGGGCAAATTGTAATTACTGGGATCCTATTTTCCCGATCACTGCGGTCGACCTTAAGAAACCAATGTTTTCTAAAAAAGTGGGGTGCCAGATGATTATAAAGTAGCCAACCAGATATCTGCAGGTTTTGAATCCATTTTTTGCTTGTGGTGTATAGTAAAGTAAAGATTCTGTCGTTCTTCCGTAAGAACGACAGAATCAATTACATCCACTACAACGTGCAAAAGCTAGGAATTGGACACAAAGTGGTTTCGAAGCACTTCACGATCAATTAGATAAAACTTCCCTCATGGCATTCCAAAACCGAATAGCCCTGGACATGCTATCGGCCGAGAAAGGAGAGGTATGTGCAATGTTCGGTGAACAGTGCTGCACTTTCATCCCTAACAACACTGCTGCTGATGGCAGCCTCACTAAGGCCATAGAAGGGCTCCGTACTCTCAACGGTAAAATGAAAGAACACTCTGGAGTCGATACCACTATGTGGGACTCCTGGATGGATGCTTTTGGGAAGTATAGAATTTTGGTGTCCTCTGTCCTAGTCTCCATAGCAGTTTTTGCTGCAATTTTAACCTTGTGTGGATGCTGTTGTGTTCCCTGTCTGCATGCTTTGCTTAACCATCTCATTACTACAGCTATTTCACCCATGGAGAACAAAATGGAGCAATTGTATCCTTTGCTTGGCAGCGATCCCCAAAGTGATGATAAAGGTAATGATGACGGCGATAAGGAAACTCCTTTTGATTTGCCGGAACTGTATGCTGATCCAACAGACTATGATTCTAGTATTATGTTAAGAAACTTCTGAGTGAAAATGTATTTGTGCTCATGAAAATGATCTTACAGCTAAAAAAAATCAAACAAGAAGTGGCTGACTAAAAGTGATATGAGAATTTGAGCAAATATGTGATAAACAGGAGGGAAATGTTAGAATAATTGTACATAAAGTAATCTCATATTTACTCCAATTACCTTTACATGTAAACTAACCTTACTTGGTGTGTGTGTATAGCCAATTTGTGCAGAGTTGTTTTGAAGGTAGAAGAAATCAGATAAGCATGACTCCTGATGAGTCACCAAAGAGGTATCTGTGCAAAAACAGAAACTGCTCATCTGTTTAAAGACAGAACATGTTTCAAGGACGAGCAACATGTGCCCCCTCTCCCTCAGAACTGTAACTCATGAAGATAATGAATTGAGCAACATCTGAAGAGTTGCAGTTGTGTGTCCTCTCTCTCTTACAGCTATAACTCATATTGTAACTAAGGTCCAATTAAAGGAAATAAAAAGAAAGGGCTCGGCAGAGTGTGTTACAGAGCGGTAGGAGATTGTAACCGAACGCATCTCTGTCCGTTCTCCTTGCAAGTAAAACATATAACTGTTGTCTTTCTCTCTTTTGTTATGTTTTGGATGTTTTAGGTTGCTTTAACCTGACAGAAAGCGTCCAGATGGCTCTGGTTGAGGAGGGGAGAGCAGTGGGGGCAGTAGAACTCTATTTGGACACAAGCCAGGGTCAGCCTTGGTCAGGTTGCCTGGAAGAGGGTGTCTGTTGTGAGACCCGAAACACCAAGTGACTCCAGGAAACAACACTGATGACGTGTCCAAGTCAGTGCATGAGAGGGTGTTTTGACAACTGAGATAGTCTGGATAACCAGTGGGTTCAGGTTCATGTGGCTGTTGCGTTTGAGCCGTCTCTGTTACTCCTCTCATTGGCTGAAAGTCTGGAGCGGCAACACTGAGTTCACTGTGTGGCAGGGACTGAGGCATTGGGGGTCGGACTTTATTCATTTCGTATACAGGTATGGTCCTGAGGCAATATATATATTCCTCCTCGGCATCATAAGGTTTAGACTCCTGTTCCACTGTCCGACTGTTGTTACTCTGATGTGTCTCGTACAGTTGTACGCATGGACTATGTGGGGTAAGTGGTCTTTCCACTCAGCCTTTTTTTCCTGTTGCAGAGTGCGAAGCCTCTGCAGAAGTGTCCTATTCACACGCTCAACGAGATTCCCCTGGGGATGATGGGGGTAGTTCGAGAGTGGGCAATTCACGCCAGCTGGTGTAGTCTCTGGAAGAGGTTGTTCTCGAACTCCTGTCCCTGATCATGACGTAACTTTTCAGGATACCCGAAGCGTGGAATAAAGTCATAAAAGATCTCTAGGCAACTGTTCTGCCTGACTTGTTCTTGGTTGGGTAGGCTTGGGCAAAGCGAGTAAAGTGATCAACCAGGACTTGAAATGCTGCTGAGGCATTGGTAAGACCAAAGGGGAGGCGGATCCACTCGTATAGCCCCCAAGGCGTGCTGAAGGCGGTCAGGTGTTGGAAAATTTCATTGACAAAGCCCTGCTGGTAAGCACTGCCTTGTTTGAGGATTGAGAACCACGAGTAGCCTCCCAGGTTATCAAACAGGTCTTGGATGCGTCGAAGAGGGTGATGGTCTGGGATGGTTTTGCGGTTCAAGCTCCGAAAGGCAACACACAGACATAAACTCTGGGTTTTTTTTCTGAAGCAGACCACTGGAGACGAATAGGGCGAGGTGGACTTTCTGATCCAGTTATGGTCGCGCAGGTTCTTGACATATACCTTTACCTCTTTGTACAAGGGCTTGGGAACTGAATTGTAGGACGTTTGGACTGGTGTGTTGTCCTTTAGGTGGATTTTCAGCTTTAAGTTTGGGATGCAACCAATGTCTGAATCTTCTTTAGCAAACACATCATACAACATATCTCTGAATATCTTTTGTTCATCCTCTTATGTAGTCAACAATCAGGTCATACAGTTCTAGTTCACTCAGGTCTTCAATGTCATGAGCTGCGCCATCGTCATCAATTGCGCTTGCAAGTGTCAGTAGCTGACTTGCACTCAAATCGGAAAGTCTCTTCTGGATCTCGAAGATCAGTGTCCACCGAGGGGTGACAGTGGCCATTATGACGTTACACAGGTGGCCTCTGCTCTCTGGATGACGCACTGGATTGCAGCCTTCCCTGACGCTTTGGACACAGGTTGACGTCCTCTCTGCACCCACTTCACCAGGCAATGACGCTAGATCATCCCGGCGAGCCCCCAATTGTTACCGGCACCAGACCTAGGGGCAATCTGGAGCAGCAGCAAAGGATACTCAGGCTAGGGAGCATTGCGTAACCATGAGATTTAAACACTGTAGCTCTGTGGATCACTAGAGAGAGGACCAAAGTTAGCCTCTCTCTCATGCCAGAGCTTGTTTATTTCTGAGCTGCGCATGACCAGAGCTTGTAGCTAAAGTCTCCCTAGCGGTTCCACAGCACCTGATGTAAAGTCCGTATTAACAATGTTAGAATGCTTCAATTATTACAAAAAAATAGAGGGGATTTCTGTTTAAATAAAAACTAAACATAAGGCATTTTCCAACCTACTACACCTGCAAAGTCCAGGTTCTGAAAGAGGAGAAGATCACTGACAAATTCCGCTTCAGGTTGGGAGAAAAACTGATCCCATCAGTCACTGAGAAGCCTGTAAAGAGCCTTGGGAAGGTCTTTAACTGCAGCCTGAATGACAGAGATTCCATCAAGGCTACCAGTGCTGACCCGGAGGCCTTGCTGAGGATGGTGGACAAGTCAGGGCTCCCCTGAAGATTCAAAGCCTGGATACACCAGCATGAAATCCTACAGAATCCCCTGGCCTTTGTTCATTTAAGAGGTCCCTATGACAATGGATGAAGAGTTCGAGCAAAGAGTGAGCAGCTATCTTCGCAGATGGCTGGGTCTACCACGCAACTTAAGCAGCATTGGGCTGTATGGGAACACTCACAAGCACAGGCTCCCTTCTGTCAGAGAAGAGTTTATCGTGGCACGGGCACAGGAACACCTGCAGTACTCAGGATCCAGAGACACCAAAGTGTCCGGGGCAGGAATTGTGGTGAGGACAGGGAGGAAGTTGAGGGCAGCAGAGGCAGTCCAGCAAGCTGAAACTCATCTGAGTTTCAAACATCGCCCAGTCCAAGCTGAAGCCAGACATCATCCTGGTCTCTGAGGCTACAAAGCAGCTGTTCTTTATAGAGCTGACAGTTCCATGGAAGGAGAGGATAAAGGAAGCACAGGAGAGAAAAATAGAAAAGTACTAGGAGCTGGTGGAGGAATGCCAGCGGAACGGTTGGAGGACCAAATGCATGCCAGTGGAGGTGGGCAGTCGGGAATTTGCCAGCCACTCCCTGAGCAAGGCCTAACAGAGGCAAACCGGAAGAGAGCCATGAAGAGCAACGCTGAGGCTGCAGAAAAAGCGTCCAGATGGCTTTTGCTGAGAAGGGGAGAGCAGTGGGGGCAGTAGAACACCGGGGTCTGATCAGCCTGAGTCAGGTCGCCTTGAAAAGGTGTCGGTTGTGAGACCTGAAACGCCCAGTGATAGGGGCAGCAGTAGCTCAGTCCATAGGTGACTTGGCTGGGAACTGTAGGGTCGCTGGTTCAAGTCCCTGTGTGGACCATGTATGGAGCGTGGACTGGTGGCTGGAGAGGTGCCAGTTCATCTCCTGGGCACTGCCGAGGTGCTGTTGAGCAAGGCACCGAACCCCCAACTGCTCGGGGCGCTGGTCACTGGCAGCCCCCTCGCTCTAACATCTCTCCTTAATTGCATGTATAGGTCCTGTTTGTGCATGTGTGTATTTCGGGCCTGTGTGTGTAACATGTATAATAATAAGAGTGAAAAAATTCAATTTCCCTGTGCGGGATAAATAAAGTAATTCTTCTTCTTCTTCCAGGAAACAACACTGATGATGTGTCCAAGTCAGTGCATCAGTGGATGTTTTGAAAACTGGGCTAGGAGGCTGACGTTAACAGGGCAGACTCCTTGAGTCCCAGGGACAAACATACAGTGCTTATAGAAAGACATAATACTTTTTTTAAATAGTCACTTTTTTTGTTTTACAGCCTGAAATAATAACAGATAAAAAAATTAATTTTCCAGGGTAATTTACACATTTCATCAAGTAGTTTTTGTGTTGTTTTTCTGGCGGTGTGTTTTGGCTCGTTGTCATGCTGGAAGAACTCACTCACAGTCGGTCACACTTCACAGTAGCCTCGCAAAGAAGCTCCAGCTAGGCCAAGGCCGTTCAAGCAGCCTAGCTCTGCTGGCTATTGAGAGGACTCTGGTCAAGTCCCTAGAAAAGACGCCTAGTTGGTACGACAAGATCACAGATCACAGAAAAGAAACAAAGGGTAAAATTTACATATAAATAAACAAACACATTTATGATGTAGGCCAGAAAATTGAGCTTACCCCCTTTCCCAGCCCCCACTAATGTCAAAGTGTAATATGTGACAATTTGTGCTTTCTGAGTGAGAATTGTTGACACTGTTTAGGTCCAGTGAGCTAATTTAAGGTGTAAACTTCCACTATGGTGGACTACCCTGAATGAGGAGGGGCTATCTCGCCAAAAAGTCCCCTAATTTGCATTTGAGTCGCTCAGGAGGCCGTTTGATCGAATCGAAAGAGGCCCTATCAGAGAACAGGGTCTCTTTTCTCCCCTGAGATATACCCGGTTGCTGATTGATGATGTGACGTTTGATCACACAGACGCCACAACAACACGGCGAAGTGTGGTAAACACTTTTATCCAGTCGTGTAGAAGAACACAGCACAGAAAATGATCTGTGTACGGATCCTGGATTGAAATTCCGACCTGTGCTCCTTTGCTGCATGCTCCATACCTCTCTCTCTCTCCCATTTACACACAAATGCACACGCGCACACACACACACACACACACACACACACACGCACACACGCACACACACACACATACACACACACACACACACACCGTACTGCAGCGGGGTGACAGCCTGTCTGTCAACAAATACTTTAACAGTGCCTCAAATCTTTAAGGTGGAGTGTTTTCTTCCATGTTACTTGTACATAAGTTGACGTTGTGAATCATACAGGCCACCTTAAATCAAACTACAACTATTCTGTATTTCTCTTGAGGAAGAACTTGCTGCTGTATCACTGATCAGCTGTTCACCAGCGATCTAAACCCATTCAGAGTAATTCGTCACCTCCAAAGTCTCCTAAATCCCTCTGGGGCCTTTTTTTTGTAATGGAAACACGGCGAGTGAACGGCCATTTGAGAGGGTGTGGAATGAAACTTTCCTGGAGGCCACTCTACAGGGCCAATGGAAACACGCCTTTTAAAACAAGTTTGAAGTGTTTTGGTGGTATGACTGAGTTTTGGAGGTGAGTTTAACTGTTTGGTCAAGATGCATGTTTGTAATGCAGATTGTATGAAGAGTTTTTTAAAAAGTGACTCCAGTATTGACCGATAACTGTAACAAATGTTTCCGTAGTGTGAGAAACTCCGTTTTGAGAAATTGAGCTCCCCTAGATTCAGGAGATGTTGATGGGAATGATGGGGGGGGGGAACTGTAATGTTTCAGTAGTTGTGAAAATGATTAATATAATATTAGCCAAAGGTTTCATGAAAAATGATTAATTAATGTAATTTCTACCATATTTACATATGCTATAAATTCAAGAAATCATGTCACTTGGAAAATATAAAAAAAAACATACCTTTTTTAAGAGAATATACATGTACAGGAGCCACTGCCTGCCTGATTATTTAGTGAACATCAGGAGAGCCAAGGGAAACACCCAACCCTTATCAGCTGAGACCAGACTCACAGAGCAAGATGTTTCACCACCCAAACATCACCCACCCTCCAATCATTCACCACTTACTGAGTGTCACTTCTATCACTTCTAACACAGCCTGATGATCAACAAACACATGGATGGAAGAGATAAACCATGTTTTGAAGATGCCTCTTCCCCACAGATCTCCACAGAGTTGAACATGCAGACAAGCACAGCACTCAAAAGACTCACTGACATGTACCTGGTCTTCTAGGACTTCTATAAGGTAGGAAAAAAAAGATAAAATGTAAAATTACAATGGTTCAATACATAATGTGTGCTAAATGTTCTATAATTTTCTAAATTCTTATTTTATATCATTCCTTCTCAAGCCTGTGATCTCATGGGGAACACCAGTTTTTAATTTGTAATATGGAAGCACATCATTTAAGAGAACATGGTAAGTTTATTTATTTACCTCAAAATTACAGTGTTTAGTTCTTAACAATAAACATACATGTGTTCTTATACTGTAGCCATGAATAGTGATAACATGGTAAACATGCTGTTGGTTTTTACCACAAACTGCCATTAGTTTAGATTGTACTGCAAAACATGTTGCAGCTGTTTGCAACTTTTGGCTTTGAAATTTGAATAATTTAACATATATCAATATTTCAAAATAAGAATAACACATTTTTACTTTACTGTAATACTGTATTAAACTGCCATTATATAAGAATGAACCAGAAAAACTACAAGTTGCTTAAATATCCTTCATTCGACATATTTGCATAAAGAAATTTGCTTGTTAAAAAAAATCGAAACAAACTAAAAAAATCATGAAATTCCAGGACTGCAAAAAGAAAATGTACAACATATACAGTATACAGTAATCACTCAATCACTCATACTGTACAGTATATGAGGGTTCTAGTCCTCCCTCTCTACTGTATTTGTCAATAGGTTCTAATCAACATCACAGCTGTGTTTGGAATGATTATTATTTCATCATGTTGTAAATAATCAACTTAGATTTAATATATTTCAATATGGCTACTGAAGAAATTCACACAATTTCTCCCGTGATGGCCTTGATGTTAAACAAAAAGTGAATACAACCACATAACACTCATATAGAGAAGAATTTTATTATTGCCATTAAATCAAATATTGATTTGTGTGAATTCACGGAAACTATTCAAATTGTAAAGATGAAACTTTTCTAATTTCTGTTTTGGTGTTTAATGGTAGTATTTTACTGCACTGCTGTGTTTTGAGTTTTGCAGGGGTCCGTTTCAGAAAGCCTTCAGAAAGAGTCTAACCCTTAACTCTGAGTTGATCTACTCTAAGATAGGAAACTCTGAGTTTTCAGTTCCAGAACAGCAGATTTGCGTTAGGTTGATCAACTCAGAGTAGTTTGACCTGGAGTTAAGCGCGTGCACCACAAGTAAAAAAAGACAGCATCAATTGAGCCCTGATTCGACGAGTCACCATAGCAACGGGGAAGCGGAGGGCTACGCTACAACTGGAACTATAAATATTAATGCGCTCATACGGAGAGTTTGAGCAGGTTTTTCACCGTAAGTGTATCACCGCTGCAGCAGCAAAAGAGAGGGAGACGGTGCGGGAGGACATTGCTGCTCGGGTCAGTGCATAAGTTTAAATGTAGTCCTGGGGCCTGTTTCACAAAGCAGGTTTAGTGAAAACTCTGAGTATGTTAACCCTGAAATGAGGGAAACTCTGAGTTTTCCGTTTCACAAAGGGAGGTAACTCAAACCAGAGACAGAGGGGTAACTCTAGCCTGTTTCACAAAGGGAGGTAACTTAAACTCTCGGTCAGTTACCATGGTAACATGCTCTCTGAAACTAACCTGGTCGGGACCAGGTTTTTCTCAGAAAACCTTGAGTTTCTCTCTGTCTCCGCCCTCTTTCAGCCACACACGGTGTTTGATTTCCTCATTCATTCAGTCAGCACGCGAGTTTTGGCGAAGTATAGTTCTGCTATAGTTCCGTCTGTTTTTTCAGAAAATCACTGCAAATATCAGTCATTAGAAGTTATATTAGGTGGCGACTATTTCACTACCATGGCGTGTCCTTCTGATAACAATCCCGTGGATTAAGCTGCAGCATTACTGCGCAGATAATTATATATTCGTCGGGAGATGATTATCAAACTATAGATTATAGATGTTCTTGCATTTCCAGGCAATTCTCTGTTTGAGCGGTACCGTTTCATATCACAGCAGATATTCTGTGTTGCGCTGCGTTTTTTTGCAAACGGGAGTTTTTGTATACAACGTATAAAAGTCATTCAGTAGGCCTACATTAGAAATTATATTAAGTGGTGAATATTTACACTACCATGGCGTGTCATTTTGATAACGATCCCGTGAATGAAGGTGACGCATTTCGCAAAGAGAATTAAATATTCGTCGGGAGATGATTATCAGACCGCGCATAGACGTCCTTAATATGCTGCAGCCATAATTACAAAATGAATGAAATGGATCTTTTGAGCAAGTTGAATGTATTTGACTCAGCGTTTCTAAATATAATTCCAGCTTTTCTTGCAATTCATAGGTTCAAAAGTGTGTGCTTTTAATTGGGTTACCGGTATATTAACTACTCCTATATAGCCTTCTGATCCAGAATATCACCTATAATGCGAGGGGGCTGAATACGGCACAACACCGTTTCATGTCACAGTCCATCTCACCCCTCCTTACATTTCCAACATTAACAGCCAGTCATGCTCTCATATCACAGCAGATATTGTGTGTTGCGCTGCGTTTTTTTTGCAAATGGGAGTTTTTTATACAACATTGATATGTTGTATAAAAAACAGCCACTTACGGTAATATTTACTTTACGATGTAAAACCTGCTCAAAATGAGGCGTCACCATGAGACTGTGCTGAGATTTTACCTGTTTGAAAAATGTTTTTATGTTTCATCTTAAGCTGCGCTTCTCCCCCGCGGGGTTGCACTTAAATGAAATAAATGAATAGGCTCCCACTCAAGCAGTTTCCCTGTGATGTTACTGTGATTGCAACAGGACTACATTTAAACTTACGCACTGACCCGAGCAGCAATGTTCTCCCGCACGTCTCCCTCTCTTTTGCTGCTGCAGCGGTGTAAACCTGCTCAAACTCACCGTATGAGCGCATTAATATTTCCAATTCCAGTTGTAGCGTAGCCCTTCGCTTCCCCGTTGCCATGGTGACTCGTCGAATCAGGGCTCCATTGATGCTGTCTTTTTATACTTGTGGTGCACGCGCTTAACTCCAGGTCAAACTACTCTGAGTTGATCAACCTAACGCAAATCTGCTGTTCTGGAACCGAAAACTCAGAGTTTCCTATCTCAGAGTAGATCAACTCAGAGTTCCGGGTTAGACTCAGAGTTTTTTGAACCTGCTTTGTGAAACAGGCCCCTGTTGCAATCGCAGTAATATCGCAGAGGGGGACTGCTTGAGTGGTAGTCTATTCATTTATTTAATTTAGGTGCTTCCCACGGGGGAGAAGCGCACTTGGCAGCAGCTTAAGATGAAACATAAAAACATTTTTCAAACAGGTAAAACATCGACACAATCTCATGGTGACGCCTCATTTTGAGCATGTTTTACATTGTAAAGTAAAAATTACTGTAAGTGGCTGTTTTATATGTTGTATAAAAAAATTCCCATTTGCAAAAAAACGCAGCGCAACACACAATATCTGCTGGGATGTGAGAGCATGACTTTGGTTGTTAATGTTGGAAATGTAAGGACGGATGAGGCTGTGTATGTAAATGATGGACTGTGACATGAAACGGTGTTGTGCCGTATTCAGCACCCCTGCCGTGAAATGCACCCCCTCGCATTATAGATGATATCCTGGATCAGAAGGCTATATAGGAGTAGTTTATATACCGGTAACCCAATTAAAAGCACACACTTTTTAACCTATGAATTGCAAGAAAAACTGGGATTATATTTAGGAAACGCTAAGTCAAATACATTCAACTTGCTCAAAAGATCCATTTAATTTATTTTGTAATTATGGCTGCAGTATATTAAGGACGTCTGATAATCATCTCCCGACGAATATTTAATTCTCTGTGCAGTAATGCTGCACCTTCATCCACGGGTGATATAGTTGCCACCTAATATAACTTCTAATGTAGGGCTACTGACTGATTTTTGCAATGATTTTCTGAAAAAACTGACGACAGAACTAAACTACGCCAAAACTCGCCCGCTGACTGAATGAATGAGGAAATCAAACACCGTGTGTGGCTGAAAGAGGGCGGAGACAGAGAGAAACTCAAGGTTTTCTGAGAAAAACCTGGTCGCGACCAGGTTAGTTTCAGAGAGCATGTTACCATGGTAACTGACCGAGAGGTTAGGTTACCTCTCTTTGTGAAACAGGCTAGAGTTACCACTCTGTCTCTGGTTTGAGTTACCTCCCTTTGTGAAACGAAAAACTCAGAGTTTCCCTCATTTCAGGGTTATCAGACTCAGAGTTTTCACTAAACCGGCTTTGTGAAACGGGCCCCTGCTTTGGGAAACGGACCCCAGGTGATGTGAGCTGTTAGTTCTTGTGAGTGTTGGTCAAAATAATGAACACTGTGGAGGTGTGTGCGTGTGTGTTAGGGGTTGAATAGGTTTATTTAAAAAAATCTGTCCCGTTCGGACAGCGTAAGCCTTCATGACCACTGTCTTTTCATCTCAGCGCTACCGTCTCAGCACGTCAAATACCGCTGGGGGACTTGCTCCATGCGCTCTGTTGTTGTTGTTTTCAATCTTTCAGTCTGGTTAAATCTGTGGTTAAATCCCCACTGCAATATCTATTTCTACTCTGAAAAAAAGAAAGGTTGTCACAGAAAACCGTCAGTTCACCAGAGAATAGACAGAGAAGTTTTGGTTTCTGTCACTGTGAAGCCTGTGTTTACTCTGCAGCCATATCTGAGTGTAAAGAGGATAAGTTAATAAGGCATTTTTTTCAAAAAAAATCCTGCTACTCTGCATTTACGTTAGTTTAATTTTGTCAGTCCAGTTTTTGATGAATAAACTAATGTTTCATATGTGCTTGTAAGCCTGGTAAAGTAACTAGTAACTGAAGTAATCAGATAAATGTAGTGGAGTAAAAAGTAGAATATTTCCACTGATTTTTAGTGAAGTAGAACTATAAAGTAGCATGAAAATACAATACTCAATTAAAGGACAAGAGCCTCAAACTTGTACTTTAGTCCAATAATTGAGTGAAGACCTCTGGTTAACTCTGGTTTGTTCATTTAATTGTTTTTTGACAAGCTTGTTGCACTTTGATTTCATGACTTTACATTGATAAAATAAAGACAATATATGTACTCATATGTCGCTGCCTTGTTTTACAATATCCATTAATGTGATGCTCATATTTTTCCGGCCCCTCTTTTAGGATAATTTTCGTCAAAAGGCCCCAATTCCAAATTAATTGAATAGCCCTGCTGTAGCCTATTTCAATCAGTTCAGTGATGCTGTTTGTGCGTATTTTAGTGAAAGATAACCTATTTTAAGATTTGATAATGTATAGTGTATAGTGTGTGTATATTCTTACCCAGAATGCAAACAATTGTTTACCTTTTTGCCAAATAAATATATAAACACGTAAATTCAGCAATGTCTCTCCAACTGTTTCAAAATCTTACTTCACTTTAAATTAAGTTTGTTACAGTAATCCATAAACAAGCTGCCTCATTATTTCAGTTTTTGCATGATTGCATGACATGTTGTTAAGAATATCTGATTAAAAAAATAGAATTATTAGGCTATAGATCTAATACATGGTATTTTTAGAATCTAAAAGAAATGGAAAAAAACAACCGAACCGTGATATGAATCGTATGAACAGTGGATATCGTGAACTGTTCCACCCCTAGTGTGTGTGTGTGCGTGTGTGTGTGCGTGTGTGTGTGTGTGTGCGTGTGCATGTGCGTGTGTGACGGTGTGTGTGTGTGTGTGTGTGTGTGTGTGTGTGTGTGTGTGTGTGTGTGTGTGTGTGAGTGTGTGTGTGCCCGTGTCTGACTGCATTTTGAAGAGTTGCTGTAGAGCAGGGGTCCGTTTCACAAAGCAGGTTTAGTGAAAACTCTGAGTCTGTGAACCCTGAAATGAGGGAAACTCTGAGTTTTCCGTTTCACAAAACTCAAACCAGAGAAAGAGGGGTAACTCTAGCCTGTTTCACAAAGAGAGGTAACTTAAACTCTCTGTCAGTTACCATGGTAACTTGCTCTCTGAACCTAACCTGGTCGGGACCAGGTTTTTCTCAGCAAACCTTGAGTTTCTCTCTGTCTCCGCCCTCTTTCAGCCACACACGGTATTTGATTTCCTCATTCATTCAGTCAGCAGGCAAGTTTTGGCGTAGTATAGTTCTGTTGTCTGTTTTTTCAGAAATTCATTGCAAAAATCAGTCATTATAAGTTATATTAGGTGGCGACTATTTCCACTACAATGGCATGTCCTTTTGATAACGATCCCGTGGATGAAGGTGCAGCATTACTGCACAGAGATTAAATATTCGTCGGGAGATGATTATCAGACCCCGCATAGACGTCCTTGCATTTCCAGCGGTACCGTAGTAGTTGTGCCGTATTCAGCACCCCTGCCGTGAAATGCACCCCCTCGCATTATAGGAGATATTCTGGATCAGAAGGCTGTCTTATATATATATATATATATATATATATATATATATATATATATATATATATATATATATATAACTAAACGGCCAGAACAGTGGTTACTTAAAGTCTTTAAACTATTTTAAAGTGTTTAAAGTCACAAACTTGGATAATAGCGAACACAAAAAAACACCTTTTTGTATGTTCTGTGGAAATATACTGCAGCCATAATTACATAATGAATGAAATGGATCCTTTGAGCAAGTTGAATGTATTTGACTTGGCGTTTCCTAAATATAATCCCAGCTTTTCTTGCAATTCATAGGTTCAAAAGTGTGTGCTTTTGATTGGGTTACCTGTATATAAACTACTCCTATAGGTCGAAACAACAGCCTTCTGATCCAGAATATCACCTATAATGCGATGGGGTGCATTTCACGGCAGGGGTGCTGAATACGGCACAACACCGTTTCATGTCACAGTCCATCATTTACATACACAACCTCATCCGTCCTTACATTTCCAACATTAACAACCAAAGTCATGCTCTCACATCCCAGCAGATTACCTGTTGGAATACTGTTTTTATGTTTCATCTTAAGCTGCTGCCAAGTGCGCTTCTCCCCCGTGGGAATGCACCTAAATTAAATAAATGAATAGACTACCACTCAAGCAGCCCCCCCGTGATATTATTGTGATAGCAACAGGACTACATTTAAACTTACGCACTGACCCGAGCAGCAATGTTCTCCCACGCCGTCTCCCTCCCTTTTGCTGCTGCAGCGGTGATACACTTTTGGCGAAAACCCTGCTCAAACTCCCTGTATGAGCGCATTAATATTTCCAATTCAGTGGTAGCGTAGCCCTCCTCTTCCCCGTTGCCATGGTGACTCGTCGATTCAGGGCTCCATTGATGCTGTCTTTTTATACTTGTGGCGCACGCGCTTAACTCCAGGTCAAACTACTCCGAGTTGATCAAACTAACGCAAATCAGCTGTTCTGGAACCGAAAACTCAGAGTTTCCTATCTCAGAGTAGATCAACTCAGAGTTCAGGGTTAGACTCAAAGTTTGTTGAACCTGCTTTGTGAAACGGACCCCAGGTATCTGACCAGCATGTCTGTAGGAACCGGCCAAGGAGGCCTGGTGGATGATAAATGACATGTTGATACTTGTCTTCTCTTTGGTCTCACTAAAGAGGATAAACATGTTGGAAATGTGTTTTTAAATTGGCTCTGAACTTGTTTCTCATCTGTTGTCTAAATAGATTTTTTTCTGGCCTGGTTTAACACAATATAGGATGCCGTGTGAAGTGACAGGTGATATTCTGTCCATTTTCTTGACCAACAGAGCAAAGAAAACAGAACAGCAGGATGCCCCAAACAGAACAGAAGTGGATGATGGAAAACAGCAAGAAAGTTGAAGAAAAACAAACAAAAATCAGCATAAACACCAAAACGGAGACTATTAAAAGACAAAGACAATTGACATATCAAGTCATGCGGGAGATTGAACAACTTTGGGAAGAGACACAAAGAGAGAGAAATGAAATTGACAACATGAAGACAAATACAAAGCAACAGCAGGAGGACATTGACAGACTGACACATGAAAAACATGAGCAGCACCTATTGATTAAAAGACTGAGATTAGAGATGGAAAGTGTTATTGAGAAACTTGAGGAAAATAAAGAAGAAGCCGCTCAAGAAAAAATTAAACTTCTGCAAATGTGGAATGAAATCTACCAAGAGAGGGAAACTCTGGAAAGAAGAAGGTCTGAATTTATCAATGAGCGACACCAGTTGGAAATGATGAAGTGTAAGACACAACCACTAGAAAGTAAAGAAACCAAAGAGCAAATGGAGCAGATAAGAGAGCAGGCCATCATGGCTGACAGTCTGCTGAGTCTATTTAACAAAAGTAAGAAACTAATGCATGAAGCAAAGCAGGCAAATGAACAAATTGAAGAACACATGGCAGACATAAAGCAAGAGTTAAAGAGAAATAAGAAGGATATTTCACGACATAGAGATCAAATCAAACACGTTAAACACAATATGAATGTTATTATCAACAAGATAAAAACTCAAGGAGCTGTTGAAATGTGGAAAGCTGCATTTCCAGAGATGGAAGGCAGAGAAAGGAGAAAGACATTTGGCACAGTGAAGATGAGACTCAGCAGAATCCAGCAGAAGATGGAGAAACTTTGGTATTTGCTGGAAGACAGTGAACAAGAACAGGAAGTGACTGTGAAAAAGGAGCTAAAGACAGACATTACATCTGATTCTCAAAAGCAAAGAAAAGATACAGGTGTGAGCACAAACGTAACACAGTCGGAAACAGAGATGCAGAGGCAAGAACAAAACATAGAGAACAAGTTGATAGAGGTCCAATCTGAAAGAGATGAGGTACAAAAAATCCAGAGTAGAATCCAGACTGAAAGAGAAGAAATAGAGAGAGAAAGACAGTTTGCTAAAGCAGAAAGGAATGCACTGAAGTGTGAGAGGGAGAGTACTGAAATGCAAAAACAGGAGCTGGACAACAAGTTACAATTGACAAAGAAAAAGATAAGAGGGATGGATGTATTGGACTCTGAGATTGAAATAAAGAAAAATGACCTGGTAAAAATGATAAGAATGAGCAGGAGAAAGAAGGAAGAGTTCAGCAAGATGACGGAAGAAACTGAATGTACTAAACAAGACATTCAGGAAAGAGGAGATAAGACTGAAGAGCAGAGGTCAGAGCAGGCACTGGAGGTGGACAGATGTGATGAGCAGAGCATGAGCAGAACCAAAGACATAACAGAACACAAAGAAAATCAATTTGAGGAGGACAACATTGACCCAAGCACCAATATTAAGGTGAACTCTGGCAGAGATAACGAGCAAAGTCGGAGGGACTTTACTGAAGAAAAGAGCCAACTCCAATGGATGAACTTTCGGGTTAAAAAAAAGAGACGAGAGCTTGACCAACGGCTGGAGAAGACCATGAAAGAAAGGGATGACTTAGAAATCATGAAAGTAAAGATTAAACGTCACAAGGAGGAGGTTGAACAGAAACTGGAAGATACAATAACTACAATTCTGACTTTGGGTGAGATAAAAGCTAGCATAGAAAAAGCTGCTGCAGAAATGAACAACACCAGGGAGGAGATGCTCCAAGCCCAAAGACAGATAGATCAGAGCAAGGAAGAGGTCAAAAAGTACAAGGTAAATTCATCTTTTTTTCTTTGTTTAACCTTTGTAATCTTGGGACACTAATGAGCAGTTTCCACATTTTAGTATGTCATAGCAGAAAAGCACAACCGTATTCATTATAACGAACAATGGCCCCAGGATTTGTTTATACCATTAGAATCATCTGAATGACACACACATGACAGATAATGTACACTTGACTTCCTCATTTTCCTTACCTCACATTCTGAGACTACATGATAAATCGTTCATACATTCCTGGTTGACATTTTAAGTGGTCAATGTCAATGCCTAAAACCTATAAACATTCCTTTTTAATGGTGCATACAATACTAAGCTATTATAATAAAACGTGTTTACATATTGATATATTTTATATTCTTATTATTATAACATCAAAAGGACAACTTTCCGGGTCACATTTTCCAGCTCTAATTAGGGGATCCTGAGGCGTTCCCAGGCCAGTGTGGAGATATAATCTCTCCACCTAGTCCTGGGTCTTCCCCTAGGCCTCCTCCCAGCTGGACGTGCCTGGAACACCTCCCTAGGGAGGCACCCAGGGGGCATCCTTACTAGATGCCCGAACCACCTCAACTGGATCCTTTCAACGCAAAGGAGCAGCGGCTCTACTCCGAGTTCCTCACGGATGGCTGCAGCCATTTTCCTGAGAAAACCCATATTGGCCGCTTGTACCCTTGACCTCGTTTTTTCAGTCATGACCCAGCTTTCATGACCATAGGTGAGGGTAGGAACGAAGATTGACCGGTAGATCGAGAGCTTTGCCTTCCGGCTCAGCTCTCTTTTCATCACAACGGTGCGGTAGAGCGACTGCAACACCGCCCCTGCTGCTCCGATTCTCCAGCCAAACTCACGCTCCATCGCCCCCTCACTCGTGAACATGATCCCGAGGTACTTGAACTCCTTCACTTGGGGTAAGGACTCATTCCCTACCTGGAGAAAGCAGTCCACCGGTTTCCTGCTGAGAGCCATGGCCTCAGATTTGGAGGTGCTGATCCTCATCCCAACCGTTTCACACTCTGCTGCGAACCGATCCAGTGAGTGCTGGAGGTCACTGACCGACGATGCCATCAGGACCACATCATCTGCAAATAGCAGAGACGAGATCCCCAGCCCACCAAACTGCAACCCCTCCCCACCACGACTACGTCTCGATATCCTGTCCATGAAAATCAAAAACAGGATTGGTGACAAAGCGCACCCCTGGCAGAGGCCAACCCCCACCGGGAAAAAATCTGACTTACTGCAGAGAATCCAGACACAGCTCTCGCTTTGGGTGTACAGAGATTGGATGGCCCACAGAAGTGACCCCCTTACCCCATACTCCCGCAGCACCTCCCACAGTATCTCCCGAGGGACCTGGTCATATGCCTTCTCCAGATCCACAAAGCACATGTAGACTGGATGGGCATACCGCCAGGCCCCCTCTAGGATCCTTGCGAGAGTGAAGACTATAGGACGAAACCTCCTTTCCAGCACCTTGGAGTAGACTTTACCAGGGAGGCTGAGTAGTGTGATACCCCTGTAATCTGCACACACCCTCTGGTTCCCCTTTTTAAATAGGGGAACCACCACCCCAGTCTGCCACTCCCTTGGCACTGTCCCAAACTTCCACGAAATGTTGAAGAGACATGTCAATCAAGACAGCCCCTCCAAACCCAAAGCTTTCAGCATTTCTGGACGAATCTCATCAATCTCTGGGGCTTTGCCACTGTGGAGTTGTTTGACTACCTCAGTGACTTCCGCCAGAGATATTGACAATGATTCCCCATCAGCCTCCAGCTCTGCCTCTACAAAAGAGGGCGTGTTAGTTGGATTAAGGAGTTCCTCAAAATGCTCCTTCCACCGCCCAATTACCTCATCGGCTGAGGTCACCAGCTTCCCGTCCTTACTGTAAACAGCTTACGACCGTTCCCCGTTTCCCCCTCCTGAGGTGTCGGATGGTTTTCCAGAAGCACCTTGGTGCCGCCCGAAAGTCCTTCTCCATGACTTCTCCGAACTCCCCCCACACCCGCTGCTTTGCCTCTGACATAGCAGAGGCTGCAGTCCTTCTGGCCTGTACCTTGCAACTGCCTCCGGAGTCTTCTGGGATAACAGATCCCGGAAGGCCTCCTTCTTCAGTCGGACAGCTTCCCTGACCACCGGTGTCCACCACGGTGTTCGAGGGTTACCGCCCCTTGAGGCACCTGAGACCTTGAGGCCACAGCTCACCGTTGCAGCTTCAGCAATGGAAGCTTTGAACATTGCCCACTCCAGTTCAATGCCCCCAACCTCCACAGGGATGCCAGAAAAGCTCCACTGGAGGTGTGTGTTGAAAATCTCTTGGACAGGGGCCTCCTCCAGACTTTTCCAGTTCACCCGCACTACTTGTTTGGGCTTACCTGGTCCGTCCAGAATCTTCCCCCATCCTCTTACCCAACTCATCACCAGATGGTGGTCAGTTGATAGCTCTTTCCCTCTCTTCACTTGAGTGTCCAAAACATACGGCGTCAGATCAGATGATACGATCACAAAATCGATCATCGACCTTTGGCCTAGGGTGCTCTGGTACTACGTACACTTATGAGCATCCTTATGTTCGAACATGGTGTTAGTTATAGACAATCTGTGACTAGATCAGGGAGGCCGTTCCTCCAATCCCGCCTCTCCAGGTGTGTCCATCATTGCCCACATGGGCGTTGAAGTCTCCCAGCAGAACTTCGGAGTCCCCTACTGGAGCCCCATGCAGGACTCTATTCAGGGGTCTCCAAGAAGGCCGAATACTCTGAACTGCTGTTTGGTGCATATGCACAAATAACAGTCAGAGTTTTCCCCCCTACTGTAGGCGTAAGGAAGCGTCCCACTCCTCCAACACTGCGACGCTCAGCCGGGGGTTTGTGAGTATCCCAACACCCGCCCGGCGCCTCACACCCTGGGTAACTCCAGAGAAGAAATAGGGTCCAACCCCTATCCAGGAGGAGGTAGCGATCCACCTCCCGCATAAGCTCAGGCTCCTTCCCCGACAGAGAGGTGACATTCCACGTCCCCAGAGCCAGCCTCTGCTGCCCGTGTCTGGTCCGTCGAGGCCCCTCACCTTCACTGCCACCCGTGCAGCAGCGCACCTGACCTAAGTGGTTCCTCTCCTCATGAAGAGTTAAATCTGTATGTCCGTTATAAACAGTTATCAACCCTGTCTGTGGAGGACAGGAACACTCACAGGTTGTGTTGTCAGATAAAGCATTGGCCGAGGCTAATATTGGATTTAGTTGCCGGACTAACCGACCTAAGTCAGCCCATCTCAACAGGGTTCTGCTGGACATATGTTTGTCTGCATTTCAGGTTGTTGACGAAACATATATTTCTGACATATATATATAATTCTGTCCGGTGATGGGAGTGCGCATGTATGCATAATGTAAATGCACGACCACGTAGAGTCTGAAATGAAATGCCATTGTGTAAATAGGATAAATATAGAGGTGCACCAATTGCAATTTTCTTGGCCGATTCAGATTGCCAGTTTTGTAGAGAGTTTAACCTGCCGATACCAATTTTTGACAAATCCAATCCCACCTCCTTAGAACTATAATTCATAGCATACAGAAACATTTTTGGAACTTTTCATTCTTTTATCGAACTATTGAAAAAAAATATAACGTATGTATAAAACCAATTAGTATAAATATTTGATGATTTATGATTTGTGCTACAGTGCTTTTCCACAAAAAAAGAAAAAGCAGCAACTGGAGGACTAGAAGGCATCTTTAGGTTGTTGTTCAATTCAATTCAATTCAATTTTATTTATAGTGTCAAATCATAACAAAAGTTATCTCAGGACACTTTACAGAGTAGGTAAAGACCACACTCAATGACTTATTTATGATTTACATAGACCCAACAATTCCTCTGTAGAGTACAGTGGCAACGAAAACCTTCCCTATAACAGGCAGGAACGTCAGACAGACCCAGCTCTGTGGAGGACGGCCATCTGTCTTGACCGGTTGGGGAGGAAGAAAAGGAGAGAGAAAGAGAGAAAAGACACACAGATGGACAGGGAGAGACAGACAGACACACTTCCAGAGATGCAAGCAAAGCCTAACAGTAACTATAATATTTATAGTAATGTGAATATGACGTATATGTTAAGGCAGTTAATACAACAGAATAGTAGAAACAAGCACAGCTGAGGTGACAGAATATGAAAATGATAATAATTATGGTGGCAAACATGATCAATGATGAGTAGTGGCAATAGCAGCTACAATACAGCTACAAATTTTATAGTTTATTAAACTAGTGATAGTATATATGAGTAACAGTGACAATAGCAGCAGGAAGCGTCATGTAGGACCACGGCAGCAAGCACCACCACGATCAGCAGAGACCTGCGAGACGACAAAGCACAAACAGCTCCGGGGAAGAAGCTGAATCAATAACATGCATTGATGGGACATGAATGATTCAGACAGAGAGGAGAGAAGCTCAGAGTATCAGGAAAAGTATTATCCCCCGGCAGACTAGGCCTATAGCAGCATCATTAAGCAGAATAAAGTCTTATCGTAAGCCCTAGCTGTAAGCTTTATCAAAAAGGAAAGTTTTAAGTTTACTTTTAAATAAGGGGACAGTGTCTGCCTCCCGAATAACATTTGGGAGTTTGTTCCACAGGAGAGGAGCTTGGTAGCTGAAGGCTCTGCCTCCCATTCTACTTTTGGAGACTCTAGGAGCGACGAGTAGCCCTGCATTCTCAGAGCGCAGAGATCTAGTTGGGTGATATGGTACTATGAGCTCTTTAAGATACGACGGAGCCTGACCAATAAGAGCTTTGTACGTAAGGAGAAGGATTTTAAATTCTATTCTAGATTTTACAGGTAGCCAGTGCAGAGAAGCTAATACAGGAGAAATATGTTCTCTTCTATTTGTTTTAGTTAGTACACGAGCTGCAGCATTTTGGACCAACTGGAGACTCTTAACAGACTTATTGGAGCAGCCTGATAATAAGGAATTGCAATAGTCCAGCCTAGAAGTAACAAATGCATGAACAAGTTTCTCTGCATCTTTCTGAGACACAATGTTCCTAATTTTTGCAATATTACGCAGGTGAAAATATGCAGTCCTTGTTGTTAGTTTTATGTGAGAATCGAAGGACATATCCTGATCAAAAATAACACCCAGATTCCTTACTGTGGTGCTGGAGGACAACACTACATCATCCAGAGTAACAATATCTTTAGCTATTGAGTTTCGGTGGCCTTTGGGGCCAAGTACAATAATTTCAGTTTTGTCTGAGTTTAACATCAGAAAATTGCAGGTCATCCAGCTTTTTATTTCCTTAATGCACATTTGAAGTTTATCTAACTGATGGGTTTCTTCTGGTTTGATCGACAAATATAATTGTGTATCATCAGCATAACAATGAAAATTTATGGAGTGCTTCCTTATAATAATTCCTAAGGGAAGCATATATAAGGTGAAAAGAATCGGTCCAAGGACAGAACCCTGTGGGACTCCGTGATTAACTTTAGTGTGCATGGAGGATTTGTCATTAACATGTACAAACTGAGATCTATCTGATAAATATGACTTAAACCAGCTCAGTGCGGTTCCTTTAATGCCGATCAGATGCTCTAGTCTGTGTAGCAGGATGTGATGGTCAATAGTGTCGAAGGCAGCACTAAGATCTAGTAAGACAAGTACAGAGACAAGTCCTTTGTCTGAAGCTATTAGAAGGTCGTTAGTAATTTTCACCAGTGCTGTCTCAGTGCTATGATTTGCTCTAAATCCTGACTGGAAATCCTCAAATAACTCATTATTATGTAAAAAGTCACACAACTGATTGGCAACTAATTTCTCGAGGATCTTAGAGAGAAAAGGAAGGTTAGATATAGGTCTATAGTTGGCCAGTACCTCAGGATCAAGACTGGGCTTTTTAAGAAGAGGTTTAATTACAGCTACTTTAAAAGACTGTGGTACATAACCTGCTGATAAAGACATGTTAATCATATCTAATACAGGAGTGCTAATTAAAGGTAACACTTCTTTAAGTAACCTAGTTGGAATAGAGTCTAGAAGACAAGTAGAAGGTTTTGATGCGTAAATAGTAGAGGTTAATTTGTTAAGGTCGACTGTAGAAAAGCAGTCCAAGAATATTTCAGGTCGTACAGTTTGTAAGGTTCCTGGGTTTGATGAACAAATAGTGCCAAGCGAGTTGATTTTGTCTCTAATAGTTATAATTTTGTCATTAAAGAAGGTCATGAAGTCGTTACTACTGAGGGTTATAGGAATACATGGCTCAATAGAGCTGTGGCTCTCTGTCAGCCTGGCTACAGTGCTAAAAAGAAATCTAGGATTGTTCTTATTCTCCTCTATTAAAGATGAGTAATAGGCTGCTCTGGCATTACGGAGGTCCTTCCTATAGGTTTTAAGACTTTCTTGCCAAACTAAGTGAGATTCCTCCAGTTTAGTGGAGCGCCATTTACTTTCCAACTTTCGCTATATTTGTTTTAATTCACGGGTTTGTGAGTTATACCACGGAGCTAACTTGTTGTTGTTGTTGTTGTTGTCGTTGTTGTTGTTGTTGTTGTTGTTGTTAGAGGCTTAATGTAGTCACTTGAACATTAATGGTAGATTTTTCTTTACGAAGAGAAGCATCTCTGTCACCTGACCAGCGGCTCTTTTTCCCATCTACCTGTTTCTGTTTATTGTTGTTGTGGAATCCACTTGTTGCAGGTCAAAAGCCGCACTTAAATGCACCATAAAGTCCTGTCAGCGCACTATTGTTTGTTTACATAATTGACAGAGAAGGCAAACATGAAGCTATGTCTGTTTTTGAACTTCAATTGTAACTTCTTGTAACTGAATAATCATATACTTATACCCACCTTTTCCCTTTTTCTGCAGAAATGCCTATTTATTTGACTGAAAGTATCTATATATATCATATATAGTGCCTCTAGTATAATATATATATAAACTAGATAATAATAATTATAATGTTTGTTTGGACAATCTTTAACCAGGCCAGGTGCCTGACAAAACAAGGGAATAACAATACTGCAGCTGGACCATAAGCACTATTATTTAACATCATATTACGACACTGATCAGCGTATCTCAGAATTCAGCACCAACCAGAATGTCAATTCAATTCAATTCAATTCAAAAAACTTTATTTGTCCCCAGGGGGTAATTCAGGGCACACAGAGCAGCAAATAACGTCAATGCAACTATACAAAAACATTTTAACCTATCAACAAGAATAAAGTGTAAAAGAAGAATAAGTGTCAGGATGTTAGTGTGTTTGTACAGGTTAGAATAAGTGTCAGGATGTTAGTGTTTTAGTAAAGGTTAGAATCCAGTCACAGAGTTAGATACAAAGAACAGCAGAGAGGAAAGTGTCTAGATGTTAGTACAAGTTGAACACACACAAGTCACAGTTGGATACATAGAACATCGTCGGCGTGAGATGTAGAAAGACATGCGTGTATCAGATGTAAGCAGACATGTGAACGGGTGTATATGATGTAAACATGCAGTAGACTGTTGAAACAGGTATAAACAGAACTGTAGTGCAGAAAAGATATAAGTGGACAGTGATCGGATTCATTCGTGATCAGACATGATACATATATGTAATGAGCAGACGTAACAGAACTATAGTGCAGTAATAGAGTATAAATATAATATATAACTTTAAGCTATATGCAGATACTAAATAATAAAGTGATATATGCAGATACTAAATAATAAAGTGATGGTGGTGCATGGCAGGAAAACAGCAGTCTAAATATATGCTAGCTCTGTATAACCAGATGAATACTGAAAAATAAAGTGACCATAGTGCTATGATGGATACAATATAAGACCGGATGTCCAGGGTGGAGAGGGGGGTGAGGTGTCCAGGGAGGGTGTCTGGAGTGTGTGTGTGTGTGGGGGGGGGGGTGATGGTGTCCAGGGAGGGATGTCCGGGGAGGAGAGGGGGGTTGATGGTGTCCAGGGAGGGGGGGGGGGGTGAAGTGTCCAGGGGAGGGTGTCAAGAGTAGGGAGGGGGATGGTCAGAGGGGTCAGGAGGTGAGGAGCTGGACAGCCCTGGGGATGAAGGTTGCTCTTCTCCTCTGTGTCCTGCAGCAGGGACAGCGAAGACGGCATCCTGAGGGGAGCCACTCGAACGCTGAGAAGAGAGCATGAGAGGGGTCCTCCTCAACTGCTTCAACAGGCTTCCCATGGATCACGGTGTTTGCTGATGCAGCCAGTTCCCTCTGCTTGTTGGAGAAGGTCACCACCATGTCTTTGGTTTTGTTGACATTCAGCTCCAGGCAGGAGCTGTCACACCACTCCACAAACTCCTGAAGAGCTGGTCCGTGGTGATGAGATTGGCCTGACAGCAGAGACAGGAGGACGGTGTCGTCAGCGTACTTCACCAGATGACAGTTAGGGTGTGTGGTTCTGCAGTGATCGGTGTAGAGGATGAAGAGCAGAGGTGAGAGCACACAGCCCTGAGGGGAGCCGGTTGAGGTGTGTTGGAGGTCGGAGAAGGTGCTGTTGACCAGGACTCTCTGTGAACCGTTGGTCAGGAAGTCCAGTATCCACAGGATTAGCTGTTGGTCCAGATGAAAGAGGGCTGAGAGTTTGTCAGCCAGGATGTGGGGCTGCATGGTGTTAAATGCAGAGGAGAAGTCTGCAAACAGGAGTCTGGCTGAGGTGTTGGGGCGCTCCAGGTGTTTGTGAACAGTGTCTATTATGAAGGTTTTTGCATCATCAACGCCCCTGCCAGCTTGATAAGGAATTGGAGCGGGTCCATCTGGGAGTGGGTTTCCCTGATGATGTGTTGTTTTATGATCCTCTCCATGGCCTTCATCACAAGAGAGGTGAGGGCCACCGGCCGGAGGTCATTCAGACATTTGCGATGCTCTTCTTGAGGATGGGGATAATTGTTGAGTGTTTCCACTGCTGGGGGACTATGCTGCTGTCCATGGATCTTTGAAACAGGGTCTGAAACACACCCCCTAGCTGCTCAGCACAGTGCTTCAGGACGCGGGCGCTGATGTTGTCTGGGCCAGCTGAGCTGTTCTCCCTTGTCTTCCCGAGGGCTTTCACCACGTCCTCTGCGCTGAAGGTGAAAGCTGCTGAGTCACTGGGCTTCAGCTTGGACATCGCTTCTTCCAGCTGGGTGGTGTTGTCCTGCTCGAACCTTGTGTAGAAAGAGTTAAGGTTGTTGGGGAGAGATGAAGAGCTACTGCCTGTAACCTGGATGGTTTTTGTGTTGCTGGCAGCAGTGTTCACAGCAGCCATGTTCTTGAGTCCCTGCCAGGCTGAGCGGAGGTTACCCTGCGTGAAGCACTCCTCCACTTTGTTCTTGTACTCCAGCTTGGCAGTTTTTATGGCATGCTTGACCTCTCTGTTGACCTCCTTTTTCTCCGTTTCGGAGCCGGTGAAGAAGACCCTTTTCTTCTTGTTGAGGATCTCCTTGAGCTCTTTGGTGATCCAGGGTTTGTTGTTGGGGTAGATAGTAACCGTTTTGGAGGGGATGATGTTGTCCACACAGAAGGAGATGTACGATGACACAGTGTCCACATGTTCATTAATGTCATCAGAGGGGGCCAGGAGGTTGTCCCAGTCAGTGGATTCAAAGCATCCTTGGAGTGTGATGATGCTTTTGTTGGTCCACTGCTTGATGTTCTTGACAACTTTCGCTTTCGCTTTCAACAACAGCGAAACTCCATGCACACTATAGACTGTAGGCATACACACGCAGGCTGCAGTGAGGTGGAAGAGAGAGATTGCAAATATATATCTTTTGTGTGAATTAGCAGGAAAATAAGGTTGTTTCCCAGTCTCTAAAACACTTAAATAAATAGCCTTCATAATAAAACATAAATCATAATTAAGTTTGCCAGAAACCAGTTGCAGAGTGCTGGGGCAAAACATCATTTCATCATTTCAAAGCCAGAGAGTTGGTCTGGGTTTACAGTCCACAGAGGAAAATAGGCAGGTGCCTAAAGCTGGACAGTGTATGGGTGGGACCTTGCAGGGTCCTGGAGAGGGCTGGGTGAAGTCGTGTACAGGGTCCAGCTGCCACCGTGAGGCAGGAAAGTTGCTCTACATCAGAAGAGGCTGGCCACTGACTGTGTGTGTGTGTGTGTGTGTGTGTGTGTGTGTGTGTGTGTGTGTGTGTGTGTGTGTGTGTGTGTGTGTGTGTGTGTGTGTGTGTGTTCTCATGGTAATTAAAGAACATGTCACCCAGTTCAACAGCGTGGCTCATTGAAGCGTTGAACAGTGGAGCTCTACACATTATTGAATTGGGCCTACAAGTGGTTTTTGTTCAGAGTTCAAAACATGTAGACTATCACAAGACTCATCCTTTGACCTATTAATATGACTCAACTTTGTGCAAATCTTGTATTATTATTTCCCCCTCGATGTGGGCTTGGTTTCAAAATGACACGAAAAGGATTTCGAGCACAGCCACCTCAAAAAGTACCTCTCATCATTGTTCCATTTCATTACATCTTGCATCTTAACTTCAAACCTATTCAGATGTTTTCATTAAATCTCTTTTTAACCATCCATCCATCCAACCATTAATCCATACATTCCAGACTAGCTGGGTATTGGTTTACTGACGTATGTCAACACTTTAAACATGATGAAAAATATAATGTTACAGTATGCCATAGTTTCCCCTTGCCTATGTACATGTGGCAAAAAATAAACACATTCAGAATATCCACCTAGTCCTAGTTCTTCACTGAAGCTTCCTCCCAGCTGGACGTGTCCGAACCACTTCAACTTGCTCCTTTCTACACAAAGGAGCAGCAGCTCTACTCCGAGTTCCTCACAGATGGCTGAACTTCTCACCCTATCTGTAAGGGAGACATCAGCCACTCTCCTGAGAAAACCAATTTTTTCGCCGCTTGTACCCGTTACCTCGTTCTTTCGGTCATGACCCAGCTTTCATGACCTTTGGTGAGGGTAGGAACGACCAGGCAGTTAGTGCTAAAGGTCATGACCGATGATGCCATCAGGACCACATCATCTGCAAAAAGCAGTGATGAGATCCCCAGCCCACCGAACTACAACACCCATGACTGCGCCACTATATCCTTAATTCAAATTAAATTAAATTAAACTAAATAGTGTGAGTGTCTATTTTGCACACAGTTGTATTTACTCAAGGACAACAATAATAACACAATGAAAATTATTTCTTTTTTATGAAGGCTAAGATGACTTCCATGAAAACTCAGGTCAAAAAATGGATATTGGCTGAATCTACAATCAAATCGACTCTTTCAGGGAATACATCTAGACTTGAAGAACCACAGAAAGAAACAGACAGAGTACCTGTGGATGGTCAACCATTTGACATTTCTTCAGACAAAGAAGGAGTAGAAGATGAAATTACAAAAGAAATCACGTCTTTACAACAATCCATAACATCAGGAGACCAGTATCAAAGGGGAGAAGAACAGGAGCATTTGCATTCAGAGTACGAACAGAGACAAGAACTCCATGTTTGTGCAGTGGACACGGAGGGGCAAAATGTTTTCTTACAAATGCAGACAGAAATTCATGAAGAAACATTAATGCATGAAGATCAGACAGAACTTGTGATACATGTTCGAAAAATAGAAAAAGCAGAAGAGCAGATTTCCAGTCTTAGGGAGAGGGAGAAGAAAATAAGTGGGCAAATAAACTATGCTATGGACAATATGGAAGGAAAAAATCAAGAGATTCATAGGCTCATTATGGAAATAAATGACCTGCAAAGCCAGAAACCAGAGACTAAAATTGGGCTACAAATCACAGACAGGCAAAGCACCAATTATTCCGAACATGAAATTGTTGAATACAAAGTGAAACTGCAAAAACAGGAGAATGGCAGTAAGGTAAAACAAAAAGTTATTGATGATGCTCAGAAGCAAATTCAAGAGTCAAGAGAGAATATACAGGCTCATGCTGAGGAGACAGATGGAGGTTTGGATAAAAAGGACACAAGAGGTGTTGATATAAAAAGACTTAGGGCAGAGATTTATAGAACACAAGAAATCATAAGACAAGTAAAACTTGAATTTGAAGACCAAGCTGAAGAAAGTAATATCGACAAAGATCATGAGGATGAAAACTGTGACATTGAAGGGTTGCTACGAGACATGAAACAATTCCAAGAGCATTTGAAATTGGTAAGAATTGTAATGAGGCAAAGTCAAATGCATCTGAAAGAAGAAATGACAAACATGAGATTGATTAAAACCGAAGCGAAAAAACAGAAAAGAAAACTGGATCAGAGGTTAGAAAAAACTTTGAGAGAGAAAGATGAATTGGATATTTTAAAAATAAAAATACAGCGACAAGCTGAAGTAACTGAGCATGTGTTGGAGAAAATGGCAAAAGTTAAGAATGCCTCAGAAAAGGAGAAACTGGAGAAGGATGTAAAACTGACACAGAACAGTTTGGATCAGAAAAAGAGTCAAATTGAACAACTGAAAACTATTATAAGTGTTCAAGTTAAAAAAAAGACAGACAGGGAAGACATTGAAATGCGAAAACAAAAGATTCAAGTTGAGAAGGAGAATGTGGAAATAGAAAGGCAACAGAGAAAGGCAGAAATACGTGAAACAAACCATTCAAAGGAAAGCATCAAAAGACATAAACAAGAGCTTGATGACAGAATACAAACAACCCAAATAGAAATAAGAGAAATAGAGCTGCTGATGTCAGACGTGGAAATAAAGACAAAACAAAGGGAACAGATATTTAGAAAAAGCATGCAAAAACAGGAGGACAGTGAAATAAAAAAGAAAGTACTGAGGAGAGAGACCAAAAAGAGAAAAAAGGAATTACACCAAAGACTGGAAAAAACCATGAGAGAGAAAGATGAGTCAGTCATTTTGAGGATAAAACTCCAAGGGCAGAAGGAGGAACTGACTGAGGTGAGGCAGAGATTCAAAGAGCAGACTACTCTTGTCCAAGTATCAAGCTCAAAAGCCACAGATTCCATTGACCTTCAAAACATGAGACAAATGATTCAAGTACATTTGGAAATAATAAGGAGGGACATGGGAATTCTGGAACATGTAAATGTTTATTTAGGGAAACAAAGAGAAGGACTCAAAGTATTACAATCTGAGAACAAGACTGTAAGAAATAAAATGAGCCAAATAAAATATCAGATGAAGACAAACTTTGGAAAAATTACAATACAAACAAATTCAGATATGGATAAAATGGTCAACATGAGGGACGATATTCAAAAACAAATACAGGTGCTTGAAATGACACAAGCAGAAGTTAAAAGAGAAAGAAGAGAGATGGAAGTGTTGAAGTCTGAGTTGGGGATTGAAAAAAGAGATAATCAACAGATAATCCGAACAATCATTCAAAAAAAGCAGGAAGTCAAAAAGTTGTGGGATGATGTCAAAGGAGAGAAAGATGCCCTTAAGAGGGAGACACAGAAAAGGAAGAAAGAGCTCGCCCAGTGTCTGGAAAGGATAAACAGAGAGAGGGATGAACTGGAAATCCTGAAACTAAAGTTGAGAAGAGAAAAGGAGTCCAGGATGACAACAGTTACAAAAGGTCCAAATTCTTTTCAAAAGAACAGTGTACTGGCAAAAAGACAAGAACTGGCACTTTTGAGGAACGATCTCAACAAGAAGGAAGAAGAGGTTGAAGCTGCCATGATGACCATGAGTGGAGAGAGAGAAGAACTCAATCAGATCAAGAGTAGTACTGACATGGACAGACAAATGCTGGGGAATGATAAGGACAGAATGGAAGGAGAAAGGTCAGAGCTGAAAAAAAATGAAGATCAACTCTTGAATACAATGAAATCAATGAAGACTCTGAAGGAAAGACTTCAACAGCTTAATGAAAGGATGACTGAAGACGTGAAAAAGAAAATCTTCGGAATGGAACAAAACAATGAAGATGTAATAAGACTGCACACTAAAGTGGGAGAAAGCCTTGCAGCTCTAGATGTACATAAAGCCAACATGGCTTGTTACAATGAGGTGTTAGAGAGAGACAAGAAAAGTCTCATAAAAATACTGTCAGACTTGCTTGTCCAAAGAAAAGACATGGAAAATCAATGGAAGCAGAAGTTTGAGTTGGACCAACCAAATCTTAACAGAATAAAGGCAGAGCTGAAACAAGACAGAGAGAATCTGAATAGACAAATTGAGATGATGAACAAAGAGAAATTGGACCTTGAACTGATGAGGTCTGCCATCCTGAAACAAAGTGACATAGAACAATTGATACGAGATTTAAAAGAGGAAAAAGACAAAATGGAAATCACAAAGTCTGACCTACAAATGAAGAAACAACATACAGACAGCCAGTTTGAAGTGATAAACAGAGAGAAAAACAACATTAAACATCTAACCCTTGAGTTTCAAACATCAAGAGACAGACTTGAGATAATCATGAAAAAGATTGTCTTAAAACAGGAAGAACAAGTACTCAAGGAAGAAGAGTTCAAAAGACAAATAGAAGAGCTGGAGACCAGTAAGACAAATCTACTGGCAGAAAGACAGGAACTGGAAGTTTTGAGAAAATATCTCAACAAGAAGGAAGAAGAGGTTGAAGCTTCCATGATGTCCACCAGTGGAGAGAGAGAAGAACTCAATCAGATCAAGAGTATTACTGACATGGACAGACAAAAGCTGGAGAACGAAAAAGACAGAATGGAAGGAGAAAGGTCAGAGCTGAAAATAAGAGAAGATCAACTCTTGAATACAATGAAATCAATGAAGACTCTGAGGGAAAGACTTCAACAGCTGAATGAAAGGATGACCCAAGACGTGAAAAACAAAATCTTCAGAATGGAACAAAACAATAAAGATGCAATAAGTCTGCACACTGAATTGGAAGGAAAGCGTGCAGCTCTAAATGTACAGAAAAACAACATGACTTGTTACACTGAGCTGTTAGAGAGTGACAAGAAAAGTCTGATGAAATTACTGTCAGACTTGCTCGTCCAAAGAGAAGACATGGAAAATCAATGGAAGCAGAAGTTTGAGTTGGACCATCCAGATCTTAACAGATTAAAGGCAGAGCTGAAACAAGACAGAGAGAATCTGAATAGACACATTGAGATGATGAACAAAGACAAACTGGACCTTGAACTGATGAGGTCTGTCATGCTAAAACAAAGTGACATGTTAAAACAATTGATACAAGATATAAAAGAGGAAAAAGAAAAAATGGAAGTCACAAAGTCTGACCTACAAATGAAGAAACAGCATACAGACAGCCAGTTTGAAGTGATAAACAGAGAGAAAAACAACATTAAACATCTAACCCTTGAGTTTCAAATATCAAGAGACAGACTTGAGATAATCATGAAAAAGATTGTCTTGAAACAGGAAGAACAAGTACTCAAGGAAGAAGAGTTCAAAAGACAAGTAGAAGAGCTGGAGACCAGTAAGACAAATCTACTGGCAGAAAGACAGGAACTGGAAGTTTTGAGAAAAGATCTCAACAAGAAGGAAGAAGAGGTTGAAGCTTCCGTGATGACCATCAGTGGAGAGAGATTAGAACTCAATCAGATCAAGAGTATTACTGACATGGACAGACAAAAGCTGGAGAACGAAAAAGACAGAATGGAAGGAGAAAGGTCAGAGCTGAAAATAGGAGAAGATCAACTCTTGAATACAATGAAATCAAAGAAGACTCTGAGAGAAAGACTTCAACAGCTGAATGAAAGGATGACCAAAGACGTGAAAAACAAAATCTTCAGAATGGAACAAAACAATAAAGATGCAATAAGTCTGCACACTGAATTGGAAGAAAAGCGTGCAGCTCTAAATGTACAGAAAAACAACATGACTTGTTACACTGAGCTGTTAGAGAGAGACAAGAAAAGTCTGATGAAATTACTGTCAGACTTGCTTGTCCAAAGAGAAGACATGGAAAATCAATGGAAGCAGAAGTTTGAGTTGGACCATCCACATCTTAACAGATTAAAGGCAGAGCTGAAACAAGACAGAGATAATCTAAATAGACACATTGAGATGATGAACAAAGACAAACTGGACCTTGAACTGATGAGGTCTGTCATGCTAAAACAAAGTGACATGTTAAAACAATTGATACAAGATATAAAAGAGGAAAAAGACAAAATGGAAGTCACAAAGCCTGACCTACAAATGAAGAAACAACATACAGACAGCCAGTTTGAAGTGATAAACAGAGAGAAAAACAACATTAAACATCTAACCCTTGAGTTTCAAACATCAAGAGACAGACTTCAGATAATCATGAAAAAGATTGTCTTGAAACAGGAAGAACAAGTACTCAAGGAAGAAGAGTTCAAAAGACAAATAGAAGAGCTGGAGACCAGTAAGACAAATCTACTGGCAGAAAGACAGGAACTGGAAGTTTTGAGAAAAGATCTCAACAAGAAGGAAGAAGAGGTTGAAGCTTCTATGATGACCATCAGTGGAGAGAGAGAAGAACTCAATCAGATCAAGAGTATTACTGACATGGACAGACAAAAGCTGGAGAACGAAAAAGACAGAATGGAAGGAGAAAGGTCAGAGCTGAAAATAAGAGAAGATCAACTCTTGAATTCAATGAAATCAATGAAGTTTCTGAGGGAAAGACTTCAACAGCTGAATGAAAGGATGACCGAAGACGTGAAAAACAAAATCTTCAGAATAGAAAAAAACAATGAAGATGCAATAAGTCTGCAGACTGAATTGGAAGGAAAGCGTGCAGCTCTAAATGTACAGAAAAACAACATGACTTGTTACACTGAGCTGTTAGAGAGAGACAAGAAAAGTCTGATGAAATTACTGTCAGACTTGCTTGTCAAAAGAGAAAACATGGAAGATCAATGGAAGCAGAAGTTTGAGTTGGACCATCCAGATCTTAACAGATTAAGAGCAGAGCTGAAACAAGACAGAGAGAATCTGAATAGACACATTGAAATGATGAAAAAAGACAAACTGGACCTTGAACTGATGAGGTCTGTCATGCTAAAAAAAAGTGACATGTTAAAACATTTGATACAAGATATAAAAGAGGAAAAAGACAAAATGGAAGTCACAAAGTCTGACCTACAAATGAATAAACAACATACAGACAGCCAGTTTGAAGTGATAAACAGAGAGAAAAACAACATTAAACATCTAACCCTTGAGTTTCAAACATCAAGAGACAGACTTGAGATAATCATGAAAAAGATTGTCTTAAAACAGGAAGAACAAGTACTCAAGGAAGAAGAGTTCAAAAGACAAATAGAAGAGCTGGAGACCAGTAAGACAAATCTACTGGCAGAAAGACTGGAACTGGAAGTTTTGAGAAAAGATCTCAACAAGAAGGAAGAAGAGGTTGAAGCTTCCATGATGACTATCAGTGGAGAGAGAGAAGAACTCAATCAGATCAAGAGTATTACTGACATGGAAAGACAAAAGATGGAGAACGAAAAAGACAGAATGGAAGGAGAAAGGTCAGAGCTGAAAATAAGAGAAGATCAACTCTTGAATACAATGAAATCAATGAAGACTCTGAGGGAAAGACTTCAACAGTTGAATGAAAGAATGACCGAAGATGTGAAAAACAAAATCTTCAGAATGGAACAAAACAATGAAGATGCAATAAGATTGCACACTGAATTGGAAGAAAAGCTTGCAGCTCTAGATGTACAGAAAGACAACATGGCTTGTTACATTGAACTGTTAGAGAGAGACAAGAAAAGTCTGATGAAAATACTGTCAGACTTGCTTGTCAAAAAAGAAGACATGGAAAATCAATGGAAGCAGAAGTTTGAGTTGGACCATCCAGATCTTAACAGATTAAAGGCAGAGCTGAAACAAGACAGAGAGAATCTGAATAGACACATTGAGACGATGAACAAAGACGAACTGGACCTTGAACTGATAAGGTCTGTCATGCTAAAACAAAGTGACATGTTAAAACAATTGATACAAGATATAAAAGAGGAAAAAGACAAAATGGAAGTCACAAAGTCTGACCTACAAATGAATAAACAACATACAGACATCCAGTTTGAAGTGATAAACAGAGAGAAAAACAACATTAAACATCTAACCCTTGAGTTTCAAACATCAAGAGACAGACTTGAGATAATCATGAAAAAGATTGTCTTAAAACAGGAAGAACAAGTACTCAAGGAAGAAGAGTTCAAAAGACAAATGGAAGAGCTGGAGACCAGTAAGACAAATGTACTGGCAGAAAGACAGGAACTGGAAGTTTTGAGAAAAGATCTCAACAAGAAGGAAGAAGAGGTTGAAGCTTCCATGATGACTATCAGTGGAGAGAGAGAAGAACTCAATCAGATCAAGAGTATTACTGACATGGACAGACAAAAGCTGGAGAACGAAAAAGACAGAATGGAAGGAGAAAGGTCAGAGCTGAAAATAAGAGAAGATCAACTCTTGAATACAATGAAATCAATGAAGACTCTGAGGGAAAGACTTCAACAGTTGAATGAAAGAATGACCGAAGACGTGAAAAACAAAATCTTCAGAATGGAACAAAACAATGAAGATGCAATAAGATTGCACACTGAATTGGAAGAAAAGCTTGCAGCTCTAGATGTACAGAAAGACAACATGGCTTGTTACACTGAGCTGTTAGAGAGAGACAAGAAAAGTCTGATGACAATACTGTCAGACTTGCTTGTCAAAAAAGAAGACATGGAGAATCAATGGAAGCAGAAGTTTGAGTTGGACCATCCAGATCTTAACAGATTAAAGGCAGAGCTGAAACAAGATAGGGAGAATCTGAATAGACACATTGAGATGGTGAACAAAGACAAACTCGACCTTGAACTGATGAGGTCTGTCATGCTTAAACAAAGTGACATGTTAAAACAATTGATACAAGATATAAAAGAGGAAAAAGACAAAATGGAAGTCACAAAGTCTGACCTACAAATGAAGAAACAACATACAGACAGCCAGTTTGAAGTGATAAACAGAGAGAAAAACAACATTAAACATCTAACCCTTGAGTTTCAAACATCAAGAGACAGACTTGAGATAATCATGAAAAAGATTGTCTTAAAACAAGAAGAACAAGTACTCAAGGAAGAAGAGTTCAAAAGACAAATAGAAGAGCTGGAGACCAGTAAGACATATCTACTGGCAGAAAGACAGGAACTGGAAGTTTTGAGAAAAGATCTCAACAAGAAGGAAGAAGAGGTTGAAGCTTCCATGATGACCATCAGTGGAGAGAGAGAAGAACTCAATCAGATCAAGAGTATTACTGACATGGACAGACAAAAGCTGGAGAACGAAAAAGACAGAATGGAAGGAGAAAGGTCAGAACTGAAAATAAGAGAAGATCAACTCTTGAATACAATGACATCAATGAAGACTATGAGGGAAAGACTTCAACAGTTGAATGAAATGATGACCGAAGACGTGAAAAACAAAATCTTCAGAATAGAAAAAAACAATGAAGATGCAATAAGATTGCACACTGAATTGGAAGAAAAGCTTGCAGCTCTAGATGTACAGAAAGACAACATGGCTTGTTACACTGAGCTGTTAGAGAGAGACAAGAAAAGTCTGATGACAATACTGTCAGACTTGCTTGTCAAAAAAGAAGACATGGAATATCAATGGAAGCAGAAGTTTGAGTTGGACCATCCAGATCTTAACAGATTAAAGGCAGAGCTGAAACAAGATAGGGAGAATCTGAATAGACACATTGAAATGATGAACAAAGACAAACTGGACCTTGAACTGATGAGGTCTGTCATGCTAAAACAAAGTGACATGTTAAAACATTTGATACAAGATATAAAAGAGGAAAAAGACAAAATGGAAGTCACAAAGTCTGACCTACAAATGAAGAAACAACATACAGACAGCCAGTTTGAAGTGATAAACCGAGAGAAAAACCACATTAAACATCTAACCCTTGAGTTTCAAACATCAAGAGACAGACTTGAGATAATCATGAAAAAGATTGTCTTAAAACAGGCAGAACAAGTATTTAAGGAAGAAGAGTTCAAAAGACAAAAAGAAGAGCTGGAGACCAGTAAGACAAATCTACTGGCAGAAAGACAGGAACTGAAAGTTTTGAGAAAAGATCTCAACAAGAAGGAAGAAGAGGTTGAAGCTTCCATGATGACCATCAGTGGAGAGAGATTAGAACTCAATCAGATCAAGAGTATTACTGACATGGACAGACAAAAGCTGGAGAACGAAAAAGACAGAATGGAAGGAGAAAGGTCAGAGCTGAAAATAAAAGAAGATCAACTCTTGAATACAATGTCATCAATTAAGACTCTGAGGGAAAGACTTCAACAGTTGAATGAAATGATGACCGAAGACGTGAAAAACAAAATCTTCAGAATAGAAAAAAACAATGAAGATGCAATAAGATTGCACACTGAATTGGAAGAAAAGCTTGCAGCTCTAGATGTACAGAACGACAATATGGCTTGTTACATTGAGCTGTTAGAGAGAGACAAGAAAAGTCTGATGAAAATACTGTCAGACTTGCTTGTCAAAAAAGAAGACATGGAAAATCAATGGAAGCAGAAGTTTGAGTTGGACCATCCAGATCTTAACAGATTAAAGGCAGAGCTGAAACAAGACAGAGAGAATCTGAATAGACACATTGAGATGGTGAACAAAGACAAACTCGACCTTGAACTGATGAGGTCTGTCATGCTAAAACAAAGTGATATGTTAAAACAATTGATACAAGATATAAAAGAGGAAAAAGACAAAATGGAAGTCACAAAGTCTGACCTACAAATGAAGAAACAACATACAGACAGCCAGTTGGAAGTGATAAACAGAGAGAAAAACAACATTAAACATCTAACCCTTGAGTTTCAAACATCAAGAGACAGACTTGAGATAATCATGAAAAAGATTGTCTTAAAACAGGAAGAACAAGTACTCAAGGAAGAAGTGTTCAAAAGACAAATAGAAGAGCTGGAGACCATTAAGACAAATCTACTGGCAGAAAGACAGGAATTGGAAGTTTTGAGAAAAGATCTCAACAAGAAGGAAGAAGAGGTTGAAGCTTCCATGATGACTATCAGTGGAGAGAGAGAAGAACTCAATCAGATCAAGAGTATTACTGACATGGACAGACAAAAGCTGGAGAACGAAAAAGACAGAATGGAAGGAGAAAGGTCAGGGCTGAAAATAAGAGAAGATCAACTCTTGAATACAATGAAATCAATGAAGTTTCTGAGGGAAAGACTTCAACAGTTGAATGAAAGAATGACCGAAGACGTGAAAAACAAAATCTTCAGAATGGAACAAAACAATAAAGATGCAATAAGTCTGCACACTGATTTGGAAGAAAAGCGTGCAGCTCTAAATGTACAGAAAAACAACATGACTTGTTACACTGAGCTGTTAGACAGAGACAAGAAAAGTCTGATGAAATTACTGTCAGACTTGCTCGTCCAAAGAGAAGACATGGAAAATCAATGGAAGCAGAAGTTTGAGTTGGACCATCCAGATCTTAACAGATTAAGAGCAGAGCTGAAACAAGACAGAGAGAATCTGAATAGACACATTGAAATAATGAACAAAGACAAACTGGACCTTGAACTGATGAGGTCTGTCATGCTAAAAAAAAGTGACATGTTAAAACATTTGATACAAGATATAAAAGAGGAAAAAGACAAAATGGAAGTCACAAAGTCTGACCTACAAATGAAGAAACAACATACAGACAGCCAGTTGGAAGTGATAAACAGAGAGAAAAACAACATTAAACATCTAACCCTTGAGTTTCAAACATCAAGAGACAGACTTGAGATAATCATGAAAAAGATTGTCTTAAAACAGGAAGAACAAGTACTCAAGGAAGAAGAGTTCAAAAGACAAATAGAAGAGCTGGAGACCAGTAAGACAAATCTACTGGCAGAAAGACAGGAACTGGAAGTTTTGAGAAAAGATCTCAACAAGAAGGAAGAAGAGGTTGAAGCTTCCATGATGACTATCAGTGGAGAGAGAGAAGAACTCAATCAGATCAAGAGTATTACTGACATGGACAGACAAAAGCTGGAGAACGGAAAAGACAGAATGGAAGGAGAAAGGTCAGGGCTGAAAATAAGAGAAGATCAACTCTTGAATACAATGAAATCAATGAAGACTCTGAGGGAAAGACTTCAACAGTTGAATGAAAGAATGACCGAAGACGTGAAAAACAAAATCTTCAGAATGGCCCAAAACAATGAAGATGCAATAAGATTGCACACTGAATTGGAAGAAAAGCTTGCAGCTCTAGATGTACAGAAAGACAAAATGGCTTGTTACATTGAGCTGTTAGAGAGAGACAAGAAAAGTCTGATGAAAATACTGTCAGACTTGCTTGTCAAAAAAGAAGACATGGAAAATCAATGGAAGCAGAAGTTTGAGTTGGACCATCCAGATCTTAACAGATTAAAGGCAGAGCTGAAACAAGACAGAGAGAATCTGAATAGACACATTGAGACGATGAACAAAGACGAACTGGACCTTGAACTGATAAGGTCTGTCATGCTAAAACAAAGTGACATGTTAAAACAATTGATACAAGATATAAAAGAGGAAAAAGACAAAATGGAAGTCACAAAGTCTGACCTACAAATGAAGAAACAACATACAGACAGCCAGTTTGAAGTGATAAACAGAGAGAAAAACAACATTAAACATCTAACCCTTGAGTTTCAAACATCAAGAGACAGACTTGGGATAATCATGAAAATGATTGTCTTAAAACAAGAAGAACAAGTACTCAAGGAAGAAGAGTTCAAAAGACAAATGGAAGAGCTGGAGACCAGTAAGACAAATCTACTGGCAGAAAGACAGGAACTGGAAGTTTTGAGAAAAGATCTCAACAAGAAGGAGGAAGAGGTTGAAGCTTACATGATGACCATCAGTGGAGAGAGATTAGAACTCAATCAGATCAAGAGTATTACTGACATGGATAGACAAAAGCTGGAGAACGAAAAAGACAGAATGGAAGGAGAAAGGTCAGAGCTGAAAATAAGAGAAGATCAACTCTTGAATTCAATGAAATCAATGAAGTTTCTGAGGGAAAGACTTCAACAGTTGAATGAAAGAATGACCGAAGACGTGAAAAACAAAATCTTCAGAATGGAACAAAACAATAAAGATGCAATAAGTCTGCACACTGAATTGGAAGAAAAGCGTGCAGCTCTAAATGTACAGAAAAACAACATGACTTGTTACACTGAGCTGTTAGAGAGAGACAAGAAAAGTCTGATGAAATTACTGTCAGACTTGCTCGTCAAAAAAGAAGACATGGAAAATCAATGGAAGCAGAAGTTTGAGTTGGACCATCCAGATCTTAACAGATTAAAGGCAGAGCTGAAACAAGACAGAGAGAATCTGAATAGACACATTGAGACGATGAACAAAGACGAACTGGACCTTGAACTGATAAGGTCTGTCATGCTAAAACAAAGTGACATGTTAAAACAATTGATACAAGATATAAAAGAGGAAAAAGACAAAATGAAAGTCACAAAGTCTGACCTACAAATGAAGAAACAACATACAGACAGCCAGTTGGAAGTGATAAACAGAGAGAAAAACAACATTAAACATCTAACCCTTGAGTTTCAAACATCAAGAGACAGACTTGAGATAATCATGAAAAAGATTGTCTTAAAACAGGAAGAACAGGTACTCAAGGAAGAAGAGTTCAAAAGACAAATGGAAGAGCTGGAGATCAGTAAGACAAATCTACTGGCAGAAAGACAGGAACTGGAAGTTTTGAGAAAAGATCTCAACAAGAAGGAAGAAGAGGTTGAAGCTACCATGATGACTATCAGTGGAAATAGAGAAGAACTCAATCAGATCAAGAGTATTACTGACATGGACAGACAAAAGCTGGAGAACGAAAAAGACAGAATGGAAGGAGAAAGGTCAGAGCTGAAAATAAGAGAAGATCAACTCTTGAATACAATGAAATCAATGAAGACTCTGAGGGAAAGACTTCAACAGTTGAATGAAAGAATGACCGAAGACGTGAAAAACAAAATCTTCAGAATGGCCCAAAACAATGAAGATGCAATAAGATTGCACACTGAATTGGAAGAAAAGCTTGCAGCTCTAGATGTACAGAAAGACAACATGGCTTGTTACATTGAGCTGTTAGAGAGAGACAAGAAAAGTCTGATGAAAATACTGTCAGACTTGCTTGTCAAAAAAGAAGACATGGAAAATCAATGGAAGCAGAAATTTGAGTTGGACCATCCAGATCTTAACAGATTAAAGGCAGAGCTGAAACAAGACAGAGAGAATCTGAATAGACACATTGAGATGATGAACAAAGACAAACTGGACCTTGAACTGATGAGGTCTGTCATGCTAAAACAAAGTGACATGTTAAAACAATTGATACAAGATATAAAAGAGGAAAAAGACAAAATGGAAGTCACAAAGTCTGACCTACAAATGAATAAACAACATACAGACATCCAGTTTGAAGTGATAAACAGAGAGAAAAACAACATTAAACATCTAACCCTTGAGTTTCAAACATCAAGAGACAGACTTGAGATAATCATGAAAAAGATTGTCTTAAAACAGGAAGAACAAGTACTCAAGGAAGAAGAGTTCAAAAGACAAATGGAAGAGCTGGAGACCAGTAAGACAAATCTACTGGCAGAAAGACAGGAACTGGAAGTTTTGAGAAAAGATCTCAACAAGAAGGAAGAAGAGGTTGAAGCTTCCATGATGACTATCAGTGGAGAGAGAGAAGAACTCAATCAGATCAAGAGTATTACTGACATGGACAGACAAAAGATGGAGAACGGAAAAGACAGAATGGAAGGAGAAAGGTCAGGGCTGAAAATAAGAGAAGATCAACTCTTGAATACAGTGAAATCAATGAAGACTCTGAGGGAAAGACTTCAACAGTTGAATGAAAGAATGACCGAAGACGTGAAAAACAAAATCTTCAGAATGGAACAAAACAATGAAGATGCAATAAGATTGCACACTGAATTGGAAGAAAAGCTTGCAGATCTAGATGTACAGAAAGACAACATGGCTTGTTACATTGAGCTGTTAGAGAGAGACAAGAAAAGTCTGATGAAAATACTGTCAGACTTGCTTGTCAAAAAAGAAGACATGGAAAATCAATGGAAGCAGAAGTTTGAGTTGGACCATCCAGATCTTTACAGATTAAAGGCAGAGCTGAAACAAGACAGAGAAAATCTGAATAGACACATTGAGACGATGAACAAAGACGAACTGGACCTTGAACTGATAAGGTCTGTCATGCTAAAACAAAGTGACATGTTAAAACAATTGATACAAGATATAAAAGAGGAAAAAGACAAAATGGAAGTCACAAAGTCTGACCTACAAATGAAGAAACAACATACAGACAGCCAGTTTGAAGTGATAAACAGAGAGAAAAACAACATTAAACATCTAACCCTTGAGTTTCAAACATCAAGAGACAGACTTGAGATAATCATGAAAAAGATTGTCTTAAAACAGGAAGAACAAGTACTCAAGGAAGAAGAGTTCAAAAGACAAATGGAAGAGCTGGAGACCAGTAAGACAAATCTACTGGCAGAAAGACAGGAACTGGAAGTTTTGAGAAAAGATCTCAACAAGAAGGAAGAAGAGGTTGAAGCTTCCATGATGACTATCAGTGGAGAGAGAGAAGAACTCAATCAGATCAAGAGTATTACTGACATGGACAGACAAAAGATGGAGAACGAAAAAGACAGAATGGAAGGAGAAAGGTCAGAGCTGAAAATAAGAGAAGATCAACTCTTGAATACAATGAAATCAATGAAGACTCTGAGGGAAAGACTTCAACAGTTGAATGAAAGAATGACCGAAGACGTGAAAAACAAAATCTTCAGAATGGAACAAAACAATGAAGATGCAATAAGATTGCACACTGAATTGGAAGAAAAGCTTGCAGATCTAGATGTACAGAAAGACAACATGGCTTGTTACACTGAGCTGTTAGAGAGAGACAAGAAAAGTCTGATGACAATACTGTCAGACTTGCTTGTCAAAAAAGAAGACATGGAAAATCAATGGAAGCAGAAGTTTGAGTTGGACCATCCAGATCTTAACAGATTAAAGGCAGAGCTGAAACAAGATAGGGAGAATCTGAATAGACACATTGAGATGGTGAACAAAGACGAACTGGACCTTGAACTGATAAGGTCTGTCATGCTAAAACAAAGTGACATGTTAAAACAATTGATACAAGATATAAAAGAGGAAAAAGACAAAATGGAAGTCACAAAGTCTGACCTACAAATGAAGAAACAACATACAGACAGCCAGTTTGAAGTGATAAACAGAGAGAAAAACAACATTAAACATCTAACCCTTGAGTTTCAAACATCAAGAGACAGACTTGAGATAATCATGAAAAAGATTGTCTTAAAACAGGAAGAACAAGTACTCAAGGAAGAAGAGTTCAAAAGACAAATGGAAGAGCTGGAGACCAGTAAGACAAATCTACTGGCAGAAAGACAGGAACTGGAAGTTTTGAGAAAAGATCTCAACAAGAAGGAAGAAGAGGTTGAAGCTTCCATGATGACTATCAGTGGAGAGAGAGAAGAACTCAATCAGATCAAGAGTATTACTGACATGGACAGACAAAAGATGGAGAACGAAAGAGACAGAATGGAAGGAGAAAGGTCAGAGCTGAAAATAAGAGAAGATCAACTCTTGAATACAATGAAATCAATGAAGACTCTGAGGGAAAGACTTCAACAGTTGAATGAAAGAATGACCGAAGACGTGAAAAACAAAATCTTCAGAATGGAACAAAACAATGAAGATGCAATAAGATTGCACACTGAATTGGAAGAAAAGCTTGCAGATCTAGATGTACAGAAAGACAACATGGCTTGTTACACTGAGCTGTTAGAGAGAGACAAGAAAAGTCTGATGACAATACTGTCAGACTTGCTTGTCAAAAAAGAAGACATGGAAAATCAATGGAAGCAGAAGTTTGAGTTGGACCATCCAGATCTTAACAGATTAAAGGCAGAGCTGAAACAAGATAGGGAGAATCTGAATAGACACATTGAGATGGTGAACAAAGACAAACTCGACCTTGAACTGATGAGGTCTGTCATGCTAAAACAAAGTGACATGTTAAAACAATTGATACAAGATATAAAAGAGGAAAAAGACAAAATGGAAGTCACAAAGTCTGACCTACAAATGAAGAAACAACATACAGACAGCCAGTTGGAAGTGATAAACAGAGAGAAAAACAACATTAAACATCTAACCCTTGAGTTTCAAACATCAAGAGACAGACTTGAGATAATCATGAAAAAAATGGTCTTAAAACAGGAAGAACAAGTACTCAAGGAAGAAGTGTTCAAAAGACAAATAGAAGAGCTGGAGACCATTAAGACAAATCTACTGGCAGAAAGACAGGAACTGGAAGTTTTGAGAAAAGATCTCAACAAGAAGGAAGAAGAGGTTGAAGCTTCCATGATGACTATCAGTGGAGAGAGAGAAGAACTCAATCAGATCAAGAGTATTACTGACATGGACAGACAAAAGCTGGAGAACGAAAAAGACAGAATGGAAGGAGAAAGGTCAGGGCTGAAAATAAGAGAAGATCAACTCTTGAATACAATGAAATCAATGAAGACTCTGAGGGAAAGACTTCAACAGTTGAATGGAAGAATGACCGAAGACGTGAAAAACAAAATCTTCAGAATGGCCCAAAACAATGAAGATGCAATAAGATTGCACACTGAATTGGAAGAAAAGCTTGCAGCTCTAGATGTACAGAACGACAACATGGCTTGTTACATTGAGCTGTTAGAGAGAGACAAGAAAAGTCTGATGAAAATACTGTCAGACTTGCTTGTCAAAAAAGAAGACATGGTAAATCAATGGAAGCAGAAGTTTGAGTTGGACCATCCAGATCTTAACAGATTAAAGGCAGAGCTGAAACAAGACAGAGAGAATCTGAATAGACACATTGAGATGATGAACAAAGACAAACTGGACCTTGAACTGATGAGGTCTGTCATGCTAAAACAAAGTGACATGTTAAAACAATTGATACAAGATATAAAAGAGGAAAAAGACAAAATGGAAGTCATAAAGTCTGACCTACAAATGAAGAACCAACATACAGACAGCCAGTTTGAAGTGATAAACAGAGAGAAAAACAACATTGAACATCTAACCCTTGAGTTTCAAACATCAAGAGACAGACTTGAGATAATCATGAAAAAGATTGTCTTAAAAAAGGAAGAACAAGTATTTAAGGAAGAAGAGTTCAAAAGACAAATAGAAGAGCTGGAGACCAGTAAGACAAATCTACTGGCAGAAAGACAGGAACTGGAAGTTTTGAGAAAAGATCTCAACAAGAAGGAAGAAGAGGTTGAAGCTTCCATGATGACCATCAGTGGAGAGAGATTAGAACTCAATCAGATCAAGAGTATTACTGAAATGGACAGACAAAAGCTGGAGAACGAAAAAGACAGAATGGAAGGAGAAAGGTCAGAGCTGAAAATAAGAGAAGATCAACTCTTGAATACAATGAAATCAATAAAGACTCTGAGGGAAAGACTTCAACAGTTGAATGAAAGAATGACCGAAGACGTGAAAAACAAAATCTTCAGAATGGAACAAAACAATGAAGATGCAATAAGATTGCACACTGAATTGGAAGAAAAGCTTGCAGATCTAGATGTACAGAAAGACAACATGGCTTGTTACACTGAGCTGTTAGAGAGAGACAAGAAAAGTCTGATGACAATACTGTCAGACTTGCTTGTCAAAAAAGAAGACATGGAAAATCAATGGAAGCAGAAGTTTGAGTTGGACCATCCAGATCTTAACAGATTAAAGGCAGAGCTGAAACAAGATAGGGAGAATCTGAATAGACACATTGAGATGGTGAACAAAGACAAACTCGACCTTGAACTGATGAGGTCTGTCATGCTAAAACAAAGTGACATGTTAAAACAATTGATACAAGATATAAAAGAGGAAAAAGTCAAAATGGAAGTCACAAAGTCTGACCTACAAATGAAGAAACAACATACAGACAGCCAGTTGGAAGTGATAAACAGAGAGAAAAACAACATTAAACATCTAACCCTTGAGTTTCAAACATCAAGAGACAGACTTGAGATAATCATGAAAAAGATTGTCTTAAAACAGGAAGAACAAGTACTCAAGGAAGAAGTGTTCAAAAGACAAATAGAAGAGCTGGAGACCATTAAGACAAATCTACTGGCAGAAAGACAGGAATTGGAAGTTTTGAGAAAAGATCTCAACAAGAAGGAAGAAGAGGTTGAAGCTTCCATGATGACTATCAGTGGAGAGAGAGAAGAACTCAATCAGATCAAGAGTATTACTGACATGGACAGACAAAAGCTGGAGAACGAAAAAGACAGAATGGAAGGAGAAAGGTCAGGGCTGAAAATAAGAGAAGATCAACTCTTGAATACAATGAAATCAATGAAGACTCTGAGGGAAAGACTTCAACAGTTGAATGAAAGAATGACCGAAGACGTGAAAAACAAAATCTTCAGAATGGCCCAAAACAATGAAGATGCAATAAGATTGCACACTGAATTGGAAGAAAAGCTTGCAGCTCTAGATGTACAGAACGACAACATGGCTTGTTACATTGAGCTGTTAGAGAGAGACAAGAAAAGTCTGATGAAAATACTGTCAGACTTGCTTGTCAAAAAAGAAGACATGGAAAATCAATCGAAGCAGAAGTTTGAGTTGGACCATCCAGATCTTAACAGATTAAAGGCAGAGCTGAAACAAGATAGGGAGAATCTGAATAGACACATTGAGATGGTGAACAAAGACAAACTCGACCTTGAACTGATGAGGTCTGTCATGCTAAAACAAAGTGACATGTTAAAACAATTGATACAAGATATAAAAGAGGAAAAAGACAAAATGGAAGTCACAAAGTCTGACCTACAAATGAAGAAACAACATACAGACAGCCAGTTGGAAGTGATAAACAGAGAGAAAAACAACATTAAACATCTAACCCTTGAGTTTCAAACATCAAGAGACAGACTTGAGATAATCATGAAAAAGATTGTCTTAAAACAGGAAGAACAAGTACTCAAGGAAGAAGTGTTCAAAAGACAAATAGAAGAGCTGGAGACCATTAAGACAAATCTACTGGCAGAAAGACAGGAATTGGAAGTTTTGAGAAAAGATCTCAACAAGAAGGAAGAAGAGGTTGAAGCTTCCATGATGACTATCAGTGGAGAGAGAGAAGAACTCAATCAGATCAAGAGTATTACTGACATGGACAGACAAAAGCTGGAGAACGAAAAAGACAGAATGGAAGGAGAAAGGTCAGGGCTGAAAATAAGAGAAGATCAACTCTTGAATACAATGAAATCAATGAAGACTCTGAGGGAAAGACTTCAACAGTTGAATGAAAGAATGACCGAAGACGTGAAAAACAAAATCTTCAGAATGGCCCAAAACAATGAAGATGCAATAAGATTGCACACTGAATTGGAAGAAAAGCTTGCAGCTCTAGATGTACAGAACGACAACATGGCTTGTTACATTGAGCTGTTAGAGAGACACAAGAAAAGTCTGATGAAAATACTGTCAGACTTGCTTGTCAAAAAAGAAGACATGGAAAATCAATCGAAGCAGAAGTTTGAGTTGGACCATCCAGATCTTAACAGATTAAAGGCAGAGCTGAAACAAGATAGGGAGAATCTGAATAGACACATTGAGATGGTGAACAAAGACAAACTCGACCTTGAACTGATGAGGTCTGTCATGCTAAAAAAAAGTGACATGTTAAAACAATTGATACAAGATATAAAAGAGGAAAAAGACAAAATGGAAGTCACAAAGTCTGACCTACAAATGAAGAAACAACATACAGACAGCCAGTTTGAAGTGATAAACAGAGAGAAAAACAACATTAAACATCTAACCCTTGAGTTTCAAACATCAAGAGACAGACTTGAGATAATCATGAAAAAGATTGTCTTAAAACAAGAAGAACAAGTACTCAAGGAAGAAGAGTTCAGAAGACAAATAGAAGAGCTGGAGACCAGTAAGACAAATCTACTGGCAGAAAGACAGGAACTGGAAGTTTTGAGAAAAGATCTCAACAAGAAGGAAGAAGAGGTTGAAGCTTCCATGATGACCATCAGTGGAGAGAGAGAAGAACTCAATCAGATCAAGAGTATTACTGACATGGACAGACAAAAGCTGGAGAACGAAAAAGACAGAATGGAAGGAGAAAGGTCAGAACTGAAAATAAGAGAAGATCAACTCTTGAATACAATGACATCAATGAAGACTATAAGGGAAAGACTTCAACAGTTGAATGAAATGATGACCGAAGACGTGAAAAACAAAATCTTCAGAATGGAACAAAACAATGAAGATGCAATAAGATTGCACACTGAATTGGAAGAAAAGCTTGCAGATCTAGATGTACAGAAAGACAACATGGCTTGTTACACTGAGCTGTTAGAGAGAGACAAGAAAAGTCTGATGACAATACTGTCAGACTTGCTTGTCAAAAAAGAAGACATGGAAAATCAATGGAAGCAGAAGTTTGAGTTGGACCATCCAGATCTTAACAGATTAAAGGCAGAGCTGAAACAAGATAGGGAGAATCTGAATAGACACATTGAGATGGTGAACAAAGACAAACTCGACCTTGAACTGATGAGGTCTGTCATGCTAAAACAAAGTGACATGTTAAAACAATTGATACAAGATATAAAAGAGGAAAAAGACAAAATGGAAGTCACAAAGTCTGACCTACAAATGAAGAAACAACATACAGACAGCCAGTTGGAAGTGATAAACAGAGAGAAAAACAACATTAAACATCTAACCCTTGAGTTTCAAACATCAAGAGACAGACTTGAGATAATCATGAAAAAGATTGTCTTAAAACAGGAAGAACAAGTACTCAAGGAAGAAGTGTTCAAAAGACAAATAGAAGAGCTGGAGACCATTAAGACAAATCTACTGGCAGAAAGACAGGAATTGGAAGTTTTGAGAAAAGATCTCAACAAGAAGGAAGAAGAGGTTGAAGCTTCCATGATGACTATCAGTGGAGAGAGAGAAGAACTCAATCAGATCAAGAGTATTACTGACATGGACAGACAAAAGCTGGAGAACGAAAAAGACAGAATGGAAGGAGAAAGGTCAGGGCTGAAAATAAGAGAAGATCAACTCTTGAATACAATGAAATCAATGAAGACTCTGAGGGAAAGACTTCAACAGTTGAATGAAAGAATGACCGAAGACGTGAAAAACAAAATCTTCAGAATGGCCCAAAACAATGAAGATGCAATAAGATTGCACACTGAATTGGAAGAAAAGCTTGCAGCTCTAGATGTACAGAACGACAACATGGCTTGTTACATTGAGCTGTTAGAGAGAGACAAGAAAAGTCTGATGAAATTACTGTCAGACTTGCTTGTCAAAAATGAAGACATGGTAAATCAATGGAAGCAGAAGTTTGAGTTGGACCATCCAGATCTTAACAGATTAAAGGCAGAGCTGAAACAAGACAGAGAGAATCTGAATAGACACATTGAGATGATGAACAAAGACAAACTGGACCTTGAACTGATGAGGTCTGTCATGCTAAAACAAAGTGACATGTTAAAACAATTGATACAAGATATAAAAGAGGAAAAAGACAAAATGGAAGTCACAAAGTCTGACCTACAAATGAAGAAACAACATACAGACAGCCAATTTGAAGTGATAAGCAGAGAGAAAAACAACATTGAACATCTAACCCTTGAGTTTCAAACATCAAGAGACAGACTTGAGATAATCATGAAAAAGATTGTCTTAGAAAAGGAAGAACAAGTATTTAAGGAAGAAGAGTTCAAAAGACAAATAGAAGAGCTGGAGACCAGTAAGACAAATCTACTGGCAGAAAGACAGGAACTGGAAGTTTTGAGAAAAGATCTCAACAAGAAGGAAGAAGAGGTTGAAGCTTCCATGATGACCATCAGTGGAGAGAGATTAGAACTCAATCAGATCAAGAGTATTACTGAAATGGACAGACAAAAGCTGGAGAACGAAAAAGACAGAATGGAAGGAGAAAGGTCAGAGCTGAAAATAAGAGAAGATCAACTCTTGAATACAATGAAATCAATAAAGACTCTGAGGGAAAGACTTCAACAGTTGAATGAAAGAATGACCGAAGACGTGAAAAACAAAATCTTCAGAATGGAACAAAACAATAAAGATGCAATAAGTCTGCACACTGAACTGGAAGAAAAGCTTGCAGCTCTAGATGTACAGAAAGACAACATGGCTTGTTACACTGAGCTGTTAGAGAGAGACAAGAAAAGTCTGATGACAATACTGTCAGACTTGCTTGTCAAAAAAGAAGACATGGAAAATCAATGGAAGCAGAAGTTTGAGTTGGACCATCCAGATCTTAACAGATTAAAGGCAGAGCTGAAACAAGATAGGGAGAATCTGAATAGACACATTGAGATGGTGAACAAAGACAAACTCGACCTTGAACTGATGAGGTCTGTCATGCTAAAACAAAGTGACATGTTAAAACAATTGATACAAGATATAAAAGAGGAAAAAGACAAAATGGAAGTCACAAAGTCTGACCTACAAATGAAGAAACAACATACAGACAGCCAGTTTGAAGTGATAAACAGAGAGAAAAACAACATTAAACATCTAACCCTTGAGTTTCAAACATCAAGAGACAGACTTGAGATAATCATGAAAAAGATTGTCTTAAAACAAGAAGAACAAGTACTCAAGGAAGAAGAGTTCAAAAGACAAGTAGAAGAGCTGGAGACCAGTAAGACAAATCTACTGGCAGAAAGACAGGAACTGGAAGTTTTGAGAAAAGATCTCAACAAGAAGGAAGAAGAGGTTGAAGCTTCCATGATGACCATCAGTGGAGAGAGAGAAGAACTCAATCAGATCAAGAGTATTACTGACATGGACAGACAAAAGCTGGAGAACGAAAAAGACAGAATGGAAGGAGAAAGGTCAGAACTGAAAATAAGAGAAGATCAACTCTTGAATACAATGACATCAATGAAGACTATGAGGGAAAGACTTCAACAGTTGAATGAAATGATGACCGAAGACGTGAAAAACAAAATCTTCAGAATAGAAAAAAACAATGAAGATGCAATAAGATTGCACACTGAATTGGAAGAAAAGCTTGCAGCTCTAGATGTACAGAAAGACAACATGGCTTGTTACACTGAGCTGTTAGAGAGAGACAAGAAAAGTCTGATGAAAATACTGTCAGACTTGCTTGTCAAAAGAGAAAACATGGATAATCAATGGAAGCAGAAGTTTGAGTTGGACCATCCAGATCTTAACAGATTAAGGGCAGAGCTGAAACAAGACAGAGAGAATCTGAATAGACACATTGAAATGATGAACAAAGACAAACTGGACCTTGAACTGATGAGTTCTGTCATGCTAAAACAAAGTGACATGTTAAAACATTTGATACAAGATATAAAAGAGGAAAAAGACAAAATGGAAGTCACAAAGTCTGACCTACAAATGAAGAAACAACATACAGACAGCCAGTTTGAAGTGATAAACAGAGAGAAAAACCACATTAAACATCTAACCCTTGAGTTTCAAACATCAAGAGAGAGACTTGAGATAACCATGAAAAAGATTGTCTTAAAACAGGCAGAACAAGTATTTAAGGAAGAAGAGTTCAAAAGACAAAAAGAAGAGCTGGAGACCAGTAAGACAAATCTACTGGCAGAAAGACAGGAACTGAAAGTTTTGAGAAAAGATCTCAACAAGAAGGAAGAAGAGGTTGAAGCTTCCATGATGACCATCAGTGGAGAGAGATTAGAACTCAATCAGATCAAGAGTATTACTGACATGGACAGACAAAAGCTGGAGAACGAAAAAGACAGAATGGAAGGAGAAAGGTCAGAACTGAAAATAAGAGAAGATCAACTCTTGAATACAATGACATCAATGAAGACTATGAGGGAAAGACTTCAACAGTTGAATGAAATGATGACCGAAGACGTGAAAAACAAAATCTTCAGAATAGAAAAAAACAATGAAGATGCAATAAGATTGCACACTGAATTGGAAGAAAAGCTTGCAGCTCTAGATGTACAGAAAGACAACATGGCTTGTTACACTGAGCTGTTAGAGAGAGACAAGAAAAGTCTGATGAAAATACTGTCAGACTTGCTTGTCCAAAGAGAAAACATGGATAATCAATGGAAGCAGAAGTTTGAGTTGGACCATCCAGATCTTAACAGATTAAGGGCAGAGCTGAAACAAGATAGAGAGAATCTGAATAGACACATTGAAATGATGAACAAAGACAAACTGGACCTTGAACTGATGAGTTCTGTCATGCTAAAACAAAGTGACATGTTAAAACATTTGATACAAGATATAAAAGAGGAAAAAGACAAAATGGAAGTCACAAAGTCTGACCTACAAATGAAGAAACAACATACAGACAGCCAGTTTGAAGTGATAAACAGAGAGAAAAACCACATTAAACATCTAACCCTTGAGTTTCAAACATCAAGAGACAGACTTGAGATAATCATGAAAAAGATTGTCTTAAAACAGGCAGAACAAGTATTTAAGGAAGAAGAGTTCAAAAGACAAAAAGAAGAGCTGGAGACCAGTAAGACAAATCTACTGGCAGAGAGACAGGAACTGAAAGTTTTGAGAAAAGATCTCAACAAGAAGGAAGAAGAGGTTGAAGCTTCCATGATGACCATCAGTGGAGAGAGATTAGAACTCAATCAGATCAAGAGTATTACTGACATGGACAGACAAAAGCTGGAGAACGAAGAAGACAGAATGGAAGGAGAAAGGTCAGAGCTGAAAATAAGAGAAGATCAACTCTTGAATACAATGTCATCAATTAAGACTCTGAGGGAAAGACTTCAACAGTTGAATGAAATGATGACCGAAGACGTGAAAAACAAAATCTTCAGAATAGAAAAAAAAAATGAAGATGCAATAAGATTGCACACTGAATTGGAAGAAAAGCTTGCAGCTCTAGATGTACAGAAAAACAACATGACTTGTTACACTGAGCTGTTAGAGAGAGACAAGAAAAGTCTGATGAAATTACTGTCAGACTTGCTCGTCCAAAGAGAAGACATGGAAAATCAATGGAAGCAGAAGTTTGAGTTGGACCATCCAGATCTTAACAGATTAAAGGCAGAGCTTAAACAAGACAGAGAGAATCTGAATAGACACATTGAGATGATGAACAAAGACGAACTGGACCTTGAACTGATGAGGTCTGTCATGCTTAAACAAAGTGACATGTTAAAACTATTGATACAAGATATAAAAGAGGAAAAAGACAAAATGGAAGTCACAAAGTCTGACCTACAAATGAAGAAACAACATACAGACAGCCAGTTAGAAGTGATAAACAGAGAGAAAAACAACATTAAACATCTAACCCTTGAGTTTCAAACATCAAGAGACAGACTTGAGATAATCATGAAAAAGATTGTCTTAAAACAGGAAGAACAAGTACTCAAGGAAGAAGTGTTCAAAAGACAAATAGAAGAGCTGGAGACCATTAAGACAAATCTACTGGCAGAAAGACAGGAATTGGAAGTTTTGAGAAAAGATCTCAACAAGAAGGAAGAAGAGGTTGAAGCTTCCATGATGACTATCAGTGGAGAGAGAGAAGAACTCAATCAGATCAAGAGTATTACTGACATGGACAGACAAAAGCTGGAGAACGAAAAAGACAGAATGGAAGGAGAAAGGTCAGAGCTGAAAATAAGAGAAGATCAACTCTTGAATACAATGAAATCAATGAAGACTCTGAGGGAAAGACTTCAACAGTTGAATGAAAGAATGACCGAAGACGTGAAAAACAAAATCTTCAGAATGGCCCAAAACAATGAAGATGCAATAAGATTGCACACTGAATTGGAAGAAAAGCTTGCAGCTCTAGATGTACAGAACGACAACATGGCTTGTTACATTGAGCTGTTAGAGAGAGACAAGAAAAGTCTGATGAAAATACTGTCAGACTTGCTTGTCAAAAAACAAGACATGGTAAATCAATGGAAGCAGAAGTTTGAGTTGGACCATCCAGATCTTAACAGATTAAAGGCAGAGCTGAAACAAGACAGAGAGAATCTGAATAGACACATTGAGATGATGAACAAAGACAAACTGGACCTTGAACTGATGAGGTCTGTCATGCTAAAACAAAGTGACATGTTAAAACAATTGACAGAAGATATAAAAGAGGAAAAAGACAAAATGGAAGTCACAAAGTCTGACCTACAAATGAAGAAACAACATACAGACAGCCAGTTTGAAGTGATAAACAGAGAGAAAAACAACATTAAACATCTAACCCTTGAGTTTCAAACATCAAGAGACAGACTTGAGATAATCATGAAAAAGATTGTCTTAAAACAAGAAGTACAAGTACTCAAGGAAGAAGAGTTCAAAAGACAAATAGAAGAGCTGGAGACCAGTAAGACAAATCTACTGGCAGAAAGACAGGAACTGGAAGTTTTGAGAAAAGATCTCAACAAGAAGGAAGAAGAGGTTGAAGCTTCCATGATGACTATCAGTGGAGAGAGAGAAGAACTCAATCAGATCAAGAGTATTACTGACATGGACAGACAAAAGCTGGAGAACGAAAAAGACAGAATGGAAGGAGAAAGGTCAGAACTGAAAATAAGAGAAGATCAACTCTTGAATACAATGACATCAATGAAGACTATGAGGGAAAGACTTCAACAGTTGAATGAAATGATGACCGAAGACGTGAAAAACAAAATCTTCAGAATAGAAAAAAACAATGAAGATGCAATAAGATTGCACACTGAATTGGAAGAAAAGCTTGCAGCTCTAGATGTACAGAAAGACAACATGGCTTGTTACACTAAGCTGTTAGAGAGAGACAAGAAAAGTCTGATGAAAATACTGTCAGACTTTCTTGTCAAAAGAGAAAACATGGAAAATCAATGGAAGCAGAGGTTTGAGTTGGACCATCCAGATCTTAACAGATTAAGGGCAGAGCTGAAACAAGACAGAGAGAATCTGAATAGACAAATTGAAATGATGAACAAAGACAAACTGGATCTTGAACTGATGAGGTCTGTCATGCTAAAACAAAGCGACATGTTGAAACATTTAATACAAGATATAAAAGAGGAAAAAGACAAAATGGAAGTCACAAAGTCTGACCTACAAATGAATAAACAACACACAGACAGCCAGTTTGAAGTGATAAACAGAGAGAAAAACAACATTAAACATCTAACCCTTGAGTTTCAAACATCAAGAGACAGACTTGAGATAATCATGAAAAAGATTGTCTTAAAACAGGAAGAACAAGTACTCAAGGAAGAAGAGTTCAAAAGACAAATAGAAGAGCTGGAGACCAGTAAGACAAATATACTGGCAGAAAGACAGGAACTGGAAGTTTTGAGAAAAGATCTCAACAAGAAGGAAGAAGAGGTTGAAGCTTCCATGATGACCATCAGTGGAGAGAGATTAGAACTCAATCAGATCAAGAGTATTACTGACATGGACAGACAAAAGCTGGAGAACGAAAAAGACAGAATGGAAGGAGAAAGGTCAGAGCTGAAAATAAGAGAAGATCAACTCTTGAATACAATGAAATCAATGAAGACTCTGAGGGAAAGACTTCAACAGTTGAATGAAAGAATGACCGAAGACGTGAAAAACAAAATCTTCAGAATGGCCCAAAACAATGAAGATGCAATAAGATTGCACACTGAATTGGAAGAAAAGCTTGCAGCTCTAGATGTACAGAACGACAACATGGCTTGTTACATTGAGCTGTTAGAGAGAGACAAGAAAAGTCTGATGAAAATACTGTCAGACTTGCTTGTCAAAAAACAAGACATGGTAAATCAATGGAAGCAGAAGTTTGAGTTGGACCATCCAGATCTTAACAGATTAAAGGCAGAGCTGAAACAAGACAGAGAGAATCTGAATAGACACATTGAGATGATGAACAAAGACAAACTGGACCTTGAACTGATGAGGTCTGTCATGCTAAAACAAAGTGACATGTTAAAACAATTGACAGAAGATATAAAAGAGGAAAAAGACAAAATGGAAGTCACAAAGTCTGACCTACAAATGAAGAAACAACATACAGACAGCCAGTTTGAAGTGATAAACAGAGAGAAAAACAACATTAAACATCTAACCCTTGAGTTTCAAACATCAAGAGACAGACTTGAGATAATCATGAAAAAGATTGTCTTAAAACAAGAAGTACAAGTACTCAAGGAAGAAGAGTTCAAAAGACAAATAGAAGAGCTGGAGACCAGTAAGACAAATCTACTGGCAGAAAGACAGGAACTGGAAGTTTTGAGAAAAGATCTCAACAAGAAGGAAGAAGAGGTTGAAGCTTCCATGATGACTATCAGTGGAGAGAGAGAAGAACTCAATCAGATCAAGAGTATTACTGACATGGACAGACAAAAGCTGGAGAACGAAAAAGACAGAATGGAAGGAGAAAGGTCAGAACTGAAAATAAGAGAAGATCAACTCTTGAATACAATGACATCAATGAAGACTATGAGGGAAAGACTTCAACAGTTGAATGAAATGATGACCGAAGACGTGAAAAACAAAATCTTCAGAATAGAAAAAAACAATGAAGATGCAATAAGATTGCACACTGAATTGGAAGAAAAGCTTGCAGCTCTAGATGTACAGAAAGACAACATGGCTTGTTACACTAAGCTGTTAGAGAGAGACAAGAAAAGTCTGATGAAAATACTGTCAGACTTGCTTGTCAAAAATGAAGACATGGTAAATCAATGGAAGCAGAAGTTTGAGTTGGACCATCCAGATCTTAACAGATTAAAGGCAGAGCTGAAACAAGACAGAGAGAATCTGAATAGACACATTGAGATGATGAACAAAGACAAACTGGACCTTGAACTGATGAGGTCTGTCATGCTAAAACAAAGTGACATGTTAAAACAATTGATACAAGATATAAAAGAGGAAAAAGACAAAATGGAAGTCACAAAGTCTGACCTACAAATGAAGAAACAACATACAGACAGCCAATTTGAAGTGATAAGCAGAGAGAAAAACAACATTGAACATCTAACCCTTGAGTTTCAAACATCAAGAGACAGACTTGAGATAATCATGAAAAAGATTGTCTTAGAAAAGGAAGAACAAGTATTTAAGGAAGAAGAGTTCAAAAGACAAATAGAAGAGCTGGAGACCAGTAAGACAAATCTACTGGCAGAAAGACAGGAACTGGAAGTTTTGAGAAAAGATCTCAACAAGAAGGAAGAAGAGGTTGAAGCTTCCATGATGACCATCAGTGGAGAGAGATTAGAACTCAATCAGATCAAGAGTATTACTGAAATGGACAGACAAAAGCTGGAGAACGAAAAAGACAGAATGGAAGGAGAAAGGTCAGAGCTGAAAATAAGAGAAGATCAACTCTTGAATACAATGAAATCAATAAAGACTCTGAGGGAAAGACTTCAACAGTTGAATGAAAGAATGACCGAAGACGTGAAAAACAAAATCTTCAGAATGGAACAAAACAATAAAGATGCAATAAGTCTGCACACTGAACTGGAAGAAAAGCTTGCAGCTCTAGATGTACAGAAAGACAACATGGCTTGTTACACTGAGCTGTTAGAGAGAGACAAGAAAAGTCTGATGACAATACTGTCAGACTTGCTTGTCAAAAAAGAAGACATGGAAAATCAATGGAAGCAGAAGTTTGAGTTGGACCATCCAGATCTTAACAGATTAAAGGCAGAGCTGAAACAAGATAGGGAGAATCTGAATAGACACATTGAGATGGTGAACAAAGACAAACTCGACCTTGAACTGATGAGGTCTGTCATGCTAAAACAAAGTGACATGTTAAAACAATTGATACAAGATATAAAAGAGGAAAAAGACAAAATGGAAGTCACAAAGTCTGACCTACAAATGAAGAAACAACATACAGACAGCCAGTTTGAAGTGATAAACAGAGAGAAAAACAACATTAAACATCTAACCCTTGAGTTTCAAACATCAAGAGACAGACTTGAGATAATCATGAAAAAGATTGTCTTAAAACAAGAAGAACAAGTACTCAAGGAAGAAGAGTTCAAAAGACAAGTAGAAGAGCTGGAGACCAGTAAGACAAATCTACTGGCAGAAAGACAGGAACTGGAAGTTTTGAGAAAAGATCTCAACAAGAAGGAAGAAGAGGTTGAAGCTTCCATGATGACCATCAGTGGAGAGAGAGAAGAACTCAATCAGATCAAGAGTATTACTGACATGGACAGACAAAAGCTGGAGAACGAAAAAGACAGAATGGAAGGAGAAAGGTCAGAACTGAAAATAAGAGAAGATCAACTCTTGAATACAATGACATCAATGAAGACTATGAGGGAAAGACTTCAACAGTTGAATGAAATGATGACCGAAGACGTGAAAAACAAAATCTTCAGAATAGAAAAAAACAATGAAGATGCAATAAGATTGCACACTGAATTGGAAGAAAAGCTTGCAGCTCTAGATGTACAGAAAGACAACATGGCTTGTTACACTGAGCTGTTAGAGAGAGACAAGAAAAGTCTGATGAAAATACTGTCAGACTTGCTTGTCAAAAGAGAAAACATGGATAATCAATGGAAGCAGAAGTTTGAGTTGGACCATCCAGATCTTAACAGATTAAGGGCAGAGCTGAAACAAGACAGAGAGAATCTGAATAGACACATTGAAATGATGAACAAAGACAAACTGGACCTTGAACTGATGAGTTCTGTCATGCTAAAACAAAGTGACATGTTAAAACAGTTGATACAAGATATAAAAGAGGAAAAAGACAAAATGGAAGTCACAAAGTCTGACCTACAAATGAAGAAACAACATACAGACAGCCAGTTTGAAGTGATAAACAGAGAGAAAAACCACATTAAACATCTAACCCTTGAGTTTCAAACATCAAGAGAGAGACTTGAGATAACCATGAAAAAGATTGTCTTAAAACAGGCAGAACAAGTATTTAAGGAAGAAGAGTTCAAAAGACAAAAAGAAGAGCTGGAGACCAGTAAGACAAATCTACTGGCAGAAAGACAGGAACTGAAAGTTTTGAGAAAAGATCTCAACAAGAAGGAAGAAGAGGTTGAAGCTTCCATGATGACCATCAGTGGAGAGAGATTAGAACTCAATCAGATCAAGAGTATTACTGACATGGACAGACAAAAGCTGGAGAACGAAAAAGACAGAATGGAAGGAGAAAGGTCAGAACTGAAAATAAGAGAAGATCAACTCTTGAATACAATGACATCAATGAAGACTATGAGGGAAAGACTTCAACAGTTGAATGAAATGATGACCGAAGACGTGAAAAACAAAATCTTCAGAATAGAAAAAAACAATGAAGATGCAATAAGATTGCACACTGAATTGGAAGAAAAGCTTGCAGCTCTAGATGTACAGAAAGACAACATGGCTTGTTACACTGAGCTGTTAGAGAGAGACAAGAAAAGTCTGATGAAAATACTGTCAGACTTGCTTGTCAAAAGAGAAAACATGGATAATCAATGGAAGCAGAAGTTTGAGTTGGACCATCCAGATCTTAACAGATTAAGGGCAGAGCTGAAACAAGATAGAGAGAATCTGAATAGACACATTGAAATGATGAACAAAGACAAACTGGACCTTGAACTGATGAGTTCTGTCATGCTAAAACAAAGTGACATGTTAAAACATTTGATACAAGATATAAAAGAGGAAAAAGACAAAATGGAAGTCACAAAGTCTGACCTACAAATGAAGAAACAACATACAGACAGCCAGTTTGAAGTGATAAACAGAGAGAAAAACCACATTAAACATCTAACCCTTGAGTTTCAAACATCAAGAGACAGACTTGAGATAATCATGAAAAAGATTGTCTTAAAACAGGCAGAACAAGTATTTAAGGAAGAAGAGTTCAAAAGACAAAAAGAAGAGCTGGAGACCAGTAAGACAAATCTACTGGCAGAGAGACAGGAACTGAAAGTTTTGAGAAAAGATCTCAACAAGAAGGAAGAAGAGGTTGAAGCTTCCATGATGACCATCAGTGGAGAGAGATTAGAACTCAATCAGATCAAGAGTATTACTGACATGGACAGACAAAAGCTGGAGAACGAAGAAGACAGAATGGAAGGAGAAAGGTCAGAGCTGAAAATAAGAGAAGATCAACTCTTGAATACAATGTCATCAATTAAGACTCTGAGGGAAAGACTTCAACAGTTGAATGAAATGATGACCGAAGACGTGAAAAACAAAATCTTCAGAATAGAAAAAAAAAATGAAGATGCAATAAGATTGCACACTGAATTGGAAGAAAAGCTTGCAGCTCTAGATGTACAGAAAAACAACATGACTTGTTACACTGAGCTGTTAGAGAGAGACAAGAAAAGTCTGATGAAATTACTGTCAGACTTGCTCGTCCAAAGAGAAGACATGGAAAATCAATGGAAGCAGAAGTTTGAGTTGGACCATCCAGATCTTAACAGATTAAAGGCAGAGCTTAAACAAGACAGAGAGAATCTGAATAGACACATTGAGATGATGAACAAAGACGAACTGGACCTTGAACTGATGAGGTCTGTCATGCTTAAACAAAGTGACATGTTAAAACTATTGATACAAGATATAAAAGAGGAAAAAGACAAAATGGAAGTCACAAAGTCTGACCTACAAATGAAGAAACAACATACAGACAGCCAGTTAGAAGTGATAAACAGAGAGAAAAACAACATTAAACATCTAACCCTTGAGTTTCAAACATCAAGAGACAGACTTGAGATAATCATGAAAAAGATTGTCTTAAAACAGGAAGAACAAGTACTCAAGGAAGAAGTGTTCAAAAGACAAATAGAAGAGCTGGAGACCATTAAGACAAATCTACTGGCAGAAAGACAGGAATTGGAAGTTTTGAGAAAAGATCTCAACAAGAAGGAAGAAGAGGTTGAAGCTTCCATGATGACTATCAGTGGAGAGAGAGAAGAACTCAATCAGATCAAGAGTATTACTGACATGGACAGACAAAAGCTGGAGAACGAAAAAGACAGAATGGAAGGAGAAAGGTCAGAGCTGAAAATAAGAGAAGATCAACTCTTGAATACAATGAAATCAATGAAGACTCTGAGGGAAAGACTTCAACAGTTGAATGAAAGAATGACCGAAGACGTGAAAAACAAAATCTTCAGAATGGCCCAAAACAATGAAGATGCAATAAGATTGCACACTGAATTGGAAGAAAAGCTTGCAGCTCTAGATGTACAGAACGACAACATGGCTTGTTACATTGAGCTGTTAGAGAGAGACAAGAAAAGTCTGATGAAAATACTGTCAGACTTGCTTGTCAAAAAACAAGACATGGTAAATCAATGGAAGCAGAAGTTTGAGTTGGACCATCCAGATCTTAACAGATTAAAGGCAGAGCTGAAACAAGACAGAGAGAATCTGAATAGACACATTGAGATGATGAACAAAGACAAACTGGACCTTGAACTGATGAGGTCTGTCATGCTAAAACAAAGTGACATGTTAAAACAATTGACAGAAGATATAAAAGAGGAAAAAGACAAAATGGAAGTCACAAAGTCTGACCTACAAATGAAGAAACAACATACAGACAGCCAGTTTGAAGTGATAAACAGAGAGAAAAACAACATTAAACATCTAACCCTTGAGTTTCAAACATCAAGAGACAGACTTGAGATAATCATGAAAAAGATTGTCTTAAAACAAGAAGTACAAGTACTCAAGGAAGAAGAGTTCAAAAGACAAATAGAAGAGCTGGAGACCAGTAAGACAAATCTACTGGCAGAAAGACAGGAACTGGAAGTTTTGAGAAAAGATCTCAACAAGAAGGAAGAAGAGGTTGAAGCTTCCATGATGACTATCAGTGGAGAGAGAGAAGAACTCAATCAGATCAAGAGTATTACTGACATGGACAGACAAAAGCTGGAGAACGAAAAAGACAGAATGGAAGGAGAAAGGTCAGAACTGAAAATAAGAGAAGATCAACTCTTGAATACAATGACATCAATGAAGACTATGAGGGAAAGACTTCAACAGTTGAATGAAATGATGACCGAAGACGTGAAAAACAAAATCTTCAGAATAGAAAAAAACAATGAAGATGCAATAAGATTGCACACTGAATTGGATGAAAAGCTTGCAGCTCTAGATGGACAGAAAGACAACATGGCTTGTTACACTAAGCTGTTAGAGAGAGACAAGAAAAGTCTGATGAAAATACTGTCAGACTTTCTTGTCAAAAGAGAAGACATGGAAAATCAATGGAAGCAGAGGTTTGAGTTGGACCATCCAGATCTTAACAGATTAAGGGCAGAGCTGAAACAAGACAGAGAGAATCTGAATAGACACATTGAAATGATGAACAAAGACAAACTGGATCTTGAACTGATGAGGTCTGTCATGCTAAAACAAAGCGACATGTTGAAACATTTAATACAAGATATAAAAGAGGAAAAAGACAAAATGGAAGTCACAAAGTCTGACCTACAAATGAATAAACAACACACAGACAGCCAGTTTGAAGTGATAAACAGAGAGAAAAACAACATTAAACATCTAACCCTTGAGTTTCAAACATCAAGAGACAGACTTGAGATAATCATGAAAAAGATTGTCTTAAAACAGGAAGAACAAGTACTCAAGGAAGAAGAGTTCAAAAGACAAATAGAAGAGCTGGAGACCAGTAAGACAAATATACTGGCAGAAAGACAGGAACTGGAAGTTTTGAGAAAAGATCTCAACAAGAAGGAAGAAGAGGTTGAAGCTTCCATGATGACCATCAGTGGAGAGAGATTAGAACTCAATCAGATCAAGAGTATTACTGACATGGACAGACAAAAGCTGGAGAACGAAAAAGACAGAATGGAAGGAGAAAGGTCAGAGCTGAAAATAAGAGAAGATCAACTCTTGAATACAATGAAATCAATGAAGACTCTGAGGGAAAGACTTCAACAGTTGAATGAAAGAATGACCGAAGATGTGAAAAACAAAATCTTCAGAATGGAACAAAACAATAAAGATGCAATAAGTCTGCACACTGAATTGGAAGAAAAGCGTGCAGCTCTAAATGTACAGAAAAACAACATGACTTGTTACACTGAGCTGTTAGAGAGAGACAAGAAAAGTCTGATGAAATTACTGTCAGACTTGCTCGTCCAAAGAGAAGACATGGAAAATCAATGGAAGCAGAAGTTTGAGTTGGACCATCCAGATCTTAACAGATTAAAGGCAGAGCTGAAACAAGACAGAGAGAATCTGAATAGACACATTGAGATGATGAACAAAGACAAACTGGACCTTGAACTGATGAGGTCTGTCATGCTAAAACAAAGTGACATGTTAAAACAATTGACAGAAGATATAAAAGAGGAAAAAGACAAAATGGAAGTCACAAAGTCTGACCTACAAATGAAGAAACAACATACAGACAGCCAGTTTGAAGTGATAAACAGAGAGAAAAACAACATTAAACATCTAACCCTTGAGTTTCAAACATCAAGAGACAGACTTGAGATAATCATGAAAAAGATTGTCTTAAAACAAGAAGTACAAGTACTCAAGGAAGAAGAGTTCAAAAGACAAATAGAAGAGCTGGAGACCAGTAAGACAAATCTACTGGCAGAAAGACAGGAACTGGAAGTTTTGAGAAAAGATCTCAACAAGAAGGAAGAAGAGGTTGAAGCTTCCATGATGACTATCAGTGGAGAGAGAGAAGAACTCAATCAGATCAAGAGTATTACTGACATGGACAGACAAAAGCTGGAGAACGAAAAAGACAGAATGGAAGGAGAAAGGTCAGAACTGAAAATAAGAGAAGATCAACTCTTGAATACAATGACATCAATGAAGACTATGAGGGAAAGACTTCAACAGTTGAATGAAATGATGACCGAAGACGTGAAAAACGAAATCTTCAGAATAGAAAAAAACAATGAAGATGCAATAAGATTGCACACTGAATTGGAAGAAAAGCTTGCAGCTCTAGATGTACAGAAAGACAACATGGCTTGTTACACTAAGCTGTTAGAGAGAGACAAGAAAAGTCTGATGAAAATACTGTCAGACTTTCTTGTCAAAAGAGAAAACATGGAAAATCAATGGAAGCAGAGGTTTGAGTTGGACCATCCAGATCTTAACAGATTAAGGGCAGAGCTGAAACAAGACAGAGAGAATCTGAATAGACAAATTGAAATGATGAACAAAGACAAACTGGATCTTGAACTGATGAGGTCTGTCATGCTAAAACAAAGCGACATGTTGAAACATTTAATACAAGATATAAAAGAGGAAAAAGACAAAATGGAAGTCACAAAGTCTGACCTACAAATGAATAAACAACACACAGACAGCCAGTTTGAAGTGATAAACAGAGAGAAAAACAACATTAAACATCTAACCCTTGAGTTTCAAACATCAAGAGACAGACTTGAGATAATCATGAAAAAGATTGTCTTAAAACAGGAAGAACAAGTACTCAAGGAAGAAGAGTTCAAAAGACAAATAGAAGAGCTGGAGACCAGTAAGACAAATCTACTGGCAGAAAGACAGGAACTGGAAGTTTTGAGAAAAGATCTCAACAAGAAGGAAGAAGAGGTTGAAGCTTCCATGATGACCATCAGTGGAGAGAGATTAGAACTCAATCAGATCAAGAGTATTACTGACATGGACAGACAAAAGCTGGAGAACGAAAAAGACAGAATGGAAGGAGAAAGGTCAGAGCTGAAAATAAGAGAAGATCAACTCTTGAATACAATGAAATCAATAAAGACTCTGAGGGACAGACTTCAACAGTTGAATGAAAGGATGACCGAAGACGTGAAAAACAAAATCTTCAGAATGGAACAAAACAATGTAGATGCAATAAGATTGCACACTGAATTGGAAGAAAAGCTTGCAGCTCTAGATGTACAGAAAGACAACATGGCTTGTTACACTGAGCTGTTAGAGAGAGACAAGAAAAGTCTGATGAAAATATTGTCAGACTTGCTTGTCAAAAAAGAAGACATGGAAAATCAATGGAAGCAGAAGTTTGAGTTGGACCATCCAGATCTTAACAGATTAAAGGCAGAGCTGAAACAAGACAGAGATAATCTGAATAGGCACATTGAGATGATGAACAAAGACAAACTGGACCTTGAACTGATGAGGTCTGTCATGCTAAAACAAAGTGACATGTTAAAACAATTGATACAAGATATAAAAGAGGAAAAAGACAAAATGGAAGTCACAAAGTCTGACCTACAAATGAAGAAACAACATACAGACAGCCAGTTTGAAGTGATAAACAGAGAGAAAAACAACATTGAACATCTAACCCTTGAGTTTCAAACATCAAGAGACAGACTTGAGATAATCATGAAAAAGATTGTCTTAAAAAAGGAGGAACAAGTATTTAAGGAAGAAGAGTTCAAAAGACAAATAGAAGAGCTGGAGACCAGTAAGACAAATCTACTGGCAGAAAGACAGGAACTGGAAGTTTTGAGAAAAGATCTCAACAAGAAGGAAGAAGAGGTTGAAGCTTCCATGATGACCATCAGTGGAGAGAGATTAGAACTCAATCAGATCAAGAGTATTACTGACATGGACAGACAAAAGCTGGAGAACGGAAAAGACAGAATGGAAGGAGAAAGGTCAGGGCTGAAAATAAGAGAAGATCAACTCTTGAATACAATGAAATCAATGAAGACTCTGAGGGAAAGACTTCAACAGTTGAATGAAAGGATGACCGAAGACGTGAAAAACAAAATCTTCAGAATGGCCCAAAACAATGAAGATGCAATAAGATTGCACACTGAATTGGAAGAAAAGCTTGCAGCTCTAGATGTACAGAAAGACAACATGGCTTGTTACACTGAGCTGTTAGAGAGAGACAAGAAAAGTCTGTTGAAAATACTGTCAGACTTGCTTGTCAAAAGAGAAAACATGGAAAATCAATGGAAGCAGAAGTTTGAGTTGGACCATCCAGATCTTAACAGATTAAAGGCAGAGCTGAAACAAGACAGAGATAATCTGAATAGGCACATTGAGATGATGAACAAAGACAAACCGGACCTTGAACTGATGAGGTCTGTCATGCTAAAACAAAGTGACATGTTAAAACAATTGATACAAGATATAAAAGAGGAAAAAGACAAAATGGAAGTCACAAAGTCTGACCTACAAATGAAGAAACAACATACAGACAGCCAGTTTGAAGTGATAAACAGAGAGAAAAACAACATTAAACATCTAACCCTTGAGTTTCAAACATCAAGAGACAGACTTGAGATAATCATGAAAAAGATTGTCTTAAAACAAGAAGTACAAGTACTCAAGGAAGAAGAGTTCAAAAGACAAATAGAAGAGCTGGAGACCAGTAAGACAAATCTACTGGCAGAAAGACAGGAACTGGAAGTTTTGAGAAAAGATCTCAACAAGAAGGAAGAAGAGGTTGAAGCTTCCATGATGACTATCAGTGGAGAGAGAGAAGAACTCAATCAGATCAAGAGTATTACTGACATGGACAGACAAAAGCTGGAGAACGAAAAAGACAGAATGGAAGGAGAAAGGTCAGAACTGAAAATAAGAGAAGATCAACTCTTGAATACAATGACATCAATGAAGACTATGAGGGAAAGACTTCAACAGTTGAATGAAATGATGACCGAAGACGTGAAAAACAAAATCTTCAGAATAGAAAAAAACAATGAAGATGCAATAAGATTGCACACTGAATTGGAAGAAAAGCTTGCAGCTCTAGATGTACAGAAAGACAACATGGCTTGTTACACTAAGCTGTTAGAGAGAGACAAGAAAAGTCTGATGAAAATACTGTCAGACTTTCTTGTCAAAAGAGAAAACATGGAAAATCAATGGAAGCAGAGGTTTGAGTTGGACCATCCAGATCTTAACAGATTAAGGGCAGAGCTGAAACAAGACAGAGAGAATCTGAATAGACACATTGAAATGATGAACAAAGACAAACTGGATCTTGAACTGATGAGGTCTGTCATGCTAAAACAAAGCGACATGTTAAAACATTTAATACAAGATATAAAAGAGGAAAAAGACAAAATGGAAGTCACAAAGTCTGACCTACAAATGAAGAAACAACATACAGACAGCCAGTTTGAAGTGATAAACAGAGAGAAAAACCACATTAAACATCTAACCCTTGAGTTTCAAACATCAAGAGACAGACTTGAGATAATCATGAAAAAGATTGTCTTAAAACAGGCAGAACAAGTATTTAAGGAAGAAGAGTTCAAAAGACAAATAGAAGAGCTGGAGACCAGTAAGACAAATCTACTGGCAGAAAGACAGGAACTGGAAGTTTTGAGAAAAGATCTCAACAAGAAGGAAGAAGAGGTTGAAGCTTCCATGATGACCATCAGTGGAGAGAGATTAGAACTCAATCAGATCAAGAGTATTACTGACATGGACAGACAAAAGCTGGAGAACGAAAAAGACAGAATGGAAGGAGAAAGGTCAGAGCTGAAAATAAGAGAAGATCAACTCTTGAATACAATGTCATCAATGAAGACTCTGAGGGAAAGACTTCAACAGTTGAATGAAATGATGACCGAAGACGTGAAAAACAAAATCTTCAGAATAGAAAAAAACAATGAAGATGCAATAAGATTGCACACTGAATTGGAAGAAAAGCTTGCAGCTCTAGATGTACAGAAAAACAACATGACTTGTTACACTGAGCTGTTAGAGAGAGACAAGAAAAGTCTGATGAAATTAATGTCAGACTTGCTCGTCCAAAGAGAAGACATGGAAAATCAATGGAAGCAGAAGTTTGAGTTGGACCATCCAGATCTTAACAGATTAAAGGCAGAGCTGAAACAAGACAGAGAGAATCTGAATAGACACATTGAGATGATGAACAAAGACGAACTGGACCTTGAACTGATGAGGTCTGTCATGCTTAAACAAAGTGACATGTTAAAACAATTGATACAAGATATAAAAGAGGAAAAAGACAAAATGGAAGTCACAAAGTCTGACCTACAAATGAAGAAACAACATACAGACAGCCAGTTGAAAGTGATAAACAGAGAGAAAAACAACATTAAACATCTAACCCTTGAGTTTCAAACATCAAGAGACAGACTTGAGATAATCATGAAAAAGATTGTCTTAAAACAGGAAGAACAAGTACTCAAGGAAGAAGAGTTCAAAAGACAAATAGAAGAGCTGGAGACCAGTAAGTCAAAGCTACTGGCAGAAAGTCAGGAATTGGAAGTTTTGAGAAAAGATCTCAACAAGAAGGAAGAAGAGGTTGAAGCTTCCATGATGACTATCAGTGGAGAGAGAGAAGAACTCAATCAGATCAAGAGTATTACTGACATGGACAGACAAAAGCTGGAGAACGAAAAAGACAGAATGGAAGGAGAAAGGTCAGAGCTGAAAATAAGAGAAGATCAACTCTTGAATACAATGAAATCAATGAAGACTCTGAGGGAAAGACTTCAACAGTTGAATGAAAGAATGACCGAAGACGTGAAAAACAAAATCTTCAGAATGGCCCAAAACAATGAAGATGCAATAAGATTGCACACTGAATTGGAAGAAAAGCTTGCAGCTCTAGATGTACAGAAAGACAACATGGCTTGTTACATTGAGCTGTTAGAGAGAGACAAGAAAAGTCTGATGAAAATACTGTCAGATTTGCTTTTCAAAATAGAAGACATGGAAAATCAATGGAAGCAGAAGTTTGAGTTGGACCATCCAGATCTTAACAGATTAAAGGCAGAGCTGAAACAAGACAGAGAGAATCTGAATAGACACATTGAGATGATGAACAAAGATGAACTGGACCTTGAACTGATGAGGTCTGTCATGCTAAAACAAAGTGACATGTTAAAACAATTGATACAAGATATAAAAGAGGAAAAAGACAAAATGGAAGTCACAAAGTCTGACCTACAAATGAATAAACAACACACAGACAGCCAGTTTGAAGTGATAAATAGAGAGAAAAACAACATTAAACATCTAACCCTTGAGTTTCAAACATCAAGAGACAGACTTGAGATAATCATGAAAAAGATTGTCTTAAAACAGGAAGAACAAGTACTCAAGGAAGAAGAGTTCAAAAGACAAATAGAAGAGCTGGAGACCAGTAAGACAAATATACTGGCAGAAAGACAGGAACTGGAAGTTTTGAGAAAAGATCTCAACAAGAAGGAAGAAGAGGTTGAAGCTTCCATGATGACCATCAGTGGAGAGAGATTAGAACTCAATCAGATCAAGAGTATTACTGACATGGACAGACAAAAGCTGGAGAACGAAAAAGACAGAATGGAAGGAGAAAGGTCAGAGCTGAAAAAAAGAGAAGATCAACTCTTGAATACAATGAAATCAATAAAGACTCTGAGGGAAAGACTTCAGCAGTTGAATGAAAGGATGACCGAAGATGTGAAAAACAAAATCTTCAGAATGGAACAAAACAATGTAGACGCAATAAGATTGCACACTGAATTGGAAGAAAAGCTTGCAGCTCTAGATGTACAGAAAGACAACATGGCTTGTTACACTGAGCTGTTAGAGAGAGACAAGAAAAGTCTGATGAAAATATTGTCAGACTTGCTTGTCAAAAAAGAAGACATGGAAAATCAATGGAAGCAGAAGTTTGAGTTGGACCATCCAGATCTTAACAGATTAAAGGCAGAGCTGAAACAAGACAGAGATAATCTGAATAGGCACATTGAGATGATGAACAAAGACAAACTGGACCTTGAACTGATGAGGTCTGTCATGCTAAAACAAAGTGACATGTTAAAACAATTGATACAAGATATAAAAGAGGAAAAAGACAAAATGGAAGTCACAAAGTCTGACCTACAAATGAAGAAACAACATACAGACAGCCAGTTTGAAGTGATAAACAGAGAGAAAAAAAACATTGAACATCTAACCCTTGAGTTTCAAACATCAAGAGACAGACTTGAGATAATCATGAAAAAGATTGTCTTAAAAAAGGAAGAACAAGTATTTAAGGAAGAAGAGTTCAAAAGACAAATAGAAGAGCTGGAGACCAGTAAGACAAATCTACTGGCAGAAAGACAGGAACTGGAAGTTTTGAGAAAAGATCTCAACAAGAAGGAAGAAGAGGTTGAAGCTTCCATGATGACCATCAGTGGAGAGAGATTAGAACTCAATCAGATCAAGAGTATTACTGAAATGGACATACAAAAGCTGGAGAACGAAAAAGACATGGAAGGAGAAAGGTCAGGGCTGAAAATAAGAGAAGATCAACTCTTGAATACAATGAAATCAATGAAGACTCTGAGGGAAAGACTTCAACAGTTGAATGAAAGAATAACCGAAGACGTGAAAAACAAAATCTTCAGAATGGCCCAAAACAATGAAGATGCAATAAGATTGCACACTGAATTGGAAGAAAAGCTTGCAGCTCTAGATGTACAGAAAGACAACATGGCTTGTTACATTGAGCTGTTAGAGAGAGACAAGAAAAGTCTGATGAAAATACTGTCAGACTTGCTTGTCAAAAAAGAAGACATGGAAAATCAATGGAAGCAGAAGTTTGAGTTGGACCATCCAGATCCTAACAGATTAAAGGCAGAGCTGAAACAAGACAGAGAGAATCTGAATAGACACATTGAGATGATGAACAAAGACGAACTGCACCTTGAACTGATAAGGTCTGTCATGCTAAATCAAAGTGACATGTTAAAACAATTGATACAAGATATAAAAGAGGAAAAAGACAAAATGGAAGTCACAAAGTCTGACCTACAAATGAAGAAACAACATACAGACAGCCAGTTTGAAGTGATAAACAGAGAGAAAAACAACATTAAACATCTAACCCTTGAGTTTCAAACATCAAGAGACAGACTTGAGATAATCATGAAAAAGATTGTCTTAAAACAGGAAGAACAAGTACTCAAGGAAGAAGAGTTCAAAAGACAAATGGAAGAGCTGGAGACCAGTAAGACAAATCTACTGGCAGAAAGACAGGAACTGGAAGTTTTGAGAAAAGATCTCAACAAGAAGGAAGAAGAGGTTGAAGCTTCCATGATGATCATCAGTGGAGAGAGATTAGAACTCAATCAGATCAAGAGTATTACTGACATGGACAGACAAAAGCTGGAGAACGAAAAAGACAGAATGGAAGGAGAAAGGTCAGAGCTGAAAATAAGAGAAGATCAACTCTTGAATACAATGAAATCAATGAAGACTCTGAGGGAAAGACTTCAACAGTTGAATGAAAGGATGACCGAAGACGTGAAAAACAAAATCTTCAGAATAGAAAAAAACAATGAAGATGCAATAAGATTGCACACTGAATTGGAAGAAAAGCTTGCAGCTCTAGATGTACAGAAAAACAACATGACTTGTTACACTGAGCTGTTAGAGAGAGACAAGAAAAGTCTGATGAAATTACTGTCAGACTTGCTCGTCCAAAGAGAAGACATGGAAAATCAATGGAAGCAGAAATTTGAGTTGGACCATCCAGATCTTAACAGATTAAAGGCAGAGCTGAAACAAGACAGAGAGAATCTGAATAGACACATTGAGATAATGAACAAAGATGAACTGGACCTTGAACTAATGAGGTCTGTCATGCTTAAACAAAGTGACATGTTAAAACAATTGATACAAGATATAAAAGAGGAAAAAGACAAAATGGAAGTCACAAAGTCTGACCTACAAATGAAGAAACAACATACAGACAGCCAGTTGGAAGTGATAAACAGAGAGAAAAACAACATTGAACATCTAACCCTTGAGTTTCAAACATCAAGAGACAGACTTGAGATAATCATGAAAAAGATTGTCTTAAAAAAGGAAGAACAAGTATTTAAGGAAGAAGATTTCAAAAGACAAATAGAAGAGCTGGAGACCAGTAAGACAAATCTACTGGCAGAAAGACAGGAACTGGAAGTTTTGAGAAAAGATCTCAACAAGAAGGAAGAAGAGGTTGAAGCTTCCATGATGACCATCAGTGGAGAGAGATTAGAACTCAATCAGATCAAGAGTATTACTGAAATGGACAGACAAAAGCTGGAGAACGAAAAAGACAGAATGGAAGGAGAAAGGTCAGAGCTGAAAATAAGAGAAGATCAACTCTTGAATACAATGAAATCAATAAAGACTCTGAGGAAAAGACTTCAACAGTTGAATGAAAGAATGACCGAAGATGTGAAAAACAAAATCTTCAGAATGGAACAAAACAATAAAGATGCAATAAGTCTGCACACTGAATTGGAAGAAAAGCGTGCAGCTCTAAATGTACAGAAAAACAACATGACTTGTTACACTGAGCTGTTAGAGAGAGACAAGAAAAGTCTGATGAAATTACTGTCAGACTTGCTCGTCCAAAGAGAAGACATGGAAAATCAATGGAAGCAGAAGTTTGAGTTGGACCATCCAGATCTTAACAGATTAAAGGCAGAGCTGAAACAAGACAGAGAGAATCTGAATAGACACATTGAGATGGTGAACAAAGACAAACTGGACCTTGAACTGATGAGGTCTGTCATGCTAAAACAAAGTGACATGTTAAAACAATTGATACAATATATAAAAGAGGAAAAAGACAAAATGGAAGTCGCAAAGTCTGACCTACAAATGAAGAAACAACATACAGACATCCAGTTTGAAGTGATAAACAGAGAGAAAAACAACATTAAACATCTAACCCTTGAGTTACAAACATCAAGAGACAGACTTGAGATAATCATGAAAAAGTTTGTCTTAAAACAGGAAGAACAAGTACTCAAGGAAGAAGAGTTCAAAAGACAAATAGAAGAGCTGGAGACCAGTAAGAGAAATCTACTGGCAGAAAGACAGGAACTGGAAGTTTTGAGAAACGATCTCAACAAGAAGGAAGAAGAGGTTGAAGCTACCATGATGACTATCAGTGGAAATAGAGAAGAACTCAATCAGATCAAGGGTATTACTGACATGGACAGACAAAAGCTGGAGAACGAAAAAGACAGAATGGAAGGAGAAAGGTCAGAGCTGAAAATAAGAGAAGATCAACTCTTGAATACAATGAAATCAATGAAGACTCTGAGGGAAAGACTTCAACAGTTGAATGAAAGAATGACCGAAGACGTGAAAAACAAAATCTTCAGAATGGAACAAAACAATGAAGATGCAATAAGATTGCACACTGAATTGGAAGAAAAGCTTGCAGCTCTAGATGTACAGAAAGACAACATGGCTTGTTACACTAAGCTGTTAGAGAGAGACAAGAAAAGTCTGATGAAAATATTGTCAGACTTGCTTGTCAAAAAAGAAGACATTGAAAATCAATGGAAGCAGAAGTTTGAGTTGGACCATCCAGATCTTAACAGATTAAAGGCAGAGCTGAAACAAGACAGAGATAATCTGAATAGACACATTGAGATGATGAACAAAGACAAACTGGACCTTGAACTGATGAGGTCTGTCATGCTAAAACAAAGTGACATGTTAAAACAATTGATACAAGATATAAAAGAGGAAAAAGACAAAATGGAAGTCACAAAGTCTGACCTACAAATGAAGAAACAACATACAGACAGCCAGTTTGAAGTGATAAACAGAGAGAAAAACAACATTGAACATCTAACCCTTGAGTTTCAAACATCAAGAGACAGACTTGAGATAATCATGAAAAAGATTGTCTTAAAAAAGGAAGAACAAGTATTTAAGGAAGAAGATTTCAAAAGACAAATAGAAGAGCTGGAGACCAGTAAGACAAATCTACTGGCAGAAAGACAGGAACTGGAAGTTTTGAGAAAAGATCTCAACAAGAAGGAAGAAGAGGTTGAAGCTTCCATGATGACCATCAGTGGAGAGAGATTAGAACTCAATCAGATCAAGAGTATTACTGAAATGGACAGACAAAAGCTGGAGAACGAAAAAGACAGAATGGAAGGAGAAAGGTCAGAGCTGAAAATAAGAGAAGATCAACTCTTGAATACAATGAAATCAATAAAGACTCTGAGGGAAAGACTTCAACAGTTGAATGAAAGAATGACCGAAGATGTGAAAAACAAAATCTTCAGAATGGAACAAAACAATAAAGATGCAATAAGTCTGCACACTGAATTGGAAGAAAAGCGTGCAGCTCTAAATGTACAGAAAAACAACATGACTTGTTACACTGAGCTGTTAGAGAGAGACAAGAAAAGTCTGATGAAAATATTGTCAGACTTGCTTGTCAAAAAAGAAGACATTGAAAATCAATGGAAGCAGAAGTTTGAGTTGGACCATCCAGATCTTAACAGATTAAAGGCAGAGCTGAAACAAGACAGAGATAATCTGAATAGACACATTGAGATGATGAACAAAGACAAACTGGACCTTGAACTGATGAGGTCTGTCATGCTAAAACAAAGTGACATGTTAAAACAATTGATACAAGATATAAAAGAGGAAAAAGACAAAATGGAAGTCACAAAGTCTGACCTACAAATGAAGAAACAACATACAGACAGCCAGTTTGAAGTGATAAACAGAGAGAAAAACAACATTGAACATCTAACCCTTGAGTTTCAAACATCAAGAGACAGACTTGAGATAATCATGAAAAAGATTGTCTTAAAAAAGGAAGAACAAGTATTTAAGGAAGAAGATTTCAAAAGACAAATAGAAGAGCTGGAGACCAGTAAGACAAATCTACTGGCAGAAAGACAGGAACTGGAAGTTTTGAGAAAAGATCTCAACAAGAAGGAAGAAGAGGTTGAAGCTTCCATGATGACCATCAGTGGAGAGAGATTAGAACTCAATCAGATCAAGAGTATTACTGAAATGGACAGACAAAAGCTGGAGAACGAAAAAGACAGAATGGAAGGAGAAAGGTCAGAGCTGAAAATAAGAGAAGATCAACTCTTGAATACAATGAAATCAATAAAGACTCTGAGGGAAAGACTTCAACAGTTGAATGAAAGAATGACCGAAGATGTGAAAAACAAAATCTTCAGAATGGAACAAAACAATAAAGATGCAATAAGTCTGCACACTGAATTGGAAGAAAAGCGTGCAGCTCTAAATGTACAGAAAAACAACATGACTTGTTACACTGAGCTGTTAGAGAGAGACAAGAAAAGTCTGATGAAATTACTGTCAGACTTGCTCGTCCAAAGAGAAGACATGGAAAATCAATGGAAGCAGAAGTTTGAGTTGGACCATCCAGATCTTAACAGATTAAAGGCAGAGCTGAAACAAGACAGAGAGAATCTGAATAGACACATTGAGATGGTGAACAAAGACAAACTGGACCTTGAACTGATGAGGTCTGTCATGCTAAAACAAAGTGACATGTTAAAACAATTGATACAATATATAAAAGAGGAAAAAGACAAAATGGAAGTCGCAAAGTCTGACCTACAAATGAAGAAACAACATACAGACATCCAGTTTGAAGTGATAAACAGAGAGAAAAACAACATTAAACATCTAACCCTTGAGTTACAAACATCAAGAGACAGACTTGAGATAATCATGAAAAAGTTTGTCTTAAAACAGGAAGAACAAGTACTCAAGGAAGAAGAGTTCAAAAGACAAATAGAAGAGCTGGAGACCAGTAAGAGAAATCTACTGGCAGAAAGACAGGAACTGGAAGTTTTGAGAAACGATCTCAACAAGAAGGAAGAAGAGGTTGAAGCTACCATGATGACTATCAGTGGAAATAGAGAAGAACTCAATCAGATCAAGAGTATTACTGACATGGACAGACAAAAGCTGGAGAACGAAAAAGACAGAATGGAAGGAGAAAGGTCAGAGCTGAAAATAAGAGAAGATCAACTCTTGAATACAATGAAATCAATGAAGACTCTGAGGGAAAGACTTCAACAGTTGAATGAAAGAATGACCGAAGACGTGAAAAACAAAATCTTCAGAATGGAACAAAACAATGAAGATGCAATAAGATTGCACACTGAATTTGAAGAAAAGCTTGCAGCTCTAGATGTACAGAAAGACAACATGGCTTGTTACACTGAGCTGTTAGAGAGAGACAAGAAAATTCTGATGAAAATACTGTCAGACTTGCTCGTCCAAAGAAAAGACATGGAAAATCAATGGAAGCAGAAATTTGAGTTGGACCAACCAGATCTTAACAAACTAAAGGCAGAGCTGAAACAAGACAGTTATAATCTGAATATACAGGGTGAGATGATGAACAAAGAGAAACTGGATCTTGAACTCATGAGGTCTGCCATCCTGAAACAAAGTGACATATTAGAACAATTGATACAAGATATTAAAGAGGAAAAAGACGAAATGGAAGTCACAAAGTCTGAGCTAAAAAAGAAGAAACAACATACAGACAGCCAGTTTGAAGTGATAAACTCAGAGAAAACCAAGATTGAATTTCTGACCCTTGAGCTTCACACAGAAAGAGACAAAATAGAAGCCACAAAGTCTGAGCTACAAAAGAGGACAGATAACGTAATTTTTTATAAAATCAACCGAGAGAAAGAACTGTGTCAAATGCAGACTCTTGAAAGTGAAAGAGAAATGTTGTTGAATGAAAAGAAGAGGATGGAGGAAGAATTGTCTGAGCTGAAGCACAAGCTCACCAGATCTTTGAACATCATGGGTAGTCTGAGAGCAAAATTCAAACAGCTTAACCAAAGGACACATGACGACTTTACAAAGAATATGGACATATTAGGGCAAAACTGTGGACGCATGCTCCAATTGAATTCAATTTTGGAACATAAGTGTGATGAACTTAATAAACAGAAAAATGAGATTACTGGTTATTATTATCTGATACAAAAATTGAAGAAAAACATGGTGACAATAAAGCTTGACAAAGCGGTACAAACTCAGTTTGTACAAGAATGGCTTCAGGAGCAAGATGTTGAAAAACAGAATGTTTATAACCTTACAGAGTTTGAACATGAGAAGTTTGTTCTACAAACAGATAGCATCATCCAGATGGAAGAAATTGGACATCTATTACAGTTAGAGGGAGATAAACATGATATTGAAAGAAAAGGCAAATACTTGACAACTGAGAGCAAGGGTCTGCTGATTGTAGCAGAGGATGAAGAACTGAAATATAAACAGAAAAAGAAGCTTGCAATGCTGTCTGAGTCAGTTTCAGAGCAAGATTATTTTACAGATGAGAAAATAATAATAAGAGATCGTTTGCAAAAGATTTGGAAGGATACAAAAATTGAACGGAAGGAGATCGATCAGATGAAGCAGATTAGCCATGAAATGAGAAACAACCTTGAGAAAAGACTAAAGGTGATCAATCAGTTTGTTAAGAGAACATGGCTACAGAAAGAAAAGGAGCCATTGGAGAAGAAAATGAAACAGGGACTAGGTAAGGATATGACATCTAAAAGTGACTGCAAGAAAGCACTCCAAAAATTTAAGGTTCAGATGTTCAGTCAGACTGAAAAACTCTATGTCAAAGAACAAGTGTCTAGGATGCTGACAACTTGTGTCAAAGCTAATCAAACATTCCAGGCAGGAGTGCAGGAAACACAACAAGCTTCTACCAAAATGTCTCAACAGCAGATAAAGGTAGACGAAAGTGAGGCAGCTCCAGAGACATCCAGCGGACCTCTCTGTCAGCTCAGGTATTACTGCTGTCAATGCTGCCGCAAGTGCTGTGCCTGCTGCAAGCAATTCTGCCAGGAGGAGAAATGAGAGATAGCTCTCTGTCACTGTAATGATCAGTTCAAATTCAAATCAAGTTTCAAGCATTCATTTTTTTTATTTCAGCAAGTATGTGTCACATTGGCAGCAAACTGCAAATTTTTTGGCAGTCCGGGAGTATGTATAAAAGATGGTTACCCACAAAAACCATGCATAAGCCTTTTCCCTCATAAACTGATATTTATTACGTACGTTGAGATTGTGTGCACCTCCCACAGACTAGGCATACACATTGTTTTAGTTGAGATACTGGCTATACAGTGATCTGTAGAATTTAAAAGGCAAATTTATAAACTTAATTTTAAATTATCGATATTTGTGATTCATTTTATTATTTATTCACATTTGAGCCATCATCTACCTGTAGATGATGGTTCATTTGATCCTGAAGCGCTATGACTGAGTCATTGGCCATCCATCAGATATTTAATAATTATTTTTTTTGAGATTTTACCATAATGATGGTTTGCAGAAACATGAGGAATGATGAAATTGCGTTCTTCACCATGTTTCTTATTGACTATTCTAATGAGTAAGGGAGCAGGACACAATATTTTATATGTGTTTAAGCCCATTAAAACACCAATTTATGGTGAACTGCTGAAATAAAGCTTGTAGACGTGCACTTATTTCCACAACAAGCTGCATACACACAACTTTATAACTCTGACAAAAAGGATGCATTCAAATTTCTGTCTTTGTGCGTACACAATTTTAGTTTTGAATCTATACAGTTTTATGTATGTAACCCCAGTTATCTTAAAATTATTTTTTTCTTAATATATAAGAATTGCTGAAGTAAAATCAAACTACTCTTTTCACAAAAAGTAATATGAATAACTCAAAATGTCAAGGTATTTCTACATATCAGAATGTTTTATGTGTGAGGCCTGTACGTCTTGAAAAATGCTTTACCTTTGCTGGGTATTACACCATGTTCATATGCATTATTTGTAAGCAAAATAAGATTTAATAGTATATGTAAACCTTTTTAAGTGAGCGCTTAACTTTTCGTTTGGGAGTTTGCCAAACAGCAGTCCTTCATATCACAATATTATTTGCAATCAATTAAATTTAAGAATCAAGTTACACTTAATTACAGAAAATCTTTAATATTTAGAAACTTATTTTTTGTTGTTGTTGCCACTACTGGCTTGTTTTTCTTGCTGTTTTTAAAAGTATTAATTTGTTTACCTCATTTTGTCACAATTATTTCAGAAAACTAAATGTGTTAAATCAGTTATTTGTTTGAAAAAAAAACTTTCTTTGTCAAATAAAATTGTCCATATCATTCCAACATTTTTCTGTAAGCGTATTTATTTACTTGTACAAGTTGTTTGTTACTAACATTAACATAAATTACATCAGTCTACTACTGTGCACTATCATTATAAACCATTTTTTTCCCCAGTTAAACTATTACCATTCAAATAATATAATAATTTAAGATATGGTAAAATGAGAATTTCACAAGAAAAGGGATGTAAATGTAACAGTTGTAATATGTAACTTTTCAGCTATTGATTCTGGGTTTAGTGTCTAGACCGCAAGCATGTCAGACATCCCAATTCACTTGCATGTCTCACACACCAGGACTAGGAGGTGTACCTCTGATGAGAGACCATTAACATTAGGTTATAGATAAGTTCCAACAAGTTGATTTTATCTCTCTACTGGACTCAAGGTCAGAGCTAATTTTAAAATATAATATGTAACATTTTCGTATTTAAATGTCTAAAAAAACGACTATACCTATGTTATACACTTGAGATCAAAATTAGATAAAGTATTAATACTGATTTATTCTGAAGTATTGTTATTTTTTTATTGTTGTTGAATTTGATAGGATATCCACTGTGGTTATACCACTGCTGTACTAGCATGTTTTTCACCAAAAACCTTTATTTTGTAAAAAAAAAAAAAAAAACAGTGATCAAAATTAGAGAACAGTTACCATTGTGTCAGAAGAAAAGATTTCAACAATGTTTTATTCGGGCTATAGGATTAAAAAATGAGTAGGAAATGTAGAGGCCACAGCTTTGATTGACTTCAGCACATCTGTGCCCACAGGACATCATCAGTTTCTCACACTGCTCTGGTTTGATCTCTGTACATTCTTCTTCAGTCTCTTCCACAGTTCACTAACTATACATACGGTGTACATCCTTAGTGCCCTTTCGTCTCGGCAACGAGGAGGGGACACCACTTGTGATGAGACCCCTAAATACTAGTCTGATATATCAGAAACCCCTTATGCCAACCAGGAAACTGCGCATGGGCCTTAATCTCTCTCGCTCCTAAACTTCCTCTCTCTCTCTCTCTCTCTCTCTCTCTCTCTCTCTCTCTCTCTCTGTACTTGGCCCAGCTATGGCCTACTCAACTCTCTTGACCCTTTGACCTTTACGAGGAACTGAAACATGTTAAAGGTCAGCTCTAGTAGAGTAACGTCAGCTCATAAATAACGCTTTTTGTGAGACTCCCTTACCAAAAGAGTAATAGTTATGCTGTTGCATAAACAGACATTGTCAAAAAGTGAGATTAACCTGTTTGCTAATGAACAAGAGACCCTTCTCTCCCTCTTTCTTCTCCAAAGTGAGAGTTTTATTGCTCTCTGGAGACTCCAACTTTCCTTCTCACTGAGAACAACCTGTGGGACTACTTAACTGAAGACCAAACGAGACACACTTTTGTATGCTCTAAAATACAACTGAATTAAGTGTAAACTGTGTTATGATGTAAAAGTTTATTAATCTGTAAAGAAATATGAAGGTTTAAACATAATACTATAATATGGTCATGAAGAAGGTAAAATCTAAAATAATTACTTTATTTTAGGTTTGTCCCAGTCTATACGAATGTGTTAGGCCATCATCCTGTTTATTATCATTGAGAATTATATTTGAACAGGTTATCAAAATATGTTTAGATTACCATCACAGAATTACTACAGATTATTTTAACATATGAATGTGTTACTGTTATTATGAATGTGTGGAATTTCCATAACAACTACTTCACTAAAGTTCACATTGTGTTACTGTGCTTATTAATAATAATAATAAGAAGAAGAATTACTTTATTTTTATCCCACACGGGGAAATTCAATTTTCACTCTTATTATCATACATGTTACACACACACAGGCCCGAAATACACACATGCACAACCAGGACCTTTACATGCAATTGAGGAGAGATGTTAGAGCTAGGGGGCTGCCAGTGACCAGCGCCCCGAGCAGTTGGGGGTTCGGTGCCTTGCTCAACAGCACCTCGGCAGTGCCCAGGAGATGAACTGGCACCTCTCCAGCCACCAGTCCACGCTCCATATATTGTCCACACAGGGACTTGAACCAGCGACCCTACGGTTCCCAGCCAAGTCACCTATGGACTGAGCTACTGCCGCCCCAAACTGATGCTTAATTCTGAAGTTAATTTTATTCCTGAATGGTTTAATATTGTTAAGGTTACATTTGTTTGAATGTTTATTGATTAGCCATATTCATTTTCGTTTTAAATATTAAGAGTCAGTTAAAAGTAGTGAAAACTGATCTCTTCTTTGAGAATAAAGAGAAAAGAAAGAGGGTGTTTCTTCCAGTTTGAGCGTTAAAAGGAATGCATCTCCCCCCTTCCAGCCACACATTGAAAACTGGATTTAAAGATAGCAGACCCAAGCTGTCGTGTTTAGTTGTCGTGTATCTTCTCCATTGTACAGTGATTTCTTTTGTAACATTTATCTAATTTAGTTTTGTCTTTATCTTTTACAAGTAATTTTCTGCCAGGCTTAGTTTCAAAGAAGTTCAGTGTTTTATTTGATTGATATAATATTTTTTATGTACAATATAATATAATAATATAATATAATATAATATAATGTTGTTTTTTTTAATCAGTCAAACGTTGTTTTAAGTTAGTGCTTGTGTTATTTGAGACAACCTTATTTTATCTTGGCCGGTTAAATTAAGCTTTATTCAACAGTTTTAAGTTAGCCTTTAAAGTTAATATTAAATACAGTATTCGCAGAGAGGTTGAAAAAATGACCAACTGACTCTAATCCACCTAAATCAAGCTGTCCCTGCTGAGGAATCCAGAAAGATCCTTTGTGTGGCTAAAAGCTGAGGATTTAGTTATCCAGAATAACCATTAAACTCTGGGAACTGAATTCCCTGTTGCCAAAGGCCTTCAGCGCCCCCCCTCAAGAGACTGTCGTGTGAAACCCTGTTCGGCCTCTGACAAATCCTCGACGAACCAGTCCTGCTGCCTGCACCTCTGACGACTTGATTCTGCCAGCCCTGCACCTCAGGAGAGACCCCATGTTCTGCACGCCTGGAAGCTCCTCTGCAGCCGTGAGACACGACTCTCCTTCCTCTTGGATTATCCCTCTTCAAAGCTGAGTGTCTGGTGAGATGACTTGAAATTGGTAAACTTTATAGGCAGATCTGTTGACCACTGGCCATTTGATGTTAAACTTTACTTTCAATAAAGGTATGATTAGAAATAGTATTTCCATATCATAGCTTTGCCATAGCCCATTAATTTCCTGTGTTATTCTCTTTGTGTGCCATTTCATGTTATAACCTATTCAATTCTGTTTATTTATGTATATATACATATTTAGATTTTTGTAAATAACCAAGAACCCATGTTGTCTGTGATCTTTCATTTCATTTTTGCAAAGAATCTTGCGGTCACTGTTGTATGAGAACCATCATTAAGACTGAGATTAATCAAATAGATTGATATAACAATTGATGAGAAGTTGATAAAAAGTAACCTATTATACTTTAACAGGTATTATACCCTCGCCAAAGTTTAATAAAATCCTGTAGATATTAGCGTGGTGCCCTTTTTAACAAGGAAGAATGAATTAGCCTAATCAAAGTCATAGGACCTTTCCTTCTTCTCCTACAATGCTGTCTGTAATGGTCTATGTGCATAATTTTCATGACACTGGAAGGGGAAAACACACTTCCACATATACGGTGGTCTTTCTTTGCATCCAGAAAGAGATGTGTTTCCTTGTGTGTGCTTGCTCTGTGTACTAGAGATGCGCAGCAATGGAAACAAGTGTTTAAAGAGAATGACACCAGCAAAGTATATGAAACATTCCTGATAATATTTAAATCATTATATGATGAACACTGTCCTTAGAAAAACTAGATCAAGAAGCAAAACTAGAAAATTCCACAAGATATTTTAACTGTGGGCTTGACTTTTACCTTTCTGGTACTTGGTGCAAATCCCCATGCTAAGGACAAAAATAGTAAAAATAGAAATTGGCTAGCAGTAGTAGTATTAGTATTAGTATTAGCAGTAAAAAGACTGTAGTAGTACATGCCTAATCCTGCTCCTGGAGAGCTACTGTCCTGCATGTTTTAGGATTCTCTCTGCTCCAATACACCTGAGTCTAATGCTCTCCTTAGACTCAGGTGTGTTACAGCAGAGAGAAACCCAAAACAAGGAGTAGCAGGATTGGACACTGTAAAATGATTGAGGTTCAGCTTGATCTTTTAATATTCACTTTAATAACGGCACAAACATCTAAACAAACCGGCATAAGAAAAGCGTCTTCCGGAACCAAGGCAACAATACATTAACTGCTCTGCATTACAATGTTCCAGTTGCTATGACAACATTAGTCCCATTACATAAACTACATATGACATCTACCCCTTTAAAGTTAAAACTATATATGACATATCCCCCTTTAAAGTTATTATCAATAACTAAATAAATAAACAACTGTCTTTCTCTCTCTCGTTTTTTTGAGTCCTTCTGTTTCCCCAATCCCCCCGAAGGCCGTATGGTTGACACATCAGTATCTGTCTACAGGACTAGCCTGTTGACTAGTCTGCACAGTCATCCAGCTCTGGTTCGATACTGTCCTGATGTCTGTGCAGCGGTGTGTGAGAGGCTTGTGACTTCCTTCGGACTAGAAGAAACAGTCTCTGGCTGAGAAATCACTCCTGTACTCTCAGCTGCTAAAAGTAGGGTGTTTTGGGCAGGTTGTTAAGACAGATCTGCCCGGAGATGGCAGCGGTTCCACCTCAACACTGCTCCTTGTGGTGGGTTGATGATGTATGACCTTGGAGTCACACACTCTTTAGAAACAACTACTGGTGTCACCCAGGCCTTTTCCTGATCCACAGACACAGACGCAGCAGCTCACCTCCAGGGCTGTCCAGAGGAATGTCAGGTTGTGTGTGTTCTCTCAGGGGTTAGTGTGTGAAACGTGCCCTCATTTATGACAGTGACATCAGCTCCCGTGTCAACCTTAAATTCTACTGGAGAGGAATGAACTTGTAGTTGCACAGTCCACTGTTCACTTTTCTCATTAGCATCACACACTGAACCCAGGGAATAAGAGGTCTGCTCATCTCTCTCAGGTCGCACTCACACTGTGCATCCGTACCTCGCCCCGTGCTTTAGGGTACTTGCCCCCCCCCCGCGGGACAGGGCCGTTTGTACTAACACTACCAGGGCCTTGGCGGAATGTTTCTTGCCTGCCTATACGTCATCACGCCGTAACACGTTACACACATTGATTGACGTCATCGCGATGCGTCGCTTTGTTAACAAATCTTTCCATAGATCTCAGAGTTTTTGTGCGTCTTGTCCAACTGTTTTTGAATATTTTCATCTGACCAAATCTGCAGTAAACACTCCATTGTTTAAATGTCCGTGCATGATCCGTCCTTCTTTTTTCTATGTCCGAACAGGCGCACATAAAAGGACGTCAGAACCGTTGTAGGCCTCGTGCTCATGCTTGTACACGTGCGCACGCTCGTGCTCATTAATGTGCAAACGTGCTTTACAAAAGCCCACCTCTCCTAAACGGACCGTGGCCGGCAAGCGTACCGCGCCTATGCTCACACTGGTCAAACGAACTAGACTTTAGCGTGAAACGTGCTTGGGCATGGTACGGTTAGACAATGTGAGTACACCCTCTGTCCCTGTGACCTCATTCACTGACCTGCTGCGACATACTCTGGCCCAGTGTCCCATTCTGTGACAGTTGTGGCAGGAAACGCTTTCTGCAGGGCACTTTTCATCACTGTGACAGGGAGATAGAAAGACAGAGGGAGTAACCAAGCATCCACACCAAAAGTGATGGAGGCGATTAAATCGCCCGGAACGCGAGTATCGTGTCGCTTGCTCAAATTTGTCACATTTTTGATCATCGCTTCATCGCATCTATTGCAGGTAGCAGCCAAGCTAACCCCCGGCTCAGCCTACTGCTCTCAGAGGAAGTGTGTGGCTCTTAAAATACCCGTTGTGTTGTAGTGAGATCAGACCGTCAGTGATTTAACCTCAGTAGCCGTACAGGTGCTGCCCAATCTCCGCTATATCAGACCGTGATACACTTCACTCTTCACAGACAGCTTTCTTCTTCTTCTTCTGGATTTCTGGCAGAACAGATGCCTAAAGGCACTTCACTGCCACCCACAGTTCATAGTTGTATCCATTATATTATATCCATAGGAACAGTCTGGTTTCCCCCAAGGACTGCAAAAATAGCTGCTTTTTTTCTGTGGAGGACGGCCATCTGTCTTGACCGGTTGGGGAGGAAGAAAGGTAGAGAGAAAGAGAGAAAAGGTGGAAAAATGGACAGAGAAAGACAAACAGACACACTTCCAGAAATGCAAGAAACCAAAGCGTAACAGTAACTATAATAATATCTATAATAATGTGAATATGACTTATATGTTATGGCAGTTAATACAGCAGAATAGTAGAAACAAGCACAGCTAAGGTGATAGTTTATGACAATGATAATTATTATGGTGGCAAACATGGTCAATGATGAGTAGTGGCAATAGCAGCTACAATACAACGAGACATACCACTGGTGGTGTTTTTATGGCTACAAATGTTATAGTTTAGAATAGAATAGAATAGAATTACTTTAATGATCCCAGACTGGGAAATTATTTTGTAACAGCAGTATTGGGTCAGCAAATAAACACTTTGTACATAACATAAATAGAATCCAATATATACATAGTGTATGTATACAGTGTGCTATAAACAATAATAATTTATACAACAAAATATGCAAAATATACTATAACCATAATAATATATACAAAAAAAAAACAGTAGAGAGAGCAGAGTTTTCTGTCAGGCAGAGGTGAGAGAGTTATTATATACAGTGATGGATTGTGGCAGGAAAGATTTCCTGTATCTGTTGCTACGGCAGCGAAGCTGAAGCAGCCTTCTGGAGAAGGTGCTCCGCTGTCTGACCAGTGTGACTTGGAGAGGGTGGAGAGGATTATCCATGATGGATAACAGTTTTTTCAGTGTCCTCCTCTCCACCACAGCCTCCAGAGTGTCCTGTTTGCAGCCAATCACAGAGCCAGCCTGTGAGTTTGTTGGTGTCACTGGCTCCAATGCTGCTTCCCCAACAAACCACAGCAAAGAAGAGTACACTGGCCACCACAGACTGATAAAAGATCTCCAACATCTTGCTGCACACGTTGAAGGATCTCAGCTTCCTCAGGAAGTAAATTCTGCTCATCCCCTTCTTGTAAACAGCTTCAGTGTTAGATCTCCAGTCCAGTCTGTGGTTGATGGTAACACCCAGGTACTTGTAATCCTCCACCGCCTCCACATCCTTTCCCAGAATGCACAGAGGTTGGAAAGCTGTCATCCTCTTCTTCCTGAAATCTATCACCATCTCTCTGGTCTTGCTGACAGTCCCCTGTGGAGCTCCTGTATCACTAACCACCACATCAGACAGAACACTGCCCATACGGACAAACTGTGGCCTGCCTGTCAGGTAGTCAGTAATCCAGGAGATCATTGTGTCATCCACTCCCATCGCCTGCAGCTTCTCCCCCAGTAGCAGTGGCTGAATGGTGTTAAAAGTACTAAAGAAATCAAAGAATGTTATTCTTACAGTACCTCCTCCACCATCCAGGTGCGAATGGGCTCATTGCAGCAGGTAGATGACAGCGTCATCAACTCCCAAGTGGGGCTGGTAAGCAAATTGCAGAGGGTCTAGCAGGGCTCTCACCTGCGGCCTCAGGTTGACTAAAACTAGTCTCTCCAGCACCTTCATGACGTAACATGTGAGGGCCACTGGTCGACAGTCATTGAGGTCTGATGGTGTCGACTTCTTTGGAACAGGAATCAGGCAGGAAGTCTTCCAAAGCACTGGTATTCTCTCCCGACCAAGGCTCAGGTTGTAGAGATGTTGTAGGACAGGCGACAGCTGGCTGGCCCATGTCTTCAGGATCCTGAGGCTGATACCGTCAGGGCCTGCAGCCTTAAGCTGGTGGAGTCTCTCCAGCTGTCTCCTAACCTGGCCTGCAGTCACAGTCATGCCAGGGAGGCTGCTGGTGTCTTCAGTGGAGGACGAGGAGGTGGAGGAGGAGGTGAAGGTGGAGGCAGAGGAGGAGGAGGCAGAGGAGGAGGAGGTTGAAGAGGAAGAGGTGGAGGAGGAAGAGGTGGAGGAGGAGGAGAGGTGCTGCACAGGAGAGCTCACAGCAGGGGATTGAGAGGGGAGGGGAGGAAGCATTTGGGGCAGTGAGGGTGTGTGGGGGTCTGGAGGTGTCATGGAGACGATAGAAGTCTGTGAGCTGAACCTATTGAAGAATCTGTTCAGCTCGTTTGCCCTCTCCAGGCTGCCTGATGACTGTCTGCCGCTCACCTTACACCCAGTGATCTGCTTCATACCAGTCCACACATCCCGCACATTGTTCAGTTGGAGTTTGGCCTCCAGCTTCCTCCTGTAGACGTCTTTACAGGTCCTCAGCATATCCCTGAGTTCATGCTGCACTCTCCTCAGTTCTTCCCTGTCTTCAGACCTGAACGCCCTCTTCTTCTTGTTAAGAAGGGCTTTCAGGTCCTTGGTGATCCACGGCTTATTATTAGGGAAGCGGCGTACAGGGCGTACAGTCCGGGTTGGCATGGTGGTGTATTCACAGAACCTAATGTATTCTATGATGCAGTCGGTCATGCTGTCCAGATCCTCTCCATGTGGCTCAACAAGTGCATCCCAGTCTGTCGACTCAAAGCAGTCCTGTAGTGCGTCAGCAGCCTCCTGAGTCCACCTCCCCACGCTCCTAGTGTGGACAGGCTGCCGCTGAACAAGGGGAATATACTTAGAGGTCAGCAGAACCAGGTTGTGGTCAGATCTTCCGAGAGGTGGGAGGGCTGTGGGACTGTATGCATCCTTAGTATTTGCATACAACAGATCCAGTGTGTTACAGTCTCTGGTGTGGCAGTCAACATACTGGTGAAATGTTGGAAGGGTTTTATCCAGTGAGACGTCTTTAAAATCCCCAGTGATGACAATAACTGCATTAGGATGCAGCGTCTGTATCTGGGCAACAGCGGAGTGGATGACGTCACAGGCCAGCGCCGCATCAGCTGAAGGAGGAACGTACACACCGATCATGATGGCAGACGTGAATTCCCGGGGCAAATAATAAGGCCTCATCCCCACAGTCAACAATTCAATGTCCGGGGTACAAAGATATTTCTTCACGTGAACATGCCCGGGATTACACCACCTCTCACTCACGTACAGTGCAATCCCTCCTCCTCTTTTCTTTCCGCTGCTTGTCACGTTCCTGTCCGCCCGAACAGTGCTGAAGCCGGGAATCGCCACGCTGTGGTCCGGGATGTGTGAGTGAAGCCATGTCTCCGTGAAACGCAACACACTGCACTCACGATATTCCCTCTGAGCCTTTATCAGCGCGGCGAGCTCGTCTTTTATCCCAGAGACCTCACGTTTCCCATGACGATCGCCGGTACAGCCGGTCTGTGTCTCCTCCTCTTCATATTGCTACATATTGGAGCAGCCTGATAATAAGGAGTTGCAGTAGTCCAGCCTAGAAGTAACAAATGCATGGACTAGTTTTTCTGCATCTTTCTGAGACACAGTGGCCCTCATTTATCAAACGAACATACGGCAGAAAAACGTGCTTACGACCATTTCCTGGCAAACGTCAGCATTTATCAATTTGGACGTGAGCGTGAGCTACGATCAAATCTCACGTCTGGTCTGAGATCGTGTACACAAATTTGAGCCTGTGTATTTGTGGTGCAGCACAGCAAAATCTGTCTGAAAATAATGAATAAACCTCAGCTGTCATTAAGCATAAGCAGTCACATATTAAGAACAGATCAAAACGGATTCTTAAAACGAATTTTAAAAAAAATCAAAATTGTGGTTGGAGCAATTGATTGTACTCATGTGCATCTGAAGGCACCATCCATGAATGATTACGCATTCATCAATCGCAAAAACTACCACTAGATAAATGTACAGGTGATTTGTGATGGCAAGCTGTCGCTTTTAAACGTGGTGGCCAGGTGGGGACACACGATTCTTTTATATTTCAAAGCAGCTCGGCAGTTTTTCATTGAATGAATGAATGAATGTGTCGGCGCGTGGCTGCAGCAAGACGCACTGCAGAGCCAAACTCATCTCCTCGGTTAGTGGTTACGCTAGATAAATGCATTAAATCAAACAAGGTATCAGATGATTAACATCTTGGTATGGTTCTAGGTGACAAAGGTATTCTCTTACGGAATACCTAATAACCCCGACGGGAAACCCCGCTACAGAGCAAGAGCGCCGGTGTTGTGCCGTATTCAGCACCCCTACCTTGAAATGCACCCCCTTGCATTATAGGTGATATTCTGGATCAGAAGGCTGTTGTTTCCACCTAAAGGAGTAGTTTATATACAGCTAACCCACAACGGTCAGAACATTGGTTACTTACAGTCTTTAAACTATTTTAAAGAGTTTAAAATCACAAACTTGGATAATAGCGAACACAAAACAACACCTTTTTGTATGTTCTGTGGAAATATGCTGCAGCCATAATTACAAAATGAATGAAATGGATCTTTTGAGCAAGTTGAATGTATTTGACTCAGCGTTTCCAAAATATAATCCCAGCTTTTCTTGCAATTCATATGTTCAAAGGTGTGTGCTTTTAATTTGGTTACACCTGTCCAACAGTGCGCACAGGCGCACTCGGGTCACAGTGGAGCGCTGCTTCGGTTTGACCGCCTCCGTTATTCTTTTCCATACAGCGTTTTTATGGGCCCCTTTTATTCCACACTTAAGACTGACTAAAAGCACATCTTTATTTTGCTCCATCTCGGATGTCAGGATGCCGATCTGTGTGTCAGAAAAGTTTATTTTCTAACCTGCGTTCCTTCTCTCCGTGTTTGACCTCAGTGGGCGAGGCCTCCGAACCAGGAATATTTAGGGAAATGATTTAATAAGGAACAGGTTTAGTCAACAATTACACAGGCCAACAAAAAGGCTGACAGTCAAACAGACAGAGTCATGCAATACTATTCAGCTGAGTACAAGGTTGGTTTCAGAGTCTTCAACTTCTTGAAGTTTAGCAGGCCTTTTAATACACAGCTTCCATGTGCTCTAGACGTGGAATGACGCACAGGCACTGTTCAGTTGTTTGCGCAGGAACTTTGTTCTAGGCTGTCTGAGCCCCTGTGAAACTTAGCTAGTCCATTTGGGTTTTTTCAGTTCAATTGAGGCAAACACATTTAAAGAGCAAAGGAGAGTAATGATTCAGCAAAACAAGTTTGGAACAACAGGTTCACAATAACAAGAAAGCAAGGCTTATGAATATTGCAAATTTCTATCACAGAAAACCTCTAGGTAAGATTGCCACATGCCTGGAGATGAGAAGTGCTAGTTTGCAGTGCACACAGTCAACGGAGGACTTAAAGTTAGAAGAGCTGAGGAAACTGGAAATCATCATTCAAACTATTCTGACCTACAACAAAGAATTTCCCTTTGACGTGCAGCTGAAGAGGAGAACCTGGAACTGGAGGAGGATGCAGGAGTAGGTGCTTACACTAAAGATTGAAAAATTGGGTTGAAGGATGCAGGGCAGTGCATCAATCCATACATGACTATTTGTGTTAGAGATTTGAACGGTGTAGATGTGAACCCAGTGCAGGACACCCCTGTGGCCTCCACAAAGGAAGACACCTACATTCACTTCCAACACAGTCTCACTCCCAACGCGTCAAAAACTGACGATTGGTCAGGGGCCTTTGGCGTTAGTTACGGACTAAAAAGGTCTCCTTAAACGTACAAACCCGTCGCAGAGGGCTTTCAACTCATTCCAATGTAAGCCCGTCCGCGGCGATATTTGAAGCATAGGGCTTTCCTTAAACGTCCATATTTGAAGTTTTGGGCTCTCCTTAAACGTTTATATTTGAAGCTCAGGGAAGTCCTATAATGAGTTGAAAGCCCCCTGCGTCGGGTTTGAACGTAGGCAGGACGTATGCCTCTTTTCGCATGTGTCCATGGTGCATTGTGGGTCTATTTGATTACATCTTTTTTCATCGCTTGACACACGGACTATTAAAGGTAAGTAGCTAGTAATAAATAGTGCTAAAAACGATTTGAGAACGATCAAATGTGTAAATCATTGCATTCTATGTCCTTTCGCCGTCTATTAATGTAATAGAAACTAGATTATTATTGGCTGTATAATGTTTTAAGAGCTCAGTTAACATTCATTTAACTAGGCAATAAAGCTAGTCAGCTAGTGCGGACAACCGCTAACGTAATATTTAACTTTGATGATGCTTTGTATAAATATCCGTTTTCACAATAGCTAATATTAAATATTGAAAGAGATCGCTCATCGTTATTGTTTTAGGTGTTTAACGCTATATGCGTTTACACGCTCCCAATTAGTCTTACGTTATATGAAATGGTAAGCTAAAATGTTATGTATTTTAGATTTAATCTTTTCTCTTAATCAGGCTGTCTAGTTGAGATTAAAATATATTTTTAGACACCCTAGATTACGTAAAGACACGTACAGGTGCAAAGCCAGGAATACATAAGACACGGTAGAGGACAGACAAAACAGGTGTACCGTCAAATATGTGACCCATTTACTATGTTTGTGACTATTTGTGCATGTTTTAAGGAAGAATGCATTTGTTAATATACCACCTAACATATTTTGTTTTCAATAGACCTTTTCAACGGAATTCCATTGCTAGGCAACAGCCTTGTTCCTTGTTTACTTCCTGTCAGCTGGTGTCATTCACATACACTGCAAGAAATAAACTAGGACTGTTTTGGAATGTTTAAGTTTACATCTTTGAAAAGGTCTATAGGTATTTCTTAATTCATAACAAGCATTTATTGTTACCTTCTAGAGCCCTCAAGAAACTATCACATGTACAGTTTTTATAAATTGACTTGGGAAACAAAACTAATTTGGGGACACAGGTCCTGAGTAGTATTATGCTGTAGCAGTTTTCTTTGAAGGCCAACATGTAAGAGCACTGTATTTATTGTGTTAATTTATTATTCACTGGTAACACAGCATGCAGTGTTCTCATTTCTTATTTCTGTTTCTGTCTCCAGATGCCTACTCAAAAACAATGCATCACATGCAAGGAAACGATTGGTGTGGCCAGCAAGATGTGTAAGCAGTGCGGGGCCAAGCAGCCTTACAAAAAAAAATTAGAAAATCAAAAGAAGAAATTTGGCCATGATTGGAAACACACAAAAAAAAACTGCAGCATCAACAAAATGTATGACTTTCAGACAGTTGTCATAAATAATAAGTAATTAATTGCTGATCTTTACATTTGCATTGCTATATTTCTCTTACATTATTTGCTTTTGCAGCAATTTAACACTGGGAGTGGTACACTGGGAGTGGTACAGTAAATCAAGAATTCAGGATTGTCTTGCACAATAAAACAAAGATGGTTTTATTGTGCAAGACAATCCTGAATTCTTGATTTACTGTACCACTCCCAATTGTCTTGTCTTGTTGTCTTGTTTTCACTCTACCTAAGGGCGCACTCACACTGTCCTTCCGCACCGGGCCAAAACTGTTTTTTCGGCTAAAGCCTAGTGCGTTTGACCAGTGTGAGTACACCCGCTGCGGGTATAACTGCGGCCAGTGGGCCGTCCACAGCCCGTCTGAGAGAGGTGGGCTTTTGTAGAGGCCGTTTGCACATGTACGAGCCAAGCACGATGCCTATGGCGGTTCTGACGTCATTTATGTGCGCCTGTTCGGACATAGTAAATAGAAGGACGGACCATGCGCGGACATTTAACAACAACAACAATGGTGGCAAAAGGTTTACGGTGGTGTGATGCGGAGGTGGAGTGTTTACTGCAGATTTGGTCGATGAAAATATTCAAAAACAGTCTGACAAGACGCACAAAAACTCCGAGGTCTATGGAAAGATTTGTAAACAAAGAGACGCATGACGATGACGTCAATCAATGCATGTGACATGTGAAGAATTTGCGCGAGGCCCAGGCAGTGTGAGTACAAACGGGCATAGGGCGCGGGGGGAGAGGGAGGGGGGACAAGTACCCTAAAGCCCGAGGCGCGGTGCGGAAGGACAGTGTGAGTGCGCCCTAAGTCACTGGTGAACAGGGTTATGTACTACTAGATCAGAGCCTGCTGTTATTGCGTATATATAAACACATTGCTATATATCAATTTTGGATAAAATATCCTGAAAATGAACATTTACATTCGGGATTAGAATTCGGAAGTTGTTCCTTAACGCATATCTGAAGGTATTTGATATCTTATAGTGTGGTTTTGACCTGCTCTTTATGAAAAGTGTCCTGAGACTACTTCTGTTATGATTAGATACCATGAATAGTTGGATAGTTTGTAGCGTTAGCTGTGTTTTTAGATATTGAAGCATGTGATGCTTCCCTTGTCTCACACTGAATTGGAATAGCTGTGTTTGTTACCAAGGTTTTTTGTTTTTTACATTGCTACTAAAACAGTTTATAGTGACCACACTCTGAGTCTCAATGTATAGCTTATATGCATAGGTATCAAAGCATAAAATATATTTTTTTATGTATTATGACCTTCCATTTATGTATCCAATTTTCTGTCTTGTGATTTTTTGCCAGTTTTGTTTCAGCTCCACAATCGACATCCCATCCTCCTTGCCAGCAGAACTCCAGATGGGTTTACAGCCGAGTGTGTCTGTCCATGGGAAATGGACACTGAAGATGCCAGGAATGCCCTTATTACAATTAAGAGGATTTATGAAAGTCTTCTTAGCGGTAATGTACACAGTGCATGCTATATTTTCAAGACTCCTTTGAAATACTGCCTTTGCAACATATTTCTGCATATAGCAAAGCAAAGTCTTTTTTTCTTTGTTAACATGTGAACAACATGGCTTAGGATGAAAATGCAGACCTGGTTACCCATCAGTCTTTAACTGTGTCCTTCCACAATTTGATGCGGAATAATGAATCTTGATTGATTCCATAGTGGTGGACATGTTATTGTACAGCAAACTGTTTTGTGCTCTAATCAAGTGTCACACACTTATTGTTCCTTATATCTTTCTTTCTTTTTTAAGGACCGTGCCGAGGTGTTGGTGCAGTGGCTGCCTTGCTCTGGATGGTGTGTATGTTCTTAAGTTTATTTTACTGTAGATGAGGAAAATCCACTAATAAAAATAGTAAAATATCTTCAACTTTAACTGCAATTTAATAAGGGACAGCAAAGTCTGAGGGTCAAGCAAGTCACATAGCAGTCAAATGTTTTGGGCAGTATTGTGCATTGGACTTGAAATAAATTCACAGTATATAACATAATCAAGAAACCCCCTGTGCAATATCACTATAATGTGAAATGATTCAAAATTGTATCACCTTATAAAAGTGAACGCCACAATTTTCTCAGTTTTGGACTGGTGTCTAATGCAATCTAAGAAAAAAACATTCCTCATAAAACGGCACAAAACTGCAAGATTTAACTTGGCCAAAAACATGAAGAAAAAAAGATTCATACTGGCAATACATTCTTTAGTCAAATTAAACCTAAATTTACAATTTTTTTCCCCCCATACAAATTTCCCATTTACACAGACGTGGACTCTGTGTTGTTGCGTCTCTGTGACTAGCTCCAATGCCAGCTCAGAGGTGTAACAGTATCAATGTTGCGTACGCACAAAAACGTGGCGTACGCCATTTTCCACGCCAACGTTCGGATGTATCAAAAGTGAAATGACCGTGGAAATGTGCGGTGCGCCACGCAAACTTCATGGCTGGCGTACGCACGTTTCTACAGCTATTGTTTCGTTGGCGACACTTAGAGGTGATGCTGGGAAACTGTTAGTTATGTGAAAACAATTCATCCTCAGTGTAATGTGCGCATCAGCGACACATTAATGGACAATTAACACACACGTGTTTGCAATCGTAAGGATATAAAATAAGGAGAAGGATATAAAAGCATGCGCAATTTAATAAAAAATGGAATTAACAATGGCAGCCTTGGCCTTGTTAGAAGACATCGCAAATGGTTATGTCAGCCGTGAGAGGGTGTTTAGAGAGCGGGAAGATCTGTTTGCAAATGACGACAACTGGCTCATGAGTCGTTTCGGGTTGCCGAGGCCAGTGTTACTGGAGCTGTGCGCGGAGCCGCGGCCAGACTTAGAACGACACACGCCCAGGAGCCAGGGGTTGTCCATTCCCACACAGGTGCTGACCACTCTGGGATTTCTGGCAACGCATGACTCGTTCAATCTAAACAATAGCATGGTAGGTAACAGGTTGGAGGCTGGCACGGTGCGCGATGGGTGGCTTCTCGGTGAGTAAATCATTTATCCGTTTAATGCGCCCCGAATTTAAACCAGCACAATGCCCGTTTGGACACGCGCATTCAAATATGTGTATTTGTTTTTTTCCCTGGTGAAAAAAGAATGTCTCCTTGTGTTCATTATTCGTCTCAATAAACGCGTGCGTAAAGTTGGAACCTCTGCAGTCATTAATATAAGTGGGATCAGTCTTGTCAATCCTTGTAATGCAGTTATTTTGTCCTGTTTGTTTTCCCGCGAACAGTAGTGTGATTTATATATATATATATATATAGTTACCCCCTGAGAACGTGGCTGTTGACCCCTCTCACTAACCCCGGCACCGACCAAGAGGGGAGATACAACGACCGCCTTTCCCGAACTCGGGCAGTGGTGGAGAGGGCAATTGGCCTATTGAAGGGGCGCTGGCGCTGTCTAGACAGGTCGGGCGGGGTGCTGCTGTACACACCTGAGAAGGTGTGCCGCATCGTGCTGGCCTATGGTGTCCTGCACAACTTGGCACACCGCCATGGCATACCACTGCCAGAGCACCCCCCCCCCCCCCCCCACACCGGAGGAACCGGATGCCGGACCCGTCAACCTCGACCCACCCCGCAAAGCGATACGGGCCCGTCAGCGTCTGATTTCAATGATGTAAAGAGGCAAGGACACGATTTACTTAGTACGTGCATTTATTGCATGATAAATATCTCCCAGTGCATTGACAATTTGATCTAGAAGATCACTGACGCCACGGATGGCTCTCAATATTTCCTCCTGTGATTCCAGCACAGCTTGTGAAAGGACACGGCCAGTCGGGCGGACGTCAGCTGGCGTGGAGTCGCCGGGGCGCGAGGTGCTGGAGGTGCCGGTGGAGACGCCAGGGCGCACGGTGCAGAGGGAGGAGCCCTCTCCTGTCTCATCGTCTATTGAGAAATAATAATTTAAAAAAATGAAGTAATTAAACATGAGTCAATGTGTTTATATCCTGGCAACTTAACGCACGAGCATGTGTAATGTGAGCAGCCTAGTATAATGACATTTCTGAGTTTAACACATTTACCTTGAGGATGATCTGTGTCGCCTTCATGGCCCCCCACAACTCCGCTTAGAGCTGTTCCCTCCACAATAGCCGCCACTCTCTGGTCAAAGGGGGTCAGTTCCTCCCCTCCTGTCACCCCGCCCGTTGCGGTGATACTTTGGCGGTGGGCCGAAATCCTCCGCTTCACGTCGGACCATTTTTTTAGTTATTTCAGTGGTTGTGCGCTGCTCCGACCCAACAGCGTTCACTGCCTCACACACACACTCCCCAGAAATGTCTTTTTCTTTGTGTTTATCCCTGTAAAGAGGCTACCAAATAAAACCGCTCTTCGGTCTCCACTTCATTTAATAAAATTTCGAGCTTAGACTCGTTGAAGTTGCGCTTCTTACCTTTACTCATCGTTTAAATCTGATAGTGCAGAGAGGGAATCCCCGGTGCAGGCCCTATTTACATTGATTTGCATATTTAAATGGGGGCGTGGACAGGGAGGAGTTTAGCACTTCTGCATGTGCGCTCAATTCCACGTTGATTGGGATGTACAAAGGAAAAGTGCTTGGATCCATGCGTACGCACACATTGATACATCTGAATTTTTTTGTGCTTACGCCAGTTTCTGGATTCTAGCGTACGCCATGTTTTAGTAAGAAAGCCAAGCAATTCTTAGTACATGAGGCCCCAGGTCTTTTTTGACATTATAGTACAGTATGTAAATGTTGAGAGCAAATTACTGTATGGCATATTACAGTATATACTGTACCACAGTATATACTGTAAGTAAATATATGTTTCAGTACATCCCTGTGCCAATGTACTGTAGTATTGTAATGGAGGGTTAGTCTAACTGTCTGTAGGCCTAGTATTCCATGTATATTTTTTGTAACTGCATGTTCTCTTTTTGTAGAATTGAAAGACTGCCACATAAGGGTGTGAGGACAGGTATGTTCTCCCCACACCAAGAGACCCTAATTGTTGATATGGTCCGTGAGGACAATGCCGAACTGTACACAAGTGGCAAATGCATACGGTTTCTGTTTGTTTTGAACAAATAATATGTGTACTGTAAATGCAAAAGATCCTTGTTTTTTGTACTAAAGTTGTGTAAAGTGCTAAATGCAAGTTTTTTTGTTTTGCAACATGCATTCAGCTTCATGTCCTGAGCATTGTGTTTTCTATTTTTCTATGTAGTGTTTAGTGGCTGCTCAGTAGTGTTTTTAATTTTGATTGACTTGGGGCACGATTTGACAACAAAGCTGTTTTGAGGTGAAAGTTTGGTTTTGCAAGAAGAGTCTGAGGTTTTGTGAATGTAGCTTGAAAATTGGGGTTTGTGTTCACAGTTTAGAGAAAAGGAGAGAAGCTTTCAAGAAATGTGTCTTAGCAATGGAGAAAAACTGTAATATGTTGCTGAGGATATTTGATCTACATCATTAAATAAAGCACTGTGTGTGTGTGTGTGTGTGTGTGTGTGTATGTGTGTGTGTGTGTGTGTGTGTGTGTGTGTGTGTGTGTGTGTGTGTGTGTGAGTGAGTGAGTGAGTGAGTAGGTGAGTGAGTGAGTGAGTGTTAGAATAATTGTACATAAAGTAATCCCATATTTACTCCAATTATCTTTACATTTAAACTAACATTACTTGGTGTGTGTGTATAGCCAATTCGTGCTGAGTGGATGCAGGTCAAGGAAATCAGATAAGCGTGACTGTTGAGGAGTCACCAAAAGGGGGGGGGTCTGTGAAAACACAGACCCTGCTCAACTGATTAATGACAAGACATGTTTTAAGGCTTCTTTAGAGTTGTAAAGTCATAAAGACAATGAATTGTCTATATGTCTTGAGTTGCAGCTATGTGACCCTCACCTTAAGAATGGTAATTCATTGTAAACATTGTAACCACCAAAAGCCAATAAAATCATGGGTCCGGCAGAGATTACCTCAGAGCGGTAGGAGACTGTAGCTGAACACATCTCTGTCCGTTCTCCTTGCAAGTAAAATAACTCTTGTCTTTCTCTCTTTTGTTAAGTTTTGGGTGTTTTAGGTTGCTTAAACCTGACATTTATTTGGTCCTTCGAGCCGGATACCAACACGCCTGAAGGATTCCAGCGGGTGTGGGGGACTCCAGGAAAGACCGTGGCCACGGCAGACTCCATAGAGTGAGTCTTTTAAGATCCTTTTCCAGGACTGGAAATCAGCTCACCCGCTGGGATCCGACGGCTGACGGTAATCCGTGAAGGGGAAAGACAACAGTGGTGCCACAGTGGTGAGTGAATTTTCACTTAAAAAGCTGACGAATGACTGAGGATCATTGCGTGTATAAAGCCCTGACAATTCTAGACACTATCAGGTAAAAGCGATCACTTAAATCCCGTAGAGGCAACGGAGGTCCGCAAAAAAATAAATAAAACAAAAAATAAAAATAAAAAATGATAATAAATGAAAATTAAAAACTCCGTGTAAAGGACGGCGGGGTCCTGTGACGCTAAACCCACTGGGAGACAGAGACCCGAAAGCTCTGTGTAAAAGGACAAGTGGGGTCCGGACGTCTTAAAAGTTCAGAAGAAAAAAACGGTAAAATTGTGTGAATGTGAGTGTAATTGGAGATCAAAATACCACTAGGTATTTTACCTCATGCAAAACAGTAGGAATACAAGTAGCGAGCCTATTGTGGATGCAAAGGCAAGAATTCTCCACTCGAAAGAGTTGAAGTGAGAGTTACCACAAAAGGTAGTTTAATCGCTACCCTACTGACTAAAACCAGATTTTAGAACACCCTATGTGTTAATAGGACTGGACCAAAATCTCAAAAATGGAAAAAGGGGGAAGCAAAATCGAACTAAAAGATGAACTGTTAATTAAAGATTGGAATGTCATAGAAAAAACAGGATCCTGATAAAATTAAATAAATAAATGGATAAAACAGTAAAAATTTGAAGGCCGGCCGAACACACAAAAAATAACTGCACTACAAGATGCAATTAAAAAAAAAACAAAGACCAAAAAGAATCCCATAAAGATGAAACAAGAAGGGTATGAGGATACGGACAGGAAGAAAGGAGAGACATAGGGATGAGGAAAGTGAAGAAAAAGGAGCTGCTGCAAAGCCAATGGTTGCTGCAGGGCCAAAGGTCGTAGTGCAGGGATATGTCAGGACAGGACAGGAAGAGGAGATTTACTACCTAGAAGGTAGGGGTAGAGGAGGTTTCAGAGAGAGCGAAAAAGACAGGGACACAGGGGAAGTGCTGTTAAATGATCAGGACCTGCTCTATATGCATAGTATAAAACCAGAGGTCATTTTGTATGTGAACGGTAAACCTTTTACCTTTTTATGTGACATAGGTGCCTGCAGGACTACCTGCAGATAACTAATAGATAAATAAATAGATGAATAGATAGATAAATAAATAGATAGATAGATAACTTTATTTATCCCAGAGGGGAAATAAGGTCATTGTAGCAGCGGTACAAAACAATCAGAAGTAACATAAATAAAAAAATTAATAATAAAGAATGAATAAAATACAATATAAAATACAAAATATAAACTATAATAAGAGTACTGTATCGCAGATACATACTATATTACAATATACTATGTGGTTACCAGGGTTTAAAACAAATCAAACAAGTGTCACTGTGAGATCTGCCAGTGAGAAGCTGACTCAGGTGCCAGAGACAGAACCCATGTGGATAAGAGACCCAGATCCATCTGGACTGTCTTGTCAGCTGTCCATCTTAATGTTTCCAGAATGTCCAGTCAACCTTTTGGGCAGAGACGCTTGTTGTTGTTAGGACTAGCACGTATACCTACACCTGGACCAGATAGAGAATACGAAGCTAAACTAGGGAAAAACACTCCTGCTAAAATCACTGTAACTTATTTGTATGGAGATTCAGAAAGTACAGCAGTCTGGTGAAAATTCCAACCTGTATCGGATGTGGACCCCACCTCACATCTCCCTATATGAAATAAAAAATCAACAATGGAAAGATTTGGGTAAAATAGTGCAAATGGGGGAGAGTGCAACAGACTGGATTGCCACATCAGTGAACACGTGGTATAGCTCAAATACAGGTCTGACCAGAAAAGCATTGTTTTGGACAGTACCAGTACAGGGAGGTACTCATCTGGACCAAACAGCTCAGTGAAACATTATGTTAGTGGAAAATGAGGAAGAACTGCTAAAAAAGTGTTCCAGATAAATTATGGTCTAAAGGACCAACTGATGTGGGACAAGTAAAAGGAGCATTATCAGCGCAAATAAGACCTAAAACTGAGTACAGACCATGTGTGAGACAATATCCATTAAAACAGGATGCACAAGAGGGAATAAAACCTGTAATTGAGGATTTAATTGCTGCAGGAGTAATAATTATATGCGAAGACTCCCCCTGCAACACTCCTATTTTTCCAGCGCATGGTGCAAGATTTACAAGCAGTAAATAATGCTGTAATTCAAAGAGCTCCGTGTGTTCCTGACCCTCATACGCTGCTAAATACTTTAAGACCAGATGCAAAAGTGTTCACTGTAGTAGATATCAGTAAAATATTATTTTTGGTGCCAGTAAAAAAAATAAAATAAAAAAAAAAGGTCAATTCTGGTTCACCTTCACCTTTGGGGGGAAAAGATACACATATACCAGACCTTCCCAAGACTGAGGGTCCAACTATTTACTGTCAAGTGATGAGTGCAAGTATGGCTAAATTCCAACCTCCAGGGGGAAGCCAAGTGCTCCTGTATGTAAATGATATTTTACAAGCCTCCCCTGATATGGAGACTCCTAAAATATTTAGCTGAAGAAGGTCACAAAGCAAGTAAAGAACAAGCTGCAGATGTGAAAAGAACAGATAAAATACTTGGGACACAATCTTAGTGCAGGAGGACGAACAATAGTGGAAGACAGGAGAAACTGCAATCCTCCAAGCTCCCAAACTAGTGACTGAAAAAATAGATGATGTCATTTTTAGGATTGACAAATTATTGTAGAACTTGGGTGCCTAACTATGCAGAAATAAAAGCACCCTTGAGTAAATAAATGTATGAAGAAGATCTAAAAATGACATCCCCATTATGCTGGAATGCAGAGGCTGAAGAAGCATTCTGTAAAATAAAACAAGTTTTGGTATCTAGCACAGCACTAGCATTACCAGATTATGGGAAACCCTTTGTTCAAATGGTAGATTGCAAAGGATATTTTGTGACCTCTGTATTAGCTCAACAACATGGAGACAAATCACCGGCTAGACATCTGTCTTGCATGTCTACTTTGCTGTCACAACCCCATCTGACCATTGAAAGATGTACAACTCTGAATCCTGCTATGTTGTTACCCCTCCTAGAGGATTGTGTACAACATGATTGCCAGGAACTAGCAAAACAGACAGCTTAAAGCAGAGCCGATCTGAGAGACCAACCATTACAAAAAGGAGAAGTGATATTTGTAGATGGTTCTTCTAAAAAGAATGAACTACGTAAAACCCTGACAGGAGATGCAGTTGTAACACACACGACGGTGCTAAAAGCAGAACAACTGCCATCATATTATTCAGCACAGGCTGCTGAATAAATAGCCCTAATTGAAGCATGTAAATTAATGAAAAACAAAGAAGTAACTATCTATACTGATAGTCAATATACATATGCTACAGTTCATACTTTTGCACAATATTGGAAGAACAGAGGCATGAAAACAGGGAAACTAGTAACACATGTTGAACTTTTAACAAATCTATTGAAAGCGGTGCAACTTCCAAAAGCATTAGCAATATGTAAATGTGCAGCACATACGTCTGGCACAGATAGTGTTTCCCTAGGAAATGCATTTGCAGACGAAACAGCACAAGCTGCAGCAACAGGTGACACAACTGTGTTGACAGTGCAATAATGCACAACTCTAGATCAAACTACTTTAAAATAAATGTGAGAACAAAGTCCACAAACTAAAAGAGAAGTTTGGATAAAAAAAAATGGAGCAAAATTACAAGGCAACATATATATGACTAGAATACAAACCTATCCTACCAAGAAACTTGTATAAATGGCCGGCAATATTGAGCCATGGGTTAACACATGTCTCAACAGGAGGGATGGTAGGGCAGATACACCAATATTATACTACCTATGGATTTAACTCTTATTCAAAAAATTTTTTTCTGTAGAGCATGTCTGACGTGTGCCAGGCACAATCCACAAGGTAATCTAAGACCGCGTAAAGGAAGGTTTCCTACACCTAAATATCCGTTCCAAATAATCCACATGGATTTTATAGAATTAAACCAAAGTGAAGGAAAAAGTGGGAAAAAGTAGTCCATTCATAATAGATGCATTTTCTAAATGGATTGAACTTTTTCCAACTAAACATCCAGATGCTTTGACAGTGGCAAAGGCACTCTGTAAAGACATCATTTCCAGGTACGGGATACGTGAGAAAATCTATAGTGATAACGGAACTCATTTTGTAAACCAGATAGTAAAGAAGATTGTGATAATGTGCCATATTGATCTGAAGAATGATTGTGCTTACCAACCACAAAGTGCTGGCCTAGTAGAAAGAATTAACTGAACGATTAAAATAGTTTAAGAAGTGCATTGAAGAAACAGGAAGACCGTGGACACAATGTTTAGATTTAGTGAAATTATACATAAACATTACCTGTACTTCTGGATTGACACCTTATGAAACGTTGTTTGGAAGACCATATAGACTACCCCAATTTAAATATTAATGGGAAATGGATGATGAGGTTAAATTAGCTGATTAGATGAGGTCCATGTTGGAAAAACAAAAACAGAAACAAACTAATGAAAAACCTTTCTGTCCCCCAGCAGGAACTCCACCTGGTGGAACTGGGAGACTGGGTGTTAATAAGAATCGTAAAAAGAAACATTGGTATTTATTCACCTAAGTGTGAAGGGTCTGTCACGTATTGCTGACAAACCCCACAGCAGTAAAAATAGCAGAATGATTAACGTGGATCCATTTAACACACTGCAAAAGGATCATTTTGGTTAAAGACTCCGTTAGGGGAGTGAGCAAAATCTGATAATAGGGTTGATTCAGACGTACAGAGGCTGGATAGACCTGAAAGTCAGTGAAGCGTTTATAAGACACCAAACCAAGTAGAGGAGATTTAGCCAAAATGATCCAAAGATGGTTAGGAGATGCCATTTATTGCTGAGTGACATCTCTCTGTTTAATAATAATGATCCTTTGTTCCTAATAAGTCTATGCATGTATAAATGTAGTGAACAAGGAGTTCTTGCATTTGGAGAACCTACAGTAGCGTATACTCCAGATGAATGGTTTCAGGCGGCAACAGGGGTATCTGGACATAATACCAATTGGTTATTAATGGTTGAACAAGCTGCTAACATGTCTAAACAGAATTGTGTAGCATGTATGAGTCCTAGACCCCTCTTACAAATAATCCCACCTATAATTCCCCAAATATGTGTAGCTGACATAATGAATAACACAAATCCTAGGGAAAATTGTAGATACTGGGATTCAATTTTCCCGATCACTGCGATCGACCTTAAGAAAGTAATGTTTTCTAAAAAAGTAGCACCATGCAACTTTACATGTATAAACATGACAGAAGGAGAAAAACGACTAGGCAATCTCTCAAAAGAATGGTGTCAAGTAATTGTGCCCATAGATGGACAATATAAATCTGTGTCACAGAGCGACATCTGCTGGTGCAGTGGTGACGAGAGATTGTTTGATAAATTACCGAAAGATATGACGGGATACTGTGCTCTCATAACATTGCTCTTGCCAATATCTATTCATCCTATGTCTGCTGCAGATTTAGCAGCTACTCGATCCAACGAAATGCCTGAACAGTGTGAAAAGATCTGCAAAATGATAGATGTAAGAGATCCAACATACATTGATGATATAGGTGTTCCACGAGGGGTGCAAGAGGAATATAAAGAAGCCGATCAGATATCTAATGGTTTTGAATCTATTTTTTGCTTGTGTTGTACAGTTAACAAGAACGTTGACAGAATCAATTACATCCACTACAATGTGCAAAAGCTAGGTAATTGGAGACAAAGTGGGTTCGAAGCAGTTCATGATCAATTAGCTGCAACTTCCCTCATGGCATTCCAAAACAGAAGAGCCCTGGACATGCTATTGGCCGAGAAAGGAGGGGTATGTGCAATGTTCGGTGAACAGTGCTGCATTTAAATCCCCAACAACACTGCTGCTGATGGCAGCCTCACCAAGGCCGTAGCAGGGCTCCGTACTCTCAACAGTAAGATGAAGGAGCATTCTGGAGTCTGTACCACTATGTGGGACTCCTGGATAGATGCTTTTGGGAAGTATAGAACTTTGGTGTCCTCTATCCTAGTCTCAATAGCAGTTTTTGCTGCAATTTTAACCTTGTGTGGATGTGGTTGTGTTTCCTGTATGTGTGCTTTGCTTAACCGTCTCATTACTACAGCTATTTCGTCCATGAAGAACAAAATGGAGCAGCTGTATCCTTTGCTTGACAGCGATCCCCGAAGTGATGATGAAAGCAAAGATGACGACAACCAGGAAACTCCTTTTGATTTGACGAAGCTGTGTCCTGATCCAACTGACTATGACTCTGACATGTATTAAGAAACTTCTGAGTGTAAATGTATTTGTGCTCATGAAAATGATCTTACAGCTGAAAATCAAACACGTGGCTGACTGAAAGTGATGTGAGAATTTGAGCAAATATGTGATAAACAGGAGGGAAATGTTAGAATAATTGTACATAAAGTAATCCCATATTTACTCCAATTATCTTTACATTTAAACTAACATTACTTGGTGTGTGTGTATAGCCAATTCGTGCTGAGTGGATGCAGGTCAAGGAAATCAGATAAGCGTGACTGTTGAGGAGTCACCAAAAAGGGGGGGGGGGGGGGTCTGTGAAAACACAGACCCTGCTCAACTGATTAATGACAAGACATGTTTTAAGGCTTCTTTAGAGTTGTAAAGTCATAAAGACAATGAATTGTCCATATGTCTTGAGTTGCAGCTATGTGACCCTCACCTTAAGAATGGTAATTCATTGTAAACATTGTAACCACCAAAAGCCAATAAAATCATGGGTCCGGCAGAGATTACCTCAGAGCGGTAGGAGACTGTAGCTGAACACATCTCTGTCCGTTCTCCTTGCAAGTAAAATAACTCTTGTCTTTCTCTCTTTTGTTAAGTTTTGGGTGTTTTAGGTTGCTTAAACCTGACAGTGAGTGAGTGAGTGAGTGAGTGAGTGAGTGAGTGAGTGAGTGAGTGAGTGTGTGTGTGTGTGTGTGTGTGTGTGTGTGTGTGTGTGTGTGTGCGCGCGCACGCGCGTGGCATTTGTGCGTCATACATAAAACATCATCCTTAATGCTTGCATTGGCTAATAATAACATGTACACAGTGAATATTGTGATATATGAAGGTGACTCATGTCAGTCAACAAAGAAACAAACAAACAAACAAACAAACTTTTATGTGTAGAGCCTTCAAAGTGCTGTCTGGATGTAGGGTTTGGATGACCTGAGTCCATGACATGAAAAAATAAAAAATTAGCTGTAGAGCTAAACCAAATACATCATTGGAAAGGTCTCGACCTGGGGAGTAACAATATGTTAGTATTAATATTCTACATGGCTCCTGTTTATAATAATAATTAATAATAATGAACTTTGAACCTTGACATCAGGGCCTGTTTGAGGGCTTATAATTCTGCAATAAAAAGAAATACAGAAATGGGACCAACTGTTATAGAGAGCTCTTGACCCCAGCTATAACATGAGTACAATCAACAATTTTGGGTTTCGTCAATTATGGGTCAAATTAATTTTCACCTATGAAATAATTTGATTTTAAAAATCTGATTACATCAATGTGTTAACTATGCCCTTAAACTCCAATGAGCCGTGCAATAACGCTAAGTACTACTATCTGCCATAGTTGTAGTTTTCTGTAGTTCTTCCGGTTTGTAAATAAATGGGTTCACAAAAAAAAATAATATATATATATATATTACATATATCATATATCTAGAACAGCTGGATTAGTATTTAGATTACATAAAGATGATCTATGTCAACAAAAAGTAAAGATGTATTCTTGAAATAGGTATGCAGTTTTCTGGTTTGCAAAAAGGGTAGTAAATAATGTGCCGTATACTTTAAATATTGAATATAGCCTAACTCCTGATTTCTCTTCATATATATGGTCTTTATGTTAAGAAACAGTCCAGATGCTAGGTGTTTGAACAATATTTATTAGTTTTAAGTAAATTAGGCTTTGCATGCAGCGGACTGGCTCCGTCTCTATAGCCACATCCGGCTTCCGCAGCGTGCGTGGCAACCACCATAGCAACAATAGAAAACGATGCATCTGTGCATTCCAACTATTTGTTCGCTTTGTAATAACTCATAAATAATATATCATAAACATTCACTAGACAAAGCTGTAGATTAGACATTTATTTGTGAGGCTTAATTCTTCATGTCTACGTTGTTATTACATACAAAATACAATATTTTTAAAGATTATCTCCAGACATGTTAGATGTATGAAAATACCTCGTTTGTAATAACAGTAATATTTGAATGAGCCACCGGTATACTGGATGAACCGGAACACCATGGCACAACATTTTGTGACACGAATAATGTTACATTTCAAAACGCTATGTTTTTATATTCTATGTACTCACATTAGAATATGCCACTCTCATGCAAAATAAAACACATCCCACTGTGATATACTGTAAAACTTAAAGAATCTTTAAAATATTTAAACAAATAATTGGTCACACTGTCCAGCACTAGGCACTACATAAATGCAGCCATTTACTGAACTTCCACAAGTAACAAGTACAGCACTCTGCCCGAAACTGAGCACAACTTTCGTCACCTGTTATGTTAACTTTATACAACAGTTAGTTTCCAGCTTACACAAAGTATCAAGCTATTGCACAGACAAATGGTTATGTGTTGCTTAGCCACAGTCCAGTTCCAGTCTGGTGCTTTGTAGAAAGGATGTATAAAAGCAATATCACACGAGAGGGAGTGATGTTGTGCTGAACATCATCACAGCTGTGAATATGTAAAAGGCACACGGCCTGCAGCCTTATGTCCACAACTGAATCCCAGCCTCAAAGGCTTTACATTTCTTCCTCTGAAATATCTGGAGTGCTGTTGTCCTCCTGGTCACTGTCCTCTTAAACGTCCTCATTGTCTTCCTCCAACATGAAAAAGGAGGGTTCAGTGTCAAAATGGGTGTAAGTGCTGGTGACTGCGCTCAGTTTCTGCTGCAGAATGTGCAGCTTGTGCTTTATACAGGCCCCTGCTCACCAGAGGACAACCCACTGTGAAGCAGGTGAGGGTCTGGCCTGAGGGATCTGTGTCAGCACTACAGGACTGTTTTGAGTGCACAGACTGGGACATCTTTAAGACAGCTGCAACTGTAGACAACACCATCGATGTGGAGGAGTATGCTGAATCTGTGTCGGCTTACATCCAGAAATGCATGGAGGATGTCTCTGCCACTAAGTCTGTCACCACACGGGCTAATCAGAAACCCTGGATGACCAATGAGGTACGTGCTAAGCTGAGGGCACGGAATGTAGCGTTCAAGTCCGGGGACGGTGAGGCGCTCAGATCAGCCAGAGCCAACCTGAACCGTGCCATCAGAATAGCTAAACGTGCCTATGGTCAGAGAATCCAGGGATTCTTCCACGACCCGACAAACACCAGGCGCATGTGGAAAGGCATCCAGACCATTACCGACTACAAAGCTGCTCCTCTACCCTGCGACGACAACACAGACTTCCTCAACGAGCTCAACTTCTACTTTGGTCGGTTTGAAGCTCGTAACCACACTCCTGCGAGGAAATCCCCACCTCACCCCGATGAACAGGCACTCAGACTTGAGACAGCTGAGGTCCGGAGGACACTGAGTAGAGTCAACGCGCGGAAGGCAGCGGGCCCTGATAACATACCGGGTCGGGTGTTCAAAGACTGTGCTGACCAGCTGGCTCACGTCCTTACGGATCTATTCAACACCTCGCTGTCACTTGCTGTCGTCCCTTCCTGTTTTAAGACTGCCACCATCATACCTGTGCCCAAAAAACCCACAATCTCATCCCTCAATGATTACCGCCCTGTTGCACTGACTCCAATCATGATGAAGTGCTTCGAGAGGCTGGTGAAGGACCACATCATCTCCAAACTCCCCTCCTCTTTTGACCCGCTCCAGTTTGCTTACCGCTCCAATCGCTCCACAGAGGACGCCATCTCCTCTACACTCCACCTGAGCCTGGATCATCTGGAGAGGAATAACACCCACGTGCGTATGCTGTTTCTGGACTTCAGCTCAGCATTTAACACGATCATCCCCCAGCATCTGGTGAGCAAACTGGCCCCCCTTGGACTCAACACCCCCCTTTGCAACTGGCTGCTAGATTTCCTCACAGACAGGCCCCAGTCTGTGCGGGTCGGCAGAAACACCTCCAGCATCATCTCCCTCAGCACAGGCTCCCCCCAGGGCTGTGTCCTGAGCCCACTGCTCTTCACCCTGATGACCCATGACTGCCGTGCCAGGTTCAGCACAAACCACATCATTAAGTATGCGGACGACACGACAGTGGTGGGCCTCATCAGGGACAACGACGAACTGGCCTACAGAGAGGAGGTGAAACATCTGGTGGACTGGTGTGACATGAACAATTTGATCCTGAATGTCAACAAAACAAAAGAGATCGTCGTTGACTTCAGGAAAAAACAGCCCAGTCACACCCCCCTCCTCATCAATAACGCCGCAGTGGAGCGGGTCAGTAGCACCAGATTCCTGGGGGTGCAGATTACCGACACTTTGACCTGGTCCCTTCACACCTCTGCTCTCGTGAAGAGAGCACAGCAGCGTCTGCACTTTCTGCGTCGGATGAGAAGAGCATTCCTTCCCCCTCCCATTCTCACCACCTTCTACAAAGGGACAATAGAGAGCATTTTAACTAGCTGCATCTCTCTCTGGTCTGGGGCCTGCAACGCCTCAGACTGGAAATGTGTAGATAGAGTGGTGAGAACAGCGGAGGGTATCATCTGTACAGCTCTTCCTGCCATCCAGGAGACTGCACGCAGACGCTGCCTGACCAGGGCAGAGTCCATCATCGAGGACCCCTCTCACCCCCATCATGTTCTGTTCTCCCTGCTGCCCTCTGGTAAGAGGTTCAGCAGCTTCAAGAGCAGAACCTCCAGACTCCACAACAGCTTCATCCCCCACGCAATAAGGCTTTTAAACTCCAAATAACCCCCCCCCCCCCCTCACACACACACTCACTTGTCACTTTACTGGACACTGCGTCACTTTACTGGACACTATGCACTACCTCATTCCATTCTGTTACTCTCTGTTTATATTCACCGTTCACTGTTTATTTATTATTTATACTTAATATTCTGCTGCTAATACTCACTCAAACAGCTGTCAACTTAGATGTTATATTATATTTTATTTTATTTTATATTTTATTTGTTGTAGATATGTATATATCTTGCCTCCTTTTATATTTTATATTTACCTTTTATATTGTATATTTTTTGGTGGTTTCTGGAGCCTTGCAACGGAATTTCGTTTGTATACATGAAAATGTGTGTGAATGACAATAAAGTTTGTCTAAGTCTAAGTCTCTAAGTCTTGTGCAGCAGACAACAGAGCAGCCCCCTGTATCCCTCTTCTCTCAGCTCTCTGGGAGGTGCTAAAATAAAATTTAAAAATAATAATAATAATAATAATTAGATAGAAAATAAGGCAACTCTTTATGAACATTAAAATGCAGATTGTCTGCCCAGCTCTGAGACTGTACTACTACATACCATACTATGTTTCGTGATATTCTCTTGAGTGTGACGAAGGAAGCTGTATACTTTGTCCAAGGCCTTTCTCAGGTACTGGCAATGCTGGGTCATCTCCTTCACAATTATAACTTTTTCCTCTTCCATAGGCCTGACCAGCATAACCTGGTCAAAAAGTCGCCTCTTCAGGCGAAGACTCACCACTGTTTTGGAAAAGAGAACAGATGGGACAAAAGTAAAACACTTAAGCCCCTTTCAAATATACACTGCAAACATAAAATGATCTAGACAATCAGTATGTGAAAACACAAATATTTGATCCAGTCAGACTGGACATCAAGTGGAATTTACCTGGCCAGCTCCCAAGTACTACTACTATGAGCTACATGTCTCTTTTGAAAAACAGAAACAAGCAAAATTGACCATAAAAAAATAGTACTGTAAAACATATAGCGAAATGTATGGCAAGACTACCAAATCTATACACCCGTGACCATAACACATACCAGTGGCTGCCCACTGCTGGACGTCACACACCCATTCCTCCGTGTCCTCCAGAGAGATGTTGAGCTCCTGCTTGAGACTCTCAAGATTAGCTCCTTCGATTTCTGCTCTCTGTTTAGTCCATTTAGAATGTTTAAAAAAACAAACAAACATAGATAAGTCATGGTGTGATCCGTAAAAAGGTATGTTAACATAGGGCATTAGAGATAAGAGAATAAAGATGTTTTCACATTTGAACCCAGAATAATGTCAGAGAATCAGGTCCGGAGATAGTCCCGAGTTTCTCTTTCACACATGCAGCACACACTTAGATGTGTTCACACTTAGTGTAACTACTTAGTTTGGTTTAGGCAAGGGGAGCGTGCAGCTGTATTCACACATGTGCACACTCTGGAATTACCCAGTCTTTGCACTATTAAGCTGGGAGGGTAAACTCCATTTGATGCCCGATCCGACTGAATCCGATATTTGTGTACACACACAGCTGTACCAGGAAATGTTCAGATAGTTTCAGGTTTGCAGTGCATGTGTGACAGGGGCTTAAGATGTAGGACAACTATCTATTGGAATTTAATACACCAAAAGTATTTCATAGTATCAGACAAAATATGTTATTTTAAAAAAAAGGGGACAATATCAGTGAGTGTATCTCTAATCATGATTGAAAAACCTAAATGACAACATGCAAAACATTCAAGCACAAATTTATGAGGATATTCTTAAAAGTATGTCCTCAAAAGAGACTATGTGCCTCATGAAACAATTATTTCCTTGTTATAACATAGGCTATTTTATGGTGAAAGAATGCAATACGTATATAAGAATGCTAATTGGATAGAAAGGACATTGAGTTGTTTGCTGCAGTCATTTGATGTCAAAAACACTTAATGGTGATTTTTGTGAGTTGTCATGATGAAAACACACGCCAGTGGGGCCGTCAAGTGTGCCACAGCTAGTTGGGAGGATGTTCTTCAGAGCGGGAAGGTGTGAGGAGAAGGGACTGTTAAAACTCAGTAGCAGTGAGTCAGTGGACCATAAGCCCATTGTTCTGCTCATTTTTTGTAGCCAATGCAGCACAAAAACACAGCGATCCAGCAAGCCAGCAGCCAACCAGCATATGGCTCTGCCATGCCTCCACACCACACCAGTCACAGGACATGAGCTGAACAAAGTTGTCACTCCTTTAACCTGTGATGCCAGTATTCAAGCCCACAGAAAGTAACCATGAAATGACAAATGTTAACTTGCAGTAGAGACTTCTTACTTTGAAAAATCTTTTTGCCAGGGTCTTGTGCAGACTCTCTGTCTTCCTGTTGTATCCACACACACAAAACCCCCCAGAAAATATCAAAATTCAGAAAAATTTTGCAATCTGGTACCGTGTCAAGCCTACCCTTTTCTGACTACACACCAACCAGCATCAGCTGTTTTACATTGCTGACAGCAATGTGAAGTTACAGTCTCTGCGCCCAATTTCGAATTCAAGAGCTCTGGCATTGCAGCTCTGAATTCTTTTTCAGACATTAACTGTTTTCTTGTCCATGCTGATATTGTGGGTGTCTCCTCCACTTAGTCTCTGAAGATGTTGATCTAAAATAATAAAAACACAAAAATTGATGTAAAGGACAGTGTATTTAAAGACAGAAAAGTAATTTCCAAAATGGCTTTGTTACTGCATGTGCATAAAAAATCACAGCCACTACTTTAGTCAGTTGCCTAAATTTCACATTTTTAAATGGAAACATAAAGGTCGTCTTTAAGCTATTTAAGCTATCAGATGTCAATATGCGTACCAAGACTTAGGACATCTTGAGGAATGTCATCTGTCAGCAACTCCTCCACTTCTGGGGGCTTCCTAGCGCCACAAGGTTTAACTATAAACACAAAACAAAATGTAGAAAACATTACTGCTGACCAACTTGTGATTAACAGTATAACTGTATTATATTTTACTGACCAGATCGATTCTTCCTAAAGTTTTGAGCTATAATGTTCCCATTCTTGTCCCTCTTCCTAAAGGCAACTCTGGAAACTTTAGTCCCTTTCTGTTTTCTTTTCGGAGGCTAAAAGTAAAAAGAATAAGGTGATACATTTGCCTATACTCAGGCACACACATCCTTTTCAGTTATGTGTAGAAGTGTACATTTCAGTGATTGATAAGTCAATAAATGGCCCAGATGCCATTTTAGATGAGAGAGAGAGAGAAAAAGAGAGAGAGAGAGAGAGAGAGAGAGAGAGAGAGAGAAGAAACTAACAACCAGAAAAACAAACAAAGGCTACAGTCAAAGTAAAGACAAAGACAAAGAGACAAAATGACAAAGCAAAAGCTCAGAAAATTAAATTAGTGTAACAGGGAGAAGGATAAAGAAAATGGCTCTTAAAAGAACCGTTGGATTTGTGATATATGAAGAGAGTTTTTTTGATGTACAAAGACCTGGAAAATAAAAAAAAATGAAGCAGGATTAGTTGCACTTCCATAAATGTTACTTATTGCCACTAAAAATAAAAATTTAGCAAAATGTAGAGTAAATTATCAAAAGAATAAAAAGAGAAATGAAACGTGTGCCTACAAAAGTTATGAGTACACTAACACTAATTAAAACTATCAGGGCTCTGTATTTGAGAAATTATTAAGTATCAAAATGCGCTCTCTAAGTTCTTACAGTGCATTTTCACCTGTTTATTACTAAAATAAATAGTTAACAGATGTCCTAATACTGACGGAAATACACAAAATCACATAAGGGAGCATTTTTTTGTCAAGATAGCATAAATAAAAAACGTGTTAGCATGTGCGCTAACCTTAGTGCCTTATTGATAGTTAACATACGACCTCCGTGGCATTCCCAACTGAGTTGTAACTTAAACGTCAAACTGAACTAACTTAGTCACACATGATTTGCAGACAATCACCGTGATAGCTCACGCACAAAACACAACATAACCACATAAATTGAGTACACAAACGTGACGGACTTACCAATGCTACGACGTTCAGTGAAACGTGAATGCCACGCCTCCTTCTGGCGCATCACATTTTGATTGGTGCCAAATAGGGATGTCCGATAATATCGGCCCACCGATATTATCGGCCGATATTGAGTTAAAAATGTAATATCGGGAATTATCGGTAGCAGGTTTTTTACAACCGATGTTAGTTCTGTGGGCTTCAGCATTTCCGAGTGTACCTGAATGCAACACGGGCCGTTTACAGGCGCGTGCTTGATGACGTATAACAACAACAACACGCTAGACTCGTAGGTTGCTAACCGTGGCTAACAAGCTTCAGCTCTCCCGGTGCATGAGATGTCCGTGGTTTGGAAGTATTTCCAAGTGTCACCTCCTAACAGTATATGTGCGCTTTGCAATGACTGCAAGGCGTTAGTTATGAGAGGAGGAAACAAGGCGTCTTCCTTTAATACATCACATTTGATCACTCACCTCAAGAAGAATCATGCGGAGTTATTCGCTACATCTGTGCAGCAAAGTGATGAACAGAAGCAACAGCCGACACCGAGAAAAAAACCTTTTTCTATCGTTCAAGATGCCGGATTCACCAAACGTGTGGAGTTCCTCGAGCCCCGTTATCTCGTGCCCAGGCGCAAGTATTTCTCAGACCAGTGCTGACCCGAATTGCACAGCATTGTTTACAGTCACGTTGAGAAGCTAATTTCTGGTGCTGTATCCGTTAGATCCAATACAGGTTAGCATGTTGAGCTTAAATGCTAATTTATTGATTGTATTATTTGCCAAGTTACGGCTCGGTCGTTACTCAGTCTGGAAAAAGAAAACTAAGTTTGATTACTACTCTGGACTGAAGCTATGCATCTTCCTTGTTGTGATGTTGTCTGTAATTTTGTTTGAGGCAAAATATCTCTCTAAAAACACAAACAAATAAATGAATGTCACTTTTTTCAATAACTTATTTCCAAAGACTGTGTTTACATTTGAAAAGCCATGTTGCATTTATGTATGCATCCAGTGGGGCATCACAATAAAATTAGGCATAATGTGTTAATTCCATAATAGGTGATATGTGATGAATTTTGGTGTAAAACGACAGAAGGCTGTGAGCAGAACCTATTGAAGAATCTGTTCAGCTCGTTTGCCCTCTCCAGGCTGCCTGATGACTGTCTGCCACTCATCTTACACCCAGTGATCTGCTTCATACCAGTCCACACATATCTCACATTGTTCTGCTGGAGTTTGGCCTCCAGCTTCCTCCTGTAGGCGTCTTTACAGGTCCTCAGCATATCCCTGACTTCATGCTGCACTCTCCTCAGTTCTTCCCTGTCTCCAGACCTGAACGCCCTCTTCTTCTTGTTAAGAAGGGCTTTCAGGTCATTGGTGATCCACAGCTCTTTATAAGAGAAGCAGCTCACAGTCCGGGTTGGCATGGTGGTGCATTCACTGAACCTGATGTATTCCGTGATGCAGTCTGTCATGCTGTCCAGATCCTCTCCATGTGGCTCAACAAGTGCATCCCAGTCTGTCGACTCAAAGCAGTCCTGCAGTGCGTCAGCGGCCTCCTGAGTCCACCTCCTCACGCTCCTAGTGTGGACAGGCTGCCGCTGAACAAGGGGAATATACTTAGGGGTCAGCAGAACCAGGTTGTGGTCAGATCTTCCGAGAGGGGGAGGGCTGTGGGACTGTATGCATCCTTAGCATTTGCATACAACAGATCCAGTGTGTTACAGTCTCTGGTGGGGCAGTCAACATACTGGTGAAATTTTGGGAGGATTTTATCCAGTGAGACCTGATTAAAATCCCGAGTGATGACAACAAATGCGTTAGGATGCAACGTCTGTATCTGGGCAACAGCGGAGTGGATGACGTCACAGACCAGCGCTGCATCAGTTGAAGGAGGCACGTACACACCGATAATGATGGCAGACGTGAATTCCCGGGGCAAATAATAAGGCCTCATCCCCACAGTCAACAGTTCAATTTCCGGGGTACAGAGACGTTTCTTCATGTGAACGTGTCCGGGATTTGTAGGAATTTTACACACAATACGTTAGTCAAATCAGAAGGACCTCACAGAGTATATATTGCGTAATTCAAATTCTACAGGAGGCTTTCTGGAGTCAGCAGAGTCGTTGGTAGTTTAGTGCGCCAGCAGGCATTTATTAGCAGGAGAACAACGGAATGATACAGACGTCTGGAGAAATGTTCTAGTCTCTATCTAGAGTAACTGTGAACACACAGTACCAGTCAAGAAGTTCCGATATCTATTCTAGAAACTCCAGCATTTATGCTTGTTACAAAGGCGTGGTTATGTGTCTGCTTGTGCGTGCATATGTTTATTTCAGAAGTAGGAGTCCTCCAGCCTCCATCTTCCTCCCTGCGCGTAGGAGTAGCCTCTGTATAGCAGGAGTCTTCTTCTTTATCTGTGAAGAAAGCACAACACGTACAGCAATTTCCCTAATCTCAACTAACTTTGCCAGGTGCATATTTGCAACATGGCTAGTTCATTGTCTTTGTGACCTTGACTGACTGCCAAGAGTTTGTGTGCTTTTGGAGAAAGCAGAAAAGTTTGAGCTTGGACTTATAATCACTATCACACTTTTAAATGATCATACCTAATAATCACACTTATCACATTCTTATTAATCATTACTAGTACACACGCTAACATATGATTATTAATTCTTCAATTCCCCCTGTTGATCACTCACCAGAGTGAACATTCCTCCGAGACCACAAAATCCTTGATGTCTAAAGGGATGCCACGGACCTGGCCTGCCAAGTTCCATAACTCTAACAATTATCAAACCATGTACATATGAGATAAATTACCACTAAAATAATAAATATTACAATAAACACACTAAGTGTCCACACACACACTGTTTATTTTTCTGCTCCTTTTTTTACCCTATTTATCAACTCTATATACTGTGGTGTATGTGGGTCAATCATAGATTATATGTATTTACAGAAGTCCCTTAACCCTGTTCGGTTAGATCTGTTCTGACTTGGTCTAGGGACCTTTTTGGCTCCTCTCCCTGTCTACACCTTGGAAGGTGAATCCACTTGTCACTTCCCTGTATTTTTACTACTGTGGAGGTTCTCTCCACCACCTTATGGGGTCCTGTCTTCACATACACCCAAGGTTTACCTTACAGGGTCAATGGGGCCAGTACTGGTCCTGACCCCCCTTGGTTTCCTGCCAATGTTTTTACCCAGCCTTGGAGTTGAGTCACGTAGGACCGTGCCAGTCCTGGTGTGGCCCCTGGCTGCAGCGGTTCCTGTTGTATTGGTCCAGGGATGGTCCGACCTGTAAATAACTCATAAGGGGTAAATTTCTTTTCTCTGTTCACACTAGCCCTCTTAGAGTATAATGCCATAGGCAAACAGTCTAATCATGATAAACCTATAGTTGCCATCATTTTAGCTATTTTCTCTTTCCTCATTTCCTCCTCATGCTTAATAGGCAGACCTGAAGCTGTCACAAAACCTGCTCTCTCTCACTCTTTCAACTGACAATGCAATGCTGCACTGGCATATGTAGACTCTGCATATGCCCGCCATCAGACTGTACAACGCTGCACAGCACCACTGAGCGACGCTCAGGGAATAAACTCACACTACTCAAAGTGACCTATCACTGAAATGCAACTTTATCTCTCTTGCACATTAAAATCCACATAGCACATTGTAATATAGTGTTTATCTGCGATACTGTACTTTTATTTTATTTTATTGTTGTTCATATTTTGTATTTTATATTTTATCTTATTTTTAGTACTGATTGCTCTGTACCGCTGCTACGATGACCTAATTTCCCCTCGGGGGTAAATAAAGTTATCCATCTATCTATCTATCTATCTATCTATCTATCTATCTATCTATCTATCTATCTATCTATCTATCTATCTATCTATCTATCTATCTATCTAGCATATATGTTCACTCTCTTTCCCTCACCATGCTTACAAGCTGCTGTCACTGCCATCACTTCCGCTCGCTGAGCTGACGGTTTTTCTGTCACTTCTCCTGTACTTAGTGTCTCAAACTTTCCCTGATCTTTGATAACCACTGCCCATGCTGCGCTTAGTCCTCCATTATCTTTTCTGAAACAGCAGCCGTCTACATACAAGTGCATGTCTGGTCGGTCCTGTGATTTTGCATGCAAGTCGGGTCTCATTATAATGGCTTGCGTTGTCAGTGGAATGCAGTCATGTGGGTTTTCGTCATCTGGAACGGCTAAACAGCTCGCTGCATTAATTCCTTTGTGTGTGTACGTTATGTATTCATTTAAGCCGTCTTCTACTTTTCTCAGTCGAGACCCTAAAAACGGATGATGAGATTAATGCTATTACACTATTACCTTTTTCTTTAATTCTGATTGTGAGGTGATGTGATGAGTGATCTTGTACACCTGTCCTTCTTCAGAGTATGTGAGTATGCTGGGATTGTGGTTTGTTCCCAGTCCTGTAACTGAGAGGCGGTTTTTACCATGGGCCCTAAATCTTTAGCTTGACTTCCTGTACCACTCTGCCTGTTCTGCAGTGAGCAGGACTTTTGCTACTACTCCTTTCTTTGATACATATGTACTATGTACTAAGGTCACTTCTGTTTTTGCACTATTTGGTCTTACTTACTTATATTTATTCACTCCATATTATATTGTTACAAAACAAACAAAACAAGAACAACTGCACCATATCATGTGAATATGTATACATGTCTATTTCTATTTCTTCCCTTTTTAAAATTTAACTTTATTGCTTATTTTTGCTATTTTTAATCTTATTTTGTAATATTCTGTTGCTGTTGTGACAAAAGAATTTCCCCTTCTGCGGGACATTAAAGGTTTTCTGATTCTGATTCTGATATATATACAGTCCGAAGTCAGTGTCCAAGGGGAACCCTCTACTTCCCTAAATCTTTCCTCATACACTTCTTAAATTTGGGTGCGGTCATAGAGAAGAGTACAGTGGGGAACCGGTTCATATGGGTGCACTGAGTTGAATCCACGGTTTCCATTGTTGATACAGGTTCAAAACATTGGTAATTGGTGGGTCTGGGTCCTCTTTCAATTGAGCCCAGTAAACGTTGGCCGACTGTTGCTGCTGATCAGGTTCTTCCCCTAGGATCCATTGTCCATTGTTACATCTTGAAGTAATTGTCTCTGAACGGTCTATTTTTACCCCATTAGGGAAATGAACTTGTACCCCCTGTGGGCCACATAGGATAGATGCTTTTAATCTAACTAGGACATCTCTTCCTAGCAGTGAGATTGGGTATGCGGCGAATATACATAGCTTTGATGAAATTGATAACCAGCTATTTTAGTGGGGAGGGGTTCTGTGAAAGGGAGTGGCATTGGCTGTCCTCCAAATCCCACAAGGTCTATGGAATATTTGGAGAGCTGTTGACCGAACTGAGGTTGTATCAGGGTCGAATGTGTTGCTCCTGTATCGACTAAAAAGTTCACTTTTCGTTCGTTCACTTCTCCCCGTAGCAAGGGGGTCAGCCTCTCCCCTTGCCCTTGACCCTGGGCACCCCTGATATTGGTCTGGATACCAGGTGCCTTGGGGCGACTGGTTACCTGGGGCCAGTTGTGGTTGCGGTGGCACATGCTGTTGTTGCTGCTGTGGAGGTGGTCCCCCTCTTGGTGGCCCTCTCTGGTTTTGTGGACAGTCTCGTGCCCAATGTCCATGACCTCCACACACGAAACACCCATTGTCCCTAGCCCCCGGTGATCCGCCCCTGCCCCTTCCATAACCTCCTCGAGGATTAAAGCCTCGTCCTCTTCCTCCTCTATAATGTGATTGTGGTGGGACCCATGTTCCTGGCGGGTTCCATGGTCCCTGGGGAGGGGGTCCTGTATAAAATTGGCCTGCAACTGGGGCAACTGGAACTGGGGATTCCCATTGGTGCTGGCTTTACCTGTTGTTGGCTCATTTGTGCTTGTGTCTTTGCTTTAGCTGCTTGTTTGTGGTTGTGCCTTCCTCTCTGGCTTTTGCTAACTGTAATTTGGTCAGTTGTATTTTCAAATTCTCTATCTCTGTTTTGCTCGCAGCCTTTCTTTCATCTGCTCTACGCATGTGATGTTGAAGTGTCCTCATCCATATGTGTAATGGCTCTGTGTCTGCTCTGGGGTCATCCTCCATCTTTGCCTGCACTTCCTTATCTGTTCCTTTCATAACTGCAGCTTTAAACATTGATCCCTGCAGTGGATCTGACCCTGGGTTTGTTCCTGACCTTTCCTGCCAGTCTTTCCTGCATCTAAATCTAATTGGTCTGTTGTCCCTAATCCGTATTTCTGTCCAATTAATTCTTAGTTCTGTAGGAAATGCTGCTACATTTTTAACACTGTTTCAATTATCGCTCTTTACCACTTATTTAGTTTGTACTTATCTTATTTCATATGCAGCTAAACTGCACAGTGCGTATTGTTGTATATTGTATAAACCTACGTTTAACCACAATGTCTGTTGCACTCTGTCACATTTAGTTATTGTTTGATTTATTTGATGTTAGCTTTCTTTTGATTTGATTTATGTTTTTATGCTTATTGTCACTCTGATCCTTTCCCATCTTTGTGTTGAAACTGTTGCACAATAATTTACCTCGGGGTAAATAAAGCTTCTTGAATCTTGAATCTTAATCCTCTCACATCACCTATGGTGGGATACCGTGACTACTAAGGAGCTTTTCATAAAATCTAATATTTTAAAATTTACGGATATAGTCAAGCTAAAAATACTTGAAATCTTATTCAGAGCTGTAAAAAAAAGATCTTCCTACAGGTATTCAATCTTTATTTAATTTAGGAAACAATTGCTATAATTTAAGAAGACTGCTTCGATTTGAAACAAGAAAAGCAATTACTAACATTAGACAAAGATGCGTGTCCGTTATTGGTGTAAAAATGTGGACTGACCTTAATGATAAACTAATTACAACACGACCGATATTTAAAAAGACCTTGAAATTTGAAATAATTAATGCATACGTATAAATGTTATAATTGGAAAAGAGAAAAATAAAAAAAAAATTAAATAAAAGGAAATGTTATTCATTTCGATTATTGAATACATGGAAATGAGAAAAAAGTAAACCTTATTCAAGCAAATATGAATTTTGATTTAGCAGATTTAGATTTTTGCTTTGTGAGTATGTGTGTGTATGTTTATATGTGTAATATGTTTAAATGAATATAAAGTAAGTAAATGATTTCATTTATTTAGGTATAAGTAAATATACTTTTAATCAAATATATGTTTAATCATAAGTAAATATGTTGTGTTTAAACAGTCAGAACTGTGATGTTAGGGTGGGCTAATAAAAGCAAGTTGCTTCAGCCAAATCCAGCCAAAATGAAATTGTCAAAATATTATGTCACTTTATTTAACATCTGATGTATAACCAAAAATAAAATTCATTCATTCATGGTGAGCTCTGTGCCTACGGTTAGACCTGCTAATTTCTGTAACCATATTCCAGCTCCGTCACTAAGTGGTGGTAGTCATCTTCTAATTTTCGATTCTTTTCCACTAATTCTTGCATCTCTACTAATTCCTGCATGTATACTCCCTCATCCTCCTTTCTTCCTTCATGTCTCGTCCAGTCTTAGTTCCTGGTCCTCTGCTTCCGCATTCTGACCATAGTATCTCCTCTTCCTCCCCCTCTGAGCCAGAACTCATCATACTGATTTTTTAGATTTACGTGTTTGTTTTTAAATCCCTCTCTCTTTCTCCCTCTCTCTTACTTCTGTGTTTGTCGCTTTTCTAGCTTCTACAGTCATAGTCAGAGTGGTCTGAGTCAGTTAAGTCAGTCTCGGGTTTGGGTTTTCCTGCTTTGTGTCTGTGGATGTTAGTAGGTGTTTTTTCATTAAACGGCAGTTTTGTCCTTGTTGCTGCTCCCTCTATTTCTCCCTCTAACTTCTTCTCTCATTCTGTCTCTCCGAAAGCCCCTCCTTTCTGTTGTGCCCTCTCATGCACCCTCCTTTCCTCATATCGCGCTCCTCTCTGACGCTGTCTCTCCATCTCCTACTGTTTTTTCCTCCTCCCACTGTCTCTCCTCTTCTGTCTACCTCAGCTGCCAGTCCGGCCATATGCAAATCTGCTCTTCGCTCCTCTCTCTTCTCCTATTCCTTCTCCTCCTTCTTTCTCTTATGCCACAACCTACTCAGACCATTATTTCTGTTTCCCACTACTTCTTCACGTGCTCTGTCCTCCTCTAACTGAATTATCTTTACCATATTCTCTGGCTCGCTTCCATCCCAACCTTTACACATCTTTAAATATTCCTTCAAATCTGTCAATCTAGACTTATTTTTCCTTTTATCCTGACCGTGAGCAGGCCTTCCGGAAATGGCCTGTCCTACTACTCGCTGCCATTATTCATCCCAACCTAATCCTGGGCCTGTAAATTACCTTTAATATAGCACATCATATTCCCAAAATGTGTAGTTGCATTTTCATGAGAAATCTCTTAAAATTTGTTTATTTTTACCATTACTTCCTGTTTTTAGGCTTGTGCTTTTATTTTGATAGAGTGTAACTGGAAAAAAAGAGAAAAAAAAAGACAACTTTACAGGAAATTAAGTGTATTGCAAACGGGTCTATCAAAAGGAAAGGAAATGTTAACCGACAAGTTTGTTTAGCACCTGGCTGATACGGTCACAAGGTTTGTCATCATTTTGTTTTAATGTGGTGCTTAATGCGTCATCAAAACGGGATGTCCTTGTGTTGCTTTGCATCGTTTTATACAAGTCTATTTTAAGCTTTTAATTTAATCAGTAACACTGTTTTGGAGCAATTCAGAGCATCTGTCTTTCTGAAGGAGACAATTATTTCATTACACTGCTTGCTAGTATTTAATAAATACAGCATTATTTCTGTGTGCATTAACAATCTTTGGAAGTTAAAGCTGCAAACTGACAGTTATAATATCATTTTTTAAGTTAAATATGTTTGTTTATTGCACTCTATTCTGAGTTTGTAATTAAGATAAAATAGGTTAAAAGGGATACTTCATGATTGCAAATGACAATTCATTTTCTGTAAAAGGTTAAAAACACACTATTTTGATATTGTTGAACATGATATTACATAGATGGTATTATTTATTTATTTATTACATATTATTTTTGTTTTATTCCATAGCTTTTACGGTGTGTTCACGTTGTGTTCAGAGTCTTTAAGGTGTCAAAAGATTTAATGGAGCAACTGTATCATCTATTTTGCCCAAAAATAAACACTTGTGAACCATCAGTTTAAGAGTCCGACCATCAATCAGCCGGGGACGCTACAGGGCCTGCCATAGTTATTTCAGCTGCTAAAGTACTATTCACAGGTATTTATTTATTCTTTATTCACACACACTCGTTATCTGGTCAGTGGATCTAGTCCCCAGTGATCCTCCCCTCACTCAAGCTTCTACTCTACCGTGATAGAGCGGAGTGAGACGTATAAATCACCAGTTTTAATGACCAAAAGCCGAGTGTCACAGCCCCGTTATTTATGTACCCCCAGATAAGAGAAGACCAGTGGTGAGTTTAATCGTCAGGCTTTTCTGTGATGTCTGCAACAAGCTTCTACTGACAGTGTTTCACCATCAGCGGCTCCAGACAAGGTGTATCCACCATCACAGAAACCTACTCACACTTTTATCTGTTTGTGTTCACTATTATCCTCGAAACCCACACAACAATCCCACAAATAAACACAACTTTTAAGTATTTCTTATACTTTGGTTCCCAGAACCTTTAGGTCCCAGACCTACAATTTTCTTTGGTTCCCAGAACCTTTAGGTCCCAGACCTACGGTGGCTTTCTAGGCTCACCTAGGGGCTATCCCCCTGTGGCGCTTTTAGTCCTTAATGCCTAATGTATATTCAAGGGTCTCTACAGCCTCCGGCCTTTCTGCGTTCCCTGAACGTCTTACTGAGCACCGTTTATGCGCCTAGGACCTGTCGGGATTTATGATCCCAACACTCCTTTACCTTTTACTCTTATATCTCTTAAATCAGTTTACCAGGCCTTTTTTCAAATCGTCAGTCCACCGGCTAAATTTGGATCAAATTAACCTCTAGGAAACATACTGACTTTCTCCACCAATTTAGATTATAGGCCGATTCACAGTCTTTACTTCTTAAGAAGAATAGGTGACTGCTTACCTTTTTGAGTGGTGGGCGCCCTTTTGGAGAAGTTCAGTCGGCCCCAGGAGGTACCCAGTGACTCCGCTTGGTCACCGGTCCAACCTCTGCAGCTCCTGTTACCTGAGCCTCCTTGTTAGAATCACGTCCGGGGTCACCAAGTTTCTCTGTAGGAATTTTACACACAATACGTTAGTCAAATCAGAAGGACCTCACAGAGTATATATTGCGTAATTCAAATTCTACAGGAGGCTTTCTGGAGTCAGCAGAGTCGTTGGTAGTTTAGTGCGCCAGCGGGCATTTATTAGCAGGAGAACATCGGAATGATACAGACGTCTGGAGAAATGTTCTAGTCTCTATCTAGAGTAACTGTGAACACACAGTACCAGTGATCAGAGTCAAGAAGTTCCGATATCTATTCTAAAAACTCCAGCATTTATGCTTGTTACAAAGGCGTGGTTATGTGTCTGCTTGTGCGTGCATATGTTTATTTCAGAAGTAGCAGTCCTCCAGCCTCCATCTTCCTCCCTGCGCGTAGGAGTAGCCTCTGTATAGCAGGAGTCTTCTTCTTTATCTGTGAAGAAAGCACAACACGTACAGCAATTTCCCTAATCTCAACTAACTTTGCCAGGTGCATATTTGCAACATGGCTAGTTCATTGTCTTTGTGACCTTGACTGACTGCCAAGACACACTGCACTCACGATATTCCCTCTGAGCCTTTATCAGCGCGGCCAGCTCGTCAGTCTTGTTCCCCAGAGACCTCACGTTTCCCATGACGATCGCCTGTACAGCCGGTCTGTGTCTCCTCCTCTTCACCCAGCGCAATCAGCTGGTCACGTGTGTAAACAATGCGCTCAGTGATGCGCTCCTGACCCTGCGTTGCTAGGGTTAGCAAAACCATCACAAAAACAAAAACACGACAAAAAGTGCCGTGAAAGTTAAAAAAAAAAAAAGAAAGAAAGGTGTTCGTCCTCGCCCAGGAAATATTAATTACGGAGAAGAGTCGCCAAAAGTTGAGCAAAAACCAAAACACAAACACATCAAAAACTTAAAAAAAACTTAAAAACCCACGGGAGCTGCTGTTACAGGCTGCCACCTAGTGCGGCGCCATAGCAACATGAACAAATAACAAGCAAACGGCATTATGTTTTGATCCATCCTGCCGCAAAAAGTCCCGGAATTCTGTCCAGAATGGTTTCAGTGTACCACAAAGACTTTTTTGATGTTTAATTATTACCATTTAAATAGGTGAAATAAAAAAGCTAGATGGGCACACAGACAGACAGACTGACAGACAGACAGTCAGACAAAAGAGACAGATAGGGAAATAGACAGGCAGACAGACAGACAGAGACAGGGAGATAGACAGACAGAGAGAGACAGACAGAAAGGGAGATAGACAGGCAAACAGACTGACTGACGGACGGACAGTCAGAAAGACACACAGGTAGATAGACAGACAGACAGAGATACGGACAGACAAAAAAACAGACAGATAGACAAACACACAGACAGACAGACACACTGATAGATAGAAACACAGACCCCATCAGTGACTATACCATATTTGGCTTTTTTTTTAAGGGAGTGTCAGACCACAGTGAGATGTTGCAGTATGAATGGGATTTAAAAGGTAATTAATACCACTAATGTAGGAAATGTGAGGAATATTTTTAGAATTTAATTCAGTACAATTCAATAGATAATAGTAAATATGTACACAAAAGCAGTTGCGAGATGTGTTAAGATAAGTTTTATGAAAAAAGTTTAGCATTGTCAAAAATATGAAATTCTAAAAACAGTTATTTTTTTGAATTATAGTTATGCTCAAGATCAGCTGATATGTCTCAAGAGCTTTATATTTTAATATTTGAATGGTTTTGTGTTTATTTTTTAATTTTATGTAATTGATTTGGCAAAGGCAGATAGACCGACAGACAGGGAGATAGACAGACAGACAGGGAGATAGACAGGCAGACAGAGAGAGCAAGACAAATAGACACACTGACAGATAGAAACACGGACCCTATCAGTTAATATACCATATTTGGCTTTCATTTTGAAGGGATAGTCAGCATCAGTGAGATGTTGCCATAGTGATGGTCAGTGCTCTTTCAAGCATGGCGCAGACAGAGACTCATAGAGAGTGAACCTCTCAAAACTCAGTTTTCTAGGTCAAAGACCGTAACTCTGCGGAAAATGTGTGGAAATACTGTAATGCTGAAATGTTAAAGCCTAATGTTTGCAAAAATATAAAAAGTTGACTATTTGAAGAAAATATTTAAAAAGCTGAAAATGTAAAAAAGTATAAAAAGCTGAACATTTGAAAATAATTTAAAAAGCTGAATATGTGCAAAAATATGAAAAAGCAGAATATATGGTAAAGTATGAAAAAGCTGAATACTTGAAAAATGCTTAATATGTGGAATAATAGGAAATACCGGAATATTTCAAGAGAACATTAAAATAGCTGAATATATGCAAAAGTGGGAAAAGCTGAATCTTTGAAGGGAATGTTAAAAAAGCTGAATATATGCAAAAGTATGAAAAATTTGAATATTTTAAAATAATATTCCAAAAGCTGAATATGTGCAAAAATATGAAAAAGCAGAATATTTGAAGAGAGTATTAAAAAAGCTGAATATGTGCAAAAGTGTAAAAAATATGAATAATTGAAAAGAATATTAATAAACTCAATATGTACTAAAGAATGCAAAAGCTGAATAGTTGAAGAGAATGTTAAAAAATCTGAATATTTGAAGAGAATATTAAAAAAGCTGAATACTTAACGGTACCTCAGCAGTGCTCAGGAGGTGAACTGGCAGCTCTCCATTCTTGGTCCATACAGGGACTCGAACAGACTACCCTACGGTTCTTGGCAGAGTTTTGCGAAGACTGCTCTCATGCTGAAGTCACTGAAATGTCTATAATTGTTTTTCTGATTGTGTTTTCCACATTTTCTCTTTTGATTTGATTAGGGCACATACAAAATGTTAATGGGTGTGGATTTAATGTATTGGCTTCACATCACAAAATGTTACAGAAGTCTCAAATGCAAAAAATGTTCAATTTGCCCTACAGCTCAAAACTGTCAGTGATGTCACAACAAAACATAAGCCAACTGTTATAACAAAACTTTGGGGGGTAAATATAACTGAGAAACATTAATGTACTGCTATCAATCATGAGCAACAATTACGTTTGATTAGTCAGACTGTTTGTAAACGCTGCATATTGTAAAAACTCTGACTGACTGTATCCTGCTGCTGTTTCGTCTGAAAAAAACACACTCCTTACTGTTACCCCCAGGGGGAAACAACGCCACAAAAATTCCACTTTTGGCCAAAAAATATGACAGTTGTAGTGATAAGAACTACCATAGAGAATGAATGGGAAAAGATAAGAGAAATAAGCTCCACTATATCCGACACCCGCTAAAACACCCTTTAAATAATTACACAACCAAGATATTAATTTCCAAAATTATGTTAGTATTTTACTAAGGCTATATATATGTTTATTGGGTAGATGAGTTACTGTACAGCTGAGCATATTCAATTCAATTCAATTTTATTTATAGTGCCAAATCATAACAAAATTTATCTCAGGACACTTTACAGAGTAGGTATCGACCACACTCTATGACTTATTTATTATTTAAATAGACCCAACAATTCCCCAGTAGGTGGCAACGAAAACCTTCCCTATAACAGGCAGGAACGTCGGACAGACCCAGCTCTATGGAGGACGGACATCTGTCTGCATCGGTTGGGGAGGAAGAAAAGGAGAGAAAAAGAGACAAAAGACGGACAGATGGACAGAGAGCGACAAAGACAGACACAAAGACAGAGACAGTCACACTTCCACTAACTATAATAATATCTATGGTAATGCGAATATGACTCGTGGGAAATAACCAGGGTTTTCCTTCTTTCTTTGTAAGTGCCCTTTTTCAAGGTTCTGTCAGTATCCTCCTCTCTTCCTTTTGTGTGAGTTTGTCTCCCTCTGTCTGTGTTTCCCTGCATGTGTGCTTTCCTCTTGTTTCTGTCACCTAGGTAGGTGTTCCCCCAAGCTGCAGCATGTTACACTAATCACCTGGATACTACTTATACCCTGAGCTGACAGGCATGCAGCGCTGGACCGTTGTATTCCTTCATCGGTAAACTCCCCCCGGTTGGCATTCCTTTTCTCGTTGTGGTTATCACGCTCCCCGCCGCTAAGTATTTTCTAATCGTGTTTGTTTCTGTTTCTCCGTAGTTTCCCGTGTTCCTGTTTCCTCGTCCGTCTCCCTGATTCTCCGTCGTCTCCTCGTTCCTGTTTTTCCCTCGACCGTCTCGTCATTAGTATTGCCTGTTTTCCCCCTGTAGTGTTTTGAATTTTGTTTGTAATTGTAATTAAATATTTGTTTGTACTATTCCGTGTCCGTGTCTGCATTGGGTCCTCTCTTTTGTGTGTTATCCCTGTACCGTTCATGACACCCTTAGTCTATGATGTAAATCCTTGGTTTCTGTATGTTGATTAACACAACAGTCGATCTTCCACTAACAAGTAAAGACAGTGACAGTGAGGCTTTGTATTAAATATTTTATCGAAAAACAGATGAATTCTAAAACACACGTATAAAACAAATTAACAGCGTGATATATACAGTATAAATGCAGTGTATATTAATGCATCCATACACATAAACAATATTAGTGCTGAAAGAATTATCAGTCAAAGTCATATGCTTTGTTTATGTCATTGTAAACTGAATATCTTTAGTTTTTCGACCGTTGGTAAGACAAAACATGACACCTGAAGACAAAAACATGATTAACATTAAAGTAAAGAGCTTATTTACACGCTCAGGATCCTCAGGCCAGGTATTTGTGATTAATATAATCTAAACTATAGAGACGGATTGAAAGAAAAGTGTTGACTCAGAGATTAAATGATGATAATGACATTGATCTTTAAATAAAAAAACGGAAATTGAGTGATGGTGAATCGAGTTGAATGGAACCAACAATTAATTGGTTAGAAGTTGGTTTATTGGTAAATAAAACATTCGTACAGACTTAGACTTAGACTTCTCTTTATTAATCCTTTGGGATGACTCCCGCAAGGAAATTAAGATTCCAGCAGTTTACCAAAAGGGAGGTATAAAAAATACAGTATAAGATAACCAATAAACTCTAAGATAAATAAATACAGAAAGTATTAAAAAAAATAAACAGTAAGCAATAAACTCTTAGTCCAATATACAGTATGTGTATACAGGCCAAATAAGATTCACAGAAAGTCAAATCAGTTACGTTAAATGTAGAGGAAATGTATAAAATAAAATATGTATGACTGTATATGACAGAAATTACTGCACTTAAGTGGTGGATAAAGTTATTGCAAAAAAAAGAAAAAGATAAGTGTCAAGGTCTGTGAGAGTAGATTATTAATTGCACAGTGAGTGGCTCCCACTCCTTCCCTTCTGTCCTCTTTATTTCCTCCTCCCCCTGAGTGAGGAGGTGTAGAGTGTGATGGCCTGAGGGACAAAGGAGTTCTTGAGCCTGTTGGTCCTACACTTGGACAGGAGCAGCCTTCCACTGAACAGGCTCCTCTGGGTGCTGATGACGGTGTGCAGGGGGTGGCTGGCTTTTCCATAATGTTCAGCAGTTTGTCCAGTGTCCTCCTCTCTGCCACTGTCACCAGTGAGTCCAATTTAATGCTGACCACAGAGCCAGCCCACCTGAACAGTTAACTTCTTGGATATGCTGCATAGACCCAACAATTCCCCCGTAGAGTACTAGGCAACGAAAACCTTCCCTATAACAGGCAGGAACGTCTGACAGACCTAGCTCTGTGGAGGACGGCCATCTGTCTTGACCGGTTGGGGAGGAAGAAAGGGAGAGAGAAAGAAAGAAAAGACGGAGAGATGGACAGGGAGAGACAAGGACAGACACGAAGACAGAGAGACAGACTGTAATAATATCTATAGTAATGTGAATATGACTTATATCTTATGGCAGTTAATACAGCAGTAAAGTGGAAAAAAGCACAGCTAAGGTGATAGAATATGACAATGATAATAATTATGGTGGCAAATATGATCAATGATGAGTAGTGGCAATAGCAGCTACGATACTGCAAGACATACCACTGATGGAGACTAGTGATAGTATATATGACTAATAGTTATAACAGTAGCAGGAAGCGTCATGCAGGACCACGGCAGCAGGCACCACCACGATCAGCAGAGACCTGCGAGACGACAAAGCACAAAAACCCGCGGAAGAAGTTGAATTAGTAACATGCATTGATGAGACATGAATGATACAGAGAGAGAGGAGAGAAGCTCAGAGGATCAGGAAAAGTATTATCCCCGGGCTGACTATGGACTTTGGAGACTCTAGGAACGACAAGTAGCCCTGCATTCTCAGAGATCTAGTCAGGTAACACGGTACTATGAGCTCTTTAAGATACGACGGAGCCTGACCAATAAGAGCTTTGTAGGTAAGAAGAAGGATTTTAAATTCTATTCTAGATTTTACAGATAGCCAGTGCAAAGAAGCTAATACAGGAGAAGTTGTTTTAGTTAATACACGAGCTGCAGCATTTTGGACCAACTGGACACTCTTAATAGACTTATTGGAGCAGCCTGATAATAAGGAGTTGCAATAGTCCAGCCTAGAAGTAACAAATGCATGGACGAGTTCTTCTGCATCTTTCTGAGACACAATGTTCCTAATTTTCACAATATTATAAAGTTGAAAATATGATATGATCCTCATCCCAACTGTTTCACACTCGGCTGCGAACCGATCCAGTGAGTGCTGAAGGTCACTGACCGTCGATGCCATCAGGACCACATCATCTGCAAAAAAAAGAGACAAGATCCTCAGCCCACCAAACTGCAACCCCTCCTCACCACAACTACGCCTTGATATCCTGTCCATGAAAATCACAAACAGGATTGGTGACCGAAGCGCACCCCTGGCGGAGGCCAACCCCCCCCCCCGGGAACGAATCCGAGTTACTACAGAGAGGTCAGGTCTACAGAGATTGGATGGCCCACAGAAGTGACCCCATACTCCCGCAGCACCTCCCACAGTATCTCCCGGGGGACCCAGTCATCACTGTGGAGTTGTTTGACAACGTCAGCAACGTCCGCCAGAGATATTGACAATGATTTCACATCGGCCTCCAGCTCTGCCTCTACAAAAGAGGGGGTGTTAGTTGTGTGTACTTCATTTACAGAATTAATGATTTTACAATGTTACTGATCCTGCTGTGACATTATGTTCAACGCAACACAAACGTGTAGTCTAGAAGAACGCCCCACAAACATAGGAACAGTGGAGGACATGGAAGGGATCGTGATCTAAGATAAACCTTGTTCCAGACAGTCACGAGTCTCTGATTAGTTGGTGCTCTGCAGCGTGTCTACAATGTTTCAGCTCCCCTGTATCCTCTTACGATTTAGTACTAAAAACAAGCATCAAGTATGATACCGTCCAATACTTTTTAAAAGCAAAAAAGAGCAAGTCGAGCCGAACAATGCCGTGGAAAAAATTAGCAAACGTTGCGAGTAAGATTACAGGAATGTCTGTAGCGCTATCTGACATATTTGTGAATTTCGGTACACAACCACTGCGTACTTTATGAACCTAAAAATAAGTATCTACTACGGCAGGGCAATGATTTTAAATCCGATTTATTTGTTTGGATAATGTTAAAAAATGAAAATACATTTTTTCTTTAACTTGGGTAAAACAGTCGTCTACTGCTCTCTCTCGGCTCCCGTCCCCTCCATTTCATTCGCTCAAGACAGATGCCGTAGACATGTCTTCATGCAAAGAACTTTTAAGAAAAAAACGCTGAAAGACATTACACAAGGACCTCATGTATGATTTTATTTTTTCATGCAAATATTTATGGTTTTGCAAAATTGTTTTATTCAGGGATGTTAAACATTTTTTCCCTCCCTAGAGGCAGTGAGGCACTTTTTTATTTCCAAAAAGGGAAAGCTAATTTTGCACTTTATTTATTTCTCTTTGTTTATAAGAATAGAGCAACCCTTTATTTATTTATTTATATTTAACAAATGAAGTCTGGTGAAACTGTGAAAGTTGGCATTTCTCCGTTAATAGTTTCTTAAGAAAAAAAACTCTTCATGGCTTATTTGATGTATGTAAGTGCAGAAAAAGACCATGAGCTCACTTTGCGCAGGAATTGCACTTTAAAGCACATTTTTGACACTTCAACTGAGAAATGGATGTAAAATACGTTTTTCTTATTCAAAGTTCTAGTATTGTATTTTAATTTGCTCAGTAACGGAGACATAATAATCAGAATATCGATTTGATCAAAGCCATAAATCTGTTCCACAACACTACTGTGCTTTTGTTTTTCGCTGAATCAATGAAAGTTCAATAAAATGAATGATTATCGGCTGAGATCACCAACGTCCCATCCTTACTGTAAACAGCTTGGACGGTTCCCCGTTTCCCCCATCTGAGGTGTTGAATGGTTTTCTAGAAGCACCTTGGTGCTGCCCGAGAGTCCTTCTCAATAACTTCTCCAAACTCCTCCCACACCCGCTGCTTTGCCTCTGACACAGCAGAGGCTGCAGCCCTTCTAGCCCGTCGGTACCTTGCAACTGCATCCGAAGATCTGGGATAACATATCCCAGAAGGCCTCCTACTTTAGTCGGACAGCTTCTCTGACCTCAGGTGTAATGCGGTTCCTTGAAAGCCAATTAGATGCTCCGGTCTCTGTAGCAGGATGCGATGGTCAATAATGTTGAAGGCCGCACTAAGATCTAGTAAAACAAGTATAGAGACAAGTCCTTTGTTTAAAGCTATTAGAAGGTCGTTAGGAATTTTTTCCAGTGCTTTCTCAGTGCTATGACTCGCTCTAAATCCTGACTGGAAGTCCTCAAATAACTCATTATTTTGTAAAAAGTCACACAGCTGATTGGTGACTAATTTCTCTAATCTCGGATGTGGTTCACCTGCATTGATCTAGCCAATGCTTTCTTTTGCCTACCCCTACACCCTACGCACTATCCCAAGGCATCTTCAACCCACTGTTATAGACTGCCTTACATGACTGCCCCCTACCGGAGAACACAACTCTCATGCAGTATCTTGATGGCATACTTATTGCCTCTGAATCAGCCACAGATTGTCTGACAGCCACAGAGACTGTTCTGAGATGGTTAGCACAGCAAGGCTTTAAAGTGAGCCGGACTAAACTTCAAGTATGTAGGAGGCAGGTTTCATTCTTGGGAAGAACGCTTACTGGCCAGGGCTCTGGCTTATCACCTGCCCATAGATCCTCAATCTTACATCACTCCAAACCAGACAGTGAATGCATGCTATCATTTTTGGGGTAAACTGGACACAGTAGAAACTACATTCCTGGCTATTCTCTCCTTAAACTCCCGTTTAGGGCTCTGGTTAACAGCAAAGGGATGCGTAACTTGTCCGTCCGTTTGGATAGGACAGTTGCTGCAGAACAGGCGTTTATTGAGCTAAAGCGAGAATTTTCCTCAGCAGCTGATCTCGCCTCACCTGACTATTCGAAGCCTTTTCATCTGGATGTTTCTGAAACAGATGGCATGACAAATGGGGTTCTGTTTCAGAAAAAGGGGGATAGTAGGAGACAAGTACTATTATATCTAAGTGCTCCCCTAGACAACATGGAAAAACGACATCATGATTGCAACAGACATGCAGCAGGCGTGGCCAGACTGATTAAAAAAACAGCACACAAAATGATGGAACATCCACTCCACGTATTGACTAACCAATCGGGCAACTGTGGCTCAGTGTCAGAGTGGGTCGTCCTCCATTACAGAGATTGGCGGTTCAATCCCCACCTCCCCCATCCTTGGGGCAAGACACTGAACCCCGGATTGCTCCCCGTGCTGTGCATGGGTGTGTAAATGTGGTGTGAATGGTTACATTACATTAGGTGGTATGTAGATGTCCACTGCCATCAGTGTGAATGTCTGTGTGAATGGGTGAATGTGACAAACACTGTGAAAGCGCCTTGAGTAGTCAGAAGACTAGAAAGGCGCTATATAAGTACAAGTCCATTTACCAACCACAGTGTAGTAGCTTATGTGAACTCACAAACGTTCACCATGACGTCACTCAGACAAAGACGACTGAGCAAACAACTCGAGGCTCCTGACCTACTTTTCACACATGAAGGCATTAAAATAGCAACCACATGACTTCTGGAGAACCTCACCATTGTGAACACAAAGTAACACAAGAAGACAAAGTACGACCTGACCTTGAAGCTGAGCCACTGACAGACCCAGACTGGTCTTTATTTACTGATGAAAGCTTTTTCAGGCATGGCACCAAAGGTCTACAGTCAGGATATGCAGTGTTTAGGAAAGTGGAAGGAGAAGATTTTGGGGTGAAGAATCAGACAACGTGGTTGAAGAATCGTCCCCCCTAAAGAGAGCCCAATCAGAACAAAGGGCAGAAATTGTTGTATTGATCAGAGCTTTGCAGCTGTGTAAGGGAAAGAAAGTCAACATCTACACAGACTTAGTGTATGCAGTAGGAGCAGTGCATGTGGAACTCAGACAGGGGTTGAGAGTAGGGCTTTTGACAGCAGATAACATGCCCATCAAACACGAGGAAGAAATGAAAGAGCTAGTGATAGCTTTATCCCTTCCCCAACAGGTAGCTATCATAAAGTGCAAGGGACATGACAATGGTAATAATGAAATTGCTAGAGGTAACCGTATGGCTGACATGGTGGCACAAAGTGTGGCAGGTTATGAGTTGAAACTTATGATGGTGTGTGCGGAAGAGGAGATGTCACTAGGAGCTCCTCTAACAAAACAACAAATTGTGGAAGCACAAAATGGGGTGTCTCCCCAATTATTGGCAGTGTGGAAACAACAGGGAGCTGTTGGAGTAGACGGTTTGTGGAGAGGGCCAGATGGAAGGCCGGTTTTGCCGCCATCAATCAGGAACTCAGTGTTTCAGGAAGCCCGTGGGCAAGCCCATGTTAGTGCAAAGCAGATGACTAGAAATCTCTGCCACTGGTGGTATCCGTTTCTAGCAGACATGACAAGACAATTTGTGAAAGATTGTAAAACCTGTGCTGAATACAATCCCAAACCTGTGGTAAGACCATAAATGGGAGTTTTTCCTCTCACCATGTGCCCAGACAAGGAAGTAATCATTGATTACACTGACATGGGAGAAAGGGTCAGAGGTCATATGTACATGTAGGTTTGCGTAGACTCTTTCACCGGGTGGCCGGAAGCTTGGCCTACAAAGAGAGAGGACAGTAAATCAGTCATCAAGTGTTTGGTGAACCATTACATCACTAGATACGGGTTTCCAGAGAAAATCCGATCGGACAATGGCAGCCATTTCAAAAACCAAGATCTCCAAGAGGCAGAAAGGATGCTAGGACTAAAGCATGCATCCAGCACTGTTTACCATCCCCAATCTCAGGGAAAGGTGGAGAGGATTAATCAAAATTTAAAAACCAAATTGGCCAAAATCTGTGCACAGACCAAAATTGACTAGGTACATGCCCTACCCATCACTCTAATGACCATACGGATCTCAGTAAATAAGACCACTGGATTCACTCCATATGAGCTTTTCACAGGCATGCTATCCGTCTAGAGGCTAAGGGGGACACGTGGTACCATTGGAGCCAGTGCACCCCAGTGGAGGAACCAGGCTGATCGTTGAGAGAGATCCACCTATCAGCAGAGTCATCATCCCATCAACAATATCAACCAATCAGGGCCACCCAAGGGTCCTGAGGGAACCCCAATAGACTCGACAATGGAAGACGCGACCACCTGAAGATACACTGTTGCATTGGTTGAAGTGCTAGTGGAGCCAACCTCTCCCTATAGGTCATAGATGAGCGAGCTGGACGATCACAATTCCCAGCCAGAGGAAGCAGCACCAAAGAAAAGCAACACAGATACAAAGGATGACTGAGTAGAGTGTTTATATGAAGGTTTTAAGCTCCTAGACTGGACCTTGCCAGTCTAGTATATAGATAAGGAAGCCACTCCTCAGAAGAAAGAGTAGCTGTGTTTGCTAAAGAGAAGACATACTTTTTGTTAACTTTGCAATTATATAAACACATTGTATAAGCTAAAAATAATACTCAATATAATCACATATTGTAAGTTTTTTAAAAATTGAAAGCAATAAATATTCAGTATAATCATTACCATTTTGTAAAACAACAATTAAGATGTCTGAGGCTTGGTTAAATGTTCTTATTTGCATGGTAGTAGTAATCTGTGCACACTTTTTGTATGCACTGGTCAGATTAGCTCTGCTTGGAACTACAAAGTTTGACTAGATAGGGCTTTATGTACATAATCCAGGATGGGGCTCTGGGGCAACTGGAGGTGTCTAGTCATACTACTTTTCGTTAATCCCCTAAAATGATGATGCCTCTCCGTTCCCTGGATCCCATGTCAGATAATGAAGATGAAGATGTTCTTACAGTAGAGCGCCTCTAGGGTGATCTCTTTCATTGATCAAAAGGGGGAATGTTGAAGGATTTATATATATGCTGATTGTTATAGTGGTTAAAGAGCAGTGGTTAAAAGTATCATTTTAGGTGGTATACATTAATACTCTGTGTTGATTGTAATTTTTGCAATTATGTATTATGCAGACAGTAGGTGCTTGTTTCTCAGCCTTGAAACCACTGTGGGAGTGTTTGCAGAGGAGAGATAAAAAGGGGAGTTTTTGTAGCGGTCAGTGGATGGGGCAACTACGGGCGAGGGAGCACTGAGGCCTTCAAGGACACTGTCAGTGTGTGTGTGATATATGAATATACCTATAAAGGAGAAGTGTACTCTGTATCGGAAGATCTCACCGGGCTTGCAGCCTGAACAGATGTGATTCTCTGTGGTGACATCGCCAAAGATCTTTGTATTAATAAATATTTTAAGCTTGTTTGTATATGTCTAAACTGATCACTTCTCATCAACAGATCCGGGGAGGCTTGTTCACTGCCTCAACAATAGTAACAGAATTTTATCACTAAAATTGCATTTTTCTCACCAATAATGCATCGTAAACACCAAGTATATTTAATTTAAAATTTCCCCCTGCAACAGATAAGTGTTGTTAAAGAGACTAGTAGAGATTGAAAAGACATGCAGCACTTGCTTCCTCTGAGGTAGGTATTGGCAAGGTTCATTACAGTGTGAAAAAAAGAAAGAAGTATGTCAGATTGTGTTTAGGTTAATATGAATCCATACAACTAAGTAATTAAACATTTCAAAACTAAATGAAATATCTAAAATATACGAATTAACAGAAATTTATTTTCTATGAAAACATGTTATAGACTACTTAAATCCTTTATATATATATATTTATATATATATATAACTTGTAATTTTAACAGAGTTAAGTAACATTTAATTAATTTCTTCACAAATGTTATGTTTAGAGGCAAGTACATTACACTTGATATCGGTGAGTGACTTGTACTTGATATTCAACAGTGAAGAGCGAAGTGAAGAGCTCATAGGCAAAGGATTAAGCATTGCCATGGTGATGAACAGCTTTGCAGTTCAACACATGTTTGTTAACTGCATACTACTGTGAGTGAAAAAAAATGTGTGAAACTTCTCATCAAAGAAGCCTCAAAAAAGCCTTAACAATATGTGGTATCATTATATTGACCACACAATGAGCACCACAAGGCATTTGTGAACGTATTAATGTATAATTTGTGAGGATGAAAGTTAGAAAATATGGGCAAATCGGCAATTTCAAAAACTGGTATTATGTGCTTAAGTCTTGAAATGTTGAGGATGTTTTTTGATGGTGTTTAATGGAAGAGAGGCTTGTGACTTGTCTATTTTCAATTCACACATATTTACAGGCAAGTTGAAGCTGATATGCATATCTTTTTGTCTCTCAAACTCTGTAGGGTCTTCATGTTGCAGGCTCCTTGGACATTTCACAGTCAGCGTCCTCTGCTTTGAGAAAAGTCAGCACCCACTCAACTGAACCCCTCGAGAGTACAACATGGTGTCTTCAACTGCAAATTTGTCAGCAGAATGGGCCATCTGATGTGAAATAAATACAAACTCTTCACAGTGACTTTTGTGACATTGCATTGTGTTTTTGCAACTTTAAAAGAAGTTTAACAAAAATGACCTGTATTTTATGTTCATTACTTTATATATTTTATGAATACAAGTCAAGATTTTGGTTGGGAATTTATTTTTAAATTTTAACAACTTAAAATTGTACTTTAATGAATGATTAACTAAACTGAATTGAAAAAAATGAGTCATTGCAACTTAAGATGCTGAGCTGAATGCTGAGTAGAGTAGAGTAGAGTTGATTTTAAAGGATATTTTAACCTGTTCTTCCCTGAGTCCCTTTTTGAGGTTCCTGAAAATGACATACTCAGAATAAATAGGGTATATCTCTGTAATTACAAGCTTTATGTGCATTATCTTGGTATTAAAATAAAGGTAAAACTTGTGAGATTCCATCAGAAGTGTAAGCAGCACTATTAATGTAACTGTGTCAGAGTAAATGCAGATGAAACACAGCATAAATGGAAGAATTTCTTCCCTCGCCTAAAAAAAAATGTCATTTTATATAAATATCCCTTTGAAAATAATGCCACAGTAGCCAAAAAACTCAATAAAGCCATGGAACAACATCTGGACATCACCTGTGAGAAGTTTGATGCTGCTGAAATAAAGCAGAGAAAAAATTATAAAGAAATATATAGGCGTCCTCAAGATTAGCATAATTTGGCACAATCTGGCACCATTAGTGCCATTTGAGATTTCTTAGGTACCAAGTTGTGAAATGTACTTCATTTCATTTAAATGTCATTTTGGGTCTAAGAGAAAACAGTTTTTGAAGAAAAAAATAAATAGGACCCCCCCCCCACACACACACACACACACACACAGAAACCCTACAAAAGGACTACATTTGTCTACAACAGGAGCAGATTACTTTATTCACTATAATACAACAATAACTATAATAATATAATACTAGTAGGGAAATAGTAATAAAAAAAAGTAACAATAATGATGGAAATTAGCAACAGCAACAACAACAAAGTGCCACAACAAAGTGCAATAGCAACAACAAAGTGCACAAATAAATATTCTGCAAACAACTATTTACAAGACACAACTCCTTGGCTTGCACACCCACAGGAAGATAAAATACACAAAAGCAGCAGAACAGCTAGTGTCAGTCCGTGTATTCTTGCGTCAAGCTAGCCTCCAGTGTGTCACTGTGCGTCACAACCTTTTAGCGGACAGAGCCCCTTTGTCCTTACGCGCTGCAATATCTTCCATCCCCATTGGTTAATCTTGAAGCATGACACCTCGTTGGAATCATAAAAACCAATAGAATCTAGTTCTGAGCATTGTTTTCAGTTAAACCACACGACTAGCGAATCACAAAGCGATAAGGATGAGCGACACTACGTGACGGACAGGCGCTTTGACCCAATCAGAGCCTTTGAAAAGCAGGCTAAGCAAAGAAGCCAGAAAGACCTCCAAAGCATGCTGGGAGATGTAGTCCTTCCATTTCAGCAGTTTTTATTTCTGTGGATTAAACTTTTCGCTGTGATACTACAAAGGTAAGACAGCATTTCTGGTTTTGTTTTTCAAATGCGCTTGTTGTTTTCTGTCATATTTGGCTGCTTGATCAGTTAAACTTGGTCGTAGAGGGATAAAAATAGTATTGTTGGAACGTGTGGAGACTCTGCTATGGAGTGGATGCAGTGGAATCTTGCTGACATCAGAGCAGCCACTGTGCCAGCTTTATATGTCTCTGTTGCTCGTATTTCTGTGTTTTCATCTTGCATTGTTTGATCGCTCGGTGGTGTAACTGTGTTTATTGTTCATACAAATGGTTTATATGAGCCTGTAGAAGAGATTCTTAGCTTTCTGTGGGTATGCAGCATGTGTGTCTGTATGCAAGCTACATGTTGCTGCAGAGAGGGATGTTGTTATACTGCCTGATAGCCCCCGCCAGCAGGGGCTCAGAGAAGAACAGGTTAAGTACAAATGATTTGCCTTTTAGTGTATTCAACTTAAATAGTTAAGTCCAGGCCTTTTGGTCTTTATGTTTAATCTACTTAAACAAATTAAGTATCTCTTGTATGCATTACTTAAAGCTACTGGGAACATGGCTTGAAAAAGTAAAACTGTCTATATGATATCAAAGTTGAGTGTTTCATTAAGCATCTACAAAAATCTGAGTGAAAATAAATAAACATGTATGACCCTTCATCCCGGTTCAGAGCCAGCTTGCCTGAATCCACATGCCCTTCTGAATGTGAGAGTGAACCATGAGCCATTAAGAAATGAAAATGGATATGGATAAGATAACGCTTGTATCCTTCTTGGGTTTCATTTTTGTTATTACAGTTTGTCATGTGCACAGCAAACAAAACAAATATTGCTAAATAACCAAAACCAACATAATAAATGTAGAAAACAGTCTCTGTATGAACCTCTACTTTGTGCATTGCATTCCCTTGTTAGAACGCTGGATATAAGACACCCGCTGTCTTACTCCGAACAACAAAGTCAATCCACCCCGAGACACACCTCCGTGCCTCTGTGATAAAATAACGAGCTAAGGGGCTTGCTGAGTAGACATGTGTAAGACTGCTCTGCTACTAAATGGTTTAAATCCTTGCTAAAATAGACCAATTGTGCGTCATTCAGCCCAACTACAGCACCGGGGTTTAAGAAGATACCCATGACACCAAGAAAGTAGAACCGGAACAAGACAAATCAAACCAAAGTAACTAATTTTGCAACTCCGATTGCCAAAGCCAAGCTAACCGCTAACAAGGACGCCATGGCGCTAGCCCTATGGCTAGCCCTGAGAAACAGTCAGAGGGAAACACTACTTACACCAGGGAAGAGCCCGGCACCTCTTTGACAACAACACTGGCAGCTTTTAACACCATGAAGACTGAGATCTCATCCAAATTTGACGGCATCCTCTCTGCAGTTGAAAATGTAAGGAGAGACATTACAGACTGCTCAGAAAGAATTATGCAGGCGGAGACGAGAATATCAACAACAGAAGATGATGTGACTATGCTCCAGAAGAAGGTGAAAAACCTTTAGGGGAGAAATAAAGATCTGGAAGAAAAAGTATTTGACCTGGAAGCTCGTTCACGTCGCTCAAATGTACGGCTTGTAAATCTACCCAAGGGCGCGGAAGATGAAGACACCTGTGGATTCCTGGAGAGCTGGATACCGGAGGCGCTGGAGCTTCAGTAGCTCTAGGGGAAAACTACTGTGGAAAGAGCACACAGGCTTGACGTAGAACCTAGAACAATCATAATGAAGTTTCTGAACTACAAAGACAAAGAAGCGGAGATGAGAGCGGGCAGCGCAAAAAAACCAAGTCCTCTACAAAAATCAACCGGTGAGATTCTAACAAGACACGACCACAGAGACGCACAAGAAAATAAAAGTTTCAGGAGGTGAGGCGACAACTCCGTTCACTGGGGCCCTGGTATGGTATGATCAGCGCTGACGAAGCCGAGTGCTCCATCAAGAAGATCCAGTCAGATAATCATCCAGACTGTGGTACCGAAAAACAAATGGAACATTACTCTGATAATTTGATGCAGTGCAGAGACACAGAAGTGGAGGGGAGGGTCAAGTTAAGTTGCTATACTGAGTATATACACTGAGCGCTCTCCCTCCCTGACCTATTGATAAAAGACAATTTTTGATATGTACTGTTTAACTAAGCAAATATGGATACGTTTTTGTTTGCTGGATTGCTTAAACTAATTTTCTACATCACAGTAGCAGTAGTGGTTCAGCCCATTCTGTTGTTTTTATTTTATTATTATTTGTTTGTTTTTGACATCAGCATAGCTATACTGTTCCTCACACTGGCCCTCATTTATCAATCTTGTGTGAAAACGGGCGCAGATCTGAATTGGTCGTAAGACAGGACACACGTGTGATTTATGAAACATTCGTATCTGACCAATCTCAGCGTACAAATGAGCGGGCCTTGATAAATGCAGCGGCTGAATCCAATCGTCATTAACATGTTACGCCCTTAAATATTCCTGGTTCGGAGGCCTCGCCCACTGAGGTCAAACATAGAGAGAAGAAACACTGTGAAGAAAAGAAACTTTTCCGACACAGAGATCGGCATTCTGACATCCGAGATGGAGCAAAAGAAGGATGTGCTTTTTGGCAGTTTTAAGAGTGGAATAAAAGGGGCCCATAAAAACACTGTATGGAAAAGAATAACGGAGGCAGTCAACCCAAAGCAGCGCTCCACTGTGACCCGTGTGCGTGTGTGCGCACTGCTGAACCTGCGCTCCTGCTCTGTAGTGGTTTGCCAGCGGGGTTATTAGGTATTCCATTAGAGGATAACCTTTGTCAGCTAGAAGAACCATACCGAGATGTTAATCATCTGATACCTTGTTTGATTTAATGCAATTTATCGAGGGTAACCACTTACCGAGGAGATGACTTTGACTCTGCAGTGCGCCTTCCTTCAGCCGCGCGCCAACACATTCATTCATTCATCTTCAACCGCTTGTCCCTGTCGGGGTCGCGGGGGGCTGGAGCCGAGCTGTTTTGAAATATGAAAGATTTGTGTGTTCCCCCTGGCCACCACGTTTTAAAGCGATAGCTTGGCATCACAAATCACCTGTACATTTATCGAGTGGTAGTTTTTGCGCTTGATGAATGCATAATCATTCATGGATGGTGCCTTCAGACGCACATGAGTACAATCAATTGCTCCAACCACAATTTTTTTTAAAATTCGTTTTAAGAATCCGTTTTGATCTGTTCTAGATATGTGACTGCTTATGCTTAATGACAGCTGAGGTTTGTTAATTATTTTCAGCCAGATTTTGCTGTGCTGCACCGCAAATTCACAGGCTCAAATTTGCGTACACGATCTCAGACCTGACATGAGATTTGATCGTAGCTCCCGCTCACATCCAAATTGATAGATGCCGAAGTTTGCGTGGAAATTGTCGTACACACATTTTTCTGCCGTACCTTCGTTTGATAAATGAGGGCGACTGTGTGGACCAGCTCTTTACTTTCGGTAAGTCCAATATACGCAGGGGAGGGGGGGACACCTGACGGGGTAAAAACTTGATACAAATCAACACCAAATCTGCGATAATGCAACAAAATCAGAATATAAAATGTGGACTTTTAAACATCAGATCTCTGTCATCTAAAGCTGTATTAATAAATGATTTGATATCAGATAACCATATTGATGTACTCTGTCTGACTGAAACCTGGTTGTGAAGAATATGTTAGCCTCAATTAATCCACTCCTCCCAGTCATATTAATACTCATATTTCTCGAGGCAGTGGCCGAGGAGAAGGCGTTGCAGCTATTTATGACTCAGGCTTATTAGTCAACCCTAAACCTAAACTAAATTATGATTCATTTGAAAGTCTTGTTCTTAGTCTTTCACATTCAACCTGGATAACTGTGCAGCCAATTATACTTGTTATAGTGTACCATGCTTCTCGTCCGTACTCTGAATTTCTGTCTGAATTCTCAGAGTTTCTGTCAAATTTAGTCCTTAAATCTGAAAAAAAGTAATCATTGTAGGAGATTTTAATATTCATGTGGACGTTGATAATAAAAGCCTTAGTATTGCGTTTATCTCTCTATTAGATTTGATTGGTTTTAGTCACGTTATATATGCTTTCCTTAGGAAATATTATAAGGAAGCACTCCATAAATTTTCATTGTAATGCTGATGATACACAATTATATTTGTCAATCAAACCAGAAGTAACCGATCAGTTAGCCAAACTTCAAATGTGCATTGAAGAAATAAAAAGCTGGATGACCTGCAATTTTCTGATGTTAAACTCAGAAAAAAACTGAAGTTATTGTACTTGGCCCCAAAGGCCTCCGAAACTCAATAGCTAAAGATATTGTTACTCTGGTTATGTTGTCCTCCTGAACCACAGTAAGGAATCTGGGTGTTATTTTTGACCAGGATATTTCCTTCGATTCTCACATAAAATTAATGACAAGAACTACATATTTTCACCTGCGTAATATTGCGAAAATTAGGAACATTGTGTGTCAGGAAGATGCGAAAAACTAGTCCATGCATTTGTTACTTCTAGGCTGGACTATTGCAACTCCTATTATCAGGCTGCCCCAATAAGTCTGTAAGAGTTAAGAGTCAAAATGCTGCAGCTTGTGTACTAACTAAAACAGATCGAAGAGAACATATTTATCCTGTATTAGCCTCTTTGCACTGGCTACCTGTAAAATCTAGAATATAATTATTTTCAATTTTCAATTCAATTTTATTTATAGTGTCAAATCATAACAAAAGTTATCTCAGGACACTTTACAGAGTAGGTAAAGACCACTTTCTTTGACTCATTTATGATTTACATAGACCCAACAATTCCTCCGTAGAGTACGGTGGCAACAAAAACCTTTCCTATAACAGGCAGGAACGTTGGACAGACCCAGCTCTGTGGAGGACGGACATCTGTCTTGACCGGTTGGGGAGGAAGAAAAGGAAAGAGAAATATAGAAAAGACGCACAGATGGACAGAGAGAGACAGACAAACACACTTCCAGAAATGCATACTGTGGGGATGAGGCCTTATTATTTGCCCCGGGAATTCACGTCTGCCATCGTTATCTGTGTGTACGTTCCTCCTTCAGCTGATGCGGCGCTGGCCTGTGACGTCATCCACTCCGCTGTTGCCCAGATACAGACGCTGCATCCTAACGCATTTATTGTCATCACTGGGGATTTTAATCAAGTCTCACTGGATAAAACCCTCCCAACATTTCACCAGTATGTTGACTGCCCCACCAGAGACTGTAACACACTGGATCTGTTGTATGCAATGCTAAGAATGCATACAGTCCCACAGCCCTCCCCCCTCTCGGAAGATCTGACCACAACCTGGTTCTGCTGACCCCTAAGTATATTCCCCTTGTTCAGCGGCAGTCTGTCCACACTAGGAGCGTGAGGAGGTGGACTCAGGAGGCCGCTGACGCACTACAGGACTGCTTTGAGTCGACAGACTGAGATGCACTTGTTGAGCCACATGGAGAGGATCTGGACAGCATGACCGACTGCATCACGGAATACATCAGATTCTGTGAATACACCACCATGCCAACCCGGACTGTGAGCTGCTTCCCTAATAATAAGCCGTGGATCACCAATGACCTGAAAGCCCTCCTTCAGATTCTTCAATAGGTTCAGCTCACAGCCTTCTGTCGTCTCCATGACACCTCCAGACCCCCACAAACCCTCACTGCCCCAAATGCTTCCTCCCCTCCCCCCTCAATCCCCTGCTGTGAGCTCTCCTGTGCAGCACCTCTCCTCCTCCACCTCTTCCACCTCCACCTCCACCTCCTCCTCCTCTGCCTCCTCCTCCTCCACCTTCACCTCCTCCTCCACCTCCTCGTCCTCCACTGAAGACACCTCCCCCGCATGACTGTGACTGCAGGCCAGGTTAGGAGAAAGCTGGAGAGACTCCACCAACATAAGGCTGCAGGCCCTGACGGTATCAGCCCCAGGATCCTGAAGACATGTGCCAGCCAGCTGTCTCCTGTCCTACAACACCCCTACAACCTGAGCCTTGGTCAGGAGAGAATACCAGTGCATTGGAAGACTTCCTGCCTAATTCCTGTTTCAAAGAAGTCGACACCATCAGACCTCAATGACTATCGACCAGTGGCCCTCACATCTTACATCATGAAGGTGCTGGAGAGACTAGTTTTGGTCAACCTGAGGCCGCAGGTGAGAGCCCTGCTAGACCCTCTGCAATTTGCTTAACAGCCTCGCTTGGGAATGTGGAAATTAACCAGGATTTTTCCTTTCTTTGTAAGTGTTTTTTTCCTGTTTATAATGTAAATCCTTGATTAACATAAGAATCAAGCTGTAAATGAGTGCTGGGGATTGTAGATAGGAGTCACAGGGGTTTGCAAATGGGGACAAAAGGGGGGTCGTAAAACACTGATAACATCCACTGGGGTCATAAACATTGAGTAGTGTGTTTTTGTTACTTTAATGTCATTGTGTCTTTAAGGAGCTTTGATGTAACTGTTTAAATGTTGAAGTGATTTGAAGAGAGGCAGAGATTGTTGAGACCCGGCTGTTGGTATGACCTCTCTCTCCTGTTATGCATGCAGTATTTAGTAAAGACATGATTTGAGAAACACTGAGGACTCCAGAGAATTTCTTTCACATTTGGTGACGAGGATGGGATTGGACGTTCTGCTGATCAGGCCTGAGTCCTGATTGAAGGTTAAACCGGTAAGGAAAAATTCCGCTCCACCAAAGGAGGACAGGATTCCGCCTGATGTCAGGACAGCAGATGCTCCATCCATTTTAAACGTGAGTACAGTGTTTTTTAGATCATATCTCGTGTGTAATTTTGAAGACAAGCTTCATTTACTTGTGGGGTTTTTGAAGCTCAAAAGAAGGTGTGTAAACCTAGGCGACAGTTCGAGAACCTGTGTGTGGTCTGCTGTCAAGATATTCTGTAATTCCTGTGAGTTTGAATATCTCACAGGAATTACAGTTTGAGTCTATTTGTAGAGGTAGGACCGTCTTCATATGTCCTTTGTGGTTTTGAAGACTAGTTTCATTTTCTGTGTGATTTTGAGGCTCTGAGAAGGCGAGTTAACCTAGGTGACAGTTCGAGACAATGTGGTCTGCTGTCTAATATTCTATAAATCCTATAGGGTTGAATATCAAGGTCCAATGTGTCCCGTTTGGAGATTGGACCGTCTTCATATTTTCTGTGTAATTTCATTTTGTAGAACTAGTTTCATTAAAAAATATATATGCGCTTAAAGGTATATAAGTGATGTCTTAAAATAGACATAAATTAATATAATGTGTTGTGAGAAGTGTTTTGGGAAAAAAAAAAAAAAACATAAGCATTTAGGGAGAAAATTCATGATTTCTGAATCAAGTATTTAAAGGAGTAGACATTTTTAAAATGCAAATATAATTTGCTTGAGTGTAGGGATTCCCAACTGCAATAAAATGGGCGTATGAATGTGGTAAGAAAAATAAACTTTGTGGTAATTCACTTCAGTGTCTTAATATCCAGTTTGGATATTAAAGGGTGCGTTGCTCGTAACGAATGTGTTGTATAAACCACCTGGCTGAAAGGTTATCCGAAGTTAGTGGATGTGTGATAAGATCTAACCATCTTTGTATGGGAAGATCAGCGTGTGTGAAATAGTCTGAGTGATTGATAAGCCCATTGAAAGTGAAAAGCACATCAGTTTAAGTGAATCAATAGACAACATGGGTAACAAAACAAAAAACTGGGAAACTCAAGACAGTATCTGATCCTCTTACGGGTCCTTCTAAATTAATGGCAGAGAAATGGGGTAAAAGTGTTGTTGAAAATGTTCCACTGTGGCACCATTTGACTGAAGAAGTTTTTCCTATAATAGGCACATTGAGCACTGATTGTTTGAAAAGGTGTAGAGTGTTGTTAGAAGAGAAAAAGGGAAAGACAGTAAGAAAGATATTGACTGGCAAGCATTTGAAAAATGGGAGAGAGAAGCAGCTTTTAGGGAAGCTAAGTCTGTTGCAGGTTTAATGATAAAACAGGAAATAGGAGAAGAAGGTGATACAAAGAAAGAAAAACAAAGACGTAGGGCCAAAGAATGGAATATGCCTCCCCCATATGGTGCCCCCATGTCTGCAGCCCCTCCTTCCTCAGAGACAAAAAAACAAGGACAATCACCGGAAGCTGACTACCCCCAAAAGAGTGCCAAAGGGGAGAAGGAGGAGAAACCAGAGCTGTACCCTGATCTGTCAAATCTTTCAACACCGAGGAGTGACAACAAACAGACTGGAATTACCAATCAACTAGTTAACACCACCTCTCCCAGAGATGTATCTTCTCCAGTAGCACCTTCTTTCAATTACTGGCTCAGGGGTCACAAAGACAAAGGACACCACCAGATGCCTATGCTGACGTTTCCAAATCCACAGCCACGGCCAACAGATGAAGAGGCACAGGCTCACTGGGAGCCAGAAGTATTGGTTCACAGGCCGTGGCAACCGGATGAACTGAAGGAGATTGCAGGAGAACTGCCTGATCCTCAAAAAACTGGAGGTGAGAAATGGGTGGCGGCAATGCAACAGCTGTTAACAATGTATAATCCAACTCTGCAGGAGGTAGAAGCTGTGTGTCGGAGGTGCTTTAAGCTCAAATGGGCCAACATCCGACCGGCCAACTGGTCTTCATCCCCATCTGTTGGATCAATGTGTTTCAATGACATGATGACCAGACTGGCTGAAGCTGTCCGTGCTGCTTTCCCCTTAAGAGTGTGTTGGCCTGAGATCCACAACACAAAACAAAAGGAGGGTGAGTTAGCAGCTCACTATCGCACTCGCATGGAATCTGTTTTCGCAGCTCACTCCGGCATCGACGCAGACAATGAGGTATACAATGATTTGCTGAAAACAGTTTTGATTAATGGACTTCATCCTAGCCTCAAGGATCGTGTCATGGCTACATGTATTGGATGGGAGACTGGGACCATAGCGAATGTTTGGACACACGTTCTACACGCCGAACGAAATAAGGTAGATTTGGACTCTAAACAGACACGAAAACTTCAGACTGCTCAACTGATGTATTACCAGCAGGGTGGGGCATATAATCCTGAAAAGAAGTGGAAGTCGCACCAACCCAACACCAGAGGGAGGCGTAGACTGGGTCCAAGACAGAATTTGCAGGAGCACACCAACAGCCGGGACAGATACAAGATACAGTGCTACAATTGCTAGGGCCATGGACATTTGTCATATGATTGTCCTACAATTACACCCACCCAGCAAGAAGGAAGAAATCCAGGGGAATCATGGCCGCACGCACCACCAAGAGGTCTCTCTGTGCAGTCTCCGGGGCTACAAGTAGCTCAACCATAGGAAACAGTGGAGGCAGGTCAGAGCATACAACACATAGACACCTATACACATGTAGACACTGTTGAGAATAGTGACAAACCAGTTGTCAGATATCAACAATATGTACACTTAACACAAGACTCTAAAACACCCCCTACATTGCTGTTAAACATACAAGGTATTAATGTGACATTCCTTGTAGATTCGGGAGCACAGGTCTCTGTAATCCAATCTAAATTGCTCCCTGAGGCACCCAAAACAAGTAAATTCTTAAAGAAATTATGAGCTTCAGGGATTGACCTTGTTTTCAATGCCAGGGTCTGTGCCTCACATTCCACTGACAAAAAAATCCGATGTTGCATGGACCAAATTGGGACCCTGGGTTAAGGCAGCTTTACTGACGACAGACTGGCAAAATAGACCAAATGGTAGTTGTTACTCCCCATCAATGAAAATCACATCTTATCCTGTAAACATGAAAGCAGCAGTCAATTGGAAAATTCACACATACACAAATGAGGTGACACTAATGACATTAACTACTGAAGAGGAAGCATTGGTTTCAACAGTACCTGGGAAATTGTGGGATCCAAATAAATTTGATTTTGGAAATATAAAAGGAGCAACTCCTGTTACTGTTCAGCCAAAATCCGTTTTCAGACCATGCAAAAGACAATATCCACTTAGCCCAGAATCTGTTGAAGGCATAGATCCTATCATTCAGTCTCTCATAAAACAAGGTGCCATTGAGGAATGTCCTCATTCACCATGCAACTCCCCCATTCTGCCTATCAAAAAACCAAATGGGGGGTGGAGACCAGTTCAGGATCTCAGAGCCATAAATGATGCTGTGCAACACCCAGCACCAACTGTGCCAAATGTTACAACACTAATGTCACAGGTTCCATCAGATTCTTGTTGGTTTTCTGTAATAGACTTAGCAAATGCATTTTTCAGTATCCCTGTCCATCCTGAATCACACTTCTGGTTTGCTTTCACTTTCAATGGTAAACGATATACATGGACGCGAATGCCACAGGGTTTTGCCTCCAGTCCCACTTTGTTTGCAATGACTGTAACGGAAAACCTGTCGCATTGGCAGCCACCATGTGGGAGCACACTTGTACAGTATGTTGACAATCTCCTTGTGTGTTCACCCACAAGAGAGGATTGTAAAAATGATACAGTGTCTCTACTTTGTTTTTTGGCAGAAAATGGTCACAAAGTGTCCAAAGACAAGCTGCAGCTTGTCTTCCGGTTCCGGCGCTGTGTAAAGCGGCAGCCAGCAACAGTTGCTCCCTCTCCTTTCCTCACTTTTTTGCTATTTTATCTTATTTTACTGTCTTTTTATTAGTACTTTTTCCTGTAAGTCGTAGTGCTAACCTTAGCCAACTATGTTCGTGAACTTTCTTACGTGTTTTTTGTCCGTTTGGGACTATTTTTGCCGACCGCGTCTCCGTCTGGACGCAACAATGCGGCGGCTCCATTGTTTACACCCGTGAACAGCTGTTGTCGCTAACACCAACGGCGCTAATGCGGGAGAGGCCTGAAATCCCCAAAGAACTGAGGAGAAAGTACAGGGGATGTAAGGCTGGACGTAAACAACGGGAAAAGAAGAGGAGATATAAACCATCTCTCCCTTCCATCACCATGGGGAACGTGAGGTCGCTGGCTAATAAGATGGACGAGCTGGCGGGCCTGGTGAAGACTCAGTGGATGTATCGTGTGAGCAGCGTGCTGTGTTTCACGGAGACGTGGCTCCACGAGGACATCCCGGACTCGAACGTAACTGTGGACGGCTTTCAGACTGTTCGGGTGGACAGGAGTCACCGTGAGAGTGGCAAGAGGAAAGGTGGGGGACTTGCTATTCTTATTAACAACAAGTGGTGTCATCCTGGACACGTTACTGTAAAGGAGCGTGTGTGTAGCCCGGACATTGATCTGCTTGCCGTGAGTCTGCGGCCATACTACCTGCCGAGGGAGTTTTCACACGTGATCGTTCTGGTTGTTTACATTCCTCCGACTGCAAACGCGGCGCGCGCGAGTGACGTCATCCACACTGTCGTCGCGGGACTTCAGACACGGCACCCAGACGCATTCATTGCAAAATCTGGGGACTTCAACCACATCACTCTGGCTGCAACACTGCCCACTTGCAGCCCCTGTATAAGCCCCAAGTCCAGCGGCTTCCTGTGACCATCTCCTCACAGTCCTGGTGGTCACAGGAAGCCGCTGGACTTGGGGCTTATACAGGGGCTGCAGATGGATGAGGTTGTGATCTGATCTTCCAAGAGCAGGAAGGGCAGTGGAGCTGTAAGCCTCCTTAACATTAGCATACAGCAGGTCCAGTGTCTTGTTTTCCCTGGTGGGACAGTCCACAAACTGCTTGAAAGTGGGCAGTGTTGCAGCCAGAGTGATGTGGTTGAAGTCCCCAGATTTTGGAGACTGACGAAGCTTTACAGGGTTGCTTTGAACTCACAGACTGGGATTTGCTCTGTAATTCACATGGGGAGGACCTTGATGATCTCACGGACTGCATAACAGGGTACATCAATTTCCAATTTCTGTGATGTACCCTGTTCTCCAAACCTCCAACCCTGCTGACACCTCCCCCTCAATTCCTTCCTGATTTTGCACTACCTGTCCCCCCCCCCCCCCCCCCCCCCGCCATCACCTCTCTCCACCCCCACCAACACACACAGCAGACAGACCTTCACTGCAGAGCAGGTGAGGAAGGAGCTGTGCAGACTCCGCCCAGGCAAGGCAGCGGGTCCCGACGGTGAGCCCGAGGGTCCTCAAAACATGTGCGATCCAGCTGTGTGGAGTCCTGCAGTACATCTACAACCTCAGCCTGAGTCTCGAGAAGGTCCCTGTGCTGTGGAAGACATCCTGCCTGGTACCATTACCAAAGAAGGTGCGTCCCAGCACCTCAGAAGACTACAGACCGGTGGCGCTGACATCGCATCTGATGAAGTCCCTGGAGAGGCTGGTTCTTTCACTTCTTTGGCCCCTGGTCAGCTCATCACTGGACCCTCTACAGTTTGCCTACCAGCCATGACTAGGAGTGGAGGATGCTATCATCTTCCTGCTCAACCGTGCCTGCGCCCACCTGGACAGAGCGGGGACCACAGTGAGAATCTTGTTCATGGACTTCTCAAGTGCGTTCAACACCATCCGGCCTGCTCTGCTGGGACGGAAGCTGACGGCGATGCAGGTGGACCCTCCCCTGGTTTCCTGGATTACGGATTACTTGACGGGTCGACCACAGTATGTCAGACTGCAGGACGGAGTGTCTGACACCGTGGTCTGCAGCACTGGAGCTCAACAGGGTACTGTTCTTTCCCCATTTCTGTTCACCCTGTACACCTCAGACTTTCAGTTCCTCTCTGAGTCCTGCCACCTGCAGAAGTTTGCTGACGATTCTGCAATTGTTGGCTGTGTCAGTGAGGGGAAGGAGGAGGAGTACAGGGGCATTGTGGACTCCTTTGTCGACTGGTGTGCAGCTAATCACCTGATTCTAAACGCCACCAAGACTAAGGAACTAGTGGTGGATTTCCGCAGGAGTAAATCTGCCCCCACACCCATCTCCATCAACTGCGTGACTGTGGATGTTGTCCAGGATTACAAATATCTTGGAGTATACCTGGACAACAAACTGGACTTTTCCAAGAACACTGAGGCTGTTTACAAGAAGGGCCAGAGTCGTCTCTATTTCCTGAGGAGGCTCCGGTCATTCAATGTTTGTAACACCATGCTGAGGATGTTCTACCAGTCAGTGGTAGCCAGTGCCATCTTCTTTGCTGTTGTGTGCTGGGGCAGCAGACTGAGGGCAGCAGACGCAAAGAGGATCAGTAAGATCATCAGGAAGGCTGGCTCCGTCCTGGGGGTCAAACTGGACTCTTTGGTGGCGGTGTCTGAGAGGCGGATGCTGTCTAAACTGCACAGCATCCTGGACAATAACTCTCACCCTCTCCACCAGCTGCTGACCTCCAGCAGAAGCACATTCAGCCATAGACTCATTCTCCCACGGTGTAATACTGAACGCCGGAGGAAGTCTTTTCTTCTGGCGGCCATCAAACTTTATAATTCATCTCCCCCAGTCAGGTAAGGAACAGTGGAGACACTGTATCCTGAAAATGTCACTTTGTCACTTTATACCATTGCACCACTTTATTCAGTTGTACTTTATTCAGTTGTACTGTCACTTACTTCAGTAAGTAATGCTGCTATACTACACTGTCACTTTATACCACCACTACATCACTTTATTTATTTATTAATGGTTTACTGTAACTATCTGCTGATACACTTACTGTACTTTAGGACATGCTGCTACATTTCACTGTGGTTTACTGTAACTTACTTAAGTACGAAATGCTGCTACACTCCACTGTGCCATACTGTCACTTAGTTCTGTAGGACATGCTGCTACATTTTTAACATTTTTAACACTTATAACTTATCGCTCCTTCTCACTTATCTAGTTTGTACTTATTTTATTTCAATCTGCTGCTAAACTGCACGCTGCGTATTGTTGTATATTGTATATACCTACGCTTAACCACAACGTCTGTTGCACTCTGTCACACTTGGCTCATTGCTTGATTTATTTTACGTTAGCTTTATTTTATTTAGATTTTATTTTGATTTGATCTATGTTTATGCTTATTGTTACTCTGATCCTTTTCCGCCTTTGTATTGAAACTGTTGCAAAATAATTTCCCTCGGGATAAATAAAGCTTCTTGAATCTTGAATCTTGAAAATCAGTCCGGTATCTTGGTCATATAATCACTCCAGACGGTCGTAAATTGGGTCCTGACCGTATTCAAGCAATTTTAGATGTTACAAAACCACAAACAAAAAACCAAATGATGTCCTTCTTGGGCTTATCTGGTTATTGTCGTCCATGGATTAGAAATTTTTCGGAGATCTCCCAACCCATGTATGACATAACACATGGGGGGAAACATTTGGCCATGACTGACTTGGTGACTTGGACTCTTGAGGCAGAGACAGCTTTTACTGACTTGAAACAAGCTCTCTCTACCTCACCTTGTTTAGGACTTCCAGACCCGACCAAACCTTTTAATCTTTTTGTTTCTGAATGTAATGGATTTATGTCAGCAGTTCTCACTCAGTCCCATGGGGACAAACAAAGACCAATTGGATACTATTCAAAACGCCTTTCTACTACAGAAAGAGCAATGGTAGCATGTTTAAGGGCTGTAGCGGCCGCTACAGAAGCAGTTTTAGCTACAGCAGACATTGTGGCTATGTGCCATGTCCCGCATGCTGTTCATTCTCTAATTCTGCAAGCTAAAACAGCACATCTGACTCCGGCACGACTACTGCATTGGCAGAATATCTTACTTATGTTACGTTATGTTACCCTGAAACGATGTACTGTTCTTAACCCTGCAACTCTGCTTCCCACAGCTGAAGATGGAGAACCACATTCTTGCCTGGAAGTGGTGGACATTGTATCAAAACCACAGGATGCACTATTTGATACTGATTCTGTTTTCTTTGTAGATGGATGTGCCATGAGAAACCCAGCTGTTGGTTCCTCTTGTGTGTCTTATGCTGTATGTACTGAACAAGCTATTCTTGAAAGTGCCAAACTGCCTGTTAACCTGTCTGCTCAGGCAGCAGAGTTATTCGCATTAACTCGTGCTTTCATTTTAGGAGCAGGACAGAATATTACAGTATACACAGATTCACAATATGCTTTCATTGTTTGCCATAATTTTCATACTTTGGGGAAAAACCGGGGGGTTTTTACTTCTACAGGAAAACCTATTGCTCATAGACCATTAATCCTAAACCTTTTGTCTGCATTACTCCTGCCTACCTCAGTAGCGGTATGTAAATGCAAAGCCCACACTGGGTTTAATGACCCTGTGTCACAGGGAAATGCAACAGCTGATGCAGCTGCTAAAGGAGGCGCTCTTGCCCCTGCCTCCCCAATGTTGCAAATGCCCCTAGTTTTCCAGGATGATCTTTTTTCCCTTAATGATGTCTCTTTGCTTCAAACAGGAGCTGATGCTGGTGAAAAAGCATTCTGGCAGAAAAAAGGGTGCACAAAACTCCCATCTGAAGTCAGGGTAGACCTTGTAATTGTTGACATGTTTTCAAAATGGATTGAATGTTTCCCATGTAGACATGCGACGGCTATGTCAGTGGCAAAATCACTCTTGAAAGAAGTGATACCACGCTGGGGTTTGCCATCAAAATTGACTAGTGACAATGGGTCCCATTTTGTAAATAGTGTCATTCAAAGTTTATCAGAAAGCCTACAGATAAACTTAAAGACATACTGTGCTTATCATCCAGCCAGCGGAGGAGCAGTCGAGAGGGCTAATCAGACCCTAAAAACAAAATTAACAAAATTAATGGCTGAAACTAAGTTGCCATGGGTTGAGATTTTACCCCTTGCCCTCATGTTTATGAGAGGACGCCCACATAAGACAACTGGATTATCTCCTTATGAGATTCTTACTGGGCGTCCTATGCGAATGGAAAACACCATTCCAAGTGCTGCCGACAACTCCAACTGCTGTCCGAATCTCTGAGAGAGATACCTGGATCCATGCGTCCCATTGTAAATTGTTCCCTGGGAATGCCGCATCAAACAGAGAAACGACGCCGGGGAAATGGGCCTGGAAATGGCTGCAATAGCTGCCTTGATTGCAATTTTCTTCATGGGGATCTTCACTACACTCGTTGCAGCCCAAGGGCCTGGACAGCAGAGAAATGACAGCCTGCAGCAGATGGGCTCCAAAAGTCCGCACATAATCACATCAACCACACATAACACTGATTTACCCACATTCACCAGTCAAACTGACGCCATTTATACTGATACTTTGACACCTACCATGGATAAACCTATCACTACCACAGAAAAGGTAGTCAGAAAAAAGAGACAACTCTTTGAACAGACTGATTGGAAACCTAGGGGTTTCAACGCAGACGAACAGTTCTAACCAAAAAAATAGTTGGTATTCGTTTATAACATGGATGAGAAATAAGGTATACGGCTCAAATACTACTGCATTAGTTGTTCAAAGTCCTCCAGCAAATTGGCATTCTTTGTTCCAGCTTGAGGTAAAACATTGTCCTTGCTTAGATCCTGTGATTAGTTTAGTGCAGTATTACGCTGGTCGTCCCCACATGGACAATGCAAATCGGAAGTTGTGTAAGGTTTCTCACCATTCATGGTATACAGCGAGGAAGAAGTTGTACAATCATACGACATCTCAAGCAAATATGTATGTATCTTGTGTAAACTGGTTTTGCGAGAACATGGTTCCTCAACCATTCCCTTCAAATTCAACCTATGCAGAACCAACTGAAATTCCTAACAAGAGCACAAATCTCTCACATTCTATTTGTTTATGTTCAAATGGTACAGGTCAGTTCATGAGAGTCTCACATTGTTCAAACCCTATTATTAGTTTAAGCATATATCGATTTAAATCCGGTCCCATCAAAATAACATTTAGAAATAAAGACACTGTGCTAAGTAATAAATCTTTTCACGCGCCTGCATATAAGGGTATACCTCCTATTGTGGTAATGAAGCATTCTTGTTCTTACCACCAGAATGGTCTGGGTGTTGTTATTTTGTTAATTTAAGGATTGCTAATTTAGCAATACTTCCAATAAACCTGAAACAAAATTCGAACCCTATGCACATTCACAAACGAGAGATGGCACAATTTTCCATCCTTTCATCATATCATTGGCGTATTTCATTAGGAGAAAAATGGGGCATTGGATTATTGCTGTGGTATGGAGTTACGTTTCTAGCTGATCATATCGATAATATTACCTATTCAATGTCTGGTTTTGCTAATGAAACTATAAAAGGTTTTCAATACTTAGCGGCAAATGACAAATCCCATAGGTTGACTTTGTTAAAACACGAAATGGCTCTTGATTATATTTTGGCAAAAACTGGAGGGCTGTGTCTGACTTTGAATTTAACAGGGGACGCATGTGTTACAGTAATCCCTGATAACTCAGATAATATGACCAGTGTAATTACAGCACTGGAGACGATTCGTAATGCATTTGGTCCCTCTGAATCAGCAGGTTTTAGTTTCAACAAATGGTTAACTGAACAATTTGGTCCCTGGGGTGTAATGATTGTCCATGTATGTATTCCTGTACTAATTGTGTTTGGTATAACTTTGTGTTTTTGTATTTGTGCACTCACTTGTATGCGAGCCCTTGTCTATAAGTGGATAGGGGGAATACTTGGAGGTGATGGAACACCATTATATGTGAAAGTAGCATGTGAGCCAAGTAAGGAGTGTGAATCGAATTTGTGTCACATTTCAGAATGGGCCCCTGGGAACCCATATAGTGTAAGTGGTTCAGATGAAGAAACGGTGTGAATAGAATTATTTTTGTTTAAATGTTTTTCATTGTTTTTGTTTTTTTTATTTTTTATTTTTTTCCTCGTTATATTGGGAGAGTTAGAAGGTAACCTATAATAATGTTTGCAGTGTGTAGTCATAGAACAAATTAGTGGTCACCAGGTTATTTCCCAAAAGATTGTTTGACACTTTGTGTCAAAAGGGGGGAATGTGGAAATGAACCAGGATTTTTCCTTTCTTTGTAAGTGTTTTTTTCCTGTTTATAATGTAAATCCTTGATTAACATAAGAATCAAGCTGTAAATGAGTGCTGGGGATTGTAGATAGGAGTCACAGGGGTTTGCAAATGGTGACAAAAGGGGGGTCGTAAAACACTGATAACATCCACTGGGGTCATAAACATTGAGTAGTGTGTTTTTGTTACTTTAATGTCATTGTGTCTGTAAGGAGCTTTGATGTAACTGTTTAAATGTTGAAGTGACTTGAAGAGAGGCAGAGATTGTTGAGACCCGGCTGTTGGTATGACCTCTCTCTCCTGTTATGCATGCAGTATTTAGTAAAGACATGATTTGAGAAACACTGAGGACTCCAGAGAATTTCTTTCACAGGAGTTGATGACGCTGTCAACTACCTGCTGCAACGAGCCCATTCGCACCTGGATGGTGGAGGAGGTACTGTGAGAATCACATTCTTTGATTTCTCTAGTGCTTTTAACACCATTCAGCCACTGCTACTGGGGGAGAAGCTGCGGGTGATGGGAGTAGATGACACAATGATCTCCTGGATTACTGACTACCTGACAGGCAGGCCACAGTTTGTCCGTATGAGCAGTGTTCTGTCTGATGTGGTGTTTAGTGATACAGGAGCTCAACAGGGGACTGTACCGTCTCCTTTCCTGTTCACCTTATACACCACTGACTTTCAGTACAACACTGAGTCGTGTCACCTGCAAAAGTTTTCTGACGACTCGGCTGTTGTTGGTTGTATAAGTGAGGGACAGGAGGAGGAGTACAGGGCACTGGTAGACAACTATGTGAAGTGGACTGGACAGAATTACCTGCGGCTGAACATCAGCAAGACCAGAGAGATGGTGATAGATTTCACGAAGAAGAGGAACACGGCTTTCCAACATCTGTGCAAGGATGTGGAGGCGGTGGAGGATTACAAGTACCTGACAGAGGAGCACCTTCTACAAAAGGCTGCTTCAGCTTCGCTGATTCAGGGAATCTTTCCTGCCACAATCCATATTATATTATTATTGTTAATTGTTTATAGCACACTGTGCACTGTTTATATACACTATGTATATATTTTATTCTATTTATGTTATGTACAAAGTATTTTAATTGCTGACCCACTACTTGTCAGGGTTTTGGGTCCGGTGCACTCTGCTGGTCTGTTTGTGTACTGTTGGCCATGCATTTGTTTGGAGACCATGTGCTTTTGTGTTGGTCTCTGTCTCCCTATTTAAGTTCAGCCTTCTCAGTGTCCTTTGTCAGATTGTTTTGCAAGATTGTGTGCCACACTGCCTGTCTTGGATTTTCTCTGTCGTTGTTCGGATTACTCTGCCTGTTTTGGATTCACTCTGCCTTTTTGGATTCACTCTGCCTGTATTGGATTCACTCTGTTAGTTTTGATTTTTTGCACTGCCGGAAAGAGGTTAATCCTTTGTTATCTGATTGCTCTGTGGATTGCTCTGCCTCTGTTCCCTGGACACTTGTTGGACTTTGTTTATTTAAGTTGGATTTTGTGTCTTCGGAGCTTTGACTCTTCTGGACTAACTGAAAATAAACCTGATCATTGAATCTGCTTCTCACCTGGTCTGCTTTTGGGTCAAAACCAGCTAGCATAACAGTACAATCTGACCACAATGGACCCAGCAGACCCAACACAAGTCAAGACTGCTTTAGAACGACATGGGATCACTATTGGGAGACAGCAGACCCAACTGGACATCGTGTCAGCGAGCATCAGAGATCTGACTGCCCAGATTCAGCCTCTCCAACTAGCTCACTCTGCCTCAGCTGCCTCATTCCCTCTCCAGCCAGCCCATGAGCCCCGTCTTCCCCCTCCCGAAAGGTACGCTGGTGAGCCTGGCACATGCCGTTCCTTTTTATCTCAGTGTTCTTTGATTTTCCAACTGCAACCTACCACCGTCCCCACCGATCGGGCCAAAGTGGCTTATGTTATCACCCTACTCTCGGGGCGAGCAAGGGAGTGGGGAACGGCCCTCTGGGAGGCAAAGCCGCCATGTTGCAATGACTACAATGAGTTTTCTTCTGAGATGAAAAGGGTCTTCGACCGCTCCAAGCATGGACATGAGGCTGCTCGTGAACTGCTGCGCATGCGCCAGGGCCGCAGGTCTGTGTCAGATTATGCCATTGATTTCCAAACACTTGCAGCCTCAACTGCTTGGAATGCAGATGCCCTGTTTGATACTTTCCTGAATGGACTGTCTGAAGACATCAAAGACGAGCTGGTGTCTCACGATCTGCCAACCTCCTGTGAGGCTTTGATTAACCTTGCCATCCGTATAGATAGTAGACTTCAGGAGCGCCGCCGAGGAAGGTTCCCTGGGCTTTCCCTGCAGCCCTCTTCTGGTTCTCCTGTCAACCAACCAACCCCTCTGCCTGCTTCTGGTATCCCTGACCCTGAGCCGATGCAAATTGACCGCACTCGCCTGACCCCCGAGGAACGTCAGAGGCGAATTCAGTCCCGGTCCTGTCTGTATTGTGGCCAGCCCGGCCATTTCATCACCAGATGTCCAGTAAAAAACAACGCTCGCCAGTAGCTAGGGGGGTACTGGTGAGCGTAACGCCCATTGAACCCTCCTCCATGCAACAAGCTCTCCTACCAGCTACCTTGAAATGGGGGAAGCTGCAACAGCAAGTGACGGCTCTCATTGACTCTGGGGCAGAAGCGAACTTCATTGACGCCCACTTCTTGTTCCAATGCGGAGTGCCCACAACAGCCCTTAAGACTCCTCTGGTGGCTAATGCCTTGAATGGACAGCAGTTGGCCAAGATCACCTGTGCCAGCGTTCCGGTGAGTCTGCATCTCTCAGGTAATCACCATGAACAGCTGTCTTTCTATGTTATTGATTCTCCACAAGCCCCCGTAGTGCTTGGCCATCCCTGGCTTGTTAAACATATTCCTAACATAGACTGGGTTGGTGGGCAGATTGTGGGATGGAGCTTGTCCTGTCACTCTCATTGCCTTCTTCGTGCTCAGGCTCCTTTTACTCCAGATCCCAGATCCTCTGAAGTGTTTCCAGATCTTTCCTCAGTCCCTGCAGACTATTCGGCCCTCAAAGCTGTTTTTAGTAAGTCCAAAGCCTCTTCCTTGCCACCACATCGCCCTTATGATTGTGCCATTGATCTCCTGCCCGGCACGTCCCCCCCTAGGGGGCGCCTTTACTCCCTCTCCCGGCCGGAGACTGAAGCCATGGACAAGTATATCCAGGAGTCCTTGGCAGCGGGCATCATCCGTCCTTCCTCCTCTCCTGCTGGTGCCGGTTTTTTCTTTGTGGGCAAGAAGGACGGCTCCTTACAACCTTGTATCGACTACAGAGGCCTCAATGACATCACCATCAAGAACCGCTACCCGCTCCCTTTGATGTCTTCAGCGTTTGAGTTACTTCAAGAGGCCAGAGTGTTTACCAAACTTGACCTCCGGAACGCCTACCATCTAGTTCGTATCCGTGAGGGGGATGAGTGGAAGACGGCCTTTAACACCACCTCCGGTCACCTTGTCCTCCAATTTGGCCTTACCAATGCCCCAGCTGTTTTTCAATGTCTGGTAAACGATGTACTCAGAGATATGATTAATAAGTTTGTTTTTGTTTATTTGGATGATATCCTAATTTTCTCCAAGTCCCTAGCCGAACACACATCCCATGTCCGAAAGGTGCTTCAGCGCCTCCTGGAGAACCAACTCTACGTGAAAGCAGAGAAGTGTGAGTTTCACAGGAACTCTGTCTCTTTCCTTGGGTATGTGGTCTCAGCCGGCACTGTCGAGATGGACCAACAGAAGATCAAGGCAGTGGTGAAATGGCCTGCACCCTCTACCCGGCGAGAACTCCAACGCTTCCTCGGGTTTGCCAATTTTTATAGACGTTTCATACGTAATTACAGTGCATTGGCTGCCCCCCTAACAGCTTTGACTTCTACTTCTGTTAAGTACTCCTGGCCTCCCAAGGCAGAGGAAGCATTTCTGACCATGAAGCAGCGTTTCACCTCTGCTCCAATCCTGATCCAGCCAGACCCAGATTTGCAGTTCATTGTGGAGGTTGATGCATCCGATGTTGGCGTGGGAGCAGTACTGTCCCAACGTTCGGCCAAGGACAACAAGGTCCACCCCTGTGCCTTCTTTTCTCACCGTCTGACAACACCCGAACGGAATTATGATGTGGGCAATAGGGAACTGTTTGCTGTGAAGATGGCCCTGGAGGAGTGGAGACACTGGTTGGAGGGGGCCACCGTGCCATTTCTTGTCTGGACCGACCATAAGAACCTTGAATATATCCGTTCTGCTAAAAGGGTTAGTCCTCGGCAAGCTCGTTGGTCCATGTTCTCCTCTAGGTTCAATTTTACTCTGTCCTATCGTCCTGGCCACAAGAACGTGGAACCTGATGCCCTCTCCCGACAGTTCAGCTCCTGTGACAAGATCCAAGAACCAGATCCCATCCTGCCTGCCCACTGCTTTGTCCAGGCAGCACATTTTGAGATCGAATCTGTTGTGGCTGCAGCCCAAGCTAGGGAAGCAGGGCCCAGCCAGTGCCCCACTAACCGCCTCTTTGTCCCAAGTTCTGTTCGTTCTCAGGTTCTGCAGTGGGGTCATTCGTCTAGGCTGTCCTGTCATCCAGGGTCTAAAAGAACTCAACTTCATCAGTCGGCGCTTCTGGTGGCCTACGATGAGTAAGGATGTCCGCGACTTTGTCGCTGCCTGCCCTGTCTATGCCCGGAACAAGACCTCAACACAAACCCCTGCTGGCTTCCTGCAACCCCTGCCAGTCCCAAGAAGACCCTGGTCTCACATCTCCCTTAACTTTGTCACTGGTCTACCTCCCTCTGATGGCAACACCACTGTTCTCACAGTCATTGACCGCTTCTCCAAGTCAGTACACTTTATTCCCTTATCCAGTCTTCCGTCTGCTAATGAAACGGCCAATATAATGAATCAGCATGTGTTCAAACTGCACGGGTTGCCCCTGGAGGTGGTATCGGACAGAGGTCCGCAGTTTATGTCCAGTTTCTGGAAAGCCTTTTGTAAGCTCCTCGGAGCATCTGTTTGCTTATCTTCTGGGTTTCATCCACAAACCAACGGCCAGACGGAGAGGGCTAACCAGCAACTGGAGACGGTTCTTCGCTGCGTGGCCTCCCAGAACCCGACATCCTGGAGCCGGCAGTTACCTTGGGCGGAGTACGCCATCAACTCCCATATCTCCTCCTCCACTGGCCGGTCCCCTTTCGAGTGCTCCTTGGGCTACCAACCACCTCTCTTCCCAGACCAGGAGTTGGAGGTGGGGTCTCCCTCTGCCGAATCCTTCATCCGCCGCTGCCGTCGAACGTGGAGGCGCACCCGGGCAACCCTTCTTCGTACCTCGATCAAGATGAAGGCCAAGGCTGACAAGCACCGCACCCAAGCTCCACGCTACCGCCAGGGCCAGCAGGTATGGCTTTCAACCCGGGACCTTCCCCTGAAAACGAAGTCCCGCAAAATGACCTCCCGTTTCATCGGGCCCTTCCCCATTTCTAAAGTCCTTAGCCCCACTGCTGTCCGCCTCGAGCTCCCCGCTCCCCTTCGCCGTATTCACCCCACCTTCTACGTCGCCAAAATCAAGCCATTCATCACCAGTCCCTTGCACCCTGAGCCTGACCCTCCCCCGCCCACACGGCTTGTTGACGGTTCTGAAGTGTACACAGTACGCAAGCTTCTCGACGTCAGGCGTCGGGGCCGAGGACTCCAGTACCTTGTGGACTGGGAGGGCTATGGTCCTGAGGAGAGGTGCTGGGTCCCAACCCGGCACATCCTGGACCCGACACTGATAAAAGACTTTCGCAGTCGGCAACCCGCCTAAAGCAAAGTGGCGCCCGGAGGCGTTCGTTGAGGGGGGGGTAGTGTCAGGGTTTTGGTTCCGGTGCACTCTGCTGGTCTGTTTGTGTACTGTTGGCCATGCCTTTGTTTGCAGACCATGTACTTTTGTGTTTGTGGCTGTGACGCCACTCCCCCTGTTTTTTCCACCACTTATTGTCCACACCTGTCCTGCCAATTAGTTTGCTTGTTACCTTTCTTTCTCCTGCGCAATGATTGGTCTCTGTCTCCCTATTTAAGTTCAGCCTTCTCAGTGTCCTTTGTCAGATTGTTTTGCAAGATTGTGTGCCACACTGCCTGTCTTGGATTTTCTCTGTCTTTGTTTGGATTACTCTGCCTGTTTTGGATTCACTCTGCCTTTTTGGATTCACCCTGCCTGTATTGGATTCACTCTGTTAGTTTTGATTTTTTGCACTGCCAGAAAGAGGTTTATCCTTTGTTACCTGATTGCTCTGTGGATTGCTCTGCCTCTGTTCCCTGGACACTTGTTGGACTTTGTTTATTTAAAAACCTTAAGTTGGATTTTGTGTCTTCGGAGCTTTGATTCTGCTGGACTAACTGAAAATAAACCTGATCATTGAATCTGCTTCTCACCTGGTCTGCTTTTGGGTCAAAACCAGCTAGCATAACATTACCGCTGTTAAGAAATAATTTCCCAGTCTGGGATCATTAAAGTAATTATATTCTATTCTATATGATTTATATGTTATGGCAGTTAATACAGCAGAAAAGTGGAAACAAGCACAGCTTAGGTGATACATTATGAAAATGATAGTAATTATGGTGGCAAACATGATCAATGATGAGTTGTGGCAATAGCAGCTACATTACAGCCAGACATACCGCTGATGGTGTTTTTATGGCTAATAAATTTTATAGTTTATTAAGTTAGTGATAGTATATATGAGTAACAGTGATAATAGCAGCAGGAAGCGTCATGCAGGACCACGGCAGCAGGCACCACCACGATCAGCAGAGACCTGCGAGACGACAAAGCACAAACAACTCCGGGGAAGAAGTTGAATTAGTAACATGCATTGATGAGACATAAATGATACAGAGAGAGAGGAGAGAAGCTCAGAGTATCAGGAAAAGTATTGTCCCCCGCAGACTAGGCCAATAGCAGCATCATTAAGCAGCTTTAAAAATAACGACATAGCTGAGGGCTCGTAAGCCCAAGCTGTAAGCTTTATCAAAAAGGAAGGTTTTAAGTTTACTCTTAAATATGGGAACAGTGTCTGCCTCCCAAATAACACTTGGGAGTTTGTTCCACAGGAGAGGAGCTTGGTAGCTGAAGGCTCTGCCTCCCATTCTACTTTTGGAGACGCTAGGAACGACAAGTAGCCCTGTATTCTCAGAGGGCAACAATTTAGTCGGGTAATACGGTACAATGAGCCCTTTAAGATACGATGGAGCCTGACACATAAGCGCTTTGTAGGTAAGGAGAAGGATTTTAAGTTCTATTCTAGATTTTACAGGTAGCCAGTGCAAAGAAGCTAAAACAGGAGAAATATGATCTCTTCGATTTGTTTTAGTTAGTACACGAGCTGCAGCATTTTGGACCAACTGGAGACTCTTAACAGACTTAGTGGAGCAGCCTGATAATAAGGAGTTGCAGTAGCCCAGCCTAGAAGTAACAAATGCATGGACTAGTTTTTCTGCATCTTTCTGAGACACAATGTTCCTAATTTTCACAATACTACGCAGGTGAAAATATGCAATCCTTGTCGTTAGTTTTATGTGAGAATCGAAGGACATATCCTGATCAAATATAACACCCAGATTCCGTACTGTGGTGCTGGAGGACAACACAACATCATCCAGAGTAACAATATCTTTAGCTATTGAGTTTCGGAGGCCTTCGGGGCCAAGTACGATAACTTAAACTGAGTTTAACATCAGGAAATTGCAGGTCATCCAGCTTTTTATTTCCTTAATGCACATCTGTGAATGCACCACCATGCCAACCCGGACTGTGAGCTGCTTCTTTAATAATAAGCCGTGGATCACCAATGACCTGAAAGCCCTTCTTAACAAGAAGAAGACGGTGTTCAAGTCTGGAGACAGGGAAGAACTGAGGAGAGTGCAGCATGAAGTCAGGGATATGCTGAGGACCTGTAAAGACGCCTACAGGAGGAAGCTGGAGGCCAAACTCCAGCAGAACAATATGAGGGATGTGTGGACTGGTATGAAGCAGATCACTGGGTGTAAGGTGAGCGGCAGACAGTCATCAGGCAGACTGGAGAGGGCAAACGAGCTGAACAGATTCTTCAATAGGTTCAGCTCACAGCCTTCTGTCGTCTCCATGACACCTCCAGACCCCCACACACCCTCACTGCCCCAAACGCTTCCTCCCCTCCCCCCTCAATCCCCTGCTGTGAGCTCTCCTGTGCAGCACCTCTCCTCCTCCTCCACCTCTTCCTCCTCCACCTCTTCCACCTCCTCCTCCTCTGCCTCCTCCTCCTCCACCTCCTGGTCCTCCACTGAAGACACCAGCAGCCTCCCCCGCATGACTGTGACTGTAGGCCAGGTTAGGAGACAGCTGGAGAGACTCCACCAGCAAAAGGCTGCAGGCCCTGATGGTATGTGCCAGCCAGCTGTCTCCTGTCCTACAACACCTCTACAACCTGAGCCTTGGTGAGGAGAGAATACCAGTGCTCTGGAAGACTTCCTGCCTAATACCTGTTCCAAAGAAGTCGTCACCATCAGACCTCAATGACTATTGTTGTGGAAATAGATTCTTCAATAAAGATCAACAAACAGGATTAGCCTTTTCTCCGTGGTTTATTTTGCCCCCACTTCTCAGTTGAATTTGACCGTCAGTCCTGTCCAGCCTGTGCCTCTCACTCCGGGTGCCCACCCAGGGACGCCAAATTGTTGTGGAAAAATATTCTTCAATAAAGATCAACAAACAGGATCAGCATTTTCTCTGTGGTTTATTTTGCCAAAGTATTTTCCTCTGCAGACAAAAATACGTTCATCCCCACATCCTCACAAAGCCTAGAGTCTAGCAGGGAATGAACCTGTGCTAAATCTCGCACAGTCTTTTAGGTGAAGAGACAGGACGCGAATTGCCTTGGTTGGGTGACGTCTTTTGACCAAACAAAAACATCCCTCAGACATTACAATTCTGAACATTCTGAACCTCTCTCATCACAAGGTCTCTAACACAGGGTAAAGATGCACAAATATGCCAATATATCATCATGAGTTAGTTATTTGCATTATCCATTAAGAAGGTGAGACAGAGGAGACACTGAACTGTGTCTGACCTGACAAAACTATGATTATGAATTACAAATATCCAAAATTCCCACAACACTATTGACCAGCGGCCCTCACATCTTACGTCATGAAGGTGCTGGAGAGACTAGTTTTGGTCAACCTGAGGCCTCAGGTGAGAGCCCTGCTAGACCCTCTGCAATTTGCTTACCAGCCCCACTTGGGAGTTGATGACACTGTCATCTACCTGCTGCAACGAGCCCATTTGCACCTGGATGGTGGAGGAGGTACTGTGAGAATCACATTCTTTGATTTCTCTAAGAGCTCCACAGGGGACTGTACTGTCTCCTTTCCTGTTGACCTTATACACCACTGACTCTCAGTACAACACTGAGTCGTGTCACCTGCAAAAGTTTTCTGATGACTCGGCTGTTGGTGGGTGTATAAGTGAGGGACAGGAGGAGGAGTACAGGGCACTGGTAGACAACTTTGTGAAGTGGACTGGACAGAATCACCTGTGGCTGAACATCAGCAAGACCAGAGAGATGGTGATAGATTTCAGGAAGAAGAGGAACACGGCTTTCCAACCTCTGGGCATTCTGGGAAAGGATGTGGAGGTGGTGGAGGATTACAAGTACCTGGGTGTTACCATCAACCACAGACTGGACTGGAGAACTAACAGTGAAGCTGTTTACAAAAAGGGGATGAGCAGACTTTATTTCCTGAGGAAGCTGGGATCCTTCAACGTGTGCAGCAAGATGTTGGAGATCTTTTATCTGTGGTGGCCAGTGTACTTTTCTTTGCTGTGGTTTGTTGGGGAACAGCATCGGAGCCAGTGACACCAACAGACTCACAGGCTGGCTCTGTGATTGGCTGCAAACAGGACACTCTGGTGGCTGTGGTGGAGAGTAGGACACTGAAAAAACTGTTATCCGTCATGGATAATCCTCTCCACCCTCTCCAACTCACACTGGTCAGACAGCAGAGCACCTTCTCCAAAAGGCTGCTTCAGCTTCGCTGTCGTAGCAACAGATTCAGGAAATCTTTCCTGCCACAATCCATCAGTTTTTATAATAACTCTCTCACCTCTGCCTGACAGAGGACTCTGCTCTCGCTACCGTTTTCTTTGTTTTGTATATATTATTATTGTTATAGTATATTTTGCATATTTTGTTGTATATATCACACTGTGCACTGTATATATACACTATGTATATATTTGATTCTATTTATGTTATGTACAAAGTTTTTATTTGCTGACCCACTACTGCTGTTACAAAATAATTTCCCAGTCTGGGATCATTAAAGTAATTCTATTCTATTCTATTGTATTTGAAGTTTATCTAACTGATCGGATTCTTCTGGTTTGATCAACAAATACAATTGTGTATCATCAGCATAACAATGAAAGTTTATGGAGTGCTTTCTTATAATATTTCCTAAGGGAAGCATATATATGGTGAATAGAATCGGTCCAAGGACAGAACCCTGTTGGACTCTGTGACTGACTTTATTGTGCATGGAGGATTTGTCATTAACATGTACAAACTGAGATCTCTCTGATAAATAAGACTTGAACCAGCTCAGTGCGGTTCCTTTAATGCCAATTAGATGCTCCAGTCTCTGTAGCAGGATGCGATGGTCAATAGTGTTGAAGGCAGCACTAAGATCTAGTAGAACAAGCACAGAAACAAGTCCTTTGTCTGAAGCTATAAGAAGGTCGTTAGTAATTTTTACCAGTGCTGTCTCAGTGCTATGATTCGCTCTAAATCCTTATTGGAAGTCCTCAAATAACTCATTATTATGTAAAAAGTCACACAGCTGATCTGCCACTAATTTCTCGAGGATTTTAGAGAGAAACGGAAGGTTAGATATAGGTCTATAGTTGGCTAGTACCTCAGGATCAAGACTGGGCTTTTTAAGAAGAGGTTTAATTACAGCTACTTTAAAAGACTGTGGTACATAACCTGCTGATAAAGACATGTTAATCATATCTAATACAGGGGTGCTAACTAAAGGTAACACTTCTTTAAGTAACCTACTTGGAATAGATTCTAGGAGAAAAGTAGAAGGCTTTGATGATGAAATAGTAGAGGTTAATTTGTTAAAATCAACTGTAGAAAAGCAGTCCAAGAATATATCAGGTCATACAGTTGTTTCTAAGGTTCCTGGGTTTGAAGAAAAATTGGGTCGATTTTGTCTCTAATTTTGTCATTGGAGAAGGTCATGAAGTTGTTACTACTGAGTATTATAGGAATACATGGCTCCATAGAGCTGTGGATCTCTGTCAGCCTGGCTACAGTGCTGAAAAGAAATCTAGGATTGTTCTTATTCTCCTCTATTAAAGATGAGTAATAGGCTGCTCTGGCATTACGGAGGGTGAGATTTCTCCAATTTAGTGGAGCGCCACTTACTTTCCAATTTTCGCGATATTTGTTTTAATTTACGGGTTTGTGAGTTATACCACGGAGCTAACTTCCTCTGTTTCATTTTCTTCTTTTTTAAAGAAGCAACAGAGTCGAGTGTTGTTCGTAGTGAGCCTGCAACACTTTCAACAAGGTGATCAATTTCAGAGAAACTTACGTCAGTACAGGAATCTTGAATATTAGGATAAGGCCTTAAATTAAATGCAGATGGAATCACTTCCTTAAATTTAATTACAGCACTATCAGATAAACATCTAGTGTAGAAACGTTTGCCCAGAGGTGAGTAGTCCTGTAATATAAATTCAAAAGTTATTAAATAATGATATCTGATAAAATAGGATTCTGTGGAAAAACTGTTAAGTCATTGAATTCCACACCATAAGCCAAAACAAGGTCAAGGGTGTGATTAAAACAGTGAGTAGGTTTGGGTACACTCTGACTAAAACCAATCGAATCTAATAGAAAGATAAACGCAATACTAAGACTATTATTATCAAAGTCCACGTGGATATTTAAATCTCTTACAATGATTACTTTATCAGATTTAAGTACTAAATGTGACAGAAACAGTTTTCCAGGTTGAATGTGAAAGACTAAGACAAGACTTTCAAATAATTTATAATTTAGTTTATGTTTATGGTTTATTAATAGGCCTGAGTCATAAATAACTGCAACGCCTCCTCCTCGGCCACTGCCTCGAGGAATATGAGTATTAATATGACTGGGAGGAGTGGATTCATTGAGGCTAACATATTCTTCATGACACTGCAAGGTTTCAGTCAGGCAGAGTAAATCAATATGATTGTCTGATATCAAATCATTTTCTAATACAGCTTTAGATGACAGAGATCTGATGTTTAAAAGTCAACATTTCATTTTATGCTTTTGTTGCATAATTGCAGATTTTGCGTTGATTTGTATAACGTTTTTCTGTATAGCTCCTCTTCGGGTCGGGTAGTGGGGGCAGCAGCTTTAGCAGGGGACCCCAAACTTCCCTTTCCCGGGCCACATTAACCAGCTCTAACTTGGGGATCCCGAGGCGTTTCCTGGCCAGTGTGGAGATATAATCTCTCCACCTAGTCCTGGGTCTTCCCCGAGGCCTCCTCCCAGCTGGACGTGCCTGGAACACCTCCCTAGGGAGGCGCCCAGGGGGCATCCTTACTAGATGCCCGAACCACCTCAACTGGCTCCTTTCAATGCAAAGGAGCAGCGGCTCTACTCCGAGTTCCTCATGGATGGCTGATCTTCTCACCCTATCTCTAAGGGAGACTCCAGCCACCCTCCTGAGAAAACCCATTTCAGCCGCTTGTACACGCAATCTCGTTCTTTCGGTCATGACCCAGCTTTCATGACCATAGGTGAGGGTAGGAACGAAGATTGACCGGTAGATCGAGAGCTCTGCCTTCCGGCTTAGCTCTCTTTTCGTCACAACGGTGCGGTAGAGCAACTGCAACACCGCCCCCGCTGCTCCAATTCTCCGGCCAAACTCACGCTCCATCGTCCACTCACTCGTGAACGCAGAGAGGTGTTCAAGACTGCCACTCTGCTTCCTGGGCACCTACGATAAGGGCAGCGCAGAGAGGTGTATTAAACTGCAACTCTGCTTCCTAATCCCAACACTGGGTTGTCATGGTTTTAGACCGCTAACAACTGCGTCCAGGTTCATAGATATTAGAGCGGCACCCTCCAAAGTAGGATGAATACCATCTCTCCTAATAAGACCAGGTTTTCCCCAGAAAGACTGCCAATTATCTACGAAGCCCATATTATTTACCGGGCACCATCCAGACAGCCAGCGACGGAATGATGACATGCGGCTATACATGACATCGCAAGTCAAGTTGGGCAGGGGACCAGAGAAAATTACGGAGTCCGACATAGTTTTTGCATAAGCACACACCGACTCCACATTAATTTTGACATAATCGGGTTTCATTACCGCCGACGTGAATAACAATCTTAGCATATTTACGTTTATCCTTAGCCAGCAGTTTCAAATTGGAGTCAATGTCGCCCGCTCTGGCCCCTGGGACGCATTTTACTATGGTCCCTGGTGTCACTAAGTTCACATTTCTCAGAATGGAACTGCCAATAACCAATGTTGTTTGCTCAGCAGGTGTGTCACTGAGTGAAGAAAACTTATTTGATACGTGAACCGACGGATGGTTAACCATGGGCTTCGATTTAGGACTATGCTTTCCTCTCACAGTCACTCCAGATAACTTTTGTTATCATTTGGCACTATAGGTAAAATTGAATTGAAATGGAATTGAATCTTTTAGGGGAGCATTAATCACTTTATTACCAAAACCTGGGCCGAATAACAAATGTCAAAACTTTAGGCCAATCAGTCTTTTAAATGTGGATTTAAAAATTTTGAGTAAAATAATAGCCCAGAGATTGGAGAAATGAATTCTGAATATTATTGACAAAGACCAAAATGGCTTTGTACAAAGTAGGCAAGGTTTCCATAATGTTAGGAGAACTCTAAATATATTATCTGAGGAGAAAGGAGCAGCATATAAAGCATTACTGTCATTGGACGCTGAAAAAGCCTTTAACAGAGTAGAATGGCTTTATTTATTTGAAATCCTCAGTCGTTTTGGTGTTGGAGAAAACTTTAATAAATGGATAAAACTACTATATACGTAACCATATGCGGAAATCATGACTAACCGGATACAAAGAGGATGTAGACAAAGAGATCCCCTATCCCCTCTCCTTTTCATTGTGGCTATAGAACCATTGGCAATAGCAGTAAGAACAGACCAAAATATAACAGGTATCTATCTATTTGCAGATGACCCAATCATATTCCTTAAAGAGACGGAAAAATCCATTCCTGAACTGTTAGAACTTCTTAATGTATTTGGAAAAATCTCAGGATATAAATTAAACAAATCAAAATCCTCAATAATGTTCTTAAATCAGTTAGAAAATAAAAGTCCTTCTAAAGCAGCCACTCAATTTAAAATTGTGAATTGCTTTACATATCTAGGCATTCAAATTGTCCCACAACTAAAATATATTGTAGCCAGTTATTATGAACCATTACTACAAGAAATCTCAAAATTATTGTAAAGGTGGACACCAATACCCATGTCACTAATAGGAAAATGAATGTCCTCAAAATTAATATAATGTCCTAATTGTTGTATTTGTTTCTAAACCTTCCACTTCCTCCTCCTAGTAACCTGTTCACTCAGCTTAAAAGACTATTCGTTAGATTCTTGTGGAATAATAGACGTCCCCGGACATGACTATCACTACTTTACTCACCTTATGATAGAGGGGGACTCAAATGCCCCTGTCCTCTCTGATACTATTGGGGGGCTCAATTAAGAACAATGTTGTTTTACTTCACAGACAGAGATGTTCCTCTCTTGAAAGGATGGAAGAACTACAGCTAAATCTGCCCCTCCCAGTTTACCTGTACTCAGCAAGCATTTAAATCCTCAAAAAAAACACAAAAAACCCTATAGTGAAAAATATGACTGCAGTGTGGCATCAAGCTAAAATATATATGAGCTATACCCCCCGTCTATCTTCAGCCCAATATGGGGAAATAACTCCTTCCCTCCTGGTAAAACAGACGGGGGGTTTAAATCTTGGGCTACTAAAGGATTGGGGAAAATTGGAGACCTTTACAACTTACAAAAAGTACTGATGTCATTTGAGGAGATAGTAGAAAAATGTAATATACCCTGTAATAATTTGTTTAAATACCTGCAATTGAGAAATTTCATTAGAACACACCAAAATCAAACTTTATGCATCCCTGAAAGGTCTACAGTAGAAAAATTAATAAATATGGATTGCTCAAGCTGGACATCTCAATAGAAAAGTGGGGAGAGGCACGCTCTCAAGCACAATCAAGAACTACTAACACTCGCAAGAATTCAGGTTAGTGAGTTCATAGGAAAAAGTAAATCAAGTACTACCATACAACTGGCTGATTCGTACATATATCACTCCAGAAAAACTGAAGGAAAGGAAAGGTACACTTTTCCACTGTACAAAAATACTAAAATTCTGACAAGAAATAAAACAATGTATTCAAAATATTTTGCAGATTCAAATACCCCTAGTCCCATGTTTGTTTATATTTGGCCTATATCCAGGTAATTTGAAGTTAAAAAAACACCAACGTATATTTGTTGACTTAAGTGTACTAATTGCAAAGAGAGTGATAGCCCTCTCATGGGAAAAACACCAGTAGTCCAAGTGTAAAGAGGTGGCTGTCTTCAACTCTCCCTTTAGAGAAAAATTTCTTTAGAGAAATTACATATACAATGAAACACCAATAATTTCCACCAGATCTGGGACCCCTTTATCTGCTATGTATCGACAACAGATTTGTCTCATGTGGTGGAAGAACCTGGGGACATGTAAACAGTAGCTCTTTGCAGTAGTTAATATTACAGAAATATGTTTGTTCCTATGAACTCACTAACCTGATTCCAAACCAAGAATTTGAAAATCTGTAAGGGCCGGGGTGGTGTTGACATGTTCGTTCGAAACATGTAATTGTATTTTTGTATTTCTTTGTTGTATTATAAAAACAATAAAAAATAATGTTGGCAAAAAAATAATAATAACGAGCTAAGGTGACCAGCATTCACTCTTCACTTTTTTTTCACACTTTTAGCTCTTACCTTCACTTCTACTTTTTAAAACTTTTTTTTCTCTGTTTGCTGCATGTCTTCGTTTAACTCCCCGAGGAGTTCTCTTTATTTTGACATTATAATTTTTCTTTGTACAACTTTGTTGCTCAAAAGTTTGCAAGCAACATTATTTAAATATTGTTTCTTACTGAAGTGTTTTCTTTTATTCATCTATTTTTATCATGCGACTTCAAAAGTCTTTTATGCATTTTTTTTTAATCTCCCCTTTTAACCATTGTTAAGCCACTTCCGTGCTGATCTTCCTTGCAAATGTCTGGCCAGCAGGTTGCATTGAATTTTGCATGCTACCAACTCAACAGAACCCAGTCAGAACTCTTTTTGACCACCGAAGAAACCCAGACTTCAAAGCCACCTGAAGGGCCATTAAACGTGGAGCAACACCGAGCCTTGGTGATCCAAGGATCCAGTTGCCACTTGTCCAGAGACACTTAGGCGACTGTAACACCACATCACAAAGTAAGGAATGCCATTTTTACTACAGCTTCTGGTTAATAATTTTGGTGGTAATTAAGTTCTGATCGAAGGTGGTGCTGGTGTTAGGTTAATTAGAGCCAGTTTAAGCCCGCCAGTAACGTTGTTAAAACCAGCCTGTTTGAACTACTCTGGTCTTCAGCTTGTTATATCCGCATTTAACCCATTTATGCCTTGTTTGATTCAGTATTGTATTATTCTGTATTACTCTTACAATTAAATAAATGAGAGGGTTCCTGGTTTCAAATCGGCTGGGGCCCTTCTGTGTGGATTTTGCATGTTCTCCCTGTGTGTGCGTGGGACATTTAAAGGGATCAAAACACCTAAAGGTACCAAAGGTGCCAATAGCAAATAGGGGGAAAAAAGGAAAATCACAAGGTTGTTTTTGTGTTGTTAAAAAATTCAAAGTAAATTGATTGTTAATTCAACTCAACGCCATCCAACCAACAGTAGCCTCCATCAGACTAAACTGCATATCCAATCATGTATTCTTCTTGACAGGATGATCTGGCTGCTGACTCTCCTGACCCCCAGCCTGGTGACCTCTGCTGTCCTTCCTGAGATAACAGAGCCAGGGCCAAACTCTGGGATTATTCTTAAAGAACAACCGGGGCTGCTGTTCATCAATAGGTAAGATTCCCCCATACCTCATTCCCCTTTCTCTGGTGCAGGACACTCTGGCAACCACCACTAGGGATGTAGTCACCTCGCTTCAGGCCCATTTAGCATATTCGCTAGGTAGCACCCTTCCCATTCATGTCAATCCAGAACAGAGAGAGATAGGGTTCATCATCAACCTTCATATCATTGCTGCCAAGAACATGTACCGACTGAAAGACGCGGTGAATGCGGAATTCGCATGTTAAAGTGCGGACTCCTCCACTCAACGCCTACCATGATAACAACCCTGGTCTGTATTTGGCCCACAATTCGAGGATGTGCACTCTTACAAAGGACATCCATTACCTTTGTCCCAGTAAGCCCTTTATAAGGGACAACACAAATCTGTGGACTAAAAGCCATGACTACTGACTCTCGTTGACCTACAACCATTACACCCAGATCCCGAATCAACAAGACTCAGGCTGAGATTGTAGGAGGACGTTTGTTGGTTAATACTCCAGTGAGGATAGCTACTCTGACCAGCATGACACTGCCACTTGCATTGCTCTACCCAACCAGACATTATGGATCAGCGTACCAAAGAACGCCATCCTACACATTGATGACATGGCACTCTACTACATAGACTCTGACCAATAAGAGAGCGAGATTGAGGTCCCCCCCCCCCCTTTTGTGAGTTTTTAGTATCTTGTCCCCCCGGTGTGTAAATCAACCAGACGCCTATTCACAACTGGCCGCTAATTGAACTGAAAGGAGGCAAAGCGACCCCCCAGTAGAAAGGGAAAAATACTACAAATTCAAAAGGACTCCTGATAAATTGAGTTCAGTTAAGTTCCCTGTTTCATCACAACTGGCTTCTCAAAAACACTCTTGTAACTGTTTATGATTTAGTATTATCTGTGTTCATGATTATATGCTCATGTAGTTTCAGAACCACAAAGTCTCAATTTAGTTCCTGAATATTCTGTTTCTAAATAATGCTTCTTTTTCCTCAGTAAGGCTATCTGTTATCTTTTAAATCTGCATTTCTAGAGATTTGGGTTCAATTTTATATGAGAAAGATTAATCATCTAAAATCAGCCAGAGATAGTTTAATCTTCTTTGTTAGAACGCTGGATATAAGAAGCCACTGTCTTATTCCGGCCCGAAAGTCGACCCGCCCCAGGACACACCCCCGTGCCTGTGATAAAATAACAAGCTAAAACTTTTTTTTTCTGTTTGCTGCATCTCTTCGTTTCACTCCCCGTGGAGTGTCATTTTTCTTTGTTCAACTTTGTTGTTCAAAAGTCCGCCAGAAACATTATTTTAATATTTTTAATTACTAAAGTGTTTTCTTTTATTAATCTATTTTTATCGTGCAACTTCAAAAGTATTTTATGCTTTTTTTTTAATATCCCTTTTTAACCATAGTTAAGCCACTTCAGTGCTGATCTTCCATGCAACTGTCCGGCCGGCAGGTTGCATTGAATTTTGCGCGATACCAACTTGTGGAAGAAAACATGATTGAGAAAGTGAAAAACAGGCCGAGGTCACTGTACTGGGGACATAGGCCTGATAAGCACATTCTGTTTAGAAAACAATTGAACTGTATTTGGGCATGATGACGTCTGGACACCAAGTAGGCGCCACTGATTGCAAATGTACTGAGTGTGTATTGGAAAGACCCGACGGGGCGTGTAAGTGTTGTCAGCCTTGTTATAAGACGGGAAGTTCTGTTATGGGTATTGGAATTTTGGTATGGTGAATCTCGGAACTCTGTGATGAGTGTATCAAACCTTGATTCAATAAATTATCCTTGATTGCTGTGAGACCTCTCTGCTGACTCCTTCTTGTAGACCTTTCTATTTTTATAATACATTGTTCTACCATAAACTCAACAGAACCCAGTCAGAACTCTTTTTGATCACCAAAGAAACCCAGACTTCAGAGCCACCTGGGGCCTGTTTCACAAAGCAGGTTCAAAAAACTCTGAGTCTAACCCTGAACTCTGAGTTGATCTACTCTGAGATAGGAAACTCTGAGTTTTCGGTTCCAGAACAGCAGATTTGCGTTAGGTTGATCAACTCAGAGTAGTTTGACCTGGAGTTAAGCGCGTGCACCACAAGGAAAAAAAGACAGCATCAAGGGAGCCCTGATTCGACGAGTCACCATGGCAACGGGGAAGCAGAAGGCTACGCTACAACTGGAATTGGAAATATTAATGCGCTGATACGGAGAGTTTGAGCAGGTTTACACCGCTGCAGCAGCAAAAGAGAGGGAGACGGTGCAGGAGAACATTGCTGCTCGGGTCAGTGCATAAGTTTAAATGTAGTCCTGTTGCAATCACAGTAATATCACAGGGGGAACTGCTTGAGTGGGAGCCTATTAGTTTATTTCATTTAAGTGCAACCCCGCGGGGGAGAAGCGCACTTGGCAGTAGCTTAAGATGAAACATAAAAACATACAGGTATTCAAACAGGTAAAACCTCGGCAAAATCTCATGGTGACGCCTCATTTTGAGCATGTTTTACATGGTAAAGTAAATATTACCGTAAGTGGCTGTTTTTTATACATCATATAAATGTTGTATAAAAAATTCCCATTTGCAAAAAAACGCAGCGCAACACACAATATCTGCTGTGATATGAGAGCATTACTGGTTGTTAATGTTGGAAATGTAAGGAGGGGTGAGATGGACTGTGACATGAAACAGTGTTGTGCGTATTCAGCCCCCTCGCATCATAGGTGATATTCTGGATCAGAAGGCTGTTGTTTCCACCTATAGGAGTAGTTTATATAGCGGTAACCCAACTAAAAGCACACACTTTTGAATCTATGAATTGCAAGAAAAGCTGGGATTATATTTAGGAAACGCTAAGTCAAATACATTCAACTTGCTCAAAAGATCCATTTCATTCATTTTGTAATCATGGCTGCAGTATATTAAGGACGTCGATGCGCGGTCTGATAATCATCTCCCGACGATATTTAATTCTCTTTGCGGTAATGCGTCACCTTCATCCACGGGGTCGTTATCAAAAGGACATGCCATGGTGGTGTAAATATTCACCACCTAATATAACTTCTAATGTAGGCCTACTGACTGATTTTTATACGTTGTATACAAAAACGCGCAACACAGAATATCTGCTGGGATATGAAACGGTACCGCTCAAAAAGAGAATTGCCTGGAAATGCAAGAACATCTATAATCAATAGTTTGATAATCATCTCCCGATGAATATTTAATTCTCTGCGCAGTAATTCTGCACCTTCATCCACGGGATCGTTATCAAAAGGACACGCCATGGTAGTGAAATAGTCGCCACCTAATATAACTTCTAATGTCTGATTTTTGCAGTGATTTTCTGAAAAAAACAGACGGAACTATACTACGCCAAAACTCGTCCGCTGACTGAATAAATGAGGAAATCAAACACTGTGTGTGGCTGAAAGAGGGCGGAGACAGAGAGAAACTCAAGGTTTTCTGAGAAAAACCTGGTCCCGACCAGGTTAGTTTCAGAGAGCATGTTACCATGGTAACTGACCGAGAGGTTAAGTTACCTCTCTTTGTGAAACAGACTAGAGTTACCCCTCTGTCTCTGGTTTGAGTTACCTCCCCTTGTGAAACGGAAAACTCAGAGTTTCCCTCATTTCAGGGTTAACAGACTCAGAGTTTTCACTAAACCTGCTTTGTGAAACAGGCCCCTGAAGGGTCATGAACCCTGGAGCCGTGAAGCTACAGCAGCGTCTCTGCTTGAATTTGCTCCCGACAGTTGACCTAATAATTCTCTAATAAACACAAGAATTATTCAATATTTACAATAGAGGAATGACTCGAAATGAACCAAGTATTACCATTTGTTTCTTGCTAAATAAAGTAGGGATGTCCTGAATACCCTTTTTGAATTGGTTTATTTATTTGAATATTCAAGCCCAGCCCTAAAATAAAGTTAATATAATCTCCAATGTAAATACTAGTGAAGACTGTAAAATCTATGACTGAGAAAGTCAAGGCTGACCTCAATTCGCAGGAAGAAATTATTCTCTGTGATGGGCAAGGCAATCAGCTGTTGGAGGGGTCGGGGACAACAGGTAGGAAAGTCTGTGGAGTATTTACAAAATCAACTCCAAAAAGGATTTGATCGATTAAGGTGGCAAGGCTAGACTTTCTTAACCTAACTCTCACCAGATGAATTTCGTTCCGCCTTGCTTCCAGCTTGACTCCGCCCAGCTCCACTCAACCATCTGGGATTGCTCCATCCGAAAGTGATTTCACGAGCCGTAAAAAATGGTCAAGCCAATCCGGACGGCCAAGGTTTTTTTTTTATAGATATGACGTAGCGGACTGTTGCTCGCCATTGTTGTCTGTGAAATAAGCCATAAGGGTATAAGAGTCAATCCAAATCCATTATCCTTCTTATTGAGGTTTCCATTATGTATATATGTGTGTGGATCTAAGTAAGTTTGTAAAATAAAAATAAAAACCTACAGTATTTTACTGTCCATAAACATGGATATACTCTCTCCCTAAGACTGGGATTTTGGCACCAAAATGCCAGGAAAATGGTTGCCCTCCATGAGGAGACCTTCCATGAATTACAGAGGACATAAAGAAGGAGGTCAAGGTAATTTTTATCATATTTTTCCGAAATGGATAAAAACAACAAGATGAATGTAGTGGCTATTTGTAAAATAGTTCTTTCAGTTTTAAAACTTGCACAGGCCACTCATGCACCAGTTCAATTAGGTTGTCCAGGCAGGATTCAAATTTGGTTAATTTAATTTCCAGTTCAAAGCAAACATACATTTCATGCTGCCTCTCTGTGCATGTCCCTTCTGGTGCATTACCTATATCACTGCCACCTCCTACCTTCATCAATGCCTAATACCTGTTTGGTCTAGAGGTTCGTCTATAGGACGAAACCTCCTTTCCAGCACCTTGGAGTAGACTTAACCATGAAGGCTGAGTAGTGTGATACCCCTGTAATGCCCCCCCTCTGGTCCCCCTTTTTAAATAGGGGAACCACCACCCCGGTCTGCCACTCCCTTGGCACTGTCACAGACTTCCACGCAATTTGGAAGAGACGTGTCAACCAAGACAGCCCCTCCAAACCCAAAGCTTTCAGCATTTCTGGACGAATCTCATCAATCCCTGGGGCTCCAGCCTCCAGCTATGCCTCTACAAAAGAGGGCGTGTTGGTCGGATTTAGGAGTTCCTCAAAGTGCTCCTTCTGACGCCCGATTACCTCATCAGCTGAGGTCACCAGCCTCCCGTCCTTACTGTAAACAGCTTGGACGGTTCCCCGTTTCCCCCTCCTGAGTTGTCGAATGGTTTTCCAGAAGCACCTTGGACAGTCCTTCTCCATGACTTCTTCAAACTCCTCCCACACCCGCTGCTTTGCCTCTGACACAGCAGAGGCTGCAGCCTTTCTGGCCCATCGGTACCTTGCAACTGCCTCCGGAGTCTTCTGGGATAGCATATCCCGGAAGGCCTCCTTCTTCAGTCGGACAGCTTCCCTGACCACCGTGTCCACCACAGTGTTCGAGGGTTACCGCCCTTGAGGCACCTAAGACCTTGAGGCCACAGCTCACCGCTGCAGCTTCAGCAATGGAAGCTTTGAACATCCCACTCCGGTTCAATGCCCCCAACCTCCACAGGGATGCCAGAAAACCTCCGCCGGAGGTTTGAGTTGAAGATCCCAGTTCACCCGCACTACTCGTTTGGGCTTACCTGGTCCGTCCAGAATCTTCCCCAATCCTCTGACCCAACTCATCACCAGATGGTGATCAGTTGATAGCTCTGCCCATCTCTTCACTCGAGTGTCCAAAACATATGGCCTCAGATCAGATGATACGATCACTAAATCGATCATCGACCTTTGGCCCTAGGGTGCTCTGGTACCACGTATACTTATGAGCATCCTTATGTTCGAACATGGTGTTAGTTATAGACAATCCGTGACTAGCACAGAAGTCTTATTACAGACGGCCGCTCAGATTTAGATCAGTGAGGCTGTTCCTCCCAATCACGCCTCTTCAGGTGTCTCAAAGTCGCCGTTGAAGTCTCCCAGCAGAACTATTGAGTCCCCTACTGGAGCCCCATGCAGGACTCCATTCAGGGTCTCCAAGAAGGCTGACTACTCTGAACTGCTGTTCAGTGCATACGCACAAACAACCGTCAGAGTTTTCCCCCCTACCACCTGCAGGCGTGACGAAGCGACCCTCTGGTCCACCGGGGTAAACCACCAACACCACAGCGCTCAGGCAGGGGTTTGTGAGTATCCCCACACCCGCTCGGCTCCTCACACCCTGGGCAACTGCAGAGAAGAATAGGGTCCTGGTCCAGACGGGGGCCCCGGGCTTCCTCCGGGCAGGGTCTCTCTTCCTCTTCCTCATTTTTCCATAGAGTCTTTGTGAACCATTCTTAGTCCGGCCCCTCGCCGATACCACTCAGGTTCACAGGGACACACAAACCTCTCCACCACGATAAAGGGATGGTTCCCAGAGAGGTGATATGTATATATAATATATTATATAGTATATATTTGTTTTTAATAAAGTGTTATTGTTGCTTTGTTAAATTTGTATTAATGATGGCTTCCACAACATGCATGGTCTCTTTTTTTAAACTGTTATAGTAAATGCAGGACGTGTAACCACACATAATTTATTTGTTATTTATTTTGATTTACTGACCATTTCTGACCTGGGGCCTGTTTCACAAAGCAGGTTTAGTGAAAACTCTGAGTCTGTTAACCCTGAAATGAGGGAAACTCTGAGTTTTCCGTTTCACAAAGGGAGGTAACTCAAACCAGAGACAGAGGGGTAACTCTAGCCTGTTTCACAAAGGGAGGTAACTTAACCTCTCGGTCAGTTACCATGGTAACATGCTCTCTGAAACTAACCTGGTCGGGACCAGGTTTTTCTCAGAAAACCTCGAGTTTCTCTCTGTCTCCGCCCTCTTTCAGCCACACACAGTGTTTGATTTCCTAATTCATTCAGTCAGCACACGATTTTTGGCGTAGTATAGTTCTGCTATAGTTCCGTCTGTTTTTTCAGAAAATCACTGCAAAAATCAGTTATTAGAAGTTATATTAGGTGGTGACTATTTCACTACCATGGCATGTCCTTTTGATAACGATCCCGTGGATGAAGCTGACGCATTAGTGCACAGAGAATTAAATATTCGTCGGGAGATGATTATCAGACCGCGCATAGACGTCTTACTTACTTACGACTTAATATACTGCAGCCATAATTACAAAATGAATGAAATGGATCTTTTTAGCAAGTTGAATGTATTTGACTCAGCGTTTCCTAAATATAATCCCAGCTTTTCTTGCAATTCATAGGTTCAAAAGTGTGTGCTTTTAATTGGGTTACCGGTATATAAACTACTCCTATAGGTGGAAACAACAGCCTTCTGATCCAGAATATCACCTATAATGCGAGGGGGTGCATTTCACGGCAGGGAAACACTGTTTCATGTCACAGTCCATCTCATCCCTCCTTACATTTCCAACATTAACAACCAGTAATGCTCTTATATCACAGCAGATATTGTGTGTTGCGCTACGTTTTTTTGCAAATGGGAGTTTTTTTGCAACGCATAAAACAGCCACTTACGGTAATATTTACTTTACAATGTAAAACATGCTCAAAATGAGGCGTCACCATGAGACTGTGCCGATGTTTTACCTGTTTGAACATTTTTTTTATGTTTCATCTTAAGCTGCTGCCAAGTGCGCTTCTTCCCTGTGGGAATGCACCTAAATTAAATAAATTAATAGGCTCCCACTCAAGCAGTTTCCCCTGTGATATTATTGTGATTGCAACAGGACTACATTTAAACTTACGCACTGACCCGAGCCGCAATGTTCTCCCGCACCGTCTCCCCCTCTTTTGCTGCTGCAGCGGTGTAAACCTGCTCAAACTCACCGTATGAGCGCATTGTATTTCCAATTCCAGTTGTAGCGTAGCGCTCCGCTTCCCCGTTGCCATGGTGACTCGTCGAATCAGGGCTCCATTGATGCTGTCTTTTTATACTTGTGGTGCACGCGCTTAACTCCAGGTCAAACTACTCTGAGTTGATCAACCTAACGCAAATCTGCTGTTCTGGAACCGAAAACTCAGAGTTTCCTATCTCAGAGTAGATCAACTCAGAGTTCAGGGTTAGACTCAGAGTTTTTTTAACCTGCTTTGTGAAACGGACCCCTGTAGATATTTAGGTTCAGATACAGTGCGACACCTGCTGGTCAGATTTTGTCATTTTTCAATTGATGTCTTTGAATGCTGTCCATAGTTTATAAGCACATTCTGACTGATTGAAAAAGTATTAATTCAATCAGTGATCAAACTAAGATTTCCTATCAAATCCAATTGACAGATGTAATGATACTTATACTGAATACACACGTAGCTAAATCATGAAAAGTTTCTGAGTAGAGGGATCAATTTTGCAAACTAAAATGTGTGTCTTTGTTTTTTTAAGGTTTGAGTCAATAAAATATGTAAACACCCCATGACAACCTGCAGCCATAGCTTAATTTAAGTTTATGTTGATTTCATTTGGGCTACGCTATGATTATGTTGACATTATACAGTTAATTCATGCCACTGAAAATATACATATTGTATAACATCATATTTTGTGTGGTCATATAATACACTGGAGTGTAAAGGTGTCACAGTTCCTCTCTGCTTCACACTCTGCACCTGCTTCAATCTGCCAATCAGACACACACCCCTAATCAAGCCAACTCCACTCACCTGTGCTCTCTGCTCTGGCTGCATTTAAGCCCCAACTCCACACTCACTCATTGCCAGATTGTTCTTGATGCTTGCACCAGACTCTCCAGCGTTACTCTGCCTGATCTCCTGGTTTCGACCCAGCCTGCCTCTGACTATCCTGCCTGACCGATCTCCTGGAAACCACCTCAGCCTTCCGTCCCTGACCACGATCCTCGCCTGTCCCCTTCTGGATTCTGCCTGTCGGCTCCTGTGGCTAACTGGCAGTTACCTGGTTCAGCTCTTCAGAGTGAGTGTAACTCAAGTCTCCTCTGTGGCTACCTGCAGCGGCGTGACTCTGATTATTCCCTGCATCAAGCCAATAAAGTTTGTTACCAACGATACCTGCCTGTATTTGTGCTGCTATTGGGTCCCAACCAAACCCGTTACAAAAGGGAGAAGATGGATGTGAGAAATCTCTTGTGAGTAGTTGTGCTCTCCACGTTTCAGGCTGATACAATGTCATGCAGTTAACTCAAACAGTGTTCACTCAGTATATAGCACAGTATCATTTGTTTGACTAAAAAGCCTATGTCACATTAGATATATCTATCTGATGTGAGCTGTCAAAGATGTTTAGAAGATGACAGCAGAGTTAGGCCAGAAGAACATGCAGGTTCAAATCCGAGCTGAGGGTGAATGCTGATGATATGTTACAGTGATGAAGTGCAAAATCGAGCATTTGTGGTGCGGATACGGGTGATGTGAAGCCAGGTCCACTGAAGGGTGTTTGTTAAGAAGACACCAAATGCCTCTTTATTTTTTCAATAGTCCTTATTTATTACTACACATCAACACACCCTCTTCCCTTAATGGAGGTATAGGTGGTTCTGAAATGATAAGGAACATACAGATAAAATACATACATACATAAATACCAGATTAAATGAACATCATTCAATACATCTGTATCAATAGCCTGGATAACTATAGGCTTATGAGCGTATATATCCATCTATCCATCTATCTATACAATAGGCTAACAACTCTGCGCACACAATATGTTTTTGTTTTAGAGATATCTCTATCTAATCGGCTATTATTATTTTTCTCTACTATCCTCTTGGCTTTATTTTGAAGTATTTGCTTTTACTTTTGGGTCACCTGACTTCCTTTCCTTCATTTCGTTCCCCAAACCATAAAAATGTAAATAAACTATCAAAATTAAAAATAAATTAGCCATTTATTGGAATTTTGTTTTCTCATTTCTCTTTTTTTGATTTTGACAACAAAAAAGGAAAAAAAATGGCTGTTTTCGTTTATAGTTCAACACAAAATAACGAAAAACCATGGTATTTCCGGACCCATTTAGCCCAGTTCAGACCAAAGATTTGCAATGAGACGAGTTGAGACTTGCAACTACTTGCAACTTGCAGGTCTGCAATGTTCTGAAAACTGCCAGTTCACACCATAGGCTGCAAGGTGAACCACGGAAAGTCTTTTAGAAAAGGATTCCCGCTCCGCTTTCTGGCATCTACAAAATCTTTAGTTCATTAAAAAGAAGGATTGATGCTAAGCTACCAAAAAAAGTGTTGCTGAAATTCCAGTCAATTATCCATATGTCTATGTTTTATTCAGAACTAGTTTCTTCAGAGCGTAATAATATATTGGCCGTGGGTGGTGGCACCGTCCAACACGGGACTTTGCCACACCAATAAGAGAGCTGCTTTTTGTCAACAGAATGGCAAGATGGTGGCTCCCGTGGTTAGATTCAACGCTATAGTGATAAAGAGGAAAACACCAAAAAATCCTCTTAAGTGGGCCAAATTAATTATAAACCGTGCTGAATACATAACCACGTCCGAGAAGAACAATAATATATGATAAGGTGAAATTTTAATGTTAAGTAATCTAGATTAATGAAATACAGTAATTGGTCTTACATCACTGACTATTCGTTTGTTCATTCAGTCATTCATTCATTCACAAATGAAAATAACACTGATCAACGATAAAAACGATCTTTATTAAAAATGAAAAATGTAAAACTCTAATAAAAAAAAATATATATATATATATATATATATAATAAGGGATAACAGAACATGCCAGAGCTAAATAGGAAATAAAAAAACTGTACAAAATAGAACTATGGATAACAGAATAGCCAAGAGCTAAATATGAAATAAAAACTGTACAAAATAGAATTAGGGATAACAAAACAGTCTAGAGCTAAATATGAAATAAAAACTGTAGAAAATAGAATTAGGGAAATAGGCGCAGATAGCAGTGAACACCAGAATCCTTTTGATGTCAGTGTCAGCTCTCATGGATCTTTCAGAGAACAAAGGTGAAGACTGCTTGGTTGACAAAGTTCCAGTGGATGTTGCCATTCTTTTTGATGCCGTGGCAGTCATATAAGCCATGTGATCCAGACCAGGTACATTTGGAGAGCTTGCAGCGACCATACTGCAGAAAATACTTTAACTCAGCACAAGTGTACTCACTGACTTTGTCACTGACCAGTATCCACTCATCAGTATCAAAAACCTGGAATGGTCACATAGAGCTGATGCAGGGTCACATCACATGAAAATCTTTGGCCCAGATCAGAGGACCCCACCACAATGGAAAGAGTATCTCTCTGAAGGAACCAATAAGGAAGCTCTTCTGAATTCCTGTTTGTTGCATGGATAAATGCAGAAATTACAACAGTGGGCAAAAACCTCTGCTTGTACATCACATAAGGATCAGTGTCACTGTGTAACTGTTATTGAGGGTGTACAGTCTGTTCATGTTGTTCAAGACCTGCAGTGTGATCATGAAGAATGTGACACAAGGGTGTTTTTACATGCACGACATGCTGCACGAGAGCATAAAGCTGTCATTATCAAGAGCTCTGATACTGATGTGGCAATCATTGCTGTAAGTCTGCAGACAGATTTGCCATGCAGCGTATATGTTTTCACAGGGACTGGCAACAGGACAGGTATCATTACTTGACATTACCAAGTTGGCATCAGCTCTCAGTACCAGGCTTTCTGTATGGCATCATCAGCCTTGCCAGAATGATGCATTCCCCCCACTACTGATGCACTTCACCAGCACTGCTAAAAGGGCAAACTACCAGGCTGCAATAATCCTGACTAAAAAAAAAAAAAGTGCTCCATCACCTGATGGATATGGTTGGCAAATAGAGGATGGGGACATAAATGTCACCTGGATGACAAGAAATCTGGCTCCTGACAGTGTTTTGCATGTGATTCACTGCAGCTGTTAAAGAGTGCCTGTGAGGCAGGCAGATGTCCCTGTTTCTCTGCAGGACTGTGCTGCACAGACTAATGTTGCTGTACAAACTGTGCCAATAAAAAAAAAGGAGTAAACCGAAGATGACAACTGTCCTGACACTGACAGTGAGGAGTAGAAGTGTCCTTATTTCAACAGTGACATCATAAGGTTTCTGGTGTACACTGCTACCTGCGCCTATTTCCCTAATTATATTTTTGTACAGTTTTTTTTATTCCATATTCAGCTCTGGGCTGTTCTGTAATTCCTAATTCGATTTTGTACAGTTTTCTTTTATTTCATATTCATCTCTGGGCTGCTCTGTTATCCCTAATTCTATTTTGTACAGTTTTTACTTCATATTTAGCTCTGGGCTGTTCTGTTATCCCTTACTCTATGTTTGTACAGTTTTTATTTCATATTGGCCTCTCCAAGAACCATCACCTTATCGTGGTGGAGAGGTTTGTGTGTCCCAGTTAATCAGAGCCCTCTTTCTCTGGGGTGTCCAGTCGACACCCCACGACTGGATCTGAATAAGGGCACGGCGAGCTTCAGAGGGGGCCTGTGTTAGCTGTGTTAGAGCCTGAGGGGCAGGTGGCCAGGTGGTTGGAGGAACTCCAGGCTTACAACTTCACTGTGGAGCAAAGAGCGGGTGCCCACCACACCAATGCTGACGCTCTTTCTTGTCAGCCGTGCGCCGCGGAGGGGTGCCTAGCCTGCGAAAGGAAGGAGGCTGCGCCACAGTTCAGCGCTTGGAGGTTATCTGCCGGGAGCTGGGGACTATAGGGGAAGGCGAGTGGAGTCTGCAAAAGGAGCAGGATGTGGACATTTGGCCGGTGAGGCATTGGGTAGAAGCACATCATAGACCCCCATGGGAAGAGGTGGCTGCCCTCTCACCAGTGTCTAAAGGACTGTGGGCCAAGTTTGCAACCGCGTCTCTGCCAGGGTGTGTTACAACAGGCCTGGAAGGAGCCAGCAACAGGCTAGGTGCTATGACAGGTAGTGGTCCCAAAAGGCCTACAGAGGGCAGTGCTGGAGGCCATGCATGGAGCAGCAGCTTCGGGATACTTTGGGGTCGCTAAGACGCTCAGACGCCTTCGGCAGAGTTTTTACTTGGGCCTGTCGCGGAGAGACGTTTAGGATTTTTGCCTCCAGTGCGACCCCTACATGGCGCGAAAGGGGCCCCACATGCTCACACACTCCTCTCCAACAGTTTCATGTGGGGACACCCATGGAGAGGGTGGACGTGGACGTGGTGGGGCAGCTGCCTCGCTCCGATCGGGGTAATCGATATGTCCTTTCTGTAATTGACTATATTACAAAGTGGCCTGAAGCGTATTCCATTCCCGATCAGGAAGCGGAGACAATTGTCCATGCCCTGGTTGGAGGCATGTTCAGCCATTTCGGTGTACCCAAGACTTTACACAGCGGCCAGGGGAGAAACTTTGAGTCCTGCGTGTTCTCAGCTATGTGTGAGCGCCTAGGGATTCACAAGACCCGCACCACTCCTCTAAGTCCGTAGTATGATGGTCTGGTGGAACGATTTCACCGCACTCTGGGTCAACAGCTGGTCATTCTCACCACGCAGCACCAGAGGGACTCGGATAGCCACCTGCCCCTGGTCCTCATGTCTCGCCGCACCACTGTGCAGTAGTCTACGGCATGCACACCGGCCCTTCTCATGCTGGGACGGGAGCTCCGCAACCCAGCTGAGCTAGCGTTTGGTAGACCGCCCAACGCCCATGATAGTCCCCAAGGCCCTGAGTATGCACGGAGTCTACAAGATCGCCTGGAGGTGGCCCATCTTTTTGCCCGGGAACAGCAGGAGAGGGCAGGAGTGAGGCTGAAAAGATACTAAGATGTGAAAACTCAATCCAGACATTTCCAGATGGGAGAGCGAGTTTAAGTTTTTCAACCCTCAGCAAAAAATGGGAGATGCCCAAAGTTGGATAGCCCTTGGGTGGGACCCTGCCGGATTCTGGAGAGGCTGGGAGAGGTGGTTTACCGGTTGCAGGGAGGAAGGAAGGAAGGAGGGTGGTACTGCACAGGGACAGACTTGCCCGATACCGAGGGACCACGACCCCATCTGCCCAGGAATGTACGGCCGCCCCCCTCGGGCTCCCTCTCACCCCACCAGGTGCTTCCCCAGAGCCAGCGGTGGCCCAGGGGGCTGCTTCCTGTACCTCTGCTACAACCCCCTTTATCCCCAGCCCCCCATCCCCCCTCCAGCGGAAGAAGCCCCGGTAACTTGGTCCCTGGAGCGGCAGGGAGTGGGTCGTCAAAGGAGTACTCCAGATTTTGTCTGTTAACCTATTTATATTTTTAAAAATAAAAAATTAAAAAAATGAACATTGATGCACACTGTTAGTTTGGGGGCAGTTGTACTTTGGCTTTATCTCGGCCTTATTGTTTGCACAAGGTTCACTTTAAGTATTGTATAGAGTGAGGCGTTGCTCTGTTCATTCCTCGGGGGCGAGGAACTTTGTAAGGGGGGGGGTAATGTTGCGACACTGGGTTTTGTGTCAGAGGCCTGCTCAGACAATAGCTCTGACCCTTTCCCATCTTTGTATTGAAACTGTTGCACAATAATTTCCCTCGGGATAAATAAAGCTTCTTTAATCTTGAATCATTGGGCTCTTCTTCGGTGGTGTTGTAGTTGTTGGTCCTCCAGAGTTACGAGTGTACTGTGTGTTAGTTGATGCTAAAAGATAAGAATAAATACAGCGGCTTGGGCCACAAAGCCATCTCTGCCTCCCCTGTGATTATTACAGTATTTAGCTCTGGGCTGTTCTGTTATCCCTAATTCCATTTTGTACAGTTTTTGTTTCATATTAAGCTCTGGGCTGTTCTGTTATCCCTAATTCTATTTTGTACAGTTTTTATTTCATATTTAGCTCCCGCCTGTTCTTTTATCCCTAATTTTATTTTTTACGTTTTTTTATTTCATATTTAGCTCTGGGCTGTTCTGTTATCCCTTATTATATATATTTTTTTTACAGTTTTACATTTCGTATTTTTAAATAAAGATCGTTTTTATGGTTGATCAGTGTTGTTTTCGTTCCTGGATGAATGAATGAATGAATGAACAAACGAATAGTCAGTGATATAAGTCTAATTACTGTATTTCATTAATCTAGATGACTTAACATAAAAAGTTCACCTTATCACATATTTGCCTTATTGTTCTTCTTGGACGTGATTATGTATTTAGCACGGTTTAGAATCTATTTCGCCCACTTAAGAGGATTTTCGGGTGTTTTACTCTTTATCACTAACTAATCTAAACACGGGAGCCGCCATCTTGCCATTCTGTTGACAAAAAGCAGCTATCTTATTGGTGTAACAAAGTCACCTGTTGAACTGTACCCTCGGCCAAAATATTATTATGCTCTGAAGAAACTATTTCGGCTTAAAACATTGACATATGGATAATCAACTGGAATTTCAGTAACAAATTCTTTTTGGTAGCTTAGCATCACTCGTTCTTTTTTATGAACTAAAGATTGTGTAGACGCCAGAGTGCGGAGCGAGATGAAACGATAACAGGGTTCACCTTATGGCCTACCAGTGAGACGAGGCGAGACGGTGTATCATTTCCGTAGCAACACCTCTGTATTTCTGTTCTAACCTCTGACTTTTCAGGCTTTTTTTCGTAGCTGGATATCATTATAAAATATAAATGAGGACAGAGACAGTAAGATACTCGCTACAGCTGCTTTTCTAGTTGTGATAAAACTGCGAAGATACCATTTTATTTCACTGATTCACTGTTTTGTTCTGGATCACAGCACTCACTCTCCTTATTTATTGTATTGCTCGCTCTATCCTCTCTCTCCCTCTCTCTCCCTCACGTTAAATCTCCGTTCATAACCGTCTTTTCAACCAGCTGACAGTTTTTCAGTGACTTGACCAGCGGACTTAGCTAAGAGTTGACTGGCTGTTTAAACAGGTGACGTGTGTTACATTTTAAAACCAGATGCTGGAGATTTGACAAGCTGAGTCACAGACGATAACGTCAGCCAGTTTGAGTCCAGATGAGATGGGTCAGTTCACACCGCTGCAACTTTCACCTGCAACCTTCTTAAATGGTTTTGTCTTTGGTCTGAATTGGACTAATGACTGTTTGAATATGATGACCAGTTTTCATTCAGTTATCCATCTGGTAGTACTACAGAGTATTGTCAGTATCCACAGACCTCATGACCAAGTAAAAATGATCAGTTGGACATAACTTCCAGAAGATCTGTGGAGGTGTCCAATAATCAGTTATTTAGATGTGACAAAACCCATGTCTAAGTCAGTGAATTACTTTGCAGTTGAGCAAAATCTCAAAGAGCCACACATGGGGGTCTAATGGACCTTTGTATGTGCACTTATAATGTGAGCATACTTAACATCTGATCTGACTAACCATATATTAGTGACTAAATCATGAATTCCCAGTGAAAAATAGCATGAAAAAGAATCATATCTTTTCAATCTTTAAAAAAACAGCTTTTGTGAATTTCGATTGTAATTAGCTGTTCCCATTTAACACTGTGATGAAGTGATTAGCAGTTCGTGTTCACCAGGGTAATGAAACTTGAGATGTATTCCGAGACCTGAATAGTAGTGTTTTTCACTTGGTATATGCGACAACGTTTTGTGTTTAAAGGGACAAATTTAGAAAGTCACACTGCTTCTTTGCATAAAGAGTATGATATTTTGTGAGTGTGATATTTTCTTCTTTCATACTCTGTGGGTCTAATATAAATGCTGGGAATCTCCACAACAGACCAGATTAGTGATGGCAACAGTACATGACTCATGTTTTCTATTTCTCTGTAAACATGTTTGAGTTGTCTGGCTTATTTTTTGTAACATACGAGACACACTGGACATGGCTTTCCTTTTTAACATTTTGAAAAATTCAAACAGAACGCATTTATCAGCTCTCCTGTATTGCTAAGTCATAACAGATCCATACCGTCTTCCCCACGAAGCTAGAGGAGATAGTAATTGTGCATAGTGAGATTGTTTAAATACTTGTTTGTGACTGCTTTTCTGCATCACTGTTCAGGAACAGACATGGCAAAAGACACAGAAAGGGAGGTGGACTTGGGGTCGAGAGAACAGACAGCGTGCTCTCTTTGTTCTGTGTCTGGTGAGGGGGCAAACAGCTGAGACGGTGGTGATGTTCCATCATCTATGTTGTGTAAAGGCCCCACCTACAGTGGACTGCTATGTGTCTTAGTAGTTCTTATGTTGTTACCCTTTTTGTCTTTCTCATCTCTAGTCTTGCTCTATGGTTGGCTGCTGCTGAGTGCTTTCAGTTGATTTGACTCTAAGTTGGGGTAGCAGCCAGATTCACTCATGGCCAGGAGGAGTTTGTCAAGGCTAGCTGAACCTTGGTTGCACCCATTCTGGCTGACCTGGGGCCTGTTTCACAAAGCAGGTTTAGTGAAAACTGTGAGTCTGTTAACCCTGAAATGAGGGAAACTCTGAGTTTTCCGTTTCACAAAGGGAGGTAACTCAAACCAGAGACAGAGGGGTAACTCTAGCCTGTTTCACAAAGAGAGGTAACTTAACCTCTTGGTCAGTTACCATGGTAACATGCTCTCTGAAACTAACCTGGTCGGGACCAGGTTTTTCTCAGAAAACCTTGAGTTTCTCTCTGGCTCCGCCCTCTTTCAACCACACACGGTGTTTGATTTCCTCATTCATTCAGTCAGCGGGCGAGTTTTGGCGTAGTATGGTTCCGTCTGTTTTTTCAGAAAATCATTGCAAAAATCAGACATTAGAAGTTATATTAGGTGGCGACTATTTCCACTACCATGGCATGTCCCTTTGATAACAATCCCGTGGTGCAGAATTAGTGCGCAGAGAATAAAATATTCGTCGGGAGATGATTGTCAAACTATTGATTATAGATGTTCCTGCATTTCCAGGCAATTCTCTTTTTGAGCGGTACCGTTTCATATCCCAGCAGATATTCTGTGTTGCGTTGCGTTTTTTTGCAAAAAGGAGTTTTTGTATACAACGTATAAAAGTCATTCAGTAGGCCTACATTAGAAGTTATATTAGGTGGTGAATATTTACACTACCATGGCATGTCCTTTTGATAACGATCCCGTGGATGAAGCTGACGCATTACTGCGCAGAGAATTAAATATTCGTCGGGAGATGATTATCAGACCGCGCATAGACTTCCTTAATATACTGCAGCCATAATTACAAAATGAATGAAATGGATCTTTTGAGCAAGTTGAATGTATTTGACTCAGCGTTTCCTAAATATAATCCCAGCTTTTCTTGCAATTCATAGGTTCAAAAGTGTGTGCTTTTAATTGTATAATGCGAGGGGGTCCATTTCACGGCAGGAAAACGCCGTTTCATGTCACAATCCATCTCACCCCTCCTTACATTTCCAACATTAACAACCAGTAATGCTCTTATATCACAGCAGATATTGTGTGTTGCGCTGCGTTTTTTTGCAAATGGGAGTTTTTTTGCAACATATAAAACAGCCACTTACGGTAATATTTACTTTACAATGTAAAACATGCTCAAAATGAGGCGTCACCATGAGACAGTGCTGAGGTTTTACCTGTTTGAAAAATGTTTTTATGTTTCATCTTAAGCTTGCGCCAAGTGCGCTTCTCCCCCGCGGGGTTGCACTTAAATGAAAAAAATTAATAGGCTCCCACTCAAGCAGTTCCCCCTGTGATATTACTGTGATTGCAACAGGACTACATTTAAACTTATGCACTGACCCGAGCAGCAATGTTCTCCCGCACCGTCTCCCTCTCTTTTGCCGCAGCAGCGGTGTAAACCTGCTCAAACTCTCCGTATGAGCGCATTAATATTTCCAATTCCAGTTGTAGCGTAGCCCTTCGCTTCCCCGTTGCCATGGTGACTCGTCGAATCAGGGCTCCATTGATGCTGTCTTTTTTTACTTGTGGTGCACACGCTTAACTCCAGGTCAGAGTTGATCAACCTAACGCAAATCTGCTGTTCTGGAACCGAAAACTCAGAGTTTCCTATCTCAGAGTAGATCAACTCAGAGTTTAGGGTTAGACTCAGAGTTTTTTGAACCTGCTTTGTGAAACGGACCCCTGGGCTACCTGGCAGGGGAGACTGGTATGCTGATGGAGCTGGGCAATTTCTCTCTCGGTAGCAGTGTTCTGCTTCAGCAGCTCCTTGGTGCATAGCGTGATGGCCAGCAAGCCTGACTGGTTCAGGATCTCAGCTGTGTTGAGGAAACGTTGATGGCATGTGGACAAGCTATCTGGAGCCAGGTGATATGGGCTTTGAGCTGTGGAGGAAGAGTTTGATGAAGAGGGAGGAGAGGGGGATGGGGGGGGGGGTCAGATGTAGAATGTGGTGAAGGTATCTGTGAGCTGGAGACGCAGGGCGAGCCCACTCTGTTAGAGCTCGAGCTCTGTTGGCAGTGGTGGGACTTGCGTTGGTTGGAGGAGGCATGGCTGGGCAGCGGGCAGTGAAATGAGCTGGACAAGGAGCTGTGTCCTCTTCTGCCTTTATACTGGGAATGGGGATGGGCTCTTCCCTCTTTTTCGATGCTGCTGCTGCTTCAGGAGGTGGCTGCTGGTAGGTACAGCCACTCCCTTTCCTTTGTCAATGCAAACTCTCTTGTTCTGTCTCTGGGCTTCACTACCACTCTCCATAAGCCCCTCCATCCATGTGGAACCCTTGCTCTCATGGCTCTCCTTCCTGGGTTGGGGAGCGATGCGAGGTAGGATGGGCAGGTCTGACTTCTTTCTGCTTTGGATCTGGTTGCAGCGACACCCACCTTTCTTAACTTGACCTTTTGATGCAGCTAGACTGGATGAAGGAGCCGTAGTAGAGGTGGAAGGGGCAGGCATTGTAGGATGTTGGTAAGAGATGGATGGGTGCTTTGACATTGTTAAGGCTGTGCCAACCTCCACCCATGCCAGGGGGCCATTTAGAAGCTGCTCTGATCTAGACTGTACCACCAGGAGGTTGTAAATGGGGTTTAATGTGAGCAGTAATTGGAAACCAGAGGAAAGGAAAGAGGACAAGATGGAGAGGAGGTTAAAGTCACAAAGATAAGCAGTAGGATACAAAAATAACTTGGAAAAAATACCTTGTCTTTGGGTTTTTTTCACAACCTGTTGGGAGGTTCAATTCAAGTTGAAAAAGTCATGTGATATTTGACCATTTTTAATTTCAGTAATCATTGTGACATTGATTTGCCCAAAATGTTAATTACAATGTAGCTGTACACACTTTCACAATAGCACCTGTATTATATAGTGAAATAAATCAATAACTCTCCAATATCTCAAAAACAATTTAAATCAGCTATAATCAATATTTTTACATTAAAAAGGATCATATGATTGTGCAAAGTGAAAAAGTTTCCGTTCGTCTGTGCTACTTGCAACCTGTTTTTGAATTTGGTTGCGTTTTCTCTATTTGCTCTTTACCAAAAATCAAAACCCCTTTGCAATTCCTTTGCATGTTGGTCATATTGTCCAGAGTAGGCAAAGCATACTTTATGCCTATCTTTGAATGTATTGACTCTACCGTCATTGCATAGCCTTTGCAGGCAAACAACATGAATGACAGATGCAATATCACTCAATCAATATAACCTATTTATTAAAGGGTACCTGACAGGTGGCACCTGGGCAGAGGCATACACCATATTTCAGTAGTGTTTCATCTGTCCTGTGTCTCGAATGCAAAAATTTCAGAGTCTCCTCCAGTGACATACGATAACAGTTTAAAAGTAACTGATTCTCTTGTTTGCAAACGTAATGAAATAACTGAGTACTTGAATTGCTAAACTAACATGCCAATTTACTCATTTCAACAAAAAAGTAATCTACGTCTGAGAATATTGTACTAAATTGATCAAGTGTAAACAAACATGAATCCAAATGAATGCTTATGCGGCTGTGCCTCAGGAGATAGAGCGGCTCGTTCACTAATCGAGAGATTGGCGGTTCCATCCTCTCATCCAGTCCACGGGTCCAAGCGGGCAAGATTAGATCCTAATGAGCAGTTGGCACCTTGCATGGCAGCCGCTGCTATCAGTGTATGAATGTGTGGGTGAATGCTGGCTTGTGTTGTAAAGCACTTTGAGTGGCAAAGCACTATATGAATGCAGTCCATTTATCATTCACAGCTTGTTTCCGCTGCTCCTGGTAACCAAAAAATCCCAGTTAATGCTGCTTAAATAACTTTGAAGGGGCCTGAATTAGAGCAACAAATGCAATGAGTCAATCAACTATTTTTTTGACATTTAGTAAACTGTACAGGTGTTTGTGCCCACCTCCAGCAGTTTTTTGTTTGCAATATGTGGTTAATATGTTGTAATGTCATTGTTATTATACAGTTGTGAATAGATAACATAGTGGCCTTCAAAAAGATTGTGATGCCAATCAATCAGTCAGTCAGTCAGTCATTCATTTAAAAAAGAAAACTGTTGGTCTGTTACCAACTGATAAAGGACACTTTCTAAGATACACTTAAATACTCAATACTGGCTGGTGCTTATACTTTTAAACAGAGTTACTCATTGCTTGATACAGTGTACTTAAATCTCTGTCAATGATGCAACAAAGTAGAATGTCTGAGAAAGCAAGCTGTTATGTAACTGAATACCTCAACGGTGGGACCACCATGTTTTTGATGACCTAAATGGGGTTGAGCTCCTCATAAGGAGGTATATTGTGGCCTGCAGCATTCAGACTGTTGTTGTTATTGTTGGAGGTGCCTTTGTTGCTTACCATGTGAGATTTGCTCATACTGCTATGCTGGTCATCTACATCAGTATGCACAGAGTCTGAGCCAGCCTCTGGGGGAGAAGAAGAATCAAGAGTAAGAGAAGACAAAGTGGATACTTTTTTTGCACTTGTTTTCCCATGGAAAAGAATTATTAACATCATGGCTAGTGTGAGGTTAGTGAGGTTCTCGTCCATACATCCATGGTAGACAGACAAATGCACAAACCACATTTGTGAATTACTGCTGAGGTGCCCCTGCGCAAGGCGCAACCCCCAACTGCTTCAGTAGAGCACTTTCACTCCCCAGTTAAATAAAGTCAAAAAACAAGCAAATATATAAGTAATGAAGTATCACGTCAGCTCTCTCAAACCAATATTAGTTGAACCCAAGTGCGTGTTCATCAGCACTGACATCACGAAAGGTCAAAAAACAATCTCTATTTTTTCTGTGAGCACTTTTTAAGTGAATGAAGTTCTGAAATTCTGTAGGTTGTTCATGGAGGATGTTTCTACACAACCAAATTGGCCTCAGGGCTCCAGACTCTGACCAAATGGCCGCATTTTGCGATAAAAAATTTAGAGTGTGCGACTGAATTTTGCCATATCAATATGTAAGTGCCTAAACAGCAACAGCGAGACAGATAAGAAGGGAACAATATGTAAGCAGTGTAAGAAGATATTACCGTCAGCACCGTAACACAAACACGTACTTGTGAGCTCCCAGACCTTCCATTCAAAAGATTATCTTTATTCATTTCTTATCCAGGAGGTTTGTTTCTGCTGCCCTCCACAATGTTACTGCTTCCAGCTTCCACAAACTACAGGCAAAACTACGGTCTGCCAAAAATTAAGAAGAAGAAAGCATGAAGAGTGAAAGAGTGAAGCGTATACCATTAGCATATCCCATGAGCATATCCCGTGAGCATATCCCATGAGTGTATCCCGGTCTGATCTACCGGAGATGCATGTTACTAATTCAACTTCTTCCCCAGAGTTTCGTCTCGCAGGTCTCTGCTGATCGTGGTGGTGCCTGCTGCCGTGTTCCTGCATGACGCTTCCTGCTACTATTATAACTATTAGTCATATATACTATCATTAGTGTTATAAATTATAAAGTTTGTAGCCATAAAAACACCATCTGTGGTATGTCTCGCTGTATTATAGCTGATATTGCCGCTACTCATCATTGATCATGTTTGTCACCATAATTATTATCATTTTAATATTCTATCACGTTAGCTGTGCTTGTTTCTACTATTCTGCTGTATTAACTGCCATAACATATAAGTCATATTCACATAACTATATATTATTATAGTTATGACATATCTCTTCAAAATTGCGTGGAAGTCTGGGACAGTGCCAAGGGATTTTTTTCAGCTGAATCGCGTGGCGCTGAGATTGCGATAAGCGTCATAACATCCGAGGGATCACCACAGTTGCCATTGTTGCAGTTCCTGACTACATCAATGAAACCGGACTGTTCCTATGGATATAATAAAATTTATATAACCCTGACCTGTTGATGGCAGCAATGTGCCTTTAAGCATCTAGTCTGCCAAAAATTCAGAAGAAGAAAGCATGAAGAGTGAAAGAGTGAAGCGTATACCATTAGCATATCCCATGAGCATATCCCGTGAGTGTATCCCGGTCTGATCTACCGGAGATGCATGTTACTAATTCAACTTCTTCCCCAGAGTTTCGTCTCGCAGGTCTCTGCTGATCGTGGGGGTGCCTGCTGCCGTGGTCCTGCATGACGCTTGCTCCTGCTACTATTATAACTATTAGTCATATATACTATCATTAGTGTTATAAATTATAAAGTTTGTAGCCATAAAAACACCATCAGTGGTATGTCTCGCTGTATTATAGCTACTATTGCCGCTACTCATCATTGATCATGTTTGTCACCATAATTATTATCATTTTAATATTCTATCATGTTAGCTGTGCTTGTTTCTACTATTCTGCTGTATTAACTGCCATAACATATACGTCATATTCACATAACTTTATATTGTTATAGTTATGACACATCTCTTACAAATTGCGTGGAAGTCTGGGACAGTGCCAAGGGAGTGGCAGCCCAGGATGGTGGTTCCCCCGTTTTAAAAAGGGGGACCAAAGAGTGTCTGCCAATTACAGGGGTATTACACTACTCGGCCTCCCTGGTAAAGTCTATTCCAAGGTGCTGCAAAGGAGGGTTTGTCCTATAGTCAAACCTCAGACTGAAGAGGAACAATGCGGATTCGTCCTGGACGTGGAACAACTGAACAGCTCTTCACTCTCGCAAGGATCCTGGAGGAGGCATGGGAATATGCCCATCCGGTCTACATGTGCTTGTCCTGTACGTGATTTCAATAGACAGGATATTGAGGCGTAGTCATGGTGGGGAGGGGTTGCAGTTGAGTGGGCTGAGGATATGTTCACTGCTTTTTGCAGATGACGTGGTCCTGATGGCATCGTCGGTCAGTGACCTTCAGGACTCACTGAATCAGTTCGCAGCTGAGTGTGAAATGGCTGGGATGAGGATCAGCACCTCTAAGGGCCTACTCACACTGTCCTTCTGGCCGGGGCCAAAACCATTTTTTCAGCTAAAGCCTAGTACCTTTAAGCAGTGTGAGTGCACCCGCTCCGCGCACAACTGCGGCCAGCGGGCTGTCCACGGCCCGCTTGAAAGAGGTGGGCTTTAGCGGAGCCGTTTGCACATGTACGGGCACGAGCGTGCGCATGTGTGCGAGCACGAGCACGAGCCCTACGGCAGTAGCGTTATGTCCGCCTGTTCGGACATGTAAATAGAAGGACGGACCATGCGCGGACATTTAACAACAACAACAATGGCGGTGAAAGGTTCACGTTGGTGTGATGCGGAGGTGGAGTGTTTACTGCAGATTTGGTCGGATGAAAATATTCAAAAACAGTCGACAAGACGCACAAAAACTCAGAGGTCTGTGGAAAGATTTGTAAACAAAGCCACACACACGCGATCAATGCGTGTGACGTGTTACGGCGTGATGGCGTATGGGCAGCAAGAAGCATTGGCCGGCCCTGGCAGTGTGAGTACAAACGGGGCTGGGGCGCGGGGGGGAGAGGGAGGGGGGACAAGTACCCTAAAGTCCAGGTCGCGGTCCCGAAGGACAGTGTTAGTACGCTCTAAATCTGAGGCCATGGCTCTCAGCAGGAAACCGGTGGATTGCTTACTTCGGGTAGGAAATGACTCCTTACCCCAAGTGAAGGAGTTCAAGTACCTCAGGATCTTGTTCACAAGTGAGGGGACGATGGAGCGTGAGTTTGGCAGGAGAATCGGAGCAGCGGGGGCAGCATTGCAGTTGCTCTACCGCACCATTGTGACGAAAAAGTCAAAACTCTCAATTTACCGGTCAATCTTTGTTACTCTTCCTTAGAGATAGGGTGAGAAGTTCAGCCATCCGCGAGGAACTCGGAGTAGAGCCACTGCTCCTTTGTGTTGAAAAGAGCCAGTTGAGGTGGTTCGGGCATCTAGTAGGGATGAACCCTGGGCGCCTCCCTAGGGAGGTGTTCCAGGCACGTCCAGCTGGGAGGAGGCGTTGGGGAAGACTCACGACTAGGTGGAGAGATTATATCTCCACACTGGCCTGGGAGCGACTCGGGATCCCCCAGTTGGAGCTGATTAATGTGGCCTGTGAAGAATAAAAAATCTTGTGTTAGTGTGTGTATTAGTAATGATTCAATTAATAATCATGTGTTAGCGTGTGTATTAGTAATGATTAATAAGAGTGTGATAATCAATGATTCAATTAATAATCATATGTTAGCGAGTTTATTAGTAATGATTAATAAGAATGTGATAAGTGTGATTATTAGGTATGATCATTTAAAGTGTGATAGTGATTATTAGTCCAAGCTCAAACTTTTCTGTTTCCAAAAGCACACAAACTTTTGACTCAATCTTTTTCTGCTTTCTCCAAAAGCACAGGAACAGTAAGTCGGTCAAGGTCACAAAGACAATGAACTAGCCATGTTGCAAATATGCACCTGGCAAAGTTAGTTGAGATTAGGGAAGTTGCTGTACGTGTTGTGCTTTCTTCACAGATAAAGAAGAAGACTCCTGCTCTACAGAGGCTACTCCTACGCACAGGGAGGAAGATGGAGGCTGGAGCAACTGCTACTTCTGAAATACACACATGCACGCACAAGCGCACACATAACCACGCCTTTGTAACAAGTTTATATGCTGGAGTTTTTAGAATAGATATCAGAACTTCTTGCCTCTGATCACGGGTACTGTGTGCTCACAGTTACTCTAGATAGAGAATAGAACATTTCTCCAGACGTCTGTATCATCCGATGTTCTTCTGCTAATAAATGCCTGCTGGCGCACTAAACTACCAACGACTCTGCTGACTCCAGAAAGCCTCCTGTAGAATTTGAATTACGCAATATATACTCTGCTAGGTCCTTTTGATTGGTGTGAAATTCTGAAAAGTATTGTGTAAAATTCCTACAGAGAAACTTGGTGACCCCGGACGTGATTCTGACAAGGAGGCTCAGGTAAAAGGAGCTGCAGAGGTTGGACCGGTGACCACGCGGAGTCGCTGGGAACCTCCTGGGGCCGACTGAACTTCTCCACAAGGGCCCATCACTGACAAAAGGTAAGCAGTCACCTATTCTTCTTAAGAAGTGAAGACTGTGATTCGGCCTTAAAATCTAAATTGGTGGAGAATGTCAGTATGTTTCCTAGAGGTTAATTTGATCCAAATTTAGCCGGGGGACTGACGATTGAAAAAAGGCCTGTTAAACTGATTTGGAATCAGTATAAGTAAAAGGTAAAGGAGTGTTGGGATCATAAATCCCGACAGGTCCTAGGCGCATAAACGGTGCTCAGTAAGACGTTCAGGGAACGCAGAAAGGCCGGAGGCTGTAGAGACCCTCGAATATACATTAGGCATTAAGGACTAAAAGCGCCACAGGGGGATAGCCCCTAGGTGAGCCTAGAAAGCCACCATAGGTCTGGGACCTAAAGGTTCTGGGAACCAAAGAAAAAAATGTAGGTCTGGGACCTAAAGGTTCTGGGAACCAAAGTGTAAGAAATACTTAAAAGTTGTGTTTATTTGTGGGATTGTTGTGTGGGAAGTTTCGAGGATAATAGAGAACACAAACAGATAAAAGTGTGAGTAGGTTTCTGTGGTGGTGGATACACCCAGTCTGTAGCCGCTGATGGTGAAACACTGTCAGTAGAAGCTTGTTGCAGACATCACAGAAAAGCCTGACGATTAAACTCACCACTGGTCTTCTCTTATCTGGGGGTACATAAATAACGGGGCTGTGACACTCGGCTTTTGGTCATTAAAAGTAGTGATTTATATCGTCTCACTCCGCTCTATCACGGTAGAGTAGAAGCTTGAGTGAGGGGAGGATCACTGGGGACTAGATCCACTGACCGGATAACGAGTGTGTGTGAATAAAGAATAAATAAATACCTGTGAATAGTACTTTAACAGCTGAAATAACTATGACAGGCCCTGTAGAGTCCCGGCTGATTGATGGTCGGACTCTTTAACTGATGGTTCACAAGTGTTTATTTTTGGGCAAAATAGATGATACAGTTGCTCCATTAAATCTTTTGACACCTTGAAGACTCTGAACACACCGTGAACACAACGTGAACAATAAGAGTAAGAGCTATGGAATGAAACAAAAATAATATGTAATAAATAAATAAATAATACCATCTATATAATATCATGTTCAACAATATCAAAATAGTGTGTTTTTAACCTTTTACAGAAAATGAATTGTCATTTACAATCATGAAATATACTTTAAACCTATTTTATCTTAATTACAAACTCAGAATAGAGTGCAATAAACAAACATATTTTACTTAAAAAATGATATTATAACAGTTATTATATCAGTTTGCAGCTTTAACTTCCAAAGATTGTTAATGCACAAAAATAATGCTGTATTTATTAAAAACTAGCAAGCAGTGAAATGAAATAATTGTCTCCTTCAGAAAGACAGATGCTCTGAATCGCTCCAAAACAGCGTTACTGATTAAATTAAAAGCTTAAAATAGACTTGTATAAAACGATGCAAAGCAACACAAGGACGTCCCGTTTTGATAACGCATTAAGCACCACATGAAACAAAATGATGACAAGCCTTGTGCCTTTATCCACCAGCTGCTTAACAAACTTGTCGGTTTACATTTCCTTGAGTTTTTGCACTTTTGATAGACCCGTTTGCAATACACTTAACTTTCTGTAAAGTTGTTCTTTTTTTCCCGTTTCCGGTTACACTCTATCAAAATAAAAGCACAAGCCTAAAAACAGGAAGTAACGGTAAAATGCAACTACACATTTTAAGAGATTTCTCATGAAAATGCAACTACACATTTTGGGAATATGATGTGCTATATTAAAGGTAATTTACAGGCCCAGGATTAGGTTGGGATGAATACTGGCAGCGAGTAGCAGGACGGGTGAAGCGAGCCAGAGAATATGGTAAAATATGTATGTATATGTATGTAATATATGGTTCAGTTAGAGGAGGAGTTAGAGGAGGACAGAGCACGTGAAGAAGTAGTGGGAAACAGAAATAATGGTCTGAGTAGGTTGTGGCATAAGAGAAAGAAGGAGGAGAAGGAATAGGAGAAGAGAGAGGAGCGAAGAGCAGATTTGCATATGGCCGGACTGGCAGCTGAGAGTGTAGAGACAGCTGAGAAATAGGGCAGAAGAGAAGGAGGCAGAAACAGTACCCCCACCCTATCCACACCCACCCCCGTCACCATCAGCCCCTTCAGCAAGTAGAATATACCCAGATTTGTCTTTACAGTTACCTACGATTGAGGCAGAAGGAAGTATGAAGGTAAGAATGAGAAGAAACGCAGAATATGAGGATACAAAAAGAGGGAAGAAAGACTATAGCATAATAACAGGTGATTCTGAGAGGGTGAGACTTCAGACAGAAGAGGAGAAACAGTAGGAGAAGGAGAGACAGCGTCAGAGAGGAGTGCAAGATGAGGAAAGGAGGGTGCATGAGAAAGGAGGGGCTTTCGGAGAGACAGTATGAGAGAAGAAGTTAGAGGGAGAAATAGAGGGAGCAGCAACACACACGACAGCGACACAAAGCAGGAAAACCCAAACCTGAGACTGACTTAACTGACTCAGACCACTCTGACTATGACTGTAGAAGCCAGAAAAGCGACAAACACGGGAGAAAGAGAGAGGGATTTAAAAACAAACACGTAAATCTAAAAAATCAGTATGATGAGTTCTGGCTCAGAGGGGGAGGAAGAGGAGATACGATGGTCAGAATGCGAAAGCAGAGGACCAGGAACTAAGACTAGGGACAGGACCACCGATATATATAAACCATTTAGTTTAGCAGACAAGGAACACATGAATGCACAACTACCACCACTTAGTGACGAAGCTGGAATATGGTTACAGAAATTAGCTGGTCTAACCGTAGGCACAGAGCTCACCATGAATGAATGAATGAATGAATTTTATTTTTGGTTCTACATCAGATGTTAAAGAAAATGACATAATATTTTGACAATTTCAACCAAAGAAAGGAACTTGCTTTTATTAGCCCACCCTAACATCACAGTTCTAACTGTTTAAACACAAGATATTTTATGATTAAACATATATTTGATTAAAAGTATATTTATTTATACCTAAATAAATGAAAGAATTTACTTACTTTATATACATTTAAACATATTATACATGTAAACATACATACACATACTCACAAAGCAAAAATCAAAATCTGCAAAATCAAAATTCATATTTGCTTAAATAAGGTTTTACTTTTTTCTCATTTCCATGTATTCAATAATCAAAATGAACAACATTTCCCTTTTTTATTTATTTATTCATTTTTCTCTTTTCCAATTATAACATTTATACAGATGCATTAATTATTTCAAATTTCAAGGTCTTTTTAAATATCGGTCGTGTTGTAATTACTTTCAGTTTATCATTAAGGTCATTCCACATTTTTACACCAATAACGGACGCGGACGCGCATCTTTGTCTAATGTTAGTTCTTGCTTTTCTTGTTTCAAATCGAAGCAGTCCTCTTAAATTATAGCAATTGTTTCTTAATTTAAATAAAGATTGAATACTTGTAGGAAGATTTTTTACAGCTCTGAATAAGATTTCAAGTATTTTTAGCTTGACTATATCCGTAAATTTTAAAACATTAGATTTTATGAAAAGCTCCTTAGTAGAGTCACGGTATCCCACTATAGGTGATGTGAGAGGATTAAGATTCAAGATTCAAGTTTTATTTATCCAGAGGAAATTATTGTGCAACTGTTTCAATTCAAAGATGGGAAAGGATCAGAGTAACAATAAGCTAACATAATCAAATAAAATAAAGCTAACATCAAATAAATCAAACAATAACTAATGTGACAGAGTGCAACGGACATAGTGGTTAAGCGTAGGTTTATACAATATACAACAATACGCACTGTGCAGTTTAGCAGCATATGAAATAAAATAAGTACAAACTAAATAAGTGATAAAGAGCAATAATTGAAACAGTGTTAAAAATGTAGCAGCATTTCCTACAGAATTAAGAATTAATTGGACAGAAATACGGATTAGGGACAACAGACCAATTAGATTTAGATGCAGGAAAGACTGGCAGGAAAAGGTCAGGAACAAACCCAGGGTCAGATCCACTGCAGGGATCAATGTTTAAAGCTGCACTTATGAAAGGAACAGATAAGGAAGTGCAGGCAAAGATGGAGGATGACCCCAGAGCAGACACAGATCCATTACACATATGGATGAGGACACTTCAACATCACATGCGTAGAGCAGATGAAAGAAAGGCTGCGAGCAAAACAAAGATAGAGAATTTTAAAATATAACTGACCAAATTACAGTTAGAGACACAAGCACAAATGAGCCAACAACAGGAGGAGCCAGCGCCAATGGGAATCCCCAGTTCCAGTTGCCCCAGTTGCAGGCCAATTTTATACAGGACCCCCTCCCCAGGGACCATGGAACCCGCCAGGACCATGGGGCCCACCACAATCAAATTATAGAGGAGGAAGAGGACGAGGCTTTAATCCTCGAGGAGGTTATGGAAGGGGCAGGGGCGGACCACCGGGGGCCAGGGACAATGGGTGTTTCGTGTGTGGAGGTCATGGACATTGGGCACGAGACTGTCCACAAAACCAGAGAGGTCTACCAAGAGGGGGACCCCTGCCACAGCGGCAACAACAGCAGGTGCCATCACAACCACAACTGGCCCCAGGTAACCAGTCGCCCCAAGGCACCGGGTATCCAGACCAATACTAGGGGTGCCCAGGGTCAAGGGCAAGGGGAGAGGCTGACTCCTTGCTACGGGAGAAGTGAACGAACGAAAAGTGAACTTTTTAGTCGATACAGGCGCAACACATTCAACTCTGATACAACCTCAGTTCGGTCAACAGCTCTCCAAATATTCCATAGACCTTGTGGGATTTGGAGGACAGCCAATGCCATTCCCTTTCACAGAACCCCTCACCACTAAAATAGCTGGTTACCAGTTTCATCAAAGCTATGTATATACACACATATCCTATGTGGCCCACAGGGGGTGCAAGTTCATTTCCCTAATAGGGTAAAAATAGACTGTTCAGAGACAATTACTTCAAGATGTAACATTGGACAATGGATCCTAGGGGAAGATCCTGATCAGCAGCAACAGTCGGCCAACGTTTACTGGACTCAATTGAAAGAGGACCCAGACCCGCCAATTACCAATGTTTTGAAACTGTATCAACAATGGACACCGTGGATTCACTCAGTGCACCCATATGAACCGGTCCCTGACGTTCCCCACTGTACTTTTCTCTATGACTGTACCCAAACTGAAGAAGTGTATGAGGAAAGATTTAGGGAAGTAGAGGGTTCCCCTTGGACACTGACTTCGGACTGTATATATATATATATATCAGAATCAGAATCAGAAAACCTTTAATGTCCCGCAGAGGAGGAAATTCTTTTGTCACAGCACCAACAGAATATTACAAAATAAGATAAAAAATAGCAAAAATAAGCAATAAAGTTAAATTTTAAAAAGGTAAGAAATAGAAATAGACATATATACATATTCACATGATATAGTACAGTTGTTCTTGTTTTGTTTGTTTTGTAATAATATAATATGGATTGAATAAATATGAGTAAATAAGACCAAATAGTGCAAAAACAGAAGTGACCAAAGTTCATAGTACATATGTATCAAAGAAAGGAGTAGTAGCACAAGTCCTGCTCACTGTAGAGCAGGCAGAGTGGTACAACATGGGTGACACTGCAACACCCCATATTAGCTTAGCATTAGGAGCAGGAAGTCAAGCTAAAGATTTAGGGCCCATGGTAAAAACAACATCTCAGTTACAGGACTGGGAACAAACCACAATCCCGGCAGTCACATACTCTAAAGAAGGACAGGTGTACAAGATCACTCATCACATCACCTCACAATCAGAATTAGAGAAAAATGTAATCCAGGCATCACCTCAAAATTTTGACCAGGCATAGTGTAATAGCGTTAATCTCATCATCCGTTTTTACTCTATCAGGCTCTCGACTGAGAAAAGTAGAGGACGGCTTAGATGCAAATATAATGTACACACACAAAGGAGTTAATGCAGCGAGCTGTTTAGCAGTTCCAGATGACGAAAACCCACATGACTGCATTCCACTGACAACGCAAGCCATTATAGTGAGACCCGACTTGCATGCAAAACCACAGGATCGACCAGACATTGACTTGTATGTATACGGCTGCTGTTTCAGAAAAGATAATGCAGGACTAAGCGCAGCATGGGCAGTGGTTATCAAAGATCAGGGAAAGTTTGAGACACTAAGTACAGGAGAAGTGACAGAAAAACCGTCAGCTCAGCGAGAGGAAGTGATGGCAGTGACAGCAGCTTGTAAGCATGGTGAGGGAAAGAGAGTGAACATATACGATAGATAGATAGAAAGATAGATAGATAGATAGATAGATAGATAGGTAGACAGACAGACAGACAGACAGATAGATAGATAGATAACTTTATTTATCCCCGAGGGGAAATGAGGTCATCGTAGCAGCGGTACAAAACAATCAGAAGTATTAAAAATAAGATAAAATATAAAATACAAAATATGAACAACAATAAAATAAAATAAAAGTACAGTATCGCAGATAAACACTATATTACAATATGCTATATGGATTTTAATGTGCAAGAGAGATAAAGGTGCATTTCAGTGATAGGTCACTTTGAGTAGTGTTAGTTTATTCCCTGAGCGTCGCTCAGCGTGGCTGTGCAGCGTTGCACAGTCTGATGGCAGGCATATGCAGACTCTGCATAGGCCAGTGCAGCAGTGCATTGTCAGTTAAAAGAGTGAGAGAGAGCAGGTTTTGTGACAGCTTCAGGTCTGCCTATTAAGCATGAGGAGGAAATGAGGACAGAGAAAATAGCTAAAATGATGGCAACTATAGGTTTATCATGATTAGACTGTTTGCCTATTGCATTATACTCTAAGAGGGCTAGTGTGAACAGAGAAAAGAAATTAACCCCTTATGAGTTATTTACAGGTCGCACCATCCCTGGACCAAGACACCAGGAACCGCTGCAGCCAGGGGCCACACCAGGACTAGCACGGTCCCAGGTGACTCAACTCCAAGGCTGGGTAAAGACATTGTCAGGAAGCCAAGGGGGGTCAGGACCAGTACCCGCCTCACTGACTCTGTTAGGAGAACCTTGGGTGTATGTATAGATATTGAAAAGAAAGTGGACACAATTGTAGGTGGACAGGACCCCATAGGGTAGTGGAGCGAACCTCCACAGCAGTAAAAGTGCAGGACAGTGACAAGTGGATTCACCTTTCAAGGTGTAGACAGGGGGAGGAGCCCAAAAGGTCCTTAGATCAAGTCAGAACAGATCTAACCGATCAGGGTTAAGGGACTTCTGTAAATACATATAATCTATGATTGACCCACATACACCAATAGTAAAGAACACCACAGTATATAGAGTTGATAAATAGGGTAAAGGGGTTAAGTAGGAGTAGAGAACAAACAGTGTGTGTGTGGACACTTAGTGTGTTTATTGTAATATTCATTATTTTAGTGGCAATCTATCTCATATGTGCATGGTTTGATAATTGTTAGAGTTATGGAACTTGGCAGGCCACGTTCGTGGCATTACTTTAGACATCCAGGATTTTGTGGTCTCGGAGGAATGATCACTCTGATGAGTGATCAACAGGGGGAATTGAAGAATAAAAAATCTTGTGTTAGTGTGTGTATTAGTAATGATTCAATTAATAATCATGTGTTAGCGTGTGTATTAGTAATGATTAATAAGAGTGTGATAATCAATGATTCAATTAATAATCATATGTTAGCGAGTTTATTAGTAATGATTAATAAGAATGTGATAAGTGTGATTATTAGGTATGATCATTTAAAGTGTGATAGTGATTATTAGTCCAAGCTCAAACTTTTCTGTTTCCAAAAGCACACAAACTTTTGACTCAATCTTTTTCTGCTTTCTCCAAAAGCACAGGAACAGTAAGTCGGTCAAGGTCACAAAGACAATGAACTAGCCATGTTGCAAATATGCACCTGGCAAAGTTAGTTGAGATTAGGGAAGTTGCTGTACGTGTTGTGCTTTCTTCACAGATAAAGAAGAAGACTCCTGCTCTACAGAGGCTACTCCTACGCATAGGGAGGAAGATGGAGGCTGGAGCAACTGCTACTTCTGAAATACACACATGCACGCACAAGCGCACACATAACCACGCCTTTGTAACAAGTTTATATGCTGGAGTTTTTAGAATAGATATCAGAACTTCTTGCCTCTGATCACGGGTACTGTGTGCTCACAGTTACTCTAGATAGAGAATAGAACATTTCTCCAGACGTCTGTATCATCCGATGTTCTTCTGCTAATAAATGCCTGCTGGCGCACTAAACTACCAACGACTCTGCTGACTCCAGAAAGCCTCCTGTAGAATTTGAATTACGCAATATATACTCTGCTAGGTCCTTTTGATTGGTGTGAAATTCTGAAAAGTATTGTGTAAAATTCCTACACCTGGGAATGGGGAAGTTTGGGGTCCCCTACTAGAGCTGCTGCCCCCGCGACCCGACCCCGGATAAGTGGTTGAAGATGAGAGATATGAGGGAAAGTGTTTAGAAAACAAGAACAAACATACAGAACAACAACAAAAGGAGAGGGCCTATGGGTGCTGCTAAAATAATGAAACAAATATAACCTAAAAAGAATGCCTAAGATAGAGACGCTTAGGCAGAGGGACTACCGTGTCTGCAGCAAACATTTGGAAAAGGACAACTTCATAATTCCTAGAAGAGCTTCTGACCCAAGGAAGGCGTGCTTGAAGAAGGCCATAGGTAAGTCTTAAAAAACATTCTTTCAATAAACTAACTACGTTGACGGTGCTTTGGTTAATGTGTAGGGACTCTTCTTATGCTACTGCAGAGGTTTGGTGTTATTTTGAGCAATATTAGTGGTTAAAAAAGACATTTAAATACCTTCACCGTACTGCCCCGAGCTAATCAGTGTTAGCCATGTCCAGCTGTTAGCGACTGTTAGCAACTCTCGCGGATTTCTCCGTTAGTCGTTCATACACGCAAAAAATTGTCTTGATGGATTATTTGAGGACCGAATTTGCCAAAAAAGACCCTGGGATGATTTTACACCGGAATTACACTTTAAACATGACAGCATGCAGACAATGTTCCCTGGCAGACGGTCCCAACCCCAACACTGTTATGTAATACACTGCTGCCACTGCTCAGGAAAAAGGAAGCCTGCTGTTAAGCTACCATTCTATTGTTACCATTAATATATACTGTACATCTAATATTAATTCAATTAAATTTTATTTATAGTGCCAAATCATAACAATATATACATCTAATACCATTCTATTCTGTTCAGCTACCTCTATTGACATTCATAATACACAAACATTTTCAGCCTGTAGTAACAGTACAACAGCTGACCATGACAAATGAATGTGCATCAAGGATGCTAGATTAGGTCACTGGTCACTGGGCACATGAATGACCAAAGTTTGCACCCCTGAGAAATGATTCATCCTCATGCGGAGCAAGATTGAAAATGTTGTGTACACTCGTGTTGGTTGTGTGGTTGTGTCAAAATGAAATAAACAAACATATATGAAATTGTGATCACTGCATTTGACATCTTTGAGCATATTTGTATCAATTATATGAAGAAAAAAAAACTAAAAAGCAGTTTGTCATTTTTCGTGTCAAGGACCTCAACTTGATTCACATTAGGTCATAGAGCCCAATGAGATAAGATTTAGCTTCACTTTGGAGGAAGTAAACCTTTGATGAGAAAACTAACTTGTATTACTCTTACTCATGGCCCGGTTGAGAGGTGGGCTTCAGTAAACCACGATTGCACATGTACGAGCATAGAAGGCGGTCCTGATGTCAATTTATAGGAGACTGTTCCCTGTGAAATGATGCCAAAGGGTTGGCGATGGTCTGATGTGGAGGTGGAATGTTTACTGCAGATTTAGTCAAATTAAAATATTGAAAACCCCTTTTCAAAAACAAAACAACCCATTGCATGTAACTTCTGTGGCTGACATCTGGGCTGCTGTTGTGTTGTCAGTCTGCTGTGGCTGAGGCTGGGCTTAGTAGCAGCAGAAAAGCATCAGAAAGGCTAAATGTGTGGCAGCCATCACCCAACTTCTCAGCTCTGCTTTGAGAGATCGTAGAGGTAACATCTGCTTCATGCTGCTTAAATCCTTAGGAGTGAAAGGTGAAGAGGCAGGACACCTGCCCAACTGAGGGTGAGGAAGGCGGGACTAATAATGCACTCCCCACCTACCACAACTTTCATATGCTCTATACTCACTCAAGTGCTTGGTGCCTGTATCAATACTAAAAATGTGTTCAGAAACAGCTATAGTGCCTTATAGTGGAGGGATAAAAAAAAAAAAAAAAACAGACAGGAGGATCTATTGAGACAGTTAAAAACGTGTACTGGATCACTATCTTTCACAATCACATTCATAGACACATAGAAATTAACTGTTTAAATAGAAGATGGAACTAAAAGCAGACATTTCCTTCAACCATTATGAATTTCCTTTATTTGGGGGTGAAGGGGGTTCAAGGTACAGGATGGATGACGGACAACAGCAAGTTGAGGAGTAAAACAGCAGAAAATCAGGGGACACACAAAAAGAACTGAAATATTTCAAAACAACACAGGTGATAAAAGGCTCGTTACCTGCACCAGCTCTCCATTTGTTACCAGTGAGTCAACAGTGAAGCACCAATACAATGTTGAGTGCATTTCCATGTCCAGTAGAACACCAAGTATTACAAATGATAACGGTGCACCTTCCCTTCTCACTCTTTTATGTTATGCAGTGATTAATAACAGATGGGAAGAATTACGAATAATAAAAAGACATCCCTGCAAGTCACCATTGCACTCAAACACAAAATCTCACAATGGACCATGTTCATAATATACACAGCTTCCTGGATGATTTCTTGGTTCTCCAGCTAAAATATGTCTAATCAAACCTAGTGACTCAGTCAAGTCTGAAAAGCAGCAGTCGGGTGGATGCACTGGAACATTTTAAGCACAATAGCATGTACATAAAGATGACATTACACAACAGCCAGAAGAACAGTAAAACTTGTGAATTATCAGCCACAACTTCAAACTTGTAAAGGTTCAAGTAGGTCAAGTATACAATGCTGCTTTATGATCTGAGAAAGAGTACTTTCATAGAAAGACTAGAAAGATACGTTATAACATATAGCTATAAGTGAACTGGAAATATTGAAGAAATAGCTTTTAATACTACAAAAGGATAACACCTCAAATGTGCTCTGAAAGGGAATTGAGTTTGGCGCTGTTTCTCACTTTGTAGAACGGGCACCCCAGAAGCTGAGTCCTCACCGAAGCAACCCAGGTTAGACTCAAACCTATGGCCCTTTGCTGCATGCCCCTTCCTATTTATTAAAAAATAAAAAGCCACAAAAAAGTTTTTTTTAAATACCTTACTCTGAGGGTTTCAATTAGTTTTTCTCATTTAACCAAAATAAAAGTTCTCAAATGTCAGATTGTTTGTCTAAACACAAACAGCCCTGCAAGGATATCAAAATGAAATAGTCAAAACGTAAGATTTGAATCAAAACCTGATCACAGAAGCCAACAAGATTATGAATCTGACCAGACATTAGTGCTTGGCGGTATGATCCAATGTTTGTATAACTGTTTTTTCTGGCAGTTTCAAGGTAAACAGATTTATGTCTTTTTTGCCTGACTAGGCCTTATTATGGGTTTAACAGTGCCTTTTTCTCCTGTCAGGAATATAAAAACATGCTTCTTGGCTGTGTAAATTTGTAAATATACAATTATTAGTGTTACATTTTTAATGTGTCACAAATTGCTATAGGCCATGGTGTTTTGCTCTGTTAAAGAGAGTTAGTTATGTGTTATTAATTGTTATGATGACGTTTAAACTGTTGGTAACAAGGGTATTCAAATAGGGGTCCCCTCTCAATACACTCCAAGCTGGCCCTGACCTTAGTGCTTTTGGCCGCAAACAATAACTTATAATTTTGCTGCCTATTGACGAGTAACAGCAATTGTTTGTATGGCCATATATGGAAAAAAATCCAGACATACAAGAAATTAAAATTGGTATGACATGTGTTGCCAGCATTTGGTATCTCACAGTTTCAGATGCTCGGTGCAACAGACATTTCCATGAGATTTTCAAAAGAAAAAGCCCTGACACCAATCATCCAATTTTAGCTACATTATGAACATGGTCTATCTGAGAAAAAGGAGGTCTGCTTCAATTAACAAAGTGCTAAGCCTCTTAAAGCACATGGATGTTGTGCATTTTGCTGATCAAGAAAGATTAAATTGACAAAAAAACAAAAACAAAAAAAAAACACCTTGTGCAGTCAGGTAATCCCAGTTCTTATTAATTGGTGTGTCACATGAAATATCTGTTCAAGATCAAATTCTGAAATGAGAGCAAACTAATAAACAAGTGATTGGTTTCATTGCATACAGTTTACAAAGGGAAGCCTCTCTGTTCAACAGCTTGTTTCGCTCAAAGCTTTTCACCGCAGAGATTTTCATCATCATGTGTCATCCATTCAGCTCTTGTTCTTGAAACATATCAGGCGAGCATTGTATGAAGACACACAAAAAAACTCATGCTCACGCAGACACACTGACTCAAGTGTGACATTCAGTTTTGATTTGATGACCCCCCTTTTTCTCAAAGAAAAGAAAGAAAAACTGAAGAAAAATAAAAAATTCACACACTTAACAGAAAATCCCCTGACAAACTGCCCTGCTCCTTCCTCGCTCACACATACACACACACACCTGTCTCACCAGTGGTAACAGCTAGAAGAGCACTTGGAAACATCACGAAGGAACTATATGGCTTCCATAAAAAATTTAAATTATCTGTGGTTTACAGTCTGAAAAAGCAGGTATAAAGTTGTTTATAGGCCATTCAAAGGTGCTAAAGACATTGTGTTGTTGAGTTGTGCTGATGACTATGTGAGGTACTGAAGTCGAGTTTGATACAGTATAGCCAGTGTAGCAAGGCTTTGTCCGTGGTGTAGACATACGGGGTTTCTATAGAATATGGCCACCAGCCGAGGCACTTAGATCCTGACAGACTTAAACCTTGTTGAAGATGAAGGTTCTGGTCATTTTATAGCTCTAAGGATGTGGCCAAGTCATTCATGCCTCATGTTTTTGTGTGTGTGTGTGTGTGTGTGTGTGTGTGTGTGTGGTAGAGATATTATCACTCTCGAATGCTAGCAGAATAGGAGAACTGGGGGAAATGTGCTTGCTGGCCAGGGTCCTCGCAGTCCAGACTGTTATCTGTAAAAACGAGAAAGCAGGATTCAGTAATCACATGCGAGTCAAGAACCCAGACAGTGATCATGGACAGTGGTGGATCGGTAATGACAGTGTTGCACTCCTGTCAGAGGATACCTACACTTGTCTGGGGGAGTGAGTGTGATGGTCTGCGCTGTGAACTCGTCATCAAAGTACCGGGTGTCTGTCTCTGATGTCACTTGTGGTCTGAAAAGTGGCGGGAGCTGAAGAAGGAAGGGGAGAAGATAAAATGTAATTCGATTGGAACATACTTATTAAGTATCATTGTATTCTTTAACAGTAACTATTTATTAAAGTTTAACCATGAATTTACCATTTCTCAACTTTCTAGTGAAAGACCTTTGTCTACATGTTGTCATTTATGTTTACTAATGACCATTTTAACAGCTTGTTATAACATTTGATGTACTTTATTAAGTATTTATTAATGATCATCAAATTATTTCAAAACCGTTAAAAAATCATTTGTATTAGAGCAGCTCATTTCCTATCAACCTTGAGCTGTCCTTTCATAATAAAGACGGAAAAGAAATTGAAAAAATAAGTAATTTGTAAAACATCTATAAACATTACATAGATGGATGAACAAGATATTTGTAACACATTGTTAATGGTTATTAATTGAAAAACTCTAAACATTTGGATGGCTATTATAAAGTTGCAACTGATCTTTATAATTCTTAAATACTTTGTAGTGCATCTATAAACCTTATTTGAATGGCTTGTTATTAAGTTTCAACTGATGTTTATAATACACCTGCTAGACAAATAGAAGATGCTTAAAAGGCAACACATTGTGTTAATTGCTTTGTTGATTGTTACTGAGGTTTTATCTTCTAGCTCATTCACTCATCACTCTCCCCACTCATCTTCAACCGCTTATCCGGGGTGGGGTCTCAGGGGCAGCAGTTCTAGCAGGGGACCCCAAACTTCCCTTTCCCGGGCCACATTAACCAGCTCTGACTGGGGGATCCTGAGGCGTTCCCAGGCCAGTGTGGAGATATAATCTCTCCACCTAGTCCCGGGTCATCCCCAAGGCCTCCTCCCAGCTGGAAATTCCTGGAACACCTCCCTAGGGAGGCGCCCAGGGAGCATCCTTACCAGATGCCTCAAATGGCTCTTTTCTAAACAAAGGAGCAGTGGCTCTACTCCGAGTTCCTCATGGATGGCTGAACTTCTCACCCTATCTCTAAGGGAGACTTCAGCCACCCTCCTGAGAAAATATATTTTGGGGGTAAATGAAGGGTAGGAATGAAGATTTACTGGTAGATCTAGAACTTTATCTTCTGACTCATCTCTCTTTTCGTCACAATGGTGCCGTAAAGCGAATGCACTACCATCCATGTTGCTCAGATGAGTTGTTTGACTACCTAATCTCATTTGAAAGATCAGCGGTTTGTTCCCTGGCTCCTCAGGTCTGCATGTCGACTGCTACTGGGGCTCAGTGACAGAGTGGGTTGTCCTCCAATCGAGAGATCGGCAGTTTGACCCCCAGCTCCCCTGGTCCGCATGTAGAAGTGTCCTTGGGCAAGACACTGAACCCCGAATTGCTCCCCGTGCTGCGCATGGGTGTGTAAATGTGGTGTAAATGGTTAGATTAGGTGGTATGTAGATGTCCACTGCCATCTGTGTGAATGTCTGTGTGAATGGGTGAATGTGACAAGTAGTGTGAAAGCGCCTTGAGTAGTCAGAAGACTAGAAAGGCGCTATATGAGTACAAGTCCATTTACCAGTCCATTGTAGGTACTCAAGGTTAATTGGATCAAAAGTGTGACTATCAAATTAAATATTAAAAAAAGAAAATGAATAGAGAAAAATTACTAAAAATGAATAACTTTACTTTATTAAAAACCACACACAGAGAACCAATGAGATTGAGTATTCTCAATAAACCTATTGTTAATCAAGTAAATATTAGCTATCACCAATGATTATCAAAGATAATAATAAAAATGACTCTGGTTAAACCGGAGTTCCTCGGGGCACCACCGTCACAGACGGAGTGACAACTACTATAAAAGTCTCATTAAATATATTAAACTACTAATTAAGGGTTGAACACCGATAAATGTAATAGTTAACTCAGTTGAAGGATTTCAAAGTTCTTTTCTTAGAAGATGCTGGCTCATTCATCTTTGTGTAATATAAATAAACAGACATATTGTAAACACAAACATTTATTATCAAATTAATAAATGCACAAACAAAACACACAATAAACTAAAGCTAAACAACAAGTGTGTGTGTGTGTGTGTGTGTGTGTGTGTGTGTGTGTGTGTGTGTGTGTGTGTGTGTGTGTGTGTGTGTGTGTGTGTGTGTGTGTGTGTGTGTGTGTGTGTGTGTGTGTGTGTGCGTGCGCGTATGTGCGTGCATGTGTGTGTGTGTGTGTGAATGAGACAAAGAGAAGAGAAGGAGGAGGGCTGTGGGGCTTGGACCCCTGCAGAGATTGTGTGAACATTTAAGTCAAACAAAAGCCAGCCGGCTGAAGATCTCAGAAGTTCTACATTCAGGTTATGTGTGTGTAGTCTGTTCAAATACAGTTATAGTTAACCGAGGGTTAGTGCGTGCAATACCTGTGTGGAGCATTGCTAACAAACATCCTCAACTTAACTGAATCAACACAGTCACACATATTCATCATTAAACATCAGTCGTAACAAAGTCACATAGCCCTTCATAATGTCTTATAACATGTAGTAATGCCCATTTGTTGGTTAGTTACCAGTCCATGAGATGGGAAAGATTAGTTATGTTGCTTCAATGCCAATGTCTGTCCTTGTGAAGGAAGCGGTTAAAGAAAAGGTTCTTGTCCTTGTTGTTTGCTCTTAGACAAAAGAGGAATCAGATCACTCTTTGTGCTGCTCAGAGTTAGGTTGGTAACCGCTTGGTTAACCTGGCTGATGATCCTACTCCATACATGCCATGTTCAGGGCCTAGGGACAGCTGGCAGCTGGTCCCTGGATCCAGCAGAAGAGAGTCGAGTCAAGTGAAGAGATTCCAAGAAAGAAAATCCAAGAAGAGAGTCAGCAGGTTTTATAGACATGATGGTGATGTCATCACCAGAGGTCAGGTCAGCCAATGGACTGACAGTTTGGGGTCCCTTGGAGAGTTCACACCTGGGTGTGACCTGTTGGGGGAGAGCTGCATGGCAGTTCTTTGTCTGTCCATGCGTTCAGGAACAAAGGCTACCAGGCTTTCGGGCCTAGTCTATTCCTTTGTTTGATCATGAGGCCCTCTCATAATCAAACTGAAATTTCACATTAATCCAGAAATGAACAATCATCTTTGGGATGCAGGTTGCACCTACACCATTTACTCAGTGGTTAGTCAGGCTCAGGAGTTCCTCAAAGTGCTCCTTCAATCGCCGATTACCTCCTCAGTTGAGGTCAACAGTGTACCATCCTTACTGTACACAGCTTGGATGGTTCCTCATTTCCCCCTCCTGAAGTGCCGTATGGTTTTCCAGAAGCAACTTGGTGCAAACTGAAAGTCCTTCTCCCCGGCTCCTCCAAAATTTTACACACCCGCTGCTTTGCCTGAAACACAAGAGATTGCAGCCCTTCGGACCTGTTGCTGACTTGCTACCAAGTCGGACAGCTTTGCTAACTATCCACCACGGTGTTCGAGGGTTACAGCCCCTTGAGGCACCAAAATGAGACCTTGAAACCACAGCTCACTGCCACAGCTTCAACAATTCAAACATTGCCCATTCAGGTTCAATGCACCCAACTTCAACAGGGATGGTAGAAAAGCTCCGCCGGAGGTGTTGAGTTGGAGATCCCTCACACAGGGGCCTCCTCAAGATGTTCCCAGTTCACACCTGCTATCCATTTGGGCTCACATGCTCTGTCCTTTCTGTAATTTATCACTGAGGTCCAAAGTCTGAGAAGCGAAGGGGTCCGCTGTGTCCGCCACTGGCTGACTCATTCTACGATAGCGATAGGTAGGAAAGGGGAAACAACACAAAACTGTATAGAGGAAAGGTAGAGGGATGAAATGAGCTGCCTTCGAGAACGATCTACCACAACCATAATTACCTTGAACCCTTTAGATGAGGGTAGTCCTTTTATCAAATCCAGGGCCACATGAGACCAAGGGCGATTAGGGATAGGTAAAGACCGGTTGTGACTTGTGTCTTGTTTTAGGGCGCAAATAGTGCAAGCTACCACAAACTTGCTCACATATCTCCCCATCCAGGGCCACCAGAATCTCAGTTTGAGAAAACCAAAAGTGCGACGAACACCAGGGTGAATTGTGAGGCGTGAAGAGTGCCCCCACTGAAGCACTTGTGATGGTATATCAGAGCATGCAGGGTAAGCCACCAGCTTAAGCAGTCCCCTGTAAACTTAATTGGGTAATGCTCATTAATCCTAGGGACCTAACCCTTTAAACGGAGAGATGGACCAGTACTTCCTGTACAGGGGTTAACCAGAATCTAAAAAGACATAGGCACACTTTTTCTTACCGCAGGCAAATCTTGCTGGAATCTGGCTGTACGGGTACATAGCGGTGAAAAAACAGCGTGTGTCCTCAGATGACTTGAAGAGTGGAGAGTGTTTCAGAGACATGGGGTAGAGCAACTGAAGGCTCTGGCACCCATGGTGATAAGTCTGAATGTGGGGACAGTTGAAATTGCAGCTGAGGAGGAACAAAGTGACTGGGAAGGAGTATATGGTAGAAGCACGTCAGATAGATATTGTGTGCAAGGGGGTGTAGGGATTTGAAGGTCAGCAGTGAAATCTTGGAGTTTATCCGGTGCTGCACAGGGAACCAGTGGAGCTGCGTGAGGATGGGTGTGATGTGGTACAATGATCTGGTGTTGGTGATGATCCGGGCTGCAGAGTTCTGAATGCATTGGAGGTGATGAAGACGTTAATTGATGGTGCCAGTGAGGAGGGCATTGTAGTAACAGATGCGGGATGTGCCCAGAGCATGAATAAGGACTTTTGTATTGTCTTGGGAGATGGAGAGGCCGAGTTTGCAGTTGTTGCAGAGGTGAAAGTCTGCAGTGCCTGTGATACTGCTGATGTGGGGGCCAGAGGTAAGAGTACTGTCCAGAAAGATGCAGAGACTTTTGACATGGGAGGAGGTGGGTATTGGTGAAGAATTAGGGATGAGCGAGTACAGCACTATCTGTGTGTGTGTGTGTGTGTGTGTGTGTGTGTGTGTGTGTGTGTGTGTGTGTGTGTGTGTGTGTGTGTGTGTGTGTGTGTGTGTGTGTGTGTGTGTGTGTGTGTGTGTGTGTGTGTGTGTGTGCGTGTGCGCGTGTGTGTGTGTGTAGTTGAGGGGGACACAGCAGCGGAGCGCCGCTGTGTGGAGCATATCACAGAAGGCAGACAAAGTCCACTACTGAGGATTTTTTATTCAAACCGAGCACAGATATTGACGCATATTACTCGTATTTGGCAATTTTTTTTTTATCCATACCGGATACTTGTATCAGTCGACTATCCAGCTCATCTCTATGAGGAATCAACTGAAATGGTGAACAGGTGGGTTTTTGAGAGTGTGGACTTTTGCTAAGCCAATTAGCAGGATTTTGGTTTTAGAGTTTGAGAAGGTTGGGTGACATCTAGTCACTGATAGCTTGAAGACAGGTGGTGAGGGCAGGATGGAAGAGAGGTGTTTGGTTTTGAGGAGAGGTAGAGTTGTGTTTCATCTGCGTAGCAATAAAAATTGATCCCAAAATGACGGTGAATACTGCCAAGAGGTTAAATGTAGATTATAAAAAGCTGTTGTTACAGCACTGATCCCTTAGGAACACCATGGGTGACTGTGGCAGTTGTGGATGTGACTGGTTTTCCCTGGATGAACTGTTTTCTGTTGTGTAGATAGGACCTGAACTAAAGAAGTGCTTTGTTATTGATGCCGGTAGCAGACAGACAGTCTAGCAGAATTGGGTGAGAGATGGTTTCAAAAGCTGCTGTGAGGTCTAGGAGAATCAGGATGGATAAGTGGCTGGTCAGCTGCGTGAAGCAGATCATTTGTAATTTTAACCAAGGCTAATTCAGTGCTGTGATTGTGGGGAAAACTGGACTGCAGTGGTTCATAAGTTTATTGTTTTGAAAGTGGGCTTGATGTTGCGTTGCTACTGTCCTTTCCAGAAGTTAAGTGATGAATGTGAGGTTGGAGATGGGGCCATAACTGGTAGTTATCCTTAAACAGTCATATATTGTTGCTGCACTTCCATGACATATAGTAATTATATTTGATGCTTACAATATTTTTATTACTTTTCAAAAAATATTATTTTCCATAACTTTTCCAAGGCTTGGAAATTGCACTTTAAATTTCAATGACTTTTCCAGGTTTTTCCTGCAAAAATGTCAAACAAATTTGTTGATGTTTTAAACTTAATCATTTGTTGAAATTTTGTTGATGTTCAACAGTGGGCGAGTCAATATTTAGTTGGCATTTGTGCTGTGCAGTGGAATGACTGGGACATTTACTTGCTGAAACCCTGTCAGCAACATTTGTTTGATTATATTCACTGAAGCGGACACTCTGCTCCGATAGAACAACATAAATCATCCAGTTTTAGAAAAAATACATGCCTCTTTGTGCACATAGAGCCTGTTTTTTGTTATGCAAAGTGGAGAGGGTTTCCAGCTTCAAGTTTCGGGAAAAAACATCATAGAGGACCTCATATAGACAATCAACTCTGCTGCTCAAGGCTCAACAGTGCCTCTACTTCCTAAGGGCACTCAGGAAAGCCAACCTATCTGTTCTACCACTGCTCTATAGAGAGTGCCCTGACCTATTGTATTACAGTATGGTATGCCAAATTTTCAGCAGCGGACAGAAGTGCTCTCCAGATTCATTAACAGGATGGATTGACTCCTATCACCATCTCTTCTCTCTGCTGCCATCTGGAAGGCACTAAAGGGTATGAAAGACCTGCACTTCCAGGCTTCTACCTTAAAGCCATTACTGAACTGAATTCCACAAAACAATGCCCCCCCCACAAACACACACACACACCATCACAGCACTCCAGACCACAGGAGTAAAACTGGAGTAGTGTTTTCCAAACAAATGAGGAAATGTGCAATTACTGTATAGAACATGTAATGATAACCTTTATGTAATGTGTAGAAGCATGTGTTAATAGTTTCTGATGTGCCAATTATTTTTATTACTTTTTAAAACTATTTTTATTATTATTATTATTATCCATCTGTATGGCTGGCAGGTGTGTGTGTGTGTAATAAATATAAGCCTGATGAAAGTGTCTGAAAACACAGAAATTAAGCGTAAAAAACAGTTAGCCAGGACATCCTGTTTCTGTGACTAAACGGCAAACCTCATTTAGACTCAGAATGTCTTACCTTCTTCTGTACCACATCTTGCCAGTTCATTATGATGAAAAATCTGTGACTCATTACTTCTTTGGCATCATTGGGACCTCCACCCAACCTGTCAGTTAAAACAAGATCATGTTAGAATTAAGTAAGGATTTCCAAAATTAATATACACACAGAATGTCGTTCTGCTCTTTTCCTCCCCCCTCTTAGAAACTGTAATTTCACTGTGTGTAAATGTTATTTTTACAAACGTGACAAATAAAGCTTTCAATTAAATCCAATACGATTCAATTCAAAGAATAAGTCTGGTCAAATGCCTCTGTTTGGGGTCCTTCTTGAGCAGGCCAGCCAGCAGCGACTTGGCGTCAGGCGACAGGTTCCTGGGGAAGCGAATCTCCTCCATGAGGATGAGCTCAAACAAACGTTCATGGTCCTGGTTGTAGAAAGGCAGACGGCCGCACATCATCTCATACATGACTACACCCAGACCCCACCAGTCCACTGCCCGGCCGTAGTCATTATCCTCTAGGACCTGAAAAAACAGACATTTGCCTTATTACTATGCAGTAAGAAGTGACATTGAATTTACAGACTTCACATTTGGTACACATCACTTAACTGCACACTTCTCACAATCTAATTTTTCGTTTCAGTTTTGAAGTTTATCACTATGTGCCATGCAGAACCCTCTTGATTGTTAAGAATTGCTCTCAATTCCCAAATTATTTCAGAGAGCTTGAGCTGTCTCCTATCTCAGTTAAGAGTGACCAACAGGTGGCTGTCCTACAGGACAAAGGCAGAGAACACACTTAAAGGAAAGACATTGTGGAAATGTATAATGACATGTTGATTGAAAAGATCCAAGGAAGGGAACACACAGAAGGTCATAAATTAAGGTAATGGTAATATATAAACTTCAGTAATCTCATACAGGAAATGGCTAATCTTCCACCCCTGCATTTTCCATTTCACAAAATGCGTGCGTTTAAGTCCAGTGCATGTGTATCTATTTCAGGCCTGTATGTGTGTAATGTGGGCTTTCAATCGATTCAAATATGTAAATGCAATCAATCAAATGTTGTCCATAGTTAACCTGCGATTAATCACAAATGAATCACAAGTTGTATGTGTTCTAAATCTTCCTTAAGGGGATATTGTCAAGTTTTTAATACTCTTATCAACATGGGAGTGGACAAATATGCTTGCTTTATGCAAATGTATGTTTATTATTATTGCAACAATCCAAAACAAGAACAAATACTGTCCAGAATATTCTCAAGACTAACCTCAAAGGTATTGCATGCTCAAAAATATTGCTGATTGAGCCAATGATTACTAAGTAGGGCTGGGTAGGTATTGTTGTTCTGCTACGTTAGCTACTCTGTTTCATCAATGTAAGCTTTAAATATGTGCATGCAGGCTGAAATTAACCATTGAGTTCAGAGCGATCACCAGTAATTAGCCACACATTTAAGAATACCACTGAAACGCTGCAGCCTGTGCATGTTGGAGACACTGCTGTCGGAGTTGTGTTATAACCATTGGTCTGCTGTTTGTAGAGGTTTCTGTGCTTTGACTGTAGCAAAATTGTGTTGTTTTCAGGATATTACATGAAGAAAAACATGTCTATATCCATGCATAATCACTTCACTAGCCGTCTTAATCGCACATCAAAAAAACTTGTGTTAAAAAAAAAAATTGTTTACCCTCGAATGACTTAGAAAGGTACTTTTCTTCTTATATATATATATATATATATATATATATATATATATATATATATATATATATATATATATACACATATACATATACATACATAGAGTCATGTGAAAAAGATAGTAAATACATTTCATTAATAAAGCGCAAAACAAAGGGAAAAGGGCTGTACAAGGGCATAAAACAACATACAGGGCAAACAAAGAAAAACATAAAGCATCAAGAAAAAACCCAATTAAGACCTAGGCATCCAGTTGACCTGAAACATACAGCTCAACTTTTCAAAGAACCCACAGAAACTGCAGACCGTAAGGGTGCCGGCAGAGCATTCTATAATTTAGTGGCCACTCAAACGCTTGATCACCCAGGTCTTAAGGCCTGTTTGTGGGACAGACAGTAAATTTAACATATTTGATCTGAGAGAGTGAGCTGAGGAGTATTGGTGAAGTAGCTCAGTCCCATACAGGAGCCTGAGAGCCTGCCTGTACAATGCACTGTAAGTAATAATGAGGATCTTAAACTTGATCCTGTATGCAACAGGGAGCCAGTGAAGAGATTTGAGTATGGGGGTAATGTTAGACTGTCTGTTTGTACTAGTGAGTAACCTAGCAACAGCATTCTGGATTGACTGAAGATGGTCTAAAGCGGACATACTAGGTGAGGATAAAAGTGTGTTACAGTAGTCAATACGAGATGAGATTAAGGCATAAGCATCTCAAGTTCAACAGTTGAAACTACTGATCTCAGTTTACTATATTTCTCAGATGGAATAAGATCCAGTCAGCTCGATTGTATTCCTAATGTCTTCTTTAACCATTTTGAAATTTAGAGATTCTTCTAGTCAGGCAAATTAGTTATATGGTAAGGATGTCCTTTTCTTAGCTGCCAGTTTCAGCTGTACTCCAGCCTTCCTCAGAGCTGCTGTTTTCTTCTGGGTATGACGTGTTTTATGAAAACAGCTGACCGGGCTGGGAAACTTCAATATAAAGTTCCCCGACCTGGTTGTCGGAGAATGGTGTCCCAGGTGTGTGGGAACAAGTATGCCCCCTCGTCCCTGTTCATGGTGTTGCCCTCACACCGTTCCTGTTCCAGTCCATGATGAGGTTGTTACTTCTGCAATAGTTTGTTATGGCTGATTTTTTGTCTTCTTGTTCTGCTGTGTGTTTCTTTGTTCTGGTGTCTCTTGCTCACATTCCCTCTTATGTTCTTTTTTTCTTATACTGAAAGCTGGTCCGGTTTCTCTGATGTATGTTTAATTGCACGATTTGCATGGAATCTCATAGGGCGCACTCACCCCTGTGCTTTAGGGTACTTGTCCCCCCACCCTCTCCCCCGCGGACCAGGCCCGTTTGTACTCACACTGCCTGGGCCTTGCGTGAATGCTTCTTGCCTGTCCATACGTCATCACGCCGTAACACGTCACACGCATTGATTGACATCATCGCGATGCGTCGCTTTGTTTACAAATCTTTCCAAAGACCTCTGAGTTTTTGTGTGTCTTGTCCAACTGTTTTTGAATATTTTAATCCGACCAAATCTGCAGTAAACACTCCACCTCTGCATCACACCAACATAAACCTTTCGCCGCCATTGTTTTAAATGTCCGCTCATGGTCCGTCTTTTTTTTTTTTCTTCCTATGTCCGAACAGGCGCACATAAAATGACGTCAGAGCCGCCGTAGGCCTCGTGCTCGTGCATGTGCCCACACTCATGCTCGTACATGTGCAGACGTGCTTTACAAAAGCCCACCTCCCCCAGACAGTCCGTGGCCGGCAAACGGGCCACAGCTAGGCGCGGTGCGGTTGGACTCACACTGGTCAAACGAACTAGGGTTTACCTGTAAAACCTGTTTTGGCATGGTACAGATGGACAGTGTGAGTGCGACCATAGATGACGTCACATTTCTTGTCCGGTGTTATTTTGTCTTTTGGGTGTACAAGTTGTTGTCTGAGTTTTTTGTATGGTTTTACGGCTGTGTTTATCTGTTGTTCCTCTGACGTACGGTAGTGTTATTGGCCCTCATTTATCAAACGAACGTACGGCAGAAAAACGTGCGTACGACCATTTCCTGGCAAACGCCGGCATTTATCAATTTAGACGTGAGCTGGAGCTACGATCAAATCTCAAGTCAGGTCTGAGATCGTGTACGCAAATTTGGGCCTGTGTATTTGCGGTGCAGCACAGCAAAATCTGGCTGAAAATAATTAACAAACATCAGCTGCCATTAAGCATAAGCAGTCACATATTAAGAACAGATCAAAACGGATTCTTAAAACGAATAAAAAAAAATATGAAAATTGTGGTTAGAGCAATTGATTGTACTCATGTGCGTCTGAAGGCACCATCCATGAATGATTACGCATTCATCAATCGCCAAAACTACCACTCGATAAATGTACAGGTGATTTGTGATGCAAAGCTATCGCTTTTAAACGTGGTGGTCAGGTGGCCAGGGGGACAAACAGAATTCTTTTATATTTCAAAACAGCTCGGCTCCAACCCCCCGCGACTCCGACATTGTATTAATGAATGAATGTGTTGGCGCGCGGCTGCAGCAAGATGCACTGCAGAGCCAAAGTCATCTCCTCGATTAGTGGCTACCCTAGATAAATTGCATTAAATCAAACAAGGTATCAGATGATTAACATCTCGGTATGGTTCTTCTAGGTGACAAAGTTTATCCTCTAACGGTATACCTAATGACCCCGCTGGCAAACCCCGCTACAGAGCAAGAGCGCAGGTGTTGTGCCGTATTCAGCACCCCTGCCGTGAAATGCACCCCCTCGCATTATAGGTGATTTTCTGGATCAGAAGGCTGTTGTTTCCACCTATAGGAGTAGTTTATATACAGGTAACCCACAACGCCCAGAACATTGGTTACTTCCAGTCTTTAAACTATTTTAAAGGGTTTAAAATCACAAACTTGGATAATAGCGAACACAAAACAATGTATTTGACTGAGCGTTTCCTAAATATAATCCCATTTTTTCTTGCAATTAATAGGTTCAAAAGTGTGTGCTTTAATGTGGTTACCTGTATATAAACTACTCCTATAGGTGGAAACAACAGCCTTCTGATCCAGAATATCACCTATAATGCGAGGGGGTGCATTTCACGGCAGGGGTGCTGAATACGGCACAACACCTGTCCAACAGTGCGCACAGGCGCACATGGGTCACAGTGGAGCGCTGCTTCGGGTTGACTGCTTCCGTTATTCTTTTCCACACAGCGTTTTTATGGGCCCCTTTTATTCCACTCTTAAGACTGCCAAAAAGCACATCTTTATTTTGCTCCATCTCAGATGTCAGGATGCCCATCTCTGTGTCGGAAAAGTTTCTTTTCTTCACAGTGTTTCTCCTCTACATGTTTTACCTCAGTGGACGAGGCCTTCGAACCAGGAATATTTAAGGGCGTAACATGTTAATGACGATCGAATTCAGCCACTGCATTTATCAAGGCCCGCTCATTCGTACGCTGAGATTGGTCAGATACGAATGTTTCATAAATCACACGTGGGTCCTGTCATACGACCAATTCTGCGCTCAGATCTGCGCCCGTTTTCACCCAAGATTGATAAATGAGGCCCATTATGTCAGAATTTTTTTTTTTTGTTTCTTGTTTTTGTTTTGTTTTTTCTTCTGCTCATGTTGGTTGGCTTGCCTCTTTCCTTTGTTTATGGCCCAGCTGGGGTATTGGCAACGAGTGAGGGCTTGTCGTATGTGTTTTTCCTCCTTCTGTCTGTCTTTATTGTCCATTATGATGCTAGTCCGGTTGTATAGTGTTCTGACGACTGACAGTTTGTGTGCTGTGGGATGTTCTGAAGTCCATAGGAGGTACTGGTCTGTATGAGTGGGTTTCCTGTAAGTTGTGATTTTGATGCTGCCGTCTTCTTTGTGATGTATGTTCATGTCCGGTAATGGTATGGTCCAGTTGGTTTCTTCTTCATGTGTGAACTGTATATTACCAGTGCTGTCTATTGTATTTAAGTGGGCAGTGAGTTCTTGTGAGCAACATGAGCAGAAGAAAAAAGAAAAGAAAACAAAACAAAAACAAGAAACCGAAAAAATAAAAATTTGGACACAATAACACTACCGTACGTCAGAGGAACAACAGAATCCGTACAACGCGCCATGAAAAAACATCAGATAAACACAGCCTTAAAACCATACAAAGAATTCAGACAACAACTTGCAAATACATGCAATAAAACATACATCTGAGAAATCGGACAAGCTTTCAGTACAAGAAAAAAAGAACATAAGAGGGAATGTGAGCAAGAGACAGCAGGCAGGCTTACCAGAACAAAGAAACACACAGCAGAACAAGGAAACAAAAAATCAGTCATACCAGACCATTGCAGAAGAAACAACCACATCATGGACTGGGACAGGGAATAATCGGATACAGAAGATGGATAAAGGAGGCCATAGAAATAAGGAGGCATGACACCATGAACAGGGACGAGGGGGCATACTTGCTCCCACACACCTGGGACACCATTCTCTACCATACTCACCAGAGCGAGTAACAAACACAACCGGGTCGGGGAACTTTATTTTGAAGTTTCCTGGCCCGGTCAGCTGTTTTCATAAAACACGTCATCCTTACCATATAACTTATTTGTCTGACTAGAAGAAACTCTAAATTTCAAAACAAATCCAGTAAGCTGTTTAACATGGGTGTCAAACACCATGACTGACCAAATATTACCCCTAAATTGCGCAGTTGGGGGTGGACAGCAGAGGAAAGAGGCCCAATAGATTGTATGATTGTGGCGACAACCTTCTCTACAGCAACAAACAGAACCTCTGTCTTATCAGCATTGAGCTTAAGAAGTTTTTTCTGCCAACTATTCCCTTATTGAGTTAAGACAGTCAAGGAGGCTAGATAACTTAACACCTCACTGGGTTTAAATTAAAAACAGAGTTGAATATCGTCCGCATATAAATGGTAAGTAATGTTAAAACTGTTTATGATCTGTCCTAAGGGGGGCAAATACAACAAGAATAACAGGGGCCCCAGAACCAAGCCCTGCGGGACCCCACACGATAGTGGGGAAGAATCAGACACAAAATCACCAATAGAGACAGTAAAACTTCTGTGGCTGAAATATGATGAAAACCATTCCAGTGATGTGCCTGATACCAACCCAGTTATGTAACCTCTTTAGAATGAGATGGTCAACTGTGTCGAATGCAGAACCGAGGTCAAGAAGTAACAACACAGAACAATCACCTGCATCAGACACATTAGAAACCTTAGAAGAGCAGTTTCAGTAGAGTGCCGTTTCCGAAACCCTGACTGAAACCTATCATAGATGGTGTGTTTCTCAAACACAGCAGTAAGCTGGTTGGCACCAACATTTTGCAGGAATAGTAGGAGATGGAGAAGATGGTGTCAAATACAATTGTTGTGTTTCTTTTGGAAGAGGAAATCAAGTTTACAAAGTAAGCAGTCCAAGCTTCCTTTACTTGTGCATTTAAAGAAGAATGGAGATCCTTGAGGGGCAGGTGATGCACTTGTACCCCAGTTGCTTTTCAGCCGCTCACCTGCAGACAGCATCAGTCATCCACGGGGAAGTGTTGCAGATAGCAAAGGCATCGGTTGTTTGCAATAATCATGACACTGCGACCCATACTCTGTTCGAGTGTTAGCTGTCAGAACTATCCTTAAGCCTCGCTGGCACCATGTTCTCTTTCTTTACTCATCTCCCATCCAAAGTGGCACTGTGGCCACCTAGTGGGTCAGTTCGCTATTACATTCTCGCCCCATTGAAAAACATAATCAACATCTATAGACGTCATTGGCAGCCAATGAGTTAATTAAAACACTTAAACTTATAAAGTCAAAATAAAATATATTTTTGTAAAAGCTGCTGAGCTTTATAGCTACTTAACATGAGCAGGAGCACTCATGCCACTTTCAGCCATGTCTGTCTCTGTCTTTATCCATGAAACCACGCTTACTCTGGCTGCAGGCAGTGAAGAAGCAGAAATAAGCCGCACACAGAGGCACGGTCCTGCTTTCACACAAAGTTAAAAAAGTAATGATACTAATAAAAGCTGAAATAGCATTGTTTTTAACAGCAGGGTGCCGCAGTACCTTTCTGGTGTCGGTTTACCGTGCATCACTTCTACAAATGGATTTCCTAGATCATGTAGTTTGTTAGTTGATACTAGGGATGAACGAGTACGGCATTATCTGTATCTGTATCCGTTTACAATATAAATTATCCGTATCCGTACTCGGAGTGGGCAGGGCCTAACCTGAAAGCGGATGAGATTTAACCCAGAAGTGGGCCGAATTAACTTGAAATGGCCGGGGCTTTAACCAGTATGTTATTTTAAGCATGCAATTGATATGGGTTGATCAGAAATAGTTATATTCATTGCTGATTGGAAAACTATTTACAGGACAGCATCAGCATTGAGCTTGTGATCGATGGTTTTGATCACGACAGCAAACTAACTATTTACACAAGTTTACAACAATAAATACAACACATGAATGAATACCACAATATTTATACCACTTCTACCTCTATTTTTTTTATGGAATTCAGCAAGAAAGTGTCAGACACTCAGTTAAAAAAAGAAAAAAGAAAACAAATCTCTGACAGGCAGAGACGCAATGCGATTCGACAAAGCAGCACGTCTGAACGAACCCACACTTACAGAACTCCACTGTTAATAAGTGAGTACAACTGCTTTGTGCGCATGCAAGAAAAATTGCATGCTGCCTGTTTCTACTGAGAAACTGAGTTTGCTTTTTCAAGCTTTATGAACTTTTATTCTCTTTTGATCGTTCTGTTTCTTCCCCCTAACTTAAACTTCTCTAAAATGAGGTTTCGTGTTTCTTTTCGTGTTGTTTTTATCAATGCCGCTTCCACCGGAACACGCTGCCTTTGTTTACTCCGGAGAACAGCTGATCGCCCTAGTACCTGCTGGCATAGCGGAGAGGTGGGAAGCAACGTCGGGGCAATAGAGGAGGGTCGAGACGGGACTGGCTTATGGAGAGGAGAAGATTTAAGCTGTGTCTCCCCTCTGTTTTTTGGGCAATGTACGGCCTCTGTACAACAAAATGGAAGAACTGACAGCGCTAACGCAGAGCCACGCAGAGCCACCTGGAGTACCATGAGTGCAGTCCGTGTTTCACGGATACATGGCTGCACAGGGACATTACGGACCAGAACGTGTCCGTGGATGACTTCCACACCATTCGTGCTGACCGGGACTGCACTGAGAGCGGTAAGCTGGAAGGAGGGGGGCTTGCCGTTCCAGTAAACAGAAGATGGTGTATCCTGGTCATATCACCGTTAAAGAACAGCTCTGAAGCCCGGATGTGGAACTGCTGGCTGTTGGACTCCGTCCATACGTCTGCCTAGAGAAATCCTGCCTGTGTGTGTGCGCGCGCCCATGTGTGTGTGTGAGTGAGCAGGTGTGAGTGAGCAGGTGTGTGTGCGCGCGCCTGTGTGTGTGTGTGAGAGTGAGCAGGTGTGTGCGCGCCCGTGCGTGCGTGCGTGTGTAGCGGAGAGGGACACAGCAGCAGAGCGGCGCTGTGTCAAAAATATCACAGAAGGCAGACACAGTCCACTAATGAGGATTTTCATTCAATCCGAGCACGGATATTGACGAATATTACTCTTACATTACTCGTACTCGGCAAAAGGCTTTATCCGTACATCTAGTTGATACCAATATCTTCATTCTAGCTTTAAAACTGACCCCATTACAGCATCTAAAAGACAAAAAAAAGTAGGTGGGCTCACCAGCAGGCCAAGGAAACGTTCATAGTAGGGGTGTGCATCTCTCCCTTAAGAGACAATCCGATACCTATCTGGATACATGGGCTACGATACGATTCAGGGATGATACATTTTGAGACAGAACGATTCAGAGCGATTCTAGCAATAGATAGATAGATAGATAACTTTATTTATCCCCAAGGGGAATCAGAAGTACAAAAAATAAAATACAACATAAAATACAAAATATGAACTACAATAAAAGTACAGTATCGCAGATAAACACTATATTACAATATACTATGTGGATTTTAAATGTGCAAGAGAGAGAAAGGTGCATTTCAGTGATAAGTCACTTTTAATAGTGTGAGTTTATTCCCTGAGCGTTGCTCAGCGTTGCTGTGAAGCGTACAGTCTGATGGCAGCAGGTAGGAATGATTTACTGTGCCATTCTTTAAGGCAGCGAGGTTGAAGGAGTCTGTTGCTGAAGCTGATCTTAAGCTTGTCCAGGGTTTCGTGGAGGGAATGGGAGACATTGTCCATGATCACCAGCAGTTTTGCCAGCATCCTGTGCTCCACCACCTCCTCCAGGGTGACAAGCTTAGAGCCAACAACAGACCGTGCCTTCTTTATAAGTTTGTTCAGTGTGTTCGTATCTTTTGCTTTGATGCCCACACCCCAGGACACCACAGCGAAGAAGATGGTGCTCGCAAAAACAGACTGATAAAACATCGGAAGCATCCGGTTGCAGACATTAAAGGACCTGAGCCTCCTCAGGAAGTAAAGCCGGCTCAGGCCCTTCTTGTAGACTGCCTGCGTGTTTGAGGTCCACTCCAGTTTATTGTCCAGGTACTTGTAGGAGTCCACAATGTTTATGTACGTCCCACCAATGCAGACTGGAGGGGGGGGGGGGGGGGGGGGCTTGTTCTTCCTAAAGTCCACCACCATCTCTTTCGTCTTCGCCACGTTCAGCTTCAGGTGGTTCTCCTCACACCATTTGACAAAATTGCCAACCAGGTCCATCATTGCCATCCTCCCTTCCACCCTCTACACACCCACAATGGCCGTGTCATCAGAGAATTTCTGCAGAGCAGAAAGTGGTGGAACCTGCTGTCTGCTGTGGAGGATGGTGTGGGGTTGTGGGGCTGGTATGGAGCTGTGGGGGGGTTGTGACCAGGGGGGCTGCTGGGGGAGCTGGGGTCGAACCTGTTGAAAGACAGGTTAAACTCGTTCGCACGTTGTTCATTTCCCTCAGCTGTTCCTCCTCCTTTTCTCTGGAAGCCGGTGATCTCACTCATCCCCCTCCATACATTCCTGGTGTTATTGTTCTCCAGTTTGGATTCCATTTTTCTCCTGTAGTTTCCCTTACTCTCCCTGATGCTGTGTTTAAGTTCTCTCTGAACATGCTTGAGCTCTGCACGGTCCCCTGAAGGCCCTCTTTTTCTCGTTGAGTAGGGCCTTCAGGTCACTGGTAACCCAGGGTTTGTTGTTTGGGTAACAGCGGACCTCTTTGCTGGGGATGGTGTTGTCTGTGCAGAGCCCAATGTAATCAGAGACGCAATCAGTGATGCCATCAATGTCCTCGCTGTGTGGTTTGTAAAGTGCATCCCGTTTTATTGTCCCTTGTTGTGCATCTGACAAACTGGTGAAACGTTGGGAGAGTGGACGAGAGAGAGACGTGGTTGAAGTCACCTGTGATGATGAGGAATGCTCTGGGGTGTTTGGTCTGTAGTGCTGCGGTCGCAGCGCTGATGACGTCACACGCTGCGGCATTTCCAGACGGCGGAAAATAAACAGTAATGGCAATGGCACTGGTAAACTCCCGTGCCAGATAATATGGACGCAGTCCGATGGTGATGAGCTCGATGTCCGGGCTGCAAAACCTGTCTTTCACAGAGATGTGCCCCGGGTGACACCACCTGTTGTTGATGAGCACGGCGAATATGATTCAATCTTTTAGATACAGTTAAAATTAATTTAATGTAAACACATTCATTTTTCATTATAAATTTAAATAAGTCAGTGAACAATCGATTTTGTACACATACATTCATTCTCTATAATGAATTGAAATAAGCTAAGTCTATAAAATTGTCACTGCTGCTTATCTTCAAATAGTAATTTTCATCAAAGTATTTTTGTTCGTTTACATTATGGCATGGTAAGGACATCGAAGACAAATGTCTCATTTTGGAATAACAAGTCATTGTGTTTATGGCTTTTCCAATAGACACAGGTAGAGAAAAAAGTCTACTGTGTAAACAACTAACGTTTTTACCATGTTACCAAGGACATGACTTTAACTCCACTGTAAGGTCTGAGGTCATCAGCAATAAAACAGGCTCTAGATACTGTGATGACCTTAGATCTTAAAAAGTGTTTCCAGACACAACCAGGCGAGGTTCTGTGTCTTTGTCTTGCATGTTCTTGCTTGTGTTTGCTGTAACGTTAGTAGTATCCACATAATCTTCGTCATCTGCGTAGCTTTCCCTGTGTCGTCTGACCAAGTGAGTTTTAAGATTTGTCGTGCTGCCGCTGGACTGAACAGCTGTTCTACAGACCTGAAAAGTGACCAAACTTTTGTTGAGGTTTCCTTTCTTCTTCCCTTCTTACAGAATCCAAATCTCTTCCAGATTTTCCCGTAGAGTACGGTGGCAACGAAAACCTTCCCTATAACAGCAGGAACGTCAGACAGACCCAGCTCTATGAAGGACAGACATCTGTCTTGACCGGTTGGGGAGGAAGAAAAAAAGAGAGGATAGACGGACAGATGGACAGAGAGAGACAAAGACAGACACACAGTCCCAGAGATGCAAGCAACCACAGACATAACAGTAACTTAAATAATATCTATAGTAATGTGACTATGACTTATATGCTATGACAGTTAATACAGCAGAACAGCAAGAAACAGGCACAGCCAAGGTGACATAACATGACAATGACAATAACAATTGTAGTGGTAAAAATGAAGTTGAAATAGTAACATGCATTGATGAGACATGAATGATACAGACTGACCAGAAAAAGCTCAGAGTATCAGGAACAGTATTATCCCCCGGCAGACTAGGCCTATAGCAGCAGAATTAGGCATAACAAAATTGTTGTGGTGTAAAAAATGAAAAGGAAGCCAGCAGGCAAGCTAATCAAGAGGAACTGTGTTTACTTCTCTGGAGTCAGGACAAGTGCAGCGTATATTCAGAATGGATAAGTTACAACGAGTGACACTGCCACTTACTGGCATGATATATGTATGCAGGCACACACATATATACCACATGTCGCTTTCTTTTTTTAAGAATACTTCCTCACTGAAATTAGTTTCTGAAGATCTCAGCATTCTCTACAATCCAGTGACGGCTGCTGGTCTTTCAAGGAGGGGAAGCTCATTTTTCCGGCCTAAATCATAACGGTGTTTGCTGTTATTTGTCATTATGTTATTATTTATATGTAGATTCTACCCTTTGTTCCTTTTCAAGAAAATGATCCGTGACCTTGTCATACCGACTAGTCGTCTTTTCCAGGGACTTGACCAGTGTCCTCTCAATCCCAGCAGAGCTGCTGCGCCAGGCTACTGTGAAGTGTGACCGCCATTGAGTGTGAGTGATCGTGACAGGGGGAGAAACTCCACAGCTGCTGCTGCTGCTGCTGCTGCTGCTGCTGCTGCTGCTGCTGCTGCTGCTGCGCGTTTGGGAAAGGAACCGCAGAGTGACAGAACAGAGTCGCCAAAAACAACGCTAGTCGTTTTTATCAGTTCAGAACAACGGAATGAAAAACTTCACCCATTTAGCTGTCAATCAAAAAAGGATTCTCCCTCAGACAGCTCATCCAATCATCATGCAGCTGAGCGTCCGGGCCAGCCAACTGTCCCATAGACCCCCAGGGACGCTGAGCGTCCAATGGGCAGGACAAAGCCCAGCATTTATCCAATGAGCGTCAAGTTTGGCTGCTGTGGAACAACCCGCTCTATGCTTCCTCATTGAAGTCAGTAGAAGTGTGTAAAGTGCTGTGGCGCTGTGTGGATGAATGAGAAGGAAGTTGCGCCGGTTACCTGTGATAATTAGCTGATATTGAACAAAATATGAAGGCTTTATAGCACATATTTAGTTAACACCAAAGCAATTTCAGTCAAAAGCAACTGGACTTGGTTATTTGTCTAGGAAGACGTTTCACCTCTCATCTAAGAGGCTTCATCAGTTCATGTACGCATCTGACCAGGCTAGGACTGGTCCAACTAACTGGTGTGGAGATCCAGGTATTTAACCTCTCACAAGGCCGATGATGTCACTGGAACCCTTTGTGCTCCAAGTGCCGTCGTTAAGAGTGACAGTCGTTGGTGGGAAGTTGGTTTCGACTTTGTTAGTGCTCTATTGAGTCTTAACAACAGTCGTTGGAGTCACATTTATGAACAGTTGTTCTTTGAGGTTAGATTGTTGAACCTCCTGGACAGGGATGAAAGGGCTGCACTGTAAATTGGAGACCTCCTCCTCTGTTTAGCGATGGTTTCTCTACCTTTGCATGGATGGCATAGACCAGGGGTGTCAAACTCAGGCCCGTGGGCCAAATCTGGCCCCCGGTGTAATCATATTTGGCCCGCAAGATCATATCAAGGTTCTATGAGAGCTGGCCTGCGAGTATAAAGAACATACACCGCTACTTTTCTGTTGACAAACATGAGCATCCATGCTACCAGTCTCTTCAGAGACAAACTTAATCCACCACTCCCCAAAAATGGCCAAAAGAAAGATGGAAAATAGGAGCTTTCAACGCCGGGGGGTTCTGCGGATGATCTGTTTCTGAAGGTAAAGAGCTGTTTGTCTCGTCTGCAGAGCCACTGTGGCTGTAACTAAAGATTAAAAAATAAGAAACACCACGACAAGAACAAGGACCTGCACTAAAAAGCTTCAACATTACACATCTGGAGAGAAGGGAAAACATGCACATTTGGCCCACAACTTTGTCCCAGTTTTTAAATTTGGCCCACTGTGAATTGGAGTTTGACACCCCTGGAATAGACTGTCACTTTAACTACGGTCGTTGGCACTTGACATCATCGGCCTTGTGAGAGGTTAAATACCTGGATCTCCGAACCAGTTAGTTGGACCAGTCTCAGTCTGGTCAGATGCGTACATGAACTGATGAAGCCTCTTGGATAAGAGGTGAAAAGTCCAGTTGCTTTTGACTGAAATTGCTTTGGGAATAACGATGACCTGAACAAATGAGAACATTCACAGGCATATTTAGTTAATGAAATGTACACACAGCAGTACATACAGTATTTCACCACCTTTTTTTTTTTGGCGACATTTTAGGGGAAGCTGAGCTTCCCTTGCAGTCTTAGAGCAATCGCCACTGCTAGAATCAGTAAGCTACTTTTCATGGCTGAAAAAAGCAGTCAGGTGAAGCAGAATGGAATGGGCCCATGATATCAATGGCACGTTTTTCCCAGGCTGCATTGGGAAGGAGCATGGGTTGCAGAGGGGCAGCTCTGGTTATGGCAGTTTTGTCATGTTGGGAGCAGGTGGTGCATGACTTAATGGCAGCTTCAACATCAGAGTCCATACCGGGCCATCAATAAAGCTCCCTAAGTCTTTGTTTTGTCTTCACCATGCCTTGGTGAGTGTCATGGGCAAGCTGTATGAGTTGTGGCTAAACACCATCGCCTGTCCCATCAGTCTTGGTCCACTGTCTGTTTATATCTTTGACTCAGACTTCACCTTCATCCCTTACATCACTAAAATTGGTTAGTCCTACTTTCTCCACAACAGAACCATCTCAAAAAATAAAAATATTCTATTACAGTCTGATCCAGAAAAAGTAGTCCACACCTTCATATTATCTCCCTTCTACCGTCATCAATCACAAACCCATCTCCCGCCTCCAGCTGTTTCAGAACTCAGCAGCTTCTTACTGGTTTGAATTGACGACATCACATCACTGCAGTTTTAGCCTCACTCCACTGGCTCCCTGTATTTTTTAGAATTGATTTAAAAAATTTTACTGATCACTTTTAAGGCTTGTTAAGGTCTAGCCCATATGAGCCTGTTTGCAGCCATGGATCAGCCGGCGGTCTCTCTTAACTGTTCCAAGGCCGAGGCTCAAAACCAGAGGTGACGTGCCAAGTCCATCAGAGAGCCTCTGCTTTTGAATGACCCGCCCGCGGAGATAAGGCTTGCTGAATCAGTATCCTCTTTTAAATCAATACTATCACTTACTAACTAATTTTTATAGACTTGCCTTCCTGTAATGTCGTCTTTTTATCGTCTTCTTTCTTTTTATCTTTCTCTGCAAGCACCTTAAGCTAATTATAATTTCCTTTGTCCATTAATGATGCCCCTTCTTTCTTTACCACAATGTGTAAATATGGTTAAATATGGTTGTACCCTACTGGATTTCACTATTATTATTTTTTGTTTTGTTGATACTGTATATATTAGTGCTGTCAGACGATTAAAATAATTAATCAAACATTTTTATCTATTCTAAATGTCCCTTGATTTCTTCTTGTCCCATTATTTTTTCTCATTTTATTGCTCTTATGTACAAGGAAAAGTGGATAGGCTTGCTTTATGCAAATGTTCTTTTTTTATTGAAAGACAACATTAGCAAACAGGGCGATACAAATAATTAAATTATAAAGTGCACGTCAGGTAAACTAAGTCATGGCTTAATACTTTCTTTTTCTAAAATTTGCTTTGAACATAGCTACTGCTCATTATTAACCAGAGACTCATCAACCCAGCCTCGTATTTCAGAAAGAATGGTAACGGTTAGCTTACCAATAAAAGATAAGCTTACTACTTCCTTGCTTTGAGCCAGTTACTCAAACAGACAAGCTTGTTGACATTTTCAGACAGCCGGGAAGCTCTCTTCTTTTGCACAACATGCCCAGGCACTGAAAACAACCTTTCAGAATGTACTGATGTTGCCGGTGCTGCTTAGTACAGCATGCAAGGCTGGCCATTTCTCTGTGTGCCCCTTTATGTGTGGATCACCATTCCTAGGGACAGTCATCCATGCCAGTTAGAGGCTCTGTCTTGTAGCGCTCTAGAAATGGCTCATTACTGTCCTATTCATCAGATGAAGTATCGTGCACAAGCATGAGAGTTGGTTTCTTCGTAGGAGGCTCAGGTGTGACCTGGTTATCCGGCTGTGCAGGCCTCTCCCTCTCCATCTCCTGTAGCAAGGCGCGGGTCGTACTCCACACCTCAGCCCTGTCATGTTTACTCAAACACTGGAGGTCCTTAACCCTTGAAATTAAATGAAATTCAACTTTAACACAACTACAGGTGCAAAATTGCAACAATACCCCTATATCTACAGTGCTAAATTGAAAAATACAAAGTAAAGAAGCAAGCAAGCCACCTAACAAAACAAACACACTGAAAGAAACACAATGCTGATAATAAGTGTAAGAATGAAGCATGGCAATCTGACCTTGGGTCAAGTGCTGTTGCAACTCTCAGCCATGTTATGTTGGTCTTCTCCTTACGACCCTCCATGTCTGCTGCAAAGATTCCCTTGAACTTGAGCATGTATGCTGGGTCATCCTCCGTGACCTCCATCGCTCACGACAGATGACACCTGCAATAATATACAGAAGCACTTTAGTGGGGAACTATTAAGGCCTACTGTAATTTCACACAGTTTTTTCACTCACTACAGTCACATGCATAGCCTACCCGCACACACATAAACACACACCCAATTCAATTCAATTCAATCATTAACATAACTGTTCTGACACAGATCTACTTTGATTATTAAACAAACAATAAATTACCTGCAGTGCTCCAGCACAGCTTCGAGCTTCTTCAGTTTCTCCAGCTCAGTAGCTGTTGGCATGGCTACGTTGGTTGTGTGCAGGGCCAGTGCATCTCTCAGAAGTTCAGCATTCGGCTGCACACGCTTGATCATTTCCAGGGTACTATTCCATCTAGTTGACACTTTATGTGCAAGTGACTTTCTTCTGATAATGTGCGACTTGTTGCTGCCCGAGCTCCACTTGGTTTGCTGGGCTATGCTTAAAATGTTGAACAACTTTTCTACATTTTTCCAATGAGCTGTCAAATGGACTGCTGTACCTTAGCCGTTTTATGCAATTTCTGTACGTGGCTTGTTATGGTGGCTCTCGAAGGCAATTCGTAGGTCCAGTCGTTGGCTGCTATGCAAATTATATCAGCTAGACCCTCGTCCTCCACAACGTTAAAAGGGAATTGCAACCGATTTCGCTATGGAAGCAGTAAGTTTGTTCTCAGTTGTGGTATCCAAGTGCTTCTGTCTCAAGTTATCTATTGTCGCCTGGTTACGACGAGGGAGCGGAGAATTCGCATCTGCCGTGTGCTTTGCCATCAAGTGATATTTCAGACTGGACATGCTACGATGATAGCTCAGTTCGCAAAGACAAAATACACAGATCACTTTGGTCATGTCAATGGAACCATTAGGCAACTGTTTAAAAGTAAACTTTCCATTCAGAATCGTATTGGCATCCATTTCTGCGTTTCACGCTCACAATCCACTTAAAATGTAACCTCCTACTCTTTGGCCGGCGTGTCTGTTGTTTTGCTTCCGGTCTAGCTAGATCCAGTGTGGTGTTGTAGTTTTTTTTAAACATTACTAGCTGTCGCAACAGTGTGTGAAGGAAAACTACACAGTTTGCTAGGCCAAAAAGAAGTTAATCTTGCAATAAAAAAAATTGACGCCGTTTAAAGGGGTTTGCGTTAACGCTGTTAATAACGCGTTTAACTGACGGCACTAGTATATATATATATGTGTATTTTGATTTGCGCTGTCAAAGCACTTCGTAAACTGTTGTTTTTAAAGGTGCTATACAAATAAAGTTATTATTATTATATTTTTATTATTATTAAACATTCAAAAGACTCCATGTTAATGACAGGTGCCATGGTTATCAGGGCTTTACACGAACACTTACCTGGCGCAAGTTAACTGTGTGCCTCATGCACTTATTCGATAAAGAAGTTATAAGTGATTGAAACATAAATAAATGTGATTTTTATTTCAGAGTAGCATTCAGGGGGTCAGGGGAAAAAAAGGTTCTTCCCCTGTGTTTCCTATTGGCGAAATGCTCAGAGTGAATTCTGATTCACTTAAACGAGAGAGCAGCAGATTGTGGTCGTAAATATACTGTGTGGGAAAATGTGTGCTTGTGTAGAGGTCAAAAACTGTGTTCAACATGTGCTAGCCAGTCAGTTTCAGTAACTTACCTCAGGTGCCAGATATTCAGGAGTTCCACAGAAGGTTTTCATGGTAGCATCAGGGGTAATGCCCTCCTTACAAAGGCCAAAATCAGTGATTTTGATGTGGCCGTCTTTATCCAGCATCAGATTCTCCAGCTGAAAGAGTAAAATGACATAAACATCAGGTCCGACTCCTACAATCATGGACATAATGACAGACTCTTGGTTTAGAATGCATTAGTTTTTTATAAAAGTTTGATTGGGCCACTGATGTTAATCATCTAAGGCAGGGATGTCAAAGTCAAGTACATCAGAGGGCCAAAAAAACAAATTTGTTACAAGCCGAGGGCCGGACTGGTTCAATGTTTACTAAAACATATTAAAATGATTGCATATAACCTATTGAACCAAGTCCTAACACAGTGTACCGTATATTATTTAATAATTAAATGAATAATCCAATATTTTTGTACGGCTCTGTCAGTAATTTCAAGTGAAAACATTTTTCAACAGGCAAAAACAAACTTCCTCCAAAGAGAAAACACATGTCCTGTACATTACATGAATAAAGCAAGATTTTCTTATGACTTTAGTTATTTTAAGGAAAACATTTTCAACAGGCAAACAGCAAAAAAAAAAAATGTCCTTTAAAAATCAAATGTGTTTCTTAATATCAAGATAAAGACACACAGCTTTGTGAACATGTGCTCATCGTCCACCTTCTGTTTAGCCATTATTGGGGGGGGGGGGGGGGGTGGAGGGGGGGGGGGGTGCTAAAAGTTGATATCTGCCCTGAATGCTGATGAATAATGAAGCCGAGGCGGGCCACTTGCGGCGCTGCAGTGAGTTTGCGGGCTACCGTTGCATTGTGGGTAATGTAGTTTTGGTGCGTGAAAAACACCGGCAGACAGCTGTGGCGTGCGGGCAGGTTCTAATACTCATCAAATATCATCCCGGGGGCCAAGATGATTCATTCGCGGGCCGGATCTGGCCTGCGGGCCTTGACTTTGACACCCATGATCTAAGGCTTGCGGGTGAAAACGACCAAATATTTTATGAGATGTGCTTTTCATTTAGACGGCGGCAGCGTTTTTGGGGGTTTCAAACACAAAAAAGTAAAACCAACCGCCAGAGTGGAAATTTTAATGACACTCCACCGCTATGTTTCCGTGTAAAGGGGTAAAAACGCAAAATTGTGCTCTGATCTGCTCACGCTGGCTTACGTCGCGTATGTGTTTCTGTAACATCCATGTGCAGAGAACAGTTTAACGACAACAAACATGTGTGATTGTTTCCATCAGTCGGATATTCATTCAAAGTTACGTATTAATAAACACTCCCTTTTTTGGAAGGACTGGATAGACAAAGGAATTATTACGCTAGCAAACTTGTATGACAGGCATAATATAAAGTCATTTGAGAGGCTGGCAGGTGAATACAACCTGCCCTGAAGTAATTTCAGGAAGTATTTACAAATGCGTCACCTGCTAATTACTGTCATAGGGAGAGGAATCGAACCTCAACACTCAAACCTTCTTTCTCAGACTACAAAAATAATGGGTTTGGGGCATGAGGCTGCTTTCTTCTATGCAATGATATTCCAACAGACAGTTGCCATATCTTATGCAACGATGCTAACTTGGTCTGCAGATCTGAACATTGAGTACACACATAAAGAGCGGGATCGTATTTGTGAAAATATTAAAATTTCAAGAGACATCAAAATTAGGTCAATCCAGTTTAAGATTCTTAATCGCTTTTTATTGGACTCCGACCAGGCTGTTTAGGCTAAAGCTGAGGAATAACGCAGGCTGCTGGAAGTGCTGCAACCCAGAAGGCACTCTTCTTCATCTGTTCTGGGAATGCCCAATGATTCAGAACTATTGGCTGAAGGTTCATCATCGCATTGAAAACATTCAACACGGTTGTGAGAGATTGGCGGTTCGATCCCCAGCTCCCTCGGTCCATAATGCTCCCTGTGCTGCGCATGAGTGTGTAAATGTGGTGTGAATGGACGTCAGAAGACTAGAAAGGCGCTATACAAGTACAAGTCCATTTACCATTACTCGGACTAGCTTGGAGTTCTGCCTGAGGCTGTATGTTTTACATGATCCACAAATGACATTGAACTGTGAAGCGGCGAACTTTATTCAGACCAGTATAATGGTTGGAAAACAAATTATTATGAGAAACTGGAAGAATCTTTCAACATCAATTCCTGAATTGCCGCCCGGGGACAAATAAAGTTTTTTTGAATTTGAATTTTGAATTGAATTTGAATGACAGGGCTGAAAAATATGTGGCAAAATGGGAAAGTTATGTGTTATATATTGGTACCAGTTGAGTGTGTTGCTTAATGTAAAACTGTACATTTGACCCATGTTTGTTTTCTTTTTTTAATTTTTATTTCTTTTTTATTATTTTTTTTAATTGTATATTATTTATTTAACCATTTCTGTTTGATCTCTAATGCCTCTTTTGGTTTAATCTCTTTATTCTTTTATTCACAAATGTATCATCACTAAAGTTAATGTTGAGTTCTCATTGTAATGTTGAATACAATATACATGTGGTGTTCAAAAACTCAATAAAATACTCATTACAAAAACATATATATACGTAAACAGTCCAGCATTATTAATTTCTCATCAGTTGTTGCTGTTGTTGTTCAGCACTTGTACATGAAGGCAGTGATGCTTGATCTTTGTGGAAACCCACTGCTACTCCTCCACTGTTCCTGCGGTTGAGTAAAAAACACTGACACACAACTTTTAAATTAAACATTTTTCGATTCTAAACCAGACCAAACCAGCACCGTTGTCCCTGCCAGTGTTTGTAGAGTGTTAATGCACGGCACTCGAGCTGCAAAGATTAGAAAAAAAAATAAAAAAAATATATAGGAAGGCACTCCGTAATGCAAGAGCAGCCTATTACTCATCTTTAATAGAGGAGAATAAGAACAATCCTAGATTTCTTTTCAGCACTGTAGCCAGGCTCTATTGAGCCATGTATTCCTATAACCCTCAGTAGTAACGACTTCATGACCTTCTTAAATGACAAAATTATAACTATCAGAGACAAAATCAACTAACTTGGCACCAATTTTTCTTCAAACCCAAGAACCCTAGAAACAACAGAGCGACCTGATATATTCTTGGACTGCTTTTCTACATTTGACCTTAAAAAATGAACCTCTACTATTTCTGCATCAAAGCCCTCTACTTGTCTCCTAGACTCTATTCCAACTAGGTTACTTAAAGAAGTGTTACCTTTAATTAGCACTCCTGTATTAGATATGATTAACATGTCTTTATCAGCAGGTTATGTACCACAGTCTTTTAAAGTAGCTGTAATTAAACCTCTTCTTAAAAAGCCCAGTCTTGACCCTGAGGTACTAGCCAACTATAGACCCATATCTAACCTTCCTTTTCTCTCTAAGATCCTCGAGAAATTAGTGGCCAATCAGCTGTGTGACTTTTTACATAATAATGAGTTATTTGAGGTGAGATTTCCAGTCAGGATTTAGAGCGAATCATAGTAATTTTTACCAGTGCTGTCTCAGTGCTAACAACCTTCTAATAGCTTCAAACAAAGGACTTGTTCTACTAGATCTTAGTGCTGACTTCGACACTATTGACCATCGCATCCTGCTACAGAGACTGGAGCATCTAATTGCCATTAAAGGAACCGCATTAAGCTGCTTTAAGTCTTATTTATCAGATAGATCTCAGTTTGTACATGTTAACTACAAATCTTCCATGCACAATAAAGTCAGCCACGGAGTTCAACAGGGTTCTGTCCTTGGTCCGATTCTATTCACCTTATATATGCTTCCCTTAGGAAATATTATAAGGAAGCACTCCATAAATTTCCATTGTTATGCTGATGATACACAATTATATTTGTCGATCAAACCAGAAGAAACCGATCAGTTAGCAAAACTTCAAATGTGCATTAAGGAAATAAAAAGCTGGATGACTTGCAATTTTCTGATGTTAAACTCTAAAAACTGAAGTTATTGTACTTGTCCCCAAAGGCCTCCGAAACTCAATAGCTAAAGATATTGTTACTCTGGATGATGTTATGTTGTCCTCCAGCATCACAGTAAGGTATCTGGGTGTTATTTTTGATCAGGATATGTCCTTTGATTCTCACATTAAAAGGACTGCATATTTTCACCTGCATAATATTGCAAACATTAGAAACATTGTATCTCAGAAAGATGCAGAAAAACTAGTCCATGCATTTGTTACTTCTAGGCTGGACTACTGCAACTCCTTATTATCAAGCGGCTCCAATAAGTCTGTTAAAAGTCTCCAGTTGGTCCAACATTCTGCAGCTTGTGTACTAACTAAAACAAATCGAAGAGAACATATTTATCCTGTTTTAGCTTCTTTGCACTGGCTACCTGTAAAATCTAGAATAGAATTTAAAATCCTTCTCCTTACCTACAAAGCTCTTATTGGTCAGGCTCCGTCGTATCTTAAAGAGCTCATAGTACCATATTACCCAACTAGATCGCTGCAGTCTGAGAATGCAGGGCTACTTGTCGTTCCTAGAGTCTCTAAAAGTAGAATGGGAGTCAGAGCCTTCAGCTACCAAGCTCCTCTCCACTGGAACCAACTCACAAATGTTATTCGGGAGGCAGACACTGTCCCCATATTTAAGAGTCAACTTAAAACTTTCCTCTTTGATAAAGCTTAAAGCTAGGGCTTACAATCCCTTAAAAAATATATTTTTAAAATGATTTTGTTCTGCTTAATGATGCTGCTATAGGCCTAGTCTTCCGGGGGATAATCCTTTTCCTGATATTCTGAGCTTCTCTCCTCTCTGTCTGTATCATTCATGTCTCATCAATGCTTGTTACTAATTCAACTTCTTCCTCCGAGTTGTTTGTACTTTGTAATCTTGCAGGCCACCATAATTATTATCATTGTCATATTCTACCACCTTTCTTGTATTCTGCTGTATTAACTGCCATAAAATTAAGGTCATATTCACATTACTATAGATATTATTATAGTTACTGTTACGCTTTAGTTGCTTGCATCTCTGGAAGTGTGTCTGTCTGTCGCTCTCTGTCCATCTGTCCGTCTTTTCTCTCTTTCTCTCCCCTTCTTCCTCCCCAACCGGTCAAGACAGATGGCAGTCCTCCACAGAGCTGGGTCTGTCCGACGTTTCTGCCTGTCATAGGGAAGGTTTTCGTTGCCACCGTATTCTACAGAGGAATTGTTGGGTCTATGTAAATCATAAATAAGTCAGAGTGTGTTCTTTACCTACTCTGTGTCCTGAGATAACTTTTGTTATGATTTGGCACTATAAATAAAATTTAATTGAATTTATAACTATCCATCTTTTGTCATTCAATCACTTGTTACGTAAAATGATAAAAAATGTTTACATTTGTAAAAACTGACTGGACAGTTAGAGTCGGCAGGAGGAGATTTCAGTGGTGAGTTGATTTGACTATCGTGGCTCTTAATCCTGTTATTTGTAAAATAAATATTCTGTTTACTATATATCTGTGTAAATTGTATATTTAGTCTAAAGAAAGTAAAAATTATTTCTACTTTGGGACTATTGGGCCAAAAATCTTAAGAGAAAAAATAATAGATGGCCCACCCTATATTCTCTACATTATGTATCATATACAGTGGAGATCAAAATTAGAAAACAACTAATACATTCTCGATTTATTCTGAAATACTAATATTTTTTACTGTTCAGAATTTAGAATTTAGATAGAATATCAGCTGTGGCTATACCACTGCTGTACTAGCTTGTTTTTTAAATAACCAAGGCAGTCAAAAGTGAAAAAAACAGTGATCAAAATTGGAGAACAGTAACCATTGTGTCAGAGGAGAAGATTTCAACAATGTTTTCTTTGGGCTATGGGATTAAAATATGAATAGGAAGTGTAGAGGCCACAGCTTTGAATGACTTCAGCACATCTGTGCCCACAGGACATCACTAGTTTCTCACACTGCTCTGGTTTGATCTGGGTCCATTGGTTTATATCTGGACTCTGGGCTGGCCATTTCGTTGTTTCAATATTCTTAGCTTAGCTACCATGTAACTTCCTCCCCCAAATTCTTCTTCTTTTTTTTAAGATTATTTTTTTGCCAGTTTTCCAAGCCTTTTATTATATAGGACAAACGTGAAATGGGGTGAGAGAGAGAGGAAGAGACATGCAGCAAATGGCCGCAGGTCCGTGTCAAACGGCCGCTGCCTCGAGGACCTTCAGTCTTTATACATGGGGGACTGCTCTAACCACTCAGCCACCGGCCGCCCCCTACTCCAAATTTAACCGACTTCTTTACACACTTTGGGTTCAGTCTTTCCCCAGTCCTACGCCCAACATAATGTTTCCTAATAGACCCAAATAAACTGAACATCCTCTCATCACTAAAGTCACTGTGGACCAATTCTCCTATGTCCACAAAACATGCTCCTCAGCTATGGCAAGTCTAGCCTTTTTATTCTTCCTGCTGATGAGAGGTTTGGTCACTGCAGAGTTCAGTGTGCAGCACTGAACTGGAGACCAACTCCAGCTGCAGTGTTGAATTGATTCCCCATTGAGAGAATTATCTCATAATTCTGTCCTCTCGTGCACTTGTTTTACGTGGACGACCAGCCTTTTTGAGGGACTTAAATTAATCTGTGTCCTTGTAAAGTTATAATATTCTTGAAATCCCAGACTGTGAACGCCCAACCTCTCTCTAATGGCTGAGAGGCTCATCCCTTTGGCCTTCATCTGGGCAACCTGCTGTCTCAGGGTTTCAGTCACCTTAGAGCAGCTCGCCTTCTTGCAAAGTAACCAGGAGAGCTGCAGATAAATAGGGTGTGTCCAACAATGAAGTCAATTGTCACCAGGTGCAGATTAACACCAATAACTGGGACGGATCTGAAAGTGTTCTCTAATTTTGCTAAAGTGCCTTGGCTTATTTAAAAAAAACATGCTAGTACAGCAGTGGTATACACAACGGATATTCAATTTAATTATGAACAATACAAAACAATAGTATTTCAGAATAAATCAAGAATTAATAATTTTGTTGGTTTATATGTATATCACATAATAACCACTGACGCCCAAAATCAGGTGGAGTAACGTTATAAATGATTTACTTAAGTACTAGTCAAGTACCTTAAATGTAAAGTAAATATACTTGGTTATTCCACCACTTGGATTAACAGAGGCCTTAGATGCAGTTCTATTATTATGTCTAGAGTCTATTTCCCTCATCTCTATAACAATACAAGAAACAACTTCAGGACATTTCAGCAGCATTGTTATTAACAGGTAACTCAGCTGGTCATGGGATGAGACAGAGATTATGACCAGCTTTTAGACGCTAAGTGCAAGAAATCGTCATAGCCTTTCTGTTTTTTTTCCTAGTCATCTGGCTAAATAATAAACCAGCAAATGAAATCACGGACATTTGCTAACACATTTTAATGATCTGTAAAACACTCAACGTTATTGTTGGCTAACTTTAGATAACACATAAAACACATCACCTCATCCGGATGATTAATGTTACATTTGCACTGTGGAAGCTTGCATAAGTCCCACTGGTACCAATGTTAAAAAAACACAACATTAGATGTCATTCCATATATCATTTGAAACTCCATTAACGCTTAGTCATTATAGTAAACATTGCAGGCTAACTAAGAAATCTTATGCTACTGCAGAGGTTTGGTTTGGTGTTATTTGGAGCAGTATCAGTGGTTACCGCATCTGGCTGTTAACGACTGTTTGCATCTGTCCCAGATTTCTCCATTAGTAGTTTGTTCACAAAAAAAAATAGTCTTGATGGCTTATTTGAGTGTATTTCCCTAAAAAGAGCCTTGGATGATTTTACACCGAAATTTCACTTTAATGCTTAAATTCTATTTGAACTAAAGATGTCCTCTTTATTGAACTGAATAAAATGCCCTAGTAAAATCTGAAGCCACGTTTCCATCCACCACTTTCAGTACTTAGGTACCTTTAGAACGATACATAACCCGTACAGACATGTACCTCAACACTGTCTGCGTTTCGACCACACAGTACCCTTTTATGAAGGTGGTGTTGTTACCAGATGGTAAGAGCCGCATCAACCATGTAAGTAGCATATTGATTTTAGTTATTGCATTTCTCCTGCATTGCTTGGATGTGTGATGAAAGTCATAGACAGCAATGTGCTGAGAAATGTGCTGAAAAACATTTTTCATTCCTCACTGCTCCATCCAGTTCTCACCGTGTTTCTGTGATATCGAAAAGAGTATAGGTATCAACTTTGAAATTCTAGTACCGTGACAATCCTATCCTCTAGGGATATAGCATATTTCAGAACAGAGAGTAATCACCTTTAGATCACGGTAAACAACGTCACGTGAATGGAGGTATTCGAGCGCTGACACAATCTCAGCACCGTAGAAGCGCGCCCGGTCTTCTGTGAACACTCGTTCTCGTGACAGGTGGAAGAAGAGCTGAAAGAGATGAAGGTATATGGAGTCAAACACTTACAGAAGATCTGTCCGAGTGTGCATGGCAAGCTGTTACCTGTGAGTGTAACATGTATGTGAGGTCTCACCTCGCCTCCATTGGCATATTCCATTACAAAACAGAGTCGATCATGCGTTTGGAAGGCATACTTCAGTGTCTGCAGGAAGAAAATTATAACAATTTACAGCTCTGAATTTTTGAACACATTACAATATCCTTATTTGTAAAGTAAATCCCAGTTAAACATAGTACTACATAGTCAATCAATAAATCAATCAAACTTTATTTAAATAGCACTTTTTATACACATTGAAGGTAACACAATCAATCATCCATAACAAATGAACATGTAAGTAATTAAATAAATAGTAATAGTAAATAAATAAGTAAAATCACATGAAAAGGTAGAAGATCGTAAAACATAAGTAAGAAAAATAAATATAAATTTAAAAGACTTAATTAAAAGCCAAACTAAAAAGGTGGGACTTGAGTCCTCTTGCCCACTGGCAGGCTGTTCCACAGGTGAGGACCATAATAATAGAAAGACGCCTCGCCATGGGTCTTTGCTTTTACTTTAGGAAAGGTTAATAGGCCAGTCCCAAAGGATCTGAGGGTTCTAGAGGGTTCATATGGTAAAAGCAGATCTAATAGCTTTAAAAAACAATGGTAGCATTTAAAAATCAATTCAGTCTTAGTCACTCATAGTTAACCTACTTACTTACTTATTAAAAGGTGCAATATGTAGTTCATGGCCGCATGTTTACATGCTAAGTGTTCTTACCGTTAAGAAGGGGTGTCGCGTGTTTTGTAACACTCTGCTCTCTGTAACTGTATGGGCCACTTCATCCTGCCAACAAACACATTATTATTAGAAACACTGAAAAGATACAATATGAAAAGGGAAAGCTTTACCTTAAAGAGATATTTGGTGATTCTAAACCAGCTCTATGTCATGGCAGTGAGGGCAGCGGGTGGAGATAAACAGTGTAGCTCAGAGCATCGAAAGCATCTACCAAAACACTATTCATGTGCAAACACTTGCCATGACACAGAGCTCTTTTCAAATGAAGAAAGTATCCTTTAAAAAAGGGGAGAGATGCATCATGATGACAACTATCTGGTTTGACATGTTCAAACAAAGTGTATACACAGTACTTTGTTATTTTATTCTGGTCCAAAATCAGCAACAGCCTGGCATGGCATCATTACTGCGGAAGCAGCAGGCGACACTTTAGTTCATTTGTATTTGTTAACACTGTTATTTAACTGCGCTTTTTTGTAAGCCAACATTTAGTTTAGACCAGTTATAATGTCTGAAACGCCAAAACTCGTACCATGGCTCAGCAACAGAGGCAAAGCCTCTCATAGGTGATGCCCTCGCCTACAGGTCAGACAGGGCCAGACATCCAAGCTCACGACACGGAGGCCTTGAAGCTAGATCTGCTAGCATGTTTGAGACAATACATTGCTGAGATTTTTTAAACTGAACTCTGAGCAGCACTGGAAGATGACCTATCTACAATCAGAGCTGACCTACAATCTGTGAAAACACAACTCCTGAATGATAAAGTTGCTTCTGATGCTGAGTTAGCCTCACTTGTAGGTTCTGCTAGGGAAATGGAGCAGTCGCTCTCTGCCTGTACTAATGATTTTGTTGAACTAAAGTGCAAGTAAGAGCACTTAATTGCCAGGTTTTCCAAGTTGGAAAATAAGCAACAACATAAGAATAGTTGGTGTTTCAGAGGACGCGGCTGTTAAGACCTCTGTTATCGCTGCAGCTGGATAAAGAGCTACTCCTGCACGAAGATCTGCCCAGCCGAGGTCGAGGCTGAGACCCAGTGAGCGACCTCGTCCCATCATTGCCACTACCACAGCTAGATGTTTTGCAACACGCAAGAGAGGGTCGATGGATCGATGCAGGAGACATTTTCCACGACCATACTGCCAAGTAGCGATTGATAAGGAATGATCAATACCAATGCCAATGTTGGTTATGCTTATGGATGTGATTACTTATCAATTCCCATATCAGTTCTGGATCAGTATGTTACGTCCCTGGTGGAAGTTTCCAGTGAAAACATCATCTATGTTATGACCCAGCTGAAAACACCACCTCTTGATCAAGATTTTTTTTATTTCATTTTCTAACGCTTCGTAATACACCACCAATGATTATCAGATGAGTGACAGAAGAACCGTATGCTCTGCTTCCCTCCAGCACTTTCAGCTCTGTGCTGGATGTCTTCTCTTCATGCAGCCATGTCCCGCTCTACTCTGCTTCTGATTGGCTTAACACATTCGTTAGGTTGAAAGAGAGAGCTGCCAGTGGAGTGGTATCTTTAACAATGAAAGCCATAACCCTCATCTATAATGACGATGCAGGAATACTGTAAGTCCTGTTAACAGTTTTTAATGTTGTATCAGGCAATAACTACTCAAGACTCTGCTGCTTTAGTATACTTTTTGGGAAAATTAGGGCATAATTCGGGATTCAAAACAACTGCTTGGATTACAGGACTGTCCTGACTTTTCTGGGACATCTGGTCACCCTAACAGATTGATAACATTATAATCTATTGTAAACATTTAGATATTCTGGCTGTTCTACCATCATTAACGGTTGTAAACCATTCACAACGGAACGTGTAACCTTTCGATGGCATTTGCTCGCCCTCTCCTCAGTGAATTTGGCAGCAAGTAATAGGGGTCTCTCTATCCATAGCTTTCGAAGCATTTGCTCCTAATGTAAGTACTGCTGACATGTTATGGTGAGCATATTGCGTCATTTCCATTTCATTACTTAACATTTAAACATCCACTAGTTCCACTCAAGCACTCACAGCTCTCCTTCTTTTCAGTCACTTTCTCACTAATCCTACACTTTACATGCTATCACTCACTTAAGCTTAGCAGTTAGCTTCACAGCTGATGATGGCTTCCTAGGCCGGTCGCGATAAGCAATAAATCAATTAAGCATGATAACTTTTAATGAGCTCGGTAACTTTTCCAGTCACGATAATTTCAGAGTTTTCAAAAGATGAAATTAGTTTTAAGCCGAACGCAACAGCTGCCGCGTGGTGAACCACTTCATCTGATATGTTGCATTAGTTTGAAAACAATAGCAACTAAACGCGCTAATACAACAAACCTGCCTCTCCACCTGAAGCAAAACCGTCCGATCTGTTTTGTTCACATCTATTTGATTTATTGTTTCAGTTGTGTGTTTTTTATTTTCGTTTTATTGACTATGACACTGCTGTTTGCATGACATCTTCTGACAGTTAAACAGGAACGGAGGCTCAATGTACATAGGCAGGGTGCAGCAGGGTTTTTTACCTGCTACACACACTCTGTCTGTAACGTGTGACTGCTGCAGCTTCACTGTGTACACGCTGGGCTTTAACACAGTTGGTTGTGCAGGTTTGCAAGCTGCTCAAAAAGGTCCTAACTGGCAGTTTTGTCTGTTTAGGACTGATCACTCTTTATGTCTGAGCATAATGTTTTAGATTAAGTGCAATTTAATCCAATCCAATTTATTTATTGTTTTTGTTATGTGTGTTTTTATTCAAGAGTTCAAATTATTTATTGTTTTTGGTCGATTGTTTATTTTGCCACGAACCAGGTGAAGCTCGTCGCCCATCTTAGGGCTTCCGGCGCTGGTGACGGACCATGACGGCCGCTGACGACACCACTCTGCCGTGGACTGGCTCCATCACCACCGGATCTCCAGCACCAGAACTCAACGAGTCCCGCTAGCACCACCAGGGAGCCAAGCCCAAGTCTTCTACACCCCTCACCTCCTGCTCCATCAGGGAGGACGGAGCGGTGGTTCCAGTTCTGGTGAGCTCAATTTCACACAAGCCGAGTGAACCCTGGTCAGTGGTGAACAGGGACACAGGGGCTCGCCCATCTCTCCGCCCTCCGCCTCCAGATCTACCACTGGATAACAGGTATGACATCCTAAGCCTGCAGGATTTCTAAACATGACGGCCTGCACCCTAACCAGGAGGGTTCAAGACTTTTATCTGCCAACATTGACCTGACTGTCGAGTCCTGCACCACCACCACCTCCTGACAACAACCTAGTGTTTGGATCAGGATGAAGAATCACAGTTTAATACACCTCTCTGCGCTGCCCTTACCACAGAAGAAGCAAGAAGCAGAGTTGCAGTCTTACACACCTTTCCTCGCTCCCTGTGGAGCACTTTCCAGCTCAGTATCCTATACAAATGCTATGTGCCTAAATCAAATCAAAAATTAAAAGAGTAGCAGTTCCGGTATCCGCGTTATTGATTAGGCAGCAGATGAGAAGACACAGAAATGCTTATTAAATGAAAAACCTCCAAAAACTGAACACAACTTTAATCTTTTACCACTTGAAAACAAACTCTTGATATGAGGAAGAGCACGCGCAAAATGAATCAGCAAGGAAAGCAACTACAGAAAACAATAACTCCATTCACACGAGGCAGCCCAAAAATGGCCGACAGGGCAACAGTGAATACACAGGAGAAAACACCTGATACCACTGAGATCGTTACATACGGGCCATAAGAGACGAGCTAGCATGCTAGCTAACACAACTCCGCTCGGCACAGGCTGAGACAGATCATGAACATAAAGAGATGGGTACCGCGCTCAGTGAAACGATGGACAGAGTAACTGTGCTGGAGAAGTCACAACAATTAATCAGTAAGGAATGCAAGAAAATGCTGGACAAATGCCAAGATCTGTAAAACAGAAGCTGGAGACAAAACCTACAGGCGGTCGGCATTACAGAGGGAGCTGAAGGAGGCAACATGACCAAATTCATCGCAGATTTTTTCCCCACTGTGCTCGGAGCTGAACACTTCAGATCCCCGGTGGTTATAGACCGGGCTTACCGCACACTTGCCCCGCGGCTGACCAGCGGTGAGAGACCCCGGGCCATTGTCGCCCGCCTTCACTATCACACAGACAGACAGAAGATACTGGATCTGGGCAACGCTAAAGGGCGACTGACATACAAAGGAGACCAGGTGTACATCTTCCCAGACATGAGCCCGGAGGTCAGCAGACAGCACGCTGCTTTCAACCCAGTGAATAGAAAGCTCCGGGAGGCCAACGTCACATACAGCTTGTTCTACCCAGCCAGGCTCGCTATCAGTTTGGACGGGATTAGACACTCCTTTGACTCCCCGAAAGCTGCTGAGGATTTCTACAACCAGAAGATCTCCAAAGTTGACTGATCCCCGTAATCGCAAGTAATAGTAGGGGTCTGAGTTTGATATCCTTTATGTTAAAATTTTTGGTATCAATAACTATTGTGAATGACTCAGGATTTATATGGAAATACTCAAAGTAACTGGTTTTGTATTTGATTCATTGATCATTTTTCTTTCCCTTCATCCCTCTCTCTTCTAAACACTGTCCATCACTGTGTGTCCGCATTCTGCTTAAGCTGCGGATGTATACATTCTTGACCCTATATAATTAAACAAGGCGGACAACTAATGACACAAATTATAAGGACATTTGAAAGATAAATATGAGTCACTTCACGGTACATTTTTTTGTACTGTTGTTATTTGCATGTCTTTGGTGTTATGCACAACAAAAACTAGATTTTGGAGGTGTAAAAACAGAAACATAGGTAAATGGAATGAAAAGTCTTTTTTTTTTCTCTTTTCTTTTCTCTCCCTCTTTGAGGTGTGTCAAATGGCAAGGTGCCTTTGGACTTTAATAAGCTATTGTTTCCCCCACCACTTGTTTGGGAAGGGTCGGGGTGGGTTGGGTAGATGTAAAGTTTGGAAGTTTAGATGATGTGAGATGGTTAGAAGTTACACGTACATGTCTTGTGGTTTTTTGTCTGTTTGCTTTTGTTCTTTTTTGTTTCTCTCTTTCCTCAGTATGGATGCAGGATCATCTATGTTGCCATCATATTTTTTCCCCAGATAAAAGCACTGATAAGAACCCAAAGAGATCCTTCATGAATGATGAGGAAGGTGTGGTGAAGCTTGAACTGCAAAGGGTTGAATGGAGCTGTGAAACGTGGTAATGTACTAGCACATCGGCAGAGTTTAGGAGCTGGTATTGCCTTCTTACAAGAAACACATCTCAAAAACCACGCACATAAACATTTACATAGGAACTGGGTGGGACATGTGTTTCACTCAAGCTTTAATTCCAAATCACGTGGGACTGCTATTATAATTAACAAAAATATTCCCCTAACTACATCAGATATAATGTCTGGCTCAAATGGCAGATACGTAATAGTTACTGGGAAAACGTATAACACATCAATAATTCTAGCGAACGTTTATGCCCCCAACTTTGATGTTTATGATGACGAGAGGTTTATAAGCTCAGTACTAGCTTCCTTACCCAATCTTCACGCCCACACACTGATTCTAAATGGTGATTTTAACTTTGTAATGGATCCAGTGCTCGATAGATCATCGAACAAACAACATGCTTTGTCTAAGTCAGCAAAACTATTTAAACATTTTTTAAAGTCAGTTAATGTAATCGATGCATGGAGATATATGAACCAGGGCCAACGGAAATATACATTTTTCTCTCAGCCACAAAAATCCTTCTCCAGGATTGACTATTTTTTTGTAGACTCAAAACTGCTTACACTAGTAAAATATATATATTATGAAGCCATTGTTTTATCAGATCATGCCCCACTAAGATTGCTAAACATTCCCTGTAGATATTCAGCTAAAACGTGGCGTATGGCTAACGGTTTACTAGCTAATGAAACCCATGTATCGTTTATCAGATTGCTTTATATATGCAAACATACGAGACTCCAGATATCTCTAAAAGTATTTTATGGGAGGCCCTAAAAGCATTTGTTCGAGGACAGATTATTTCCTACTCAGCTCAATTGATCAAAACAAAAAATGAGAGAAGAAGGAATATAACAGGACAACTTGTTGATTTGGATAAATGGTATGCCGTTTCTCCCACTCCTGACCTGCTTGCTAAGAGGACAAGTCTGGAAACCGAGTTCAATCTCCTATCCACAGCTGAGACAACCAAATTAATAAATTGTTCCAGGCATAGATATTATGAACATGGGGAGAAGATAGGAAGGCAATGGCTCATAAGATAAGAATATCTGAGGCCTCTAGACATATAACTGAAAATCGCACTGGTTCTGGAAATAAAACAAAAGCCCAATCAGAAATAAATCTAGAATTCAAACAATTTTATTCTAAACTATATACAAGAGAAACAGCAGTTAATTCTGGAACTATACAAAGAGTTTTTGATAACTTGGAGATCCCTTCCATTTGTCAGGAGGATAGGAATTTGTTGGAGGAGCCTATAACTCTAGAGGAGGTTACCTCAGCAATACGCAGCTTACAAAGTTTGAAAGCATCAGGCCCAGATGGGTATTCACCTGAATTTTGTCACCTAAAGACTTTTGTCACGGAGGTTGCAGCTCTTCTCTTGAAAGTTTTTAATGAATCATCTGAGACAGGGCTTCTTCCAACAACATTCTATCAGGCAACAATTTCTCTAATACACACAAAAAAGGGAAAGACCCACTGGAAGCAGCATCTTACAGACCAGTGAGTCTGTTGAACATAGACACCAAAATCCTACCTAAAATATTGGCAATTAGACTAGAAAAGGTACTCCCAACAATAATTCATGAAGATCAAACAGGTTTTTATTAAAAACAGGCAACTGACCCATAAAATCTGCAGACTATTCAATATTATAAACACATCTAACTCCAACTCACTCTGAAATATTATTATCACTGGACGCAGAGAAGGCCTTTGACAGGGTCGGGTGGGGTTATCTCTTCTTGGCCCTGTCAAGGTTTGGTTTTGGTTCAAAGTATATTTCATGAATCAAGCTCTTTTATGCATCTCCAATGGCTTCAGTACAGACAAATAAGATTAAATTGGAGTACTTCAGGTTAACACGTTCCACTAGGCAGGGTTGTCCCCTATCGTCGCTCCTTTTTGCACTGGCAATAGAACCTCTTGCAGTCTCTTTGCGAGCTTCAAAAGAATATAGTGGGATCCATCGAGGAGACCACAAGGTCTCATTGTTCGCCGATGATTTATTAATATACATCCCGGACCCTTCTAAATCAGTCCCTGCAATAATCTCAATTTTGAACAAATTTGGACAACTATCGGGATATAAAGTAAATATTAGCAACAAAAAAAGCCTCCGCTATGGTTAAGCACAGAAAACAACTATTGTTACCCTTCTTCTCTCCCAGCCATGCTGCTCTCAGCTCTGCCCACTGTAGACCATGGCTCACTAAATAATCTAATTGTCTCCCACTCACTCAAGATTTGGTCCCAAATTCGAACATTTTATGGTTGGTAGCCTTGTTCACTTCAAAGCCCTCTTATCGAAACACCTTGAAGCACCTTCATTTACGAAAACATTATTTAAGGAGTGGTTTGAAAAAGGAATTCATACCTTCCTGGATATATTCATAGATCAAGTTTTCCAACATTTGAACAGGTGCAGGAAAAATATAATATTCCAAGGTGACAGTTTTATAAATATTTGCAGATAAGGGGCTTTGTTATTAAGAATAATCCATCATAGAGATAGGTAGATATATGGATGGATGAATGGAGGGTGAAGAATTAAAAATCATGTGTTAGTGTGTGTATTGGTAATGTGTGAATAATTAATAATCATGTGTTAGTGTGTGTATTAGTAATGATTAATAAGAGTGTGATAATCAATGATTGAAGAATTAATAATCATATGTTAGCGAGTTTATTAGTAATGATTAATAAGAATGTGATAAGTGTGATTATTAGGTATGATCATATAAAAGTGGGATAGTGATTTTTAGTCCAAGCTCAAACTTTTCTGTTTCCAAAAGCACACAAACTTTTGACTCAATCTTTTTCTGCTTTCTCCAAAAGCACAGGAACAGTCAGTCGGTCAAGGTCACAAAGACAATGAACTAGCCATGTTGGAAATATGCACCTGGCAAAGTTAGTTGAGATTAGGAAAATTGCTGTACGTGTTGTGCTTTCTTCACAGATAAAGAAGAAGACTCCTGCTATACAGAGGCTACTCCTACGCGCAGGGAGGAAGATGGCTGGAGGACTGCTACTTCTGAAATACACATATGCACGCACAAGCAGACACATAACCACGCCTTTGTAACAAGTTTATATGCTGGAGCAGATAGAATAGATATCAGAACTTCTTGCCTCTGATCACGGGTACTGTGTGTTCACAGTTACTCTAGATAGAGAATAGAACATTTCTCCAGACGTCTGTATCATTCCGTTGTTCTCCTGCTAATAAATGCCTGCTGGCGCACTAAACTACCAACGACTCTGCTGACTCCAGAAAGCCTCCTGTAGAATTTGAATTACGCAAAATACATACTCTGTGAGGTCCTTCTGAGAAATTCTGAAAGTATTGTGTGTAAAATTCCTACAAGGGATAGACGGGTAGAAAAATAGATGGATGGAGGGATATATATGTGGATGGATGAAGGGTAGATAGATCGATAGATAGATAGATAGAGGTAGATATATGGATGGAGGAATAGATAGGTAGATATATGGATGGAGGGATAGATAGGTAGATATATGGAGGGAGGGATAGATAGGTAGATATATGGATGATTGATAGATATGTGGATGGATTGATAGATATGTGGATGGATTGATGGAGAGATAGATATATGGATGGATTGATGGAGGGATAGATATGTGGATGGATTGATGGAGGGATAGATATGTGGATAGATTGATAAATAGATGGCTTAAGGTCGTCGCGGCCTTTTGCTGCATGTCTCCTCTTCTCTCTCTCTCCCCATTTACTGAATGTCCTATATAATAAAGGCTTGAAAAACTGCCAAAAATGAATCTTTAAAAAAAAACAAATTGCATTATAACTACGCAACTAACCTATCTTTTATCGTGTAGTGTAAAGAAAAGATAATTATTTGAAAAAGAAAGACTGGCACACATTTTTCTTCAAACCCAGAAACGATTGCCGGCCACAGCCCGTTTGGGAGAGGTGGGCTTTTGTAAAGCACGTTTGCACAAGTACGAGTACGAGCGTGCGCACGTGTACAGGCACAAGCACAAGGCCTACGACGGTTCTGACGTCATTGTATGTGCGCCTGTTCGGAAATTTATTTCGTGCCGTTCGGTTCAACTCAAGTTGTCACCTTGCATCGTCGACTAAACGGGGTTGTGCCGCATCACAATGGGCCTGATATATCAAACTTGCGTGAAAACACACATATCGGCATCCTGACATCCGAGATGGAGCAAAATAAAGCAGAGCTTTTTGGCAGTCTTAAGAGTGGAATAAAAGGGGCCCATAAAAACGCTGTATAAGAATAACGGAGGAAGTCAAACCGAGGCAGCGCTCAACTGAGACCCGTGTGCGCACTGTTGGACAGGTGTGCCGTATTCAGCACCCCTGCCGTGAAATGCACCCCCTCGCATTATAGGTGATAGTCTGGATCAGAAGGCTGTTGTTTCCACCTATAGGAGTAGTTTATTTACTACTCTACCGCACAACACCGGCGCTACCGGCGGGTTACTAGGTATTCCGTAAGAGAATACCTTTGTCATCTAGAAGAACCATACCAAGATGTTAATCATCTGATACCTTGTTTGATTTAATGCAATTTATCGAGGGTAGCCACGAACCGAGGAGATGACTTTGGCTCTGCAGTGCGTCTTGCTGCAGCCGCGCGCCAATACATTCATTCATTCAATGTCGGGTCGCGGGGGGCTGGAGCCGAGCTGTTTTGATATTTAAAAAAATCGTGTGTTCCCCCCGGCCACCTGGCCACCACGTTTAAATGTCTTTATCAGCAGGTTATGTACCACAGTCTTTTAAAGTAGCTGTAATTAAACCTCTTCTTAAAAAGCCCAGTCTTGATCCTGAGGTACTAGCCAACTATAGGCCTATATATAACCTTCCTCTTCTCTCTAATATCCTCGAGAAATTAGTCGCCAATCAGCTGTGTGACTTTTTACATAATAATATTTTGAGTTATTTGAGGACTTCCAGTTAGGATTTAGAGCGAATCATAGCACTGAGACAGCACTGGTAAAAATTAAAACAGCTTCAGACAAAGGACTTGTCTCTGTACTTGTTTAACTAGATCTTAGTGTGGCCTTCGACACTATTGACCATCGCATCCTGCTACACAGACTGGACCATCTAATTGGCATTAAAGGAACCGCATTAAGCTGGTTTAAGTCTTATTTATCAGATCAATCGAGTTTGTACATGTTAACGACAAATCCTCCATGCACACTAAAGTTGGTCACGAAGCTCCACAGGGTTCTGTCCTTGGACCGATTCTATTCACCTTATATATGCTTCCCTTAGGAAATATTATAAAGGAAGCACTCCATACATTTATACTCCATATACAGACAGGGATATTTTAATACTCAGCAAAAATGCAACAAGTGCTTTCATTGGTGGGTCATATGATCAATCACCATTGGTTTAACTCATTCTGTGATAGAAAGTTACTTAAAAGGCAATTAAATAGATGAAAATCTTATGGAGTACAACTTTAACTCTAAACTTTGATGGTATTGGGGTGTGTTAGTGCCCATGGCATCATGGATAACTTGCAAATCTGTGAAGGCACCATTATAGGGAAAGGTACATACAGGTTTTGGAGCAACATATTCTGCCATCCAAGCAACGTATTTTTCAGGGACATCCCTGCTTATTGCAGCAAGACAATGCAGAGTCACATTCTGCACGTGTTACAACAGCGTGGCTTTGTAAAGAGTGTGGGTACTAGACTGGCCTGCCTGCAGTCCAGACCTGTCTCCTATTGAAAATGTGTGGCGCTTTATGAATCGCAGAATATGAAGTTGAACATCAAGCAAGAATGGGAAGGAATTGCACCAACAAAGCTTCAACAATTAGTGTCCTCAGTTCCCGTTAAGACAACTAAAATCTTTGTTAAGGTTAGAGGAAAATGAACATGATAAATCATAAACATGCTTCCAGTCTGACATAATATTGCCATACTGTAAATCAGCCCATCTGTCCCATGCTGCCCACTTGTCTCCACTTCTCACACGCACACTTTGTGTCATTCATGGTATCAAGGTATGGCACACACAGCACCTCTTACTTACTTTGGCTATGATGACCTCTTTGCGCAATATTTTCATGGCATAATGTACTCCAGTTGACGTCTCTTTGACCAGAATCACTTTCCCAAACGTCCCTTTCCCAAGCAGCTTCAGGTACTCAAAGTCACTCATTGTCTGTAATGTACAAAAGATTGAGGTGTGACAATTCATTAGAATTAGGATTTTTCCAAATTTTGAAAGAATAAAAAACAAGTGTCAAAAAAAACTTCTAGGCAAGTCAAATGTATTTATATAGCACATTTCCTAGCAAAACAAAGTGCTTTACAGGTTACACAGATAGAATCACAAGAATCTAATGATAATAACAAGCAAGCAACAAAACATTTAACAATTAAAGAAAGCAGAAGAAAAGCATGAAATAAGTCAATAAAATAAAATAATCAAATTCACACAAAATTAAAACAGAAAATAATGTAAAAGCAATGGTAAAAAGGTGAAAAATTTGAAAATCGTCAGAATCATCTCAAGTCTAAATTTTTCTGGCGATAGGCTTCTCATTTGAGCAGCATTGAAGCTAAAAGCAGCTTCACCAAAGAGGTCTGCCGGTTCGCACTGGGTCAGGGAATCTTGTAAACTGTAAATGGAAAAGCAAAATCCTTTTTTAAGTTGATTCTATGACATAATGGTAGCCAATGATCAAATTATCTAAGAACTGGAGTTGTATGTTGAGCTGACTGATTTCTTGTTGTAGGTATGAGTCCTATTCAAGAAAGCTGCAACTAGCAATACCACAGGCCGAGTTTGCGACTCATTCCAAACAGGCATGTTTTGTACTAGTCCAATTATAAAGCATAGAATCTTTGTGCCTGTCTTTCCATCTGCAACTGCTTATGGCAGAATTTTGTGTCTGTGTAAATTATAGTGCCATCTAGACCTTGGGCCTGTTCCGTAAAGGACACTAAGAAAAGTGGGGCTTAAAATGAACCGAACAAATCAGTTTGGGCTAAATTAGTTCCATAAAGGTCAATTCAAGCTGACACAATCAGACTATTATGAGACAGGTTCAAGTATTCAAGATCACTGCGTGTGCACGATGTTCTGAAGCAGCTAGACATTGAACACATCAAATGGATACACCATGACAAACAGTAGTGGTAGAGAGAGCGGCGATGTTCAAAACCACAAAGCTGCACTTATGAGCCTTTAATATTACAAATATATTAAAGAATTCATACATCTTATATGGATTTTAAGCAGCGATGGCTGAAGGGGCAGCTACAACCTTTGAGAAACATTCCAATGGGTTGCCATAGTCGAGGAAATCTAATATCACTAACAAGCAACAATGTAACTTGTAACTCTAGGACATTCACCTTCCTGTCCTTTAGCCACTGTGTTGTTTTTATGGAGGTGTGTTTTGGGTCGTATTCAGGCTGGAAGGTGAACCACCTGCCCATTTTCAAGTGTCTTACAGAGGGCTGCAGGTTTTCCTAAAGAATTTGGGTGTACTTGGGAGCAACCATTTTCCCTTCAATCCTGACCAACTGCCCAGTCCCTGCTGAAGAGAAACCCACAACATAGTTCTGCCACCACCATGCTTCACTGTAGGGATGTGTGTTTTGGGTGTTGTGCTGTGTGTGGTTTCTACCGAACATAGAGCTTGGAGTTCAGCCCAAAAAGTTAAATTTTGGTCTCATCTGACCATATAACCTTTTGCCACATGGCATCAGAATCTTCAGTATGGTTTTTGGCATACTGTAAACAAGACTGTGTGACATTTTTTTCAGAAGAGGCTTCTCTCTTGCCACCCTGTCATACATGTAGAACTTGCGAAATTGCTGCATGCTTTAACAGCTCTAAAATATGCTTTTGGCTTTGCCACCCGGAAGAACGTATGTTATTGTTGTGACGTCATGGTGAATTGTCGTATTACATAACTTGCCCATCAAGTATGAGGATTATTATCCAATATGAGTATTACATAACTTGCCCTTCCAGTATCCAGTATGAGTATGCCCATCCAGTCTACATGTGCTTTGTGGATCTGGAGAAAGCATAGGACGGGGTCCCTCGGGAGATACTGTGGGAGGTGCTGCGGGAGTATGGGGGGAGGGGGTCACTTCTGAGGGCCATCCAATGTCTTACACCCAAAGCGAGAGCTGTGTCCGGATCCTTGGCAGTAAGTCGGATTCGTTACCGGTGCGGGTTGGCCTCCGCCAGGAGTGCGCTTTGTCACCAATCCTGTTCGTGATTTTCATGGACAGGATATTGAGACGTAGTCATGGTGGGGAGGGGTTGCAGTTGGCGGGCTGAGGATCTCGTCTCTGCTTTTGCAGATGATTTGGTCCTCATGGCATCGTCGGTCAGTGACTTTCAGCACTCACTGGATCGGTTCGCAGCCGAGTGTGAAACTGCTGGGATGAGGATCAGCACCTCTAAATCTGAGGCCATGGCTCTTAGCAGGAATCAGAATCAGAATCAGAATCAGGTTTATTGCTAAGTATGTTGGACATACAGAGAATTTGACTGCGGCTTATGCTTTGCTCACAGTTTCCAAACATTTAACAGGACAAACCTAAACAATAACAATAACATTTACATAACAATAACAGAACAACACAGAACAATAATTTAAGATAAAAAATAGAGGTAATATTAAAAATAGGTTAACAAGTAAATATGAGAAATTTAAAATAGAAAGATAAAATAAGTGTGTAAAGTAAAGTGACCAGGCTGTTATAAATATCTTTGTTATATTATTTACAATGATATACATAAGGTGCATTTGTCTTTGGCATGTGTGTGTGATGTGTCGGGTGGGGTCAATTGTTCAGCAGTGTGACGGCCTGGGGGTAGAAACTGTTTTTATGTCTGGCTGTTTTTGTGTACAGAGTTCTGTAACGCCTGCCAGAGGGGAGAAGTTCAAAGAGGTGATGTGCAGGGTGTGAAGGGTCTGCAGAGATGTGAACTGCCCTTTTCCTGACTCTGGATGAGTGCAGGTCCTGGATAGTGGGCAGTTTGACACCAATGATTCTCTCTGCAGTCCTGATTGTCCGTGTCAGTCTGTTCTTGTCCTGTTTGGTGGCCGATCCAAACCAAACAATGATGGAGGTGCAGAGAACAGACTGAACTATTGCCGTGTAGAACTGGATCAGCAGTTCTTGGGGCAGGTTGAACTTCCTCAGCTGACGCAGGAAGTACATCCTCTGCTGGGCCTTTTTGATTATGGATCCACGTTGTGGCTCCACTTCAGATCCTGGGAGAGGATGGATCCCAGGAACCTGAAGGTTTCCACAGCAGACACAGTGTTGTTGAGGATGGTGATGGGGGGCAGTGTGGGGGGGCGGCTCCTGAAGTCCACTGTCATCTCCACAGTTTTGAGCGTGTTTAGCTCCAGATGGTTCTGACCGCACCAGAGGGCCAGCTGTCCCACCTCCCGTCTGTAAGCAGACTCGTCACCGTCCCGGATGAGACCGATGACGGTTGTGTCGTCTGCGAACTTCAGGAGTTTGACAGATGGGTCACTCGAGGTGCAGTCATTTGTATAAAGGGAGAAGAGCAGTGGAGAGAGCACACACCCCTGGGGAGCGCCTGTGCTGATGGTCCGGGTGCTGGATGTGATCCGCCCCAGCCTCACCTGCTGTCTCCTGTCAGTCAAAAAGTTAGTAATCCACTGACAGGTGGAGGCTGGGACGGTGAGCTGGGAGAGTTTGTAGTGGAGGATGTCCGGGATGATTGTGTTGAAAGCCGAGCTAAAGTCTACAAACAGGATCCTTGCATAAGCCCCCGGGGTGTCAAGGTGTTGCAGGATGTGGTGCAGTCCCATGTTGACTGCATCATCCGCTGACCTGTTTGCCCGATATGCAAACTGCAGGGGGTCCAGCAGGGGTCCTGTGATGTCCTTCAAGTGGCTCAACACCAGTCTCTCAAAGGACTTCATGACCACAGATGTCAGGGCCACAGGCCTGTAGTCATTTAGTCCTGTGATTGCTGGTTTCAGCAATCACAGGACTAAATGACTACACCGGTGGATAGCTTACTCCAGGTAGGGAATGAGTCCCTTACCCCATGTTCACGAGTGAGTGGACGATGGAGCGTGAGTTTGGCTGGAGAATCGAAGCAGCGGGGGCGGTGTTGCAGTCGCTCTACCGCACCGTTGTAACGAAAAGAGAGCTGAGCCGGAAGGCAAAGCTCTCGATCTACCAGTCAATCTTCGTTCCTACCCTCACCTTTAGTCATGAAAGCTAGATCATGACCGAAAGAACGAGGTTGCGGGTACAAGCGGCCGAAATGGGTTTTCTCAGGTGGGTGGCTGGAGTCTCCCTTAGAGATAGGTTGAGAAGTTTAGCCATCCGTGAGGAACTCGGAGTAGAGCCGCTGCTCCTTTGCGTTGAAAGGAGCCAGTTGAGGTGTTCGGGCATCTAGTAAGGATGCTCCCTGGGCGCCTCCCTAGGGAGATGTTCCAGGCACGTCCAGCTGGGAGGAAGCCTCGGGGAAGACCCAGGACCAGGTGGAGAGATTATATCTCCACACTGGCCTGGGAACGCCTCGGAATCCCCCAGTTAGAGCTGGTTTATGTGGCCCGGGAAAGGGAAGTTTGGGGTCCCCTGCTAAAGCTGCTGCCCCCGCGACCCGACCCCGGATAACCTCCATGGCTTTTTTGTTAATAAAATTTAAAGCCTTTTTAGTTCATTTTAGAGCATCGGTTGTATTCATACAGTCTTGTGAATCAAATCAAACTTGAGCTCACGATCTTCTTTTCCCCCAACAACTGAACCTCTCACCACTTTGGAGCGGTTCTTGGACATCGACACCTCCATCTCCTCCAGGCTGCTTTCACAGGGTAAGCCGAACATATCCATTGGTTCCTCCTCCTCCTGTGCCCGCATCTTCAGACTATTTGCCACCGACTGGATTGCCCGCATCCACTCCTCTCTGAGAGGCAAAATCCCAAATACAGACAGGCATTACATTGAAGAAATACACCCAGTTACACAGATACCACTGAATGCCATTTGCGGAATTACTTCAAACCTTTTCACCATGGTTCGACACTAGCTTTTGAGAAAAATGGCAGCTGATATAATTTTTACCCTCTTCTTACCTCTCCTCATTGCTGTCCACGTGAAAGGTGCGTTCAATGAAAGTGGTCCACTGTAGGCAACGAATAACAAACGTGTTGGCCCGAGGTCTTTCAGTCTTCATTAACTGACACTCTGAAAAACACAGTTAAGATTCATGTTTATGTTTGCTGCTGCGGATGTTAACAAAGGGGATAAAGAACTGTACGGAACTCAAAACAGCAAACGAGCTTGGAAAAGTAGAAACCATTGTTATCTGGAAAAAAGCAATTGTTCAGAGTTATGTTGTGGATTATTTTTAGCTTTTTGGGGTGAAAATCCATAAGAGTGGGGGGAGAGTTTGGCCGATCACAGGTTCACGGCTTCAGCTAATCCAAGGAAAAAATATTTGAGAAGAGACTTTATTGTTATCGATCTAGAGTGCAGTAGCACATAGCGGGATGAAAATGTATAAAAATGTGTTCCAGTTAATTGTGCAGGCAGCAGATATTTGCTGTGAAAACAGTGGGGGGAGCTGGCCTGCTGCTGGTGTCTCTGTTCGGAAGGATGCATTAACGCTACACTGAAACAAGGACCAGAGGCCGAAGCCATGGAACCACCTGCTGCTGCCATAGGGACGAGGAGATACCGGAGGCCATGTGAGAGGAAACGTACATAGAGAAGCCACTATTTATGGTAGCTTAAATGCTCATCCCGGCTGCGCAGCTTATCAATGAGAGCGTCTTCAAGATTGTGTAGGAGCGAGTTCCTTACATTAACGTGAAATTCTGCCGTAAAATCATCGTAGGGTATTTTTCGGCAAATACACTCATGAAATAAGCCATCAAGACAATCTTTTCATGTAACAACTATTTACAGAGATATCCCGGAGGGTCACCAACAGTCGCTAACAGCTGGATGTGGCTAACAGTGACTAGCTCGGGGCAGTACAGTGAAGGCATTAAAATGTCTTTTTTAACCACTAATACTGCTCAAAATAAAACCAAACCTCTGCAGTAGCATGAGAAGAGTCCCTACACAGAAAACAAAGCACCAATAGGCTCCTTCCTTTTGGATTGACTTTGGTAATCCACTTGAATGGACTTTACTACGAGAGGAGCTGGTACCAGGGCCCATAGGTAAGTCTTTCAAAACCCTCTTTTAATAAACTCTGGGTTCAGTAACTATGTTGTTGGTGCTTCCTTTTCTGTGTAGGGACTCTTCTCATGCTGCTGCAGAGGTTTGGTGTTATTTTGAGCGGTAGTTTTAGTGGGTAAAAAAGACGTTGTAATGCCTTTACCTTAAAACCCCGAGCTCATCAGTGTTAGCTGCATTCGGAAAAATATAAGCATCACATTAATGGATATTGTAAAACACTTATGTGACATAGGAGTGCATATATTGTCTTTATTTGATCAATGTAAATAGTAGTCATAGGCCTCAAAGTGCACAGCTGATCAAAACAAGTAGTAATAGGCCAACTCAAAGCAACCTTATCAAAATAAAATCCTTGTTAAATGAACAAACCTGTTTACACTCAATTATTGGACTAAAGTACAGGTTTAAGGCTCCTGTGCTTTACTTGAGTGCGGAGCATTGTGGCTGTCTCAATAGGCTGTGATAGATACGAGAGAGGACAGCTGCCATGAATTACTTTTTCACATAGGCTTCTATTCAAAGGGCAAGTAAATATTCCACGGGCCGGATCCAGCCCAGAGGCCGCTAATTGAATCGCCCTGCTGTAGAGCCTTGAAACAGTCTGTCATCTCAAAGAGCTTTACAGGACCAAAAGTTTGCAAAGAAAACAGGATAGTAGTCCTCATAGAAGAGCCACTATATAACTACATTGGGATGAACTGAAATTAATGATTACTCTACAGGTTTTTGTGTGAAGCCTGTGCTACTGTGGTGGGAGGAGCTCAGGAAAGAGATGGGAGAGGAAAAGGTGCAGCAAGAGTTCTCACTCTGCTTTAACTTCTGTCATTTTTTTTTTTATATTCTGCCTCCTGCAGCCTTAACGTCTGGAGGACTGACCCGCTACTGAGAAGTTGTTGAGTGGTGGTGAAATCTGGTCAGTTAGATCAGGCTTCTCCTTGTAGCCAATGAAGGAACCGTCACTCTTCAGGATGAAATACCTGGGTCTCCATGTTTTGATATATTCACCTGGGTCAGAAAAAAAGATTCAATTCTGAGTGCATTCAATCACTGGCAATTTAAGATGAGCCTTTAGCTCAATCTGGTTGACATCCAGAGTTAATAATTCTAGATGATGATTAAATTAAGTCAGAGGGTTTTTCATTTACGACACTTTCTTTCACTGTGAATTATCAGCATGATAATACCTTACTGATCCTTATGAACCTTACCTCTTTTCATAAGCCAGCCCTCTCTGACTACATTAACTTCATTCATGGTGAGAGATGTGTCCTGAGGGTCAGGAACAGGAGGTTGTGGAGTGGAACAGTAGATTTCTGTTTTGGCTCGTTCAAGTCTCAGACAGAGTTCAAATCTGAACAGCACCTGCTGAATGAAACAAGCAATGCAAAGAAAATAGGGCCATCTTCAAATACTTAAAGAGACAGCTTGTAACCGAACAATAGAGTAGTTTAGACAGTGAAACATCCTTAAAAATGAAACACAAAACCAATTTGATAACTGATGTAAAACACTAAATCACTGTAATGACCGGTCTAATTTCACCAAGTGGCTGGAAATGAAGCATTAAACCTAAAACACAAGCTCAGCTATGCTCTGTAGCCTTTACAGCGCTCAGTTTAACATGATGTAATTAAGTACTTTTCAAGGCTTTTATCCCTGCACACGCCCCCTGCTGAGTGAAGTCTGTGGGTCAAGCTATAAGATATAATGATGTAAAAACAGTATAACAGCACTTTAAAAAATATATCATTATTTCAAAGTTGGTCTATGTAATGTCAAAAATATAGTGGGAAATGTGTATTCCTAAAAACTAGTGTGGTTTTGATCAGTATTTGTTCTGAAAGGATTAGTTAGTGTCATGCTGTGAATGTATACTCTTAAAGGTTGAATATGGAGAATGAGCAGAACACCGCCATCTAGTGTCTCAAGATCGTAGGATCAACAACAACAAAATAATCCAGCAGTTTTGTCTTTTTACGTATGTTTTATGTCTTTTTATGTATGTTTAGTCTTTTACTTATGTTTTATGTCTTTTTTACTTATGGTTTGTATTTTTACGTATGTTTTATCTTTTTACTTATGTATTGTCTTTTTACTTATGTTTTATGTCTTTTTACTCATGTCTTATGTCTTTTTACTCATGTTATATGTCTTTTTACTCATGTTATATGTCTTTTTACTCATGTTAAAGGTCTTTTACTTATATTATTTTTAATTGTTTTATGTCTTAGTTATGTTATTTTGACTTATGTTTAATGTCTTTTAATACATTGTTGTGTTTTATTTGTAATTTTTGTGCCTCATTTGAGCTGTTATGACTTTTATTTATGATGTCTTATTTATATATATATATATATATATATATACTTTGGTCAACATTGGTTGTTTTAAAGTGCTTAACATATGAAGTTGGATTGGATTATTATTATTATGTTTATTATAATTATATAACTAACGTCTAACTTTTGTCTAATGGACAATCTAATGTTATAACTTAAGTGCGTTAACGTTAAAAGATAAAGATATGTCAGCAAATCTAGTCAAATATTCGCTTTCACAAATCAAACCACTGCATTAATCTCATTTATACCTAATCGCGTTTTTATTCAATGTTAACATAATATATGGTACAGCTAATTTAGCTGTTAGCTACATGCATACAGTGATGCGTTCACTTTCAAAAAATTGTTTACTTGAGATGACGTTGGCAAATGTCACGTTAAATCAAACGTTAGGTAATAATCGAACAAACACTTATCAATAGTTTAAGTGCACATGAAATGCCGGCACAACAATAAATAACGTTAATTCGTGAATTTCAAATAACCTACATGTCATCTGAGTTATAGCTAGAAGTAGGCTAAAGTTACGTACACTTTACAATTTACCTGAAAACTTAGTAATGTTATCATGTAGTAAGTCAACGACAGCTAAAATACACACTTATACTTTCAATACGCTACTTGTACTGTAATGCTTCTCACGAATACTTGGCCTACCATCAAGAGGAATGAGCCTGTCTGTTTATTATTCATAAACAACTGTCTTACAGGTCAACGTTACTAATGTAAAGTTAAAGTTAGCCTTACTAATAGCGAGGTAACGTTAGACAAATCATTATTCGTATTCGTTATGGGTTAGAGGCTCCTCAATTTATCATGTAATCCAATACACTTGACATTTAATGATATCACAATAACATTTAACCCACATTTCACGGACTTTATCCCACGTTGCTCTCGTTTCAGTGCAGTTTTGACAGGCTAGATCCGGAGCAGGCCATCCACCCAGGAAACACTGGGGACTTCTTCTGCTTCTCTCTTATTGGCGCCTCACAAACTAACTTTGAGGTGCATACCGCCACCTACTGTATCGGAGTGTGTAGAATCATGGCTTTCATTTATCTGAACGGGGGTGCAGATCCGATGTCATAATTCATACCATGTCACCATAAATCAAAAATTCGTAGAGGCTCGCCATACCATCAAAAAGTATTGCACATGGAATCAGTTACTGTGCTTACCTTTCTTGTTTATTTGTCCTAAAGAGCCAACAGCGGTTTAGGACAACTATGTGGCGGTGGCAATACCAGTTGAACTGCGAGTGGCAGATCTAGAGAATCAATACAACACCGCCAACGCCACCTTAGGACTTGCACCTAAAGAGTATACTCCTTTAACTTTAATTTCTCTGAGGGTTTCTCAAATACCACCCATACACAGGTCCCTACACAAATGAATACAGGTACGATGTAAAATAATTAAACAACCTTTATTAGTCACAATAAAACAATTTAATTTATCAAGTTATATCTAAAACACGTATATCTTTATTTAATTTAATCTCTATTAAAGGGGGGAAAACCATACAAAAAAGTATAAATGTGGCAGGTCCTCCACTATAGCTGCTGCAGTAACCCCTCCCACCCCACTGACGTCTCGCAATCGGTTTGGGGCGGAGCAGACATGAACTCACCTACACTTAAGAAATTAAGAGAGTGAACGAAGACGGAACAACAGTTTCCTAATTAGCAAGGCAAGGCAAACAAAGAAAGAAGAGAAGTTAGAGGCCACATAGAGGCAAGTTAATGGCAAGTTAGAGGCAAGGCAGGGCAAACAGCAGCCCAACGCCAGATAAGCTTTAAAAGAAAAAGTCAACTGTTAACTGTACAACATCTAACCACACTTGAAGACAATAGCATCTAGCTTATAGCACTGGTTACCTGGATCCTGCACACATCAGTGTTTGTAGCTGCTAGCAGCTACGGCGGCAACAGCAACTAACCGGACGAGGATGCACACGGCACATACACACCACCCCCGCCCGACGCGTCAACCTGCAGGATGCACACGGCGCATACACACTGCTCCGGCCCGACGCGTCAACCTGCAGGACGCACACAGCGCATACACGCTCGGACACTACAGCGTGGCGGAGCTGCCAGCCGGCCGCGCTTGCTTCGGCAGAAAAAAGAAAGGCTAAACGACCGGGGGGGTATATAAACCCTCCCGCATTAGCAGGTGAGGACACGGCTGCCCTACAGGTACCGGTACGGGGCGTGTCGCACACCTGCCGCGATCGCGATGCCTACTGTAAAATAAACAGACTGAGGGACACCAGATAACTGAAATGCAAACAGAATATAAACCACCCGGTTACATTCCTCCCTCCCTTTGTTTTATCGGTGACCCACTGATAAACTACAGACTGAGACTACTCGTATTAAGACCACGGTCTAAAAATGGCTGCAGCCATACTACTAGAACCCACAACCTGAGAAGCAGTAGCCCTGTCTGCCTCTACCCCTAAAAGGCCCTGGAAGGTGGTGGAGGTTTGAGTGTTGGCCTGCAGTGGTCTGGGAAGTCTTCCTGGGAGCAGCTGAGCCTCCGCTGGATGCTCCTGTTGGCACAGGGAAAGGGACAGAGGCCTCTCTTGCCACTGGAGGTGAAGTTGCGTACTCTCTTGGTGGGGAGCTTGGCTGCACTGAAGTGGGTGGATGCTGGCCTGGTCCCCTCAGAGCCACCCACAGTCCTTCATTCTCACTGATGTCTGACGCACTTTCAGAGGAATCCTGCGGCCCCTTCTCAGGACACTCAGGAGGCAGGGTCAAAGCCGGCTTCAACATCGTCTGGTGCACACTGCTCACCCGAATCAAATCATGCACTGGATCAATGGAATAGACAAACCCACCTGGCTCTGGCGCCTTCACCACTTGATAGGTTGTCGAGCTCCATACATCCTGGATCTTACGGCGCCCTCTAACGCCATGGTCCTGCAGGTAGACCCTTTGACCAAATTCCTGTGGCTCACTCAGTGGTCCTTGCTCATGCCGCTCTTTCCTCCATCTGGCGGCAGTTTCCATCCGTCCCCTGGCACAGTCGAAGGCCAGGTGGAGCCGTCATTGATGCTCTGCCACCCAGTCACACACTTTCCCTGCTGTCAGCTCGGGGAGATGGCCCAGCAGGAAATCAACAGGTAAATGAGGTTCTTGACCAAACATAAGAAAATGGGGGGACTCACCCGTGGAATGATGAGGGGTGGTGTTGTAATGAAACACCAAATGGGGAAGATGGTTGGGCCAGTGGCGTTTCTGGTCAGATGGGAGGGTGCGCAGTAGGTAATGCAGCGTCCGATTAAATCTCTCACACTATCCGTTGCCCTGGGGATGGTATGGAGAGGTCCGGGTCTCCTGTATTCCATACAGTTTACACAGCTGTTGAACCAAAGCACTTTCAAAGCTCCTCCCCTGGTCAGAGTGGAGGCGCGCTGGAACTCCATAGCGATGGAACCACTCTCTCACCAATACCTCAGCCACGGTAGTAGCCTTATGGTCCCAGGTCGGCACAGCTTGGGTGAACTTTGAAGATACATCGGTCATCACCATAACGAGTTCCCATCCATCCTGGGCCGGCTCCAGCAGAGTTAAATCAATGGCAAGGAGCCCGGGCCTGGGGCTGTTTGCACTTCGCCAGGATACAGCGCTCACACTGTTGACACCAGTTCCTGATGTCTTGATCCATCCTCGGCCAGTAACACCTCACCATCTGTGATGTCCGCTCAATTCCCTGGTGCCCATGATTTTGATGAAGCTGTTGGAGTATCACCTCGTTCAGACACTCAGGAAGAAGAAGCTGGAGGATCTCTTCCCCACCATCAGGACGGAAGAGCCGGCGATACAGCAAGCCATCTCTCTGAACAATACGGCCCCACTGCTGCACCAGACCACGCACCTGAGGGCTTAGATGTTCTTTTTCTGCGCGACTCGACACCCGCTTGTCACTGATGGTGGAAGGCCCCAATAGCTGCATCGCCTGCTTGGAGTGCCTAGAGATCAGCTGGAGGCCGTGAGGGGAGGGCAACGACCGCTGCCTGCATACCTATATGCTGATGCTCTCCAGCGGCCCCCTGGATATCCGGTGGTACAGCGGTGCCAGGCAGCATCTGTTCAAAGTTCTGGACCCCAGCGGCTGGCTGCCTGGAGAGGGCATCGGCGTTCTTGTTAGTGCGGCCTGGTCGGTACCGGACACAATAGTCAAATGCGGATAGCTCGGCACCCAGCACTGCTCTATAGCGCCTAGTTTAGCTCTCTCTAGATGGCTCAGGGGGTTATTATCAGTCCACACAACACATTTGGGACTGCGCAGATACTCCTTGAATTTCTCCACCATCGCCCATTTCATGGCGAGGAACTCCAGTTTCATGGAGCTATAGTTCTTCTCAGCTGGGTGCAGGCTGCGGCTGGCGTAGGCAACTGGCCTCACTCGTCCCTCCTGCTCCTGTGACAGGAGAGCTCCCAACCCAATGTGACTGGCAATGTCAACTTCTAAAATAAAAGGCAGGGATGAATTAGCAAAGGCCAAGATGGGTGCATTTACTAGGCACGCCTTTAAATCGGTAAAGCTCCCCCCCACAAACATGCCTCTCTTACTCCTCTTACTCCCAGCCAACTCAGCAACCAGTCTGTGCAGCGGGGCAGCCAGCTTAGCAAAACCCTTGATGAATCGTCGATAATAACTTGCAAAGCGGATGAACGACCTCAGCTCAGTGACAGTGGTGGGAAGTGGCCAGTCAACCACAGCAGAGACCTTACTGGGTTCGGTAGACACTCCCTCTCTAGAGATGAGGTGGCCCAGGTATTGCACCTCCTTCATGTAGAACCTACATTTCTCCAGTTTCACTTTAAGCCCTTCCTGGCCCAGAGAGCTCAGCACAACATCCATTCAGCTCAGGTGCTCTTCTATAGAGGAAGAGAAGACAATTGTATCGTCCAAATACAACAGGAGAGTCTGACAGTGCTGTACCCCAAACATTCGCTCCACGAGACGTTGGAATGTCCCAGGGGCATTACATAATCCAAAAGGCATACGAATAAACTCAAACAACCCAAATGGTGTGCAAAATGCAGTCTTTAACTTGTCTTTCTCGGCCACAGGTACCTGGTTATAACCACTAGCAAGATCCATTGTGGAAAACCGCTTAGCTCCAGACAATGCATCCAAAGATTCCTCAATGCGGGGAAGGGGGAAAGCATCCTTCCTTGTTTTCTTATTAAGCAGGCGATAATCAACACAGAGCCGCAGGCTGCCATCTTTCTTCTTCACCAAAACAATGGGTGAGGCATAGGGGCTACTGCTCTCCCTAATTACCTGGTTTTCTAGAAGGTGATGTATGTGTACCGCCTCATACTCAGAAGGGGGGATACGCCTGTACCGCTGCCGCACCGGTGTGTCGTCTACAAGAGGAATGTCATGACATATTAAAGTGGTACAACCACGGTCACCTTCAAATGCAGAAAACACTGGTTCATGTTTTAATAACAAGGCTCTAACCCTATACTGCTCTGCCTCCGAGAGTACAGATAGATCAAGGTCCCCGATCTCCTTCTGGACTGAGCTTACCCCTGCAGTCTGAGACATTATGGTTGCAGTAACACACCCTTCCTCTCCCTGTACCTCACTCAGCCCTGGAGGAAGACTCACCACCTCTGCAGATGCCAACAGGCCTATGGGACAGCGGGGCTTAAGGCTAACTGCAGTCACTCCCACATTAACTACTGGTATGTAGGCAGTGCCTCGAACAACACGTACCAGGGCAGAAGACACCAACAGGCCAGCAGGCAGACAATAGTCAGGACTCAATGGCTCAACCAAATTGGACCTCTGGGTACCAAACACAGCAGAACAGGTAGCAGCTACAAACCTAGTGGAGCCTGCAGGTATACAAACCCGCTTTCTACCCCTCAACCTGGCTAAACAGGAGCGTGAAGGAGAAGACTGAACCTCTGCTTGCTGACAGAACTGAAAACCCGGCAGCCAGGGCCCGGATGGCTCCACGACCGCAGAGAGGTCAAACTGCTCATGGCCACACTGACGGATGAGCCCCTGGTAACATCCCTTTATAATGTTCATACCCAAGATTCCTGGCACTTCAGGAGGGTTACTTGTGCAGGTGGATCTTTAACCACCAAAATGCCACGCCTGGGGATTAGACAGCCGAGCACCTCAACATCTGGTTCCAAATAACCCAAATATGGAATTTCCAACCTGTTAGCAGCTCTGAGCTCTGACCAGGGACAGGACTTTAACTTATCCTGAAAATTCTGTCTGAAGAAGCTCTCTGAGATGGTGGAAACCATCTCAGAACCCTGTATCAAGAATACATTTAACATTCACACCTGCCAACTTCAGACTACCTGGGGAGAGGGAGCAATCAGGCGTTCTTTTACTACAGCATCAATTACACCATGGTCTGAGCCTTGCGAGTCCCCACCTTATGTCTAGCTCTGCACATTAGGGGAGCTAGTTTTCCATCTGTGGGGGGCTACTTGATGCTACCTGAGAGGCGCTGACGCTGAAAGGGGGACGAGGGTGAACACGCTCATTCTCACAGTCCCTAGCATAATGGCCTGGACGCTGACATCATCTGCAGACAACACAATTTAGGCGGCTGGACTGGGGTGCTGGAGGTTTCTGCATGGCTGCTAGTGTCTGGGTGATCTCGTTTAGCTGCTCCTGCTGCTTGTGTACTAAAGCTGTTAAAGCTGCCAGTTGTGAAGAAGTGGAGCTAACCTGTGAACAGTCAAATTGAGGCTGCAGGCTGGTGGTCTGTGTAGCACAGAAAGCAGACATAGGGTGACCATTACCCTTACTAACTGTCACTCCCTCCTGTTCCCACCTAATAGCTTCTGACCTAATGTCCAGCAAGGTTCGGTCAGGTTCATTATGGACCAGTCTTCAACTTTCTACGCAGGTCAGAGTTATTGACATGTTCTACAAAGTGGTCACGTAACAGAAAATCAGAATTAGGAACTCTAGTGGGGGAGCTTGCAACAACTTTTGCCATTAAACATTACAACGCATGAGAAAATTCTTGGAGTGATTCACTTGCCAACTGTTTCCTGGAGAAAAAGTCTTGCTGTAATGAAATATAAGACTTAGGGCACCCATACAATTCTTTCAGGATCTCTTCGTTCAGCACAGGGCCGGTATTTTATCTCATCTCGAGCCTCACCCTCTAAATGATCATATATGAAACATGCTTGGTCGCTGGGTCCCAAATGTCTAGCGCTCATGCTGAATTGAACTTCTTCGATCCACTCATCAATATTAATACCATGACTGCCCCTAAGAACAGGACATTGTCTCTCACGTGGAAGATACACAACATGCTCGGTGGTGGCAGAGTTCACAGACAGTCCTCTTGAACTGGGTCCCGCCTGGGCTGCATCCCGATCCCGTCGTAGGCGATCATTTTCAGCCTGGAGCTGCTCCACCTGAGCCTGGAGGTCCTGTGGCTCCTGTGTCATCCTGGGGCCCCTACACTGTCGTCTCAGACGGTAGCCAGAAGAGGGCAAGCCACTGCCTTGCCTCAAAAAGAAGAAAAAGAAAAAGCCTTGCCCCGCAATATACACCAGCTCTGCTTTGCTAAACTACAGTTCTAACAATAAAATTACAAACGTGCCTGATTCTTAATATCCTGCCGACGACGCCAAGATGTGGCGGTTGGCAATACCAGATCTAGAGAATCAATACAACACCACCAACGCCACCTTAGGACTTGCACCTAATGAGTATACTCCTTTAACTTTAATTTCTCTGAGGGTTTCCCAAAAACCACCCATACACAGGTCCCTACACAAATGAATACAGGAACGATGTAAAATAATTTAACAACCTTTATTAGTCACAATAAAACAATATCATTCATCAAGTTATATCTAAAACACTTATATCTTTATTTAATTTAATCTCTATCAAGTGATGTTCCACCTACACCAATACAGTGGTTCCGTCAGGAAGTGAAAGGCAGTACACCACGGCTAGCTCTGGCAGAGGTCCCTACACTCAAATAATTCAAAAAGAGAGACAGAACAATATATTAATGCACAAATCACTGAAACTCAAAACAGAAGCAGGGAAAACCATACAAAAAGGTATAAATGTGGCAGGTCCTCCACTTCAGCTGTAGCAGTTACCCCTCCCACCCCACTCACGTCTCACAATCGGATTTGGGCGGAGCACACGTGAACTCACCTACACTTAAGAAATTAAGAGAGTGAACGAAGACGGAACAACGGTTACCTAATTAGCAAGGCAAGGCAAACAAAAAAAGAAGAGAAGTTAGACGCCACATAGAGGCAAGTTAGAGGCAAGGCAGGGCAAACAGCAGCCCAACGCCAGATAAGCTTTAAAAGAAAAAGTCAACTGTTAGTGACAACATCTAACCACACTAGAAGACAATAGCATCTAGCTTATAGCACTGGTTACCTGGATCCTGCACACATCAGTGCTTGTAGCTGCTAGCAGTTACGGCGGCAACAGCAGCTAACCAGACGAGGATGCACACGGCGCATACACACTACTCCGGCCCGACGCGTCAACCTGCAGGACGCACACAGCGCATACACGCTCGGACACTACAGCGTGGCGGAGCTGCCAGCCGGCCGCGCTTGCTTCGGCAGAAAAAAGAAAAGACTAAACGACCGGGGGGTCGCACACGGCGAATACACACTGCTCCAGCCAAACTCGCCAACCTACAACAGAGGACCATCAGCACAGCATCATATTACCTCTTCACATCATGAAACTATGCTACATACCTGTAGGACGCACATGGCACATACACACCACCCTGGCCCGACGCGTCAACCTGCAGGACGCACACAACGCATAAATGCTCAGACACTACAGCGTGGCGGAGCTGCGAGCCGGCCGCCCTTGCTTCGGCAGAGGAAAGAGAAAGACTAAACGACGGGGGGGCTATATTAACCCTCCCGCATTAGCAGCTGAGGACACAGCTGCACTACAGGTGCGGGTATGGGGCATGTCGCACACCTGCCGCGATCGCCATGCCTGCTGTAAAATAAACAGACTGAGGGACACCAGATAACTGAAATGCAAACAGAATATAAACCATCTGGTTACACCTATCACTGCTTACTTAAAGGTTGAATATGTAAAATCTTTATTAAAAGCTATATATTTAAAACTATTTTGACTATTTTGACTTTGAACTTTGAAATCTTTCTTTTATTTTGAAAGTCTAAGTCATACAGTCTATGGGTCCAACCCAGGATCACCATAGCGACTTCCTGGTTGATCCAATTAGGAAGTGCCAAAAACCGCACTTCTCTGAGTGTCCACTAGGGGCAGGTTTCATAATAGAGCAGTTTCTCATTGAGCCCCATGTTAAACAGACAGTTTTCACAGCATCATTAAACCTATTTAAGGCCTGGGACAAAAAACATTCTAGTCATATCTCCATGACAACGCTAACGGGGGTGATATTTTTTGGACCAGGTTAGTTTTTATTTTATTGGAGGTTAAATTTTATGAATAACTAGGGCTCTCTTGAGTGACAACTTCGCCTCGCAGGCTAGCTGTCAGGATTAGCATCATTAGCATGCTAACTTCTTCATCTCAACCTGGACTGCGGCCATTTGTGTGGTGGTGTTACTATAAGTGACAAGATGGTTTGCTCTTCAATCAACTGAACCAACAGATGGTTTAGGAACACTACATGTTAGCTCTGTAATGCTACTTAAATAGCCGCACTTGCACCATGATTTGAATACAGCCTACTATAGATGCAACATAAACTAGATGCTAATCTGGAGCAGCGGGAGGATTCAGGTTGTGAGGGTTGGTGTTTTGCAGTCTATGGACATGGTACTGTGTTTAAATGCTGGCTGCCTGCACTTCACTCCCGGAGCCAGTGTGTTTTCAAATAGAGACACGGGAATGCCTTTACTTGACTTGTGGGGTCGGTGTAATCTCACAGCAGGTCTCTACCCTCTAAAAAATCCTGTTCCCGTTACAAAATTCAAAAAAATGACTCCTGTTCCCTCCCGGTCCCGGAAAATAATCTCAACATTGACTCCCACTCCCGTTTATCTAGTAACGTGTTCTGTTAGCCTAGCTCCCGGGCGGTGGTGCTAATGTGGCTAATCCAGTATACGTCAGCCAGACGGCCGTATCTTCCTCCCCCCAAGGTCACATGGTAAGAGGAAGTGAGGCGGAGTCAAAGTCCAACAAGATGGGGACTCCTGTAGGCGAGTACTATTGGATCAAGTTGGGAGAACAGACCTCGACGGAGAGGCTACGTCCATATTTTTAATACAGTCTATGTGCAGCAGTCTGTAGCTAAAAAGGCTAATTTGCTGGTTAAAAGTTTTGCCAGTGTACATAGTGGAAATCATTTGGATGAACTCCATAAAAAGAGGAAAATGGAAATACTAAGTGAAAACCGGAATAAAATTAGGAAAAGCATAATGCAGACTCTCGATGCCGAGCTGACTATGAGCATAGGCAGGGATCCTGTGGGTGCTCGAGCACCCACTGACAACATTGAGCACCCACTGGCCAATCGGGATGGCCGATCAAAACAGAAAAATAAAGAGTGAATAAATACAGAAACTTTTGGTAAAACTGTATCTTTAAAATTAACTGCATTTACTTGAATCGTATTATCCAATTAAAATCATTACAGCTCTGTGTGTGTACACGTTATGGCGTAGTCACGCAACAGGTAACCAATTGGATGATCGGATTTGGCTGCAGCAAAAATGCTAATGTTGGTTGCTTGTCTGCTGTTAAAAATGGACAAGTTTGTAATTAGAAAACTAAGTGGAACCACGTCTATGACCACCAATGCTCCCAGCAGCGTTAGCAGCAGAGCTCTAGCAGCAGCAGCTCTAGCAGCAGCAGCTCTAGCAGCAGCAGCTCTAGCAGCAGCAGATGCGGCCGTAGCAGCTGCAGAGGAAGTAGAAGTGGAGGTAGCAGCAGGGGCGGTGATAGCAGCAGAGGCGGCGATAGCAGCAAGGACATTAGCAAGTGTCAGCAGGGTCACCAGGCCAGCTGGAAAACGAAATTCCTGTGGATTACATATGACCCATTAAATAACAAAGTGGTCTGTGAAGTGGGCTCTGCTGCCGACAAAATGTACAGGAGGACGTGAGATGGATTCTTACAAGGCTTTTGTGAAAGATGGCTTTTGCAGGTGGGACAAGGAAATGGAAAGATTTTGCTGCCACAAGAAGTCAAATGTCCATCGAGCTGCTTCTTGCCAGATGCACTGCTGAAACTCTCTCTGCCTATCAAAAACTGTAGAGGTTAGTATTACTACAGCGCATCGAATATGTCAGGGATCCGAAATGGTCTGAAGGCACGTGTAAAAGAACTGGAGCCTTGAGCACTTTAAGTCCACTGTATGGGACATGTGATCTTGATGGTGCAGGATGTTACACATAACACTGTTTTACCTAAGTCACTTATTCCAGAAGTCATTTAGCCCAAGTCTTTTTCCAAACTGCCAAAGTCACAAAGGCATGTTGGTAAATTGTCTATTAACAGCATTTATTTGTTTGTCAATATTAATCTATTTATAACCTGTTTGTTTGAAATGATTAATAAATATCATATCCTCTATATTTGGTTCAGTTTTTACTGTGTTTTGAAAAATAAAATATGACTGGGGTCATTATTTTAACAGGGTCACAATATGCAATATAGCTGCCACTTACTGCATTATGTTGAAATAAATAGTACTCAAAGCCACATAAGAATAAAAAAGAAAAAAAAACCCTAATCTTCTAATCTGCCCGGCCTCTGCATTTGGCCACATGTTCTCATCCTGATCACATCTGATATCTTCTCTGGTAAACTGTGATTGATCTATGTACATAACTTCAATCAGCTGTTATCAGTAGGACTGGAAAAATACAGGGGATATATTTGTGTTTCAATCTACAATATGAACAGCTGTTCACTTTGAACTTTAGCCTATAATCAAGCAATGGCTCACGACAGGCTGTGGTATCCTCTCCGGGAACCATCACCTTATCGTGGTGGAGAGGTTTGTGTGTCACCTGTGTTGCTTGGAGCCTGGTGATCCTTGTAGGGTCTCACATGGCAGAGTGGTCTCTGGCAGGGGTGGAGTGGGACACAAAAATCCACCGGGACATTTCTGACTGCACCGGCCCACAAGGACAGGGGGGTGTCTCTCTGTATGTGTGTGTGTGTGTGCGTGTGTGTGTGTGTGTGTGTTTGTGTGTAAAACCCGTGGTGCAGACCGTGATATGACGACACCGCTGACAGCAGCTCATTCATCCCCATTCGTTCATTGGATAAACGCAATACGAAGTTTCCATTTGTCATGAGGCTTTGCTCCGACCATTCTACATTCATTTATGAACAAGAAAACAAAGTCAATTGTTGGCCATTTTATATTTGTGGTCATGAAAGTTATGTAACGTCTGAATCAAAATAATTAGATCAAGATAGGTGGCTAAACAAAAATCAGTAGGCTGGATTAATGAGAGTGAGTGTGACACTGTAACAACCATGAGTGAGATGTAGAGACACAACAAGTGTTATATATAGTGGTTGGACTCTCTGTATATATATAATTGTGGAGATTTCTGAGATTTTCACAGGAACGTGCTTGATTCTGAAGAGTTTTAACTCAATGGGCCGGTCATGAACATCACGCGGCTGCGCAGGGCAGTCTGCCGGCCGGTTCAGGTGATCTTATTAGCCACAGGCCGACCGGGACATCTCCCGGTTGTCCCGATGGCCACTCCGCCCCTGGTCTCTGGCGGATCTGGCTGATCGTGGTGGTGCCTGCCGCCGTGGTCCTGCATGACGCTTCCTGCTACTATTATAATTTATAACCTTAGCTGTGCTTGTTTCTACTATTCTGCTGTATTAACTGCCATAACATATAAGTCATATTCACATTACTATAGATATTATTATAGTTACTGGAAGTGTGTCTGTCTCTGTCTTTGTGTCTGTCTTTGTCTCTCTCTGTCCATCTGTCCGTCTTTTCTCTCTTTCTCTCTCCTTTTCTTCCTCCCCAACCGGTCAAGACAGATGGCCGTCCTCCACAGAACTGGGTCTGTCTGATGTTCCTGCCTGTAATAGGGAAGGTTTTCGTTGCCACCGTACTCTAAGGGGGAATTGTTGGGTCTATGTTTATCATAAATAAGTCATAGAGTGTGGTCTTTACCTAGTTTGTAAAGTGTCCTGAGATAACTTTTGTTATGATTTGGCACTATAAATGAAATTGAATTGAATTGAATTGAATTGAGGGGCCGGACTAAGAATGGTTCACTAAGACACCATGGACAAACAAGGAAGCGGAACAGAGACCCTTGGCCTCTGAGGAAGCCGAGGGGCCCCATCTGGAGCCATGCCCAGACGGAGGACTTGTCGGCAAGCGTCAGGTGGCAGGGTTTGACAAGGAGACTGGCCAGGCACTGCCCTAAAAAGCCATGTGGCACCTCTCCCCTCTCCACCCTGGGCCCACCACTCACAGGAGGAACCGCTGGGGTCAGGGGATGTGGAATGTCACCTCTCTTTGGGGGAAGGAGCGAGAGTTTGTGTGGGAGGGGGAGCGCTACCAGTTAGATTTGGTGGGATTACCTCCACACCAGTGGCGATTGCTCTAAGACTGCTAGGGAAGCTCAGCTTCCTCTAAAATGTCACCCAAAAAAAAGAAAACAAGTGGTGAAATATGTACTGCTGTGTGTACATTTCATTGACTAAATATGCGCTAGAAAGCCTTCATCTTTTGTTCAGAATCAGCTACTTATCACAACTTCCTTCTCATTCATCCCCACAGCGCTTTACACAGTAACAGTCACGCTAAGCTTCTACTGACTTCAGTGGGGAAGTGAAGAGCGGGTTGTTCAACTGCAGAGAAATAAGACGCTCATTGGATAAATGATGGGCTTTGTCCCACCCATCGGACGCTCAGCGTCTCTGGGGGACTATGGGGCAGTGGACTGGCCCAGACATTTTCCAAGTTTTTCATTTCCGTTTTTCTGAACTGATCCAGAGACTTTGCAGTTTATTTCCCCAACGAGCAGCGGCAGTTGCGGAGCTTCTCCCCCTGTCACTTACACTCACACTCAAAGGCGGTCACACTTCACAGTAGCCTGAAGCAGCAGCTCCAGCTGGGCCAAGGCCGTTTAAGCAACCTAGCTCTGCTGGCCATTGAGAGGACACTGGTCAAGTCCCTGGAAAAGACGCCTCGTTGGTACTACAAGGTCACAGATCATTTTCTTGAAAAGTAATGAAGGGTAGAATTTACATATACATAAACAAACACATTTATGATGTAGGCCGGAAAAATTAGCTTCCCCTCCTTGAAGGACCAGCAGCCGCCACTGCTCCATGCACAGTTTCGGATCTGGAACCATGCTTCTGGATAGGTGTTGGACCCTGTTCTTCTCTGGAGTTGCCCAGGTTGTGAGGGGCCGGCAGGGTGTAGGGATATTCACAAACCCCTGGCTAAGTGCTAGAGTTACCCCAGTGGACGAGAGGGTTGCCTCCTTAAGCCTACTGGTGATGGGAGGGTGATGTATGTGCAAATGCCACACTTATAAACACTAAACTACTTTGCTAGCTCCATCGTGTTGTAACCATAGACTGTATGTTGAATGGACGGAGCTACGGTGACGTCACTCATAGGTTTGCGAACCTCCCGAAAAAAAACGACCTGGACGCTGCCATCTTCTTTTTCTATGTCCACGGGGCACTGCCATCACGAGGGGTAAAAGTTCTTAAAAGTCTGTTGATGTTTTTTATGATGCAGATCTGGTATGAATTTTAACATTAGCAACATGTACAGTATTGTAATCAGACAAGAACACATTGCTAAAAGTTTTTGCCACAACTTGTAATCAGTTACAATGATCTTTATACAGTATGTTAGCTGTTATCAACATTTAAATTCAATTCAATTTCAATTCAATTTTATTTATAGTGCCAAATCATAACAAAATTTATCTTAGGACACTTTACAGAGTAGGTAAAGACCACACTCTATGTCTTATTTATGATTTACATAGACCCAACAATTCCCCCTTAGAGTACGGTGTCAACTAAAACCTTCCCTATAACAGGCAGGAACGTTGGACAGACCCAGCTCTGTGGAAAACAGCCATCTGTCTTGACCGGTTGGGGAGGAAGATTGGGAGAGAGAAAGAGAGAAAAGATGGACAGATGGACAGAGAGGGGCAAGGACAGACAGGAAGACAGAGAGACAGATACACTTCCAGAGATGCAAGCAACCAAAGAGTAACAGTAACTATAATTATATCTATAGTAATGTGAATATGACTTATGTTATGGCAGTCAATATAGCAGAATAGTAGAAACAAGCACAGCTAAGGTGAGAGAATGACAATGACAATGATAATAATTGTGGTGGAAAACATGATCAATGATGAGTAGTGGCAATAGCAGCTACGAAAGAGCAAGACATACCACTGATGGTGTTTTTATGGCTACAAATTTTATAGTTTATAAGACTAGTGATAGTATATATGACTAATAGTTATAATAGTAGCAGGAAGCGTCATGCAGGACCACGGCAGCAGACACCACTACGATCAGCAGTGACCTGCGAGACGACAAAGCTCACAAACAACTCCGGGGAAGAAGTTGAATTAGTAATATGCATTGATGAGACATAAATGATACAGACAGAGAGGAGAGAAGCTCAGAGTATCAGGAAAAGTATTATCCCCCGGCAGACAAGGCCTATAGCAGCATCATTAAGCAGAACAAAATCATTTTAAAAATAACAACATTGTTAAAGGCTTGTAAGCCCTAGCTGTAAGCTTTATCAAAGAGGAAAGTTTTAAGTTTACTCTTAAATATGGAAACGGTGTTTGCCTCCCGAATAACACCTGGGAGTTTGTTCCACAGGAGAGGAGTGATCTCAGCCTGTCCTTTTCTTTTAAAGTGGAGGGTTTTAACTATATGGTCTTCGCTTCGTCAGAGACCATGAAGTGCTTGGTTGTGGAGCGAAGGGGGGAATTAGTCGGCTCTTGCCCGGCTGGAGGGGCAAGGCGGTGGCCAGCTGCAGCCGCTGCAGACGGGGAGTGCCTCTGTCTACAGCAGGAGGCACTGTGCTGAAAGAAGTTCATGACTTCAAGTACCTGGGCTCATGGGTCAACTCAACTGAGAAAGATCTAAAAGTGAGGAAGGCACTTGCGTGGAGGGCCCTGAATGGGATGACCAGTGTATGGAACTCCAATCTCCCCCGCCAAATCAAACTCAGCTTCTTCTACGCGACAGTAGAGTCCGTTCTCCTCTATGGCAGTGAATGCTTGACCCTTAAACCAACCCTAGAGAAGTCCCTGGAGGGGTGCTACACCAGTATGTTGCGTGCAGTGCTTAACATCAGCAAGAATGCACATGTACATGTCGCCAGATTTGTTCAGCCTTCCTGCACTCTCTTCTCTGGGCTATTACAACAGCTGCTTTTCTCCAGGGTGCCTTTTGCTTACCAGAAATCGTTTTAACTGTAACAGGTGCAATGACATCTATGATATTCACAATTTTGGAATTAAAGTTGTTTACAAGATCATCAGCGAGGCACGGGTGTAGAGGTGGTAGCGAGGAGATGGCATTTAAAAAAAATACATTAGCATGTTCATTGATGTAGCGCTTTTTGACATTCTATGATTCTGTTTGTGTCTCCGGAATTAAAGAAATATTAAAGAAAACCCAGAAGTGATCAGACAGTGAAAGATCAGTCACAAGAACATCAGAAACATTGAGACCTTTTGTGATAATCAGGTCCAGGGTGTGTCTTTTACAATGAGTAGCCTCTTTCACATGTTGAGACGGTTCAAATGTATCTTAAATAGTAAAAAGTTCCTTCGCACCCTTGTCATTCAAATGGTCAATATGAAAATTAAAGTCACCAGTTATAACTAGGCAGTCAAAGTCAGTGGAGATGCTAGACAATAATTCAGTAAAATCATCGAAAAAATTTGCTGAGTATTTAGGTGGCCTGTAAATAATTAACAGGAGAATTTTGGGAGAGCATTTCAACACAGCACACAGGTATTCGAATGATGTAAAATCACCAAGTGACATCTGTTTCCCCTAAAATATGTTTTTAAATATAGCAGCAACCCCTCCCCCCTTTTCACAGATCTACATACATCAATAAAGTTAGAGTTGGGGGGTGCTGTCTCGATCAGAATGCTTGCACTGTTATTTTGCTCCAGCCATGTTTCAGTTAAAAACATAAAATCAAGTTTGGAAGTGGTAATAAAATAATTGACTAAAAATGATTTGTTATTCAGAGACCTAACATTGAGCAGACCCATCCTGATGGTGTTATTGACAGGCTTCGATGTTGACTTTGATTTGGAGAGAATAGGAATGATTGTTTAGGTAAGCAGGGTTTCTAAGTTTCCCAAAGTTCACTCTCTTGGTAGTCACAACAGGAATGTAGAAGGTGCCAAGCTTTGACGTAGGCAGCCTTGGGCCCAGCTGATAATGTGGTCTACTGCTGAACCCTTTTCTGTATCAGTAATATTCAGGACTGCTGTCAGGGCGGGGCGGGGGAAGCCATGCAGACATGGAGACATTCCATAGTTCATTTGCCCTGGGTAGTAGTTCAGTTAACCAACTCCAGTTGAGCCATTTGTAGTTTTGTATCCTCCACTGCCCGCTTATACAACATTCCCTGGATCCACCTTTTCAGTATGGGTATGATCCAACAGTGTAGGGAGGCTACAACAACTAACACTATGAAAAGGATCGCAATAGCTTTTATACATAACGCTCCCCACTCTCCGGCTATTGCTTCTAGTCCTCTCCACTCACGTGCATCTCTGCCAGCATTTTTTGTAATTTCGGCCTGCAGCTCCTTCAATTTGTTCATAGCAATAGAAAAAGTTCCATTAGAGGCCGTATTGTTTGGTGTGTATGTGCAGCACTGCTCCCCAAACATGTAGCACACTCCTTGTTCGGCTAGCAGCCAATCTAACGGCAGCCTGTTTTGTCTCGTCATTTCAGAGGTCGCGTGTAACTGTGCACCAAATACTTCAAAGCCCTCCAAAGAATAATTGAGCAATTTCTGTTGGTTATAGTATACGTAATTTATCCACTCTACATTCTTGTTAACGGCGATCCACGGTATGATAGACTCAAGACCCGCTCTAATCTCATCTCAGGCCTTAAACTCGTATGGAATTCCCTGTGGTTGTCCTATCACATCTAAATACACTTCCCTGTCCTCCATTAGACATTTACTCATTCATGTCTTGCATTATCTACTTCCATGATCCATCCACACAACACCTCTCGTACTACTGGCACACATTTTAGTGTCCCATAGTCCCACACTGACGCTCCTAACTTGTCTGACATCCACCTGCATATAACTTGCCTACTTTCATCTATGAGGATTTCTGAAATCGTCACCTCTCTTCTTTCTACCAAACCTGTTCGTTCTTGTGCTGGGATGTGTAGTCTTAATCTTCCTCCTGTTACCACCTCTGTCATAAGTAGTTTGTTCCCTTCTAACCTCTCTGGTACCTCTGGCCTTGTAACTTGTTCTGGAAGTATTATTTTATCTTCCCAAATCCATGTTGTATGACTGTCTTTTCTTTCGCATTTTTCATGCTTTCCTGTGTTAGACGCTCAAATGGATTTGTACATTTATTTCTATCTGACAATGCTGGCAGGTGGCACAGAGTGTTTAATTTTGCATCATACTCATCTGTTTTAGACTGGTGGATCGCCTTTTCCTCTCCTTCTTTCTGTGGAATCTTGCTTATCTGTACCTGGCTCGGCACGGTTCTGCTCTCCACAGTCATCCACCTCTGAACACACAGGAATGTCAGAGTCAGTTTTACCACATTTCTCATCTCCCACTTCTGTCATTGGGTTCCCTTCATCCTTGATTTGCGTTTTTTTGCAGTGGTTCAGATGATACCACGTGGTGCTCCCTTCGACCTGGACAGCTGTTGGCGTGGCCCTGACCACCTGGTACGGTCTTTCCCAACGCGGTTGATGCCACTTCCTCCAGAAGGCCTTGATCCACACCAAGTCTCCTGGTTTCACTGGCCACTCCACCTTCTGCTCCAGACTCTCCTCTCGTGCTTTTTCTTGTGTGTAGATTTTGCAATTGTTCAAGCAGTGGTCCTTTAAAAGGACCTCTTAGCTGCGGTGCTGGCATAGGTCGACCTGTTAGCATTTCATGCGGTGTTAAATTAGTTATTCTATGCGTTTGCATGCGATAGCTCATTTGTGCTAGTGGTTCCATTTACTCGCTCAACCATTCCTTGGCTTTGCGGAGGATACATTGCTCCTAAACATTGTTTGATTCTCAACTGTTGTAGGATACCCTTTGCAACTTTCTGCACAAACACAGACCCATTGTCAGAGCTGATTTCTGATGGGATCCCAAATCGCGGGATTACTTCTCTGTTCCTTCGGTTTCTGATCTCCACTTTCTTTCGAACTCTTCACTTCTAGTCACATCATAAATCATTGTATAGTGATAGTCTAGTGTTGGTGTATTTGCTTTTGGGAGTTGTACTTTTAAATATGTGGGTGTTTTCTACTGAATTTTGCATATTTATGGACGAACACAAAATTGTCATGTTTAATTTACCCAATCCATCTCTTCCAATCAAATTGACAGGTTTGTTTTGCAACCAGAATCGGCATTTTAATTTCTTCGTTTTCTGTGGTTATTTTCACTGGAGCCGTCATTCGAATCAGCTGCTTTTGTCCTGAGAATCCTACTGTCTCAACAAATCTGTCTGAAATAGGGAGGTGCGTGGCAAACTTTGGACCATTGCAGCTCGTATAGTTCACCCTTTTTCTGGCCAGTATTCTTTTTTTCTTTTTGTATCACAGCTGCTGACACAGTCCAATGTTTAAAATTTTCGTTATATCATAGCACATTTTAAAGAATTACAGCAGCTACCCTGAGTTGAGGCTGAGCCTCAACAGGCATACAACTGTGTGAGATACGAAAAAAGTTCCTACCTTTTTGGCGCCTTCTGCACAGCCACTGCAATGGCGAGCTCAGCCGTCGTCCCAGCGAGCAGGTCCAAACCGATCGAACGTTTGGGGTCGCTAATTTTAAGGTAGAACAATGTATTAAAAATAGAAAGGTCTACAAGAAGGAGTATCAGAAGTATCACCACCATCAAGGGGAGTTTATTGAATCAAGGTTAACACTCTCATCACAGAGTTCCAAATTCCAAGTTCTAGAGGTAGATAAAGCGTCAAGCTGCCATTCAAAATCAATGTAAATGACATGACACGTTTCGTGTCTCCATCGCTTTAGGTGTGAATGCACGTTTAGCCCCCCCCCCCCCCCCCCCCTTATTTCCCTTAGCTAAAATATTCTCTCTTCCAGTTTCTCTCTTCCTTGGCTCTTCTTTTTTTATAACTGCTGTTATTATTACTATGTTATTACTTTTTTCATACATTGTTATCACTATTTTTATAATCACTATGACTAGGACAATGATTATTACACGAATACGCGTCTGACTGAATATTATGGTTATGATTATTATTGTTGTTGCTATTGTTATGACCAAACCATCATCATAACTACAGTTTTTTCCATCATTTATCTTTCATAATACCTGTACTTAACACCAACATTGTAGCTATAGGTTATCTTATTAATCACTGATCATTATAATAACTATAGTTTCTTATTTTTTATTATTATTATTATTTTTCCTTCTCCCAATAATATCCAAGATAATGACATTATTATCATAATACTTTATCTTGACTACTTTTATTATTACTATTATTGTGATAATGATTATAAAGCTCATTTGCTGATAATGTCTATCAATATTATTAGTGCAAACATGCTTATGACTCAAAATTAGGATTATGAACGTTATTATAACTGCTATAGTTATTATTATTATTATTACCATACCATCATCATAACTAAGACTCTCTGGCGCTGTAGGAGATGGCTGCCTCTCCAGTAGCTCTCCGATTTTTGAGCTCTTTTTTTAGCTCTTTTACCCTCTTTGACCCTATTTTAACCTCTTTCTTTCTACTTTTTTTTACTCTTCTTATGAGGAGATTGTGTGTTTTATATATATCCTATGGATATTTCTAACTTTAAAATGCAACCAAGAGCCAGTTTTCTCAATTACTCAAGAGAGGAACTGTTGGCTCTGCACACAAAGGGACGAGCAGGGATACGACACCCCGTCCTGGCGGAGCCGAAGAGGAGACGCAGGGGCTGCAAGGCCCAACCAGCGGATCTACCGTGAGAGCAGCTTGTTCATCTTTACGGAGACATGGCTAAACCACCTCGTACTTAATGCTAACGTGGACTGAGTCGACAGACAACAAAGCCAGCGGAAAAAGCAAAGGTGGGGGACTCATCATGTATATGAACAACGGCTGGTGTAACCCAGGACATATCTCAGTAAAGACAGTCTCATGTTGCCGATCCTCAAGCTGCTAGCTGTTAGCCCACGGCCATATTATCTGCCGAGGGAGTTCAGTCACGTGATCACCGTCTGTGTTTACATCCCTCACAGAGCAGACGCAACCACTGCCTGTGACAAGATCCACTCAGTCACTGCAAGGCTGCAGACACAGCATCTCTGAGGATTTTAATCATGCAACTTTGGATTCTACTTTGGCTGTTTTCCACCAGGTTGTAGACTGTCCCACCAGAAACAAAGGGACAATTCTCAAATCTCCAAATCTCCAAAAACAGCCAGTGACAACTCGCACCATCAGGAGGTGGTCCCCTGAAATGGAAAGTGCCCTGAGAAACTGTAACAACACCAGTCTGGGATGTGCTGATCAACCCACACGGTGAGGAATTAGAGGGGATGACACATTGTCTGACGGAGTACCTGAACTTCTGCGCAGACGTGGTCTCCCCTGTCAAGACTGTCCGCTATTACCCTAATAACAAGCCATGGGTAACGCAGGAAGTTAAGGCTGTCCTCATCAAGAAGAAAGCTGCCTTCAGGAGCAGGGACAGGGAGGCCATGAAGACAGCACATCAGGAGGTGAAACACTGTGTAAGGGAAGCTAAGGAGAGCCTTTGACCCCAGGTACAACACGCCCATGACCACCTGCAGTTTGCGCACAAGCAAGATGTTGGTGAGGAGGATGCCAACCTCTACATGCTGCATCAAGTCCACTCCCATCTGGATAAGGGAAGTGGCACAACGAGGATTCTCTTCTTGGACTTCTCCAGTGCTTTCAATACCATCCAGCTCCCTATACTTCCGGACAAACTGAACAGGATGGGAGTCGACCCCTATCTGGTGGACTGGATCAGAGACTACCTCACTGCAGGCCACAGTATGTCTGAAGGACACCACGTCTGACACTGTGGTCAGCAGCACTGGAGCCCCTCAGGGCACAGTGCTGGCACCTCTTCTCTTCACCTTGTACACCTCAGACTCAGACAGCCATTGTGGGATGTATCGGGGTGACAGAGAGGAAGAGTATCGGAGTCTGATAGGGGACTTTGCTCTCCGGTGCCACACTAACCACCTACAGCGCAACACCTCCAAGACGAAGGAGCTGGTCATTGATTTTGGGAGGTCCAGACCAAGACCGCGACCAGTCCTGCTAGAGGGAGCTGAGGTGGAGGTTGTGGATTCATACAAATACCTCAGGCTTTGGCTGGACAATAAACTGGACTGGACAACACACACCAGCCACCTGTACAGGAAGACACCAAGCAGGTTGTACTTCCCGAGGAGACTGCGGTCCTTCAACATCTGCAGCAAATTGAGGAGTTACATGGGTGCAGCATCCAAGATGGCCGCAAGTTAGGAGAGCGCTCGTCCTGCACATGCTAATACTTTGAGTTAATAGTTAAAAGGTAAAACGCATTTTTAAGTAATTTAACACCCATTCCAAGTACTTTGATAGCTAAAACTGAATATTTGGGTAAAGAAAAGGCTTGAAAGATATGACGACATCGAAATACTTGAACTTTAATAATTCTTCTCGCATGTCCACCCGGCTACGACCAGGTACAGAGGATGACCACGCTGCTGCTGCCGCTGCTGCCGCCGCTGCCGCCGCCGCCGCTAAAACTCTTAAAACGTGACGCACTTGTGGTCCTCATCTGTCTGGTCCGTGACAGTACGGTCTGACCAGCATGGACCCAGCGCACGACACATCCAGCATGGAACCCACCGACTCTGAACCACCGACTGCCATGCAGCGCCTCGAACATGCAGAGGGAGCGATGCAACGGATGGCTGGAGACATCTCATCGTTGATTCAGCTCGGTCACCAACAACAACAGCGTATCCAACAGCAGCAACAACAGCTAGCCCAGGTCCTGCAAATACTCACAAACCTGACCTCTCCGTCTGCTCATGACCCCTCCCCAGCTACACCTGCAACTGCACCTTCTCTCCTCTCTGCCCCAGCACCTCTTCAGCATTCAATTGTTCCAGACCCCAACGATCCAGCTCCCTGTGTGCCTGAGCCAAGGATCGGCAACCCAGAACGTTTCGATGGCACCCCGGCTCATGTACGGGCATTCTTAACCAGCTGCCGGGTCCAGTTTTCGCTACAGCCCAGGACCTTCGCCACAGAGGGGGCCAAAGTGGGGTACGTCATTACACACCTGACGGGCCGGGCTCGACTGTGGGGAACCGCTGAGTTTGACCGGCAGACCCCAGCTTGTGCTTCCTTCGATGCCTTCGTCGAGGAGATGTTAAAGGTGTTCGACCTGGGCTCATCAACAGCGGAGGCGTCCAGGGAACTGATGACCATCCGCCAAGGGAACCGGACTGTGGCGGACTACTCCATTGATTTCCGAACCCTGGCAAGGCTCAGCTCATGGAACGGGGCCGCACTAGTGGATGCCTTCCTTCACAGCCTGGCGGATTATGTGAAGGATGAGCTCGTCTCGCATGACCAACCCTCAACACTCGATGAGGCCATCGCCCTTGCCGTTCGTATCGACCGTCGGATCCAGACACGTCGACGGGAGAAGGGACGCTCCACCCAGTCGTCTGTCCGCACTCTGAGTAATTCGGCTGCTCGGCCACCCTCTTCAGTCACTCCCCAGAGCCAGCTCGACCCGCCAGAACCCATGGAGATTGGCCGTGCCTCTCTCACTCCTGCAGAGCGCCAGCGTCGCCTCTCGTCCAACCTCTGCCTGTACTGTGGGGCCAATGGTCATCGTGCTGCCACCTGTCCAAGTAAAAGCCGGAGCTCATCGGATGTAGGAGGGATCCGGTTGAGCTCGATGATCACCCAACCCTCCACCAGCCATAAGCCCCTGTTTCAAGTTCGACTTGTCCTCTCCGAAACCACCCATACTTTAGCAGCCCTGGTGGACTCCGGTGCCGAGGCTAACATCATGGACATCGAGCTGGCCCATCAGTTGGGGCTGGAGAGTCAACATCTGCCCTGTCCTGTCCCAGCCCGAGCTCTGGATGGCCATCTCCTTGGCACAGTCACCAGCGTCACTGCCCCCATCTCAATGTTGCTCTCAGGGAACCACCATGAAACTATCCGTTTTCACCTGCTCCGCTCCCCAGGCCAACCCCTCATCCTGGGTTACCCATGGCTTCGCCAGCATAACCCCCACCTTGACTGGACGACTGGGACAATCACTGAGTGGGGAAAGGACTGCCACCGGACCTGTTTGCGCTCTGCCATGCTACCCCCCTGTTCGGTACCCACCGATTCTGTCCCTGACCTCTCTAACGTCCCCACATGCTATCACGGACTCCGGGAGGTATTCAACAAGGCCAAGGCCACTTCTCTGCCCCCACATCGGCCCTACGACTGTGCCATAGACCTCCGTCCAGGAACCGCTCCACCCAAGGGTGGCCTCTACTCTCTTTCTGCCCCCGAGAGAAGAGCCATGGAGGACTACATCAACAACTCCCTGGCAGCCGGAATCATCCGTCCGTCTTCTTCCCCTGCTGGTGCTGGCTTCTTCTTTGTGGGGAAGAAAGATGGGTCCCTCCGTCCCTGCATCGACTACCGGGGCTTAAACGACATCACCATCAAGAACCGGTATCCTCTTCCCCTGCTCACCTCTGCCTTCGAGCTGCTCCAGGGAGCCACGGTCTTCACCAAGCTTGACCTGAGGAATGCTTACCACCTCGTGCGGATAAGGGAGGGAGATGAGTGGAAGACGGCATTTAACACCCCCACTGGCCATTACGAGTACCTGGTGATGCCATTCGGTCTCTCCAACGCCCCAGCAGTGTTCCAGACTCTGGTCAATGATGTCTTCCGGGACATGTTGAACAAGTTCGTCTTTGTGTACCTGGACGACATCTTGATCTTCTCCCGTACCCTGTCCGAACACACCCGCCATGTCCAGCTAGTCCTCAATCGCCTCCTGGAGAACTCCCTATATGTCAAGGCAGAGAAGTGTGAGTTCCATGCTCGGTCTGTGGCCTTCCTGGGATACATTGTGGCAGAGGGGAGCATCAAAATGGATCCAGCCAAGGTCTCTGCTGTGACTTCATGGCCTGTACCAGAAAACAGGAAGAAGCTTCAGCAGTTCCTTGGGTTTGCCAATTTCTACCGCAAGTTCATCCGAAACTACAGCACCGTTGCCTCCCCTCTCACCGCCCTGACTAGTCCCAAAGTGTCATTCTCCTGGACCTCGGCAGCCGACGACGCCTTCAGTACCCTAAAATCACGCTTCACTTCTGCCCCCATCCTTCAGATGCCTGACCCAGATCGGCAGTTCATTGTAGAGGTGGATGCCTCTGATGTCGGCGTTGGCGCTGTGCTCTCTCAACGAGCGGCAGAGGATGGCAAACTCCACCCCTGTGCATTCTTCTCTCGTCGACTTTCGCCAACTGAACAAAATTACGACATCGGCAACCGGGAGCTGCTGGCGGTCAAGCTCGCTCTGGAGGAGTGGCGCCACTGGCTGGAGGGCTCAATAGTTCCATTCCTGGTCTGGACCGACCATAAGAATCTTGAGTACATCCGCTCCGCCAAACGGCTGAACCCCAGACAGTCCCGCTGGGCTCTGTTCTTCACCCGCTTCGACTTTACACTGTCTTACCGTCCTGGGTCACGCAATACCAAGCCTGACGCCCTGTCCCGTCAGTTTCAAAGAGACGATATGCACACCAAGGAACCCGTGCCCATCCTGCCTGGTCCCTGTGTTGTTGCTGCCCTAACCTGGGATGTTGAGCAGCAAGTACAGAAGGCTCTCCGCAACCACCCTGGACCCAGTTCATGTCCTGCAGACCGTCTCTTTGTCCCCGAAGAGTTGAGATCCCAGGTCCTACAGTGGGGACACAACTCCCGTCTTGCTTGCCACCCTGGATCCACTCGGACCTGCCATCTACTCACCCAGCGGTTCTGGTGACCGTCTCTAAAGAAGGACGTTCGAGAGTTTGTTCGTGCCTGTCCCACCTGTAACCAGAACAAGTCTTCCAACCAGCCCCCAGCTGGCCTACTTCAGCCACTACCTGTGCCGTCACGACCTTGGTCGCATGTCTCTCTGGACTTTGTTACTGGCCTACCCCCATCTGACGGCATGACTGTCATCCTCACCATAGTGGATCGTTTTAGCAAGATGGCACACTTCGTCCCCCTTCGGAAGCTGCCATCGGCCAAGGAGACCGCCCAGGTGGTCCTAGACCACGCCTTCCGGATACACGGGTTGCCAGGGGATGTCGTCTCGGACCGGGGCCCACAGTTCGCTTCCACCTTCTGGAAGGAGTTCTGCCATCTGCTGGGGGCCACAGTCAGTTTATCCTCTGGATTTCACCCCCAGTCCAATGGCCAGTCGGAGCGAGTAAACCAGGAGCTAGAGAAGGCACTCCGTTGCGTGGCATCTTCCAACCCCCGGGCCTGGGCAAAACAACTGACATGGGTGGAGTATGCACACAACTCTCTCACCTGCTCTGCAACTGGCATGTCACCCTTCCAGTGTGTGTATGGCTACCAACCTCCTCTCTTCGCCAGCCAGGAGGGGGAGGTCACCTGTCCATCAGCCCTGGCCTACGCTCGACAATGTCGCCGTACCTGGTCTCAGGCCCGCGCCACACTCCTCAGATCTGCCACCAGCTACGCCATCGGGGCCAACCGTCGGAGGACTCCGGCACCGACCTACCAGGTGGGCCAGAAGGTGTGGTTGTCGGCCAAGGACCTGCCACTCAGAGTTGAGTCACGAAAGCTGGCTCCACGGTTCCTTGGTCCATTCCCCATCCAGAGGATCGTCAGTGCAACTGCTGTCCGGCTCCAACTACCCAGGTCCATGAGAGTGCACCCAACATTTCATGTCTCCAAGATAAAGCCAGTTCACGAGAGCCCGCTGGTTCCGGCTGCACCCCCTCCTCCTCCTCCGCGTCTCGTAGACGGAGGTCTGGTCTACTCCGTCCGGCGACTGCTTCGGTCCAGGCGACGGGGCAGAGGAATTCAGTACCTGGTTGACTGGGCAGGTTACGGCCCAGAGGAGAGGACCTGGGTGCCTGCCAGACGGATTGTGGATCGGACTCTCATCTCCGAGTTCCATCGTCAGCATCCTGACCAACCCTCTGTCCGGCGTGGCCGCCCAAGGGGCCCCCAACATGTTACCTGCCCGACACCTGACGCTGGGCCGGACCCGGCACCTGACCTGGATTCTGACCAATCAGAGGAATTCTGACCCTCCGCCGGCTCCCCTTCCGCCCACCCGGGTTGGTGATGCTTCTTTGGGACTTCTGGGGCCGTCCCTTAGGGGGGGGGGGGGGTTCTGTCATGAGCTCTCTCTCTCTGCCTGGCAACTCACTAATTGTATTCATCAGCTTCACCTGTCTCTGCTCTGCTCCCGTTTACCTGCCAGCTGCAGTGCATTTCCCACTCACCACCTCCAGCATAAAGAGCCCTGCTTTTCAGCTCGGCCTTGTCGGACCGTCTGCGAAGTTGCTTTGGTATCGTGCTTCACTAGCTTTACTCCCTGACTCCTGTACAACCCGGACCTGCCTGTAAACCTGCCTGATCTTCTGCCCCGGAAAACCCGACCTGCCTTCGCCCCTGAACCTGCCTGATCTTCTGCCCTGGTAAACCCGACCTGTCTTCGCCCCTGAACCTGCCTGATCGTCTGCCCTGGAAAACCCGACCTGCCTTCTCCTCTGGACCTGTATGATCTTCTGCCCCGGTAAACCTACCTGCCTTTCTGCCTGACTACGATCACTGCCTCACCCTTTCCCTCTCTGGAACCCTCAATAAAACTCTTAAAACGTGACGCACTTGTGGTCCTCATCTGTCTGGTCCGTGACAGACTCAGTGTTGAAACTGACAGAGAGATGGAGATTGAGAGGGTGCACAGGCAACTGGCACCTATGCCGAATGCTGACCAACCCCCGAGGCCGGTGCTGATCCGTTTTCTGAGGCAATCTATGAGGGACAAGGTGATCAACGCAGCCAAGGAAAAGAGAGGTTTTTCTGGGAAAACAGGGAGGGGAAAGCAGCTAAGAGCTCTGACAACTCCCTCCCTTGTTTCTCTGGTAAATGACCAACTAGACCACTTAGATCAGCTAGTATCTCTGAGTTCTTGAACCGAGGACGCAGCACCCCATCCACAAACCCACTCACATCCCCCTTTTCCTTTTCCTCCTCTGCCCCAACTTAAACAGCTGAAAGAATGTGAGCTGTAATAACTAACATAGCAGGCTTAACCTCCTGATCTGTACCTGCTCTTGAGTTGGATACACAGGCATTGTAAGCCTTTAGCAAGTTCACATGACACAGTTGAGTTGACTTTTTTCGGTCAGGAGTATTTATCAGGTAGTTTTGTTCAGAGACCTGTCGGACCACTGTGTACGGTCCAGTGAACCTGGCCTGGAATGGTGAAGCGGGGTTTGGCAGTAACGCCAACACCTGGTCTCCAGGACAGAACACATGAGGCTCTGCTCTTTTGTCATAGTACCGCTTCATCTTACTCTGAATGGCGGTCAGATGTTCACCTGCCATCTTGACTGCCAGATGTAACCTACGGTGAAAACCATTCACATAATCAATGAGATTTACAGGTGGCTCTGCAGGCTTTAGACCATCCTGCAAAAACGCCAGGGGACCCCTCACTTTATGTCCAGACACCAACTCACTGGGGCTAAATCCTGTACTCTCCTGCACCACTTCTCTAGCGGATAGCATAAACCAGGGTAGCCCCTCCTCCCAGTACCCTTTAAGCTCAGTACAGCAAGCACACAGCGGCGACTTCAGGGTTTGATGGAACCTTTCAAGAGCTCCCTGGCTCTGAGCATGGTAAGCGCTAGCTTTATTGTGCGTTACCCGCAACTGGTGTAGAACTTGAGCAAACATTTGAGATGTGAAGTTGGACCCCTGGTCGCTCTGTATGACCCTGGGAATACCGAAGATAGATATAAACTGAATCAAAGCCTTCACAATGCACCGTGTGGTGATGGAGCGTAGTGGATACATCGCTGGGTAACGAATGGTCTGACACATTACCGTTAACAGGTAGGTGCATCCTGACTTAGATGGAGGGAGTGGTCCTACACAGTCTATAATGAGATGCTGGAATGGCTCGCTCTCTGCAGGAATGGGATAAAAAGGTGCCTTGACCTCACCGAATAAGGACTTCAACTCAGGGTCTTCCTGCTGGGCGGTGGCCACCTCACTTTTGGACAGGGAAAGAGGCAGATCAGTTAATTGAACAGTACTCTGTTTAGGTGGCTCTTTAGCTCCTGCTCACACCATAGAGCGAGTCACAGCACAGGCAGTGAAAACTTCTGGAAACTCCTTCTCACTACTGTCTGGACCAGATGAAACCATTGGCCCAGATGTCACTTTGGGAGGTCGTGATGGAAACCCCTCCCACACCCTACCGCCAGCCAGATCATTTCCTAGGATGACTGACACACCCTTCACTGGCAGTGATGACCTAAGGGCTACGGCAACTTCCCCCTTAACCAATTCAGAATGAAGTTTGATTTTGTGCAAGGGAACTGGCCAAGTATGCCTGCCCATGTCTCGGATAAACACACTTCTCCCCATGCTTGACCTCTCAGAAAAATTTAACACCGAGTCTAGAATGAAAGATACTGCCCCCCCGTGTCACGCAGTACCTTCACAGGTACTTTCTGTTGACTACCCTCCAATGAAACAAAACCTGTTGTGCTGATAATGTGACTGTAGTCATGAGGTACCTTATCTGGAAGTATGAAGTCAGGGCCCTGGGATGCTCTGGGAAGTTTGCTGCTCACAGGAGGATTTGGTAGAGCATTCACCATCATCGACGGTTTTACCTTACACGCCTCGTCATCTGGAACCACGGCCCCCCTGTCCCCCACCGACGTATACTGACATGGCTTGAGGTCGAACAGTAGATAGCCCCTTACCACTATACCTTCTACCTTTAAGCACAGGGCAATCTTTCTTTAAATTACCTTTTCCCAAGCAGTAGTTGCATGCAGAATCGAAACCAACCTTACTTGGGCTAGCATGTTCATGCTTTGTACGAGGACCTGAGATTCCAGAGCTCCCATTAGGGAAATTAGCATGGTAAGGAGGCTGGTGGCCTCCGCTCTGATCAGTTCTGTAGCCACAACCTCCTCCACCATAGCCACGGAACTCAACTAGCTTGACCCTTATTAGTAAGCACAAACTCATCTGCCCACTTAGCAGCCTCAAGGGCAGTTTTAGTTTAGTTTTTCTAACTCAAAGATCCCTGGCTAACCACAAACTAGTCTTCAGTGCACTCATAGCAGCTTAACTACCAACAGCACCTTCATGGCACTGCTGAATAGTACCCCGGCTTACAGCACACCAAAAACAATGAACTAAAACAACAAACTAAAAAAACAAACAAGCGTTAAGCGCTTCTACTCATACCATGGGGGTTCACGTAGCTCATGGTATCTTAACCCCGTGCTTCATAGACAGAAGGTAGGCGACAACAGTAACCCAAAGTACTCCAGCTGAGGATCATAATCAGTACCCAGGTCACCTCCTAAAGGAAAGCGGCCACCAGTCCTCCCCTGCTGCAAGCCAAGCAAATCAAGGTTTAGTAAGGCAAACCAAACAGGCCAAATCAATAACCAATACTGAACCAAACCAAGATCAACCACTTACTAAGCAATCAAGCTAACTAACCAAACACTGTGAGACTCCTAACAAAAGTACTACTGAACTATACAGGCATCAGTAAGGTACTGACAACTTTACCAATATCCCGGACAAGCCCGCATTTGTTATGATCACCTGGCTCACAGCAGACCACAACGAAGGGGAGATTATACAGTTAAACAATTTCTATATATTTATTAGAAGTAGGCCCTAAGTTACAAAGAAAATAAAGATCATTGTAAATGGTGGCTAACAATGTGTACTGTGATATGGACTGTTGCATTGAGAATGTGCAAATTAACAAGAAATAACTAAGAAGAACTGTTGGCCGTTGTCATCGCAGGAGGGACGGAGAGAGAGGAGGCCCTGGAAACTTCTCCCTAAATACTCTCCCAGGTAATCAGACCCAACCATGTGCACCTGGATGGGACCTGACCTGGAAAGCAAAAATGGGCAAGGCACCAGGGAAACAGCGCCTCCCCAACCACACAGGAGAAGGACACCTATCCTCAGAAATACAGAGATACATAACATTAGCAAGACAGTTAAAGGAAAAACTCTCTGCTAATACCATCCCAGTTATAAAGCAGGGGGATGAACATTTTTTTGCTGCTACAGATATAAATAGAATATTCCGACAATATCATGAGAAGTTATACACATCTTCTATTTTTCCAAATGCCTCATAAGAAGATATAGAACAGTTTCTCCTTAATATAGATGTACCCAAGCTCCCAACTTAGGAGGCAGCTGGCTTGGAACTACCCATAACTGAAGGCAAAATAAGGGAGGCAATTTATTCAATGAAAAATGGGAAGTCGCCGAGTTATGACGGACTCCCAGTGGAATATTATACAGCCTTTATAGATACGGTTGTGCCAGTATTACAGAGGGTGTATCAGGAGATGGTAGATAAGGGTTGTGTAGCTCCAACTTTTAATGAAGCAGTAATCTCACCAATTCCCAAAACAGGTAAAGATGCTGCAGATCCCTCCAATTTCAGACCTATAAGTCTGCTTAACCTTGACTGTAAGATTATTACAAAAATTTTAGGGACACATTCACAATTGGTGTTACCGAGTATCATCCACCCCAATCAGGTCGGTTTCATGAAAAAAAGACCCCTGTTACACTTGATGTGGCTGAGTCAACTCCTATAACTGCTGTTTCTTTAGACGCAGAGAAGGCTTTCGATTTGGTGGAGTGGCAGTTTCTGTTCTCCACCCTATCTCATTTTGGCTTCAGCCCTAACTTCATTAATTGGATAAAGGTGCTGTATAAAGAACCCAAAGAAGCTGTGATAACAAATGGAATAATCTCACCCTTCTTTAATCTGACCCGAGGAACTCGACAGGGATGCTCACTGAGCCCATTATTGTTTACCATCTTTTTAGAGGTTCTAGCAGTGTCTGTCAGAGCACACCCTTGAATAAGAGGAGTAAGGGAAGTAGATAATGAACATAAATTATTATTATACGCTGATGACATTTTAGTAGTAGTAGAACATGGTGGCGACGGCAGCAGGCGTGCATACTGCTGCCTCTCGAGCAAAACCTGAAGTTTATAGAACGACTGACTGCAAAGTCATAGTAGAGGATGAATTGCTAAATTTCCTTGTCATTAAAATGCGAACTCTTGGTCACGATGACATTGTTTTATTGGCGACAAACAACTTCAGTTCAGAGTGGATATAGTCTTCAAAGAAGCTCCTGTTTGAGTTGTGTCCAAACCCCACACAATGAAGCATCTCCCACAAAGGGCCGCAGAAGGACTCAAACAACGTGTAAGCTTGTCTGAAGATTCTCAACGAATGTGGCGAGGAAATCCCACGGTTTGTTTCGCATTGCCTGGATCCATTACCTCCTATCAGTTTTGATCACATTGATGTGTCTATCTTGTTGGGGCGACTGCAACAGCTGAGCTTGGATATGTGTGGAGTGAAGAGTGCTTTGGAGACACGAACGCATATTTGCGAGAAGCTTAAGGAAGACGCAGTGGTGTTTGATAGCCGGATCTCGGCCATTGAAAACCCTAAAGATAACATACAGGCGTCGGACCTGGGCGACATGTCTCTCCTGACTGACAAACTTTCTGAGGAAGTAAGTGCCAGACCCCACACAAAGTACTCCGCCATGGGTGGATGTTGTGGATGTTGAGAGGTCATCCGAGATCACGACCAGAGGCACCTGTTGTGCAGCCAAATCGGGCTCGCCAGGGGCCATCAACACGGGAGAAGAAGAATATTGGAATAGTCGGCACGGGCACTAGCTCTACAATCGGTGTGATCAAGACAAAACTGGTGAACATCTTTGCAACAAAGTTTTCCCCAGACTTGGAAGCTGGAACCCTTAAGGAGTATCTGAAGGAAAAGCTGAGTCGGGAAGTAACCTGCCGTAAGATTGCTGCGGCTCAAACCAGATTCAGCTCCTTTCATATTACAGCTGAATGCACAGATGTGGCTGAAATGTACAACCCGGAGCTTTGGCCAGCTGGGACGTTTGTGCAACGCTACTTTGAGCCTAGAAGACCCAAGGAGCTCCCTGGTATTGGGATGGACGGTGGGGAGGGCAACCCCAGAGCTTCCATAGAATCATGATGAGGGTTGTGTTCTTTAATACGTGTGGCCTGCGTCTTGGACACAGTACTATGGATAAGTCGAGGCGACTTGTGGTCGACAAACTGTTCGAGCAGTGTGAAATCCTGTGCCTTCAAGAGACTTGGCTGGCTTAGCAAGACCTTGATGGCCTGAATACACTGCACCCGGATTTTCACGGTGTGGGCGAGTCCACCACTGATCTATGAGATAGGATGCTTCGTGGTAGGATTTCAGGTTGAGTGGCGATACTGTGGAACTGCAAACTTGACCCGGCCGTGACTGCGGTAAGACTGAATGTTGACTGGGCTATTGCTATTGAAGTTAAGCTTAATAACCGATCATTTGTTATTCTTAATATATACATGCCATTTGAATCATATGAGAATCTGGACGAATACTGTAGCAGGCTTGCGTGTATAAAAACATTCATTGAGGACTCGGGCTCAACGTGTGTGTATGTGGTGGGGGACTTTAATGCGGACATCTCCAAAAGTAACTCCCTCTTTGTAAAAGAACTCCATCAGCTCTGTCATGCCAACAATTTGTATATATCTAGCAAAATGTGTTTGCCCTCACAAAGCTATACATATATAAGTGAAGCATGGCACACTGTGTCATGGCTTGATCACTGTATATAAACAGCAGCAGGCGTCGCTGGCCAATATGAAGATATATTATGAGCTAGCTACCTCAGACCATATTCCCTTTATAATGACCTTAAATATTGAGTGCATACCCATGGCATCTGTGGATGCAAACAATGTAGGCCTACATAAGGGCAAGCTTGTCTGGTCGACGTTAACAGCTGATGACATTTGTTATTATTCCACTAAAACAGATTTACTCTTGAGTACCATTGATTTGCCAAAGGATGCTTTGCTGTGCTGTGATGTCAACTGTAAAAATGAATCTCACTGCAATGACCTGTGTCTTATGTATGAAATCATTGTTGAATATTTGTCTGCGTCCAGTAAGCCTTTTTATAAGTTTAAGAATGTATCAAATCAGGTAAAACCAGGATGGAATGCACTAGTTTCAGAACTACATGCATTGGTCAGGCAAGCTTTCAAAGAATGGTCAGAGTCAGGCAGAATGAGACAGGGGCCGCTGTTTGAAAAGAAAAAGCATGCTAATGCTAGATTTAAATATGCTCTCCGGTTTATCAGCAGGAATGAGGATAGCATGAGGGCTGACTCCCTTGCTAATAAGCTGAGCAGTCATAGTTACAGTGACTTTTGGAAGGAGATACAGGTTATGAATAACAGTAAAGCACCTTTACCATCTAATATGGATGGGGTCAGTGGCACAGACAATATTGCTGAATTATGGAAACAGCATTATTTCGACTTATTTAACTCTTTAAAAACTGAAATCTTTGTGGTAGAAGATGTGTCTCCCACTGAGGACATGTATGTAAGTTCGGAAGAAGTTCACCATGCCATCCTAAAGCTAGAGGACAACAAAGCCTGTGGTTCTGATTCCATCACTGCAGAACACCTGAAGCATGCTAGCTGTAGGGTGGCCCCTCTCCTCTCCATGTGCTTTTCTGGCTTCTTCAAACACGGCATCTTGCCTGAATCTATGATTGCGGTCCAGCTTGTGCCTGTCATAAAGGACAAAACTGGTAAAATTAACAGCAAGGACTATTATAGACCAATTGCCCTGGCCGGTACCATCTCCAAAGTGCTAGAAAGCATCTTATTGGACAGAATAGAAGCATTCATTCTCACAAGTGACAATCAGTTTGGCTTTAAAGCAAAACATGGAACTGACATGTGCATATTTGCCTTAAAAGAAATTCTATCCAAATACAGGAACCAAAACTCAACCATGTTTTTGTGTTTCATTGATGCCTCAAAGGCTTTTGATAGGATCAATCATTTTAAGTTGTTCCATAAGTCGACCCAAAGAGGCGTCCCAAGTTTTATTATAAGAATTTTAGCGTTTTGGTATGCCCACCAATTAATAAGAGTTAGGTGGGGTGGTTCCATTTCAGATAGTTTTAGTGTGAGTAATGGTGTTCGACAGGGGGGGATCCTTTCGCCCACCCTCTTTAATGTTTATATGGACGGGCTGTCAACCCAACCTAAAGAATCTTGAACTGGCTACGTCAGTGGGGATACTGTTATTAACCATCTGATGTATGCAGACGACCTGGTTGTGTTTTCCCCATACAGTGCTGGATGGCAAGAGCTGTCGAGAGGCTCAACATGACATCAACTATAACGCTAAAAAAAGTAATATCATGGTTGCAAATATGACAATAACTTCATTTTCCCAGAGTTTACTCTGAGCAATAGGGTACTTGATGTGTGTAGTGAGGTGAAATACCTTGGTCATTGTATTTCAGACGATCTTTCAGACGACGCTGACATCAAGAGGCAATGTCATAAACTGTATGCTCAGGCCAATACTCTTAAGAGAAAGTTCTACATGTGTTCCCCAGCTGTCAAGGCCTCACTGTTTAGAGCATATTACACACCACTATACACTGCTCAACTGTGGGGGAGCTACAAGGTGAATTCCATGTATAGACTCAATGTAGCATACAATGATGCACTGCTTATGTTTTTGCGTGTGCCAAGATGGCACAGTGCCAGCCAACTCTTTGTCAGCAACAGATTGCCTACATTTAAAGCACTTCTAAGAAATCTTATGTTCAGATTTATGTGTCGTCTTAACATGTCGATGAACTCCATCATAGTCTCATTAGTAGACCCGGTGAAAAGTCACCCCCCCCTTACAAATCTAACATATGGACACATTGGAACAAGAGTATTTTTAATGTAACACAATGTCATTTGCGTTTCTTTTAATCTTTCTTTTAATCTACTTAAGCTACTTATGTATTTTGTATGTTTTTTATATGGACCTTCCTCTTGTGTCTGAAATAAAGAATTATTATTATTATTATTATTATTATCTGAGCCTTTAACTTCTTTGCCACATCTGATGGACATTATAAATTCCTTTTCAGAATTTCCGGGGTACTCCATCAACTGGAGCAAATCTGAGGCAATGCCTCTCTCCAAGACATGTATTTCAGCTATGGTGGAGAAGTTTAATTTTAGGTGGATACGAGACAGGGTATGAAGTACCTTGGCATCAAACTCTGAGGATATGGACAAAATAGTGGCACTAAACTTTAACCCTCTAGTTCAAAAGATAAAAACAAACCTTGATAAGTGGGAACAATTAAAACTAAAATCGTGGGGGGAAATTAATGTTATAAAAATGACAGTTGCCCCACAGTTTAGCTATGTGGCAATGATGTTACCAATGAGAATACCATCCACTACTTTTAGACAACTGGATGTCAGGATCCCAGTCCTGTTAAGCTCTTCCCTCTTCCATTTGTGTGAGTTTGTCTCCCTCTGTCTGTTTTCTCCTGCTTGTGTCTTTCTCTTTGTGTTTGTATGCCGTTGCTGGTAGTCGTGGTCCCGCCCAGCTGTGGATCATCAACTCGTCAGCGCTGGAGGAATAAAAGGCCGGATGTGGCTCACCTTCAGTGCCATCACAATCCTGTAATTGACTGGGTTACATGCAGGGTTGTGAGTTGGAGTAGCAGTTGTCACTCTTCCTGTCTTCGTTTGGCCCCAGCTAGGTGCCTCAGTGACCCCAGACCCTCGTTGTCTGAACCTCCTGATTGTCCTCTGTGCCACCTGTGTACCACAACCTCATCGAGGTTTTTAGTAAGACGAAGGCTCTATCCTTGCCACCTCACCGTCCTTACGATTGTCCTATAGATTTTTTACCCATCGTTTATATAATCTGTCAGGACCTGAGCGTGAGTCAATGGAGACGTATATTAATGACTCTTTCAAGTCTGGGATCATCCGTCCTTCCTCCTCTCCGCTGGGAGCAGGTTTTTTCTTTGTGGCCAAGAAGGACAAGTCTCTACGACCATGATGTTATTGATTATCGCGCTCTGAACAACATAACGGTCAAGAACAAAGGTCGTCTGCTGCGGAAGATGCATTTCAGACAATTAAGAAGCACTTCGCCTCCGCCCCTGTGTTGGTCCAGCGATCCCTCATGCCAGTTCATTGTGGATGTGGATGCTTTGGATCTGGAAGTGGATGCGGCTCTGTCGCAGCGAACAGCTAAGGACAACAAGGTTCACCCCTGTGCCTTCTTCTCCAGGAAACTGTCCCCAGCTGAGCAAAACTACGACGTTGGGAACCGTGAGCTACTTGCTGTCAAGTTAGCTTTAGAGGAGTGGCGGCACTGGTTGGAGGGGGCAGAGACTCCGTTGTGGTATGGATTGACCACAAGAATCTGTCCTTCATTCAGTCAGCTAAGAGACTGAACTCTTGTCAAGCCCGTCGGGCTTTATTCTTCGGATGGTTTAACTTCTCGTTGACGTATAGTCGTCCACAGGGGCGCCTGTTTGTTCCCGCCAGTGTTCGCTCCCAGGTATTCCATTGGGGACACTCTTCTCGTCTTGCCTGCCACCCCGGAGTCACCAGGACCCTCTCTCTTCTTCATCATCACTTCTGGTGGAGGACCATGACTAAGGATACCCGGGGGCAAGGTTTCTCATCGTCCTTCGGCGGGTCTTCCTCGTCCTCTCCCTGTGCCCGGTTGTCCTTGTTCTCACATCTCTCAGGACTCTGGACTGCCTGTTTACCAAGGTAACGACACGATTGTGACCATTGTTGATTGCTTTTCTAAGATGGCTCATTTTGTCCCCCTGCCTAAGCTGCCGTCAGTCATGAAGACGGCATCGCTAGTGGTGGATCATGTTTTCCGACTCCATGGGATCCCCCTGGACAGCGTCTCGGACCGGGGTCCTCAGTTCACGTCCCGGGTCTGGAAGGCTTTTTGCCAGGCTTTGGGGGACAGTGTCAGCCTGTCCTCGGGTTACCAGCCACAGTCAAACGGACAGACGGAGAGGGCCAACCAGGATCTGGAAACCGCGCTTCGCTGTGTTTGTGCCCAGAATCCCTCTTCGTGGTCATCTCAACTGTCTATGGTGGAATACACCTGCTCCGCCACAGGTATGTCCCCTTTCGAGGCCTCATTAGGGTACTTACCTCCTCTTTTTCCTGCCCAGGATTCAGAGATCGCGACTCCTTCAGTTCAACACCACTTCCGGAGGGTCCGCCGGATCTGGAGAGAGGTCCGTGGAGCGCTACTCCGCGTGGCAGAGCAGAATCGCTGGATGGCAGAGGACAAGGCTTCCAGTACCTTGTGGACTGGGAAGGTTATGGGCCTGAGGAGAGGAGCTGGGTCTCTCGGTCCCTGATTCTAGACCCAGCTCTCATCAGAAGCTTCTACCAGACTCATCCTGGGAGGCCCGGTGGAGCGCCTCATTGAGGGAGGGGGGAGTGGGGGTACTGTTCCCGCCCAGCTGTGGATCATCAACTCGTCATTCACCTGGACCCTGTATCTGTTTTCCCTGTTCCCTGGATCCTGTTTGTTTCTCATTTCCCCATTAAATATTTGTTTAAATCTGTCTCTGTGTTCGTGTCTGCATTTGGGTCCCGCTCCTGAGAGTTATTCCCTGCACCGTTCATGAGACTGGATGATGTAATAAATGAATAAAATGTAATAAAACATTTTCTGTGGGGTGGGAAAAGACCACAAGTTAAACTGAGAAAGTTATGTACACATAAAGAAAAGGGAGGGCTGGGCTTCGCTTTCGAGATGGCCAAAATAGCAATGTATTGGTCTGCTGCAGAGGGTAATACAGCTTGGATGGAGGTAGAAAAGGAGATTTGCTTGCCTTTTCAGGCCCTAGAGGTATTGTCACAAAAAAGGTCAAATATTACAAATCCAATACAGCTACATTCAAAGTATGTTTGGAGCAAGGCACATACGATGTTTAGACTCAAACACACTCTACAAAGATATTCATCATTGTGGTATAATTCCGAGGTCTGTATTGGGAAGAAACCTGTGTTTTGGAAACAGTGGCACTGTAAAGGTTTAAGTACAATTAACGATCTATTTGAAGATGGGGTGTTTTGTTCATTTGATAAACTGTTGCAGAAATTTACGTTGACAGGAAAAGATAGCTTTTGGAAATCTTTGCAAATAAGGAGTTGCATTTCATCAAACCATGTAATATTACTGATAATGTGGTGATAGACTATATGAAACTTCCACTTGGAAAATGAAAAGCCTCACAATTTTTTCTGGGTAACGACTCTAACCAGTTAGACTCAGATTCTAGAATCTATAGGATGGAATTAATGGATAATGACTTGTGCTGGAAATGTAAACAGGTAACTGGAACTCTTATGCATTGTATGTGGAAATGTGTGTTAATCAGACCTTTCTGGACTCAGATTCTAAATATTTTGAGTAACTGGCCCGGATCTGAAGTCTCCTCAAGCCCGGAACAGTGTTTACTGGGGGATAAATCTCAGTTACCCAATATTACTAAATGTAACTTTTCTGTAATCTCGGAAGGATTAAAGAAACAGGATTCTCAAAACATCCGCAGCAAACTGCTGCGGATGTTTTACCAGTCTGTGGTCACCAGTGGCCTCTTCTACACTGTGGTGTGCTGGGGGGGCACACCTCCAGACTGGATAAAGTGATCAGGCGGGCCAGCTCTGTGGTCCGCATGAAACTGGACTTGCTGGTGACGGTGGCAGAGAGGAGGACACTCGACAAACTGCTGGACATTATGGAGAATGCCAGCCACCCCCTGTACACCCCCCGTCCTTAGCAACCAGAGGAGCATGTTCAGTGGAAGGCTGCTCCTGCCCAAGTGTAGGACCAATAGGCTCAAGAATTCCTTTGTCCCTCAGGCCATCACACTCTACAGCTCCTCACTCGGGGGGGAGGAGAAAATAAAGAGGACAGGAGGGAAGGAGTGGGAGCCACTCACTGTGCAATTAATAATCTACTCTTATATACCAGGACACTTATCTACTTTTCTTTGTGCAATAACTTAATCCACCACTTAAGTGCAATAATTTATTTCTTACTGCTCATTTCTGTCATATACAGTCAAACATATTTTATCTTATACATTTCCTCTACATTAATCTGATTTAATTTTCCGTGAGTTTTATTTGACCTGTATTCTTACATCTACCTCATATATTTTTGACTAAGAGTTTATTGTTTTGTTTTTTTATACATTCTGTATTTATTTAGCTAAGAGTTTATTGGTTATCCTATACTGTTTTTTTTTTTTATACATCCCTTGTGTTTTTGTAAACTGCTGGACAGTCAATTTCTTTGCGGAAGTCATCCCAAAAGGATCAATAAAGAGAAGTCTAAGAAGTCATATTTATTTTTTATTCATTACCTTATTCATTTATCTATTGTACCCATCTATCTATGCCATATTGTACGTGTTTATAGTGTACCACCTGCACACACACACAAACACACATGCACGCAAGCACACACACACACACACACACACACACACACACACACACACACAAACATATAACACCTATATACATATTGTAAATTAAAATCGTATTCTGTTCATTCTGTTGTTATCTGTACTTAATATCCACTGGCAGTTTTGTAATCCACATGGTGTGATGTATTTGTCCCTCATGTCACCTTGACTATGTTTTGATGAAAAAATAGAACAAATAAAAAAATTGAAAAAAGATATGCTAACTGTGTTAAGATTTAAGGAAAATTGTTGAAGTATTGAAAAAATTGATAGCAATCCTAAATAAACTGTTAGAGGTGATTTTAATGCAAGACTTGTACTTGTAATTTAGTACTTGTACAAAGTACTTCCTCTGCTAGAGGAAGATTAATAAGTAATTATTTTTCTGCAGATGTGAGTACATAAAAATGTGCAAAATAGCATGGAGCAGGGAAAGCTGGAGTTTTTTTTATATTCTACTAGGTAACTAAAATTGGTAGTACAGAAATATCAAAGCTTAGGTGAGGTCGTATAGAAACAGTGTATCCATTACATTTGTTCACCAGAACACTGGAAGTTTATTAATTTGAGTTCAAATGCAATATGTCCTGGTTAGTACATATATAATATGTCTTTTTTTTCCTTAAATGGAATCTTATCAAAAACATTTTTTAATGTTGTGTTCTTATTAAAAAATATATATTAATATCTGCCGATAAATGAATGGCAAAGGCAGGAATGAGAGTCAGATGCTCAAGCCACAAATCTACACTTTGTCGCTCTTTGAGGCGCTGGATGAGGAGTCAGGTGTAAATACCCAGATCGTGCGGAAAAGGCTATTTTAACCAAGTGTAAATAGACACTAAATTAATATCTATTGATTTATCAGATTTGTGTTACTTTTAAATATCTTAAATATTGATATTGGCCTCAAGAATCCAGTATCGGTCGGGCTCTAAGCTTTACCACATAAAGACAGATGAATACATTGGCATTGCATATTTGACATAAAAACTTGAAAAATAGTACAATCTCTATCGTGTAAAGATTTGTGAATTGCCCAAGCATTGCATGATAAAATGTTCATCTAGTCATTCTTTTCCTGATCCATTCTTTAGGCTTTCAGAGTCTTCATTTTTTGGTTGTGCACTTTGCAGCTCTTGGATCAGTGCTAGAGGAGAAAAACAGCGTCATATACAGGTATAACACATAATCATTATTTAAATATTAATAGTTTACAAGCTTCATAAATCAACCCAATAGGAACAGATGGCATTCTAACTCACCTGTGATAATCTCCTGCCTCACTTTTTGAAGTTCTTTTTTCACTTCTTCCACAATTTCCTTTTAACACACAAATACGTACAATACCGTAAAACCTTTATAATAAACAATTTTGACAAATCCTACATCATTATTAAAGCCAATCTGTATTTCAGTAAACAGCCTTAAAGCTCTATGTGATGACATGGGCAATCTGGACCTTAAGTCACACAACGGAATCGTCTTTTTTCCGCTTTTCTATTGATGAAAAGGTGTCTCAGTGAAAGAAATTATCGGAAAAGTTTCACAAGTTTGGCATTTGGATCTGGAAATAGTATTTTGACAGGAAATTACATCACAATTGAACCAACAGGGGTCTTTAAAAAATCATCTTTAAAAAAAAGAAAAAAAGAATTGTTGACCAGATAGTGGCATCTTGGACACAATGTTGAGTTTGTAGTTGCACTCTGTTTTTGATCACATTACTCCCTGGTTGTTACAAATCACCGTAGATTGGGAAACAAGTGCAGGATTGTGCAACATAACATCACCTTTAGTATCTCTGTTTGTGATAAACATTTGGATCAGGTGCTCCACTCTGTAGGCTTTTGTTTGGACATTCTTGACTTGATTCTCTCAACTTTTTTTTTAATTTCTGTGTGCCTGTTTGCCTTTGGACTTTTCTTCAGAACCAATTTAAGAAAAACTTAGGAAAATATTGGTGAATGAGGCCCGCTGTTCTGCTATAAAGTCAACATAGAGCTTTATTGTTTATTTATATATTAATGTATTGAGTTGCGGTATATTGTTGTGTGTTCAAATAGAGAAACAAACCTGTTTTATTCTTTCCATATCAGTATCACTTCCTGCACCATCTGAGTTCTTTTTCATTACCTTCATTCTAAGATAGAAAGACCAATGTTTACAGTTCGTCAAAACAGATTCTTTGAGAACAAGAAGCTTGTCCAGAAGAAGCAGCATACTTTATTTCAGACAGAAAGAATACAAACACTTCTATGGAAGTAAATCTGTCATTTGATATTTAAATTAAAAAGCCATTGAATGTCTAGCACTGAATATTTATGCATCAAAATTACGAATTGTTTGCCTCTGAATTTAACTCTGTCTCTCTCAAATTTTAAATTCCATACGCCTAATTCAAATGCAAAATTCATATAAATATATTTTCAATTTCAACAGGCCAAATTCAGTTGGAAAATTCAATGTATGAAATTTAATGTTAAGGAACCTAAGGAAAAACAATTGTTTCTAGATTATACAGCGTCCTTGTGGTTAGATGCTATGTGCAACCATGAGCATTGTGTTATAAAAACTCCATATTTCTTAGGAGGTTCTTGTTCAAAATTAAGTTTAAATCACTAATTAAATCAAAAATTATTATTATTAAAATTAACACCAACTTTGCAATAGTGCACCAAAATTGTAAAAAAAAAAAGTGGACTTTTAAACATCAGATCTCTGTCATCTCAAGCTGTATTTGTAAATGATCTGATGTCAGATAATCATATTGATCTACTCTGTCTGACTGAAATAGAATAGAATAATATGTTAGCCTAAATTAATCCACTCCTCCCAGTCATATTAATACTCATATTCCTCGAGGCAGTGATCGAGGAGGAGGCGTTGCAGCTATTTATGACTCAGGCCTATTAATCAACCCTAAACCTAAACTAAATTAAAATTCATTTGAAAGTCTTGCTCTTAGTCTTTCACATTCAACCTGGAAAACCGTGCAGCCAATTCTATTTGTTATAGTGTACCGTGCTCCCGGTCTGTACTCTGAATTCCTATGTGAATTCCCAGAGTTCCTGTCCAATTTAGTCCTTAAATCTGATAAAGTTATCATTGTAGGAGTTTTTAAAGCAGCTGAAAACCCACACAGGTGTTTTCAGTTACTCTGGCTGATTAGAACTCTGCTTGGGTTGAAGGTGGGCTGGGCTTTGATGAGAATTTGATGGGAATTTCTGAGGTCATAAATGTCTGTTTACCACTAAGAATGATAAAGGTGTCCAGCCTCAACAGGTGAAACAAAGCAGGAGACTCAGGAAGATGTCAATCAATCACAGTGGACACACCCACACAGTCCCGACATGAGGTCTAATAAACCAGGTTAACTGAAAACACCTGTGTGAGTGTTCATGGGCTTTAATATTCACGTGGATGTTGATAATAATAGCCTTAGTATTGCGTTTATCTCTCTTTTAGATTCGTAAAAAGAGAGAGTAAATGGCGTTCCACTAAACTGGAAGACTCTCACTTAGTTTGGCAAGAAAGTCTAAAAACATATAAGAAGGCCCTCCGTAATGCCAGAGCAGCCTATTACTCATCTCTAATAGAGGAGAATAGGAACAATCCTAGATTTCTTTTCAGCACTGCAGCAGGGCTGACAAAGAGCCACAGCTCTATTGAGCCATGCACAGTGGTCCCTTGTTAATCACGGGAGTCACGTTCTAAAAATAAGCTGCAATAGGTGAAATCCGCAAAGTAAGTCAGCTTTATTTTTTACAGTGATCATAAATGTTTTATGGTTGCAAAACCCCTCATTACACACTTTATATATTTTTCTCAGACAGGCGTGCAACATCATCGCTGTCAGCAAAAGTTTCATAAAGCTTTTGTGCGGATGATGTTGGTATCCAGCGTTATGTTCTTTTTCCTGGAGTCACTGTTCCACAAAGCTAACGCAGACTCCATCCTTACGATTGTCTTGTTGCGGACAGTTACAACCCTCTCTGCATCCTTGTTAAAACTTATTGCTGCTGTCGTCCTTAATTTCCTCCTTCTTTATGTAACAAACTGATGTTCATTTATTCCGTAAGAGCCACATAAGTTTGACCTTCCTTTAGCATGTCCCGAAGTCCAACTTTTTGGGTGCGACCGCAGGTGCCTTTGTCGATGCAGACGTTTCGTTGACATTGTGGGTTTTGTCAGGGAGAAAACTTGCAAACATACCGCACTGTGCCAGCGATCAAAGATACTGTATATGTAAATTTGGCAAGCTGAACTCATTCTGTACTGTACAAGAGACACCATACAGAGGAGATTAATTGACAATGGTCTACAGTCCCTTAGCCAATCAGGATGCAAAAAAAAAAAAAGCATGTAAAATTGCGAAATCTGCGAAACTGCAAGGCTGCGAAAGGTGAACTGTGTTATAGCAACTGTATTCCTATAATCTTCAGTAGGAATCATGGACAATCCCTCTAACCCCCTCCACAAGACACTCGACAAGCTGAGGAGCAGCTTCAGCAACAGACTGGTCCAACCCTGCTGCTCTAAGGAACGTTACAGGATATCGTTCATACCCATGGCAATAAGACTTTTCAATTCATATACCTCCGTCAGGGCCTCAATCACCCACCTGGACTAAATCAGATCTGTAAATTATTGCGTATTCTCTGTCCACAAATTCATGGTCTCCCATACATATCATATATTATATCATATATTGCATGTACATATACATTTACATTAGCATTTTATTTTACCATCATACTGCCACTGCACCTTACTATTAATTTATCTTGCTTTATCTCGTGCTTATGTCTAAGTTGATTATGTATTATATTATATATATAGTAGTATTATATCATATTCAGCAAATAATTTCCTTTCAGGGATGAATAAATTAATTATCTATCTATCTATCTATCTATCTATCCATCTATCTATCTATCTATCTATCTATCTATCTCTCTATCTATCTATCTATGCAATAATGACTTCATGACCTTCTTTAATGACAAAATTACTGTTAGAGACCAAATCAACTCGCGTGGCACCAATTTTTCTTCAAACCCAAGAACCCTAGAAACAACTGTATGACCTGATATATTCTTGGACTGCTTTTCTACAGTTGGTCCTAACAAATGAACCTCTATTATTTTTTGCATCAAAGCCTTATACGTGTCTCCCAGACTCTATTCCAACTAGGTTACTTAAAGAAGTGTTACATTTAGTTAGCACTCTTGTATTAGATATGATTAATATGTCTTTATCAGCAGGTTATGTACGACAGTCTTTTAAAGTAGCTGTAATTAAACCTCTTCTTCAACTATAGACCTATATCTAACCTTCCTTTTCTCTCTAAGATCCTTGAGAAGTTAGTCGCCAATCAGCTGTGTGACTTTTTACATAATAATTAGTTATTTGAGGACTTCCAGTCAGGATTTAGAGCGAATCATAGCACTGAGACAGCACTGGTAAAAAATACTAATGAGCTTCTAATAGCTTCAGACAAAGGACAAAATTCAACTTCTTCCCCAGAGGTCAAGTCAATTCAATTGTATTCACAGTGCCAAATAATAACAAAAGTTATCTCAGGACACTTTACAGAGTAGGATAGACCACACTCTACGACTAATTTATGATTAACATAGACCCAACAATTCCTCCTTGAATACACAGTGGCAAAACCTTCGCCTTTAAGAAGGTTTTGCCGACGTCTTTGTCGTCTCTGCTGATCGTGGTGGTGCCTGCTGCCATGGTCCTGCATGATGCTTCCTGCTGCTATTATAACTATTACTCATATATACTATCATTAGTTTTATAAATTCTAGTATTCATATCCATAAAACATTATCTGTCGTATTTCTCATTTTAACACAGCTGTTCATTGATTATATATACCACCATAATTATTATTATTCATATTCAATCTACTACCTTAACTGCAGTTGTTTCTACGATTTATATCACTCTGGTATATTAACTGCCCTAACTTGTTAGCTATATTCACATTACCATAGATATTTTTATACTAGTTAATGTTAAGTTTGTGGTTGCTTGCATCCCTGGGTCTGCCTGTCTTTGTGTCTGTCTGTCTGTCCGTCTGTCTGTCTGTCTCCCTCTCTTTGTGTGCACAAGAGTGCTGGTAAATACTGTATATAAATATCATTAATATTAAAGAGTGTGACTTGTTGCTGCTCATGGGGAAATTGAGTGTAGTCTAGCCCTACTCTATATGTAAAGTGCCTTGACTATAAATAAAATTTAATTGAATAGAAATTCTAAATCAGTCAGACTTAAACTCTGCCCCCAGCAGCGTGGTGTCTGCATCAGCTCCCAGGAAGCCGGTGGTGGCTACAGCCACAGACAGTCGCAGCTTACCTGGGTACTGTCATCAGCAAGAGCCAGTGTGTGTTTTCCCGTCCAATATGATAAAGCTGTTTGACACCACACCGCCGCTGCTGTTGGGTTTGGTGCCCCCCCCTTGATCATAGAATATTAAATTTATATATCCATAGTCTGTGCTGGAATTAGCCATCTACCAGCCACTCACTGCTCTCCCTGCTCGGCTTCACACTCCTGATATTGTATCTAGAATCGATTGGTTTTTGGGTTCCGGGTTGTAAACACTGAATTTTATACATTAAATTTTGCAGCTGAATTTGTTTGTTTTTTTATGTAGAATTTTTGTTTCTGAATTTGTGAACATTGATTAATAAAGGTGAAAAAAAGTTGTTGAATTCAAGTTAAATTAAGAGGCAAAAAAATTCAGGTGAGGAATAGATCTTCCATCATCTCTACGTCTTCATAAAGACATATAAAAAAAGTCCCTGTAGCTGCAGTGAAGCAGAAGACCAAGGCAGCTTAGAAATACGTTTCAGTCTTTTGCTATAATTACAGCCTCAGACAGAACCCACCAAATGTCGAGTGCTTTATCTGTTGTCATGAGTCATTTCCAATCACCACACCACTAATGAAAACAGTAGTGATACCAGATCATTTTACTGGCTCATACTGTTGTCAGCATACAAAGCAAAGGATGCAAAAGGATGCTGGAGATAACATTGGTGGTAGGTGGCAACAAAGGGAGGGAGGGAGGGGGCTACCTGGACACTGTGGTAGTGGCGGTGTTAGAGGAGGGAGTGGTGGAGGAGCTGGGGGTGTAGTCCTTCTGATTGCTGGTAAAGTGTTTGGGCCTGTTGCAAAAACATGCAGATCCTGTAAGGCAGCTGCTGATTGAACTTGTATGGATAGTTTTGAGGAGAATGTCGTTTAGCACCAAAATATGATATGTGTCTATGGAAAGTAATGTTATGTAATGATCTGTCATGTGGAGAGTGAAAGCTTAATGGATCTTACCTTGGAATGGAGGCAGATTTTTCTTTGGGCTTTCCATTAATTTCTGATGAAATATGATTATACATAGTAGTATTATTATAGCACATGGTCATAACATCAAATTAAATCTAATTAAACTAAGGAAGCCCTGAAAGGCAAGGTGAAATTTTTTTTTTCAGGCATTGTTGGCCAAAACCTAAGTTTATCTCCTACGTAAGAGAACAACTTTGAGGCTTAACTTAGCTTTTTTGACTGAGACAAAGCTATGCTGAATGAAGTGCCTGACGTACGATACAAAGAGAAGTGAAAGTTCAGGAAAAAAACAACAAGTTTTTTGTGAAACAGTGAACTACAAATGTCTGTAATACATAATGGAACTGTGCATAGGTGCTGACTTGTGTTAAACAGTGGAGATATACAGTAAGATCTGATGGAATCATATTGTGAAGAGACTGCATGTTCCACATGGCTACTTAATATCAACGTCAATGGACCTAATGTGTATATGATGCACCTGGACGCAAGAAATGCAATGTGTAAAATAAATGTAAGAGCAGAGTAAGCACACACCTGGAAATTATTTGTCCATCACAGCTGATGCGTCTGGGCATGGCTGTCACACAGGAGGTCCGTGTGTTTGAACTGGAGCAGACTGCTTTTGTTTTCAGGCGATTTAAGAAGATAAACACGTCTTTGTACACGCACGTAAAATTACGCCCAGAGCTCTGAACTGGCAGGCAGCAGCTCACCACTAGTTATTGTAGTATCTAAAGATATTGTTACTCTAAATGATGTTGTGTTGTCAACCAGCACCGCAGGAAGGAATCTAGGTGTGTTATTTGATCAGGATATGTCCTTCGATTCTCACATAAAACTAACGACAAGGACTGCATATTTTCACCTGCATAATATTGTGAAAATTAGGAATATTGTGTCTCGGAAAGATGCAGAAGAACTAGTTCATGCATTTGTTACTTCTAGGCTGGACTTTTGCAACTTCTTATCAGGCTGCTCCAATAATCGTGTACTAACTAAAACAAAGAGAGAGGAGAGCATATTTGTCCTGTATTAACTTCTCTGTACTAAATACCCGTAAAATCTAGAATAGAATTTTAAATCCTTTTCCTTACATACAAAGCTCTTAATGGTCAGGCAATGTCATATCTTAAAGAACTCATAGTACCGTATTACCCGACTACATCGCTGCGCTCTGAGAATGCAGGGCTACTTGTCGTTCCTAGAGTTTCCAAAAGTAGAATGGGAGGCAGAGCCTTCAGCTACCAAGCTCCTCTCCTCTGGAACCAACTCCTAAGTGTTATTCGGGAGGCAGACATCGTCTCCATATTTAAGAGTAAACTTAAAACTTTCCTCTTTGATAAAGCTTACAGCTAGGGCTTATGAGCCCTTACTGATGCTGCTTTAGGCCTAGACTGCTGGGGGATAATACTTCTCCTGATACACTGAGCTTCTAGCCTCTCTATCTGTATGATTCATATTATTCAAATTTCTATCTCCTTAAAGCAATTCTTACCTTTCTGGCCTTTTGACACTTTTACTGTAGTAATCTTAAAATGCTCCTAATGAGTTTACGGCACACTAATAGGTAAAAGAAATCCACCAGGTGTTGAAACTCATCAATATTTAATTCTCATATATTTCTGATCAAAGTCTGAGGAATCATTTTACTCGGTCTGAATAAACTTATTTGCAGAGCTTCCTGCCTGTCATCAGTCCCTCTGTTTCACTTGTGCTGCTCATGCTTCGTTCAAGTGCTATGGGAAGTCCGAATGTTCAGGCCTCCAACTAGGCAAAGTGCATCGGAATGCCTGTCAAAGTGGAACCTCCTACCAGTGAATCGGGGGTAGGTCAAACCCCCCAAATTTGTTAGAAAGAGGAAGGCATTCCAATGCACTTTGCCTAGTTGGAGGTCCGAAAATTCTGACTTTCCATGGCACACAACACAGTATTTCTCTCTCAAAGCTTGTGTCAGGGGAGGAGGGAGCGTCAGAGGTCAGACAGGGGGAAGAGGGTGGAACTTTGGAGGGAAGTGCTGAGTGCTCTAACTGAGAAATGTCAGAACGGTAAGAACTGCTTTAACTGCAGTTGTTTCTACTAAAAATGTGTTTGATTTGTGACAGGAGCTGATGTTGGATGAATGAATATCAAGTAGCCGCTCTACCAGTGAACCGCTGGTAGAGAGAGCAGCCCATCAGTTTCTTCACAATATGATTCCATCAGACCTTATCTACACTGTTCAACCCAAGTCTGCACCTATGCACAGTCCTATTATGTTTTACAGTCATTTGTAGTTCACTAAGAAGGCAAAACATATTCTTTATGCTGCATTTTGCTGAACTTTCACTTCCCCTTTTTATTGTGTGTCAGGCATTGCATTCAGCACGGCTTTCTCTCCCTCAAAACAGCTTAATTAAGCCACCAAGTTTATCTCCTACGTAGTAGTACCTTGTTAAGCTAGATAGGTTATCTATGTTTTTTTTACTTATGTTGCATGTCTTGTGTTTCCTGTTTTATTATGTTTTCTCTCACATGTCTTGTTTCAGCTTCCTTCATTTCCTGACCACCTGTGGTTTCTCCTGTGTTATTGCCTGCCCCGCCCTAATGTGTTACACCTTTGTCTCATTGTCTCCCCTTCCCTAGTGTATTCAGGCCTAGTCCACACGAACACAGGTATTTTTGAAACCAATTTTTATGGCCCCAATGTCATGCACATTCCAAAGCAGTAGTGGCAATAGCACTCCTCACAGGAAGGCCATTTTATCCAATCACAAGGCTGCAAGAATTTATACTGGAAAAATAACAATGGCGAACAGAGGACAGGCAGATTCCTGCGTGTGGACTGACAGCGAAGTTGAGTTACTTCTCACTGTCACTCATGAATTTAAAATCCGCAAAATTCAGGAAAATGTGGTAGTTGTATGAGACACACACAAAGGGCTGATAACTTGACACCAACTCCGTCGGCTGGTGTCCAGAGCGCTCCACACGTCTCCATGGATACAACTGACTGTTTACCGTCGAACAGTGTGACATCAAACATTGTTTGGTTTTCCTCAGTTTTTCTGTCCACACATGACTGCTGAAACCGGACTTTTCCAAGAAGTTCACTCTGGACTCTGTTACAAAAAACTCTGGTTTCAGGAGCCCACAACTGCGGTTAGTGTGGATGAAAGGCCAAAGCGTGCAGGGAAACACACAGTTTTAAAAATACCTGTGTTCGGCCCCTCAGTCTCTGTGCTTCCTTCCATTCCCCCGAAATTCCACCAGATATGGAAGCCCTTTGTTCCGACACTACTCACCTCCTAGTTCTGAGATTTTAGCCTTCGAAGAGTCCGAATCCTCCTGTAGTCAGTTACAGACATGTACCAAAGTTATCATCCACCCACATCTTAAATCATTCTGCTCATTCTACAAATATTACAGAATAATGAGAGGAAATCACATATTGATTAAATCACTGATAGGAGACTTACATTGTGACATTCTACCTTTTTGGCAGCAGGACTATCAGCAGCTTTCCTCCTATTTAAAATAATTGAATTATGTACATTCAGAAGTCCCTGGAATCAGATAATCACAGACACATTTGTCTTATATGTCACTTCAGTTAAAACTTACCTCCTAGAAAGGATGGCACTCATTTCTCCCATTAGACCACCTCCCACCAGATGAGCATGCTGATTTGGGGGGTGGGGCTGCTGCTCCTCCCTCATCCTGGATACACAAAAAAAACTTAAAGTTGTACTCCATAAGATTTGAGATACCTTGTTTCTAGCGGGCTCTATGGCGGTAATATGTAACTGCAGGTGAGCCTGTTTTTTCAGAGCCTCCATTTTGTCCAGTTCACGGTCTCTATGTGTGTTGACTTTTTTTTTGCTCTTTTGTAAGCTTTATTGAAACGCATTCACCTCTCTACTTCCAGTACGTACCCTATATGATACCCTCTTAAATCCACAAACACACACACACACAAACACACACACACACACACACACCTATTATACTTCTACCCTTCCAAGTCTGACTCAGAAGTCGGAATTTCTGATTACAAGTGAACGCAGCATAACTGGCGATCTGGGCCGACAGACCAACCACTGTCAGCAGTGTCACTAAGATGGCGGCTTATTTCCATCTAGAGAGGGAATGTCTCCACAGACACAGATATTGTAATACTCAGCAAAGAGGCAACAAGTTCTTTCATTAGTGGGTCATATGATCAGTCAACATTGTGATTGTGATATACTTAAAAGGCAATTAAATAGATGAAAATCTTACAGATTACAACTTTAAATAGATGGAACAACTTTAAGTCACGTTTTTCAAAGGAATTCGGTTAATTGATCAACTCTGACATTTATAAGAACATGTAAACCAACAACATCCACCATTCGTGCCAGGCTACATGTTTGTATAGTCTGAGGAAAATGCATGTACCTTACCTTGACTGTTTTACGCAGTTGGGCTCCTGCCAGAGCTGCAGCCAGATCATTTCCGCCCCCGCCAACGCCTCCACCTCCACCACAGCCTCCAGCAGGAAGTGGGGATGGTGCATGAGGGACCATGCCCCCGAGAGGAGGAGGTGGAGGTGCAGCTGGGCACGATCCCGAGGAAGGTGGTGGGGGTGCCGGTGGGGCGGGTGGAGCGGCCGGTGGGGCAGGTGGAGTGGCCGGTGGTGCAGCTGCAGCAGCCGGGGTCTGCCTCTCTCTCTCCAGACGCTCCTTTTCCTGCTGTTCCTGTCTTTGATGCTCTTGTCTGGACAGAGATCCACAGATAATTCTAATGTTGGTGTGAAAGCTCAGCATATTTCATACTCGTTTTAGCTTTTACCACAGCTAAATTAAAACGGTGGTACTTAATAAGCTTTCCCTCATTTTCTGTTAATTATTTAATGTTATGTCGGATGCCCACAATGTTCAGCGACACAGAGCTCCAAACATCCTCCCATTGTAAAGTGCAAGACAAAAGTTTCTCTCAACACCCACCAGTTCGTCAGCAATCCAGTTTCCTAAAGAGGAAAGCAGGGCAAAAACAGCCAAGTCTGTATATGTTCACACCACTTCAACTATTCTTCCAAGTCTCATCATGTATGTAAACAACCACTGATGTAACCCAGGACATATGTCCGTAAAGAAAGTCTCATGTTGCTGGGACCTCGAACTGCTAGCTGTTAGCCTGCGGCCATATTATCTGCCGAGGGAGTTCAGTCACGTGATCACTGTCTGAGAGCGGATGCAGCCACTGCCTGTGACAAGATCCACTCAGTCACTGCAAGGCTGCAGACATAGCACCCTGAGGCATTTATGATCATCTCTGGGGACTTTTATCATGCAACTTTGGACTCTACTTTGGCTGTTTTTCACCAGGTTGTAGAATGTCCCAACAGAAACATAAGGACAATTGATCTCCTGTATGTTAATGTAAGGGATGCATACAGAGTGACTCCACCCACTGGGGAAGTCTGGTCAAAACCTGGTTCACCTACAGCCACTGTATACCCCCCTGGTCCAAAAACAGCCGGTGACAACTCGCACCATCAGGAGGTGGTCCCGGAGATGGAGAGTGCCCTGAGGGATTGTTACAACACCACAGTCTGGGATGTGCTGATCGACCCGGAGGGTGAGGGTGAACGAGCTGAATGACTTCTTCAACAGGTTTCTCCTTCTTCCCTCACACACCTCCCCCCTGACATCACAACAACTCCCCCTCCTCCTCCACCTCAACACAATCCGTGCCTCACATCACCACACACCAGGTCAGCTGAGGAAGCTCCGGCCCAGGAAAGCTGCAGGCCCGGAAAAAGTGTGTCCGAGACTACTGAAGACCTGCGCTGCAGAGCTGGGGGAACCATTACAATGGATCTTTAACCTTAGCCTGCAGCTAGGGAGAGTGCCTACCCTCTGGAACACATCCTGCATCGTTCCGGTTCCCAAGAAGAACAGCGAGCTGAATGACTTCTGACCGGTGGCACTCACTTCACACCTGATGAAGACGTTGGAGCGGCTCTTCCTCAGCCTCTTCAGACCCCAGGTACAACACGCCTAGGACCGCCTGCAGTTTGCACACCAGCAAGATGTTGGTGTGAAGGATGCCATCCTCTACATGCTGCACCGAGTCCACTCCCATCTGGATAAGGGAAGCGGCACAGCGAGGATTCTCTTCTTGGACTTCTCCAGTGCCTTTAATACCATCCAGCCCCCTATACTTATGGACAAACTGAACAGGATAGGAGTCGACCCCTATCTGGTGGACTGGGTCAGAGACTTCCTCACTGACAGGCTGCAGTATGTCAGGCTGAAGGACACCATGTCTGACACTGTGGTCAGCAGCAATTGAGCCCCTCAGGGCACAGTGCTGGCTCCTCCTCTCTTCATCCTGTACACCTCCGACTTCTGCTACAATTCGGAGCTGTGTCACATACAGTAGTACGCCGATGACACAGCCATCGTGGGATGTATCAGGGGTGACAGAGAGGAGGAGTATTGTAGTCTGGTGGGGGACTTTGCTCTCTGGTGCCACACTAACCACCTACAGCTCAACACCTCCAAGACGAAGGAGTTGGTCATTGATTTTGGCAGGTCCAGACCAAGACTGCGACCAGTCCTGCTAGAGGGAGCTGAGGTGGAGGCTGTGGACTACCTCGGGCTGTGGCTGGACAATTAACTGGACTGGACACCACACACCAGCCGGCATGGTCGGCATGAAACTGGACTCGCTGGTGACGGTGGCAGAGAGGAGGACACTGGACAAACTGCTGGAGATTATGGACACTGCCAACCACCCCCTGCACACCGTCCTCAGAAGCCAGAGGAGCCTGTTCAGTGGAAAGCTGCTCAAGTGTAGGACCAACAGGCTCAAGAACTCCTTTGTCCCTCAGGCTATCATCCTCTACAACTCCTCACCCGGGGGGGGGGGGGGGGGGGGGGAGAAAGAGGACAGAAGGGAAGGAGTGGGAGCCACTCACTGTGCAATTATTAATCTACTCCTAAAAACACTTATCTTCCTCTTCTTTTTTGTGCAATAACTTTATCCACCACCTAAGTGCAATAATTTAATCTTGCTGCTAATTTCTGTCATATACAGTCACACATATTTCATCTTATACATTTCCTCTACATTTAACTTATCTGATTTAATTTTCTGTGAATTTTATTTGACCTGTATTCTTACATCTACCTCATATATATATGTTTATTGCTTACTGTTTATTGGTTCTTTATACTTCATGTATTTATTTAGCTAAGAGTTTATTGTTTACTGTTTATTGTTTTTTTTTATACTTTCTGTATTTATTTACTAAGAGTTTATTGGTTATCTTATACTGTATTTTTTATACCTCCCTTGTGTTTTTGTAGGCTGCTGGAATCTCAGTTTCCTTGCAAGAGTCATCCCAAAGGATCAATGAAGAGAAGTGTAAGTCCAAGTCTTGTATTGATAGTAGGAGCTGGCTTGTGAATCCATAGGGTGCTAATGATAATTTGCACATTAGCTTGCAATACATCCATGCACCCAGCATTCAGGTATATGGCTTAATTTCAACCAATGGATCAAACTCCTGCCAGGACATGTCCAGCTGTTTAGTTTTTGGTTTTAAAGCCTTTATTTTAATTTCTGATGGACAAAAATGCTGCTATATTCCATTATAGTCCACTGCTATATGTATCTTTATGCTAACATCAGGGAAAGCTGTGATTTTGGTTGAAGATGTTGTTATTTTCTCCCCAATATCAGATCACAGTCCTGCTACAACATGTTCGGTTGTGTAGTCTTTGGTTTTGAAGACTTTATTGGTGAATTTTGACAGTAGACTTTATACTAAGTTGCAGTCAGTCTTCTGCCGTAGAAGTGACCGAGAACAGAGACCAGGAATTGCTGACCAGCAGTATGAGAAAAATAAAGTGTTGAACATTAAAGCATGTAAACATGTTCACGCAGAAACACAAGATACATTAATTAACCTGAAAATGAGTATTATAGATCCCCTTTGAGGTCATAATCCTTTGGATCTGAGATACCTTGTTTCTAGTGTCCTCTGTGGCAGTAAGATGTAACTGCAGGTGAGCCTGGTTCTTCAGAGCCTCCATCTTGTCACGTTCATGGTCACTATGTGTGTTGACTTTTCTTTTTTCTTTTACTCTATTGTAAACTTTATTCACAAACATTCACCTCTCTACTTCCAGACCGTCCCCTATATGTGACCCTCTTAAATCCATACACACACCCATTATCCTGTTACACTTCTGTCCTTACTACAAGCCTGACTCACAAGTTGGAAGTTCCTGATTTCCCATTGCAATGAAAATCAGCATAACCGGCAGTGACGATCAAGCCACCTCCACAGCGACATCCTGGTTGATTCAATAAGGAAGTGCTAAGAGCTGCAGTTCTCTGAGTGTCCACTAGGAGTAGTTAACACAATAGAGCAATTTCTCATTGACCCCCATGTTAAACAGGCCGTTTTCACAGCATAATTAAACCTATTTAAGGCCTGGGACAAAAAAACATTCTAGTCTGTATGTTTAGGTAAGATACCATTTTTTATACAGTCTATGGTGACGATTCATCAGACAGACCAACCACTGTCAGCAGTGCCACCAACATGAAGGCTTATTTATATCTAGAGAGGGAATGTCTCCACAGACACAGATATTGTAATACTCGGCAAAGAGGCAACAAATGCTTTTATTAGTGGGTCATATGATCAATCACCAGTGTTTTAACTCACTCTTTGATAAATAGGTACTTAACAGACAAATAACTAGATGAGAATTGAGCGTAATTTTACTTTTTTTTTTTTTTTTTTACTGTTGATTGGGAAAAAAGCAATAACGCAAACGTGGGCTTTGGGGTGATTGGGTATTTTTCACAATTTCCTGAAAATGTTTGGAACTGTTAACTAAAGAAAATGAGCAACATAGAAATCAAATGAAATTAAAATAAACATTTTTTACAGCTTCATTATGATGTATAATGAACAGTACCTTCTTTGGTGTTCCAGCTCCTGTACAGTGGGTCCATTCTGAGTCAAGCCTGAATAAAAACATTGTTGTGTGTAAGGGCGCTTTCACACCTGATAGTCCGTTTCTAGTCCACTTCCCTGATGCGCACCAGATGTGAAAGTGATTCAAACTAATCAGTTCATGAAGTGCTGAAGTGAACCAAAATGGAACTGCACTTTTACTCGATAAATGTTTGGGGCAAAAAAAGGAAAAAAGCACTTCACTCATTGGTCAGATGTGCCTGGGGAGGGTGCAATAACGTAGATCCTGAACTGCTGATTGGTCAAAACACTGTGAATGTAAACAGAGTGACAGAAGACAATGCACCCACCACAAGTAATGTAACAATGGAGAGACAACTGCAGGGGTTGATTTTGGCATTGGTCCTCGGTTATTACATTACTACTCTAGGTTTGTTCGCAGTGATTCATGTTGTCATGTTGTTGTTGTCGTGGTGAAAGGGGAGGCACTTAAGCATTACATTAAATCACATAGCTGCCTACAGGTGCTGGGTAGGTCCAAAAATGCAGAGCTTTCAGTGCTGCATTCCCACCTGCACAAACGAACTGTAGCCGGTTTGATTCAACGGAACTAAATAAGGCTGGTGTGAAAGCGCCTTAATTGTATGGAGACTAAACGAAACAAAAGCAGTAGCAAGCAGGGTTGTAGTCCAGAGAAAACCCAAGTAGGATGGTAGGTGTTATCAAGCTGATGAAATAGCTGCACTGGGGATCAAAATTAGAGAACAAATTTTTAATACTTGATTTATTCTGAAATACAGTCATTTTTTACTGTTCAGAATTTGATAGAATATCAGCTGTGTCTATACCACTGCTGCAGTGGTGATTGCTCTAAGACTGCAAGGGAGACTAAGGTCGTACTCACACTGTCCTTCTGGCCGGGGCCAAAACCGTTTTTTCAGCTAAAGCCTAGTACCTTTAAGCAGTGTGAGTGCACCCGCTCCGCGCACAACTGCTATTAATTAAAAATTACTTATTTATTCTGTTAATATGTTCACACCGGACTTATTCTGTTACTATGTTCTTACTGGTCTACTTGATTCTGTTAGTTATGTAAATATAGGGTATTAAGGCACTACTCCACTTTATTCTGTCTATCAGGTCTTACATTGTATCCATCATAGCACTATGGTCACTTTATTTTTCAGTATTCATCGATTACACAGAGCTAGCATATACTTAGACTGCTGTTTTCCTGCCATACACCACTATCACTTTATTATTTAGTATCTGCACATAGCTTAAAGTTATATATTATATCTATACTCTATTACTGCACTATAGTTCTGTTTCCGTCTGCTCATTACACATATGTATCATGTCTGACCACATCTGAATCCGATCACTGTCCACTTATATCTTTTCTGCACTACAGTTCTGTTTATACCTGTTTCAACAGTCTACTGCATGTTTACATCATATGTTCACATGTCTGCTTACATCTGATACACACATGTCTTTCTACATCTCACGCCGACGATGTTCTCCGTATCTAACTCTGTGACTGGATTCTAACCTGTACTAACACACTAACATCCTGACACTTATTTTACCTGTACTAACACACTAACATCTTTTCATCTCATCTCATCTTCATCCGCTTATCCGGGGTCGGGTCGCGGGGGCAGCAGCTTTAGCAGGGGACCCCAAACTTCCCTTTCCCGGGCCACATTAACCAGCTCTAACTGGGGGATCCCGAGGCGTTCCCAGCTGGACTTGCCTGGAACACCTCCCTAGGGAGACGCCCAGGGGGCATCCTTACTAGATGCCCGAACCACCTCAACTGGCTCCTTTCAACGCTAAGGAGCAGCGGCTCTACTCCGAGTTCCTCACGGATGGCTGAACTTCTCATCACTTCATCACAACGGTGCAGTAGAGCGACTTTAACTCCGCCCCCGCTGCTCCGATTCTCCGGCCAAACTCACGCTCCATTGTCCCCTCACTCGTGAACATGATCCCGAGGTACTTGAACTCCTTCACTTGGGGTAAGGACTCATTCCCTACCTGGAGTAAGCAATCCACCGGTTTCCTGCTAAGAGCCATGGCCTCAGATTTAGAGGTGCTGATCCTCATCCCAGCCGTTTCACACTCGGCTGCGAACCGATCCAGTGAGTGCTGAAGGTCACTGACCGACGATGCCATCAGGACCACATCATCTGCGAAAAGCAGAGACGAGATCCTCAGCCCACCGAACTGCAACCCCTCCCCACCACGACTACGCCTTGATATCCTGTCCATGAAAATCACGAACAGGATTGGTGACAAAGCGCACCCCTGGCGGAGGCCAACCCCCACCGGAAACGAATCCGACTTACTGCCGAGGATCCGGACACAGCTCTCGCTTTGGGTGTACAGAGATTGGATGGCCCACAGAAGTGACCCCCTCACCCCATACTCCCGCAGCACCTCCCACAGTATCTCCCGAGGAACCCGGTCATATGGGTTAAAATGTTTTTGTATAGTTGCACTGTCGTTATTTGCTGCTCTGTTTGCCCTGAATTGCCCCCCGGGGACAAATAAAGTTTTTTGAATTGAATTGAATTGAAAAGCTCTCAATCTACCGATCAATCTTTGTTCCTACCCTCAACTATGGTCATGAAAGCTTGGTCATGACCGAAAGAACGAGGTCGCGGGTACAAGCGTCCGAAATGGGTTTTCTCAGGAGGACGGCTGGAGTCTCCCTTAGAGATAGGGTGAGAAGTTTAGCCATCCGTGAGGAACTCGGAGTAGAGCCGCTGCTCCTTTGCGTTCAAAGGAGCTTGTTGAGGTGTTTTGGGCATCTAGTAAGGTTGCCCCCTGGGCGCCTCCCTAGGGAGGTGTTCCAGGCACTTCCAGCTGGGACGTGGCCTCGGGGAAGACCCAGGACTAGGTGGAGAGATTATATCTCCACACTGGCCTGGGAATGCCTCGGGATCCCCCAGTTAGAGCTGGTTAATGTGGCCCGGGAAAGGGACCCCTGCTAAAGCTGCTGCCCCCGCGACCCGTCCCTGGATTAGCGGATGAAGATGAGATGAGATGAGATGAGATGAGATTAGCTTCTCTGCACTGGTTCCCTGTAAAATCTAGAATAGAATCTAAAATCCTTCTTCTTACCTACAAAGATCTTATTGGTCAGGCTCCATCGTATCTTAAAGTGCTCAGAGTACCATATTACCCAACTAGATTGCTGCGCTCTGAGAATGCAGGGCTACTTGTCGTTCCTAGAGTCACCAAAAGTAGAATGGGAGGCAGAGCCTTCAGCTTACCAAGCTGTCTGACTCTTTCTTGCTGTATTTCATCAAAAAGGGTAATAAAGGTAGTAGTGGTATAAATATTACAAAGGAATTAAGCTGCACACACTCCCTCTCCCTGCCGGTCATCTTGAGTTTTTTTTAATACCGTCAGCTGTCAACACACACACACACACACACACACACACACACACACACACACACACACACACACACACACATCTGGTGTGGAAACAGAAAAGAACCAAAAAATTATAATCACACTGATTATAAAAAAATAAAAATTAAAAAAAGAAAGTTATATTGAGTACGTAAACTCTTGTTCATTACATTCATGTGTTGTATTTATTGCTGTCAACTTGTGTAAATAGTTTGTTTGCTGTCGTGATTAAAACCATTGATCTGAAGCTCAATGCTGATGCTGTCCTGGGAACAGTGTTCTAATCAGCAATAAATATAACTATTTCTGATCAGCCATATCAATTGCATGATTAGAATAACATACTGGTTAAAGCCCTGGCCATTTCAAGACAACTTGATCCACTTCCAGGTTAAACCCCACCCACTTAGAGTTCGGATACGGATAATTCATATGGTAAACGGATACAGATAATGCTGTACTGGCTCATCCCTAATATTTACCACCATAATTATTATTATTCATATTCAATCTATCACCTTAACTGCAGTTGTTTCTACTATTAATATCACTGGTATATTAACTGCCATAACATGTTCACTTGTCATATTCACATTACTATAGATATTATTATAGTTATTGTTACTTTTGTGGTTACTTGTATCTCTGGGATTGTCTTTCTGTCCGTCTGTCTTTGTCCCGGTCTGTCCATCCGTCTGTCTGTCTTTCCCTCTCCCTCATTTTTTCTTTCTCATCAACCGATCAAGACAGATGTCCGTCCTCCATAGAGCTGGGTCTGTTTGACATCCCTGTCTATTAAAAGGAAGGTCTTCGTTGCCACTGTGTGTACAAGATTGCTGGATTAATAACGTATATTGTGGAAGCCAGCAAAAATTAGAAAAAGATGCCGGCCTTGATTTGCTTCACAATTTACTCAGGGCTTCCAACAAGTGACCAAACAACCAGGAAGTCACAGTACTTAACACCTAAACCCCTCCCACCTCACCTGGTCAATCTGACCTTGTTCGAACATGCCAGAGGCTGTTTACCTGGGAGACCTGCTGCTGATATGGGTATGGCCGTGCACAAGAGTTAAACACGCTCCTTATGCCCTCTAGTGTCCACCTCAAAGTACTTAAGTCCCGCTTTCAGGACGCGGAAGGACCCAATCATACAGAGGCTGGAGGGGAGAACGGTGGGCATCGTAGGATGAACACATAGTTGGCTGACATCAAATCCTTGGGGATGTAGGACTCAGGAACACAGCAATGTACCGTCATAGGGGCAAAGGTGCTGACGGCATCATGAACAGCAGACCGGTGAGCTGCAACGGACCAGGGGGCTCGGGGCCCAGGAAGTAACTCCCCCGGGACTCTTAGTGGCTGGCCAAATACAAGCTCCGCAGCAGAGGACTGCAGGTCATCTTCTGGGGCTGACCATAGACCCAGCATCACCTACGGCAAACGGTTGATCCAGCTAACATCAGTAAGTGCAGCCCTTAGAGCAGCCTTTATGGTGCAGTGGAAGTGCTTACACAGCCCATTGGCTATTGGTTATATACAGTGGTGTGATAGAGCTTCACCTGTAGACTCTCTGTGACGGCGCTCCACAGCCGAGACGTGAACTGCGGGCCCCTGTCTGAAGTTATGTCCGATGGTGTACCGAACATGGCTACCCAAGCAGAGATGAATGCCTAGGGCACCTCGGCCGATGTGGTGAATGACAGGGGCATACCCTCCTGCCATCTAGTGGTTCTATTTACCTTTTCTCCTTGGCTCTCGGTGAAGGCGGTCGCATCTTTCTCGCTCTCCCTCCATTATCTCTCCAACTTAAATCATAGAATTGGTCAACTGGTCTCTCAATGCAATTGACAGAATGTTCTTGACGAGAAGCTCAGGTTCAGGGGCACCTGTCTGCCCCGAAGAAATGTTTACAGCTGGTTACACGATCGACTCGTGGGAGCAGTGGAGGGTCATGTGCTTGGCCATTCTTTCCGTGGAGGATATTGAGCATATCTACATATTCGGCACCATGATAACAGGCTTTCTGCTGATTGGAGTAGGCACTGCCCTGGTGTATCGTAAAATTCGGAATTCGGTGGCAGCCCTGTGGAGCCCGGCACAATGATGTCGCCAGCTAGTGGGGACCATTGGGCAGTGACGGCCTGTGGATAAATCACAGAGGTTGAGTGTTGACTTACTATCCTAAAAATCCACATCCTCCAGTCGCAGTCCTTTAGGGGCCGACCTGAAGGCTTGGATGTGCGGGTCTGAAAGCAGGTTGTCTGCCATAGCTGCATAGTCCACTCAAGTGCACGGCATTGATCTGTGCTCGAGAGAGGTAGTCATCCACCAGATTTTCTTTGCCGGCCACATGCTTTATGTTGGTAGTATATTCCAAAATGGCAGAGTTGGCGCTGCTGCCGTGGTGACCATGGTTCCGAGGTCTTGGACATGGCAAGGGTCAGGGGCTTGTGGTCCACAAAGGCAGTGAACTCCGGACCTTCCAGCAGGAACCTAAAGTGACACTTGGTAAGGAAAAAGTCCTTGAGTTCCCTGTCAAATGTACTATATTTCCTCTTATGGCCCTCATTTATCAATCTTGCATGAAAATGGGCGGAGATCTGAACGCAGAATTGGTCGTAAGACAGGACACACGTGTGATTTATTAAACATTCGTATCTGATCAATCTCAGCGTACGAATGAGCGGGCCTTGATAAATGCGGCGGCTGAATTAGATCGTCATTAACATGTTACGCCCTTAAATATTCCTGGTTTGGAGGCCTCGCCCACTGAGGTCAAACATGGAGAGAAGAAACACTGGTAAGAAAACTTTTCCGACACAGAGATCGGCATCCTGACATCTGAGATGGAGGAAAATAAAGATGTGCTTTTTGGCAGTCTTAAGAGTAGAATAAAAGGGGCCCACAACGCTATATGGAAAAGGATAACGGAGGCAGTCAACAGCGTTGCCATAGAGGAACTGACTCCGGCTGAGGTTTGAATACAATTCTCAATAACTTATAAGCCTAATGACTTAAATGAATGTTTTCATCCGCAGCCTAAAAGCTTATGCCTGCTAATCGATCAAGACAATTCTTTACATTTAGGACAAGAAAAAAATGGTAGGATTTAAAGCTGGCCACCAAAAAACGTGTTGCTGCAGACTCCAGCCTGACCCTGACAGGGACAGAGGAAAAAATTGCCTCATTGATTGGGTCCGAGTCGATCTCTGGCATGAGTGGTGGAGGTGACACAGACGCACTCGCATCAGACCCAGAGCAGAATGGTAACTAACAACCCCCTTTAGCGTGCATTGGAAAAATCAAACTCCGACTGTATACCATTTCTTACAAATAATTAGGGTTACAAATGTTACATGGGTGACATTTTTATTGTCCTTTTAAATGTTTCAGAGCCAGGCACCAGTATGATATCTGCCAGGTCTCCTCCCCAGAGTGGTCCTACTGCTGCTGAGAGTGAGCGTGTGCCCTCTGCCCCCCGTGCTGCGCCAAGACCAAACCTTATCACGGCAGAGGTCCTGGAGAGACAAGTGTAGATATGCATGTTATTGACCTCAGTTGTCGGTGCACTTGAGGCAATAAATGATACACTCAAAGAAATAAATGAAACTCTAAAAAAGCCGTAATAAAATTTTGAAATGACTAAATGTTCATTGTCTGTGATTAGTATGCCTTTAGCCAATTTCACCAACAATACTTCACATTACTGATTAAATACTGCAGAGCATTTGCAAGAGTTCAATGTAGGCTATACTTTACGTTTTAAAAGTGGTAAATGAGGTCCTGTCTCCTCCGTATAGCCCCAAGTGGAGGCTGTGCTGGCCATGGCTCCACAGGCATTGGCTCCTCTGGCTGCGCCGGCACATCAAAAGGCACTCCATTCACCAGTGCAATGTTGTGCAAAACTGAACAGGCCAAAATGATATCGCAGACTTTCTCCGGGGTGTACAGCAGCGTTAACCCTGCTGGTCCGAGACAGACTCAAATTTGTGTACACGATCTCAGACCTGACGTGAGATTTGATCGTAGCTCCCGCTTACGTCCAAATTGATAAATGCCGAAGTTTGCGTGGAAATGGTCGTACGCACGTTTTTCTGCCGTACGTTCGTTTGATAAATGAGGGCCATTGTCACAGAGCTTCCTGCTGAAGAAGGACAGCGGCTGACAGGCTCCATCCATCTACTGCCCCCACTGCATAATCCGAGGCATCGGTGCAGTAGTGAATGGGTTTGCAAAGCATGGCAGCATTGGCTAAAGACACCTTTACTCCCTTGAATGCCTGGACCCTCTCAGAGGACCATGCCACTTCCTGCTTTTCCTTCACACCCTTAAGTGCCTTTTAGACAGGGCACATCACGAGGGCGGCTCTTGGTATAAACCGGTTGTAAAAGTTTACCATCCCGAGGAACTCCTGCAGGGGCTTGATGGTACACTAACCCCGTGGTTCTCAACCTTTCTGGGTCGCGACCCCCAATTTAACATGCACTGCTGCCCCCCCCCTCCGCGCGTGCAAGCTGCCCGTCGCGTTTACAAATCAGACAGTACTTAAGATCACACTTCAGCTATAACTTTCTTTATCATCTTATTTTGAAACAGTTTTGGATTTTTTGAAAAACATCAAACAGCATCAAGAAGTTTTCACGTGAGTAACAGACCGACAATGGTCTCTATATCCCATCATATCGCTGGTAGTTGAGCCGGTTAAAATGTAAACAAATAACGCAAACTTTATTTTTCTTTGTAATGAAATAAAACGATAACCAGCGCTTGCTAATTAGGAAGCCGTAACAAAGAACAGTGGGGAGAAAAACCTATGTTTCATTTTAAACATCTATGTTGCTGAGAACTTAAATATGAAAAAGAACATCATAACATTTTGTTATAACAACAACAACTTAAGACTGTCAATCTGCTCATTCGGCCCCTTTCCTTGTCAAAGCAGAGATAAACTCCTAACTCTATAAACGTCTTTTTTTTTTTCACAAAGCCAACTAGCTGCAGCCACTATTTAATGTAATGGCTGGGCCTGCTTGTTTGAACACAGCTGCTGCATTCTTGGCTTTATGTTCGACACGGCCACGCGAAGATTACTCTCAACTCTGAGGAGTCGTGATCTGTATTTGTTTTTCATGTATGTCAGCGCAGAAAAGCTCTTTTCACACAAAAAGAAAAAGCCCCCCCCCCCCCCCCCCACACACACACACACACGCACAGATCAGACTCATAGAAACGCCGCGTTGATACAATGAATTTTGGACAAACAATAAAGCACAAAACAACTAAAACAACTCTCTGTTTGAAATGATGTGATTTAATATTAATGTGACGACCCTTCGGCTATTGTTATAATGTTTAAGCAGCCTAATGTTTTTAGATCTGGGATTTCAGACTGTCTGTGAACGCGTATGGCCTTATGTGGTGATGAGGTGAGGGATGGGGGAGAGAGAGAGCTCTGTCTGCATGTGTGAATGAGAGGGGCAGACATGGGATAAGCGGACAGGTTCGTTGTTGTTTTGGTGTAGTTACAGCCGACAGTAGCTGGTTTTGAGTAATAAAATGCCTGGGGCCTGTTTCACAAAGCAGGTTTAGTGAAAACTCTGAGTCTGTTAACCCTGAAATTAGGGAAACTCTTGAGTTTTCTGTTTCACAAAGGGAGGTAACTCAAACCAGAGAGAGGGGTAACTCTAGCCTGTTTCACAAAGAGAGGTAACTTAACCTCTCGGCCAGTTACCATGGTAACATGCTCTCTGAAACTAACCTGGTCGGGACCAGGTTTTTCTCAGAAAACCTTGAGTTTCTCTCTGTCTCCGCCCTCTTTCAGCCACACACGGTATTTGATTTCCTCATTCATTCAGTCAGCAGGCAAGTTTTGGCTTAGTATAGTTCCGTCTGTTTTTTCAGAAAATCATTGCAAAAATCAGACATTAGAAGTTATATTAGGTGGCGACTATTTCACTACCATGGCATGTCCTTTTGATAATGATCCCGTGGATGAAGGTGCAGAATTACTGCACAGAGAATTAAATATTCGTCGGGAGATGATTATCAAACTATTGATTATAGATGTTCTTGCATTTCCAGGCAATTCTCTTTTTGAGCGGTACCGTTTCATATCCGAGCAGATATTCTGTGTTGCGCTGCGTTTTTTTGAAAAAGGGAGTTTTTTTTATACAACGTATAAAAATCATTCAGTAGGCCTATATAGAAGTTATATTAGGTGGTGAATATTTCCACTACCATGGCATGTCCTTTTGATAATGATCCCGTGGATGAAGGTGACGCATTACCGCAAAGAGAATTAAATATTCGTCGGGAGATGATTATCAGACGTCCTTAGACGTCCTTAGACGTCCATAGACGTCCTTAATATACTGCAGCCATAATTACAAAATGAATGAAATGGATCTTTTGAGCAAGTTGAATGTATTTGACTCAGTGTTTCCTAAATATACTCCCAGCTTTTCTTGCAATTCATAGGTTCAAAAGTGTGTGCTTTTAGTTGGGTTACCGGTATATAAACTACTCCTATAGGTGGAAACAACAGCCTTCTGATCCAGAATATCACCTATAATGCGAGGGGGTCCATTTCACGGCAGGGGTGCTGAATACCACAACACCGTTTCATGTCACAGTCCATCTCATCCCTCCTTAGATTTCCAACATTAACAACCAGTAATGCTCTTATATCACAGCAGATATTGTGTGTTGCACTGCGTTTTTTTGCAAATGGGAGTTTACAACATATAAAACAGCCACTTACGGTAATATTTACTTAACCATGTAAAACATGCTCAAAATGAGGCGTCACCATGAGATTGTGCCGATGTTTTACCTGTTTGAACAATGTTTTTATTTTTCATCTTAAGCTGCTGCCAAGTGCGCTTCTCCCCCGCAGGGTTGCACTTAAATGAAATAAACTAATAGGCTCCCACTCAAGCAGTTTCCCCTGTGATATTACTGTGATTGCAACAGGACTACATTTAAACTTATGCACTGACCCGAGCCGCAATGTTCTCCCGCACCGTCTCCCTCTCTTTTGCTGCTGCAGCGGTGTAAACCTGCTCAAACTCACCGTATGAGCGCATTAATATTTCCAATTCCAGTTGTAGCATAGCCCTTCGCTTCCCCGTTGCCATGGTGACTCGTCGAATCAGGGCTCCATTGATGCTGTCTTTTTTTACTTGTGGTGCAAGCGCTTAACTCTAGGCTGCTTTGTGAAACGGACCCTGTTTCATCCTTCTAACGTCCGGTCTCATTCTTGGGACTATTTTTGCAGACAGTGTCTCCGTCTGGACGCAACAATGCGGCGGCTCCATTGTTTACACCCGTGAACAGCTGTTGTCGCTAACACCAAAGGCGCTGATGCGGGAGAGGCCTGAAATCCACACAGAACTGAGGAGAAAGTACAGGGGATGTAAGGCTGGACGTAAACACCGGGAAAAGAAGAGGAGATATAAACCATCTCTCCCTTCCATCACCATGGAAAATGGATGAGCTGGCGGGCCTGGTGAGGACTCAGTGGATGTATCGTGTGAGCAGTGTGCTGTGTTTCACAGAGACGTGGCTCAACGAGGACATCCCGGACTCTAACGTAACTGTGGACGGCTTTCAGACTGTTCGGGCGGACAGGAGTCACCGTAAGAGTGGCAATAGGAAAGGTGGGGGACTTGCTATTCTCATTAACAACAAGTGGTGTAATCCTGAACATGTTACAGTAAAGGAGCTGCAGCCCAGACATTGAGCTGCTTGCCGTGAGTCTGCGGCCATACTATCTGCCGAGGGAGTTTTCACACGTGACCGTCCTGGTTGTTTACATTCCTCCTGTAGGACCTCAAGAGGAAGTGCTGTTTAAGGAGTTCTTTGTGTCTGGTTGTTCTGCTCAGCGTCACAGGAAGAGAACGGGAGATAAGACATTTTATACTTGTTTCAATAGGAGATAAGGTGTGTTTTACAACCTCAAACCCTCCTAGGGTAATTAAAAAACCAGAACTCCAGGATGAAAGACCCCTTTTAACCTAAATCAACGTCAGATCTGACCGCAATTCGAACCGGAGGAGCGGTCTCTGTTTCGGAGACAGATGGACTTTCATTAATAAAATCTAAACAACGGAACTTTGTGTAGAAGTTTGGAAAATAGTTAAAGTTGATGTTTCATCGCAACTGGCTGCTCAAAGACATTCTTGCAAGTGTGTAACAGTATATGCATTATTTGTATCTTGTTGTGATTATGTTTATGTGGTTTCAGAAGTGCAAAATCTCTGTCTAATTCCTGAAATATTTTGTGTTTTAATAATAGGCCCGTCACTCAGTATCTGTATCTGTCAAAACTGTCTGCCTAAAGATTTTGGTTAAAATTGGATATCAGAAAGCTTAATAATGGAAAATCAACCAAAGTTTAATCCTCCCTGTTAGAAGTCCGGCATAAAAAGCAGTTGATTCGCTCAGAGCCAAAGGATTGGGTTATGCCAAGACCCCCCCCTTTTCGTTCAACTGTGAGATAAAGGAACAGACAGAGGTGTCACTCCTCTCTCCGCACCTCCTCTTCTGCACCTCTTCGCACCTCTGATCCCCTCTGTTACTTCACCTCCTGCACTTATCTCTTCTCCCCCTCTTCTGCGCTTCCTGCGTTTCATTTCCTGTGTTCTTCTGTTTAACATTGTTAACCCAAAGTTATCAAGAGACGTTGTATTCTTACTTCAGTATTTTCGTTTATTAATCTATTTTTATCGCGCAACTTTAAAAGTTTTCTACGCCACGTTTTCATCTTTTTAAGTATAGTAAAACCCCTCGTGCTGTCCTTTCCCTTTTGTCCGACCGACAAATTGCATCAAACGCTAGTTCAGAACCAGTCAGAACATTTTTGTCAACCCACAAACAACAGCCAGAGGCAAGCCACCTGAAGAGTCGAATCCAAGCCGGGACGGGAGCAGACGAGCCCCGCCGATCCAACTGCGCAGCTGACCCAGTCTACAGAACCAGAACTAAGGTCCGCCAAACACCGGGACGCGGACCTACGAACCTGCATCGGTACTGTAAGACGCCAGGGCGACTGTAATATCAATGGCAAAGTAAGGTTGGCCTTTTAATGCAACTCTTGGTTTAAACGTTGGTGACAGTTAAATTTCTGTTGGCCGGCTAATTAGAGCCAGTTTCAGTCCGCCAGTAATATTATAAACCAGCCCCGTAAGTCTGAATCACTCTGGTCTTAGGCTTTTTATATCTACATTTAACCCTTTTTCACTTCTCTATTCAGTGTTGCACTATCCTGTATTCTCCTTGTTAGGTAGTCAAATAAATGTTTATAACTTTACGTCGTTGTGAGAGTCTTCCATTTTGTACAGAAAGTGTTGGTCCCTGATAAGGCTGTGGTACGAATTAACGCGTTCAAGACGAGACTGATGAAATTTAAACCATCAATTACTTTAAATTACTAACAGGTATTAAACCTTCACCAAAGTTTAATAAACATCCTGTCTTATTTTGGTGTGGTGCCCTACTTTGAGGTAAAATAATTCATAATTAATTCAGCGACTAATTGTTCTAGCTATAATAAAAGTAGGCTTACTCTCCTACACTCCGACTGCAAACACGGCGCGCACGAATGGCGTCATCCACACCATCGTCGCGGGCCTTCGGACACGGCACCCAGACGCATTCATTGCAATATCTGGGGACTTCAACCACATCACTCTGGCTGCAACACTGCCCACTTTCAAGCAGTTTGTGGACTATCCCACCAGGGAAAACAAGACACTGGACCTGCTGTATGCTAATGTTAAGGAGGCTTACAGCTCCACTGCCCTTCCTCCTCTTGGAAGATCGGACCACAACCTCATCCACCTGCAACCCCTGTATAAGCCCCAAGTCCAGCGGATAAAGCTTTACAGGGCTGCTTTGAACTTACAGACTGGGATTTGCTCTGTGATTCAAATGGAGAGGACCTTGATGATCTCACGGACTGCATAACAGGGTACATCAATTTCTGTGTGGACAGCGTTGTTACTACAGTGACTGTACGCTGTTTCCCCAATAACAAGCCGTGGGTAACCAGAGACATCAAGGTCCTGCTGAATGAGAAGAAGAGGGCCTTCAGAGATGGGGACAGAGAGCAGATGAGGCAGGTCCAGAGGAAGCTTAAGGAGAGAATTCAACAGGGCAAAGACAGCTACAGGAGGAAGCTGGAGCACAAACTCCAGCAGAACAATTTAAAGGACATGTGGAGCGGCATGAGGAGCATCACTGATGAGCAAACCATCTGGTGGAGGTGGTACTGAACGTGCCAATGAGCTGAATCTGTTCTTCAACAGATTTGATGAAAGGGCTCTGGACAACCCCCCAACGGCTCCTCCACAACCATCCACCTCCACCTTGGAGTATACCTGGATAACAAACTGGACTGGTCCAAGAACACTGAGGCTGTTTACAAGAAGGGCCAGAGTCGTCTCTATTTCCTGAGGAGGCTCCGGTCATTCAATGTATGTAACACCATGCTGAGGATGTTCTACCAGTTGGTGGTAGCCAGTGCCATCTTCTTTGCTGTTGTGTGCTGGGGCAGCAGACTGAGGGCAGCAGACGCCAAGACAATCAGTAAGATCATCAGGAAGGCTTGCTCCGTCCTGGGGGTCCAGCTGGACTCTTTGGTGGCAGTGTCTGAGAGGAGGATGCAGCATCCTGGACAACAACACTCACCCTCTCCACCAGCTGCTGACCTCCAGCAGAAGCACCTTCAGCCAAAGACTTATTCTCCCCCGGTGTAACACTGAACGCCAGAGGAAGTCTTTTCTTCCGATGTCCATCAAACTTTATAATTCATCTCCCCCCGGTCAGGTAAGGAACAGTGGAGACACTGTGTCCTGAGCAAATGTCACTTTGTCACTTTATATCACTTTATATCACTTTATATCATCACTACATCACTTTATTTAGTTGTACTGTAACTTACTTCAGTAAGAAAGGCTGCTACACTTTACTGTACTTTACTGTAACTTAGGTCTGTAAGAAATGCTGCTACATTTTTAACACTGTTATAACTTATCGCTCCTTATCACTTATTTAGTTTGTACTTATTTTATTTCAATGTGCTGCTAAACTGCACGGTGCGTATTGTTGTATATTGTATATACCTATGTTTAACCACAATGTCTGTTGCACTCTGTCACATTTAGTTATTGTTTGATTTATTTTATGTTAGCTTTATTTTGATTTGATTTATGTTAGCTTATTGTCACTCTGATCCTTTCCCACCTTTGTATTGAAACTGTTGCACAATAATTTCCCTCGGGATAAATAAAGCTTCTTGAATCTTGAAATAAAAAAATTGTAAATAAATGAATATATATTTTTCCAAAATGATTTGGCGATCCCCAGAAATCCTCTCGCGACCCCAATTGGGGTCGGGACCCCAAGGTTGAGAATGGCTGCACTAACCGACCAAACTGACATTTGGCCGTATTCACAATCAGTCCATGTTTGTTGAGCCTCTTGAACAGCTGCCGGAGGTGTGAGAGATGCTCCTCTGCAGAGGAACTAGCAACCAATGTCATCTAAAAAAAGAAACAAAAATGAAAAACCGCACAGCACATCAACTGCTGAAAGGTTTGTGCTGCCCTTTAAGTCCAAATGGCATCCGCAAAAACTAGCCCAAGCCCAAAATGGGTGATAACAGCTGTTTTGGGCATATCTAGTGGATGTACTGGTACCTGACCTGATGGTAACCCCAAACCAAATCCACTTTAGAGAAAATAGTGGCCAGGTGAACAGAGAAATCCTGAATATGGCTGACAGGGTACTGATCATGGATTGTTACGTGATTCATGCAATGGAAATCACCACGGGAGTGCTAACTGTCATCAGCTTTGGGGACTATGTGAGTCCGGAAGAGGTTCTAGATAGCTCACCGCCTAATGACCAATCAGTTACTTTAGAAAATGACATCAACATTTATTAAGATTGAGAGGAGAGTGCAGGGAGCTATGCATATATTTGTAAAATATACATTATCGGCAGACATATAATGCCTTACCAATATTGTACTTGCTTCACTTACAAGATGGCAAATTAAGTCTACTGTATTTTCCCCAAATCTTGTCGGGTTGCAGTTGAAAGATTACGGATGAAATCGCCATACAAGCAATGAATGAAATGCAAAAAATATAACGCCCATTATACATCTAAAACATTATTTTAATTTAATGGGATATACAAATGTAGTAATGGTCATATGGGACAGTAATGCTCTAAATTAAACAAAAAAACGTAGAAACTCAGTCTTATTTACTGTGACAAAGATTTTTTTTAAATGTGAAAATAGTTTGGTTTTCCCCACAATAACTGCAGTTAATAAGAGTATAAAACAGATAAAGGTTTCTTGTTTAATATATATTAAAAAGATAAAGCATAAATGCAAAACTTGTTCAAATAAGATGTATATAGAAGCCAGTGATTGTCTAGTTGTCTTCATTTGATTGAATTTATCATTTAATAGAATTGAAAAAATAAATAATTTGATTTGTAAGAGAGAGAGGAAGGAGAGTGACAAGGAAAAGAGATGAAAGACGATAAGCTTTGTTTGATAGGTACTCCTGTGGCCAATGCCAGCCCATGGCCTCAGCTGTGGAGAGTATGTGCTGTACAGAAGAGGATGCCTTCTGGGCCATTGTTGAACCTGGTTCCAGCCACTCTTTGTTTCTTGCTTCTCCCTCCAGAGGTGGGTGTTAACAGCAAGGAAATGCAGAATTGTTGTGTTCATGGATGTCCTGAACATGAATGACCATGCTTTGCCACTTGGCCACCATCACCTCTGGATCTCCATTAGGAGTGGACGCTGCAGTCCAGCAGATAGTTTATAATGGGTGGTCTCCACAGCTTCAGGTCTTCACAAGTGTCTGTGTCAGATTTCAATTTTTTCAAATTTATAATTGGAATCTTCATCGATTTGCAAAAAGCTTTCGATACAATTGACCACAGTATTTTGCTGAATAAACTGGGAAAATATGGCATTAGAGGGACACCACAAAACTGGTTACAGAGCTATTTGGAAGACAGACAGCAGTTTGTACAGGTTGATCAACAAAAATCTACTTATAGAACTGTATTGTACGGGGTGCCTCAAGGTTCCATTTTAGGACCAACTCTGTTTTTAATGTACATCAATGATATTTGTAGCATATCCACAATTATGAAATTTATACTTTTTGCTGACGATACAAATATTGTTTGCTCCGGTGAGAATATCAAGACACTTTTGACTAACATCACTCAAGAACTTCATAAGTTAAACAATTGGTTTAATATAAATAAATTATCATTGAATTTAAAAAAGACAAAACTTATGCTTTTTGGATATCGGAAAAAAGATATGCCAGTACAAGTAACTATTAACGGCACTATTATTGATAGAGTGCAACAGAATGTGTTCTTGGGTGTTGTAATCGATGAAAAGCTCTCTTGGAAACCTCACATAAGTCACCTGCGTTCAAAAGTGGCAAAATGTGTTGGTGTGATGAAACGATACTAATCAAAATGCTTTATTTATTCTTTATCACTCCTTCATAATGTCATATTTAAATTATTGTTTGGAAGTGTGGGGAAATTGCTACAAGACAAACTTGCTACCGCTCGTCACTCTTCAAAAACGAGCCATTCAAATTATTCACAAAGTCAAATACAATGACCACCCTATCCACTTTTCCTTAAGTCATTTAACTTAAAATTAGCTGACTTGGTAAATTATAAAACTGTGCAAATTATGTACAGGGCATCAAAAAATATGCTGCCGGGTAACATTCAAAACCTATTTAGAGATAGAGATGCTCATCACACATATAATTTGAGAGGATGTCATCAATTGTACCAACCACATGTAAGGACAGCCCTTAAATCTATGTGTGTCTCAGTGAGGGGAGTCATTGTGTGGAACAAACTGGTAGAGGAAGCGAAAAGTTGTGGAAATCTCATTCAGTTTAAAATAATATTCAAAAGAAATGTGATGTGTGAGTACCAGAAGGAGTTGCTGGACTGACGCCGTTTTTTTGTGCGCTCCTCCAGCTGGGGCTCCATTGGGCACGCACGCACACGCACGCACACACACACACACACACACAGGTGCGCATGCACGCACACACACGCGGCGGGCGCACACACGGACACACCCATTGTCCATCTAGGCGTCTGTCTATCGCTCTGCCTACCTGTCTGTCTCTCTCTGTCTGTCTAAACACCTGTCTGTATAGATGCCTGCCTGTCTCTCAGTCTGAGGGTCTGTCTGTTTGTCTAAACACCTGTCTGTCTGAATGCCTGTCTATCTGTCTAATTGCCTGTCTGGCATTTGCTCTGTTGCCTATATGTTCTGGAGGGAAGAGGGGGTGTAGAAGCAGGAAAAGTTTGGGCCTGTCTGTCTGTTTGTCTGTCTATATGTCTGTTTTGTTTGTCATGTATGTCTGTTTGTGTCACTACAATATATTGTATTGTTATAATATGTTATTTTGGGTTGGGTGGTGCTGGGTGAGGGGTTGGAAATTTATAAGCGTTGCTTCCTTCCATCCCCTTTTCAGACTGTATGTGTAAATTGTTAATTTTTCTTTCTTTTCTTCTTCTTTTTTTTTCTCAATGTGTTTTTTTTTTTTTTTCATCTTTGGATTACAAGTCTGAAATAAATGAACAATACAAATACAAATACAATACAATTATCATTAATACCGTATTTGCATCAACAGTTTCCAGGGGCAGGCACGGTATTCAATGTTTGTTTTGCATCAATGAAAATATAGCGGATATCAGAGAGGGCTCCACATATTTTTCAGCCTCCCACAGTCTTAATTAAATAATGGTGCCTCTTTATCAGGCGGCAGGGCAACCTGCCACAAATAGAGACAGATTCAGAAGCCTTCGACCTACTCTCTGAGCTATGACTGGAGGATATCTCCACACACAACTCACCGACTGTGAGCAGGGCTTCGCTGCTCTACTCCACGGCAGCAAGGTCCATCTGCAGCATAGTTTTCTACACCATAGTGAGAGCATAAACAAACTCACATAGATAACCGTGATCATTGTGTCCTTAAATTTTCATACCTTCTCAAATGCACCAAAAGTTTTTGTGTCCATGTTTGTTCTTGTGTGTCTTTACCTGTCGTTTTTGGTCTGTGACTAGGGCTGAAACTCTATGCTGCACTTCAGACCCTCTAGTTCACACCAGTTGCTGCTTGGTACCTCTGAGCTCTGTTAAAAAAAACATTATTTAGTCATATCCCTGTGTCACATGAAACAAAAGTACAACTGATTTGTGTGTCTGTTAACGTTAACTTACCTGATCATGTTGAAGATCTAAAACCTTGTTGACTCTGTCCTCCCCATCAAAGAGTAGGTCCTATATTTGGCACAATGGCCGGGGGAGTCTGACCTATGAATGTCAAAAACAGTTTGTTTCTACTTTAAGCCCCAAAAAACAATGTTATTACTGTAAGTTGTTTTGGATAAATCTAAATGAATCTAATAGAATTTAAACATTGTTTGACCATTTTTTCTATATCAATGATAGGTTTGGCCGATTGATATGTAATGCTATTTTTAAGTATTTCAATTCCATATTACAAGTATTCAAAAATGGTACAAATATAGGACATTTACTCTGGAATATATCTCAATTGATTCCATAAAAATGCTTGAATTATACCTGTAGTCAGCTATTAGATGCATCTAGATGCTACCAGATGCCATACCTTTAGTCAACTTCTTGTGAGATGTCCTCAGCTAAAACTTTTTAGTCAATGTCAGGAATGGACACTTTGGATTTTAAATATGAGGGTGCAGGTTGCATCTCTGCATATCGCGAACTGCCTGCTATTTCCTGCTTTATCGCTTCAGCTTGTTTTGGTAGAAACAGGTGGGACCTCATGTTACTTAAAGAATACAGCAATTGCCCCCCGGGGACAAATAAAGTTTTATTGAATTGAATTGAAAAGTGGTAACTTCCTCCTACCTCTACATAGACTAAAATGAAGCAACTGAATAGATTCAGGCATTAAAGAATACATTTCTAAAATCATTCATAAAGAATCATGATACTTAAGTGAATTTTAGACACACTGCTCAAAACAGCCACTTTTACCTCGGATTTAGGCCCATATGTCTTGTAAACCATATAAAATCCTACATTTACTTTTAAAATGGTCATTTTCTAGAAAGGTTAAGTGTAAATTTAGTAAAAAAAATTAACCTGCAAGTTGCCCTTTAAGAGAGTTTGTAGCACAGTTTGTCCACTCAGACTTCTTATAGTTGTTGTAATGTCAAGGCAAAGCTGTGGTTTTACCAAGCTTCCACCACAGCAACTTCCTGGTTGATCCAATAAGGAAATGCCAACAATTGCAGTTCTCAGAGAGTCCACTAGGGGCAGGTTTCATAATAGAGCCATTTCTTGTTGACCCCCGTGTTAAACAGGCCGTTTTCACAGCATAATTAAACCTATTTAAGGCCTGGCACAAAAAAAAACATTCTTGTCTGTATGTGTAGGTCATATCTCCATGACCACACTGAGGTGGCTTTTTTTTTTTTGTACCAGGCTAGTTTTTATTTTATTGGAGGTTAAAGGTAATACATAATTAGGGGCACAGCCTTTTGAGTGACAGTTAGACGCTGACCCTCACTTCTCCTCTGGGGCTAGTTGTAAGGATTAGCATCATTAGAACGCTAACTCCCTCATCTCGACCTGGACTGCAGTCATTTGTGTGGTGGTGTTTCGATAAGTATCCTGTATTTACAACTAATTTGTATGTTACAACAGGGATTCTAAATAATTTTTTTTGATCACCAGCCAATGTGGCCAATCAGAATTTCCGCTAGCCAATTTTTTTCCCGGTGAAAAATAGGGGAAATTAGGAGTGCCACCGAATGCATTTGATAATTTTATTAACATTGTTGGCATGAAAAACACATGTCAAGTACAATACATACAACAGAATATACACAGAAAGTGCAAACATTTCATTTCAAGCTTGGGATCTATCTATCTATCTATCTATCTATCTATCTATCTGTCTATCTATCTATCTATCTATCTATCTATCTATCTATCTAGCTATCTGTCCGTCCGTCCGTCCGTCCGTCCGTCCGTCCATCCATCTATCTATCTATCTATAATACATCCAAGTTCCTTAGGCTCTCCTGATGACTTCAGGCACTCTCATGGTCATTTACTGCCTCGACTTTAAAATTACTAGTTCCCACCACAAAATAGTTTTTATCTTTCCCGTACGTGCAGCAATCCTGGCAAGACATGACGACGTATTCATGATCAAACACAAGTCATCCTCGATCCTGTCATTTGGCATTAAATTTCCTTCTCTTCGTGCCTCTGTCGGTATCCTCATCCCCTGCCTCTTTCGTTTGACTTTACTAACGTTAACTAACTCCCTCCTCTTTCATCATTTAGTTTAATCTGAACTTTTGACTTTTCTAACATTAGCTAACTCCCTCCTCTTTAGTCATTTAGTTTATTCTGAACTTTTGACTTTACTTTACTAACGTGGGCTAACTCCGTCCTCTTTAGTCATTTAGTTTAATCCGAACTTTTGACTTTACTTTACGAATGTTAGCTAACTCCCTCCTCTTTAATTTTCAATTCGATTTTATTTTTATTTATAGTGCTAAATAATAAGAAAAGTTATCTCGGGACACTTTACAGAGTAGGTAAAGACCACACTCTATGACTTATTTATGATTTACATAGACCCAACAATTCCCCCGTAGAGTACGGTGGCAACGGAAACCTTCCCTATAACAGGCAGGAACGTTGGACAGACCCAGCTCTGTGGAGGACGGCCATCTGTCTTGACCGGTTTGGGAGGAAGAAAAGGAGAGAGAAATAGAGAAAAGGAAAGTATTAAGTTTACTCTTAAATATGGGGACAGTGTCTGCCTCCCGAATAACACTTGGTAGTTGGTTCCACAGGAGAGGAGCTTGGTAGCTGGAGGCTGTGCCTCCCATTCTACTTTTGGAGACTCTAGGAACGACAAGTAGCCCTGCATTCTCAGAGCGCAGCGATCTAGTTGGGTAATACGGTACTATGAGCTCTTTAAGATGCGATGGAGCCTGACCAATAAGAGCTTTGAAGAAGGATTTTAGGATTTTAGATTTTAAATTCTATTCTACATTTTACCGGGAGCCAGTGCAAAGAAGCTAATACAGGAGAAATATGTTCTCTTCTATTTGTTTTAGTTAGTACACGAGCTGCAGCATTTTGGACCAACTGGAGATTGTTAACCAACTTATTGGAGCAGCCTGATAATAAGGAGTTGCAGTAGTCCAGCCTAGAAGTAACAAATGCATGGACTAGTTTTTATGCATCTTTCTGAGACACAATGTTCCTAATTTTCACAATATTACGCAGGTGAAAATATGCAGTCCTTGTCGTTAATTTTATGTGAGAATTGAAGGATATATCCTGATCAAAAATAACACCCAGGACAACACAACATCATCCAGAGTAACAATAGCTTTAGCTATTGATTTTCGGAGGCCTTCGGGGCAAAGTACAATAACTTCAGTTTTATCTGAGTTTAACATCAGAAAATTGCAGGTAATCCAGCTTTTTATTTCCTTAATGCACATTTGAAGTTTAGCTAACTGATCGGTTTCTTCTGGTTTGATCGACAAATACAATTGTGTATCATCAGCATAACAATAAAAATTTATGTAATGCTTCCTTATAATATATCCTAAGGGAAGCATATATAAGGTGAATAGAATCAGTCCAAGGAGAGAACCCTGTTGAACTCCGTGACTAACTTTAGTGTGTATGGAGGATTTGTCATTAACATGTACAAACTGAGATCTATCTGATAAATAAGACATAAACCAGCTTAATGCAGTTCCTTTAATCCCAATTAGATGCTCTAGTCTCTTTAGCAGGATGTGATGGTCAATAGTGTCGAAGGCCGCACTGAGATCTAGTAAAACAAGTACAGAGACAAGTCCTTTGTCTGAAAGCTATTAGAAGGTTGTTAGTAATTTTTACCAGTGCTGTCTCAGTGCTATGGTTCGCTCTAAAACCTGACTGGAAGTCCTCAAATAACTCATTATTGTGTAAAAAGTCACACAGCTGATTGGCGACTAATTTCTTGAGGATTTTAGAGAGAAAAGGAAGGTAACATATAGGTCTATAGTTGGATAGAACCTCTGGATCAAGACTGGGCTTTTTAAGAAGAGGTTTAATTACAGCTGTTTTAAAAATACTGTGTTACATAACCTGCTGACGAAGATATATTAATCATATCTAATACATGAGTGCTAACTAAAGGCAACACTTCTTTAAGTAACCTAGTTTGAATAGAGTCTAGGAGACATGTAGAAGGCTTTGATGCTGAAATAGTAGAGGTTAATTTGTTAAGATCAACTGTAGATAAACAGTTGTTTCTAAGGTTCCTGGGTTTGAGGAATATCTGGTGCCAAGTGAGTTGATTTTTTCTCTAATAATTATAATTTTGTCATTAAAGAAGGTCATGAAGTCCTTACTTCTGAGGGTTATAGGAATACATGGCTCCATAGAGCTGTGGCTCTCTGTCAGCCTGGCTAAAGTGCTGATAAGAAATCTAGGATTGTTCTTATTCTCCTCTATTAAAGATGAGTAATAGGCTGCTCTGGCATTACGGGCCTTCCTATATATTTTTAGACTTTCTTGCCAAATTAAGCGAGATTCCTCCAATTTAGTGGAGCACCACTTACTTTACAATTTTACTAAAGTAAATTAAAAAATTCGGATTAAACTAAATGACTAAAAAGGAGGGAGTTAGCTAATGTTAGTAAAGTAAAGTGAAAAGTTCAGATTAAACTAAATGACTAAAAAGGAGGGAGTTAGCTAATGTTAGTAAAGTAAATTCAAAAATTCAGATTAAACTAAATGACAAAAGAGGAGGGAGATAGCTAACGTTAGTAAAGAAAAGTAAAAAATTCAGATTAGACTAAATGACTAAAAAGGAGGGAGTTAGCTAATGTTAGTAAATTCAGATTAAACTAAATGACGAAAAAAGACAAAAAAATCAGAACTTTACTAACCTTAGCTAACTCGCTCCTCCTAGGTCATTTAGTTTAGAAGAAGAAGAGGAATTCCTTTATTAATCCCGCAACGGGGAAATTCGATTCTCACTCTATTATTGTTATTCATGTTAGACACACACAGGCCCGAAATACACACACATGCACAAACAGGACCTATATACATGCAATTAATGGAGAGATGTTAGAGCGAGGGCGCTCAACTTTTGACTTTACTAACGTTAGCTAACTTCGTCCTCTTTAGTCATTTAGTTTAATCTGAACCATTGACTTTACTTTACTAACGTTAGCTAACTCCCTCCTCTTTAGTAATACTTCACTAACGTTAGCTAACTCCCTCCTCTTTAGTAATTTAGTTTATTCTGAACTTTTGACTTTACTTTATTAACATTAGCTAACTCTCTCCTCTTTTGTAATTTAGTTTAATCTGAATTTTTTAAGTTACTTAAAACTAATGTTAGCTTACTCCGTCCTCTTTAGTCATTTAGTTTAATCTGAACCATTGACTTTACTTTACTAACATTAGCTAAATCCCTCCTCTTTTGTCATTTAGTTTAATCTGAATTTTTGAATTTATTTACTAACGTTTGCTTACCCCCTCCTTTTTAGTCATTTAGTTTAATTTGAACTTTTCACTTTACTTTACTAACATTAGCTAACTCCCTCCTTTTTAGTCATTTAGTTTAATCTGAATTTTTGAATTCATTTATTAACGTTTGTTTACCCCCTCCTCTTTAGTCATTTAGTTTAATCCGAACTTTTAACTTTACTTTACTAAAATTAGCTAACTCCCTCCTTTTTAGTCATTTAATTTAATCAGAATTTTTGACTTTACTTTAGTAACGTTAGCTTACTCCCTCCTCTTTAGTGTTTTAGTTTAATCCTAACTTTTGATTTTACTTTACTAACGTTCGCTAATTCCCTCCTCTTTAGTCAAATAGTTTAATCTGAATTTTTCACGTTAGTTTACTAATGTTAGCTAACTTGCTCCTCTTTAGTCATTTAGTTTAATACGAACTTTTGACTTTACTAACCTTAGCTAACTCGCTCCTCTTAGGTAATTTAGTTTAATCCGAACTTCTGACTTTACTAACGTTAGCTAACTCCGTCCTCTTTAGTCATTTAGTTGAATCTGAACCATTGACTTTACTTTACTAACGCTGGCTGTCTCCGTCCTCTTTAGTCATTTAGTTTAATCTGAACTTTTGAGTTTACTTTACTAACGTTAGCTAACTCACTCCTCTTTTGTCATTTATTTTAATCAGAATTTTTGAATTTATTTACTTACGTTTGCTTACCCCCTCCTCTTTAGTCATTTAGTTGAACGTTTCACTTTACTTTACTAACATTAGTTAATTCCCTCCTTTTTAGTAATTTAGTTTAATCTTAGTTTTTGACTTAACTTTACTAACCTTAGCTAACTCCCTCCTCTTTAGTCATTTAGTTTAATATGAGCTCTTAACTTTACTTTAGTAACGATAGCTAACTCCGTCCTCTTTTGTCATTTAGTTTAATCTGAATTTTTGAATTCATTTATTAACGTTTGTTTACCCCCTCCTCTTTAGTCATTTAGTTTAATCCGAACTTTTAACTTTACTTTACTAAAATTAGCTAACTCCCTCCTTTTTAGTCATTTAATTTAATCAGAATTTTTGACTTTACTTTAGTAACGTTAGCTTACTCCCTCCTCTTTAGTGTTTTAGTTTAATCCTAACTTTTGATTTTACTTTACTAACGTTCGCTAATTCCCTCCTCTTTAGTCAAATAGTTTAATCTGAATTTTTCACGTTAGTTTACTAATGTTAGCTAACTTGCTCCTCTTTAGTCATTTAGTTTAATACGAACTTTTGACTTTACTAACCTTAGCTAACTCGCTCCTCTTAGGTAATTTAGTTTAATCCGAACTTCTGACTTTACTAACGTTAGCTAACTCCGTCCTCTTTAGTCATTTAGTTGAATCTGAACCATTGACTTTACTTTACTAACGCTGGCTGTCTCCGTCCTCTTTAGTCATTTAGTTTAATCTGAACTTTTGAGTTTACTTTACTAACGTTAGCTAACTCACTCCTCTTTTGTCATTTATTTTAATCAGAATTTTTGAATTTATTTACTTACGTTTGCTTACCCCCTCCTCTTTAGTCATTTAGTTGAACGTTTCACTTTACTTTACTAACATTAGTTAATTCCCTCCTTTTTAGTAATTTAGTTTAATCTTAGTTTTTGACTTAACTTTACTAACCTTAGCTAACTCCCTCCTCTTTAGTCATTTAGTTTAATATGAGCTCTTAACTTTACTTTAGTAACGATAGCTAACTCCGTCCTCTTTTGTCATTTAGTTTAATCTGAATTTTTGAATTCATTTATTAACGTTTGTTTACCCCCTCCTCTTTAGTCATTTAGTTTAATCCGAACTTTTAACTTTACTTTACTAAAATTAGCTAACTCCCTCCTTTTTAGTCATTTAATTTAATCAGAATTTTTGACTTTACTTTAGTAACGTTAGCTTACTCCCTCCTCTTTAGTGTTTTAGTTTAATCCTAACTTTTGATTTTACTTTACTAACGTTCGCTAATTCCCTCCTCTTTAGTCAAATAGTTTAATCTGAATTTTTCACGTTAGTTTACTAATGTTAGCTAACTTGCTCCTCTTTAGTCATTTAGTTTAATACGAACTTTTGACTTTACTAACCTTAGCTAACTCGCTCCTCTTAGGTAATTTAGTTTAATCCGAACTTCTGACTTTACTAACGTTAGCTAACTCCGTCCTCTTTAGTCATTTAGTTGAATCTGAACCATTGACTTTACTTTACTAACGCTGGCTGTCTCCGTCCTCTTTAGTCATTTAGTTTAATCTGAACTTTTGAGTTTACTTTACTAACGTTAGCTAACTCACTCCTCTTTTGTCATTTATTTTAATCAGAATTTTTGAATTTATTTACTTACGTTTGCTTACCCCCTCCTCTTTAGTCATTTAGTTGAACGTTTCACTTTACTTTACTAACATTAGTTAATTCCCTCCTTTTTAGTAATTTAGTTTAATCTTAGTTTTTGACTTAACTTTACTAACCTTAGCTAACTCCCTCCTCTTTAGTCATTTAGTTTAATATGAGCTCTTAACTTTACTTTAGTAACGATAGCTAACTCCGTCCTCTTTTGTCATTTGGTTTAATCTGAACTTTTGACTTTACTTTACTAACGTTAGTTTATATGCTCATCTTTAGTCCGAACTTTTGACTTTACTAACGTTAGCTAACTCCCTCCTCTTTAGTCATTTAGTTTAATCTGAATTTTTGACTTTACTAATGTTAGCTGACTCCCTCCTCTTTAGTCATTTAGTTGAATCTGAAGTTTTGACTTTACTTTACTAACGTAAGGTAACTCCATCCTCTTCAGTCATTTAGTTTAATCTGAATTTTTGACTTAAATTTACACTCGTTAGCTTATTCCATCCTCTTTAGTCATTTAGTTTAATATGAATTTTTGACTTAACTAATGTTAGCTAACTCCCTCGTCTGTAGTCATTTAGTTTAATCTTAACTTTTGACTTAACTTTTACTAACATTAGCTAACTCCCTCCTGTTTAGTCAATTAGTTTAATCTGAACATTTGACGTTACTTTACTAAGGTTAGCAAACTCCCTCCTGTTTAGTCATTTAGTTTAATCTGAACATTTGACGTTACTTTACTAACGTTAGCTAACTCCCTCCTGTTTCGCCATTTAGTTTAATCTGAACATTTGACGTTACTTTACTAACATTAGCTAACTCCCTCCATTTTAGTTATTTAGTTTATCTGGGGCCGTATTTATCAAGCTTCTTAGAAATACTCCTAAGAACTCTGCTAAGAGTTGACCAATGAGTAAAAAAATTCTTCGCTGAAAGCTGCACTTAAAAGTTAGTTATCAAGCGTCTTACTCACACTTTCAGCGAAGTGTAGGACTGAATCTTAAGTGTCACTCTCAGAGCTGAATTACGACATTACTATGTGCCGTAAACAGAATTTTAGGTGACGTCATTTCTGTGTCCATAGAAATGACCAATCACAGAAGGGAATCCCTTGTCTCAGAATAAGGAAATATCTTAGAAATATTAAAGTGGACAATGGCAGTGTATATTTTGACAATAATCTACAAAATAATACAAAACAAACAAACAATATTGGCAATGAATCAAAAATAAATGTTTCCTTTTCTGTCCAATTCATTAATTAGGCAACTAATTTGAAACTGGTGTGGCGCTCCAGGTGCGTTTTGGTGAGAGATACGTGCGTGATTGTTGTTGAATATGCAGGCTACTGTTAAGTAAATATCTAAAATGTGTTTGTTCAAGTCATAACCATAACAACAACAACAACCGGACCATTTCTGATATTTCAGCCATATTCTTTATGTTTCAGTTTGGATCGAGATGCATTAGAGTCTCCTGTGTCCCCGAGCATCTCAACGTGCACTCTCCCTCTGCCTTTGATCCGGTGCCGCCAGGCCCAAGCACTTTGTGTGAGGCAACAGGCAACAATCAAGCAGTGGGTGAAAAAGAAAAAGAAGAAATCAACTTAAGTTTATCACATCTTGAGCATGCCGTCTCTTTTGTTTATCAGGCCGAGGTGAGTGATTGCGACTCAGCAGAGGAGACGGATGATCTGCAGGCACTGCAGAGACAAAAAATTAAGCTGCAAATTTAAGTGCTGCCGCTCCAAGAGGAGTGCTACAACTTGGCTTTAAAAAAAAAGAAAACATACAGAGTGACTAATGAAATGAATTGATAAAAAGCCCCTGTATCGATGATTTATTGTTCTTACCCAAAGTGGAGGTGTTGTCTGAAGGCTGCCCAATCACATGGATGAATGTTGCCAGGGACGCTCGTGTCTCCATCTCCTCCATCCTCTTTAGTCATTTAGTTTATCTAAACGTTTGACTTTACTTTACTAACGTTAGCTAACTCCCTCCTCTTTAGTGATTTGCTTTATCTGAACTTTTGACTTTACTAACATTAGCTAACTCCCTCCTCTTTCATCATTTAGTTTATTGTGAATTTTTAACTTTACTAACGTTAGCTAACTCCCACCTACTTAGTCATTTAGTTTAATCTGAAGACTTGACTTGACTTTACTAACGTAAAATAACTCCCTCCTCTTCAGTCATTTAGTTTAATTTGAACTTTTGACTTAACTTTGCTAACGTAAGATAACTCCCTCCTCTTCAGTCATTTAGTTTAATTTGAACTTTTGACTTAACTTTACTAACGTCAGCTAACTCCATACTCTTTAGTCATTTAGTTTATCTAAACATTTGACTTTACTTTACTAATGTTAGCTAACTCATTGCTCTTTAGTCATTTAGTTTCATCTGAATTTTTCACTTTAGTTTACTAACATTAGCTAACTTCCTCCTCTTTAATCATTTACTTTAATGTGAACTTTTGACTTTACTAACGTTAGCTAACTCCCTCCTCTTTCATCATTTAGTTTAATCTGAATTTTTGACTTTACTTCAGTAACGTAAGCTAACTCCCTCCTCTTCAGTTATTTAGTTTATCTGAACCATTGACTTTACTAACGTTAGCTAAGTCCCTCCTCTTTAGTCATTTAGTTTTATCTGAACTTTTGACCTTACTTTACTAACGTCAGCTATCTTCCTCCTGTTTAGTAAATTAGTTGAATCTGAATTTTTTATGTAACTTTACTAAGATCAGCTAACTCCCTTCTCTTTAGTCAGTTAGTTTAAGCCGAACCTTGGCCTTTACTTTACGAACATTAGCTAACTCCCTCCTCTTTAGTAATTTACTTTAATGTGAACTTTTGACTTTCCTAACGTTAGCTAACTCCTTCCTGTATAGTCATTTAGTTTATCTGAACTTTTAACTTTACTAACGTAAGCTAACTCCCTCCTCTTACATCATTTAGTTTAATCAGAATTTTTGACTTTAGGCCTACTATTGTAGTTAACTCCTTCCTCTTTAGTCATTCAGTTTAATCTGAACTTTTGACTTTACTTTACTAACATTAGCTAACTCCATCCTCTTTAGTCATTTAGTTTAATCTGAACTTTTGACTTTACTTTACTGACGTTAGCTAACTCCCTCCTGTTTAGTCATTTAGTTTAATCTGAGTTTTTGATGTTACTTTACTAAGATTAGCTAACTCCCTTCTATTTAGTCAGTTAGTTTAATCCGAACCTTTGACTTTACTTTACTAACATTAGCTAACTCCCTCCTCTTTAGTCATTTAGTTTAATCTAAACTTTTGACTTTATTTACATTAGCTAACTCCCTCGCCTATAGTCATTTAGTTCAATCTTAACTTTTGACTTAACTTTCATAACGTTAGCTAACTCCTTCCTGTTTAGTCATTTAGTTTATCTGAACTTTTGACTTTACTAATGTTAGCTAGCTCCCTACTCTTTCATCATGTCGTTTAATCTAAACTTTTGACTTTACTTCAGTAACGTTAGCTAACTCCCTCCTCTTTAGTCATTTAGTTTAATCTGAACCGTTGACTTTACTAACGTTAGCTAACTCCCTCCTCTTTAGTCATTTAGTTTTATCTGAACTTTTGACTTTACTTGACTAACGTTAGCTAACTCCCTCCTCTTTAGTCATTTAGTTTAATCTGAACTTTTCACTTTACTTTACTAATGTCAGCTATCTTCCTCCTCTTTAGTCATTAAGTTTAATCTGAATTTTTTACTTTACTTTACTGACGTTAGCTAACTCCCTCCTGTTTAGTCGTTTAGTTTAATCTGAATTTTTGACGTAACTTTACTAAGATTAGCTAACTCCCTTCTCTTTAGTCAGTTAGTTTAATCCGAACCTTTGACTTTACTTTACTAACATTAGCTAACTCGATCCTCTTTAGTCATTTACTTTAATGTGAACTTTTGACTTTCCTAACGTTAGCTAACTGCTTCCTGTTTAGTCATTTAGTTTATCTGAACTTTTAACTTTACTAATGTAAGCTAACTCCCTCCTCTTACATCATTTAGTTTAATCAGAATATTTGACTTTAGGCCTACTATTGTAGTTAACTCCTTCCTCTTTAGTCATTCAGTTTAATCTGAACTTTTGACTTAACTTTACTAACATTAGCTAACTCCATCCTCTTTATTCATTTAGTTTACTCTGAACATTTGACTTTACTTTACTGACGTTAGCTAACTCCATCCTCTCTAGTCATTTAATTTAATCTGAACTTTTTACTTTACTTTACTGACGTTAGCTAACTCCCTCCTGTTTAGTCAGTTAGTTTAATCCGAACCTTTGACTTAACTTTACTAACATTAGCTAACTCCCTCCTCTTTAGTCATTTAGTTTAATCTAAACTATTGACTTTATTTACATTAGCTTACTCCCTCGCCTATAGTCATTTAGTTCAATCTTAACTTTTGACTTAACTTTCCTAACGTTAGCTAACTCCTTCCTCTTTAGTCATTTAGTTTATCTGAACTTTTGACTTTACTAAAGTTAGCTAGCTCCCTACTCTTTCATCATGTAGTTTAATCTGAACTTTTGACTTTACTTCAGTAACGTTAGCTGACTCCCTCCTCTTTAGTAATTTAGTTTAATCTGAACCGTTGACTTTACTAACGTTAGCTAACTCCCTCCTCTTTAGTCATTTAGTTTTATCTGAACTTTTGACTTTACTTGACTAACGTTAGCTAACTCCCTCCTCTTTAGTCATTTAGTTTAATCTGAACTTTTCACTTTACTTTACTAACGTCAGCTATCTTCCTCCTCTTTAGTCATTAAGTTTAATCTGAATTTTTTACTTTACTTTACTGACGTTAGCTAACTCCCTCCTGTTTAGTCGTTTAGTTTAATCTGAATTTTTGACGTAACTTTACTAAGATTAGCTAACTCCCTTCTCTTGAGTCAGTTAGTTTAATCCGAACCTTTGACTTTACTTTACTAACATTAGCTAACTCCCTCCTCTTTAGTCATTTACTTTAATGTGAACTTTTGACTTTCCTAACGTTAGCTAACTCCTTCCTGTTTAGTCATTTAGTTTATCTGAACTTTTAACTTTACTAACGTAAGCTAACTCCCTCCTCTTACATCATTTAGTTTAATCAGAATTTTTGACTTTAGGCCTACTATTGTAGTTAACTCCTTCCTCTTTAGTCATTCAGTTTAATCTGGACTTTTGACTTTACTTTACTAACATTAGCTAACTCCATCCTCTTAAGTCATTTAGTTTAATCTGAACTTTTGACTTTACTTTACTGACGTTAGCTAACTCCCTCCTGTTTAGTCATTTAGTTTAATCTGAGTTTTGATGTTACTTTACTAAGATTAGCTAACTCCCTTCTATTTAGTCAGTTAGTTTAATCCGAACCTTTGACTTTACTTTACTAACATTAGCTAACTCCCTCCTCTTTAGTCATTTAGTTTAATCTAAACTTTTTACTTTATTTACATTAGCTAACTCCCTCGCCTATAGTCATTTAGTTCAATCTTAACTTTTGACTTAACTTTCCTAACGTTAGCTAACTCCTTCCTGTTTAGTCATTTAGTTTATCTGAACTTTTGACTTTACTAACGTTAGCTAGCTCCCTACTCTTTCATCATGTAGTTTAATCTGAACTTTTGACTTTACTTCAGTAACGTTAGCTAACTCCCTCCTCTTTAGTCATTTAGTTTAATCTGAATTTTTCACTTTTCTTTACTAACGTTAGCTAACTCCATCCTCTTTAGTTATTTAGTTTATCTGAACCATGGACTTTACTAGTGTTAGCTAACTCCCTCCTCTTTAGTCATTTAGTTTTATCTGAAGTTTTGACTTTACTTAACTAACGTAAGATAACTCCCTCCTCTTCAGTCATTTAGTTTAATCCGAACCTTTGACTTAACTTTATTAACGTTAGCTAACTCACTCCTCTTTAGTCACTTACTTTAATCTGAACTTTTTACTTTACTTACGCTAGCTAACTCCCTCGTCTGTAGTCATTTAGTTTAATCTTAACTTTTGACTTAACTTTTACTAACATTAGCTAACTCCCTCCTGTTTAGTCATTTAGTTTAATCTTAACATTTGACATTACTTTACTAACGTTAGCTTACTCCTTCCTCTTTAGTCATGTAGTTTAGTCTGAAGTTTTGACTTTACTTTAATAATGTAAGATAACTCCCTCCTCTTCACTCATTTAGTTTACTCTGCACTTTTGATTTAAATTTACTAACGTTAGCTAACTCCATCCTCTTTAGTCAATCAGTTTAATTTGACATTTTGACTTAACTTTGCTAACTTTAGCAAATTCCCTCCTCTTTAGGATTTGTCACTTTACTTAGAAATAATGTTGCTTCGTCTCGTTTAGTCACATTATTATTATTATTATTATGAAGTTTCACTCCCAGTCTCGCGTCTGGGCGACGTCACTTCCTCAATCCCCACACGCGCATTATTTGGATTCTGAAGCTGCCGCTGCTGTGGGTCAGCTTTAACGTTAGAGTTAGGGTTAGCGACAACTTCAGAAACATGAGAACAAAGTGTGGCACCAGCCGGGGTCGTCTTTGGGAGGAAAAGAAGAAACACTTTCATTACACAGACGTGGAAAGGAAAATGCAATGTGTTGTGGAAAAAAAAAGACCACAAAATCACAGGAAAAAACATCACGGATCTTAAAAGACACCTCAGGGCATCCCATAATGACATTTAGGTGAGTCAAGACATAACGTAACGATACTTTCTGTTTTATTAAGCTCATGCGACATGAGGCTACGGTTAATGTGTCGGGTTTTAATGCTAGCTTTGGCGTTAGCCGCTGGGGGGGGGTTTGCGTGCTTGTGTGAGAGAGACTAGTGTGTGTGTGTGTGCATTACTATCCTTCTTGGGACATCTGCCCAGAAAAGTACCTTCCACATAAGGACCGATGGACAAGTTAGGACCAAAAACATGGTCCTAATAAGGAAAATCATGGCATCTGATGGAGAATGTCTCACTAGCATGCCTGGTGGTGAAATCTAGTAAAAACAGTATGGACCTAAGAAGGAGGGATTTTTCAAATTGGGTGTGTATCGGTTTTCAGAATTGCGCCATCTCAGGCCAACATATGTAATAACAAAGTGTGTGTAGAAATTTGAAGTGCGCCCCCTTTGGCCAACATATGTTACTGCATGGACCCAAGAAGGAGGGATTTTTCAAATTGGGTGTGTCGGTTTTCAGAATTGCGCACCCTTTGGCCAACATATGTTACTGCAAGTATGACTCAGACATTAAAATGAAGGGATGGAAGACAGTTACACATCAGATATTATCTGTTTTGTAACTGCCTACATTTGAAAAAAACTAAAAACATAACTTTCTATATTTGTGCATCATACTATTTAAATAGTTAATAAAAATCTATTTAAGACCACAAAATACGATTACCCTAATGGATTGTATATCATTTTCCTATACATAATTATATTTCAGGCAATGGGTGGTTATGATGTAGATGATGATGATGATGATAATGACGATGATGATGGTGGTGACACTGATATAACTAAGGCGTGGGGGGTGGCAGATTTTCATGTCTAATGTTTGTGTGCAAGACTCTAAAAGGAATCCCCAACTCTCCAAGTTCACTTACTGGATCCTCTCTGCTTTGACCATCTATCACAAGTGGCATGAGCTGAACTTTTTTATTATTATTATTATAACCTTTATTTATTCTCGAGAGACATTGAGGTTACCCTCATTTTCAATGTCGTCGACATGGCACTAGCTACTATTTTGCCAAGCAAACTACGCCTACATTTCTCAGAGCCGAGGAGGACAGGCAAGGCAAGGCAATTTTATTTGTATAGCCCGTTTTTACAAACAGTTTGTCTCAAGGGGCTTTACATCCCATCATAACAACATCCTCTGTCCTTAGACCCTCACATTGACTGAGGAAAAACTCCATGGAAAACCCTTTGAACAGGGAAAACCAGGAGAAAGCTCAGGGTGAGCAACAGAGGAGGGATCCCTCACCCAGGACGGGCAGACATGCAATAGATGTTGTTACAGACAAGAAATCAGTTTATAGTTTATGACACAGAATGTGGGAAACATGGAAATGGGCACAGGCAAGGACACAACAATGGCGACCACTTTAAACAAGACAGATGCTATCAAGGCTCTTCTAAATCAACCAAAAGAATCAATTACTTTGACTCCTGAACACTACCCTGTTTTGAAGGAATTTATTAAAAATATAAACTTGTGCCAGTCAGCAACTTAATGTTATTAGGCTACTGACATTTTTAAAATATCACTGTCACAGACACCATCGTCCCTGCACCTAAAAAGTTTAAATGACTACCACTGCCTAGCACTCAACAGCATTCTAATGAATTGCTTCGAAAAACTGGTTCATAGAACAATATAGCCAACCTGGACCCTCAAGAGTTTGCCTTCAGTAACAACAGATCCCGAGGATGACATGTCAGGATCAGGATATAGGACTTTATTGTCCCTGAATGGAAATTTGTCTTGGACAACAGTGCTACATCTGCATTTCATAATATGTAACACACATGACAATTAAGTGACAGGAGACAAAGTCAGACATGGTCAACACATGTCTACTGCCCTACACTCAGTCCGATAATACCATCGTCCACCACCACCACTGTTCAATGTCAACAAAACCAAGGAGCTTATTACATCAGTGGAGGAAAAAACATCACAGACAACATGTCTTGGTCATCACATATCAGAACGTTACAGAGCATCAGTAGTAGGTGAGGTTACTGCACAGAGCCCAAAGGATACTCAAAGACAACACCCACCAGACACAGCCTGTTCACTCTGCTGTCGTCAGACAAGAGATCCAGAAGTATGATCCACTGCCACACTCAGCAGACTACAGAGCTGGTTCCTTCCTCAGAGAATTCTGAACACATCCATCACAGTCAGACCAGATACTTGGGAGCGAGGGTTTAAATGATTGCTTACTTTGACCTTGAAACCTTTCTTCTGTCTCTGCTCTCCTCTCTGCTGGGTCAGCTAACGATCCACTGTGACTCCTGCAGTCTTGCAATGTCCAGTAGGATGTTGTTAGTCCTCTGGTAATTGCCAGATCCATCACCAATGAACAGTGTTGGGTATAGTTACTTTTGAAAGTAGGTAATTAAGTTACAACGTTACCATCAATTAAAAGTAATCAGTTACGTTACTGCATTACCTATGAATAAAAGTAACGCGTTAGAGTACTCATGCGTTACCAAAAATTAAAAGCCTTTTGCAGCGCCTTGCACATGCTGCAACTTAACTGACAGACACACAGCCTCTTTTAAATGCATGTCCTGACGAATAACATCAGTCATCCAACCAAATTAACTCTACAGGATAACAATAACAGGAAAGACAGTCAGAAATATGCCACATAGCGGGGTTTTTTTTTTTTTTTTGATCGCAGAACTGATCAAAATTCAGGAGTTGCCGTGAATCCCTCTCAGCGGCTTCACTGCTCGATCTGTCTGTCAGTTTGAATGGAGGACTCACGTGTGGAGAGGAGGGAGGCCCTTAAATTGGATGTGGATTTTTTTGCGGTCGATGGAAGCTTATCACCAACGCAGAGTGTGCATTTTACCGTTATGTTCTTGTCCTTTTCGCCAGCGAATTGAAACGCACGCGCGCACACACACACACAGGTAACGTAGGTCAGCAGGGCACAGACGCATCACAGCGCTGCGCCACGGCTGGCACATAAGCAGGTTGCACAGTAGTCTACTGTCTGACAAAAAGCAGGCTGCTGTCGGGATTTTCTTTTCCTTATCCGGCGAAATGTAACGGATTACTTTTTTAAAAGAATAACTAAGTTACTGATTGCTCAACTCACGAAACTAATGCGTTACGTTACACGTTACCCACAACACTGCCAATGAAATTAATAAACTAGAGCTACAGACTGCCTTATTGCTGTGTGATGATTATAATGGAAACCTAGCTACATCTGCTCATTCCAGATGCCGCAGTACAGCTAGCAGGCTGCTCTACACAACAACCGGTGTACAGCAGGATTGTTGCCCAACATTGTCCAACCTCATCTTGAATCCCTCTCTATGTCATGCAGGCCTTTCTTTTTTCCCCGAGAGTTCAGTGTTGGAACTGTCATGCTGTTCAAACCACTAATGCTAATATTAGCATTGGCCTTGACTAGGCTACTAGCCATTGTAAACGAACAGCAGAGAACTCACCCGAACAGTGCACACATCATAGCAGGAGACTTTAATCAACCATGTCTAAAAACTGTTATCCACAGTTTTTTACCAGCATGTAAACTGTGCAACAGGCCTAGCCTATATCTTAGACTGTGTATAACATCCAGCATGCAGGCTACTGTTTCTCTTGCCTTCCTCAGCCAGTCAGACTCTCCACAGAAGAACAACCACAACAACTGGGCTATTACAACTTAACTACAAGATGTTTCAAAAACACTGATGGGACCTATTTATGCAGGGAGACCTGGAGGAATATACAGCTGTGTTGTTTTACATGCTGTGCAGACAGTGCTCATTCCACAAGTGCGTCTGTAAATTTTCCAACCAGAAAGTCTGGATGATGAGCAAGGTCCGGAAGCTCCACAAAAGCCGCAACACCACCTTCAGATCAGGGAACAAATCACAGTAGCCTACAGCTCTGCTAGAGCTGAACTAAAGAGGGGAATCAAGGAAGAAAAGGAGGCAAACTAGAAAATAAATTGAGGATCACCTCACACATGATCATCCATGGAGGGTGGGGAAAGGGCTGCAGCACATAAACTACAGAGGCAGGACTACTCTCTGTACACTAATGACTGCTCACCAGCCAACTTGCCCAACACCATCATAAAGTTAACAGACAACACAACCATTGTCAGGCCCATCTTGTGGTGGGATGAGACTGGGCAGAATGGTGCTCAGTGAACAACCTCACACTATAGTGATGGGATCGGCAGTTCTTTTGACTGTACTGGCCCACTAGAATCAGTTTATTAAAATGAGTCGTTCAAAGAATTTGTTCACTGAATCACTCAGTGCTCAAGGCTGGATTAAGAATACAGAGGCCCATGGGCTAGACTCTAGGAGGCCCTCGCGCATGCGAGCGCACACACATGATCATCCATGGAGCACACATATTTGTACGTGCACCAATACAACAGACTAGTTTACTAGTGCACCATGTGTGGGCCTAGTAGTTGTTTGAAACTCCTGTATACAGGAATCACACTGTCTGGCTACAGCATATTATAGGAAAAGATCACATATTGTCATATAGATATATTAATCACAAGACCTTCACCACATGTTGGTTCTCCCATTCTACGCTGCTGTGGTGATGTATTGACAAACAGAACTACTGCAGACCAGGAGACATTAAAAATAAAATCTAAACATTCATTGTTAGAGCTGAAATACTAGGAAATTATAGAGCCCCAGGTTGAATTTGACTGGAATTGTCCTTTAAAGTCTTATTGCTCTGGGTCACAGTTCACGTCAACTCACGTCATCTGCAAGTTATTGTTTCACTTCACCGTTCTGATGCTGTGTGTGTGTGTGCGTGCGCGCAGCGCTGACAGACGCACACATCTACAGGAGCGTTAGCGCATGTTCTTCACGGCGTAGATGATGAACCAACATATGAGATGTGTTACCACAGAATAAATGACACGAGCAGCTCAGTGTCTTCAGAGTCGGAGTTTTCTCGTCCACTTACTGACCGTCTGTTATCAGGTCGCTCTGACTCCACTCTGGTCCTCACAGCAGCAGACATTATGCTGCTGGAGCCTCCTCTGTCTCTACACTGACCTGTCGCTCTACTGGACACTAGGGATGTCCGATAATATCGGCCCACCGATATTATCGGCCGATATTGAGTTAAAAATGTAATATCGGGAATTATCGGTTTCGGGTTTTTACAACCGATGTTAGTTCTGTAGGCTTCAGCATTTCCGAGTGTACCTGAATGCAACACGGGCCGTAGGCTTCAGCATTTCCGAGTGTACCTGAATGCAACACGGGCCGTTTACAGGCGCGTGCTTGATGACGTATAACAACAACACGCTTCACTCGTAGGTTGCTAACCGTGGCTAACAAGCTTGCTCTCCCGGTGCATGAGATGTCCGTGGTTTGGAAGTATTTCCAAGTGTCACCTATTAACAGTAAATGTGCGCTTTGCAATGACTGCAAGGCGTTAGTTATGAGAGGAGGAAACAAGGCGTCTTCCTTTAATACATCACATTTGATCACTCACCTCAAGAAGAATCATGCGGAGTTAAACGCTACATCTGTGCAGCAAAGTGATGAAAAGAAGCAACAGCCGACACCGAGAAAAGAACTTTTTCTATCGTTCAGGATGCCGGATTCACCAAACGTGTGGAGTTCCTCGAGCCACGTTATGTCTGTATAACGCCCAGTCACAAGTATTTCTCAGACCAGTGGAACCCGAACTGTACAGCATTGTTTACAGTCACGTCGAGAAGGTAATTTCTGGTGCTGTATCCATTAGATCCAATACAGGTTAGCATGTTGAGCTTAACTGCTGATTTATTGATTGTATTATTTGTCAAGTTACGGCCGGTTACTCAGTCTGGAAAAAGAAAACTAAGTTTGTTTACTACTCTGGACTGAAGATATGCATCTTCCTTGTTGTGATGTTGTCTGTAGTGTTGTTTGAGGCAAAATATTCTCTCTAAAAACACAAACAATTAAATGAATGGCACTTTTTTCAATAACTTATTTTGTACAGACTGTGTTTACATTTGAAAAGCCGTGTTGCATCTATGTATGCATCCAGTGGGGCATCACAATAAAATTAGGCATAATGTGTTAATTCCATAATAGGTGATATGTGATGAATTTTGGTGTAAAAAGGCTGCATATATCGGTATCAGGTGATATCGGTATCGGGTGATATCGGTATCGGGTGATATCGGTATCGGAAATTAAGGGTTGGACAATATCGGATATCGGATATCGGCAGAAAAGCCAATATCGAGCATCCCTACTGGACACTGAATCCTCCGCCCCCGACACTAATAAAAAAAAACGTCTCTGTGCGAGGCTTCAAACACATGGCGACCGGAGACAAGCGAGCTGATCACTTTATTTACCATCGGCTCCATTTCACCACATTTCCTGCCTCCCATCGCAATCCCGACTAGAGATTGTTTTTATCGCAAATTAATAGATAGATTAAATAAAAGTTCAGTTGTGCCACCACTTGTATCAAAAACCACAAGTGCAAAACAAAAAAAAAAACACAAAGTGACGAGGCCCCTGGGAGCTCGAGGCCCCCGGGCCACGGCCCAGACGGCCCAGTTCAGGATCCTGGCTATGGAGCCCTGACTGCAAAGTGCATTATTCTCCAGCTTCCTGAACTGATACACAGCCAAACAATCTGTCACTAGGTCATGATTCAGCCCTGAGGTTCACATTCACTGTAACACGTTCACCACTCTTAAGGAGGGACGGTGCAAAAAAGAAAAGAAAAAAAGGGGCGTGTGTAGTACAGTGTACTGTATAGTACACAGACATTCGCGGGAGAAGCAGCAAATATTACCACACCGTGAGCGCAAGTGTGTGAAACACAGTCCTAACAAGAACTATCTCCTCCTGCTGATCATGGCAATGCTGAAGAGTATGAAGTATATTTTCCCTGTACCATAACCATGTTATATAACTTAGTGTAATAAAATAAAATAAAATTTAATGTAGGCTGAAAGGTTCATTGTAAAATGTTTATTTATTAGCCTATTACTAAATCAAAGACCTGCCTATAAATTAATCTGCTCGCGCTCTGCCTTGGATGAGGACACAGCTTCCCGGGTGATCACCTCAGCAGACAGGCTTGCTGCCTCCGAGGTGCTCCCACAGGCGGAGCTTCACTTCTCCGACAATGTCGGAGCAAACGTCCAAACAGGCGATATTTGGATAAACTTACTACAGATTGGGGATCTAAACGGTTACTTTCTCGAAAACTATTAAAACTTGGTAAAATGACGTATTAACAGCTTTTCGTTCTCGGTTGCCGGGTCATTATCAAAATACAGTGATTTTCCGAGTCAAAAAAGTAAAAAAATTTAATTCAGTTTTCACAAATGTAATTTAGTGGAAACTATTTATTAGCATGTTGACCATGTTACCAACTATAATGGACAACTATAATATTTTTCTTTTTCTTTCATCTATCAAACGTATTGAGTTTTCTGTCATTGGTGTTACCACATGGTAACACCAATGACCGTAACACCAATGACAAATATCTATAAAAGGCTAATTACACAAAATAGTGTCCAAGCTAGCTCAAAGCCAGCATGAGTTAGCACCTTAAAATCTATAAATTATACTTATTAAACTTTTTTTTTCTCCATAAAAATATTTCATTATAGTGCAAATCAAAGTAACACCAATGACACAAAAAAAGAAACACATTGAAAAATGACATTTTAATTGGAAATATCTTACTTTTTATCCTCAAAGCAATTTCAGTCAAAAACAACTGGACTGGTTGTTTGTCTAGGAAGACGTTTCACCTCTCATCCAAGAGGCTTCATCAGTTCATGTACGCATCTGACCAGGCTGGGACTGGTCCAACTAACTGGTGTGGAGATCCAGGTATTTAACCTCTCACAAGGCCGATGATGTCACTGAAACCCTTTGTGCTCCAAGTGCCCACGCCCGTCGTTAGAGTGACAGTCGGTGGTGGGCAGTTGGTTTCGACGTCGTTAGTGCTCTATTGAGTCTGAACGACAGTCGTTGGGGTCACCCGGGCCATGTGTGAACAGTTGTCCTTTGAGGTTAGATTGTTGAATCTCCTGGGAAGGGACGAAAGGGCGGCATTGTAAATTGGAGATAAGTGGTGTCTCAGACCCCCTCCTCTGTTTAGCGATGGTTTCTCCACTTTAACATAGATGGCTTCTTTTACTCCTCTTTCAAACCATCTGTTTGCATTCCTCGATGCAACGAGGAATGCAAAGATCTTTACATTGGAGAAACAAAACAACCACTGCATAAACGCATGGCCCAACACAGGAGAGCTAACTCCTCAGGCCTGGACTCGGCTGTCCACTTACACCTCAAGGAGAAAGCCCACTCCTTTGATGACAGCAACGTCCAAATCTTGGACAGAGAGGACAGATGGTTTGAAAGAGGAGTAAAAGAAGCCATCTATGTTAAAGTGGAGAAACCATCGCTAAACAGAGGAGGGGGTCTGAGACACCACTTATCTCCAATTTACAATGCCGCCCTTTCGTCCCTTCCCAGGAGATTCAACAATCTAACCTCAAAGGACAACTGTTCACACATGGCCCGGGTGACCCCAACGACTGTCGTTCAGACTCAATAGAGCACTAACGACGTCGAAACCAACTGCCCACCACCGACTGTCACTCTAACGACGGGCGTGGGCACTTGGAGCACAAAGGGTTTCAGTGACATCATCGGCCTTGTGAGAGGTTAAATACCTGGATCTCCACACCAGTTAGTTGGACCAGTCCCAGCCTGGTCAGATGCGTACATGAACTGATGAAGCCTCTTGGATGAGAGGTGAAACGTCTTCCTAGACAAACAACCAGTCCAGTTGTTTTTGACTGAAATTGCTTTGAGGATAACGATGACCTGGACGAATGAGAACATTCACAGGCATCTTACTTTTTACTCATGAAAGAGACACTCACAATGTATTGTCTTATATGGCTCTTTTTCTTCTTCTTCTTTCTGACCTTGGGAGTTCTCTTACATGTTCTTAACCTTTCAAAATAATGGTCTGTGATGCCAGTAACACCAATGACACCAAATCGAAGGACAGAATTCTTTTAAAAATATTTGTATTATTAAACAGCCAATTTAGATTTAATTTTATTCATATATTAAGCCCAGTGTTTGCTCATTATTGACCACTTTTTTTTTTTTTAAACAAAAAAGAGGAAATATTTTTACACTGTGTTTTTTTAGGTACAAAGGAAATTAAAACTGCTAAAAATAAAACAAAACAGTAAATATATAAACTGAAATTATCATCATCATTTATATGGTTTTAAATTACATAATTTTGGTTTAATGTGGATGATCTTTTAAAATTTTCAAGCATTTGTGTGTCTGGAAAGTGCAGGGACATGTTTTTCACCGTATTATGATAATGACCCTGCCACAAAATGCATTCTGGGAAACTTGACCTACTGCATGTTGGAAGGAGATCTATAATACATCCATGGAGTAAACACACAGCGGTCCTAACAAGAACCATTCCCCTCCCCCAACTGCTGATATCATGGCCAGGCTGAGTAGAACGTGTGTGTGAAACAAATCGGCCCTAACAAGAACCATCACCAAAAAAAAAAAAAAGGCTCTCGCTCGCTCCCCTCCCCCCCGCCTGCTCCGATCACGTGTCCAAGTAATTCCAGGTAATAATAATAATTACTGATCACTACAGCTTGCAAACAACTCTATTCGTTTATTTTTTTAATGTTACCATTTTTATATATTAATTTGTAAATATTTTGGCTCGTCAGTGTCTCTTTTGCTCTTTATAACTACGTGCGGAGCTACTCTGGTGTATGCTGTGTCTTTAAACAAGCGCTCCTGTTTGATCCCTGCACCTGCTTCTCGTCAGGCTCAGACCTGCTCAGACATAGACATATAAAGAGTAGACGCCGCATCGAACGTTGGGCCGCGAGAAATGCGGCCGCCATCTTGGACCGGTCATTCTCCCAGATCAGTTCTATGAGTGACTCGTTGAGCCTCTGAGTTGAGCAGCAGAAGGAACAAGATACCAGAGCACTGTGCAGCGTATTCCTGCTCTAATCTAATATTACAATATTACAATTCATAATCAGTACGGTACAGTACAATTTTAAACAATTATACATAAATCCATGCATTTTTGAATGTTATAGTTAGTAAGTCCCTCAGGCTGTGGCAGGTAGATACATATTTAGCTGCCAGAGGAGCTGCTGTCCCTTATTTTATTATTATTATCTCGTCACAGTAGAGGCATGGAGACTAGCCTCTGTGGGAATGTTAGTTAATTTACCCCCCGCCAGATGTGTGTGTGTGTGTGTGTGTGTGTGTGTGTGTGTGTGCGAGCGTGCCTGTGTAGATATGAAAGGAGAAGCAGGGAGGAGAGGGGTTGTTGTACATGTGGTCTAGTGTAAATGGATTGCACATTTCCAGCATTAGGTCAGCGGAGGATGTGCTGTGGTTTCATGAGAGGAAGACACTTCAGAGACAGTTAATCTCAGGTCACCTCAGATCTTCTCAGTTTTGTTTTTTTAAATATTGAACATGACATTGACATGAATTATGAGATAATTTTTTCATGTCATGTCACTTTTTTTTTTAAAGTTTAGACTATCAAAGGAGAAGTGACAGAATCTGACCAATATCCTTTGCTGTTAAACTGTTTCATCAAACAGGAGCAACATGATGTGGGGTTTATTCTAAAGAATGAATTAGAGATTTACGAGGCAAGCGTGAACATGTATTTCCACTCTGTGCCCGATATTCTCACAGCTGAACAAAATGTCCCATACATTTTTACTTGGTTCTCCACATCTCCACTTAAAGCAGGACGAACGTCACATGTTTGTAAACCAGAACTGATGAGTCCAGGCTTTTTTAGTTCAGTTGTACCAGAGAAGTTGAAACAGTCTGAAAAGAAAAAATCATAAATTTATTAAACTAAGGGAAAATCTTAAATTGTTTGTATAATTTAAAATGGATATTACTGAACTATGCCCCGTGTTTTTGTTTGCACATTAAATACAATTACTACATAATTAAAATATGTAATAAAGAAGACATTCACATAATTAGACCTTGCCTAAAAACAAAGGGCACAGTCATTTTAGATACTATACAAAGTACTCCTACAACATCACTGTCTTTATTAGAGCTACACTCTCATTGGTAATTGTGCAAGAACAAAACAGTGTGAAAATGATTGATTTAACAAAATGTTATATATATTTTTATACCACACACACTCGCTCCCTCTCCTCTCCACTACCACAACTATGCGACTGGCAGAGCATGGATCATTTCTGAATAATTATAAACATATAGGGTTCAGCTCTTGGGTTTTTTAGTGCTTTAAATGGAAGTGTGTCTGTTTGACTTGTATTTAGATGTGTCCAAAATGTCATCTCTCTCTCTGACCTAATTGTATTGATACTCTTGATTTATATGTATTTTAATTTTCTCTGAGTGTGTGTGTGAGAGAGAGAGAGTGAGTGAGAGAGAGATTTATGTATTCATGTATGAAATATAGCCTATTAATACTCTATAAATGATTTCTATTGTTGTGTTTATATTTATAGTGTTTGTAAAACACCTATCATACATCACATATATCATATATCAGAATATTCTATTACTGTTAATCCCACTCTGAATATTAAAATACGCTGAACCGTGTCCTGTCCTTACACTGAGTGGAGAGGGCGACCGGTCCAAGATGGCGGCCCCACCGCTCGTCAGCGCCAACAGGCCCAACGTTCGATGAGGCGTCTACTCTTTATGTCTATGTGCTGAAGAATTAAAAATCAATGTGTTAGTGTGTGTATTAGTAATAATTCAATTAATAATCATGTGTCAGCATGTGTACTAGTAATGATTAATAAGAGTGTGATAATCAATGATTGAAGAATTAATAATCATATGTTAGCGAGTTTATTAGTAATGATTAATAAGAATGTGATAAGTGTGATTATTAGGTATGATCATTTAAAGTGTGATAGTGATTATTAGTCCAAGCTCAAACTTTTCTGTTTCCAAAAGCACACAAACTTTTGACTCAATCTTTTTCTGCTTTCTCCAAAAGCACAGGAACAGTAAGTCGGTCAAGGTCACAAAGACAATGAACTAGCCATGTTGCAAATATGCACCTGGCAAAGTTAGTTGAGATTAGGGAAGTTGCTGTACGTGTTGTGCTTTCTTCACAGATAAAGAAGAAGACTCCTGCTCTACAGAGGCTACTCCTACGCACAGGGAGGAAGATGGAGGCTGGAGCAACTGCTACTTCTGAAATACACATATGCACGCACAAGCAGACACATAACCACGCCTTTGTAACAAGTTTATATGCTGGAGTAGTTAGAATAGATATCAGAACTTCTTGCCTCTGATCACGGGTACTGTGTGCTCACAGTTACTCTAGATAGAGAATAGAACATTTCTCCAGACGTCTGTATCATCCGATGTCCTTCTGCTAATAAATGCCTGCTGGCGCACTAAACTACCAACGACTCTGCTGACTCCAGAAAGCCTCCTGTAGAATTTGAATTACGCAATATATAACTCTGTTAGGTCCTTTTGATTGGTGTGAAATTCTGAAAAGTATTGTGTAAAATTCCTACAGAGAAACTTGGTGACCCCGGACGTGATTCTGACAAGGAGGCTCAGGTAAAAGGAGCTGCAGAGGTTGGACCGGTGACCACGCGGAGTCACTGGGAACCTCCTGGGGCCGACTGAAGTTCTCCACAAGGGCGCCCACCACTCAGAAAGGTAAGCAGTCACCTATTCTTCTTAAGAAGTGAAGACTGTGATTCGGCCTATAATCTAAATTGGTGGAGAATGTCAGTATGTTTCCTAGAGGTTAATTTGATCCAAATTTAGCCGGGGGACTGACGATTGAAAAAAGGCCTGTTAAACTGATTTGGAATCAGTATAAGTAAAAGGTAAAGGAGTGTTGGGATCATAAATCCCGACAGGTCCTAGGCGCATAAACGGTGCTCAGTAAGACGTTCAGGGAACGCAGAAAGGCCGGAGGCTGTAGAGACCCTCGAATATACATTAGGCATTAAGGACTAAAAGCGCCACAGGGGGATAGCCCCTAGGTGAGCCTAGAAAGCCACCATAGGTCTGGGACCTAAAGGTTCTGGGAACCAAAGAAAAAAAATTGTAGGTCTGGGACCTAAAGGTTCTGGGAACCAAAGTGTAAGAAATACTTAAAAACTGTGTTTATTTGTGGGATTGTTGTGTGGGAGGTTTCGAGGATAATAGAGAACACAAACAGATAAAAGTGTGAGTAGGTTTCTGTGGTGGTGGATACACCCAGTCTGTAGCCGCTGATGGTGAAACACTGTCAGTAGAAGCTTGTTGCAGACATCACAGAAAAGCCTGACGATTAAACTCACCACTGGTCTTCTCTTATCTGGGGGTACATAAATAACGTTGCTGTGACACTCGGCTTTTGGTCATTAAAAGTAGTGATTTATATCGTCTCACTCCGCTCTATCACGGTAGAGTAGAAGCTTGAGTGAGGGGAGGATCACTGGGGACTAGATCCACTGACCGGATAACGAGTGTGTGTGAATAAAGAATAAATAAATACCTGTGAATAGTACTTTAACAGCTGAAATAACTATGACAGGCCCTGTAGCGTCCCCGGCTGATTGATGGTCGGACTCTTTAACTGATGGTTCACAAGTGTTTATTTTTGGGCAAAACAGATGATACCGTTGCTCCATTAAATCTTTTGACACCTTGAAGACTCTGAACACACCGTGAACACAACGTGAACAATAAGAGTAAGAGCTATGGAATGAAACAAAAATAATATGTAATAAATAAATAAATAATACCATCTATATAATATCATGTTCAACAATATCAAAATAGTGTTTTTAACCTTTTACAGAAAATGAATTGTCATTTACAATCATGAAATATACTTTAAACCTATTTTATCTTAATTACAAACTCAGAATAGAGTGCAATAAACAAACATATCTAACTAAAAAAAATGATATTATAACAGTTATTATATCAGTTTGCAGCTTTAACTTCCAAAGATTGTTAATGCACACAAAAATAATGCTGTATTTATTAAAAACTAGCAAGAGGTGTAATGAAATAATTGTCTCCTTCAGAAAGACATATGCTCTGAATCGCTCCAAAACAGCGTTACTGATTAAATTAAAAGCTTAAAATAGACCTGTATAAAACGATGCAAAGCAACACAAGGACATCCCGTTTTGATAACGCATTAAGCACCACATGAAACAAAATGATGACAAACCTTGTGCCTTTATCCACCAGGTGCTAAACAAACTTGTCGGTTTACATTTCCTTGAGTTTTTGCGCTTTTGATAGACCCGTTTGCAATACACTTAACTTTCTGTAAAGTTGTTCTTTTTTTTCCGTTTCCGGTTACACTCTATCAAAATAAAAGCACAAGCCTAAAAACAGGAAGTAACGGTAAAAATAAACAAATTGTAAGAGATTTCTCATGAAAATGCAACTACACATTTTGGGAATAAGATGTGCTATATTAATGGTGATTTACAGGCCCAGGATTAGGTTGGGATGAATACTGGCAGCGAGTAGCAGGACGGGTGAAGCGAGCCAGAGAATATGGTAAAATATGTATGTATGTAATATATGGTTCAGTTAGAGGAGGAGTTAGAGGAGGACAGAGCACGTGAAGAAGTAGTGGGAAATAGAAATAATGGTCTGAGTAGGTTGTGGCATAAGAGAAAGAAGGAGGAGAAGGAATAGGAGAAGAGAGAGGAGCGAAGAGCAGATTTGCATATGGCCGGACTGGCAGCTGAGGTAGACAGAAGAGGAGAGACAGTGGGAGGAGGAAAAGCGGAAGGAGAGACAGCGTCAGAGAGGAGCGCGAGATGAGGAAGGGAGGGGGCATGAGAGGGCACAACAGAAAGGAGGGGCCTTCGGAGAGCAGCTGGAGGAAGAGACAGTGGGAGCAACAGGGGGGGTAGCAAGACTGCCCTTCAATGAAAAAACACACACGAACATTCACAGACACCAAGCATGCAGACCCAAACATGAGACTGACTCAGGCCATTCAGATCATGACTCTGACTATGACCATAGGAGTCAGGAAAGTGATAGACATGGGAAAAAGAAAGGGGGATTTAAAGATAAACACATTAGTTTGAAAATAAGCGTGGCTAGTTCAGATTCAGAGGTTGAAGGAGAAGATGAAGATATGTGGTCAGATTGTACGAGCCAAGGATCCGCTGCCTCACCAAAACAGGAGGCCTTGGTGAGAGAGAGAGGAAAAGGTGGGGCAGGAAGGCCCAAAAGTAGGGTAGTGGATGTGGAAGCTTACGTGAATAGGTTAGAGAAAATGGTAATAAGAAACAAACATGAATTAGAGTTAGCTCAACAGAGAATAGAAGAACCAGTATCATGTAGAACGCGTAGCGGTGTTGCTAAAGCATCCGGCATGATGCCGCTGGTGCTTTCGAAAGAGTCAGGACCACCAGTATATAAACCATTTAGTTTAGCCGACAAGGAACACATGAATGCACAACTACCACCACTTAGTGACGGAGCTGGAATGTGGTTACAGAAATTAGCTGGCCTAACCGTAGGCACAGAACTTACCATAGGCGATGTGAGAGGATTAATTGGACAGAAATACGGATTGGGGACAACAGACCAATTGGATAAAGATGCAAGGACCATCAACGTTCCTAACGAAGACCCTTACAGCCACCACGCCACAGCATACGGAGGAGCCCTGAGGAAAAGATTCCCACAGCAGGGTAGTCATCACACCGTAGCATTTGTGAGGAAAGAGGGAGAGGGACCAGCAGACTATGTGGAGAGATGCAGGAAAGACTGGCAGGAGAGATCAGGAATGAATCCAGGGTCAGATCCATTACAGGGATCAATGTTTAAAGCAGCCGTTATGAAAGGAACAGATAAGGAAGTACAGGCAAAGATGGAGGATGACCCCAGGGCAGACACAGAGCCACTACACATATGGATGAGGACACTTCAACATCACATGCGTAGAGCAGATGAGAGAAAAGAGGCAAGCAAGACAGAGGTAGAGAATTTGAAAATACAACTGACTAAATTACAGTTAGCAAAAGCTAGAGAGGAAGGCGCAAGTCACAAACAAGCAGCCAAAGTGAAGACACAAGCACAGATGAGCCAACAACAGGCCGAGCCAGCGCCAATGGGAATCCCCATCCCTGTTACCCCAGTTGTGGGCCAATTCTATGCAGGACCCCCTCCCCAAGGACCATGGAACCCGCCAGGACCATGGGGCCCACCACAATCACATTATAGAGGAGGAAGGGGACGAGGCTTTAATCCTCGAGGAGGTTATGGAAGAGGCAGGGGCGGACCACCGGGGGCCAGGGACAATGGGTGTTTCGTGTGTGGAGGTCATGGACATTGGGCACGAGACTGTCCACAAAACCAGAGGGGGCCACCAAGAGGGGGACCACCACCACAGCAGCAACAACAGCATGTGCCACCACAACCACAACTGGCCCCAGGTAACCAGTTGCCCCAAAGCACCGGGTATCCAGACCAATACTAGGGGTGCCCAGGGTCAAGGGCGAGGGGAGAGGCTGACCCCTTGCTACGGGGAGAAGTGAACGAACGAAGAGTGAACTTTTTAGTCGATACAGGAGCAACACATTCGACTCTGATACAACCTCAGTTCGGTCAACAGCTCTCCAGATATTCCATAGACCTGGTGGGATTTGGAGGACAGCCAATGCCACTCCCTTTCACAGAACCCCTCCCCACTAAAATAGCTGGTTACCAGTTTCATCAAAGCTATGTATATTCGCCACAATGCCCAATCTCACTGCTAGGAAGAGACGTCCTAGTCAGATTAAAAGCATCTATCCTATGTGGCCCACAGGGGGTGCAAATTAATTTCCCTAATGGAGTAAAAATAGACTGTTCAGAGACAATTACTTCAAGATGTAACAATGGACAATGGATCCTAGGGGAAGATCCTGATCAGCAGCAACAGTCGGCTAACGTTTACTGGGCTCAATTGAAGGAAGACCCAGACCCGCCAATCACCAATGTTTTGAAACTGTATCAACAATGGACACCGTGGATTCACTCAGTGCACCCATATGAACCGGTCCCTGACGTTCCTCACTGTACTCTTCTCTATGACCGCACCCAAACTGAAGAAGTGTATGAAGAAAAATTTAGGGAAGTGGAGGGTTCCCCTTGGACACTGACTTCGGACTGTATATATATTTATCAAAGAAAGGAGTAGTAGCACAAGTCCTGCTCACTGCAGAACAGGCAGAGTGGTACAACATGGGGGGCACTGCAGCACCCCATATTAGCTTAGCATTAGGAGCAGGAAGTCAAGCTAATGATTTAGGGCCCATGGTAAAAACCGCCTCTCAGTTACAGGACTGGGAACAAACCACAATCCCCGCAGTCACATACTCTAAAGAAGGACAGGTGTATAAGATCACTCATCACACCACCTCACAATCAGAATTAGAGAAAAAGGTAATTACAAGAACACATGGCAGGGAAAGTACAGATCATGAACAGACAGAAACCATGTTAGGAAGAATACCTAGCACAGTGTGGGCACAGGGAAAGAATGACGTGGGACGATGTGAACCGCCAGAGCCACCCAGATTCAAGGTAAAACCAGGACCGCCAGTGTGGGTACCCCAGTACCCTACAAATGTAAAAGCAAAGGAAACCATAACTAAAACCATAGAAGAACTCAAACGGAATGGAGTGTTGGAACCCTCCGACAGCAACTGGAACACTCCTATTCTACCAGTCCCAAAACCAGATGGCACTTTCAGGATGGCACATGACCTTTGATTAGTCAACAGAAGAATAGAATAGAAGCACTAGCTAAAACAGGCTACAAAGCCTCGAGGAAAAAACTCCAGTGTTGCCGAACACAGGTGCAGTTCCTAGGGAGATGGATAACCGGAGAAGGAACCAGTCTCTCAGGAGCACACAGAGAGACGATTTTAAGACATCCAAAACCAGTGGACGTGAAAGGAATGTTGAGCTTCCTAGGACTGACAGGATACAGCAAACATTTCATCCCAGACTATAACAACAAAGCAGGCCCATTGAGAAGAATGGTCTTAGAAGCAGGGATGAGAAATCAGAAGGAGATTTTGAACTGGACTATGGAGGCCGAAGAAGCGTTCATACGACTCAAACAAGAGATGGCGTTAGCATCATCTCTACAGACTCCAGACTACAAAGAACCATTTTATCTAGACACATCAGAGAAAGACGGGACAATGAATGCAGTACTATACCAGAAAACACCACAAGGGAGAGCAGTGCTGAGATATGTAAGCACACCATTAGATCACATGGAGTTGAGACAGCCTCCGTGTGTGAGACATGCAGCAGGTTTAGCAAGAGTCCTAGAGAAAGTAGAACACCTAGTGGCAGGGCATCCACTTAAAATTTTGACCAGACATAGTGTAATAGCGTTAATCTCATCATCCGTTTTTACTCTATCAGGCTCTCGACTGAGGAAAGTAGAGGACAGCTTAATTGCGCCAAACATAACGTACACACACGAAGGAATTAATGCAGCGAGCTGTTTAGCAGTTCCAGATGACAAAAACCCACATGACTGCATTCCACTGACAGCGCAAGCCATTAAAGTGAGACCTGACTTGCATGCAAGACCATTGGACCGACGAGACATGGACTTGTATGTAGACGGCTGTTGTTTCAGAAAAGATAATGGAGGACTAAGCGCAGCATGGGCAGTGGTTACCAAAGATCAGGGAAAGTTTAAGACACTGAGTACAGGAGAAGTGACAGAAAAACCGTCAGCTCAGCTAGCGGAAGTGATGGCAGTGACAGCAGCTTGTAACCATGGTGAGGGAAAGAGAGTAAACATATATACAGACTCAGCGTATGCATGTGCAGCAGTGCATTGTCAGCTAAAAGAGTGGGAGAGAGCAGGTTTTGTGACAGCTTCAGGTCTGCCTATTAAGCATGAGGAGGAAATGAGGACAGAGAAAATAGCTAAAATGATGGCAACTATAGGTTTATCATGATTAGACTGTTTGCCTATGGCATTATACTCTAAGAGGGCTAGTGTGAACAGAGAAAAGAAATTTACCCCTTATGAGTTATTTACAGGTCGCACCATCCCTGGACCAAGACACCAGGAACCGCTACAGCCAGGGGCCACACCAGGACTGGCATGGTCCTACGTGACTCAACTCCAAGGCTGGGTAAAAAACATTGGCAGGAAGCCAAGGGGGGTCAGGACCAGTACCAGCCCCACTGACTTTGCTAGGAGAACCTTGGGTGTATGTAAAGACATTGAAAAGAAAGTGGACACACCCCAGGTGGACAGGACCCCATAAGGTAGTGGAGCAAACCTCCACAGCAGTAAAAATACAGGGAAGTGACAAGTGGATTCACCTTTCAAGGTGTAGACAGGGGGAGGAGCCCAAAAGGTCCTTAGATCAAGTCAGAATAGATCTAACCGATCAGGGTTAAGGGACTTCTGTAAATACATATAATCTATGATTGACCCACATACACCAATATTAAAGAACACCACAGTATATAGAGTTGATAAATAGGGTAAAGGGGTTAAGTAGGAGTAGAGAACAAACAGTGTGTGTGTGGACACTTAGTGTGTTTATTGTAATATTCATTATTTTAGTGGTAATTTATCTCATATGTGCATGGTTTGATAATTGTTAGAGTTATAGAACTTGGCAGGCCACGTCCGTGGCATCCCTTTAGACATCCAGGATTTTGTGGTCTCGGAGGAATGATCACTCTGGTGAGTGATCAACAGGGGGAATTGAAGAATTAAAAATCAATGTGTTAGTGTGTGTATTAGTAATAATTCAATTAATAATCATGTGTCAGCATGTGTACTAGTAATGATTAATAGAGTGTGATAATCAATGATTGAAGAATTAATAATCATATGTTAGCGAGTTTATTAGTAATGATTAATAAGAATGTGATAAGTGTGATTATTAGGTATGATCATTTAAAGTGTGATAGTGATTATTAGTCCAAGCTCAAACTTTTCTGTTTCCAAAAGCACACAAACTTTTGACTCAATCTTTTTCTGCTTTCTCCAAAAGCACAGGAACAGTAAGTCGGTCAAGGTCACAAAGACAATGAACTAGCCATGTTGCAAATATGCACCTGGCAAAGTTAGTTGAGATTAGGGAAGTTGCTGTACGTGTTGTGCTTTCTTCACAGATAAAGAAGAAGACTCCTGCTCTACAGAGGCTACTCCTACGCACAGGGAGGAAGATGGAGGCTGGAGCAACTGCTACTTCTGAAATACACATATGCACGCACAAGCAGACACATAACCACGCCTTTGTAACAAGTTTATATGCTGGAGTAGTTAGAATAGATATCAGAACTTCTTGCCTCTGATCACGGGTACTGTGTGCTCACAGTTACTCTAGATAGAGAATAGAACATTTCTCCAGACGTCTGTATCATCCGATGTCCTTCTGCTAATAAATGCCTGCTGGCGCACTAAACTACCAACGACTCTGCTGACTCCAGAAAGCCTCCTGTAGAATTTGAATTACGCAATATATAACTTTGTTAGGTCCTTTTGATTGGTGTGAAATTCTGAAAAATATTGTGTAAAATTCCTACAGTGCTCAGACACATGTTCCTGGCCCCACACACGCTCCGCTGGGGGGTTTAAACTTCGGACATGGTGAGTGTTATGTTATTTTTGCTTCCAGTATAATAATGCACTGTTCATTTTACTTGCATACGGTTTTCACACGTAAGTTAAAGCAATGTAAAAAGGCTAACCGTGTGTCAATGTGCTCAAACTTCACCACGGTGGTTAGCTAACAGTTAGTGGCTAATTAGCCATAAATCTGACGAGATGCCGCGTTCCCGTCAATGCGGCTGCCATCTTAGGTCGGGGAAAGGTGTGTCTGCTTCAGTCAACAGAGGCAGAGGTAGCAGGAGGCGGCATCTAGTCTGAATATCTATGATAATTAGCGGCTAATTTAGCGGCCTGTAGTGCTCTGATGTCGGCTAACGTTACACCAGGTGAGCCTGGACAACTGCGATGTTTACTAATTAGCGGCCTGTAGTGCTCTGACTCGGCTACACCGGTGAGTCTGGACAACTGCGATGTTTACCAAAAAAAACACATGAATAGTTCTGATTAACTTAGACAACATCTGAGTCAAGACCTTCAAGGTGCTACAGTGCTGTTGTATTAATCTGATTAAAGCTATATTGTAACACAATAAATGAATGTCTTCATAGTCTGTCTAAGCTGTAACACCAACCTGTTTATATGATAAACCCATGTTGTGTAGGTATCACTATCAGTAATGTGATTGTATGTTTGTTGTGTTCATTAGTTATTCACACACCAGGGAATATTGAAAAAATGACGTTATAAACCAGAAAATAAGTTTCACTCAAAATCCTGTGATATGCGACATCCCAGACAACATCGAGATAATGTCTAGATTAATGTCACAATGTTAATTACGTCCATACACGGCCAGATTCTAAGACTACAGCTTGAAATACAGAGTCATGTGCTGTGTTGAGGTTTGACTGATTGTGTCTCTGTGTTTACAGGAGGAAGGCTCAGGTGTCTCTTCCCCTGGTGACACTTCTGACTGCACAGGTGAGAGGGGGAGACATAAAAATATATTATTATAATGATGTTTAGTACGTAGTTTGTGGGAGTGTACTATGTGACTGAACAATAATTCTTAAAGCCACAGATGGTATCTGTAGAGAAATTGGATGTAATTATATTTGCTGCATTTCATAAACCCTTAGTTTTGTTTAGGGATACACGATGACCTCTGTACAGCATCATGTCAGCAGATAAAGGCTCTGAAATAAAATATTTGCATCAACCAAAAATGAACATTTCTGCTGATGTTACAGGCTAATGAGATGACACTTAAATTACAATTTGAACAATTGGCTCCAAACTTGAATATGTTGGCTGTGACACAGTAACAACAGTAACTGGATACAGATGTAAGGATCAGTGCAGTGCAGATCCTCACATCTCATCTTCATCAACATCAGGTTCACTGTCAGCAGCACACTGTTTAGTTTTAAGTCTGACAACTACAAATAATTTTATGGCTATAGTCTGTAGTTACACGAAAATCAACATATGACTTACATTCTCATACAGGTGTTGTAAGGTCATCTTGAACCTGATTAACATTCTTTTCTTCTCTAATTTATTTGCAGTTGCCGTGACGGATGGCTGTCATGTTGAACAGAAGGAAGATGTAGGATATGTTGTCTTCTTTGGGTTCTTTAAATCAACAACTGAAATCAACTTCCCCAGGCTGTCAGGCTGCTAAATACCCTTTAACCCCCCCACCACTTCCAAACCAGGGATGTGCAGTGCCCGACATTGCTCCACTGTGCAATTATCTCGTGTATATCTTTTATGTATATATTTTACTATCCTCTTTTCAATTAATTGCCGTTTCTTTTTTATCAGTCAGAGCCACAGAAATGTAAATGTCTTCATGCATTCACCACAAGGTGTATGTTCCTTAATGAATGACAAATAAAATCTATCTAAAATCTAAAACAATAGTATCACAGTATATCAGTGGGTACGTTTACATGGACGGTTTCAATCGGTTTCAGAAAGGTTTGGGAGACCAAACTGATTGAAAATACTTCATGTAAACACCTCAAACCGTTTTCGATTAGCCCAAATCAGTTTGAAGGGGGTGGTTTAAACTTTGTTTAAACCGCTGTGTTCGTTCTGCGCATGCTCAGGACTTGACATGCATGCATGCTTGAGCACGTACGAGCACGTGAAAATGTCCGTGTTAATATGGGAAAATGTCGTGCAAGAACTTTCATAACGGACTGACAGGTCATGCGGAAGTTCTGTTTCCACTCGGTGTCTGAAAATTCATGCAGAGAGAGGAGGAGGAGGAGGAAGCGGTGCGCCGCCGGTGTTGTGCCGAAAAGAGACTGCCTGCCTGGGCAGTCGTTTTTCGGCACAATACGCACTCCGACTCCAAACGCTCTCTCTTCTTTTCCTGCTAAAATGAGGAATATGCCACGCTGCTGTTTAATACAGAGAAATATTATAACAGCAAAGACTGCACTCAACAAACCATGTATTTCGTCACAGCTGTAGCACTTCCGTAAATCAATAGTCTACTGTTGTAACCATAGTAACGCAATCACTCAACGGCTGCGGGAACATTCAAAGCGTTTGTTTCGTCGACGCATGTAAACACCCAAGCTGAAACAGATTGATTTAAACCAAACCTCTCTGAAACCATTTGAAACTGTCCATGTAAACGTACCCACTGAGGCCTCCCCCACATGCTTCACTCCTGTCTTTAATTAATTAATGAATTAATTATTCTCACAGTTCCCCAGAATCTGCGTACCATTTGTTCTTTTGTTTTTCCATTTCAAAACAGAATCAGAAAAACAACCTTTGATTTTCTGACAGCAGTGTGACCACTGAACCTGATGTTGAACAAAATGAAAACAGAAGAATGTGAAAATGAAGTTTCTGATTTTTTTTGTATTATTGTGATATCTGGATAAATGCAGGGGAATACTTGGATTCTTGTGGATGTGCAGGTGCTTTACTTTTGGTCACATGCAGAGCAGGAAAGCCTGACTGGAGATCCACCTGCAGACTGCCTGCTGCCCCCACTCCCAGGTGGAGTTGAGTCGTAGAGAGCAGCAGCATGGAGCTGCTGAGACAAGAGGCTGCCCCCCAGCTGACTCAGGAGCCAGAGGATGGACTGGTGTTGTTGCTGATTTTTCTCAGTGGGCTGAAGTAAGTTTACTCTGTGGCTCAGCAGTTGGACAAAGTTACTAATGGGGATGCACATGATTCACCATTTATTGTAACTGATAACAAGAACTTTGACCAGTTAATGCTATCAGACTTCCATGTTAGAGGACTGACACTATCTGCCAGTTATGCAGCGCAGTTCCTGTGAAAGAAGATCAGATGGCAAACAAATATAACAACGCGTTGTTTTTACAAGTTGCACTTTGTATAAAATAGTTAAATATTTTGTAAAGATCTAACCTTCATCTGAGCGCCGATCAGCTGAGCCAGAGCTCACTGATTACTGCCTGAGGAGTTTTTATTATTATTCATACCCATCCCGAGCTGTCTAGATTTTGCCATGGGATTATCCTGGATGTTAGGCTACATAGTTTTTTCCATTCATTTAATACATCTTCAGACATGTCCCTTCAGCCTCCGAGGTTAGTAATGCTGTCTAACGGCTGAGCCACACAGTAAAATATCTTCAGCCAGCTGAGAAAAATCTACAACACAACGCTGTAGCTGGGAGGTGGCCTGTCGTCTTAGTGGCTCCATGCTACTGCTCTCCACAACTCAATTTCACCTCTGAGCGGGGGCTCCTCGGCGACAGTGCCGACTCCTGCCCGGCCTGAGTGACTCGTCTCCTGGTGTGAGTGCGGGCAACAGGCGGCCTGCAGGCAGATCTATGGTCAGGCTTTCCTGCTCTGCATGTAGGCTGTAAGTAAAGCACCTGCACCTCCAGAAGAATATCAAGTATCCCCCTGAATTTATCCAGATATCACAATAACAACACAAAAAAAAAAAATCAAAAACCTCATTTTCATGTCCTTCTGTTTTTATTTTAAAACAGAAAAACAACCATAAAATGCATGATTTCTGTTTTGGTTTTGAAACAGCATAATGAAAGATGGAACCATTCATGCATTCCCTGGCTTTCAGCAGCTGTCTGCTGGCGTCTGTCTCTCTGCTCTGCCTGGTCCTATGCTCTGGTCCTGTCTAATAAAGCATAAATGTCCAAAAAATAATTTGGCTTAACAGTGATGAACATTTTAAAACGTAGTTTTCTGTGTTTTGCAGGCTCAAAGTCGTTTCTTACATCGCCTTCAGAAACTCAAAGCACATCATGATGTGTGTGATGGGGATATTGTGTCTCATTAGTAAACGTTCATTGCTTCACTTCCAGTGTCACTTACACTTTAAAATTCATTCAGACTTCTTTTAAGTCACCTTTTGTGGCATCTTTGCAAGCATTGCAAAGGGTCAAAACACTGCAGCAGTCTGAGCTGAAGGAGAGGGATCTGATGTGTTTGTGTTTTCAAAACCAGTTATGACACACAGCAAAGGACCTACATTTGAATCAAACTAAAAGCCGCTCCACTCAGTATAGTATACTGTAAAAAGCATTTATACCCACTATGGGCACTGCAAATGAATATTAAACTACATTACAATGTACAGGGAGTAACTATTAAAGACATGAAAATGTCTTATTTGCCATTCCTTAGTTTTCTATTGTGGAAGGGAGAGGGTTTTCTTTAGTTTAATTTTTATGACCTCGTGGGGCTGCTCAATTATGGCAAAAACCATATTCACAATTATTTTAATCATTAACCCTTGATTATTTCACATGACCACTCCTTGACTTTGGAAACACTGTGCATTTATTTGATCTCATACTGCTCATCAAACTCTGATCAAACTGGCAAATTAAGTAGTTTTGATCAAATACGACTCAGAATCTTGTAACTTCAGCCTGTTTATTGCTTACGATGTTTTCAGAAACATATTTTAGTATACTGTTAAGCTTTAATATGGGAAGAGGGACAGAGAGGGACTTGCCTGCATCAACAGCCAGACCAAAACAGAGGAAGTGTGACTTCTTTCTCTGCTCAGGGTTCCATGACTCCGCTATATTTACATAGCAAAAGTTGTTTTCTGTTATAAAATTGTTCTAAATCTCATACTTCAGCTTTAAAATACTTTAAAAAAAATTCCTTTGCAATATTTCAGTTTTGGAGATACTGCATTTTAGGTCTTCACTGAATGTTAGTCATAATTATTACTATTAGAATAAACTGAATAAATAAAGACATGGACCTTCTGAAAACTATGTCCATCTATATGCACTCAATACTTGCGCGCGCCAGACAATTCCTCTCTTTTTTTGGTCCTGACCCGTTTGCATCACTGATATAATGTATATTACATGCAAATATATTTCAAATGGTATAAATCACAGGACATCAGGTCTTTGCCTTCAGCTCCCAATCCGTTTTCCACCTCATTCTTGCATCTAGTTTCAACATTGGAAACTAACTATCTGATTATACTGATTGTGAGCATAGTTGTAACAACTTGATTTGGTTTTTCATCAGTTACAGTCCTAGTGAGGCTCAGATGTTGCAGAGCTACACAATTGATTAAGTTGATCTGTTGTTCAACAAGTTATCCTACAGACTTAAAAGAATAGTTCACCCAAAAATGAAATTTCCCTCCTTATCTCCTCCCCCTCATGTGGACTAAGGGCTGGGAGAAGTTTCAGAGTCCTCCATGGCTTCTCTGAGTTACAGGGGGTCTCGGCGTAGCAGTGCATGTCCATACTGTATAACGGTTGCAAATGGATACCAACTGTCTTCGTAACAAAAAGACACCAAAAAACATCCAAATACCTCCATGCTGCTTGTATGTAATGTCTGTTTTGTATTGAAGCCCCGAAATGCGAAATTGGCATGAAAAAAATTAAATCAGTCTATACTTCAAGCTTATAGCTTTAGCTTATAGCTTAACTAAATATTTTCTAAATGCTTCAATTTAAATTTTACTAATTTCCCTTTATGTTTTTTGCAGATGGAAGATGAAATAGAGGTTCCACCCTTGATGAGAACAGACAGTGTATTTGTAAGTAAAGCTTGTGTTGTACATGCTTAAGTGGCAAGCACAGTAGTCAATGTTGTATGCATTGGCCCTGAATAATCAGTTAAACAGATTAATCTGTTATGTACATTTTTAGAGAAGATAATTGTGTTATGAAGTTGCATCCCTTTTGATTCTCATGTAAAATGTCTCTGTTCTATTGTAGCTTACCAAAGAAATGCTGGGCTACAGCTCAGATAGGTCACTTTCCACTGTTTCCAGCAGTGAGGATGATTATGTCCCAGCGTCATCGGAGGCCAGTTCGGAAGAATCAGAACGAAGTACCGGTAGACAGAAACACAGTGTGCATTCCAAAGAAGCATACAAAAAGACATACAAGATGAGTCAAAAACGAGGCACAACTTCTCCAGTAGAGAGTGAATCAGATGACTCTGTACCTAGCAAAAGGAAGAAAATTAGAAAGACTTACTCGAGATGTGAAAAAATGTCTATCTCAGTTAAGAGTACTTCGCTGGTGGTAGCTGATGTTCCAAAAAAAGATGGGTGCAAGAAATATCACCAAAAGAGAAACTACTGTATATACTGCGAAGAACCACATACAAAGATTGCACGCCATCTAGAACGTAAACATGGTGATAAAAGGGACGTTGCTAGTGCAATGATGTATGCAAAGAAGTCTAAAGAAAGGAGAGAACAGCTGGATCTCCTTCGAAAGCAAGGAAATCGGGCACATAACATTGACGCACTCACAAAAGGAGAAGGGACACTGGTACCTTGTAAACAACAAAGCCATGCCAAAGGCAATCCAAAGGACTATCAGCACTGTTTCGCATGCTTTGGGTACTTCAAGCGCAAGTCTCTGTGGAAGCATGCAAAAAGGTGCTCACTTGCTCAAAGTGTTTGCAGAACATTACCAGGAAAAACAAGAATACAAACACTCTGTGCTTCTGCTCAACCTGTACCTAAAGATGTGACTATGGAGGTATGAGCCCTTGTGAATGGTATGACTCAAGATGAAATTGCCCATGCAGTAAAAGAAGACATATATATCATGAAGGTTGGAGAGAAGATATACAACCGCCAACGTGAAACTGCCTTTCAACATGACAATGTTCGTCAAATCATGCCAGGACTGGGAAGACTCTTGATCCTAGGGAGGACGGTGACCCCTCTGAAAAAAATGGAGGATTATATTAATCCACAACACTTTCACCATGTGATTCGAGCTGTCAAAGAAGTAGCTGGCTTTGATGAAAAGAGGAACAAATTTGAGAAACCCACCCTAGCCACAAAGCTAGGGCAAAGCATTCAGAGGGTTGCAGACATCATGGAAGCTGAAGCTCTTACATCCCTGAACAATGAAAAGAAGCAGGTTGTCCAAGAGTTTAGACGCATGTACAGTCTTACCTGGAATGAGATGATCTCTTCTGCTGCATACCGTACACTTGAGGAGAAGAAATGGAACAAACCCAAGCTCATTCCGTTAGCAGAGGATGTGAAAAAAATGCATATGTACATGACTGACAAGCAGAAACAATATTGCAGGCAGTTGTTGGATGAGAAAATCTCAAAGAATTGGAGCAATCTTGCTAAAGTAATATTAGCACAGGTAATCCGTTTCAACCGAAGGCGAGAAGGCGAGGTCTCTAAGATGCGTTTGGAAGCATTTATCACCAGGGACAACTCTCCATTTAATGAAGATATTGGTGAAGCTCTGACGGCATTGGAGAAAAGGCTCTGCCAGCATTTTGTACATGTGGAAATTCGAGGCAAGCGTGGCAGGAAGGTGCCGATCATCCTTACTCCAACAAAGGTGCAATCTCTGGAGCTACTTGTGTAGGAGAGAAGCTCGTGTGGAATATCCATTCCATTGAAGCCCCGACATGAGAAATTGTTCTGAAAAAAATTAAATAAGTCTGTATTTCAAGCTTGTTTGCAGCAGAAGCTCCTCTTCCCGGTTCGTCCAAATCTCGCGAAATTTGCGTTGGCGTCAGTAATCGCACTGACGCCGGCGCAAATCTCACGAGAGGAACAATTTCTCACGTCGGGGCTTCAATACAAGAGGGACATTACAGACGAGCAGCATGGAGGTATTTGGATGTTTTTTGGTGTGTCTTTTTGTTACGAAGACAGTTGGTATCCATTTGCAACCGTTATATGGACATGCACTGCTACCCCAAGACCCCCTGTAACTCAGAGAAGCCACGGAGGACTCTGAAACTTCTCCCAACCCTTAGTCGACATGAGGGTGAGTAGATAATGAGTGAAATTCGAATTTTGGGTGAACTATACTTTTAAGTTAGTTAAATGTTCTTAAATTTTAAATTGTTTTGTTTTATATATAGTTCATTTTAGACCCATGTTGTGCATTATAAGGGGTGTGCATATGTTGTGCATCAAAGAGTTAATCTGAAGGGAGCTCTGTCTTTAAAAAGTAGGACATTTTTTTAATGGGTTATTTTGAGCAGTGCTTTTCTGTGAGTACTCAAAAGTACATGTTGCCTTGGGTCTGACATACTGTAATGCAAAGAAGTCATTTAAGCACAGCAAATGTTAAAGGTTGTTCACTATGTCCCTTAGAGAGCGCTTTTATGTTCATGTCACCTACCTGCACGCTGAATAAATGGCTGCTGCCTGGTAGCACTCCTGGTCGTCGTTTTTCACTTCCTTTCCCACACAGTCTGACGACACGATAGCCTACACTAGTGATGTTACGCTCGACTCCGCCTTCTCGACACCGCTTCGAGCATACTGAACCGGAAGTGCTTCAAACTAGTGCGAGCGGAGTAAAACAAACAAAACTAGTGCGGACATTTAGGAACCGAAAAAAAGGATCGAAATTCAAACAGCTTCTTAACAATTCCGAAACCAGACATTAGGAACCGGTTCCTATTTAGAACCGTTTTTCGGTGCCCAACTCTAATAATTACCTCTTTACTTACAGTATATAACATCACAAGGGGGGCTGGTTCTAAACATCTTGTTTAATCATTTTTAATTTTTGTAACATTTTTCAAAGTTGTTGAGTTTGAGAGCAGTAGGATGGGATAAACAGAAGCATGTTTAAGTAGTTACAAAGCTGTTTTGATTTTATTTATTTTTTTTAATCCGTTTTTTAACAATATCACAGTACTGACATGTACAGGATATTTAAAAAGTTACTCTGTGTACTTGGTTGAACTCATAAATGCCAATACAGAAGGGTTACTTTGAAAAAAAAAAAAAAAGTTGAGGCGGACCTTCTAAGTACAGTAAAAAATATATGGAAAAATAATAAAAGAAAAAAAATCTGTCTTATCTTAAATCTGAGCTGATAGCATTAAAAAAGATTTTTTCCAAGTCCAGGGATGTCTTTCATTTGCTCCTATGATGCCTGGAAAGGGTGGTCCTAAGGAGGTAGGCATTCATTGGAGGTCCCAAGTAGATACAGGTGTGTGTGTGTGTGTGTGTGTGTGTGTGTGTGTGTGTGTGTGTGTGTGTGTGTGTGTGTGTGTGTGTGTGTGTGTGTTATTTGTGAGACTGTAAAGTGTGTTTTTAGTTCCTACCTGACTGACTCAGTGCACTCTACAGGGCCCCTTGTTGGCCAAATACTTTCACTAGTTTTATATTTCACAGGGCAAATAACACTGAACTGAATTTAGCATCAACATTAATTGGATGACTTATTCTAGACCTGTACATGCTGTAAACTAAAGATATCTGCATGGGTTTGGCTAAAAGAAAATGTTGGTTTCATCAATACTACTAGGTACTTTTACAATTATATATATAATTGCATCCAATTATATATATATATAATTGCATCACTAAAAAAAGACTAATACAATTTTCTTTAACTAAAACTAGACTAAAATGTCATAAGTTTTAGTTGACTAAAACTAGACTAAAATGTCATAAGTTTTAGTCGACTAAAACTAGACTAAATTGCTCAGACTTTTAGTCGACTAAAACTAGACTAAAATGCTCAGACTTTTAGTCGACTAAAACTGGACTAGACTAAAATTAAAACAGGCCGCCAAAAACAACACTTACTCCCTCCTGTTTAGTCATTTAGTTGAATCTGAGTTTTTGACATTACTTTACTCACATTAGCAAACTCCCTTCTCTTTAGTCATTTAGTTTAATCCGAACCTTTGACTTTACTTTACTAACATTAGCTAACTCCCTCATGTTTTGTCATTTAGTTTAATCTGAACGTTTAATTTCACTTTACTAACATTAGCTAACTCCCTCCTTTTTAGTCTTTTAGTTTATTCTGAAGTTTTGGCTTTACTTTACTAATATTAGCTAACTCCCTCCTCTTTAGTCATTTAGTTTAATCTGAACTCTTGACTTTACTAACGCTAGCTAACTCCTTCCTCTTTCATCATTTAGTTTAATCTGAATTTTTGACTTTACTAACGTTTTCTCACTGCCTCCTATTTAGTCATTTAGTTTAATCTGAACTTTTGACTTAACTTTACTAACGTTAGCTAACTCCCTCCTCTTTCATCATTTAGTTTAATCTGAACTTTTGACATTTACCTGCTACAGGAAGCCTACTCCGCCCTGGATAGACCCAACATGCTGTCCGCGTCATGTTCTTCGACTTCTCCAGCACCTTTAACACCATCTAGCCCTAGCTGCTGAAGGCCAAACTGGAGAACATGCAGGTGGATTCTCCTCTCGTCACATGGGTAAATGACTATCTGACGGGCAGGCCACAGTATGTGAGATTACAAAACTGTGTGTCTGACCGCCTGATCAGTAACATTGGCACCCCCCAGGTAACTGTCTGGTCGCCCTTCCTCCTCACCACCTACACTGCATATTTTAAGTACCGCACTGAGTCGTGTCATCTGCAGAAATTCTCTGATGACACGGCCATTGTGGGGTGTGTAGAGGGTGGAAGGGAGGATGAGTACAAGAACCGGGTCGGCAATTTTGTCAAGTGGTGTGAGGAGAACCACCTGCAGCTGAGCGTGGCAAAGACGAAAGAGACGGTGGTGGACTTTAGGACTTTATTTATGCATTGGTGGGATGGACATAAACATTGTGGACTGCTACAAGTACCTGGGTGTGGTGCTGGACAATAAACTGGAGAGGACCGCAAACACACAGGCAGTCTACAAGAAGGGCCTGAGCATGCTTTACTTCCTGAGGAGGCTCAGGTCCATCAATGTCTGCAACCGGATGCTTCAGATGTTTTATCAGTTTGTTGTCTCAAGCACCATCTTCTTCGCTGTGGTGTCCTGGGGTGCGGGAATTGAACACACTGAACAAACTCATAAAGAAGGCAGGGTCTGTTTTTGGCTCTAAGCTTGTCACCCTGGAGGAGGCTGTGGAGCACAGGATGCTGTTGTTGTTCATATTTTGTATTTTATATTGTATCTTATTTTTAGTACTTCTGATTGCTTTGTACCGCTGCTACGATTGACCTAATTTCCCCTTGGGGATAAATAATATTATCTATCTATCTATCTATCTATCTATCTATCTATCTATCTATCTATCTATCTATCTATCTATCTATCTATCTAGTCATTTAGTTTAATCCGGACCTTTGACTTTACTTTACTAACATTAGCTAACTCCCTCCTCTTTAGTCATTTAGTTTAACCAGAATTTTTTTTTTTACTTTATTATTGTTAGCTTTATCGTGTGTTGAAAAAAGCTGGTGTCATGTTCAGCTTGATAGCTTATGGTTGCTTGATCATATCTGGACCAAGATAGTCCAAATATGATCAAGTGACAAGGCAGTTAGCGATCAGCCAACTTTAGCTCGGCCGTCTCAGCCTGCAGCTATATCCTACTCTGCTGTTGTGCTAAATGAGTAGGTATGCTAGTGCTAACCAGGGATCTGAATGCCTTTGAAAGAACAGAAATGAGCTCTCAGATGAAGTGTGTGGCTCTTAAAAGAGTCGTTGTGTTGTAGTGAGATCAGGCGGTCAGTGATTTAACTCCTGAAGCCGTACAGGGTACTGCCTCTTCAATACAAAAACCCAAAGACTATTCATTTACTATCATAAATGACAAGGAAAAGCAGAACATCCTTACGTCTGAGAATCTTGAATCAAACTTGATGAAAACAAAAACCAAACACCATTATTTATTTATTTATGATTTGATTTACTATTCCATGTCTCTTGGATTTAGTAAACTTGGTTTGAAGAACTCAACAACCACTCCCCCCTCCCCCTCAATTAATTGAGGCTCGAATCACTAGGAAACCTTATTTCCTAAAACACAAACTTTCCCTGAATGTATTTTGATTTAAGAGCCAGAGTTTTTTTGTGGAGCAGAAAGAAAAGTAAAGCTACCTTTTTACCAATGTATTTCCATGCTGCAGCACACAGGCTGTTGCTTTGCATACAGTTAAAGTGCAGCTTTAGAGGGAACAACAAACAGTACAGTCAAAAGTCCCAGGAAATTCTAAAAGTAAAGTATTCAGGAAGCCCTGAAAGACAGGGTGAAAAAAAGCTTTTTCACTATTGTTGGCCAAACCCTTAGTTTATCTCCTACGTAGAAGATACATTTTGAGGCTTAATTAAGCTGTTTTGAGGGAGAGAACGCAGTGCTGAATGAAGTGCCTGATGCACGATACAAAGGGAAGTGAAAGTTCAGCAAAATGCAGCATAAAGAGCATGTTTTACCTTCTTAGTGAACTACAAATGTTTGTAAAACATAATGGGACTGTGCATAGGTGCAGACTTGGGATAAACAGTATAGATATAAGGTCTGATGGAATCATATTGTGAAGAGACTGTGTTTTCCAAACTTGCTGGGCTGTTCTCTCAGCCCACATGGCTTATCAATATTTATAATCACGTCCTATGGCGTCACCATGGTCTGCAGGCAGATTAAACTAAATGTGCTTAACCTGCCTAATGTGTATATGATGCACCTGGATGTAAGAAATGCAATATGTAAAATAAATATGACAACAAATAGCAAGTTAAGTTCACACCTGGACATTATTTGTACATCACAGCTAATGCGTCTGGGCATGGCTGTTACACAGCTGATGCCATATGATACTATTTTAGTTCACCAGCATTGCAGCACATAGGGACTTATAGGAATGAAGGCAACTATAACGTGAGTAAGAAGCCAATACCTAATCAATACACCTGTTCAACAGGCATAAGTGAAACATGTCACATTATAACCGAGCTGTATAGGGTGTGTAGAGGTCTGTGTGCTTAAACTGTAGCAGACTGCTGTTGTTTTCAGCCGATTTAATAAGGTAAACAAACATGTCTGTAGTATCTCTGCACGTCATCAGCTCCTATAACAAATCAAAGACATATTGAGGGAGACATGTTGACAGTCTCTCACCATCTAAATTCCTGATTAGGATATTCAGAATGGTATTTTGTAAAATAAAAACAATTCTGGGAAATAATCATTCTTTGTTGTGCTTGTTTTATTTGTCTAAGGAGTCGGTTTCATAAATTCTACAGAGTAAACACAACTGTTTGACAGACAAACTTGTTTTACTTGTTGCAGCCACTTAAAGCAAGTTAATTTCATTTTGGCGTTAGAACAACTAACTGACTAAGTTAGAACAAAACCTCTCTCTCTCTCTCTCTGGTGTGTCTAGCTGTTTGATTTTACCTTATAGGAAAGACTTTGATCACTTTACTATTGTTTCTTCCTCAGTGCGCCAATATCAACAGAATTGCAAATTGCATAATTGAAATGTGGGACATACACAGTCTAAAGGGCTGAAGTGTTTTAATACTACCATACAGTATGTGCTACATGATCTACCTGATGTTCTTGGAGTCACCTCTATTGCCATTTGCATGGGCCTCGCGCTGCATTTGTATTTGCTATGCAGAGTCCAGTGAAAAAAGATGCACACAGTTAATTTTCCCCTTAAGAATGGAACAAACCATGCAGACAATTAGAAAGTGTGTGCAGTTTACGTAAAAAATCATCATTTAGTGGCAGAATTTTTCAGTGGAAAAAATATGATACATTAATCACCTTTTTCTGTACAGGGCTGCATAGGCTGCTGCCTAACCCAGCATGCACTGGGCAAATGGCAGGGAACAACACAGGTACTGTCATGTATGTCCAACCAAGTAAAGAACCCAGTCAGTAGACAGCAAGTGCTTGAATGTGTGTGTGAAGGCCCTTTGTGTGCATTTTAGAAGGTCTATAATCCCATCAAACAATTGCAACAGAAAGAGACTAAAAAAAGAGAAAGGGCTGATTTACCTAGCAGTTAAGGCTGTGGCTCCTCTCTACTTGCTCCTGTTACTCAGACCGCGCCCTTTGTCTGGGGCCAGGGCTTGGCCTGGGACAAGAATTTGCATGCCAAGGGCCACTTGAATGCGAAGCTCCCCGGATTCTCACTACCTGACATGCAAAACCAGTGGGGGACCAGTTAAAATGATGCACGCGTACAGTCAACACAGGTGTACTCCAGTGAAAACACTTACCCCCCCCCAACCTTCAACACTCTTTCCTGAGTGCGTTATGGAAATGAGTGCTGTGATTCTGCTGGGATACTGTACCTGCAGGTTGTCTATTGGTGAGGGTTAGATGTAAGGTTGATCCATTACACTAAAAGCAGTGTGGCTGCAAGGATCAGGGGTTGAGGGTGAGCAAAAAGACAGATCAACAGAGGTAGAAGAAAAAGAGGATTAAGATAGAGAGAATTCAAAGGATGCCGAGGTCTTTCCTTGTGAAAAAGAAGCGCAGCACATGTGGAGCATGGCAATGGAAAGAGCCAGAGCAACTTGAGTGGAAAGAAGATAATATAGTGGGTAAGAATCATAAGTATCTTTAGATACAATTTCAGCTGTCATAATCCAAGTTATGCCATCATGTATTTATTTTTATATGAATATAGTTATTATTTTTTTTCAACAAACAATTGTTTCCTTTTATCGTTTTTTAGTGAGCAAAAACCCTAAAGAGCAGTTATCCTGCATTCCTGACACCCAGCAGCTTGCAACTGTGTCTCAGTCAGGGTCAGTAGCCATCTTGGGAAATGAAACAGAAACTGGAATGAGAGTGTCAGGACCTTTCGCTGGAATAGGAGGAACAGGGGCTGACACCAGGCAGGACTGGTCCACACTTATGCTACGGGGCTCCTTCTACCACCCGAGTACACTGGCACTCAGCAGAGCAAAGGTAAGGTTAAATGCTCACATAACTTTTGGCACTTTTTTACTCTGTATTGATAACTATCATAGCTAGCATCAGATAGTGCCTGCTGTGAATAGGGCTAAAACTTCCCTCTCCCTCCACTGGCCGCCTGCTTCACTGCTGTCCTCCATGTTTTTTTTTATTCTGTTCCTGGCTCCCTCCTGTGGCACACTTTTTTTTTTGCTGTCAACTTTATTTGTAGAGATGAGCCGGATACTCAGATAACACACTTTTGCTGAGTACAATTGATATTACGAGTAATACGCTTCAATATCTGTTCTTGGATTGAATTAAAATCCTCATTAGTGGACTTTGTCTGCCTTGTGATTCACTTCATATGTTTGTCACAGCGCCGCTCTGCTGCTGTGTCCCCCTCCCTTCCTTTAACTTTTAAGTTTCTTCAGCTTCAGGTTTGTTTTACCTGAAGGCCCTTGGCACCTATACACAAGTGTGTGTGTGTGTGTGTGTGTGTGTTTTTTTTTAAACCGTCAGCTGTTCTCTCTCTCTCTCTCTCTCTCGCTCTCTCAATCTCTCACACACACAAAATTAAAAATCACACTGCTCATAAAAAAATGAAAAGTAAAAAAAAGAAAGTTATGTTGAGTGTGAAAACTCTTGTTCATTACATTCATGTGTTGTATTCATGTTCGTGTTGTAAACTTGTTCTGTAAATAAGTTTGTTTGCTGTCGTGATCATAACCATTGATCTGAAGCTCAATGCTGATGCTGTCCTGGAAATAGTTTTCTAATCGGCAATTAATAGAACCATTTCTGATCAACCCATATCAATTGCATGCTTAAAATTCCATTCTGGTTCAAGCCCTGGCCATTTCAGGACAACTCGACCCACTTCGGGGTTAATTCATATGGTAAACTGTTACAGTTACAGATAATGCTTTACTCGCTCATCCCTATTTATTTGTCATTCAATTCCAAAACAGGGCAGTGCGGGTGAGAATGACGTCAAAGTCACATTAAATGTGACCTGGCTGTTCAGATTGCTCTTGCCTTAAAAAAAAAATCTAATATGTGTCCGATTCAGTAACACATTTAAAAGTGGCCTAATTCTGATCGGAAAATGTCAGATTCAGTGTGACTGTGACTGTTCACACTGTCAAAAGCAAATCTGATATGGGTCACATATGAGGGGGAAAACCAGACTCAGTTCACTTGGAACTGCAGTGTGAACGGAGCCTTACAGCAGGGAGAAACCTAAAACATTCAGGCCAGTAGCACCAGGAGCAGGACTGGACAGCTCTGCTTTAAGCAATATGAGTGGGTGGGGCAAACCACAGATTGTGTTATTTATTCAGACAAATGATATCCATTTTGTCCATCTTGTAATGTATAAGTCATTTCTCAGTCTTAATAATAAGGTCAATCTCTCCATCTCATTAATTTCTTTGATATTGAGAGCCACATTTCTTCTGAAGGAGGGTTGGAATGTATCCATTTATAAGTTATTTCTTTTTTTGCTGCTACTGTGAATACTTTCAGTAAGTATCTTTCACTTCCTGTTATGTGTATTATGGATGTAAATAGGATTTGCAACCCAAGAATCTGCTGCGCGTACATTTACAATTGCAAAAACAATTGCACCTTAGGCAGGTCCAAAAAATATGGTTTTAGTTTGTCTTGTCCTCTTGAGAGGCGTCTGGTTGCAGCTGTCACTCTGAGGAGCGCCAATCTCAGGAAATGCACACATGTACAAAATAAAATTGTACTGACACTTCTGGTGCAGCAGTCTTTTTTGCCAACTTAACACATTACATACAAGTTAAATATAAAACTATAGAAAATATAAAACTGAATACTTGGGTAAAGAAAAGGCTTCGAAGATATGACCACGTCGAAATACTTTGATAATTCTTCTCTCATGTCCACCCGGCTACGACCAGGTACAAAGGATGACCACGCTGCCGCTGCTGATGCTCCTTTGTCGGGGAGTTTTGAAAAACTGTTTGTCGAAATTTCTAAGATGAATGACACGCTGCAGAGCGTTGCATCTGACGTCTCGTCTATCAAACAAACAACTGCGGTGCATTATAGAAGCCGGACACGTTTTGTTTCACATTCGTGTGCAAGTTCAGTTTGTCTTGTTGTCTGTTCAAAAACAGGCAGGTACAGTGATTGTTATGGAACTAAAAATAATAACATTCTCCACTACAAATGGTTGCAGTCAGACATTCAAAGCATAGAGTATCTATGTTATTTTCCTTCTCTCTTTCTTTTTTTATTTTGTTTTTATTATCGATACTATTATTTATCTTTTATCTAAAAGGGAAAGAAAGACATGACTAGTAGATCAGTTAAGTTTATTTCCTAAATGGATGCAGTAGTCCTATTTAAAAGGAGGAAGATACTATCATTTAAAAAAAATAATCAGGCAGACATTGTTCTAATACAGGAAACCCACATGCAAGGTTTGGAAGCTGAGAAATTTAAAGTGGGATGGGTGGGATATATATTCCATAGCTCATTCTCAAGCAGACATAATGGGGTTCTGATTTTGGATCACAAAAACATAAGTTTCATTCTGCTAAAATAAACTAAAGATGCAGAGGGAAGGATTATCTGTGTTGAAGCAGTGGTCGAGGGAGTGCCTCTTGTATTATGCAACATATACACTCCTAATAAGGGAGATCCCAATTTTTTCCACAATGTAAATAAAATACTAGGAGACACTGAGGGGGAAATTTTTCTAGCTGAGAATTGTAATGAAGTTATGGACCCAGTACCGGATAGGAGCTTATTTAGACCTCCCCCCATGACTAAGGAGAGAGAGGCCTTACTAGCTTATTAGCAAGACAGTTAAAGGAAAAAATCTTTGCTAATACCATACCAGTTATAAGGCAGGGGGATGAACATTTTTTTGCTGCTACAGATAAAAATAGAATATTCCAACAGTATTATGAGAAGTTATACACATCTTTTTTTTTTATCTCCAAATGCCTCACAGGAAGATATAGAACAGTTTCTCCTTAATATAGATGTACCTAAGCTCTCACCTCAGGAGGCAGATGAATTGGAATTACCAATAACTGAAGGTGAAATAAGGGAAAAAATGGGAGGTCGCCGGGTTATTACAGACTCCCAGTGGAATATTATAAAGCCTTTATAGATACGGTTGTGCCAGTATTACAGAGATCAGGAGATGTTTTATAAGGGTTGTATAGCTCCAACTTTTAATGAAGCGGTAATCCCCAAAACAGGTAAAGATGCTGCAGATCCCTCCAATTTCAGACCTATAAGTCTGCTTAACCTTGACTGTAAGATTCTTACAAAAAAATTAGCGACACATTTACAATTAGAGAATCATCCACCCCAATCAGGTTGGTGTCATGAAAAAAAGAACTTTAACTGATAATGTCAGACTCCTGTTACACTTGATGTGGCTGAGTCAATCCCAAAATACTCCTATAACTGCTATTTCTTTAAACGCAGAGAAGACTTTCGATAGGGTGGAGTGGCAGTTTCTGTTCTCCACCCTATCTCATTTCGGCTTCAGCCCTAACTTCGTTAAATGGATAAAGATGCTTTATAAAGATCCTAAAGCAGCTGGGATGACAAATGGAATAATCTCCCACTTCTTTAATCTGACCCGAGGAACTCCACAGGGATGCTCACTGAGCCCATTATTGTTTATCATCTTTTTAGAGGTTCTAGCAGTGTCTGTGAGAGCCCACACTGGAATAAGAGGAGTAAGGGGAGGAAATAATGAACATAAATAATTATTATATGCTGATGATATTTAAGCAGTAGTGTCTGAGCCTTTAACTTCTTTACCACATCTGATGGACACTATAAAATCCTTTTCAGAATTTTCGGGGTACTCCATCAACTGAAGCTGTCTCTATCTGTCTCTCCAAGACATGTATTTTTATCTATGGTGGAAAAGTTTAATTTTAGGTGGGTACGAGACAGGGTATGAAGTATCTTGGCATCAAACTCTGAGGATATGGACAAAATCGTGGCGCTAAACTTTAACCCTCTACTTCAGTAGATAAAAACAAACCTTGATAAGTGGGAAAAATTAAAACTAACATTGTGGGGGAAAATTAATGTTATAAAAATGATAGTTGCGCCACAGTTCAGCTATGTGGCAATGATGCTACCAATTAGGATACCATCCTTTTAGACAACTGGATGATGTAATAAAACATTTTCTGTGGGGTGGGAAAAGACCACAAATTAAGCCGAGGCATTCAGCATTTAACGCCATACTCCCAAACAGACTAATGACCAAATTTTTAGAACTGGGAATATCCAACTCTGTCTGCCTTTGGATCAAGGACTTCCTGTCAGACCGCTCCCAGAAGGTGAAGGTTGGCCCCCACATCTCCACAGCCCTTAACCTAAACATCTGCTCGCCTCAGGGCTGTATGCTGGGCCCCCTACTCTACACCCTCTACACACATGACTGCACCCCCACACACTCCAGCAACGCCATCATCAAGTTTGCTGATGGTACCACAGTTGTGGGGCTCATCTCTGGGGGAGATGAGTCGGCTTACCACATTGACAGCTGCTCAATGTGGTGTTCAGACAATAACCTTGTCCTGAACACCTGAACACCAAGGAGCTGGTCATAGACTTAAAGCCAAAACTGACACTCAACCCCTATTCATCAGGGGGAAACGGATTTCCGGTTTCTCGGTGTGCACATACAGGAGGACTTAACTTGGAACATTAACACCACAACCACCATCAAGAAAGCACAGCAGAGACTGTACTTCCTGAGAGTTCTCAAGAATAACAATCTGACTCAGAAACTTTTGGTGTCATTCTATCATTGCTCAATAGAAAGCATCCTGACTTACTGCATGTGTGTGTGGTTGCTCACTCCCCACCCTTGAAGAACTATACAGCTCTCGCTGTCTTAGTAGGGCTAAAATCATTCTAAGGGATTCGTCCCGAGGGCAGACGTTTCAGTTTTTATCCGAAAGCTATAACAGTGCTGAACACCGCAAATACCTTTACCTCTGATGGTACATGATGCTCAGGGTCTCTGCAATCTACTGTTTTTTGTTTTGTCTCCTTAAGCTGCTACGGTGTGCGTGTGCTTGTGCGTGTTGGTGTGTAAGCTTGTCGTTTTAAATGTGTCTTTTAAAGGTCTAGCCTTTTGTTTTTGATGCTTTTTAATGTTAAATTATTTCTGCACTTTAGGGGTTTGTACTGTTAAATTCGTTGTACTGGTACAATGACAATAAAGACAATTCAATTCACTCACTGTGCAATTAATAATCTACTCTTAGATACCTGGACAATTATTTTATTTTCTTTTTGCAATAACTTTATCCACCACTTAAGTGCAATAATTTAATCTTACTGCTCTTTTCTGTCATATACAGTCATACATATTTTTTTCTTATACATTTCCTCTACATTTAACTTATCTGATTTGATTTTCTGTGAATTTTATTTTATCTGTATTCTAACATCTACCTCATATAATTGACTAAGAGTTTATTGGTTATCTTATACTGTATATTTTTTTATACCTCCCTTGTGTCTTTGTAAGCTACTAGAAATTAAATTTCCTTGCAGGAGTCATCCCAAAGTAATCAATAAAAAGAAGTCTAGGTCTAATTAAGGACAGCTGTGTGGCTTTTATTGTGTATATGTATGTGCCTGCGTGTATGTGCTGACGGCACTAAATCCAATCAAATTAGACCCATGTTGCAGGTCAACCAATGAAGCAGAACTGTCAAACAACGCACCATTTGGAAAAAAATTATACTAAAGATCATATCATTCGGGTATAAAAACTACGAGGTGGTCAACATAAATCAATTGCAGTATGCATAATATGCAGGTCGAAGATTACAGATGGAGACGCAACAACTTCCAACATCGTTCCAAATTTGAAGTTGCACAAAGAACGGTAAGTTTTGCCTGTAAACTAATGTTTTTTGGCTCAGCAACTTTTCTTTGCTGTGAAGTTAAATCGCTGAGGCTGTAAACTCACTGTTAACGTTACATTGCAAAAACAGTAATCTGTTGCGTCCACTGCCAGTTTACTCTATTATTCATACTTTTGTGAAGTGATTTTTTAAGCAGGGTTGTATGAGGTACATAATGTTAGTCAATGTATCACACACAGTAGACAGTGGTCAGCAGCAACATGTATTTTAGCCACCTACAAAAAGATCAAGGTCAGTTTAAATGTACACTATATTTAGAATATATGTACCATTTTAGCTAGCTGTCAGGCTGACTTTTCTGACAGGAAAAACAATGTTATACTGCTCGTTGTTCTCATTCTCCAGCAAACCAGAGTCCATTGACAAAAACATGAAAAAAATTAACATTCTTTATATAGCTATATATTAAACCGACATGAATTTTTATTGAGTTTACCTTATCTTATGTAGCTTAAATACATTTAGCTGCTGACCCCGTGCACAACAATGTAAAGCCTAAGTCATGTGCTGGTAGCCTGTGTGCTTCTCTGTATTGAGTGTGTTGACTGCCAGCTTTTGTGCGTAGTTCCTGATACAACCTAACCTTCACAAATCCCGAAATATCCCTCCAACCCCGAATAAGTTTTACAACACATGTCCAGTGCTGCCATCTACTACAGCAGCACCTGTAACACACACACACACACACAAACACAAACACACACACATACAAAACACAAAACATTTCATAACACAATGTTAAGATTGATGAATAAAATGAGTAATAAAGAGTCATTTCAATGAAATTCATTTGTGGATTTTCTGACATATGTTTATTATGCTTACCTCTTACAGATTTGAAGAATACCAGATGAACAAAAGCATCACAAATTAACCACAACAGCCTTCAATCTCCCAGTTCCTGGATAATCTTGTCGGGCATTACAGCATGAGTCATCCACAGCAGAGAGCTATCACCAATGCAATACTGTCCGACTTGATTATTGATTGCAACTTTCCCGTCTTTTGTGGAAAACAACAGTTTTTGACAAGCCTGGTGTGTGGCAGAACACTGACATCAAAAACAGAGAACCTCGCTGAAGAGAGACATTCAAAATCAAATACCTAATTGAGCAACACTGACTATGTTTCTGTCACAGTGGACATTTGGTCTGACCGAAAGATGAGGGGATTCTTCGGTGTCACAGTGCACTGGATAGAGAAAGAGGCAGAGAGGATGCAGCTAAAGTCCAATCTCTATTCCAGTGAGCACTTCAAAGGCTCACACAGCTGAAAGAATATGTGACCAATTTGAGGCAATATGTGATGAATATAACATTAAAGATAAACTGGACTACATTGTTACTGACAATGCTGCCAACATGCGAAAAGCATTCACTGTGTGCTTCCCCAGTGAACAAGAGGATGACGATGACAGAGATCATCTTGATGACCCGGAGCTCTGGTCTGATTTAACCCTGGAAGATCAAGAAACAGTAAATGTTGCAATGGCAAAAAACAGTGTTTGCAGTGTTTTGCAGATACTCTTCAGCTGGTGGTGGGAGACGGTTTGAAAGGAACAAAAGTAATATCTCCTTCTCTTTTTAAAGTTATCAAAACTCAGCTCACTGATCCCACACACACAAAGATGTGTTTGATGCTGAATTTGGGGAACAGAAAGGCATCCCTGCTGCAGTCAACCCAAGATGGAACTCAACACTGAGGCAAGTGAAGCTCCATTCTGTTCTAGAAAAGGCGGGGCACAGGGAGTTGTCATTCACAGCACAGGAGTGGAATCTGTTGAAGGAGTTGGTTGACATCTTGAAACCATTCAGAGAAGCAACTGATTTGACACAGGGGGAGAAGGTCATCACAGTCAGTGCTGTTGTTCCATCCATTCCATCCTAAAGTCTGTTTCCTGAGCGGCCTGGTCAGAAGTCTCCAGGCATCCCTGAACAAAAGATTTCTTGGAATCTTCATCAATGTGAAAATGGCCAGGACACAAGATGGGATCACTGAACCCTTTTCAGATCCAGTTTACCTCAAAGCAGCTGCCTTGGATCCAGCCTTTTCTCTGTTGTAGGTGGAGCCCTAGTGCTGGTCAATTGTGATGTCAAGGCAGAGGTGGCACAATGAGTTAAAAGGTAAATTTTACTGAGTCTAATGTAACGTTTTCACTCAGACTCTAATCTTATTGACTGCAACAATATTGAAGTATTTAACTCTAACTCACTGCATCACCAACACAAATGGTAATAAGGGCTCTTTTCTTTCTGCTATTGTTTTAACATGTTTTGTCAGAATTGATCCTCCAAGATGCTACAAAGACTGAGCAACCTGTGCCTCTTGTTGATGAAGAAGAGCAAAATGACCTTAGAGAAATACCATCTCATACCATGAGAGGCAGAAGAAGGATGTTGGGACAAATCCAGCACTTCAGCTAAGTCACTACATTGACATAGCCGATGGACAGAACGCCATTTTGTTCTTGGCATTGAACATGAAGACTCTTCCTTCACTGTTCCGAGTGGCCATCATTGTCTTGGCAGTGCCTGCCTGTTTTTTTTTTTGCAAATGCAATGGAGCGTAGGGCCCTGACATATAAAAAGCATTCATGTTCATTAGGGTTACATGAACGTTGTTATGTTCATGTATTTATTATGTTTCTAACATGAACACAAACACACACGCACACACGCACATGCACACGCACACACGCACACGCACACGCACACGCACACATACGCATACACATACACTATAAGATGAGGTAAGTACAGGAAAGGAAAGAAACTGCTGTGGAACTAGTTAAAATGCAATATGCCATGGGAAAACAATGTTAGCACTTTTGTACAAATATTTACAGTTGCTTTTGTTTTTTTCAAATGTGCTTATTCTGTAGAGGAGTGGTTTAAAGAATATTCTTGCAAAATATCAGTCAAATGTTAAAAATGAATGCAATTTCAATTGCAAAATGTTTTAATAAATAAATAAATACAGTTTTTAAAAGCATACATGATCTGGGTAAATATATTATTACTCTGTGGTTAAAATGTCTCGAATGGACTCAAAGCTCAAACTGCAGGACTTGGCACTACATTTGAGACTTGTCAGTCTTGACTTGAGACTTGACTTGGGACTTGCCTGTCTTGACTTGGGACTTGACTTTGGACTTGAGGGCAAAGACTTGAGACTTACTCATGCCTTGCAAAACAATGAGTTGGTCCCACCTCTGCTTCTTCTTATAACAAGAAGATTGATCTAGCATGGTTATCAAATACAACTAAGGGTTCATGAAGCTATATTTGGAAACCTCTAAATTCTACTGATTCAGACATCAATTCAGAGCAAGACTGAAGCAGTTGAGTGGTTCATGACCTGCTTTAATATTTGGAACCACCAATTTCTGTCAGATGAAGTCATGCTCTGGTCTGTAGAGTATGTCACATGCCCAAATAGCACCAACGTCAACACTGCACATCTATGGGTGCCAGGCAATACACCCACTAAGTGTGAAGTGGATTGCATCAACAAAACTCAAGATATTCAATTCAATTCAATTGAATTTTCTTTATAGTGCCAAATCATGACAAAAGTTATCTCAGGACACGTTACAGAGTAGGTATAGACCACACTCTATGACTTATTTATGATTTACATAGACCCAACAATTCCCCCGTAGAGTATGGTGACAAACCTATCCTATAACAGGCAGGCACGTTGGACAGACCCAGCTCTATGGAGGACAGACATCGGTCTTGACCGGTTGGGGAGGATGAAAAGGAGCGAGAGAGAGAGAAAAGATGGACAGAGAGAGACAAAGACAGACACACTTCCAGTAACTATAATAATATATATAGCAATGTGAATATGACATATATGTTATGGCAGTTAATACAGCAGAATAGTAGAAACAAGCACAGCTAAGGTGATAGAATATGAAAATGATAATAATTATGGTGGCAAACATGATAAATGATGAGCAGCGGCAACAGCAGCTACGACACAGCGAGACATTCAACAGATGGTGCCTCTATGGCTACAAATTCCATAGTTTATAAGACTAGTGATAGTATATATGACTAATAGTTATAATAGTAGCAGGAAGCGTCATGCAGGACCACGGCAGCAGGCACGATCAGCATAGACCTGCGAGACGACTAAGCACAAACAACTCCGGGGAAGAAGTTGACTTAGTAACATGCATTGATGAGACATGAATAATACAGACAGAGAGGAGAGAAAGTCAGAGTATCAGTAAAAGTATTATCCCCTGGCAGACTAGGCCTATAGCAGCATCATTCAGCAGAACAAAATCAGCTTAAAAATAACAACATTGCTAATGGCTCGTAAGCCCTAGCTGTAAGCTTTAACATAAAGGAAAGTATTAAGTTTACTCTTAAATATGGGGACAGTGTCTGCCTCCCAAATAACACTTGGGAGTTGGTTCCACAGGAGAGGAGCTTGGTAGCTGAATGGCTCTGCCTCCCATTCTACTTTTGGAGACTCTAGGAATGACACGTAGCCCTGCATTCTCAGAGCGCAGCGATCTAGTCGGGTAATACAGTACTATGAGCTCTTTAAGATACGATGGAGCCTGACCAATAAGAGCTTTTTAGGTAAGGAGAAGGATTTAAAATTCTAGTCTAAATTTTACAAGTAGTCAGTGCAAAGAAGTTAATATAGAATATGTTCTTTTCGATTTGTTTTATTTAGTACTAGAGCTGCAGCATTTTGGACCAACTGGAGACTCTTAAGAGACTTATTGGTTTTTCTGCATCTTTCTGAGACACAATGTTCCTAATTTTCGCAATAATATACAGGTGAAAATATGCAGTCCTTGTCATTAGTTTTATGTGAGAATTGAAGGACATATCCTGATCAAAAATAACATCCAGCTCCTTACTGTGGTGCTGGAGCACAAAATCTTTAGCTATTGAGTTTCGGAGGCCTTTGGGGCCAAGTACAATAACTTCAGTTTTAACTGATCGGTTTCTTCTGGTTTGATCGACAAATATATTTGTGTATCATCAGCATAACAATGAAAATTTGTGGAGTGCTTCCTTATAATATTTCCTAAGGGAAGCATATATAAGGTGAATAGAATCAGTCCAAGGACAGAACCCTGTGGAACTCTGTGACTAACTTTAGTGTGCATGGAGGATTTGTCGATAACATGTACAAACTGAGATATATCTGATAAATACGACTTAAACCAGTTTAATGCGGTTCCCTTAATGCCAATTAGATGCTCCAGTTTCTGTAGCAGGATGCGATGGTCAGTAGTGTCGAAGGCTGCACTAAGATCTAGTAAAACAAGTACAGAGACAAGTCCTTTGTCTGAGGCTATTAGAAGGTCGTTAGTCATTTTTACCAGTGCTGTCTCAGTGCTATGATTCGCTCTAAATATTGGCTGGAGCCCTCAAATAACTTAATATGATGTAAAAAGTCACACTGCTGATTGGCAACAAATTTCTCGAGGATCTTAGAGAGAAAAGGAAGGTTAGATATAGGCCTATATTTGGCTAGTACCTCAGGATCAAGACAGGGCTTTTTAAGAAGAGGTTTAATTACAGCTGCTTTAAAAGACTGCTGATTAAGACATGTTAATCATATCTAATACAGGAGTTCTAACTAAAGGTAACACTTCTTTAAGTAACCTAGTTGGAGTAGAGTCTAGGAGACAAGTAGAAGGCTTTGATGCTGAAATAGTAGAGGTTAATTTGTTAAGGTCAACTGTAGAAAAGCAGTCCAAGAATATACAGTACAGTTGTTTCTAAGGTCCCTGGGTTTGAAGAGAAATTGGTGCCAAGCAAGTTGATTTTGTCTCTAATAGTTATAATTTTGTCATTAAAGAAGGTCATGAAGTTGTTACTACTGAGGGTTATATGAATACATAGCTCAATGGAGCTGTGGCTCTCTGTCAGCCTGGCTACAGTGCTGAAAAGAAATCTAGGATTGGACTTTCATGCCGAACTAAGCAAGATTCCTCCAATTTAGTAGAGCGCCATTTACTTTCCAATTTTCAAGCTACTTGTTTTAATTCACGGGATTGTGAGTTATACAACGGAGCTAACTTCCTCTGTTTCATTATCTTATTTTTTAAGGGAGTAACAAAGTCGAGTGTTGTTTGTAGTGAGCCTGCAACACTGTCAACAAGGTGATCAATTTCAGAGAGACTAACACTAGTGCTGGAATCTTGAATATTCCGATGAGGCATTAAATTAAATGCAGGTGAAATTGCTTCCTCTACTGAACTATCAGATAAACATCTAGTGTAGAAACTTTTGCCCAGAGGTGAGTAGTCCTGTAATATGAATTCAAAAGTTATTAAATAATGTTCTGATAAAAAAGTAAGTCATTGATTTCCACACCATAAGCCAAAACAAGGTCGAGGGTGTGATGAAAACAGCGAGTAGGTTTATGTACACGCTGACTAAAACCAATTGAATCTAATAGAGAGATAAACGCAATACTAAGGCTATTATTATCAATTTTGAAACTTAAAGTTTCTTCTAGTCAGACAAGTTAGTTGTAAGGTAAGGATGTCTTCTTACCTTTTTTAAGCTGACAGTTTAGGCTTCCTCAGAACTGCTGTTTTCTTCAGGGTATGACGTGTTTTATGAAAACAGTTTGAAACTTCAAAATAAAGTTCCCCCGACCCGGTTGTGTCCGTTCCTCGCCCTGGTGCCGCTGGCAGAGAATGGTGTCCCAGGTGTGTGGGAGCAAGTATGCCCCCTTGTCCCTTTTCTTGGTGTTGCCCTCATGCCTCCTTATTTCTATGGACTCCTTCATCCATCTTCTGTATATGTTACTATTATGCGGAAGATACGGACATGACGGTGTTGTTGCCCTTCGTCACCTGGAGAGATTGGAAAAGAAGATCACACGCCAAAAGAACCACCTGAGATTCAATCTCAGATGCAAAGAGGAAGGAATAACACCGACAAGCCTAAACATCAAGAGCCCAATCCCAACCAGAAACGCAGAGTATATCATAAACAATGTGAAAAAGGCCCTCATCAGAGAGCGGATAAGGACAAAAGCTAACAAAATTCACATGATCAACACGGAATTAAAAAAGCAACTGGACACCTTCAATCCCAACACAACACACACTGGATCAGAACATGAAGGAGGTAAATAACAAACATTTAAAACAGATATACGAACAGGAGTTTGACATCACGAAATAAAGCACTAGTAGAAATCATCAGACCTATGCTCGGAGAAACAAAACACCACTGCAAGAACTCAAAACAACTGGCACAAGAAATCAAGAACATAACTGTGGAGAAGGATAAAATGCTCATATCACATGACGTAATATCATTATTCACAAAAACACCCGTAGACATCACTTTACACATAGTTACAGAAAGACTAAAACGGAAATAAGTAGATTTGGCGAGTTTGTCGCCAAATCTACTTATTTCCAATTCAATACATTTACAGAGAGAAGGAAGGTTTTGCCATGGGAGACCCGCTGTCTGCTATCATGAGCGGGTTTTTTATGGAGGACCTAGAAATGAAAGCCATCCAGACTGCACCCCTCCAAATCAAACCCACACTCTGGAAACGGTATGTAGACGACATACTAGAAATAATTAAGACTGGCCACTCACAAGAACTCACTGCCCACTTAAATGCAATAGACAGCACTGGCAATATACAGTTCACACACGAAGAGGAAACTAACCAGACCATACCATTCCTGGATATGAACATACATCACAAAGAAGACGGCAGCATCAAAATCACATCTTACAGGAAACCCACTCATACAGACCAGTACCTCCTATGGACTTCAGAATGTCCCACCGCACACAAACTGTCAGTCGTCAAAACACTATACAACCGGACCAGCATCATAACAGACAATAAAGACAGACAGAAGGAGGAATAACACATACAACAAGTCCTATGTTGCCAATACCCCAGCTGGGCCATAAACAAAGGAAAGAGTCTCAATGTCGCCCGCTCTGGCCCCTGGGACGCATTTTACTATGGTCCCTGGTGTCGCTAAGTTCACGTTTCTCAGAATGGAGCTGCCAGTAACCAGTGTTGTTTGTAGAAAGTGGCTGAAAGAAGGAGAGCTGTGAGTACTTGAGTAGAACTAGTGGATGTTTAAATGTTAAGCAGTAGTTAGCCGCTGTGGTGAATATTATAGCCAAAACAGCTGAATTTAGTGAGAGCAGCAAACAGTGAAACAACGAGTGATCAACACACAAGCAGCAGAAATTACGAATTAGAGATAGATATTATCAGGAAGAGTAACTCTCTCTCTTCCTGTTACCGTAACAACAAGCAACAAACAAAACGTGACCGACACAAAACGCGACTGACACATTTCCTCAAACAAAACTATAAAGACTGATCAGATAGGTAAAGTTATGTTTCAGGTAACGTTGTGTTTAACATTTTCATGAAAAACTAAACATAGAGGCATTCACGAGGACAGCTAACGTTACCCAGTTTCTTCCTGTTTATCCGTCACTACGGCAACTCCTTAACTTTGTTTAGAAGTTAAGGAGTTGTGAAGGACATACTGCTTTTTTAGTTGGACAATCCAATTGATGTTAAAGTTCCCAGCCCCTGGGCCTAAGGGTGTGACCTATAGACTGTTAAAAAAATTCTCTGGACGCGTTGTGATTTTTATGGAAGCTTAATAGGGTAGCATGGAGGAAACAGCTTATGCTAGGGTTTTGGCAAAGGGCAGGAGGGATCTGTCGATAGCGGACAATTTCAGCCTGTCTTCTTAATGCAGAGGATACGATTTACATTAGTGTAGTGAAGAGTGATGAAGAGACTTTTCATTTCTTCATTAATTTTGTTCAAAGGACTAGTGATGGAATTGAATTCAATTTTTGTGTCAAATCATCAGTGGGCAGTGAGTTCTCATCATCAGTCTTTTGAGCACACTCACACAAACAATCCCCCCACGAGCCACAGTGGTGAGGAAAATCAGAGACCCTAGGCTCATGGTCGGCAGCTATATAGACAGATAGAAATGCCAGGTCTAGTTTGTTTTGCTGCAATGACTGTTGTTACAGTGTATGAAGATAGAGAGAATATTATTTAAATAAAAGCTCTGACATTAGGAAGTGGCCTATTGTAAGGCAGGTACAACATGGGTGTGGGGGAAAGAATCTGTCGATAACGATCAAAAAGAGGCAATTAATAAAGATGCAAAAGACAGAGCAAAAAAGCTTGAGTTTATTTCAGAGTATTTCCTGCAGGAAAGGGCTATCCTCAGAACGCACACAACAAGGCTGGTCAGGGACAGACCCACAAGGTAAGGGCTGTCAGCCTTAGGGTGCTCTCACACCAGCCTTATGTAGTCCGGTTGAATGGAACCTGAGTGAGTTCCCTCATTTGCTAGAGTTGGTTTGTGCGGGTAGGAATACAGCAATCATACTCAGTTGCGCACCAGAAGTGGACCAAATAAGCGGACCGAGACCTTGTAGAAGAGGTGGTCCTGGTCCCCTTCCAAACAAACTCTGGTGTGGTTCGTTTGGGGTAAGAATGTGGACCTGCGTCCACACTAACTACAGAAAGAACAGCGCATTTTTGGAACAAGCCAGCCCTTGTTTTTGTTAATGTTGTGTTGTGTGTGAATTTCAGTTGTTTATCTCATGTATTACAGAAACGTGAGATGATGAGTTTGCGTGTAACATGTTCAGAATTTGGTGTGTATTTTATGAACATATATTTACACAGTATAACAATGTTCACCTGCCGTCATTTGTGCAGGAGGCGCTATTTTTTTTCCCAGGATGGTAGAGGAAGGTCCCACATTTTTCGCCTCTGATTGGGTAGAAGTTCTTTCGCCCAATAGGTTATTTGATTTGGCCGTGTAACGTCATCTCACATTTAAAGCAGGCTGTTGGCTAGACTGTTTTGATCATCTTTACAACAGATTATTTTCTGCGCTGTGTTCTACTACACCACTGGATAAAAATGTCTACTCTACTTCACCATGTTGTTGTGGCATCTGTTCTAACACATGTCACATCACGCTAAGAGCTACATCCAATCAGCAACCGGAAAAAAAAAACAAGAAAAACAGCCCTGCTGTCCCTCAGGGCGAACAAACGGCAGACATCAATCATGCGGAAGCCGGGCGTCCGGGCCAGCCCACTGTCCCATAGACCTCCAGAGACACTGAGCGTCCGATGGGCGGGACAAAGCCCAGCATTTATCCAATGAGCATCTAGTTTGGCTGCAGTGGAACAACCCACTCTACACTTCCCCATTGAAGTCAGTAGAAGCTGAGCGTCCGACTGTGTAAAGTGCTGTGGCGCTGTGAGGATGAATGAGAAGGAAGTTGTGCTGGTTACCTGTGATAAGTAGCTGATTTTGAACAAAAGATGAAGGCTTTCTAGCGCATATTTAGTCAATAAAAGTTACACACAGCAGTACAGCACTTTTTTTTTTTGGTGACATACTAGGGGAAGCTGAGCTTCCCTTGCAGTCGTGAGATGATGAGTTTGCGTGTAACATGTTCAGAATTTGGTGTGTATTTTATGAACATATATTTACACAGTATAACAATGTTCACCTGCCGTCATTTGTGCAGGAGGCGCTATTTTTTTTCCCAGGATGGTAGAGGAAGGTCCCACATTTTTCGCCTCTGATTGGGTAGAAGTTCTTTCGCCCAATAGGTTATTTGATTTGGCCGTGTAACGTCATCTCACATTTAAAGCAGGCTGTTGGCTAGTCTGTTTTGATCATCTTTACAACAGATTATTTTCTGCGCTGTGTTCTACTACACCACTGGATAAAAATGTCTACTCTACTTCACCATGTTGTTGTGGCATCTGTTCTAACACATGTCACATCACGCTAAGAGCTACATCCAATCAGCAACCGGAAAAAAAAAACAAGAAAAACAGCCCTGCTGTCCCTCAGGGCGAACAAACGGCAGACATCAATCATGCGGAAGCCGGGCGTCCGGGCCAGCCCACTGTCCCATAGACCTCCAGAGACACTGAGCATCCGATGGGCGGGACAAAGCCCAGCATTTATCCAATGAGCATCTAGTTTGGCTGCAGTGGAACAACCCACTCTACACTTCCCCATTGAAGTCAGTAGAAGCTGAGCGTCCGACTGTGTAAAGTGCTGTGGCGCTGTGTGGATGAATGAGAAGGAAGTTGTGCTGGTTACCTGTGATAAGTAGCTGATTCTGAACAAAAGATGAAGGCTTTCTAGCGCATATTTAGTCAATAAAAGTTACACACAGCAGTACAGCACTTTTTTTTTTTGGTGACATACTAGGGGAAGCTGAGCTTCCCTTGCAGTCGTAGAGCAATCGCGAGTGGGAGGAGAACCCTTCTAAAAAAGAAAAAGGCGGGACCCTTCCCTACCATCCTGGGGAAAAAAATATCTCCTCCTGCCCAAATCACAGCAGGTAAACATTGTTTATTTACATATTTTTGAAAAGTGTTTTCTCTCCGGTGCTGCCTCCATCTGCTGGTTAACGCCGTTAAACCTAGAGAAATACTCCTTAATTATTAAATCTCTGCAATTTTTAAAGATTTACAGCAGCTGTCCTGCATGCAGGATCACACAAGACCCTGAGTCGAGGCTGAGCCTCAACAGGCATACAACTGTGCGAGATAGGATAAAAGTTCCTACCTTTTTGGCGCCTTCTGCACAGCCCCTGCAATGGTGAGCTCAGCCGTCGTCCCAGCAAGCAGGTCCAAACCGATCGAACGTTCGGGGTCACCAATTTATAGTAGAAAAATGTATTATAAAAACAGAAAGGTCTACAAGAAGGAGTCAGCACAGAAGTCTCACAGCCATCAAGGGGAATTTATTGACTCAAGGTCAACACACTCTTAACAAGTGTCTCTTAACAGAACTTCCCCTCTTATACAGAGGTTCGTGTGCTGACAACTTTTACACGCCACATCGGGTCTTTCCAATACACACTCATACATTGACCATCAGTAGGGTCTACTTTACATGACTTTACATGAATACATGACTATAATAAAAAACTATCAAATAACAAGTAAAACAGCAAACATATATCAAAATACAGGACTATAATACAATAAAAATATATCAAAAAAGTAAACCAGCAAATATATAAATTAAAATACATGACAATACAACAATAAAATATATGAAATATCAAGTAAAAAGCAAACCTATATCAAAATCCACCATAATCATTAATATATCAGTCAGAATATCTACAGCCAGATGAGTCTGCCTCCAAGTTATTATCAAATGTCTTAAAATCCTCCAATGAGAGCAGGACCTGAAGTTTCAGGTGTGTCTGTAATTGGTTCAGGTAAAGGGAGCAGCAGACTTCCTTTATTTAAACTAGATTATAAACTGTCATTAGTTGGGACTTTGTGTAATTATACAATATGGTTGCACAACAACTCTATATTATTATTTATTAAAACCATAAGAGACTTGATTAGGACTTGCTCAGAGACTTGAGACGTGACCCGAACATCCCTTTAAAGACTTGAAACTTGACTTGGACTTGCAAAAAGTGACTTCCGACCATCTATGTTACAATGTAGATATAAGGCTGGTTCATGCCACAGAGTAGAATAAAGGACGCCTTAAAGCTGCATTTGCTCAAAAAAGGTGAAAAAGGTGGAAAAGTATTCTGATATAACCAGAAACTATTTAGTGGACTAGTGACTATTTGAGCTAAATAGGTAATCCTGTGCCTTGACCGTTGACATCACATCAGTCTCAGACTGACTGTTTATCCAACTCTGTCTATACTGGTTACAACTTGTCCGTCAAGTGTCCAGCAGCACGGCTGACGATGAGTAGAGTAACTGTCAGTGTAGGTTACAGTTTGTCGATGAATAAACACTACAGCTCCTCGGTGTTCCTGGGTGAAAGTGAAGTGACATCACACTGTGATCTGCCCAGATTGCAGAATGTAAAAAAATAATTATATTTTATTGGGCTTAAACCCTGCAGTAATATCCTGATGCTGATCAGTGTTATCTTTATGCTACATTTATCTCTTTCTACCAGCAACGTCCTTGTACTGCCCCCGGCTCAGGTGACTTTGTGTGCTCAGTGTGCCACAAGATCTTCCCTCTGCAACGCATGCTGACTCGACACCTCAAGTGCCACAGCCTGCTGAAGAAACATCCATGTCGATTCTGTGGCAAAGGATTCAATGATACCTTCGACCTCAAGAGGCATATGCGAACACACACAGGTCAGGAATGAACTTTGCTCGCTCTCTCTCTTTCTCTCTGAGTGAATGGAGTGCTGAGAGCGTGGTGTGTGCTGAGCTTTTCAGCTGTTTTGAGTGAGTTTTTCTCTTTTTTTTTGATGTGTTTATGTGTTTCCAGTTTTTCTTTAATTAGAGGTGTTTTTTGTGGTGTTTGGTGTTTTGGTGGTGGTGAAAACATAGACTGTATAATGAATGAACGGAGCTACGGTGACGTCACTCATAGATTTGCGAACCTCCGAAAAGAAACCGCCCCGGACGCTGCCATCTTCTTTTTTCTATGTCTACGGGCGCTGCCATGTTTAAGTTTTGCAACCGTGGGCAGGAAAGGGAGGAGCTTGGGTGGACAAGGGATGAATCGATTGGATCCTGAGTTGGACCTCACTAGGGGTCCAATGTCTTAAAATCCTCCAATGATCTATCCTCCCACTTCTATCAGCAACCTGACGTATCTGAGCCACTGCTGCTAACAACACTAGCTTGGATAATTGGAGGTAAGATGTACAGCTAACTCATCCTTCATTCATTACTGTAGTAGATATTAGTTTTGTTAACATGAAAAATAACCGTTAACCTTGTGTTGTTATTGTAGCTGAAGTTACACTGTGTATGCTGTCACTGTCGTTAGACGGTAAATAACGTGAATAAGGGAACGATAACGGCATTATATTACATTATTATTACCTACGGTTTGTTCAAGACTCAGGATATCAGCAGATGAAATTAGCTAATTTAACTAGTTTACACCACAGAATACTGTCTGAGTACAGCTCAGCATTATGTGTTAAGAATTAACGTTTGTACACTTTTTTTATAAGTCCTTTCAACTGCATTATTAATATTGGTAATGACATAAAATATTAAAATATTTAACTAATAAGCCATAGATATTAATCTTTTGTTTCGGGAATAAAAACAGCATGACAGTCACCATGGCATGTAAACCTGCTGTGAGTAATAAGTTACTTTTTTGTTGCTATTTAATGTAAAACAGTTTAGCAGACATTTTATTTTTTATAACTAAGGCTTTTCCTTTACAGCCTACAATATGATCCATTTCTTACCATTACAGTTTTCTCTGTCCATCCAGCCAGTGTGTGGATCATAGGAGAATATGGCCGGTGATGGGCTGACAGAGCTACAGAGAACAGGGGAACAGCCTTGGCATTAGGGAGCTGACATACTGCATTATGTATTTACTGTATGTATTTTTACATAGATACACTTGAATGTAAATTTTGCACTGAATGAATTATTATTTATTACAATCTTCTGTACACATTTAAGTATTATCTTTGCGGGGTAATATACTGTAATTGTTAAATAATTCCAATTTAATGTGCAATAAAAGTTTTTATGAAGGACTTGCCAAAAGTTTGTTGATGTTTTTATGGTGCAGATCTGGTAAGAATTTTAACATTAGCAAAATGTACAGTATTGTAAACAGACAAGAACACATAGAAAAAAGTTTTGCCACAATTTGTAATCAGTTACAATGCTCTTTATACAGTATGCTAGCTGTTATCAACATTATAGAAATTTGCATATAATTCCCCAAGCAAGAGTATTCTCGAGTTCATGTTAATACAATCACAGCAGGAAAACAGAAAACTAGGATCATCATTTATTACATTTTTCCATTACAATAACTGTGGATATGAATAAAATGATTGTGCACATTAAGGACAGAGAATAATAAATAAATTGCAAAAACTGCAGTGGGTGATTTAAAGAGTTCCCAACATTAACAGAGCCTGGTGAGCAGAAGTGATTTGGTGATGATCCTCCTTCACAATAAAAATATTTGCTCTTGTGTAGCATAAAGTGAATACAACTTGCATTTAGTTGTGCAACCCTGTGTTGTAGAATGACGTATAAATGACCATCAATTCATCATCACCACACATATGAGAACTTAAACTGTTGTCCATGCAGTCGACCTTCTTTACAACCAGATGACTGACACCAAATATGCCCCTCCTCAGATCAGCTCTTCCTTCTGTTGGCACCGGCCACTCACTTTTCTCTGTGTGGAGAAACTTTACAGATGTAGCAAAAAGACAAACAACATCAAATCAATAAAGCATACCATATAACATAAAAACACATCATAAACGATACCGGATTTAGTTTTTTACATTCACCACTAAGTATTGATACATTTACTGTGTGATCAGTGCATCATGATGCATCTGTCTATATCCTTGTCTAAGAAGAACTGATCCTCTCAGAGACTATAAAACTGAACTTGTTTGTGTTCATTTAAGACGCGAAAATGAATATACATTTGTTTAAGCACTTGAATACAAATATATATGTGACAAATTCAGCCATACAGGCTCATTTTAATTTACAAAACATTACCAACAGCGCATACTCACAGAGAAATAGCAATACTATGCAAAGGTTACCGGCAACAAGCAGCTATTAGCACATAAATGACGAAGCTAATATCAGGTTAACATAAGTGCTAGCTTGGTGAACAACGTACATCAATGTTAACTGTGATATTAGCTGACCTGCTAAGTTTGGTTAGCGAGAGTTAAGGCTTAAAATAATTTGTAACGGTACTCACCGGATTAACTGAACAGCAGGCTGCTTGGAGTGTCTTTAGTTTAACCGGTTAAACTGAAAACAAACTGCGAACACAGAGGAACAACATCACGGCTGTAGGTTTCCACAGCTAATGTAACGTTAGGTCTGAGGCTCAAAATCTCCTAGACCTGTCAATCACAAGTAAGCCACGCCCCCAATGCATCCCCTGCTTTATGGTCTATTTCACTCAAACTGGGACCAAATTTGAAAAAATTAAAACCAGTGAGTATTGTAAAAGGCATCAAACTAACAATAGAGACAATAAAAACCTCTATAACTGGCTTATTGTAGCCGAGGCGCGAAGTTGATCATTTTCACCGTTGACTTGAATACAATCGGATGTCTTCTGCAACCCACGTATCGCCCCCTGCCGACCACTGACTAGAATACAGGCTTAAGGCGCTTCCGCGTTGGTTTTCCTTTTCAGACCCAGTCGCTCCGTCCATTCATTTATACAGTCTATGAGTGAAAAGCAGAGTTTGTTTGTCACCATGCCGGTGGCGGTAGCTGCCACTGAGTTTGAGAGGCTGACTCGGCGTCATGCCCGCCATAAAGGTAACAATCTCCAATGCTCCGCCGTTCATGATGTGCATGATCCTCAAAAGACACGACAAGTGATCTCAGCCTGTCCTTTTCTTTTTAAGTGGAGGGTTTTAACTATATGGTCTTCGCTTCGTCAGAGACCATGAAATGCTTGGTTGTGGAGCAGAGGGGCATTTAGCCCGGCTGGAGGGGCAGGGCGGTGGCCAGCTGCTGCCGCTGCAGACGGGGAGTGCCTCCCGGCTCCCCGGTAGGTGCTGCGGCGCCGCTGTCTGCGGTGGTTCCGCTGGTTGCCCCGACGCCCGTGGGCGTTGCAGTGGCCTCAGCCTCGGTGGCTGCCGAGCCTTCGGGGGTCATGGTCGACCCCATGAGCGCTTCATGCACTGGATTTGAGTCACATTAACAGCCCAAAACCAGAAAACAAAAAATGACTGGGAAAAACAAACAAACTGACAGTTGTAATGAGAACAGTGAAAATGAATCAATGAATCTTGAGTTAACAAATTATAATAACTCATAACCTATATTCTCCTGAAGATATCAAAAAGTTTTTAGAGATCACAAAACGTGCCAGACTTCCTGTAGTGGAGGACCATTTTGATAATGTCAGACTGTTGAAGAGGTCACAGACAAAGAGATTTATCGTTTAAGGAAATTATTAGTTAGAGTGAAGGCACAAATCATTGATGACGAAGATGATTTTTAAACATAGGTGTTTTTGACATGTTTTATCACTGTTGGTTTCTTTTTAAGCTTTCCTCCACCAATGTGTATTTGAACATCAGCATTTTAAACGAAACTGAACTGAACGGAGCCAGGGCTGATTTTAAAAGAGCTGCTCTTTTTAAACTGATGGGGATGATGAGAATAGATGTGATGCTTGTACAGGAAACCCACAGCACAGCAGATAATGAGAGTGACTGGAGGATGGATTTTAATGGGGAGGGGATTTTAAGCCATAAATCCAGTCTCAGTGGACTAAGGAACAAAGGAAGACCATTCATTCTTTACGCACGGGTGGCAGCTCTGAAGTCTCAGACTCTTCTAAGATCAGGAAGTTTGCTGCCGGTTTCTACAGAGACCTCTTTAAGAGTGAGTGGACAAATAATCCAGCCAGACCAGCATGCACAATGACAGAGCCTCTGGGATGGATGGCCTTCCTGTTGACTTTTACAAGTCTATTTTGTCCATTATAGGACAGGACCTGCTGGAGGTGCTGAACCAAAGTCTCCTGACTGGAAGACTCCCTCTGAGCTGCAGGAGGGCCGTCATCACCCTGCTGCCGAAGAAGGGAGACCTACAAGACCTGCAAAAACTGGAGGCCGGTCTCGCTGCTGTGCACGGATTATAAAATCCTGTCCAAACTCTAGCCCTGAGACTGAGGGAGGTGATGGCGTCCTTCAACCACCCTGACCAGACTTACTGTGTGCCCAACAGGCTCATAAGTGATAATATCACTTTAATTTGAGATGTTTTGGACCCCCTTATTTGGACCCCCTCATTGGCTGTATAAACTGGTCTTATTTCCATAGACCAGGAAAAGGCTTTTGACCGAGTTGAACACCAGTATTTATGGCAGACTCTGGCTGCCTTTGGGTTCAACCAAGGCTTTATAGCCATGATACAGGTTCTCTAGAAGAAGGAGAATGGAGAGATGTTAGCGCGAGGGGGCTGCCAGTGGCAGTTGGGTGCCTTGCTGAACAGCACCTCTGCAGTGCCCAAGAGATGAGCTGGCACCTCTCCAGCCACCAGTCCACGCTCCATTCATGGTCCACACAGGGACTCGAACCTCCGGTTACCAGCCGAGTCACCTATGGACTGAGCTACTGCCGCTCACTCTATAGTGATATTGCCAGTGTCCTTCAGATAAATGGCGGGTTGAGTACTCCGTTTGACGCCCAGAGAGGTGTGAGGCAGGGCTGCTCTCTCTATAGGATGTTCTTCTCTCTGGCCATCGAGCCTCTGCTCCATAAACTTAGGAACAATTTGAACGGTGTGTGTTTCCCCAAGTGTGATGTGTCTTTTAAACTGTCTGTTTATGCTGATGACCTTATTGTGTTGGTCAATACCCAAAGAGATATGGATGTTTTAACTGATACTGTGAAGGACTTTGGTTGTATTTCTGCGGCAAGGTGAACTGGGAGAAGAGCGATGGTTGGTTGGGGAGGAGCTGGGGGGATCGGCTCATGCTGCCCGCAGGCCTACATTGGAAAAGAGGAGGACTCAAATATCTTGGGGTCTTTCTGGGGAATGAGAGCCATAAAAAGAATAACTGGGAGAATGGTTTTACAAAAGGTTTTTTTCAAAAGGTTTTACCAAAAATGTCATACAGAGGTCGCACCCTGATCCTGAACAACCTGGTCTTGTCCGCCCTATGGCACCGGCTATGCTAGTTTCTCTCCTGACACAGGTAAAACAGGTTTTAGTTGATTAATTTTAGACAGGATGCACTGGGTTCCACAGAGTGTCCTCTTCCTTCCTTAGGAGGAGGGTGGCCAGGGCCTGGTCCATCTGGCCAGCAGGGGGCGCTGCCTTCAGACTGCAGTTTATTCAAAGATTACTGACTGGGCCAGAGGACACTCTGTGGAGACCTTTATCCCGGTGCATCCTGGGACATTTTTACAGCCTGGGTCTTAATTTGTTTTTAATGAATGACGAAAAGATAATTTCATCAACTCTTCCTGGTTTTTATAAAAGGTTTTTTATTGTTTGGAACCTGCTTAAAAAAGACAGGCAGCAGCAGGGGGACTCCCATCACTGGTTGCTGCAGGAGCCCGTTCTGTACGGGTCGGTGCTGGACCACCCGAGCTGGGCAGGACTCTCACTGACAAGGCTGCTGCAGACTGCAGGCATCTCCACGCTTGGCCAGGTGGTGGAGCTGTCCGGGCCCCAGCTGAAGGACCCTACTGGACTGGCTGTTAAGCTGGGCCTGAGATCCACCAGGGTAATAAAAAACGTGCTTGACTACTGGAAAAATAACAGGTCAAGACACCCTGCTTTTAAAAACATTCACAGACGGATCTTCTTCCCCCAGCATGGAGGACACTTTTCTGGCTGTGGATTTTAAAGACTGCTCTGGGCCTCTGTTGGAGGCAACACACCCTGTCTCCCTGGAGGGGGCCTCAGAGAAAACTCTTTATAACAGGCCCAGACGACATCCCTGGTAGGGTGCTGAAAGACTGTGCAGAGGAACTGAAGGATGTCTTCACTGACATCTTTAACACCTCCTTGAAGCAAGCCATTGTCCCATCATGCTTCAAAGCCGCCACAATTATACCTGTGCCGAAGACATCATCCCCATCCCGCTACAACGACTACCGTCCTGTGGCACTGTCACCCATCATCAGGAAGAGCTTTGAATGGCTAGCCGAGTAACACATAAACCCCCCCTCCCCTCACTCCCACCTTGGACCCCTTCCAGTTTGCATACAGGGCGAAACGATCCACAGAGGATGCAATTTGCTCTGCCCTCTACACGGCCCTCACCCACCTGAAACAGAAAGACTGTATGTGAGAATGCTGTTCATAGACTTCAGTTCAGCATTCAATACCATAATACCACAGCTCATCTGCAAACTGGACAAGCTGGGCCTCAGCACTTCACTCTGCAACTGGCTGCTCGACTTCCTCAGCGAGAGGCCACAAGCAGTACGTGTTGGGAACAACACCTCCAGCACCATCACCCTGAGCACAGGGGCCCCACAAGGCTGCATACTCAGTCCTCTGTTCACCCTATTGACGCACGACTGCACACCAACTTACATCACCAATCACCTCATAAAGATTGCGGACGACACAACTCTGGTGGGTCTCATCACCAAGGGCTACGAGACACACTACAGGAAGGAGGTAGACCTTCTGACCACCTGGTGTAGGAACAACAACCTCCTGCTAAATGTCAGCATGACGAATGCAATTGTTGTTAACTTCCAGAGAGGCCACACCGACCACCCACCACTAACCATCGACAGTGCTGCTGTGGAGAGAGTGAGTAGCACCAAATTCCTGGGGGTGCACATCAGTGAGGACCTTTCATGGACTACAAACACTACATCACTGGCAGAGAGGGACAGCGCCTCTACTTCACAGGTGTGCCCTGTCAGGTTCAATAAGTGGGATTTCTTGCCTTATAAATGGGGTTGGGGTCAGGTGGATACACAGCTGATAGTCCCACTGAATAAACTGTTTGAATTTTTATTATGGCAAGAAAAAAGCAGCTAAGTAAAGAAAAACGAGTGGCCATCATTACTTTAAGAAATGAAGGTCAGTCAGTCCGAAAAATTGGGGAAACTTTGAAAGTATCCCCAAGTGCAGTCGCAAAAACCATCAAGCGCTACAAAGAAACTGGCTCACAAGAGGACCGCCCCAGGAGAGGAAGATAAACAGTCACCTCTGCTGCGGAGGATAAGTTCATCCGAGTCACCAGCCTCAGAAATTGCAGGTTAACAGCAGCTCAGATTAGAGAGCAGGTCAATGCCACACAGAGTTCTAGCAGCAGACACATCTCTAGAACAACTGTTAAGAGGAGACTGTGTGAATCAGGCCTTCATGGTAGAATAGCTGCTAGGAAACCACTGCTAAGGACAGGCAACAAGCAGAAGAGACGTGTTTGGGCTAAAGAACACAAGGAATGGACATTAGACCAGTGGGAATCTGTGCTTTGGTCTGATGAGTCCAAATTTGAGATCTTTGGTTCAAATCACCGTGTCTTTGTGCGACATAGAATAGCTGAATGGATGGACTCTACGTGCCTGGTTCTCACCATGAAGCATTGAGGAGGAGGTGGGATGGTTTGGGGGTGCTTTAGTGATGACACTGTTGGGGATTTATTCAAAATTGAAGGCATACTGAACCAGCATGGCTACCACAGCATCTTGCAGCGGCATGCTTTTCCATCCGGTTTAGGTTTAGTTGGACCATCATTTATTTTTAAACACAACAATGACCCCAAACACACCTCCAGGCTGTGTAAGGGCTATTTGACCAAGAAGGAGAGTGATGGGGTGCTGCGCCAGATGACCTGGCCTCCACAGTCACCAGACCTGAACCCAATCGAGATGGTTTGGGTTGAGCTGGACCGCAGAGTGAAGGCAAAGGGTCCAACAAGTGCTAAGCATCTCTGGGAACTCCTTTAAGACTGTTGGAAGACCATTTCAGTTGACTACCTCTTGAAGCTCATCAAGAGAAAGCAGAGTGTGTGTGAAGCAGTAATCAGAGCAAAAGGTGGCTACTTTGAAGAAACTAGAATATAGGACATATTTTCAGTTGTTTCATACTTTTTTGTTAAGTACATATTTCCACATGTGTTAATTCATAGTTTTAATTCCTTCAGTGTGGATCCACAATTTTCATAGTCATGAAAATAAAGAAAACTCTTTGAATGAGAAGGTGTGTCCAAACTTTTGGTTTGTACTGTGTATATATATATATATACTGTATATATATATATATATATATATATATATATATATATATATATATATATATATATATATATATATATATTGTTCTCTCAAGACCTGTAAGACTATGATGCCACCATCTGCACTTTTATTATTATTTTTGCTATTGTATTGTATTGTTTTTACTATAGCAGTTAGATCATTTATGTTGTGTCACTTACCATTGTGTCTTCCCACTTCTTATTGTGTCTTGTCTTTGTCTTTTCTAGTCTACACATGGGATAGTGAGAAAATAAATTTAGATTCCTTGTATGTTTTGTTCATGTGAAGAATTGACAATAAAGCTGACTTTGACTTTGACTTTGATAAACTGTTGGTTAAAACACTGAACAGAAAAAAACTAAATGGACGGACAGACACTCCTTGGAGGGCTTTTTTAGGGCTGGACCTGGGATCCAGGCCTTAGTGGAGGTCTCTCTACAAGCCTCCACTATGCAAGAGACATGGGGCTGCTCCATGGCATCATGGCAGTGAACTCTTTTATGTCCATGATAAAGGAATCTGTAGAAGACAAATGCCCATTCTGTGGCTTAAGAGAGACAATTTCCCACTGTGGCACCGTCTGTCAACACTTTTTCTGTTTTTACAAGTTGTTTTTACCAGTTTTAGAGAAAGTTTTAGTAAGCAGGTGTTTATTTGTGGTTTTAGATACACTCGCCAGCACAGACACAAGAGCCAGCTTTTAAACTTTGTTTTAGGGCAGGCTAAGATGGTGGTGTATGTGAGCAGGAAGAGAAAGGTGGAGGAAAACCTCCATGTGGAGTTGGTCCGTCTGTCTGTGTTAATATGATAAAGGCCAGACTGTTGGTGGATTTTAGTTTTTATAAAACTGCAGGTGACCTGGACTCTTTAAAAGATCTGTGGTGTTTCATAAATTCCAAAACTGTAGTATGCAATTTTTTAATCACTCACTCACAAAGAATGTCTGCTGCATCCTTTTTTCTAGGCTTCCATAGAAAACTGTTAACTTAAAATAAAGTTTTGAAACCACAATCGTATAGTTTTACGTTGTGTTAAGTTGTTCTTTGTTCTAACATTAAAAAAAACAACATTTTTTTAAGATTATGCTGCATCTGTTGCATTTATTGACGTAAAGTAGCCTCATTGTGTATACCTTTTATTATATGAACTTGCTTGAGACAACTTGAGAGGTAAAATTTGAATTTAAGAGGTTTTCACAAATATAGGCTGTTTTATTCTTAAAGTGTAGTCGATTGATGCATCCCCACAGATCATCTTAAAGGTTTTGAATCCCCGCCCTAATAGTTTGAAAAAATAGGAGCCCCCAAACAGAATCTAACAGAAGAAGAACAGAGGTACAGAAGACAACCCTTCATTAACAAAAGTGCTGTCACGCTATTACGATGAAAGTTCTTGAAATTATTCACAATCACCTCAATTTTTTTTTAGACATCTCAATTTTGTCTCCAGGTGTTTATTTAATGTTTGTGCTTATCCTGCTTTTAAATAACCATATTTGACAGCGCTTTTGTCGAACATTTGTGTCAACTACTGAGCCACTGATACCAATCTGAAAGGAGAAGTGCATTCACATAAACATGCACAGTAAAAACAAAAAGCACCTCTTTTTTCTCCCCCCATTGTAGGTATCCGACCCTACAAGTGTCAGCTATGTGAGAAAGCCTTTACACAGCGCTGCTCCCTGGAGTCCCATATGAAGAAGATTCATGGCGTTCATCAACAGTATGCCTACCGCCAAAGACGTTCCAAGATCTTTGTGTGTGAGGATTGTGGTTACACCTCAAGTCGCCCTGATGAGTATTTCCTTCATGTGAGACAGTGCCACCCCGGCAGTCCCGCCCTCCGCAGGTACTACCGCCGCCAGACCCATGAGAGCAGCAGCTTTGCTTCAGTAGAACGTAAACTCAACCCCTATTTTCTGTACCCAACCCCTGCATACTACATGTAGGGCTTGTTCTACTTCTCAACTACAAAAAGCATTTGTTAGTTTTAGTGATATTTTGAATTTGTACTCAACTGTGTAACACATATCTTTTTTAGTGTTCATTCAGCAGTTCCTGTTTTCATTGATAGATTTGAATTAAAAAACACTACTTTTATCACTTTTATTTATTGCATGTTTATTGTTTAAATAAAAATGAAGGATCAAAGATTATTTTTGGTTGGTTTTATTATGTAATAATGCATTTATGGTTGAATCAAGCACTATATAACGATCTTAAGTATTTTGTAAGCCTTTGGTTAATAATTAAATAATCATCACCAAACATTTACAAATGTTTGTAAATTATTGATATTGAGTGCATATGAATGAATGAATGAATGAATGAATGAATGAATGCTTTATTTCAAACATATGGAAAAAAAAAAAATTACACTTGAAACACGAGTCATTAAAAACACTTTGTATGTTTGAAAAGGAGCAGGAAGAAGCATAAGCTTATTCATTCCTACCCCTTCTCCACTTAGTATCTATACTATAGGTTTTCTTACTTCCTGTTTATCCTGTTTCTTTTATTTATTTATTTATTTTTTTTACATTTTTTTTAATGTATTTATTTATTAATTTATTTATTTATAAAAAAAAATTTAATACGCTCAACAAAACCAACAATTCCAACAAACAAACAAACAATAACCGCTTGTGTATAAATAAATAAACGACAAGTATGGCAAGAAATGAGAACCCTAGTGTTTGTCACACCCCTCTTCTTCCCTGTACCTTGTAAACACCATCCGTTTGTACTGTTGTTTGAATTTGCTCATGGTTGGACATTGTCTGAGCTCATATCACAAATGTATTTTTAGTCACCTATAATCCTTTAATAAATTATAAAATAATACTAAACCAATCATTAGTAAATGATTAAGCATTTAGTTGATAGACTGTAGATCACTGTGATCTGTGGAATATTGTTAACGTCTGGACGTGTTCTGATTTGCTGGTGAAGTTCCTCACATGCAGATGAAAAGAAGAGCTGATGACTCCAGAAATCTAGAAATCTAGGATAGAATTGAAAATCTGTCTCCTTACCTACAAAGCTCCTATCAGTCAGGCTCCATCGTATCTTAAAGAGCTCATAGTACTGTATTACCCGACTAGATCACTGTTCTCTGAGAATGCAGGAGTACTTGTCATTCCTAGAGTCTCCAAAAGTAGAATGGGAGTCTTCAGCTACCAAGCTCCTCTCCTGTGGAACCAACTCCCAAGTGTTGTACAGGAGGCAGACACTGTCCCCATATTTTAAATAAAACTTAAAAGTTTCCTCTTTAAAAAAGCTAGTTAGCCCTTAATGATGCTGCTATAGGCCTAACCTGCCGGGGGATAATACTGTTTCTGATACTCTGAGCTTCTATCCCCTTAGCTGTGCTTGTTTCTACTATTCTACTATATTAGCTGCCATAATATATAGGTGATATTCACATTAATTCAATTCAATTTAATTTTAATTATAGTGCCAAATCATAAGAAAAGTTATCTCAGGACACTTTACAGACTAGGTATAGACCACACTCTATGACTTATTTATGTATTTACATTGACCCAACAATTCAAACAAAAACCTTCCCGACAGACAGGAACGTCGGGCAGACCCAGCTCTGTGGAGGACGAACATCTGTCTTTACCGGTTGGGGAGGAAGAAAAGGAGAGAGAAAGAGAGAAAAGACGAACAGATGGACAGAGAGAGACAAAGACAGACACACTTAGCCAGTAACCAGTAACTATAATAATATCTACAGTAATGTGAATATGACTCATTTGTAATGGCAGTTATTACAGCAGAACAGTAGAAACAAGAACAGCTAAGGTGATAGAATATAATAGTAGTAGGAAGCGTCATGCAGGACCACGATCAGCAGAGAGCTGCGAGACAACAATGAAAAACTCTGGGGAAGAAGTTGAATTAGTAACATGCATTGATGAGACATGAATGATACAGACAGAGAGGAGAGAAGCTCAGAGTATCAGAAAAAGTATTATCCCCTGGCAGACTTGGCCTATAGCAGCATCATTAAGCAGAACAAAATCAGCTTAAAAATAACAACATTGCTAACGTAAGCCCTAGCTGTAAGCTTTATCAAAGAGGGAAATTTTAAGTTTACTCTTAAATATGGGGACAGTATCTGCCTCCCGAATAATACTTGGGAGTTGGTTCCACAAGAGAGGAGCTTGGTAGCTGAATGCACTGCCTCCCATTCTACTTTTGGAGACTCTAGGAATGACAAGTAGCCCTGCATTCTCAGAGCGCAGCGATCTAGTCGGGTAATACGGTACCATGAGCTCTTTAAGATACAACAGAGCCTGACTGATAGGAGCTTTGTAGGTAAGGAGAAGGGTTTTAAATTATATTCTAGATTTTACAGGTAGCCTGTGCAAAGAGGCTTATACAGGAGAAATACGTTCTCTTCGATTTGTTTTAGTTAGTACGCGAGCTGTAGCATTTTGGACTTATTGGAGGAGCCTGATAATAAGGAGTTGCAATAGTCCAGCCTATAAGTAACAAATGCATGGACTAGTTTTTATACACCTTTCTGAGACACAATGTTCCTAATTTTCTCAATATTACGCAGGTGAATATATGCATTCCTTGTTGTTAGTTTTATGTGAGAATTGAAGGACATATCCTGATCAAAAATAACACCCAGATTCCGTACTGTGGTGCTATAGTACAACCAAACATCATCCAGAGTGACAATATCTTTAGCTACAGTATATCGGGGGCCTTCGGGGCCAAGTACAATAAGTTCAGTTTTATCTGAGTTTAACATTAGAAAATTGCAGGTCATCCAGCTTTTTATTTCCTTAATGCACATTTGAAGTTTAGCCAGCTGATCAGTTTCTTCTGGATTGATCGACAAATACAATTGTGTATCATCAGCATAACAATGAAAATTTATGGAGTCCTTCCTCATAATATTTCCTAAGGGAAGCATATATAAGGTGAATAGAATCGGTCCAAGGACAGAACCCTGTGGAACTCTGTGACTTACTTTAGTGTGCATGGAGGATTTGTCGTTAACATGTACAAACTGAGATCTATCTGATAAATACGACTTAAACCAGCTTAATGTGGTTCCCTTAATGCCAATTAGATGCTCCAGTCTCTATAGCAGGATGTGATGGTCAATAGTGTCGAAGGCAGCAATAAGATCTAGTAAAACAAGTACAGAGACAAGTCCTTTGTCTGATGCTATTAGAAGGTCGTAAGTAATTTTTACCAGTGCTGTCTCAGTGCTATGATTCATTCTAAAACCTGACTGGAAGTCCTCAAATAACTCATTATTATGTAAAAAGTCACACATCTGATTGGCGACTAATTTCTCGAGGATCTTAGAGAGAAAAGGAAGGTTAGATAAAGGTCTATAGTTGGCTAGTACCTCAGGATCAATACTGGGCTTTTTAAGAAGAGGTTTAATTACAGCTACTTTAAAAGACTGTGGTACATAACCTGCTGATAAAGACATGTTAATCATATCTAATACAGGAGTGCCAACTAAAGGTAACACTTCTTTAAGTAACCTAGTTGGAATAGAGTCTAGGAAACAAGTAGAAGGCTTCGATGCTGAAATAGTAGAGGTTAATTTGTTAAGGTCAACTGTAGAAAAGCAGTCCAAGAATATATCAGGCCGTACAGTTGTTTCTAAGGTTCCTGCGTTTGAAGGAAAATTGGTGCCAAGCAAGTTGATTTTGTCTCTAATAGTTCTAATTTTATCATTAAAGAAGGTCATGAAGTCGTTACTACTGAGGGTTATAGGAATACATGGCTCAATAGAGCTGTGGCTCTCTGTCAGCCTGGCTACAGTGCTGAAAAGAAATCTAGGATTGTTCTTATTGTCCTCTATTAAATATGAGTAATAGGCTGCTCTTGCATTACGGAGGGCCTTCCTATATGTTTTTAGACTTTCATGCCAAACTAAGCGAGATTCCTCCAATTTAGTAGAGCACCATTTACTTTCCAATTTTCGCGATATTTGTTTTATTTCACAGGTTTGTGAGTTATACCACGGAGCTAACTTTCTCTGTTTCATTATCTTCTTGTTTCAAAAATAATAGAGCTATATTTGGGCATGATGACGTCTGGACACAAAGTAGACCCTACTGATGGTAAAGTGTGAGTGTGTATTGGAAAGACTGTGCGTGTAAACGTTGTCAGTATGAAACCTCAGTATGAGAGGGGAAGTTCTTTTAAGAGACACTTGGAATTTGGAATTTAGAACTTGGAATTTGGAAGTCTGTGATTAGAGTGTGTTGACCTTGATTTAATAAATTCCCCTTGATCACTGTGAGACTTCTCTGCTGACTCCTTCTTGACCTTTCTATTTTTATAATACATTGTTCTACCATAGTGGCCGGCTAGTTACCGTAGCACAAGACTGAGCTTCAATGGTGCAGAGCCGTGCCTCTAACTCACTACAACGCTACAAATAAATTACACTTACCTTTACCATCATCACTAAAGGAGGCAGAGGAGTAGCTTAACATACGACACTCCAAGCAAGAGAGAGCAGGAGAGAGAGCGGGGGAAACCATCACCAGCCATGAAGCTAACTGCTAAGCTAAAGTGGCTAACAGCTTGTAACGTTAAACACTATGGAATAAGTGAGAAAGTGGCTGAAAGAAGGAGAGCTGTGAGTGCTTGATTAGAACTAGTGGATGTTTAAATGTTAAGCTGTAGTTAGCGGCTGTGGTGAATATTATAGCAAAAACAGCTGAATTTAGTGAGAGCAGCAAACTGTGAAACAACGAGTGACCAACACACAAGCACCAGGAATTGCAAATTAGAGATAGATATTATTAGCAAGAGTAACTCTGTCTCTTCTTGTTACCGTAACAACAAGCAAAAAACAAAACGCGACTGACACAAAACTCGACACATTTACTCAAACAAAACCATAAAGACTGATCAGATAGGTAACCTTATGTTATAGGTAACGTTGTGTTTAACATTGTCATGAAAAACTAAACATAGAGGCATTCACAAGGACAGCTAACGTTACCCAGTCTCTTCCTGTTTATACGTCACTACGGCAACCTCGTTTTGTTTTATGAATGTACTAAAGGTAGATTTAGTACATTGATTAAATTCATTTAAAAATAAATAAAAAGCAGATTTAGTACATTGACCAAATTCATTTAAAAATAAATAAAAAGCAGATTTAGTACATTGACTAAATTAATTTAAAAGTACATTAATAAAAACGATAAAGTAATCCTGGTTTGCACCTTGTGGTCAGCAGCTCCTCCTCCACAGGGGGTCTGGTATATTATTATAGTTGCTGTTACTTTTGTGGTTGCTTGCATCTCTGGAAGTGCCTATCTGTCTGTCTGTCTTTGTGTCTCTCTGTCAATCTGTCGTTCTTTTCTCTCTTCTTTTCTTCCTCCCCAACCGGTCAAGACTGATGTTCGTCCTCCATAAAGCTGGGTCTATTTGATGTTCCTGCCTGTTAAAAGGAAGGTTTTCGTTGCCACTGTGTGTACAAGATTGCTGGATAAATACTGTATAATAATTACAGTATAATAAGCATTATTCCTGCTCCATGGGAAGAAATCAACAGTGCTTAACTGAATCATTGATTTTTTCCCCCTCGTCCAGTGCAGTGAGTGAGGCAGCCGGCAGCAGGTGAGACACTCAGACTGAGCTGATCAATCAATGCAGATAGATGTTCAAAACACATATACAGCGGGAGAAAACGATATATATATATAACATTTAAAAAAAAGCTTCTCCTCACCCTCTGCGGGTGCGCAGGTGATTGACCCTCTCTCTAAGCTGGGTCCTCTACCAGAGGCCAGGGAGCTTGTGGGTTCTGCGCAGTATCTTCGCTGTTCCGAGCACTGCACTTTTCTGTACCCAGATGTCCCAGGTTGTTGCGGGAATCTGCTGTAACCACTCCTCCAGCTTGAGGGTCACTGCCCCTAGTGCTCCGATCACCATGGGCACTACTGTCACCTTTACCTTCAAGGCTCTCTCCAGCTCCTCTCTGAGCCCTTGGTATTTTTTAAGTTTCTCGTGTTCCTTTTTGCAGATGTTCCCATCGCCTGGTATCGGCTTTCCTCTGTCCTTATCCACCACCACGATATCTGGTTGGTTTGCCATTACCATCCTATTAGTCTGTATCTGGAAGTCCCACATGATCTTTGCTCCCTCATTCTCCACCACCTTTGGAGGATTTTCCCATTTGGATCTTGGGGGTTTCCAGTCCATACTATGCACAGATGTTTCTTTACACTGTGCCAGCCACTTGGTTATGCTGTTCCATGTATGCTTTCCCTGCCAGCATCTTGCACCCTGCGGTTATGTCTTGGATTGTTTAAGGTGCCTCTTTGCACAACCTACACCTTGGGTCTTGTCTGGTGTGGTATATCTGGGCCTCTATCGCTGGATCACTCACTATTGTGACTGCTTTCCGGGTGAGGCGGTTGGTGTACAAGTCTTTGAGGGATGGGAGTGGGGCACCAATGATTTTCCCTTCTGTGGTACTCAGTGCAGCTCCCGCCCCATACAGTAATACAGCTGGAAATGATGCTCTCAACGGTGCCTCTATAGAATGTCATCAGGGTGGGTGGTGGAGCACTTGCCCTTTTGAGTTTACACAGGAAGTAGAGGCGCTGTTGTGGCTTCTTTGCCAGTGATGTAGTGTTTGTTAGGGATGCACGATATATCGGCATTAATATCGGCATCGGTCCGATGAGTAAAATTGTGCCGATATGCACAACCGATGTATATCCGTCTAGTTGCTATGTCGGGTGAAGGAGCGGGAGAAGGAGGGGAGGGGGAGGGGGATTTGGCCAAGGCCATGGCCATGTGTATTTGTTTGGGCACGTCAGTGACGCAAAGGCGGCACAGGATTGTGGGATGTTAAACGGAAGAGGAGGAAAAAATGTCAGCGGTGTGGGCGTTTTTCACTGTGTCAAACGAAGACACTCGAAAAGCAGTATGCAACACCTGCAAAGTCGAGGTAATGCGAGGAGGATGCCGCGTCAAGTCATTCAACACCACAAATTTAATATGCCATTTGAAAAAATGCCACCCAGAGCTACACAAACAACTGCAGGACAAAAATGCTGCTAACATTAGCCAGCAGGCAAAAACGAAAGCAGCTGCAGCTGGTAGTCCAATACAGTAGGTACTCGACCAGACCAAGAAATTTGCCAAGGACAGCGCAAAAGCCAGGACAATAACCGACAAGGTAATGGAAATGATTGCTCTTGACGACCAACCATTTTCCATTGTGGAGGACCGAGGATTTCGGCGGTTGATAGAGCATATTGAACCCTGCTACACCCTACCAAGTCGGCGCTACTTTTCCAACGTCTCCCTCCCTGCTTTGTATGAAGTCGTGGCCACGCATATCCACAAATTGTTGGACAATGTGACTGACATTAGCTTTACTACGGATATATGGAGCTCGGACGTAAGTCAGATGAGTATGTTGAGCCTTACTGCTCAGTGGATTAATGACAACTTTGAAATGAAGAGAGCTGTTTTACATGCGCAAGAGTTTGCAGGATCGCACATGGGAGTCGCCATCGCTAGCGCATTTGACTGCATGTTTGCCAAGTGGAAAATTAAAAAAGACAATGTGCATGTTGTGCTCCGCGACAATGCGCGGAATATGCAGAAGGCAATGGAGGAGTGTGGCGTTAAAAGCCTGGGCTGCATGGCTCACACGCTGCAGCTAGCAGTGCATGATGAGTGTTAAGCCAGCGGAGCATTTCTGACTGTGTGGCGATCGGGAGGAAAATAGTCGGACATTTTCGCCATTCTCAACTCGCTACTTCTCGGCTGAGAGACATACAGCAAGAGTTAGGTATGAAAACCATGATGCTACAACAAGATGTGGCGACCAGATGGAACAGTACTTTTTTTACGATGAAAAGTCTACTGGATCAGAAGCGCGCACTTGGTGTGTATGGAGCAGATCATGAGCTGCCTGCGTGTTTAAGTGCATATCAGTGGGGCCTCGTTGAAAACAAGACCACGCTTCTCACTCCATTTGAACAAGTAACGAGGGATATCAGCTCACATCTGGCTACTACTGCGGACGTGATTCTGTCTGTTGTGGCACTGAAACGTTTGCTGAGCAAGGCAGCTGACACAGACAGTGGGGTCCGCACAGCAAAGCACACTCTACTGGAAGCTGTGAACGCGCAATTTGGAAGCGCTTTCTCTGAGCCGCTTTACTACTTGGCAACGATCCTTGACCCCTGGTACAAAGACCGTTATTTTGACACAGTCACCAAGCAAGCGGCGGTAAATATGCTCCAGAAGCAAGTGGACAAAATGACGCACAGCGACAGCGCTACGAAGACACCGGACACAGAGGAACCGCAAGAGAAGAAGATAAGAACAAGTGACGAGGGTGGAAAGTCGCTGCTTGACATGCATGACGAAATTCTGGAGGAAAACTTGACCATGGAACAGCAGGCAGGCCTGACAAGCCGCACAAGTGTGCAGGTATAATATTATCAGACCCAGTCTTTTATAAAAAAATAACGAAGTCCTTTGTGTAGTGATTTTTTTTTTAAATTAATGTGCTGTGAATTCTAAAGAGTTACTAAAATAATAGATTTACTTAAATGAAAATGCTAATTGTTATAAAAAAATATTTAGTAATGCTTCTCTGCCCCCTTGAGGTTGACCTTAAGCACTGGTCATCTCCTCAGAGCAAAGTTAATCAAAGCTCTTAAGGGGAGGAGGACAATGTTGTCCTGTCTAGAGTACTGCTGTAAATTTATCAGACATGCATAGTTATACACTTGTCTACATTCCTGTAGGTGCATGGCTATCTGAGTGAGCCCCTCATCCCCAGAAATGAGAGCCCACTGCAGTATTGGAAAAGCAACATGTCTCGCTTTCCTGCCCTGGCCAAAGCAGCATGCAAGTTCCTTTCGGCTCCATGTACAAGTGTGGACAGCGAACGTCTCTTCTCTGCTGCATCACATATTGTTGATGAAAAGAGAAACAGAATCCAGTGTGAGAAAGCAGAAATGCTTCTCTTTGTCAAAAAAAACCTGCCTTTGCTGATGTAGTAGGCCTGGACTATAACTTTCTGTACAGTGTTAGGTGGAAACAGTTTCAGTGTTTGGGACATTTACTTTGAGTACATTGTGGCTGCTTTAAGTTGGAAAATGTACAAAGACAGTTATGTCACAGTTCTCATATTTTGATGAACATTTTTATAGATGGGTCTTGAAATTGACTTGGTTTTTTTTTATGTTTGCTTGGTAGAAACATTGTTTCAATGTTTAGACATTTACTTGAAAATTTCAGTGCAAGTTGAAAAAATGTGCACTCACAGTCAGGACATGTTTTTGATATTTTTGATTTAGGCTGTCTAGTGCACAGAGCTGAAAACACGTTGCCATGAATACTGGCATGTTTGATAAGTGGTAAAAGTTGGTTACTTATGTTTTATGGTAGCCTGTAACCTTGTTATTTGGGAGTAAAATACATTCTGAAAATAAAGGAAGACATTCAAAAATTCAGTTTGCATGATTTACAAAATGTACAAAATTTTATCATCTCAGAAACATTAAAAAAAAACACATATCGATATCGGTAAATATCGGTTATCGGCCATAGCAGAAAAATTCATATCGGATATCGGTATCGGCCAAAATTTTCATATCGGTGCATCCCTAGTGTTTGTAGTCCATGACAGGTCCTCACTGATGTGCACCCCCAGGAATTTGGTGCTACTCACTCTCTCCACAGCAGCACCGTTGATGGTTAGTGGTGGCTGGTAGTTGTTGCCCTTTCTGGAAGTTAACAACAATCTCAGTCGTCTTGCTGACATTTAGCAGGAGGTTGTTGTTCCTACACCACATGGTCAGATGGTCTATCTCCTTCCTGGAAGTGTTGTTCCCAACACTAATACTTGTGGCCTCTCGCTGAGGAAGTCGAGCAGCCAGTTGCAGAGTGAAGAGCTGAGGCCCAGCTTGTCCAGTTTGCAGATGAGCTGTTGTGGTATTATGGTATTGAATGCTGAACTGAAGTCTATGAACAGAATTCTCACATATGAGTCGTTCTGTTCCAGGTGGGTGAGGGCCGGGTGGAGGGCAGAGCAAATTGCATCCTCTGTGGATCGTTTCACCCTGTATGGGGTGGATTTGATGTGTGACTGGACTAGCCGTTCGAAGCTCCTCATGATGATGGGTGTCAGTGCCACAGGGCGGTAGTCGTTGTAGCAGAATGGGGATGATGTCTTTGGCACAGGTATAATGGTCCTTTGAAGCATGATAGGACAATGGCTTGCTTCAAGGAGGTGTTAAAGACGTCAGTGAAGACGTCTTTCAGTTCCTCTGCACAGTCTTTCAGCACCCTACCAGGGATGTCGTCTGGACCTGTTGCCTTCCGGTTGCTGATGGTAGAAAATGTCCTCTTTACGCTGGCGGCAGAGTCCGGTCATGGGGAGTTGTTGGGGTTTTCTGTGGGTGAATGTTGTTTTGTGCATTGAAGCGTGCAAAGAAGCTGTTCAGGTTGTTGAGAAGAGAGGTGTCATTCTCGCAGCTCTTTGGTCCGGGCTTATAGTCTGTGATAGTCGAATGCCTCGCCATAGGCTCCATGCATTTTTGCTGTTGTTGAAGTGGGATGTTATTCTGTGTGTGTGATCCTCTTTTGCTTTTCTGATGCCCCGGGAAAGATTGGCTCTTGCTATTCTCAAGCCACATTCCTCTCCAGCTCTGAAGGCCTTGTCTCTGGCCCTCAACAGCCTGTGGACGTCCCCCGTCAATCATGGCTTCTGGTTTGCCCGAGTGACAATGTCCTTGGTGTGGGTCACATCATCAGTGCAATTGGCTATGTAGGAGGTCACAGTGTTTGTGTACTCCTCAATGTCTGTGTTTTAGTTGTAAGTGGCTGCCTGTTTGAACATCTCCTGCTTTGGTGTCAAAGCAGTCTTGATGAGGAGGCTCCTTCTGGCCACACTCTAATCTGCTTATGATAATTATTATCATTCTCATATTCTATCACCTTAGCTGTGCTTTTCTCTCTTCCTCTCTCCTTTTCTTTGCAGACAGATGTCCGTCCTCCATAGAGCTGGGTCTGTCCGACGTTCCTTCCTGCCACCGTACTCTATGGGGGAATTGTTGCGTCTATGTAAATCATAAATAAGTCATAGGGTGTGGTCTATACCTACTCTGTAAGGTGTCCTGAGATAACTTTAGTTATGATTTGGCACTACAGATAAAATTGAATTGCTTCAGAACCGGTTTGGTAGCTTTCACTGTTTGTCTGTATGCTGGCATTAGCATAACAGTGAGCTGGTCAGATAGGCCAATGTGGGGGAGGGGGCTGACTTTGTATGCTTTGTGTGCAGTGTAGACCAGATCCAAGGTGTGAACTCCCTTTGTTGGAAAGTTTACGTGCTGGTGAAATTTCAGCAGTACAGTCCTGAGACCAGCATGGTTAAAATATCCTTTGAGGATTGTAAAACCATCTGGATGTGCTGTTTGTTGTTCACTGATGGCTTGGTACAGTTCATTAAGTGAAGCATTTCTATCATTGTTGTTGTTAGTGGGAGGGATTTAGACAGCAGCCAGTAGAATCACAGTCATTTCTCTGGGCAGGTAGAAAGGACGTCACTTTATGATCATATACTCCGCCAGTGGAGAACAGTGTTTGCATACAACCACGCATCTCGGATCTAAACACAGATCCCTCTGCCACGGGTCTTCCCTCCTTTTACGAGGGCTCTGTCCGCTCAGTAGCATGCTAGCTTCTCCAGTTGTACAGCAGAGTCGGGAATGTTGTCATCTAGCCATGTTTGAGTGAATACAAGCACACAGCAGTTACTCACTTTTTGATTCGCTGATCTCAGTAGTCGGATGTGGTCCATTTTATTGTTCAATGATTGTACATTTTCCAGGAGCATAGATGGAATGGCTGGGCGAGTTGGACTAGCCTCTAGCCTGGCTTGGATACCTCCATGCTTGCCCCTCTTCGTTGTCCTCGCACAACGCTTCCGATGCCTCTTTTCTGGGGGAGGGTTAGCAGGCGAGTCCAGTGTGAGAGCAGGCTGACGGAGCAGTCCGAGCTCTTTTTGCGTCTCTGTTGTTGGTTCCTGTATGATGACAGGTGGGGGGCGGGGCCCTTTTGGTCGGCAAGGCCACCCCCTCTTGCCGGGTCAGCGGAGGTATACTTTACGGGCGTGCGTGTGTTTTAATGTTTGTGTATGAGGTTCACCTCTTTCATATCTCATGTAATAAACTTCTGCTCCACTAGTACAGTAGGTTTCATGTGTGGCCACAGCGCCCGCATCTAAATCTGGTCAGATAAGGAACTGCAGCGAGCTGTAAGACAGCCCTTGGGAGGAAAAATAAATCTGCACGTCATGAAAGGTCCAAGGACACCAGAACACCTCCAATATATATATATATATATATATATATGTTATGTTATGTGCTATATGTTAGCACTCCTGTACTAGATATGATTAATTTTATTTATTTTTATTTTATTTTACCGGGAAAGTCCTATTGAGATTAAAAACCTCTTTTTCAACAAGAGGCAGCAAAGGTTTACAAAGTTACAATAAACAGACAACAAATACAATAATAAAAAAACAATTACAAGTAAAGGAGGTTGTCTCAAGTGCTCTCAGTCTGGATTTCAAAGCATTTAAAGGAATAACTTCAGTTAATTTCCAGTCTTTTTGCAACATTTTCCAGGTAGATGAATTAGAGTAGACGAAAGCCCTTTTTCCCAGTTCTGTGCGGGCGAATGAAACAGACAGCAACAACAGATCATTTGAACGCAAACCATAAGAATCAACACTTCTCTGTGTGATTAAATTACAGATGTATGTAGAAAGGAGCCCAAACATGGCCTTGTAAATAAAAGTGCACCAGTGTCGTAGCCTCCTGGTGACAAAGAAGGCCATCCCACTCCAGAATACAACTAAAAATGATGAGTCAGGGCTCTACAGTTAGTTCTAAACCTCAAAGAAGCCTGAGGAACAGCGTCAATCTTCCTTAGATATTTAGCTGAGGCATTCATATACATCAGGTCTCCATAATCTAAAATGGATAAAAAGGTTGCAGTGACAAGCCGCTTTTTCACCTCAAATGAGAAACAACATTTTTTTCGGTAGAAGAAACCCAATTTAAGTTTGAGTTTCTTCACAGGATTGTCAGTATAGGACTTGAAGGTGAGGGAGTCATCAAGCAAAACAACAGGTATTTGTATGAATTAACCAGCTGTATTTCCCTTAAGAGTAGACACTGTCTGGATAGTTTGAGGTACTTTCTTAGTGACTTCCGGTTCCTGGTCGCTGCTCGTGTGTTCGACCGGTCGGAGCACAGAGCAACTTTTAGCGTTATTTAGCATTTATTAAGTTTTTCTACTTGTTTTATGTATATATTTGTTACTTTTTAGTTTACCCTTTGCATGTCACACATGCCGAGTGTGTTTTCTAACTTTTCAACTACGTTATATAGACGAAGCAGACTTATTTTCCCTCGCTTGTCTCCTCGTGATGCTCTCTTTGTTTACCTCCCTGTTAACCCTGTGACTGCCGGACAACGTGGAAGTTCTTGTCCTTGTTTTTCTTTTCCCATTTCACCTATTTCACCTGGCACTTTAACTCTCCATTCGGCATGCATATACCCGTGTTTTTCATGGCCATTCTTCAAGTGTGGTTTCTCCTGGAGTTTGTGACGGCGAGCAGAAACAACGACCAGTGGAACACGTACTCCAGAGAGACCCTACAGCAGCTCGGACACCATCCTCTACACGCCTTCGCCGTAGACTTGCTACCTAAGGAATTACTGCGGAGTAACTCAACCAGCCATGACAAGTCCACACACAAGAAAAATATGGTAACCAGAAGGGGGAAGAGAAAGAGCGGAATCAGGGCCAGGCTCAAACGGGAGACTTGTAAACAACGGCTGCTTCCATCTATCGTCCAAGCTAATGTTAGATCCCTTCGGAATAAAACGGACAAGCTACAAGCTAACGTTAACCACATGCATGAGTACAGGACTGCCTCGGTTCTTGCTTTCACAGAGACGTGGTTAAATAAGAACGACATTGACAACGCCCTGCACGTTGATGGCTTCGGCCCCCCTCTAAGACTTGATCGAGATAGTGAGCTCACCGGTAAACAACATGGCGGCGGCGTGTGTCTGTATGTAAACACACGCTGGTGCTCAACGATCGTCGTGAGGGAGAAACTGTGCACCCCGGACATCGAGCTTCTGGCTGTCTCCCTTCGCCCTTTCTACCTACCCAGAGAGTTTCCTCAGCTCTTTGTCATCCTCGTTTACATCCACCCCAGAGCCAACGCAGTCACAGCTACTGGACACATCACAGACTCTTTAAACAAACTGGACCACATTTCACCAGACTCTCCCAAATTCATCTTGGGTGATTTCAACCACTGCTCCCTGGACAAATCATTAAAAGGTTATCAACAGTATATCACATGCGACACACGCCAGGAGAAGACACTGGACAAGTGCTATAGTTCAGTACCCGACGCATACAGATCTGCCCCCCCCACCTCCTCTGGTGAAGAAAGTTGTCAAGAACATCAAGCAGTGGACCAACGAAAGCATCATCACACTCCAAGGATGCTTTGAATCCACTGACTGGGACAACCTCCTGGCCCCCTCTGATGACATTAATGAACATGTGGACACTGTGTCATCGTACATCTCCTTCTGTGTGGACAACATCATCCCCTGGAAAACGGTCACTATCTACCCCAACAACAAACCCTGGATCACCAAAGAGCTCAAGGAGATCCTCAACAAGAAGAAAAGGGTCTTCATCACCGGCTCCGAAACGGAGCTATCTAACTCTGTGACTGGATTCTAACCTGTACTAACACACTAACATCCTGACACTTATTCTTCTTTTACACTTTATTCTTGTTGATAGGTTAAAATGTTTTTGTATCGTTGCACTGTCGTTATTTGCTGCTCTGTGTGCCCTGAATTGCCCCCCGGGGACAAATAAAGTTTTTTTAATTGAATTGAATTGAATAGTGTCGGTAAATAACTTAGCTTAGTCTTGTCAGCATGGAGGACTAGTTTTAGCTGTGTGCTGGACCACATCAAATGCTTTCTGCAGATATTCAACAGCTTTAGTTGGAGTCCAAAACAGTTAACTACCTAGACCTACAAGCAGGTATCAACGGGGTCCAAGCCCCCTGTGCAATTGGACCTGGTGACCTGCAGAGGCGATGCAATCAGACCTGCAGGTCCATGGGCACGACACAAGTTACAGATTGAACGCAACACAGATAGAAGTTTGAATTAGAAAGTGTAGGTATTTTAATTAATAGATATTGCGTTTGTTCACATAATGCATGCATTATTCAATTTTTCATAGCAGCCCCAGCTTGTGGCCGATTGATGTCAGATTTTGCGCAGACCCTCACTGCCGCTCAGGAAACAACTTTTCCAAGTTGTGTGATAATCAGACAAACTACTTCAAGGTAACGCACCACTACCTGTTTTGACTACAGTGTACCAAGTCTTTCTTCTGTAACTTTCGTATTGTCTGGATTATGACAATTTCTTTCAATTTTGATCGTAGAAGTAGAAATGCTAATGAGACTCTTGGCCAAGGAAGAGTTCGCAAAAATGGGGTTTGGATGTTTTTCACACTGTTTGTGTATTTTTTAATGTTGTGTAACAGCGCCAACTAAAGTCTGATTGACCTCAAATTTTGCATAGAGCCTGAAGTTTCCATGGAGAACTATCAGTCCGAGTTGGATGTTATTCAGACTAACTATTGCGAAGATATACAATACTTCCTATTATGAGTACAACATACAGTAAGTTGTTTCTTCATGAAATGCACATGTTTTGGACTATTACAATTCTTTAAATTTTTTTTTATCAAAATGATTAAAGGACGTTTCCTGCCAGTTTTCATGCTGATCAGACTCTGATTGGGCACTATAAATAAAATTGAATTGAATTGATTATAGCGCCACCTTGTGGTGGACATGTGTCATTTTTGGTGTGTTCTTTGGGGGCACCAGACTATACCTCCCCTGAAAGTTTTGTTTCCATAACTTTTACGGTTAATGCTCCAGTATGAGTTATATTTAAAACAGCACTACCTCCTGGATGATTGATGTCATAAGATCAGAAACTATTGTTCTAAATTTCTTTTTAATCTGAATTTTGCTAAGAATTGCTGAATTGCTAAAAATATGATGAATTCTGCTTAACAGCGCCATCTAGTGGTTGGTTGGTGTGCAATTTTGTTTTGTAGAAGGCCTCAGTAAGACATAAGAAACTAGATGACCAAGTTTTGTGTCGATCCGACACAATTTGAGGAAGATACGCAGCACTTCCGGTTTTGAAGGTAATCAACAGGAAGTTGCTCCTTTATAATGTCAGTATTTATAAGAGTATCGAAATCCTGATGACTTTTGGTCAAGACCATCCAAACATTATGTGTACCAAGGTTCATCTTGATCGGAGACTTGGCCTAGGAGTAGTGCGAAAAAGTAGCTTTTGCATATATCGTGATCCTGCGAAAAAAAAAGCTTTGGGCTGAAATGGACGTGGCCTTTATCCCGAGATTCACGTATGTTCAGGGAATGCCTGGATGTAAGAATTTCGAATGTGCAAGGTGCAATGTGGGAGTTACAGGCAAAAACACGTTCGTGTTCGTGATTAATTTTTGGTGTCTGCCGTACGTGCAGGGGTCTGAACCAATGTTCAAAGTTTCACCTTCATAACTTGTACAGTGTAGGCTGCAGTATGAGTTTTACTGATGAAAAAATAAAAATCCTTTTGAAAAACAATAGGGTTCCCAGCACCTCTGGTACTGGGAGCCACACGGCTGCTTGCATCGCGTGGCCCCAGTCCCTTCGGGCTTGGACCCCTAATAATTGTGTCGTCAGCATAAAAATGCAGTTAGCATCCAACACATTTTTTCCCCAAATCATTAATATACATAATGAACAGGAGGAGTCGTAGTAACGAACCCTGTGGCACCCCCTTATGGACACAGACCATCATATTTAATACACTGAGTCCTGTCACTCAAATAATTTGCAAACCAGGAAACTACATTATCTGGCAAACCCAAACAAAGAAGCCTATGCTTTAAAACAGCATGGTCCACAGTGTCAGAAAGCTTTTGACAGGTCAAAAAAAAGTGAAGCACAGTGCTGCTTTTTATCAAGAGCAACAAGTGTATCATTGATCACTTTTGTAGCCGCAGTGATGGTACTGTGCTTCTTGAAGCCTGATTGCAGTTTCACAGTTTATGTCTTTATCAGCAGGTTATGTACCACATTCTTTTAAAGTAGCTGTCATCAAACCTCTTCTTAAAAAGCCCAGTCTTGATCCAGAGGTACTAGCCAACTATAGACCTATATCTAACCTTCCTTTTCCCTCTAAGATCCTCAAGAAATTAGTCACCAATCAGCTGTGTGACTTTTTACATAATAATGAGTTATTTCAGGACCTCCGGTCAGGATTTAGAATGAATCATATCACTGAGACAGCACCGGTAAAAATTACTAACGACCTCCTAATAGCTTCAGACAAAGGACTTGGCATGCATCGAGGAACAGTCTTCATTTTGTTGTTCAACACCTAATCTACTTAAAATTGTAACTTATATATATATAAATATGCATGTAATTGTCTTGCAGGTGTGTTGTGCAACTCTTCAGTGAACCGTATTCGAGAATCAATTAGTTTGTTAATACCTTATTAACACTCGTAAAGGGGAGGGTTAGTGTGAGAACATATCCTGTTCAGGGTCCTGCCTTGGGGCCAGTCCTGCCTGCCCGTATCCGTAAGAACAGGTAGCCTATACTGTATATAGACACAGTTAAAAACAATATCAACAGAGGAGACACTGCTGCTGCAGAGGACAACCGGTATGATAATTGGTTTATGGTTTTGTCTATTTGTTCAAAATTGTTTCGCGGAAGGTGAGAGTACAGAAAAGATCTTTTTAAGGATAGCAACACCTGTGAGCTTGGGGAAGGGGTGCCGGGGGAACTAACAAAAGCAACATGGGGGAGAGTAGAAAGATGAATGAGAGTGCCTAAAGGAGAAAACAGGCGTGTTGTTATACCGAGGCATTTGAGGCTATAGCCCGGGATCTTTATGGAATAGCACTGGACACCGAAAAAAAAATCATAATAATATTGATGAAAATAGTCCCATACAGTAGAGCAGTGGTTCTCAAACCTTGTTCATGACGCACCACCTGAGAAAATACCAGGCTCTCTCCAGTCCCACCACTGTTAAAATACACTATTCAGCTACAGACAGGGAGGTTTATTCCTAATTAGAAGATCATTTATTGTTGACTTTCTTCAGCCGCAGCTACGCTGTATGAAGAACATCAGAACTGACGCGTCAGAGTTTTCAGACCAATCATTGTACCTCTGCTTACCATCTTCCATCACAGTTTAGGTCGTAACTCATGAACGTGACTACATAGCAGCACAAGTATTTTCTTTTTTATTATTTTAATTTAGTAATTAATGTTTCCTTTTTTTTTATTATGGAGATACCTTCAAGTAGTAGTAGTTCAAGGCTACTTTATATGCAGGCAATTGTAAATTACCTGTTTGTCATTTAGCAAATATATTACTGCAAGTGTTAATTATGCAGCCTTATGTAAACCTACACAATACTAAATATGCAGCTCAAGTGTACTGATTCTCTACTGACATTACTTGTGTGGTCGTCATCACGTCATATATATCAGTGATTTTGGCTAGTGTCTAGTTAAGCAGGTGGGCAGTTGGCTAATTTATGCTCAGCTGTGTGGCGCTGTATGAGACAGGCTACTTCACAACAGAGACAAATAAATGGAAGTTATAGCTTGGCAGCTGAGACTTAGAAGGCAATCAATACACCTGACTAATTTAATTTATGTGTTACCTGGCTGGTGGGGCAGGGGAGGAGGTGTGTGTGGTCTGCAGCTGTGCACTGCTGCTGCAACGAGCCTCCATTTGTGCCCGCTATGTGTGTTCATGTTGACAAAGGAAGAATGGTGTGTGTGTGTGTGGAGGAGGAGGGGGGCCTTATTAATTGGGGCATTATTATCACACACTTTTCATCGTCGAGCATTTGTAGATGATCATGTCAAAAAACAACTTTTAAAAGGGCACTTGCTTGGTCCTGAGGGCATACCAGAAACATTAACCTACTCAGTAGACCTGCCCCAACGGGAGTCACACATACCATTGCTCCTTCCTGTCCTTCTCAAACACAATTGCATGTTCATCAGCCCAATTTGAAATTTTTCTGGGGGAGCTTAAAATAATAGAAAAGAAGAGAAACACAGTAAGATATACAAGTTAGCAGAGTAGCAGTTGTTCCAAGAACCGGCTAGACAACAATAATGATCCCTTTGGTTGAATCTTGTCCAACTTCCCCTTTGAACTGCTTGGATGCAGATGTGGACTTCCTGCGCTTTGTGGACCTTCAGATATTTTTCTGGACACACACACACACGCACACACACACACACACACACACACACACACACACACACACACACACACAGACTGTCTGTGTGTCAACTGAAACTGAAATATACAGATTTTAAAATCTGTATATTAAACACATCCACGCACAAATCACACATAATCCCCTTTGCTAAAAATGATCTGGGGTCCTCATTTCGATAAATAAGGGACATTTGATTTGGACATCAGAATAAACATACACTAACTTGAATTTAGTGTACTGTATGTTGACTTAATGAACATTTTGTGAGTGAGACTTTTAGCCCGAACAAACCTTGTCAGACAAACAATGCTGTTGAAGACAAATTTACTTAAGGAAAAACAAATTTGACCGTTAGTGACATCATCACAATCCAGTACAAACAAAACTTAACTTTATATTCAGTCTGTGTCACATAGTCTCTGAGAGCTGGCAGCAGAGCAGCGGTTAGCAACTCCTCTTATATAGAAGAAGCTTTTCTTTTACAGACATCACTGATCTGATTCCCTATAATACATTCCAACAGGTAAATAGTGTCTCGCTTCAGTCTGTGGGGGTGTCTGTGTAAGCACAATGTTGAGAATTTGCAGCAGAGCTCTGGTAAGTAACAAACATTCAATTCATTATGTCTGTTTACAATGTCACTGTAATTTATTTTATCCTTGGAAGTGAACAAATTAGAGTAAGGCCTCACTCTTCTGGTCAAGATGAAACAGTTATCAATATTTCAGAGCCAATGAGTACATTGTTGTTGTCTCACGTAAAGGTGGGGATGGTTAAGCCCTGTCACTTGGTGAAACCTGCATCAGTGACTCTGACTGCTGGCAGAAATTTGACCCAGCAGAAGGAACTGCCCAGTCTGCCTGTCCCCCCTCTGCAGCAGACCTGTGAGATCTACCTCAACTTCCTGGAGCCTATCCTGGAGGTAGACGAGCTGAAGCAAACAAAAGAGCTGGTGGAAGAGTTTCAGAAGGCAGGAGGGGTTGGGGAGAGCCTTCAGAGAAGTTTGGAGTATATAGCAGACAACAGTGAGAACTGGGTGAGCTCAACAACTACAGCTGTGAATACATTTAATGAGACAATGGAAGGGACCTCTGACACATTATGCAGTTATTTAGCTCCTGATTTACCAAATCAGCAGCTCATTCTGCACTCCTTGGATTGACCTGTAGACACATCCTACCAGGATGTGTAGTAAAGCCCATAGACACACACTGTAGGTGGGATTTCTATAATCCCACCTACTGGCGAGCAGGGTGGTAAAGGCCACGACGCGCTGTTTAGTAATGGGCAGATTTTTAGACGGAGGAAGTGCAAAAAGAGCAGTCAGGGGACTGGGTTCCAAATTTGTGTTAAGAGCCTGTTTTAGGATTTGAAATATATCGGACCAAAATTCAGCAAGCTTTGGGCACGTCCAGAACATGTTATTGTGGTCGGCAGGGGATTGCTTACAACTGTTACAAGTATCACTGTGACTACAGTATATCTTAGCCAGTTTAGCGTTGGTGGAATGGGCTCTGTGAAGCACCCTCCACTGTAATAGGCCCTGCCTGGTACAAATCAAGCAAGAGTGAACCAGTTTTAGAATGTCCTTCACTGGACCTCAGTAATGTCTACCCCCAAATTCTTTTCCCATGCATTCTTAGGTGAGACAGTGGGGACTGGGCTCAGAAGAGCAATCTTATTATAAATGACACCCCTTTGCAATCCATACGGAAGACAGGAATTGGTCCATCTCAGCTTCAGGGAGGGCTGTTCAGAAAATGTAGGAATTGCTTTTGGATAAATGCAAAACCCCTTCGTCATACAGGTTGGTGCAGGAAGGGATAAATGCATAGTTATTTAAAACTGGGGCAAGGATCGAAGCCCTTTGCAATCCGTACTGCTTCCTGAACTGGATCCACATTTGAATGGTGTTGGTGACAACCGGATTAGATGAGACGTTGTGGGCAGTTATGGGGAGCTGTGAGCAAATCGTAGAATGCAAAGAGCAGGAAGAAGATGTTATCTCAGTATGAGCCTAGGGTGGGCAGACGTCTGTAACGTGGAGCCAATATAGAAGTTTCTTAATGTTGCAGGCCCAGAGGTAGTAGCAGACATTAGGGAGTGCTAGTCCCCCTTCAGGTTTTAGGGTGTTGAAGAATATGTTTTTTGATATAGGCTGGTTTATTCTGCCAAATAAAGGCGTTGTGTTGTTAGTCCAGATTAGCAAAAAACGATTTGTTAAGACAAATTGGGTGATGTTGAAAAAGATAGAGAAACATTGGTAAAATAACCATCTTAATAAGATTAACCCGGCCTGCAAGGAACAGGGGGACTGACTTGCATTTATCTAATAGTGGCTGAAAGTTATTTTGGAAAGGTCCCTGAAGGAGCTGGTGATAAACATCCCCAAATATTTGAACCCGTTGTCATCTGTTTTAAAGGGGAATATGGATTATGGGAGTGATCTCGCAAAGTTGTTGACAAAACATAACTAACTTTTCTGAATATTCAACTTATACCCAAATAAGTGCCCAAACTTATCCAGAATTGATAAAACTGGGAGGAGGGAGGATGTGGGGTTTGAAATAAGTAAGAGAAGGTCATCAGCATATAAGGAAAGTTTGTGGACTAGACCAAAATGAGTGATGCCTTCAAACTCATTGTGGTTTCTAAGCCACAGAATGGCTCGATGGCTATGTTGAACAAGGGTGAAAGCGGACAGATGTAAAGGGGATTACATACAGAACCTTAACCCAAGAAATAAAATTAGAATCAAATCCAAATTTCTCCAAAGTGAAAAGTAGAAAGCCCCATTCCACCTGGTCAAAGGCTTTCTCCCTGTCTAGCGCCACTAAAACCTCAGGAGTGTCCGACCCAGATTAGAAAATGATGTTGAACAGCCTTCTGTTATTGAAGAATGGATGTCTCACTAAGGTGGAGAGAGGTGGAGTAAGTTCCATCGAGTTTACCAGTTCTTCTGCAATTTCCACCAGCCTAGCATGTTCAGCCCTTCTCATTTGAGAAACATAGGATATCACTTGTCATCGGACTTTAAGCGCCTCCCACAGCTTGCCACTGCTGACGTCAGGGGTGACATTAAACTCTATGTAAGAGCAGATTTGAGTTGCAACAAAATCTTTAAACTTACTATCCGACAGTAAGTGTGAGCTGAACCTCCATGGTGAACGTGTAATTGTATCCCGTGGAAAACTAATGTCAACTGTGGTAGGAGCATGGTCAGAAGTGACTATTGGGTGATATTCACATGCATTCACGCAGTTGAGAAGATTGTTATTGAGTAAAAAGAAATCAATTCGGGAGAATGTGTGGTGGGAAAAAAGGAGAAAGCTTTCCCATGGGGGTTTCTAAACCTCCAAGGATCTGAAGTCCCCACCTATGATAATGCGTTGACTGTGGGCTTTTGGGATTTTTGCAAGTAGCCTTGTAAAAAACTGTTCATCGTCCCAGGTGGGCGCATAAACCAAAACTAAGACCACTGGTGTGTTCTGGAGTATGCCCAAAACTATGACATAACAGCATTCAGTATCTAGGATTACATTTGTCTGCTCAAACAAGACCCTATCTGTAAATTTTGAATGGAATAAGTTGCTCATCCACGCCCTCTTAATACGTGGAGTGACAGCTGATTTGAGATGTGTTTCCTGCTGAAACATCACACCCCCCTTAAGGTGTTGTAACTGTGTTAGGACCTTACCAATTCTGACCGTGTAGTTCATTCCCTTAGTATTCCAGGATTTCAGACTACTCCAGTACCTGTCTTTACAGCATTGGCCATAGGAGAAATGATAATAAGTTAGAATTATACTGCATGACCCACAGTATCCTGTAGTAGTGGAGGCAGAGAGTGGGGAGGGAGAGTAAAACAGGCACAAAAAGAGGGACCCAAACACACATACGGTAGAACACCACAAAACAACATAAAGGAAACAAGACAATAACATTTGTGACCAATCTGAGGGCTACTCCCATAGAAAAAAAAACACCATCTGAGCTCTCCAGCTTGCAACTAACAGCTAAACTGAGCTTCCGGGGTCTCCTCCCTTAGTGTTTGACCCCTTGAGTCCCATATAAATAATAACGATAATAATAAAAACAATTATGATAGTGATGATTCTGAACAGACAATGACAGCCATGTCAAATAAATTAAATTAAATCAGCCAGCAGAAGGCGCCAAGATTTCTCAGGGCAGGCAGGCCATGGAGGCATTTCTCCACATCAAACAAGATAAATACAGTAGAATGCCTGTCTATATGAGTCCCCATTGTCCACCCTGGGCCAGAATACATACACTGCACTGGTGCAGGTCGCCTCTTCCCAAGTGCCAGGCTGCAGTAAAACACTTCGACCGAACGAGTCACAGAAAATAAAATAGTTCAGATAACCCTATGGCGGTGGGTGATAAACATCCAGAACAGAATAAAATAAAGCTGTGAAGAAAATATATAATAGTTTCCAGTGCTTAGCATGAAGGCCGATTAAAGATAGTCTGAATTCACATAACCGTGTGAGCAGGAATGGAGAGAATGATAACGGGAATTCAAAAAACATCAGAAAACACTGATTGTCAAGTCAACATGTCCACAGTGTGTTAAAATGTCCATTTAGTGATTTCTGTTCAAACCTCTTTAACACACAGAATATCAGCAGCCCGTCAGGACTTTAACTATTAGTGATGCAGTCCAAAAATAAACTCCGGCCAGTCCGGGACTGCACAGCTATACTGTCAGCAACAGACAAACTCATGTGCGGTGCACCTCCAAGAGGTTAGTAATAGCTGCCATGGTTATCTCACCACGTCTGGGGTGCTAACTTTCACCCCCTGGTCTTTTAAAGCCTGTCTGGTTGAATGCGTCGGCATATTTTGGTGGTGTATCAGTCAAACAAGACGGATATTACTATTGTAGTGACATTCGGGGTCCTGAAACGTAAAATTATCAAAACTTTTGGGAGCAAGACTCGACCCGTGTCTACTCCATCTCAGCCGAACCGGAAGTCAGATCTGATGGGGAGATTTTTGCTAACACAGTTTAAGGAATGGCTACCAGCTGTTGAAAGTATTTGAACAGCTCTTTTGTGAAAATTTTAAATCCATAGATCAAGAAATCCTTCAACCAGTCAAAGATAAGTTTAAAAAGTGTATCAGGGCTTAAACTGGATGAAATGTCAGTTTACCCTAGTCCATTTATTAAACTGTACCTTCCTGTGTGTATTTGTGTCACTTATTGTTTGTAACTATTTGTAGTTAACAGAACATTGGATCAGGCATTTATATCTCGACTCCCGGAAACCTATGGTTCTCTCAAGCTATGGGTTGCTCTGGCCCCGGATGGACTTTAGGGATAAACCAGGACAGATCAGGTAACACACACAATGCTTTTTTCAAACTATTTTAACTGAGAATATGACTAAAATAATGTTTAAATGTTTTTTATTGCTCTGAGACTTACTGGGGGGAAGTTTAATAATGCTGTTACTTAAGTATTAAGCATATACCAGATAGTGTAAGATTGGAAAAATAGGTTGAAATAAGAAACAAACTTGGGCCATCTGTGTCATAATGGATTCTTAGAGGGAGAGGCCTTGGCCAAGCAGAATATCCTTTTGTTGTTTTTAAAATAAACTTTTTTATACCTGAAGAGGTGGTTTGTCTTGCCTTGAGGAAAATTACCACCACAGCCACTACCCACTTTTATGAGAACTGAGCCCCAACTGGTTGGTAGCATCGTGGTCTAGGTTGCTTTTGGAAACTAAATTGTCCAAAATATGAGTTCACGATGAAGTGACTGCTATAAGATAGATTTATAAATGTGGAGTTGACTGATGTTACCAAAGAAGTTCTAATAAAACAGCAGGTCAATGTGGACTTGACAGATTGATAGTTGGGCCACAACCTAAAATATACCCTAATGGAACCATGGGTTTTTGGCTAGAAATCTTTGGAGTTGCTTTTTATGGAAGATGAAGATGAATTAACTGAAGTTATTATGTAGGTTTTACGTTCTTTGACATTTTGCTTGAGGTAGTGCCAAATAATGACACAAACAACTTTATATTTTTGTTAAACTGCATGATGGGTCTACTTCTTTTATTACTTCTATTACTTTTTTCAGATTATAAAAACGAGTCCATCATGGCAGACTTCTAAATTTCAAGAGGCTTTTTTGTAGAGCACATTGAGTTGGATATGTGTGTCATGGACATGTGTGTCAATCAGATGCAGTGTTGGTGTGCTGATCTTTCAAAATGCTAGATTAAAAAAGGCTGACTTCCTGTTGGGTGTACACTAAAAGGCTCAACATATTACATATGCCAACTATATTTTGTTCATCTAGCTAAAATGTGCCACTTTGGCTTCTATGTTGAAAGTTTGTAGGGGTGCTTTTGAGCTATGCTGCCACACCCAAGCCCAGTGATGTCCAAAAGGTCTTGAAGTCAATGAAGCATATTCTTTATTTTCTGAGTCCACTAGATGGAGCTCTCTGTTCAGCACACTGAATTACCATTCATTGAGCCTTTCTCTTTAAACCAAGAGCTCAGTGCTCCATTTGGACATAATTCACTACATATCAAACACTAACTGTCACCACTTCTGATTTCACCAATTTTGAAGCAGCCTTATCCATTCAAAACAGGCTTAATGTTTCATGGCCAAAAGTGCAAATTCCCTACTTGCAATGGCAACTGTGTACTAGGAAACTCAAAGGTTAGTGAAGTTGGAAGTTCTGAGTCAAGGAACGCAGAATGGGTCACATGATCAATCATCATTGTTTTAACTCACTCTTTGATAGATAGGAACTTGCTGAAAATAGTAACCTGCCCCACGCCCAATGTCAGCTGGGATCGGCTCCAGCCCTCCTGCGACCCCCATAGGGACAAGCGGTTAAAGATGGATTATGGATGGAACTTTAATGCTTTTTGCATTAAAGTTTTTGGCTAGATGCAGAACTGCACTTCTTTGTCTCAGTAGCGGTACCCTGTGCAATGATAAGAAAGTTGAATCTAATCCTAATGATGTTGTCAGGGTCATCTTGAATTGGCCTTCAGACTTCAAATTCAGGGTTTTGGGAGATTGACCTATACAAGGGACTAACAGTCAGGATGTCTTGTCAAGTCCTTTTAAAATCAGTCTCATTCTCAAACCTCTTTAATATTTAGGGTGGCATAATAACTAAATTATTGCTGTTGCTTTTGAAAATAAGAACAAATAACCATGTTTCCCTTTGTCCAGGTGTGCTGCTGAATTAATATCGGCTGTATTGTATGAAAAGACAATGATTGACAAGTGAGTACCGAATTTCAAATGTTCCCAAAGAAGATATTTATTATCCTAATAATTTCATTAATTTCTGGCGGTTTTACTAAATATTCTAAACTATGGTACATGTGCTATTTTCACCTGTAAACATTAAGCGACAGAATAAGTCGTTAGATTATACATTATAAACTGTCAAAGGTTTCAACTGCTGCCTGAAAACAGTTACAGTATATGCAGATTTTTATTTGAATGTCTTTGTCTGAAGACATAGAGTAGATGTAACATCTGCTCCCTGAAGTGAATGAACTGGGTTCATATCCAAATAAGATGTTTATAGAAGCTCAACCGTATTCAGACATTTGCTCTGTCTTTATAAAACACTCATGTGCATCATTTGGATCAGTTCTGGTATTTGTATTTTGTACAAACTACTATACGTAAAATTATTTTTAAAAAATGTGACTAAATCTGAAAACACTGTTTTTGCTTTCATATTTTTATTTTATTATTTTACAACTTTATTAAAAATATTAATCAAATGCTGTTTCATAGGTCAAAGTAAACTGTAGACTTTGTAGGAAAAACAGTACATTGATGTATTAATGAAACATTAATTAATCAAATTAATTAATATTTGTCGTTAAGGAGCACCATCGTCAATTTACAAAAGCTTTTGATTAAACATAATGGTAATTTAACCAAACTAGCAGATAGCAGATAGCAGATAGACACAAATCTCTTTGATATAAATAAGAATTTGAATGAATTTATTTTCATCTCATAAACTGATGGGCATGAATTCTCCCCCTGAGCATTATAGTTTTTCTCAATTGCTTTTCAGCCTCTGTCAACTCTGAAATGACTTTATATATATATATATATATATATATATATATATATATATATCAGTCAGCTCTTAGGTCTACACTGAGACATTCTGGCCTAAACAGAACATTTGGATGCCAAAAGGCCCTTACCTCATCAAGACATTTTTAAACATGCAACAAAAACCTTCAAACTTTTGGCCAAATGCATAATTGTTTTAATTGTAATATATACAATACAGCTAGTGCATCCTTTCTTGTATGCTGTTACATGCCTGAAACTTATTTTTATCTGTTGATAATAGTTTCTGAAGGTGTTTAGAGTGTGGCTCAATCATCCATAGTTGTTTTGACATTACCCATTTAGACAAACATATTATCAAAGAGATTACCTTAACAACATTAAGTCATTCAGGAATCAGGAATCAGTTTAAAAGCACATTATGGAAATGCGACTTCTGCATTAACCTGTGGGAGATCATTTTATAATGATATCATGAAATAACATAAAAACCATTACATTATCTCAGAGACATTCTAACATTAGTCATTATTCTACAAGTAAATATATTTAGGGTAACTTATTTTTATATCTTCCATAGTGTGTGAACTACTTTCTATGATAATATAAATGAAATACTAAAAGAAATAGGATTCAAAACAACAGTCATAATTTAGGAATTTACTTTTTCTATCATGGTGGGATATTAAAGTTTCTTATTAAACCATATTCAGATTCGTCCACTGGATGGACACCGTGGCTTTATAAGACATTTCTGTAATTTGGAGATTTGTGTCAGGAGAGCTAGAGTTACATCAGAATAAAACAAATTATTCACTAATCAATTGTATTCAACTTATAATGAAGTTACATTTAATTTTACAGGTGTTCTCCTACAACTGTAAACTATGGTAATGGTAAATGGACTTAAATAGCGCCTTTCTAGTCTTCTGACTACTCAAGGCACTTTTACACTTGTCACCTTCATCCACTCACATTGACATTCACACTGATGGCAGTCGGCATCTATATACCATCTAATATAATCTAACCATTCACACCACATTCACCACCGATCTCTCGAATGGAAGACGACCCACTCTACCCCTGAGCCACAGCCGCCAGACCTATATTGATTGGCAGAAGATTAATTAATTAAGCATTTTTCTGTGCTTTACAGTGAAACACTACCAGTTGAGTACATGAGAGGGAAGCCAATGTGTATGAAGCAGTACGAGCAGGTGATCTCATCCTGCCGTATCCCTGGTCTGGAGACAGATTCAGTGGAGTTCTACTCCAAGAGCTCCAACCCTCCCAAACACATCTCTGTTGTCCACAACTGTCAGGTGAGGTGGGGCCTTGCTCAGTTAGTAACATTCAGCTAGTAACATGCTGACATAGTAATTCACTGTTGCTTGCATGTGTGTCCTCCCCTTGGAATTAGTTCTTTGTTCTGGACGTGTATAACGGTGATGGGACTCCGCTGAGAGTTGATCAGCTCTGTGTTCAGCTGGAGAGGATCTGCAACTCCTCAAAAGAGATTAACACAGAGCCACTCGGCATCCTCACCACAGGGTGTCGTGACACCTGGAGCAAAACCTACATCAACCTCATCCAGGGTGAGAACAACTGTGCTCTCATGCAAGTCAGGATCTACACATATTGGCCCTCATTTATCAAACGAACGTACGGCCATTTCCTGGCAAACTCCGGCAATTATCAATTTGGACGTGAGCGTGAGCTACGATCAAATCTCACGTCTGGTCTGAGATCGTGTACGCACATTTGAGCCTGTGTATTTGCGTTGCAGCACAGCAAAATCTGGCTGAAAATAATAAACAAACCTCAGCTGTCATTAAGCAGAAGCAGTCACCTATTAAGAACAAATCAAAACGGATTCTTAAAACGAATAAAAAAAATAAAAATTGTGGTTGGAACAATTGATTGTACTCATGTGCGTCTGAAGGCACCATCCATGAATGATTACGCATTCGTCAATCGCAAAAACTACCACTCGATAAATGTACAGGTGATTTGTGATGCCAAGCTATCGCTTTTAAACGTGGTGGCCAGGTGGGGGGGGGGGGGGGGGCACATGATTCTTTTATATTTCAAAACAACTCGGCTCCAGCCCCCCGCGACCCCGACAGGGACAAGCGGTTGAAGCGGTTGTGCTTTCCTGAATGAAAAGGAAAGCGCACTGCAGAGCCAATTCATCTCCTCGGTAAGTGGCTACCCTCGATAAATTGCATTAAATCAAACAAGATATCAGATGATTAACATTTTGGTATGGTTCTTCTAGGTGACAAAGGTCTAACGGAATACCTAATAACCCCGCTAGCAAACCCCGCTACAGAGCAGGAGCGCAGGTTCAGCAGTGCGCACACACGCCACAGTGGAGCGCTGCTTCGGGTTGACTGCCTCCGTTATTCTTTTCCATACAGCGTTTTTATGGGCCGCTTTTGTTCCACTCTTAAGACTGCCAAAAAGCACATCTTTATTTTGCTCCATCTCGGATGTCAGGATGCCGATCTCTGTGTTGGAAAAGTGTCTTTTCTTCCCAGCGTTCTTCCTCTCCATGTTTGACCTCAGTGGGCGAGGCCTCCGAAATAGGAATATTTAAGGGTGTAACATGTTAATGACGATCGAATACAGCCGCTTGGTCCGATACGAATGTTTCATAAATCACACGTGGGTCCTTTCCTACGACCAATTCTGCGCTCAGATCTGCGCCCGTTTTCACGCAAGATTGATAAATGAGGCCCATGGTGTAGTTGTGCCTTCTGAATGTAATATTGTATGATATGCATCTACTATTTTTGTGTAGTATACTGAAGTCCAAAATTTTTTTCACACAATATATCTGTGTATGAGCACTCAACAAGGCAGAGGGGGAAAAAGAACAATCATAAATTGGCTTTGCTAACTCAAACAAATATTGTATCAAAGAAAAGAAAATGTACATCAGACCATGCTTAAATACTATTTAAGAAAGAGGCTGTATGCATTTGCAGAATTTTGTTTGAACATACAAAAACATCGAATCTATTTTCAAAATTAAAGTAAATTCTAAAAAACATGGAACAACATGTGAATAACACTAAGTAAAAAATGTGGAAATATTTAGGATTGATTTGTTGAAATGTTGTAGTCTGATTAGATAACATGATATTTACTCTGTGGTTGATTTGTTTAGATGAGACCAACAAAGAGTCAGTGTCAGCTATCCAGAGCAGCATCATCACAGTGTGTTTGGATGGAGCGACCCCCCCAGTGTCTGATGAGATGTATCACAACAGCGCTTATCTTCAGATTCTGCATGGAGGCAGCCAGTGGAACAGTGGAAACCGCTGGTTTGACAAGGGGGTGCAGGTGATGTAACATATAAGAAAAATGATCCATAGGTCAACTGTACTGCCAAACACTGCTGTTCTTCCCCGGCAAGTACTGGGAACCAATAACAAACTGCAGGTGAGACAATAAGCAAGAGGCCAACGCAGTTTAGAAGAAGTTATTAGAAAATATTTTTCTCTCTTTGTCAAAGTTATTTTACCCCTCTCTCTCATACTGCCACACCAGATCCATCATGGTTAACCAGTAATGATAAAACATACCAGAAAACAATCAAAACAGTAAAACAACCTATCAGCATCTTTACAAATATAAGCTTCTCCCTGAAGTATTTTATATAATATCATCAAAATGCTGGGTTGACATGTGGGCTGATGGAGTTTTTAACTCAACAAATCTTCACAAGCGACAGTCAATAAAGAACATAATCTACAAATATTCACCAAATGGCTGAAAAATCAGTGACCATTAAAAGTTTTCTCTTAAGTAATACACTGTAGAAAAAACCCCATCCAAATCCGCTGTGACCAGCATGTGTCTCTGCACCTTTTCAAGCAGAAACAGTACTGAGTCTAAATGTGTGGAAGTTAAAAAGACATTTACCTGGTCATTGAAGCTACAGAGCACTCAGATGATCAGGCAAATGACTAGGAAAAGGGGCTGATATATATATACTGGGAGACTAATGAGGGGCAGATGCACATGAAGGAGTTGTGGTCTGGTAACTGGACTGACCGTGGGCCAATTGTCGAGACAGAACCAATTCCATCCCCACACTGGAAGTGTCAACCTCATTGATGACCTGGCATTTTGAATCAGGGAGGACAGGATCGGTGTTGAGGATCTGGTAAGCCTGTGCCTGGTAAGATGCTGAGACTTCAAGGAGCTTTTCTTTCCCTCCCTTCTCCTGGAACACACTGGAGAGAAAATATTTATATTTTTTTCACCTTTTTTTTAATTGAATTATGCAAACAAGTACACAATAAAGAGTACAACTGTTGGACAGTGTGTCTGCTTTAAGGTGAAAAAAAAAACCCAACATGAATCCCTCTATCCCTCCCAACAACCCACATCAGACAAAAAAAACAACTAACCGAATAACATGTAACATAAGTAGATAAAGTAAGAAAACCCTTAAACTAATAGCAAAAATAATTAACATAATTCAAGAAAGATAAAGACAACAAAAAATAAATAAATAACAGGGTGGTGGGGTCTTTCTACTTCCAGCACTAGGAATTGTCCTCAGCATCGTCAGGAATAACAGTAATACTATGGCTAATAAAAGCTAACAGTGGGTCCCAGGTTTTGTGGAATGCTGTCAAAGATCCCCTCTTTGAAAACCTTAACCTCTCCGAACGGAAACATTGCAAATGTTCATGGATGCAACTATTATGAGTCGGTGGAGAAACATGTTTCCATTTAAGGAGAATGTTACGTCTGGCGAGCAGGGTGGTAAAGGCCACAACACGCTGTGTAGTAATGGGCAGATTTTTAGACCCCAAAAAGGGATCCCAAAAAGAGCAGTCAGGGGATTTGGTTCCAAATTTGTGTTAAGAGCCTGTTTGAGGGTTTGAAATATATCGCAGCAAGTTTCGGGCATGTCCAGAACATGTGTGCGTGGTCGGCTGAGGACTGCTTTCAGCGTTTACAAGCAACACAAGACAAAGATGCTTGGTCGGCTGAGGACTGCTTACAGGGGTTACAAGCATCACAAGACATAGATGCAAAGGACGCAATAACCCCTTCATCATGCAGGTCCTTAAGAGTTTTGAGGCTTATCCCTTATCTGACCATATGCAGAATGCAGGATCAGTGCAGGAAGGGAGAAACGCATGGTTATTCAAAACTGGGGCAGGGACCGAACCCCTTTGCAAGCTGTACTGCTTCCTGAACTCGATCCAAATTTTAATGGTATTAACGGCATCCGGATATGATGAGGACTTGTGGGCAGTTATGGAGAGCTGTGAGCAAAGCGTACAGTGCAAAGAGCAGGAGGAAGATGTTATCTCAACTTCGGCGTGGAGCCAATCTAGAAGCCCAACACACATAAAACAGGACAAAAGCAACATAAAACAATACTGTAACAATGTGACCAATCTGAGGGCTACTCCCATAGAAAAAACTTGAACTAACAACTTAACTGAACTTCTGGAGTCTCCTCGCTAAACACAGTGTTTGACCCCTTAAAGTCACACGAGAATAATAGTTAAGGATAAAACATAAAAATAGTATTAATAATTATTCCAGAACAGACATTAAATTAAATTAGTCAGCAGAGGGCGCCAAGATGCCATGAGGATATTTTTCTACCTCAGCTCAGATGAATAAAATGCATTTATAAAACCCTCCACCCTGCGTTAGAATGCATGTATCGATACAGGTCACCTCTATACAAGTGTCAGGCTTCAGTAAAGCCCTTTGACCAAACAGAGCACAAGAATACTTCAAGTAACACTGTGGCGGTGGGTGATAAAAGTTTAAATAAAATAAAATAAAGCTGTGAAAGAAATTTATAATAACGAACTGAAATCCACATGCAAACGAGCTTCCAGTTCCAGCACGAAGGGCGACCAAAGACAAACTGAATTCACATAACAGTTTGAGCAGGCATAGGGCTAGCCTTCGACCCCTGGTCTTTTACAGTCTGTCTGGTCGAATGTGTCGGCATATTTAGGTGGTGTATCCGTTAAATGAGATAAATATTACTATTGTTGTGACTTTCGGGGTCCTGAAACGTAGAAATTATCAAAAGTTGCGGGAGCAAGACTCGACCCATGTGTACTCCATCTCAGCCAAACCGGAAGTCAATCATGTATCTCTTCTGATCTGGTTCCTTGGTCCCCCCAGGAAGGACCGGAAAGTGTTGTTGGGGAGTGGGACGTCTAGAATACTAAGCTTAGTTGCTGCCCTTGTGACATAGACCCGGATAAGCAGATGCAAATAGATGGATGGATGGAAGGAGAGTTACCAGAATCAATGTCCTCTTCCTCCATTACTTGATACACAGCACACAACAACCTCATGATCTTAATACATCTTCAGTGCAGGTCAGGAACAGGTAGGTGTTCAGGGAAAGCAAACAAACTCAAATATGGATCAGGCAGGTAGTGTTTACAGGTTTTAAAGCTGGAGAATGAGCAGGGCATTGTAACTGCTCTAGCAACACCTACTGGTTGTTTTTTTTCAACCTACTAACTCCTGGTATTTTAAAATGATCATTTGGCTCCATGGCTATGTGATGACTCTGAATTTTCCTTCTTGTCAAAATACACTTAACACTTGCGAGCACAAAATACATTAGAAAAACATAAGCGACAAACTCACTCTAAGAGGAACAAACTAACTCATGAGGAGTTGCGAAAAAATGCTAATGCTTGGTTTGTGTGTTTTTTTTCAGTTCATCATTGGACAAGAGGGGACATGTGGTGCGCTCTTTTCTCATGCTCATGTTGATGGTTCTGTCTCAACAGCCTTTTGTGACCGCATTGTAGCAAACATGTAAGTAGACCAAAACTAAATAAGCTACTGTTGGTGTTTTGTTGTTGTTATGGTCTGATTAGCAGTGCAGCAATAAGGCAATGTGTACACAGAGACTTTTAAATCAGAACAGACTGCTAGTAGCAGTTCAGTTATATAGCACATTTCAAACAGAGGCCATTTAAAGGGGCTTTACATACCGCACACAATCATTCAGATGACATGTAAAAACAAGCAGCAATGAATTTAGATAGAATAACGTTAGATTAAATTGTGGCGGCCGGTGACTGAGTGGTTAGAGCAGTCACCCCATGTAAAGAGGCTAAAGGTCATCGAGGCAGCGGCCACGGGTTCGACTCCAACCTGCGGCTACCTTTCTCCCCCCCCCTCTCTCTCACCCCATTTCCTGTCAGTCCTATATAATAACAAAGGCTTGAAAACTGCCAAAAAAATAATCTTATAATAGACCTCAGTCTCCCTTTTTTCTATAATAATCTGCCAAATTAAATAATCTTTAATCTTTACTCTACTTCACTGTGTTGTTGTGGCGTCTGTACTACCACACGTCACATCCCACTGAGAGCTACATCCAATCAGCAACCGGGTATATCTCACGGGACAAAAGAGGCCCTGCCCTCTGATAGAAGTGGAAGGCCTCTGTGAAATGACGGTGCTGCTCCCTTTTTAAACACATTAGGAGTCCGCTGGTGCACAGGACATTTTCAGGCGCATATTTTACAGCCTGTTTCACACATTCTGCGAAGTGTGGACAAACAGCATCAATGTGAGTTTCGCTCTTGTTTTCTTCCTGCTACTCTCTGACTCAAGCAGGATGTAAGAAAGAAATCCTCTTGACTGCCTGTAGTTGGCTATGATTGGTTGATCTGCGTGTCTTTAGGGCGTTATATCATCATATCTCCCACCCCTGTAAGACATATATGATATGATGTAACATAATAGCAACACTGTATTTTTAGTGATAACGCTAATACTAATTGGATAATAGAAATGACAACAATAATAGTTTAATTAAAAAATAGCACTTCTAATATTAATAAATTTCATCATCATAGATAGATAGATAGATAGATAGATAGATAGATGGATGGATAACTTTATTTATCCCAGAGGGGAAATTAGGTCATCGTAGTAGCGGTACAGAGCAATCAGAAGTACTACAAATAAGATTAAATATAAAATACAAAATATGAACAACAATAAAATAAAATAAAAGTACAGTATCGCAGATAAACACTATATTACAATATGCTATGTGGATTTTAATATGCAAGAGAGAGAAAGGCACATTTCAGTGATAGGTCACTTTGAGTAGTCTGAGTTTATTTCTATCATATTAATAATTTTAATAATAACAGTATTACAATCATCTAATACTAACAGTTATCATTATATTGCCATTTTCACCATCAGCATATCATCATCACATCATCTTAGAGCTATTATTTACAGTAGATTCAAAAATAAGGTTCTGGTAAGGGCCAATATAGTGATAGTTGTTATATAAATATTCATACAATAATCATGATATTTATAACAACTACAGTAGTTAGCAATAATAAATGGTAAAAACGGAAAATCAAAAATGAATAAATAATACAATTTTAAAAATGGAAACCACAATAATGATAATAGTGGTAATAATAACTGGATTAACAAACAATGTCACTTAAATAACATCAGTTATCCTGATGACTCCATACATATCATTTATATAGTTGTGTATTTATAGGAGGGGCAGGGCCGGAGTGGCCATCGGGACAAACGGGAGTTTTCCCGGTCAGCCCGTGGCCCATAAGCTCAAGTGAACCGGCCGGCAGACTGCGCTGCGCAGCTGTGTGATGTTCATGACCGGCCCATTGGGTTAAAACTCTTCACAATCAAGCACGTTCCTGTGAAAATCTCAGTAATCTCTATAACCGCAGATACAGAGAGTCCAACCACTATATACTGTATAACACTTGTTGTGTCTCTACATCTCACACACACTCACGCTCATTAATCCAGCCTACTGATTTTTGTTTAGCCTCCTATCTTGATCTACTTATTTTTATTCAGACATTAGATAACTTTCATGACCACAAATATAAAATGGCCAACGATTTGAAATCTTCAGCTTTAAGCCAAAAAGAGTCTCTTTGGATTCTTCAGCTTCGGCAGCTTTGAGTCAGGTGAATGGGAGTTGATCCCTTCTTGCAAGCTCTTATCCTTTGCTTTGTATTCTTAAATACGAAGCTTCATGTCCTCACACAGTCCCACACCAACGGTCTCTTCTTTTGGCCAGGCTAAATCTAAACCCTTTGTTAGTTTTTTCCATTGCTCAGAAAGTTCCTTAATCTCCTTCTTGTTGTTGGGATGTTTTTCTCAGAATGATTGCCAGTGTTCCATTCATTTTTACTTTATGTGTCTTAATTTTATTTATCACTTTATTTATTTTGTTAACACGCAGCCAGTTTTTTAAAAATATTTAAAAATACTAATGTGTCAGCTATTTCTCAATAGAATCTCTTACCTGTGTCTGTCCCTTGTTCTGGGTTTTTCTAAAAATCTAGTCTGTTGAGTAAGATCAAAGGCTAGAATATACAGTAGTTTCAATTAACTTCACCATTTATTTCCATTGTTGGCTCAAATATACTTTACCTAACTTACCTAATTGTTTTTATTTCAGTGAATTATTGTTGTTATTTTATTACTGTTGTTAATGTTAAATTTCACTTTTTAGTTAAGTTATTAACATATACCTTTTTCCTATTTGCACTTTAGTTAGCTCTTACTTTGCCTTTCTGCACGTCTTGGTCTCACTGTCTGTGGCTCTTAGCTCCGCCCCTGCTGTCTAGCAGTCTCTCACTTCCTCTCGTCTCCAGATTTGTTTGTGAACTGCCTAGGATAACATATCTCCCTTTATATTGTAAGAACAGGCTGCCGTGAATCCTATTCTATCGGCCTGACGTCTTACTAACCCAGAATAAGACTTCAGAATGGCTATCCTACTGACTTCACTTCACAGCGTATGGAAAATAGAACGTACTATATATCAAGCTTCAAAGCAACTTTACACACAGATTATGTACAGAGGCATCACACAATTTTCTTGGCAATTCTGAATTCATCACAACTTAGTTCACTCCACAGTCATTTTCACTCTCTCAGTAGGTGTGGTCCTGCTTGCTCTAACACACATACACACGTACGCGCCCACGCAATAAACACAAGCCCCCACTCTCTCTCACTGTCCTGCTCTGATTTCTTTTCTTTTTTCCTTTTCTTTCTTTCACTCGCACACATAGTTCACAGTTTTAACACTATCCACTACAGTTTTAACGCTATCCACGACAACAGTTAGATCTATATCATCTATATCACTTTAGTCAGTCTATCAGTCTTTTAACATTGATTTTGAACCTACGTTTCCAGTTACTTTTACCTTTTTTATGCTTATTGTCTAACTTTTAACTTTTCCACTTACGTCTACATTTTCTACAGGACTTAATCTGAGGTATTTACAACACATCCTGCCCGGTTTCCTCTCTCTCTTTTTACAACAAATATATGTCTGATTTTATATGCAGCTATATCAGTTCAGTTTGTAGTTCTGTATAGTATTTATAATATATCCATATCACAGATAAGACAGTTTTTCTTACAGTTTATTAAATGCACTATTTAATAAACTCCTCTTTGTCTAGTGAATACATTTTACACATTTTCACAAAACCATTATTTTCCTTAGAAAAAAACACAGCTGTAGGTACTCTATGTTAATTGAATCAAAAGTGTGACTATCAAATGAAATATTTGAAAAAGAAGAGAAATTACTAAAAAATTAATAACTTTAATTTATTAAAAACTTCACATGGAGAACCAATTAAATGTAGGGCCTTGACTCACGTTCAGATTATGAGATTGAGTATTCTCAATAAACTTGTCCTTAATCAAGTAAATATTAGCTATCACCAATAATTATGAAAGATAATAATAAAAATTAATCTAATTAAACCAGAGTTCCTCGGGGCACCACCGTCATAGACGGAGTGACAACCAATATAAAAGTCACATTAAATATATTAAACTACTAATTAAGGGTTGAACACCGATAAATGCAATAGTTTAATCAGTTGAAGGATTTAAAAGTAATTTTCTTAGTAGAGGCTGGCTCATTCATCTTTGGGTAATATTAAATAAACGGACATATTGTAAACAGAAACATTCATTATTTGAGTGTGTGTGTGTGTGTGTGTGTGTGTGTGTGTGTGTGTGTGTGTGTGTGTGTGTGTGTGTGTGTGTGTGTGTGTGTGTGTGTGTGTGTGAAACAAAGAGGAGAGGTGTTGGGTTTGGACCCCTGCAGAGATGGTGTGAACATTTAAGTCACACAAAAGCCAGCAGGCTGAAGATCTCAGAAGTTGTAATTCAGGTTATAACAAAGTTACAGTGCTATGCTTAGCCGTTCATACAGTCTTATAACATGTACTAATGCCCAGTTGGTGATTAGTTACCAGTCTTTCCACTGGAAGTCCCCTAATCCACCATTTTCATGTGAATTATATATGTAATGTATTTACATCTTGTCAGGCTTATTATTCCAAAGGAACTTAAAAATAATTTGTTCAAACCTTTAACAAGGTTGTATACACTTTTGAATTTTCAATTTTTCCTTTGGATGTCTTTCTCCGTACTTAGAACAGTAATAACGGTTAAATCAGCCTTCACACTGCAAAATATGGCATCTGAGCTGTATAAATCACAACAAAATAATTAGCAAAATATTACTCCATAATTCTGCCTGACGTTACTGGTCATTCAGTTGAAGGTCTACTCTGACATCCCCAAATGGTTTTAAACTCACCTAATGTTCAGGTGTGCAGCAGAACCCTGGTGAGAGAGGCTGACCTTGATCGGTCAATCCTCAGACAGCATTAATAACTGGCGATCTTAAAGTGCCTTTCAACACTTTTCCACTTTTCTGTTAATTCCAATGCTGAAGTTGGTCTTTATCTTTCGAAAGCACACTATTAAAAAAGCAATGCTATTAAGCTAGCCACGGTGTTGTTGTCTTCTCCCTTAAGAGTTGTACTCAATTAACCCTTTGCGGGTTCACTGACCTGTCTACATGTCAGAGGCTTTCTGGAAGGCATGGGGCGATGCAAAATGTGATTGGCTGATTTACCCATAGTACTACATCTACTACTTCTCTACTTTTTCTGCCTAGTGACAACAACAACTAAATCTCATTGGATAACACTATTTCAAGGTTTTAGGACAATACACTGTCATTTCTGAAGCAAACTTGATAGAAAATCAGGCTAAAAAGAGTGTGGTGATGTTGAGTGTGTAAACATTGTACCTTCATACACAAGAGGAATCCAGGATGAAATTACTTCCACGGGTGCTTCAACAGCGTACTGAGAAAAGGCTTCATAAACTTTTGCATACTTGATATTTTATTTTTTTTTATAAAAAACTTATATACAATAAAATAATACTATTAAAATGATTTTCATTTAAAGTATTTGCTAAAATTTTTCAAAATCTGTTTTTGTGTTTAGATTGATGAGGAATACGACTAATTTTACTTATTTTAAATTGAGTCTATAATGCAACAAAGTTTCTCTTGTGTGCGGAAACAGGAACATGTCACAGCTGATGAAGTATCCAATGGAGCCCCTGCCCCTTCCCCAGAAAATACACTTCAACATCACTCCAGGGATCAGCAAGGACATTGAGGAGGCCAAGCAGCACATGAACATGTAAGAGCAGCTTTAAGTTGTGTTTGACATGCAGCAGCAACCCAATGTTCGCACTTCAAGAACACAGATTATAGATAATGAACTTCATTTATGACCTAAAAGATTAAAAACAGGATATGACGATCAGGCAAGAATATACATATTGAACCATAACCCTGCAGAACCCTGGATTCCATATATATTATTAAATCCAGAGCCAACATATTCAAAATTCTTGCTTTCTGCAAATCTACCTGGAAAGATCATGATTACAGGGCTGGGTAAACCTACTCAAACTCAACAGTAATAAGACAGAACTCATGGTGGTGGCCCCTGCACCACTGCTCAGGACAATTGGAGACCTGGCCCTGGTTGTGGATGGCTGCTCCATTTCCCATTCTACTGATGTGCGCAACCTGGGTGTTATACTTGACTCCATTCTCTCCTTCCGGTCTCACATCAACATTGTCAAGTCAAAGTCTTCCTTCTACCACCTCAGAAGCATCTCACGACTCTGGTCTTCACTCACACCTTCAGTAACTGAGACACTAATCCATGCCTTCATCACCTCCCATTTTGACTACTTCAATGGTGTCCTGTCTGGACTGCCCACCAAGGCCCTTAGGAGACTCCAGTATGTTCAGAACTCAGCTGCCAGGGTTTTAACCCACACAAAGCCCTGGCAGCGTATCACTCCCATTCTCCAACAGCTCCACTGCTTGCCAGTCAAGTCACGCATCGCCTACAAGATCCTCCTGCTCACCTACAAATCTCTCCATGGACTCTCACCACAATACCTCACAGATCTCCTCCACCCCTCCACTCAGTCATGCTCCCTGCGGTCCTCTGACAAGGACTTGCTGGCCAGCCCCCGCACCAGGTTGCGGCCTTTTGGGGACAGGGCTTTCTCTGTCAACGCTCCCACACTCTGGAACAGCCTACCACTCCATGTCCGCTCTGCCCCGTCCCTGCCTATGTTCAAAAGGCACCTCAAAACATTTCTTTTCACCAAGTCCTTTGACCCCCCCCCCCCCCCCCCACAATTATTACGCGACCTTGGATACCATGAAAAGCGCTATATAAGTCCAAAGTTTTATTATTATTATTATTATTATTATTATTATTATTGTTGTTAAGAATCTCATGATTCGATATTGATCTTTAATCTTTGATATGGATTCAGAAATAAGTGTAGATGACAGAAATACAGAAATAATGAATGGCCCACCCACCACTCCAACCTTCACACCCTTACTGTCCACCTCATTACCTACAGAACACAGTGCTTTCTTCATTGGCTTTGGCCTTAAATCATGAGGTCCCATACAGATTATATTCATAGGAATAAAGGGTTAAATATGATATAAAGGGTGGGTAACAGAGAGCAGGTTTGATTTACCTTTTTTAATACAGAGATCTCAAGGACACAAGACACTGTGTAAAAACATTTGCTGTGTAGAAGGGACGTGCAGAGGATGTTAGAAAGGCAGCGGCAAAATTGATTAAAAGGTGATTTTTGTAAATATCAAAGTGGCAATTGAAAGCTTTTCTGTTTATACCAGTGCTTTGAGTGGGCCAGTACAATCTTGAAGTGGGGTATGCAGTATCCCCACTTCCAGATTTTACCCCCTGGCATACCGGAGCTTCTCAAGCTTCCTGAATCCTTTCCTCTCCAAATTTGTCTCTTGCCGAATCATGGCAGTTAAACTACATTACCCATGGCGCACTATGTGGCGCTTGTCTCTGCTCTCCCGGTAGCAATTTTTTTTCTTCCCAGGATAGCAAGGGAAGGTCCCACCTTTTACGCCTCTGATTGGCTAGAAGGGCTCTCCTCCGATTTGTTATTTGATTTGGCCGGGAAACGTCATCTCACGTTTATGGTGTGCTGACAGCTAATCTATTTTGATCATCTTTACTGCCAACAGAAGCCTGTTTAGATCTTATTTAGATTAGTCCCAGCAGTTTGGGGTTGTATTTACTGAAACAATTACGTCCATATTATTACCAAAGTAAAGGCATGATCATTTTCCATAGACACACCCACACAATAATTACTAGTAATGTTTAATATGCAGTTAATGTTGATGCACGTATACCGTTTATTACTAGCACTTATGCATTGTTAGGTTCACAATAAATAAAACCAGTCATATTTGAATCATACTGTGGTGTTTTTTCTGCAATTGGCTGACTGCGGCTTTATTCATCTGTGGTAGCCTATTGAGAAATATCATGCCTTTACTTTGGTAATCATTTGGATGTAATAGTTTTATTAAATAGGTTGTTTTTAGCCTGCAGGATACACGTTAAGACCAACACATCTCTGTTGTCACCTCAGGGAGCCTTAATGAACTCTGTGTTGACTGTTCTGTTCATTGTGATGCTGTTCTAAGCCTATTTGCTGGTAGGAGCCTATTTGTTAGAGGTTGTTGTCACTCAGATTTGTACTCACAACAATAATAATAATATTAAAATAATAATAATAATAAGAGATTTTTTTAAATTTTTTTTAGCTTTTCTTAGTACTGTCGAATTGACTTAGTTTACTTCTGTTGTAAAAGCGATCAAAACAGACTAGCCGACAGCCTGCTATAAAAGTGAGATGACATTACGCGGCCAAATCAAATAACCAATCGGGCGAGAGCCCTTCTAGCCAATCAGAGGCGAAAAGGCGGGACCTTCCTCTACCATCGTGGGGGGGAAAATATCGCTGACGGAGGAAGCCCGGGGCCCCTGTCTAGAGCCCAGTCCAGATGGAGGGCTCCTTGGAGAGGGTCTGGTGGGAGGGTTAGTCACTGAGCCAAGCCTAGCATAGCCTGAAAAAGCTACACAGCACCTCCCCCGTCTCTGTCCTGTGAACCCACCATGCATATGGTGGAACATCATCTCTCTTTGGGGGAAGGAGCCCAAGCTTGTGCGGGAGGTGGAGAAGCTACCAGTTAGACCTGATGGGGCTTACCTCCACGCACAGTCTCGAATCTGGAACACTACTCCTGGATAGGGGTTGGACCCTGTTCTTCGGAGTTGCCCAGGGTGTGAGGCGCCGGGTGGGTGTGGGTATACTCTCAAACCCCCGGTTGAGAGGTGCTGTATTGGAGTTTACTCCGGTGGATGAGAGGGTTTTTCAAAAGCTCTCTAATATGTATTTTATTTAAAATGCAGCCCTTACTTTAGCTCCTTGAAATAAGAAAATAAAATGTGTTTATAGTAGCCTATTTATTATTTATAATCCCTTCAATTAAATGGGAAAATTGACAACCGGACCTCAGCTTGAGTTAATATTGTCAAACTGGACCTCTTTGAATTTTATTTGAACACGACTGGTATATTGTATGTTATAATATCTTGCTATTACACTAGGAAAACTGAAAAAACATTTATTATTTAACCTGAGGTGAGTATAAATCGCAGTTCACATAAATGTCATTATTTAACAGACTGCACTGCATCATTTAAGTTCATATTTTCCTCATTAATGTACACACAGCGCTCCATTTTGACAGAAAAACACAGAAATGTAGAAATAATAATAAAACTGTAATATCACATGTCCATAAGTATTCAGAGCCTTTGCTGTGACACTCGTATATTTAACTCAGGTGCTGTCCATTTCTTCTGCTCATCCTTGAGATGGTTCTACACCTTATTGAAGTCCAGCTGTGTTTAACTAAACTGATTGGACTTGATTAGGAAAGGCTATCTATATATCTGTCTATATAAGACCTTACAGCTCACAGGGCATGTCAGAGACACAACTGTGGCAAGGCACAGATCAGGCCAAGATTACAAAATAATTTCTGCTGCACTTCAGGTTACCTCTCCGGGAACCATCACCTTATTGTGGTGGAGAGGTTTGTGTGTCCCTGTGAACCTGAGGGCTGTGTTGTCTGGAGCTTAATGCTCCTGGTAGGGTCTCCCATGGCAAAGTGGTCTCAGGCGAGGGGCTGGACTAAGAATGGTTCACAAAGACTCAATGGACAAACAACAAAGAGGAAGAGAGACCCTGCCCGGAGGAAGCCCGGGGCCCCCGTCTGGAGCCAGGCCCAGACGGAGGGCTCGCCGGCGAGCGCCTGGTGGCCGGGTTTGCCACGGAGCCCGGCCGGGCACAGCCCGAAAAAGTGACGTGGCACCTCCCTCCTCTCCATCCTGTGGGCCCACCACTCGCAGGAGGAACCACTTGGGTCGGGTGCGCTGCTGCACGGGTGGCAGTGAAGGTGAGGGGCCTCAACGGACCAGACACGGGCAGCAGAAGCTGGCTCTTGGGACGTGGAATGTCACCTCTCTGTCGGGGAAGGAGCCGGAGCTTGTGCGGGAGGTGGAGCGCTACCAGTTAGATCTAGTGGGGCTTACCTCCACACACAGTCCCGGTTCTGGAACCGTTCTCCTGGATAGGGGTTGGACACTATTCTTCTCTGGAGTTGCCCAGGGTGTGAGGCGCCGGGCGGGTGTGGGGATACTCACAAACCCCCGGCTTGGAGTTCACCCCGGTGGACGAGAGGGTCGCCTCCTTACGCCTGCGGGTGGTAGGGGGGAAAACTCTGACTGTTGTTTGTGCATATGCACCAAACAGCAGTTCAGAGTATTCGGCCTTCTTGGAGACCCTGAATGGAGTCCTGCATGGGGCTTCAGTAGGGGACTCAATAGTTCTGCTGGGAGACTTCAACGCCCACGTGGGCAATGATGGAGACACCTGGAGAGGCGTGATTGGGAGGAACGGCCTCCCTGATCTAAATCCGAGTGGTCGTCAGTTATTAGACTTCTGTGCTAGTCACGGATTATCTATAACTAACACCATGTTCGAACATAAGGATGCTCATAAGTGTACGTGGTACCAGAGCACCCTAGGCCAAAGGTCGATGATCGATTTTGTGATCGTATCATTTGATCTGAGGCCGCATGTTTTGGACACTCGGGTGAAGAGAGGGGCAGAGCTGTCAACTGATCACCATCTGGTGATGAGTTGGATCAGAGGATGGGGGAAGATTCTGGACAGACCAGGTAAACCCAAACGAGTAGTGCGGGTGAACTGGGAACGTCTGGAGGAGGCCCCTATCCGAGAGATCTTCAACTCACACCTCCGGCGGAGCTTTTCTGGCATCCCTGTGGAGGTTGGGGGCATTGAACCGGAGTGGGCAATGTTCAAAGCTTCCATTGCTGAAGCTGCAGCGGTGAGCTGTGGCCTCAAGGTCTTAGGTGCCTCAAGGGGCGGTAACCCTCGAACACCGTGGTGGACACCGGTGGTCAGGGAAGCTGTCCGACTGAAGAAGGAGGCCTTCCGGGATATGCTATCCCAGAAGACTCCGGAGGCAGTTGCAAGGTACCGACGGGCCAGAAGGGCTGCAGCCTCTGCTGTGTCAGAGGCAAAGCAGCGGGTGTGGGAGGAGTTCGGAGAAGCCATGGAGAAGGACTTTCGGGTGGCACCAAGGTGCTTCTGGAAAACCATTCGACATCTCAGGAGGGGGAAACGGGGAACCGTCCAAGCTGTTTACAGTAAAGACGGGACGCTGGTGACCTCAGCCAATGAGGTGATCGGGTGGTGGAAGGAGCACTTTGAGGAACTCCTTAATCCGACTAACACGCCCTCTTTTGTAGAGGCAGAGCTGGAGGCTGATGGGGAATCATTATCAATATCCCTGGCGGAAGTCACTGAGGTAGTCAAACAACTCCACAGTGGCAAAGCCCCAGGGGTTGATGAGATTCGTCCAGAAATGCTGAAAACTTTGGGTTGGGAGGGGCTGTCTTGGTTGACACGCTTCTTCAACATTGCGTGGAAGTCTGGGACAGTGCCAAGGGAGTGGCAGACCGGGGTGGTGGTTCCTCTTTTTAAAAAGGGGGACCAGAGGGTGTGCGCCAATTACAGGGGTATCACACTACTCAGCCTCCCTGGTAAAGTCTACTCCAAGGTGCTGGAAAGGAGGGTTCGTCCTATAGTCGAACATCAGATTGGAGAGGAACAATGTGGATTCCGTCCTGGACGTGGAACAACGGACCAGCTCTTCATTCTCGCAAGGATCCTGGAGGGGGCCTGGGAGTATGCTCATCCAGTCTACATGTGTTTTGTGGATCTGGAGAAGGCATATGACCGGGTTCCTAGGGAGATACTGTGGGAGGTGCTGCGGGAGTATGGGGTGAGGGGGTCACTTCTATGGGCCATCCAATCTCTGTACACCCAAAGTGAGAGCTGTGTCCGGATCCTCGGGAGTAAGTCGGATTCGTTTCCGGTGGGGGTTGTCCTCCGCCAGGGGTGCGCTTTGTCACCAATCCTGTTCGTGATTTTCATGGACAGGATTTCAAGGCGTAGTCGTGGTGGGGAGGGGTTGCAGTTCGGTGGGCTGAGGATCTCGTCTCTGCTTTTCGCAGATGATGTGGTCCTGATGGCATCGTCGGTCAGTGACCTTCAGCACTCACTGGATCGGTTCGCAGCCGAGTGTGAAACGGCTGGGATGAGGATCAGCATCTCTAAATCTGAGGCCATGGCTCTTAGCAGGAAACCGGTGGATTGCTTACTCCAGGTAGGGAATGAGTCCTTACCCCAAGTGAAGGAGTTCAAGTACCTCGGGATCATGTTCACAAGTGAGGGGACGATGGAGCGTGAGTTTGGCCGGAGAATCGGAGCAGCGGGGGCGGTGTTGCAGTCGCTCTACCGCACCGTTGTGACGAAAAGAGAGCTGAGCCGGAAGGCAAAGCTCTCGATCTACCGGTCAATCTTCGTTCCTACCCTCACCTATGGTCATGAAAGTTGGGTCATGACCGAAAGAACGAGGTCGCGAGTACAAGCGGCCGAAATGGGTTTTCTCAGGAGGGTGGCTGGAGTCTCCCTTAGAGATAGGGTGAGAAGTTCAGCCATCCGTGAGGAACTCGGAGTAGAGCCGCTGCTCCTTAGCGTTGAAAGGAGCCAGTTGAGGTGGTTCGGGCATCTAGTAAGGATGCCCCCTGGGCGCCTCCCTAGGGAAGTGTTCCAGGCACGTCCAGCTGGGATGAGGCCTCAGGGAAGACCCAGGACTAGGTGGAGAGATTATATCTCGACACTGGCCTGGGAACGCCTCGGGATCCCCCAGTTAGAGCTGGTTAATGTGGCCCGGGAAAGGGAAGTTTGGGGTCCCCTGCTAAAGCTGCTGCCCCCGCGACCCGACCCCGGATAAGCGGATGAAGATGAGATGAGATGAGACTTCAGGTTACTGAGAGCACAGTGACCTCCATAATCCTTAAATGGAAGAAGTTTGGGACGACCAGAACTCTCCCTAGAGCTGGCTGTCCAGCCAAACTGAACAATCAGGGGAGAAGAACCTTGGTGAGAGAGGTAAAGAAGAACCCAAAAATCTCTGTGGATGAACTCCAGAGGTGTAGTGGGGAGATGGGAAAAAGTTCTAGAAAGTCAACCATCGCTGCAGCATTCCACCAATCTGGGCTTATGGCAGAGTGGCCCGAGAGAAGCCTCTCCTCAGTGCACAACACATGAAAGCCCACAAAAAACACACAAAGGACTCCCAGACTATGAGAAATAAGATTATCTGGTTTGATGAGACCAAGATTGAACTTTTGGTCTTAATTCTAAACACTATGTGTGGAGAAAACCAGGCACCTCTCATGACCTGCCCATTACAATCCCAACAGTGAAGCATGGTGGTGGCAACATCATGCAGTGGGCCTGTTTTACAGCTGCAGGGACAGGACTACTGGTTCAACTGAAGGAAAGATGAATGTGACCAAGTACAGAGATATCCTGGAAGCAAACCTTTTCCAGAGTGCTTAGGACCTCAAGGTTCACCTTCCAACAAGATAATGACCCTAAGCACACAGCTAAAATGACAGAGGAGAGGCTTAGGAACAACTCTGTGACTGTTCTTGAATTGCCCAGCCAGAGCCCTGACTAAAATCCAATTGAGTATTTCTGGAGAGACCTGAAAATGCCTGTCCACCAACCTTCACCATCGAACCTGACATAACTGGAGAGGATCTACAGGAGGAATGGCAGAGGATCCTCAAACCCAGGTGTGCATCATTCCCAAGAAGACTGCTGGCTGTATGAGCTCACAAGGGTGCTTATACTCAATACTGAGCAAAGGCTCTGTGTACTTATGGATGTGATATTTCAGCTTTTGTTGTTTAATACATTTGCAAAAAAATCTACAATTCTGTGTTTTGGGGTGCTGTGTGTTTATAAATGAAGAAAATAAATCAACTTTGTTAATTTGTTGACATTTGCTAAAATCATCTAAGTGAAATATTTGAGGGTGTGTGAATACTTTCCATACCCACAGTACAATAGACAGATAGATAGCTAGAAGTGTCCTGTCAATAGAAAGAGGGAGCATGGAATTCAGCCTGATAGATAGAACTAGTTCTACAGAAATTATGAAATGGTATGACATTTTCAGAATAAAAATGATTACATATGTAATACATTTACTTATTATTTGGGATACAGATATTCTGACAAATACTGCAAACACCTGTCAGCTACCTAAGTAAAGCCTCACTGTCCACAATTTTCTCCCATCCTCACCACCACAGGCTGGCCCAAGACCTGGATCTGAGCACTACGGTATTTGACCACTTTGGGAAAATTCTTCTTAAGTCCTACAAGTTGAGCCCTGATGCTTTTGTGCAGATGGCGCTACAGCTGACCTATTACAGGTGAGTTGCTGAAAAGTCTTTGTATGCATCTCCATATTACAAACAAAAGGGTTACTAATACTACTAGCTATAATATGCTAGGTAAAAGAATGTATACACTACAAAATAGTTTTATTTTATTTTGTGTGTACAAAACGTATATTTTTTACATTGATGAGCGTCAAGTCTTGGGCCTCAGAATGTATAACCCCCTGCCAATAAAGGGCTCATGAGGTAATCGAGGGCAAGCCACACACAGTCCATCAAGTGGCCACTTGACTGGTTCCAAAACAGAGCAAATCCACATCAAACCCAATGGTAAAATGCCAAATCACCTTCATGATAACTATGCATTGGGTTAATTTTTCATCTTTTAACCAACACATGAGCTGCCTGCTCTGCTTCCGTCAATGACACACCAGCTCTCAGCCGTGTATATAGTGTTGGTGCTTTTTGGGGTAATTTTTCATGCTCATAGACAAATAACATCGCTTGCTCTGCATTTAATGGATGTTCTGTGTTTATGACCCTCACAGAAACAAGCAGAAATGAATAAAGATTATCCTTTGAATGGAAGTTCAGCTTCAAATCAGATGGTTCTCTGGACCAAAGTTTTCTGCATTTACTGTTACTGTGAACTGAGTTACCACCAAAACACCTCCAGTCTCAAACACTACTTGCTGATGCAGAGAGGCTCCTCCCCCTCACCAAAGTCAGACCAAGCTTGATAGTATTACTAAGTAATGTTACATTCAAGTCAATATGCACTTTCAGCATACTTTTGGAGCATGCAGTACCTTTGAGGTTATTCTGTAAAATTATCTGGACAGTATTTGTTTGTTGGATTGTTGCAATAATGATAAACATATTTTTCCTCTCCCATGTTGATAAAAACTTGAAAAATATCCCCTTAAGTTACATATAGAACATATGGTGTGATTAATTACAAGTTAATATGAACAATCATGGGATTAAATACTTATTTGTTATATTGATTGACAGCTCAAGTAAAAATAAGTAAAATGTTATTTGGCAGAGTGGCTTATATATATGAATAAATAGAGATCTGACAACACCACCTGGGGAATTGCACTCCAGGAAATAAATACTTTTGAATATAATATTATCAGTAACCCAAAATTTACTGAGGCACACACACTTAAGTTTTAGTTTTTTATTTCGAAAGGAATAACAACAAAAATAGAAGTAATGTAGAAATAAAATAAAAAAATCACAATAAATTTTTTTTTGCCAAAAATAAAACAAAATAACCAACAACATATTGAAACAGTGTCCGAAAAGGAGTAGTAAGAAGAATAAACTTGTTTAATACTACCCCTTCTCCATTCACAAACTTAACATATTGACTTCCATTTTAAATCTATTTCATAAAATAAAATTTAGACCTTTTTGCCGAGGTATTTCTTTTTTTAAAACGAAAAGAAAGACCAGGGTTGCTACCACATTCTCATCCGAAGTGCAGCAACCACAGCAACCAAGGTGAATCACGTTTGTCCAAGTGTCCGACATCACAGCAAACAATGAATTCTAGACAGCCTCGGCTTTTCTAGTCCTGTCCAACTTAATATTGAAGTACACCCCCGGGTACACATACTCCTCTACAGTGTCCACAGGGACCCCCTGGATGGAGACAGGGGTCACAGGTGTTTTGACCCTCCTCAGATCCACTACGAGCTCCTTTGTTTTAGTCATGTTGAGCTGCAGATGATTCAGCTCACTCCAAGTGACAAAGTTATCCATAACAGTCCTGTATTCACTTTCATCCCCATTTCCAATGCAGCCAACTATTGCTGGGTAATCAGAAAACTTCTGAAGGTGACAGCATCATGGTTGCCATCTCTGAATGCTTTCTTCTTTTCATTCAGGATGGCCTTAATGTCCTTGGTAAACCAGAGTTTGTTGTTGGTATAGCAGGTTACAGTCCGAGCTGGGATATTGCAGTCCACACAAATATGAATATACCCAAAGCAATTTCAGTCAAAAGCAACTGGACTTGGTTATTTGTCTAGGAAAATAACCAAGTCCAATTGCTTTTGACTGAAATTGCTTTGGGGATAACGATAACCTGGACAAATGAGAACATTCACAGGCCCACAAAGATTACTGTAGTCCGTGATGCACTCAGTGAGCCCATTGATGTCCTCCCCATGCCGCTCACAAAGTGCAGGCCAGTCAGTCAATTCAGAGTAGCCCTGCAGTTTTTCAAAAGCCTCCTCAGACTTTTAGAGGTTATGATCTGACCTGCCCAGAAGGGGGAGAAAAGAGATGTATGCATCCTTAATGTTAGCATACATCCGGTCCAGAGTCCTCTCCTCTCTTGCAGGACAGCTCACGTACTGTTAGAAGGTCGGCAGAACTCTATCCAAGGTGACGTGGTTAAAGTCTCCCGACATGATGATGACAGCATTGGGGTGTTAAGTGTGGAGTTTGGAGATGGTGGTTTGTATCATGCTGCAGGCAGAGGGAGGGATGTACAGAACAACACTGATGACATGCGGGATCTCTCTAGGCAGATGGAGTCCAACGGCCAGCAGTTCAACATCCAGGCTACAAAGCTGTTCTTTAACGGTGATATGACCAGGATTACACCCTCTGCTGTTAACTAGAATGGCAAGCCCCCGTCCTTTCCGCTTACCGCACTTGGTGCAATCCCGGTCAGCCCGAATGGTGTGGAAGCCATCCACGGAGACGTTTCTGGTCAGTAATGTCCCTGTGCAGCCATATCTCAGTGAAACACATCAGACTGCACTCAAGGTACTCCGGGTGGCACCGTTAACGCCGTTAGTTCATCCATTTTGTTGTAGACAAACAGTAGATGCCCTACATTGCCCATAACAACAGAGGGCAGACACGGCTTAAATCTTCCCCTCTCCATAAGCCTGTCCGGTCTCGACCCTCTTCCATTGCCCCTGACGTATCTTCCCACCTCTGCGTCCCCGGTGATCAGCTGTTCTCTTGAGTAAACAAAGACAGTGTGTCCCGGTGGAAGAGGCATGAAAGGAAACACGAAAACTAGCGAAAGTAACCTCATTGTAGAGGGCAGAACTTCCCAGAAGTTAGGGTGAAGAAACCAAACAAACAAAAACAGAATAAAAGTTAAGACAGTTTTAAAAAGTGAACTCAAAGGCTGGAGTAGAAACAGACAGCAGGCAACTTTCGTGTATGCGCACTATGAGCGAAATAAGTAGTACCTCAATTTATAATTTTCAATACAGTACTTGAGTATATTTTTAATTCCACCCAGTGCTGCAACTTTTCCCAAAATAAATATTTTTTCTACAGTCAGTCTATGCAGTTTTGCCAAATTCCCACTGGATCAACAAACTTTGTGTTGCTGCCGCACACAGGTAAGATCTGGCGCTGTTTCTGGCCTCCTGCCTGCTGTGGCAAAAATCTCTGTTCATGAGGGATTGAAAGCTCACTGAATTACCATTCATTGAGCCTTTTTATCCAAACCAAGAGCTCCATGTAGTGGGCTCAACAAATACAACTAATGGTTCATGACGCTTCATGGAGACTCATTTGCCCATCTCAATTGACTCATCTCAACTGATCATCAATTATGGAGTTTTGTATGTTGGAAGACATAGTTTTTTAAAAACATTTATCTCTTTCTTTTATCAGGATCCACCAGCGGTGCACTCCAATAATGGAACCTGCCTCCCTACGTATGTTCAGACTGGGCCGTTTAGCTGCAATTAATTCAACTTCGCCTGCCTCCGCTGCTTTTGCCAAGGCCTTTGATGACCCCCAAAAACAGGTCAGATGATGGGGAACCTTGCAATGCAACTCATTGCATCTCTAGTGTAATGAGTTGGCTACTCAAAGTTGATCTCAAATAAATAACCATAATAGCTTTGAGAGATTTTATTCCAATTTCAAAACCTTATTGTATGGCTGTGCGATTTTTCATTTCAGCATTGCGATGTACACATGCACAATAGTCAGTGTGTGTGTGTGTGTGTGTGTGTGTGTGTGTGTGTGTGTGTGTGTGTGTGTGTGTGTGTGTGTGTGTGTGTGTGTCCTGGCTTGTGTATAAAATTCCTGGCTCTGATTGGCTACCATGAAACATGACTCTGCCTTAGCCACTCGCTTATCTAGTTGTCAATCCAACCGGTCTCCTCGCTAGCAGTTTGTGTGTGGAGCATGGAGCCAGGGTTGCGTTCGGATTACGCAATTGATTCAATCAATCCATAGTAATGCACCACATTCATCATTCAGTAACGGTCATGGCGTTGTAACAGCGGAAACATTAATTAGTTAGATTACCCCGTTACTGAAAAATAGTAACGCCGTTATACTTAGACGACGTTACTCGCAACACTGAAAATAGTCCCAAAGCAGGACTTTGGATGATTTGTTTCCACAAAAAACCTTTTAGAGTGTGTCTCTTGTGAGGCATAGCTGGCTGTTGGGCCTTTCAGACCAAACACGGCACCACTGTGCTCTGAAGCCCATTATTTGCAATGGTTTGGATGTTTGTTTTGCCATGTAACGCTATGCTAAGTTGTGATGGACTTACTCATTTTTGGAAGCAGCTGTGAAGCATTAAACATGGGCAGGTAGAATGAAACAACTTTGAAAGGACAGTGCAAAGAACACTCAAAAGAGAACTCATTCAATTAATTGGAATTTGCACACACGGAATCACTTGAGATCCTACTGTTGCTGCACACCAATCACACTAATTAATACTAGCTAACTACAAGTGATGAGTTGTAACATTACTGTCTTTTTCCTGTTTGTCACAGAACTCAGAAAAGGTTCATTTATTGGAGAAAGCTATAAAGGCCCACCAATGGTACAGTAACATGGTGAGTAAACCTAGTGAAAAGTGCAGGTTTCAAACTTAAAAGAAAAACAGATGACTTTATGAAGAAGGAAATGTATAAAACACATTCATAATACATCAAGGTCACAGTTTTGGTGCAAAAAACAGAATCTATGTTTGCAAGAAAACTCCACAAGGTACCTTTTATCTGGTACCACATCAGGTGCATTGCAAACAAATTGAATTTTCTTCATCCTAACAGGCAATCAGTGGCCAGTCCATAGAATCACATCTCCAGGGTCTTATGGGATTGGCTATTGTGGAAGAAATCTCAATGCCTGACCTCTTCACAGATGCCTCCTTCGCTAAAGCCTTTGACTACGGAATCTCGACAAGTCAGGTAACACACACACCTGTTCCTTTTACACTTCTGCCCTTACTACAAGCCTGACTCCAAAGTTGGAGGTTTCCAATTTGTTATTACAAGGAAAAGCAGCATAACCAGCAGCAGTGCCAGTCATGACCTCCCTGGGAGGCCTCAGAGCAAAATTTTGCTTATGGGCCCTCATTCCTGACAGCGTGAGTCGTGTGCCTATGCCACACGGCTCACATCTGACACCCCAGTGTTCCTACTACTTCACCTGGCATTGTGTCAGTAGCTGAAGACGGCTATACTGCAAGGTCTGTGTGTACTGGGTCTGAGCTTGTACGGGCTGATGATCCAGGGGGGAAGCACAATACAATTCACACAATAATCGGACATAGGCTAATTTCCCACAGACTGGAGTGAGACCATAGAAGTCTAGATGTGGTGATCGTCTACTCTATAAATCCTCAAAGCAATTTCAGTCAAAAACAACTGGACTTGTTGTTTGTCTAGGAAGACGTTTCACCTCTCATCCAAGAGGCTTCATCAGGCTGGGACTGGTCCTATTATTATTTATTATTACTTTTTATATTTATATTTTTTTAACGTAACCAAATATATAACTTTCTATAGATAAAATGTATTACTTATATGTTCATATCAGATATATAATATAATAATTGTGGTATAATATATATAATATAGTATATACTCTATAAGTAATCCTGACAGTTTGGTCAGAAACATGCACACCAGCAGCCTGCTGGAGGTAATGTTGTAGAGCTCTAGCAGTGCTCCTCCTGTTCCTCCTGGCACAAAGGACCAGAGGAGTGGTCCTGCTGCTGGGTTGATGCCCTTCTACGGCCCTGTCCATCTCCTCGTGTAACAGCTTGACTGCATTTCAATGGTGGTTCAACATGCCCTCCTTCACTTCCCCTCAGCCCGTATTACTTATTACGTACCACACGTCACACGGAGGCTACTTGGAGAGCTGAGGGAAATTGGGCTGCGAGCGAAGCACCTGCCCTTGTTCACTTCAGCCCAAACTATCATGGATCCACCAACAGCTGTAGGTTTAACGCTGTACCACTAATAATCACAAATACCTTTGGATTCATTTTAATGAGATTACGGTATTTTCTGCAGATGATTGCAACATGTCTGCACCGTCTGCACTTTGCAAACAGATGCATCCTCTTTGATTCAGAAATTTCTGTTTGTGATCTGTATCATGATTATCATCATAATTATTGCTATGATATATTGCAAAATAAAATGTATTCCATGCGTTTACAGATAATGTTGAGAAGAAAACACACAAGTCAAGTATAGATATATAGATTACTGCAATCTGTAATTTTTCAGTAAAATATGAAGCTTTCAATGAGATTCTTTTCAGAAACTATCTGCTAAATAGGTTAATAGCCCACACATATAAGAATGCAGACTTATAATAAGATATTATTTATAGATGTCATGTCAGATAATGAAGGTTTTTTTAATGATGATAAAAAGTTTCTTTTTTTTATGAATATTGTTCTTCTTTAGTGGTGCGTAATCACAGAGTTGCATGTCCATTACTGCCACCTACCCACAGATGTATTCTCTTCCACCAAATGCATAACTGCAGTGCATTGTGGGTGATATCCACCTCTGGATTGACCATCGTTGTTCACTCGATCGCTCAGCCCTCCAAGGGTCCATCTCACCAAGTTACCTTCAGTTTTTCAAACTATTGGGGGGATTTCCCCGAGGGCAAGAACTGAGGGGTAGTAAACAAGGGCATGTTGAACCACTATAGGAACGCAGCACTGTTATCTCCTCCCTGCTCTTGAGACTGTGCTGGGAGACACAGGAAACCTTATGACTGCACATATGATGTGACATCCTGGATGAGCTTGGCTACCTGTGCAACCTGATTGGGCTTCAGGTACCACCTCATGCTACCAGAAGTGACAAGGACACGAGACAGAACACAGAACTTGTCTTGCTTTTTGTCTCTCTACAGATTCACAATCACTTGTGCTTCCTAAATTTCCCTGAAGTATAACTGAGTGTGTTATACTGGGACGAATAAGTGTTCCCTTTTTTTTGAGCAGTTGTGAATATACATATATTGATTGGTTGAATTCAAATGTGTATAATTGTGCCATGCATTCATGTATGGCACATTCTCTTGAATGGAGGACGATCCGCTACCTCTGAGCCGCAGCTGCCCCGTTTACGTTTTATTTTTATCTCTATTTATACAGGACATATCAAGACACAACAAAAAAATGACAAAAATAACAGACAGACACGACTTTCATACTAAGGTTACAATGTCTCCAGACAACTCCAAATAAAATAACTCAGAAATGTGTCATTAAACGGATATGTTAATAGTGATGGACAGACAGAGACAAAGACGGGCAGACACAAAGGCACACAGACAGATAGTCCCAGAGATGCAAGCAACCACAAATGTTACATCAATTGTAAAAATTTTAATAGTAATGTCAATTTGACTGTGTTATGGAAGTTGATTTACATAAAAAGATTAAGTGATATGTTGTTATGATAAAAAAGCTTCTTGTCAAAACAGAATCATTATGCCGTTAGTTGTAAGGTAAGTTGAAACGTTCCACATTTTAACAAGTCAGTGACAGCCATACTCTGCTGAAAATGTTTTTTCCACTACATTTAATGGAAAACCATATCAGAGGTCTTTGTGCTACATTAATAACTAACCACTTCATTTTCACCTCTGTTCCTGTTCAAAGATAATTTGCAAGACTGGATGTGTGCCATGTATTGCCCCTGATGGACCTGGAATAATCGATATGATGTACAGTATTGCCAATGATCACATTGACATTGCTGTGTCCACTTTTGGTGCTTCAAACACCTGCAAAGAAAACAACACAGCGCATCTGATCCGAGGAATAGAGGATGCACTGTTGGACATGAGGACCCTGCTGGAACAAACTTCAAGAGCCGAAGCTACTCCAGATTTAAAGTAATGACATTTTGCGAAATTTGTTTATCTGATTTAGATGAGTTAGTTCGATAGTAGTACCAAATCTTTCTTTTAGCAAGAAAGCAAGTAAGCACATTTTTACAAAAAGCCAAACTATTGTTAAAAACCACCTGATCCAAGATGAAGTGATAGTCTAAGTGACCAAGTCTCACAGTAGTTCAGGAAGGCATGGAAATGTTTTTCAGTCACATGAATAACTTCAAATTATATACAGCAATGACTGTAACAAAGGTTCAAAAGATCACATCTGTTCTGCATACACAACTTGCTCCTTCTCAGCAAATGCACAAATTCTCCAACTCCTTCATTACCATTTTAATTTTGGGGATTGAGATGTTTGTTGCCTAAGCAGGTGTTCATCTTTATTGAAATATTGTATATCTAGTTATTTTACGTATTGGGGTGAGAGCCATGTGGAAGCAATCCTAGCCCACTTTTTATCAGTATTTGGAGTATATGGAAAACTGAACCTGCAAAATTTTTTAAATAAATACATACATAAATAAATGACTCAATAAATACATTTAGTTGATATTAAACAAACCAAAATAATCTTAAAAAGGCTGTAAATTACGTTTTGAAGTGTTTTAGAGCTTGTTAAGGCTGGAAATGACATTTCATGTGTGAATAGGCCAAATGCAATAGAAAAGTGAAATCAACCACATATTATTCATAGTTAGGCTGCCTTGCACATATATTACTGTGAGATTTGTATTTGAAAGCTTCTAAACAGAAGTTACAGTCTCTTCCATGCAAACGTGGTTTAAGGCGTTTCAGAGCTTGAAAAGGCTGGAAATTACATTTCATGTAAGTTTTATTTCAGACTGACTTTCAACAAAAACCCATATTACTGACAACTCAGTACATTGTCTTTTGTAACAAAGTAATTTAATCTTGCATAAAACAATTCTAATTATTATTTTTGGACAGGTCTATAATTTGAAAGTGCCTGTCGATCTCGAGCATTATGCGTATAACTTTGAAAATTTTCATTTAATAGACCTGTTTGAAGAGACAAATTACAAATATATACCAGTGGTTTCCCAACACACTCAATAATATGATTGACCAATCAGTTGACTTCCTATTTTAAATGATTTAACTATATCGATAATTTATTTTTCATCTGTTCCCTTTATAAAAATATATTTACCTTACTGGATTTTCTTTCTATATTACTTTTACTACTAGTCTTTACAATCTATTTAGCTTAATTGGGACCAACATTCAAGAAAAACTCATGAAATATGTTTTTATTAATCTGTTCCTTATAATTAATTGTTGCATTATTCTTTGACACAAAATAGGTATTGTAACCTTTCCTTCTGACCTAATTTCTATCTACAGTATTTGAATTGAAATCAATTTTGAATTTAAAATGTTTTATTTCAGACATGTAAAAAAAAAGAATACAAAAGTATACAAAATCAAATTAGTTTAACAAATAAGAGAGAAAAAAACAACAAAAAGAAACCCGTAACAATATATATACAATTAATTCTGTCTGAAAAGGAGTAGAAAGACGTTTTCACTTATTTAATCCTTATTCATTATGCTCTAATCTGTATCTTTTATCGACGACTTTTATGTACAATAATCAATATTATAAAATTAAGTAACATAATATAATGTATAGGCCTACATATAAACATGCATACAAGCACATCTACATATGGATGTATAACCGTAAATATACATATATAGCCCATATTTCTACACAAAGCAATTTTTTTTGTTTGTTTGTTTGTTTTTAAAGACCTTCCTCGTCCCTATACCTTCTGAAAATCATTCCTCTGTACTTTTTTTAAAATGGACCATGTTTGAACATTACTTTAGCTTCATGCTCATTCCATTCCACAGTTTCACACCAGCCACTGAAATGCATTTGATTTAATAGTTTCCACGTCATTTTTACATTATTTGTTATTTTCCAATGATTTACTAAAATAATAAATAATAATAATAAATAAATAATAAATTAGTTTATTTTTTGTATAATTTGTATGCTAGCTCTGCTAATTTTATTCTTTTCTTTAAAAAAAACGTATATAATGTATTCGTGAGTGCATGCTTTCTGTATGCCTTTTATAAACCATGGTTTTTCAGCGAGTTTCATCACTTTTCTTACTAGAGGACAATTTTTTGCCATGGTGAGTTGTTGTCATGGTCACAAATGTCTCATAGGCATCATCTTTAGCTTAAATATAAACTTTTTCCAGTCTTGTTTTATTAGGTCTTCTTTAAAAGTATTAATTGCACCTTGTGTTTATGTCTTGATATGGTTGCAAAAACTGGTAGGTGGTCTATTACGTCCTTTATAAGAAGTCCACTTTTTATTTTATTTTCTTTTGATTAAAGTAAGTGTGTTATTTAAAATGATTGTATATTGTTTTTTTCATATAAGGTCACAGACATTTAGCTAGCCCTTGTATTATGTTGAAAGAAATTACATTGATTATGTTGTGGGTCATTTTGACCCGTACTGTGTAAATCCACTCAAAACAGTCAAAACACAGGTTAAACCAATAACAACTTTATTTGAGGTTATATAAACATTCATAAAAGAGACATAATATATTTTTAATTTCAACTCTACATATAAGAACTATTTTTGTGATGACCTGACCTTGACCTTTTCAATGACAGCTGCAGCTGCTGGGGATTAAGCTGGCCTGGCTCGCCTCTGCATCTTGGGAGTGACAAGTGCTTTGCGTCAGTACAATTTGCCAGCATTCCATTGCTGGTTGATTTCAGTCCACAGGACATAGGCCTTGTAAGCAGACACATCGACAATGTTGTAGAAAATCACCAAGGGCCAACGGGCATTCTTGCCCTGGCAGCTGTATGTTGCTGTGACTTTGTCCAGATTGTCCCCTCCTCCTTTGGTGGAGTTGTAGTCCAGGATTTGTGGCTTTATGTCTTCTCTTGTGCTCAGAGATGCATCTGTGTGCATTGTGCTCATTACAAGAACATTCTTGATTCTCTTTGGGCAGTATGAAACAACTGCTGCTTTCTCAGTGAAAACAAATATTGAGGAATGCAGAGGTCTGCTCTGCATCTTCAAAATCTCACTGGGAAGTTCTGGCTTATTTCTTCTGACTGTTCCCAACATAGTCAACTTTCTCTTCTGAAGTTCATCTCCAAGGCGGTAGGATGTAAAGTTGTCACATGTGATGTTATGACCTTGCAACCCTTCACTCATCTCCCGCACCAAACACATCCCCTGGTTCTTCTCAGATGCTCCTCCAGGTAGCTTGCCAGTATATACTTGCATATTCCATGCATAGCTGGCTTTTGCATCACAGTTTACCCACATTTTGATGCCATACTTGGCAGGCTTGTTGGACATGTACTGTCTGATAAGACGCTGCCCCCTGAATGGTACAAGGCACTCATCTACAGTAGCAGGATTTTACAACAAAGGTAGAATTTCAACCCATTTATCCCATACATCTCTAAATGCAGCTAGTTTTTCCCTTTACGTCGACCAGCTCTGGTGTCACGGTTGTCAAATTGAATCACACGAGATATCATGTGAAATATCTCTAGAGACATTGTTGCTCGAAAGATTGGCCTTCCAAACTCTTCATCCCATAGACTTGCAGTTGCTTCTTCGTTTGACCTGTACACTCCAGCTAATACCAGAATTCCATGTTAGTCAGCCAGTGGCTTCCGTTTCTCTTGAAATACATGCCTTCCCTCCAAGTTGGTCATTTCCAGTATAATGTTCTCTATTGGTGGGGATATGAAGAGCAGAAATGCTGTTTAAATATCATCAACTCGTGTGACAGCAAATTTTGTAGGACCGGGAGTCATTTTGATGACTTTGGAAGATGAGACTACCTCGGCTTTAGTGTGGTGGTGTTGACCATTTTATATTACCATCTTTAGATGCCCATGTCCCCTCTGTGGATGATGATTGCTGCATTCCTTGGCTTTCATCCGATGGAGACACAACAGCAGGCTCATCCTCTGAGTCCTCTGAATCCTCCTCATCGTTGGAAAATCTGGATCATCAATTACATTCTCCTCAGTCTCTGAAATCTCTTCCTCTGCATTACTATCCCAGTTCAAAATCTGTTATAAAGCTCCTTTACCTGTAAACCTTCTGAAGCTCATTTTTGGTGTGTTTGTCAAAGAGATGGCATGAGAAAAGTGACAAGGGCAAGGAAGAGAAAGTCCCTCCTCGACATACACCTGGGTCTCTGGCAGTCAAAATACAATTAATGGGCAGTCAAAGAGGTATGTTTATTTCTGATCTGTACAGCTACTTACCCACATAAGAGTGTCCCGCAACATCATCTTTGTATACAAACTCTGCACATACATACACACCAGTTCATGACCCTAGATGAGGTAAATTTTATGAAGAAAAAGAAAGGATAACCTGTACTTTGGTCAACACCAAAAAAATCGAAATGGGTCAAATTGACCATTAACATTATACAAGGGCTAGAGGAGTCTGAGTATAACATGATACTCTAGTACTGTCGTGAAGAAAAGTAAAAATCTCTAATATGTGTCATGTCATCATATTATCATAGAATGATTTTAATTCATCAAAGATAAATTAAGTTATCACTGAAACTCTGTACGCACATTAAGGTGATGGGAAATTGGTTGTGCATATGGTGAAGTCATGAATTGGAGCAATATTGTAGAAATGTATTGTTGGATGAATCATAAGTACAATGATGCAGCTCACACATTTAATTTCACTTCATATCTAACATTAATTATAATCCATGTTAACATGAACATTAAATGCATCAGTATTATTTGTGCTAGTGAGCCATAACTATTCCATGAACACCTTTCAACTGTGTGAGTGTATGCTTTGGACACTCGTGGTCAGTTGTGGAGTGCACCGCAGTTTTCAATATCTTCTAATACTGTGCATATATTACCAAGTATGATTTTTAGTTGTTGTATATGAAGTGCTTTGCAATGACTGTGTATAATTGAAAGTTTTTGAGACTTTTTGAGCCATGACCCCCTAGAATAATCAGGTTGGTGTTTGCAACCACCATAACCCCCCAGGGCAAGAGAAAGAGTGGAACTGCTGGCTGATTTTGCTTTGTTTGTAATGACAGTTTTGTTTAGTTTTACAGCTACCACCTAAAGCCACTGATTTATAAATTAAGCCCTGAATAGAAAAGAAAAAAAATTACCAAACTCACAGAGCAATGAAAAAATATCCCCCAGTCTAAAATATGTTATTCTATTTTATTATGTAATTTTTTTCTCCCCCAGAAAAATGATCTTTTGACCCCTGTAGGGGTCCTGACCCCCAGGTTGAGAAACCACTGGTGTAGAGGGTTGGATTTGAGGCTGATCCAGGTTGATATGGAATTTATAAAAATAAATTGTGCACTGGCAGGTGTAAAAAAAACTTAACATTGTTTGGCAAAGACATAACATTTCTTCATTTGTATGTACACATTTGATAAATGAAGCCCTTGGTTATAATGGCAGCACTGTACACTTGCATGAAGACGATTGGATGTTACTAGTCAGCTGGGAGCCAAACAGCTGTGAATGAGCCAGTTGAGAATGAAACAGCTGATGTCGATCATCTTGGGCGTAATTCAGGCACAGTAAAGTCATACTTGTATAGATGACTGTAGCATATGAGGCCGTGTCCCCATTCCAGTGAAAACAAACTGCCTGTTTGACTGGCAGTAAATACAAATCCCGCTGTAATCCGTCCTTATTCCAGCCTGGAAACCTCTTGCTATGACTAACTTTAATCAGGCAGACAGCTATATTACGTTGTTGCCGAGCGATGATCGGCGTAACATGGATAAAATCAAAGAGTTATGGATTCTTTGTCCAGTTTACCGGAGAAGTAGGCAAACAACCCTACTCAGCGGCCAGAGGTGACATCCCGACACATTTATTCCTACTTTATTAAATCACTAGGTAATGCAGGCCTATGACAAAGATCCCTTTCTCTATCTATACTGTCGTTTTAGTTAAGCTATGTGAAACAAAACAAACAGCCAAGGCTTTGTCCACCCAAGGTTAAATGAAAATGGACTGTCTTTCTCTCTCTGACGAACACACTCAATGCATCTTTTTAACATCAGTCTGTAATCTATCTGTCATCATTCTATCAATAAATATGTAAATATAACTTGTATTCCCTCAAATGTACTTTGTACCTGCTGAGTACTCACTCCTGTTTTTCATATTAGCGCCTATAGAACAATCAGGTCTTCTCTGTTTTCAACGGCAAGGGGGCGCGGCCTTTTGCGTGACGTAGGGTTCAAGATTCAAGATTCAAGAAGCTTTATTTATCCCGAGGGAAATTATTGTGCAACAGTTTCGATACAAGGAGGAAAAGGATCAGAGTAACAATAAGCATAAACATAAATCAAATCAAAATAAAGCTAACGTCAGATAAATCAAGCAATGAACCAAGTGTGACAGAGTGCAACAGACGTCGTGGTTAAGCGTAGGTATATACAATATACAACAATACGCAGCGTGCAGTTTAGCAGCAGATTGAAATAAAATAAGTACAAACTAAATAAGTGAGAAGGAGCGATAAGTTATAAGTGTTAAAAATGATAAAAATGTAGCAGCATGTCCTACAGAACTAAGTGACAGTATGGCACAGTGGAGTGTAGCAGCATTTCGTACTTAAGTCAGTTAACGTAAACCACAGTGAAATGTAGCAGCATGTCCTAAAGCACAGTAAGTGTATCAGCAGATAGTTACAGTAAACCATTAATAAATAAATAAAGTGATGTAGTGGTGATATAAAGTGACAGTGTCGTATAGCAGCATTACTTACTGAAGTAAGTGACAGTACAACTGAATAAAGTACAACTGAATAAAGTGATGCAGTGATGGTATAAAGTGACAAAGTGACATTTTCAGGATACAGTGTCTCCACTGTTCCTTACCTGACTGGGGGGAGATGAATTATAAAGTTTGATGGCCGCCGGAAGAAAAGACTTCCTCCGGCGTTCAGTATTACACCGGGGGAGAATGAGTCTGTGGCTGAATGTGCTTCTGCTGGAGGTCAGCAGCTGGTGGAGAGGGTGAGAGTTATTGTCCAGGATGCTGTGCAGTTTAGACAGCATCCTCCTCTCAGACACCGCCACCAAAGAGTCCAGTTTGACCCCCAGGACGGAGCCAGCCTTCCTGATGATCTTACTGATCCTCTTTGCGTCTGCTGCCCTCAGTCTGCTGCCCCAGCACACAACAGCAAAGAAGATGGCACTGGCTACCACTGACTGGTAGAACATCCTCAGCATGGTGTTACAAACATTGAATGACCGGAGCCTCCTCAGGAAATAGAGACGACTCTGGCCCTTCTTGTATACAGCCTCAGTGTTCTTGGAAAAGTCCAGTTTGTTGTCCAGGTATACTCCAAGATATTTGTAATCCTGGACAACATCCACAGTCAGTCCGTTGATGGAGATGGGTGTGGGGGCAGATTTGCTCCTGCGGAAATCCACCACTAGCTCCTTAGTCTTGGTGGCGTTTAGAATCAGGTGATTAGCTGCACACCAGTCGACAAAGGAGTCCACAACGCCCCTGTACTCCTCCTCCTTCCCCTCACTGACACAGCCAACAATTGCAGAATCGTCGGCAAACTTCTGCAGGTGGCAGGACTCAGAGAGGAACTGAAAGTCTGAGGTGTACAGGGTGAACAGAAATGGGGAAAGAACAGTACCCTGTGGAGCTCCAGTGCTGCAGACCACGGTGTCAGACACTCCGTCCTGCAGTCTGACATACTGAAATTACGTTACGGTTACGGTTACGGTCATCTATGCTTCATAACTGACTATATACACTACACATCTTTCATCCTAACTCTCCAAGGATGTCTGTCTTTATTTATGCAGCACACCTTTTTAAACTGTCAGTGTAAGTTAATATACAGATATCATGGTCAGTATTAGTAACGTTTTGAATACTAAAAAAGGCACAGCAAAAGCATGTCTATAGTAGTCCAGCAGAAGAACAAACCACCTCAAGGTGCAGATACAGGAGATTGTGGCCCCCCTGTGTGTCACTCAAACAACGTTGTCACTATCACACATTAAAGTAAGTTAAGTGTTTTTGTCAGTGTTTCATGAACTCATTGCATCTCTATCGTGCCTTTCAGACAAAGTTGGTCAGAAGATGTTGTAATCATTTCTTCATTAGATCCCAGTAACCCAATCGGCCTTTCTCCTCCTATCACTTTGAAAACATCACTTTGAAAATCTCTAACAATACTGAATCCCTCAGAAGCTCTCAATGGAAGGGTTTTAGTCCTGCTTTTCCTTTATCTTGGAAAGTTTAGGAGACTGAGAAGTGGGGCAGTGAGTGAGCAAAGAGCAGGGGCTCAGTCCTTTCCAAGTCAGCATGTGCCACCTTTGAAGCACATTCAGGTGAGCTCAGTATAACAGTGTCTATCCCAGGCTTGGAGCTCCCTTCCTTCTGCACATACAAGCAGGTATGACTCACTCTTCACCTGTGGCAGGCGAACCTGGGGGACAAAAAACAGAGCATGAGAAGGTTGTTAGTTTAGATTTAATTGAGATTATATACTGGACTAATTGGATGTAATACATGCAGTGGCGGCCTCAGCTATGTTTCACCTGTATCAATTGAAACAGGCTGGTATGCCGAGATTTAATAATTCATCCACTTTTTAAATCTTTTTACTGGTAGCCCGGCCCTGTCTGTCTCTTTACTTGTCATTCATGAGAGTGTGCTGTGTACATGTCCCAGGGCTGGAGGGGCGGACTAGCCATTGGGAGGTTCGGGAGATTTTCCTGGACGGCAGGTCCATCCCGGGCCGAAAAACAGTCTTTAGACACTACTGTTGATATAATTCTATACAGTCTATATACGCTACTGTAGATATAATTCCACACGGTTTATAGACACTACTGTTGATATAATTCTATACAGTCTATATACGCTACTATAGAAATAATTCCATACAGTCTATAGACACTACTGTTAAAACGGTAGATAAATAGTTTGGAGCGTCAAAACCTTTGGCGAAATGACTCGATTCGGTTTGTAAGTTAGGAAGAGCCACATGATTTAATTATTTGATCCCCCTTCAAGTTAGTAAAATTCCTCAATGTTGAATGACTTCATAAAGAATTTACAGTATATTCTGCATATTAAACCTGTTAACTTCAAATATACAGTCCCTGGAATTGGGCCCCCCATCCTAAGCTGATGTAGCTGTATTGCAATCTTATGGAGGAACGTTGACAAAACCAAACATGCCTCAGTGGATAAGACCGATGTTATCATGTCTTCCTTGTTTAGTTACACAATAAAAGCACAACAGCAAATATTTGAAAATATATGGAGACCCTCCATAGACCATGTTAAGGATTGGATTTAACAGAGGATCAAGAGAAAGACTAAATTTTATGGACAATGCAGTTTCTAAGCTTGTAGAATGTATTTATTTATCTGTTAATTCATATATATATATATATATATATACTGTATATATATATATGTGTGTGTGTGTGTCTTGTATCGATTACAATACATATACTCAATTTGGGAAAGACTATCATTTGTCAAAAAAAAAGAAGCATTTTTCCAATAAATTTTATTTATTTACTTTAAATATTAAATTTCTCTTCTGCTTAAATGTCCTTTAATCACCTTTTGGTTTTGTTGTGTCTGTGCAGTATTGTACAATTGTACTATATACTGTTTGACTGTGACAGACTGTATTTTATGCTGTAAAATTATGTAAAAAGCATCACTAACTGAGACACATTTGATTTTAGTGCAGGAATGTCGCCAAAGACACTGAAAAATCATATCTCTGGGCAAAGCAGCGAGTGCTTTCATTAGTGGGTCATATGATCGGTCACCATTGTTTTAACTCACTCTTTGATAGATAGGAACTTAACAGACATTTAACTAGATGAAAATCTGATGGACCACAGCTTTAAGCTTTATGGGGGTTATCTTAGATAATAATACAGGTCCAAAATTATATCAAATATATGAATATCTTGTTCCAAGGGAAAACTAGCCACAATCCAAAGCAGTAAAGCTCCAGAGGAACTATATATAAATATAAAAAGAGGACTGAAGCCCAATCAAAGCTGAAGTGGACCAAAAGGTAGTGGTTTTCGACTGACAGGGAACGGGTTCGTGAACCGGTTTCATTCAGAATTATTTGAACCATGGTGCTGTCTAATGAACAAGCCCCCATCAGTTAAGTGTGGAACCACTGTAATCAAAGATGTGTCAGCAACTGGGGGCGTGCACAATGTACAACGGCAGTAAATGCAATACTGTGTGCAGTGAGCTTGATGTATGTGTGTTTTTGGGGTGCATAAATGACCTGAATGTGCCATAATGTGGACTGCTTATTATTATTTAGTTCCATTTAAAGGTTATTATTTTGAATGTGGGGTAATTTTCTCTCTCATCACATTGTGTTGCTTTCTTCGGAGGATTATATGACAACAACACAGAGGTCTTCTGTGTGCAGACAGAAAACTATTTCTCTACTTTAACCTCGACAAAATCAGCGCAGCTTCACTTCTTCCGTTCTTACCTTTCACAATAAAAGCTCTAGACACACACTACATAATTAACTGTTTACTAGAGGGAACTTAAATTGATTCAGAGCATTCCATTAAGATGCAACCATACGGGGCGGCCAGTGGCTGAGTGGTTAGAGCAGTCGCCCATGTAAAGAGGCCGAAGGTCCTCGAGGTAGCGCCCGCGGGTTTCGACTATGGCTTTGCTGTATGTCTCCCCCTCTCTCTCTCTCACCCCATCTCCTTTCTGTCCTTTATAATAAAAGGTAATAAAGGCTTGAAAAACTGCCAAGAAAAAAAAGATGCCACCATAGACTGGTAAAAAATGGACGTAGCATTCCTGTCAGTGTCCGTTCTCTCAACTTGATCCAATCGTCCTTGCCTACGGCATCTTGTCAGACTTCCACTCCGCCTCATTTCCTCTTACCAAAAAGAGGCATGTATGTGACGTTGGGGGGAGATACGTCCATCTGGCTGACCTCAGAGGTATACCTCAGAGCAGAAATGAGGGCCAGAGGCTAGCTGTCACTCAAGAGGCCATGCCCCTAATTATTCATAAACTTTAAACTCCAATAAAATAAAAACTAGCCTGGTACAAAAAAATTCCCACAGTGTTGTCATGGAGATATGACCTAAACATACAGACTATAGTGTTTTTTTACTTAAATAGGTTTAATCATGCTGTGAAAATGGCCTGTTTAACATGGGGGTCAATGAGAAACTGCTCTATTATTAAAAACCTGGGACACTCAGAGAACTGACGTTTTTGGCACTTCTTGATTGGATCAACCAGGAATTCGCTTTGTTGGGGATTTGGATGTAACTCAATAAAATATCTTACAGTAGCTTGGTGTAAGCTGTTTCTGGTCCGAAATCACAAGAGGAGACACTTTTATTTTGTCCTCTGGCCTGAGTCTCTGGAGAAAACCTCCGTCACTTCACTCAGCAGTAGAAACAACACATGGGACTCCTCTGCTGGTCTTTATTTGTTCTCAAACTGAAAACTGTAGCTGCTGTTCATTCACTAGATATCTTCACACATATCTTGATAAAGTTTATTTCTCCATAGATCTGATCACACTCTCTCATCCACTCATAACACATCTCCTTTAACATATTCATGTCCTTTATCGGTCATGCCCCTGATGAAGAAGGCTGCGTTGCTCTATCTTTTGATTGACACACCCACTGATGTTGTCAAAGTTGAACTGGTTTGCCCAGAAAAAAAGTTGCACGAACCATTACGGAGTCCATTCTCTGTCACTTGAAAAAGGTTAAAAGAGAACTGAATCCTCTTTCATGAAGTGACAATGTGAAAGCAATGTGTTGGTCCACTTTTGGGTCCACTTAAAGAGGACTGAGTTTGGTTTGTTTAAAGAGGACTATACTGTATGTGAAAACACACCTAAGAAGAGGAAGATATATAAATAATATGTCAACAATGAGAGCAGGTTTGCTACGTAATTTCACTTTAATATAAGTTGCACATAACACATCCTTTTTTCCCTTGTAAAGGAATCATTAAATAATAGATAGCATTTATGGACGTTTTGACAAAAAAAAAATTAATTTGCCTATAAAATAAATAATGATCGATTTAATAACTTTAAATACCTGCAGCATCACCTTGATACAACTCAGTAAATATTTACATTGAAAAAATATGCGGGCATTTTTTATTTCGTATTCAAAGGAGTGCCTGTAGTGCATGGATAATCCAGATAACCTGTATCACATTGTATACAGCAGCTTTTCCAGTATTGATATTAAGTTTCAAATGATATGAATGGTGTTATACAATTGAGAATGCAGCACTTGTACTTGTTATGGAGTGTTTCTACATTGTAGTATTTCTACTTTTACTTAAGTAAGTAAATAACAGGATACTTCTTCTTACATTGATTATGAAATAATCCACCCTATACAACTACAAAACTTAACAATGGCATACAAATGTTAATATTACATTCAAAAGCCCACCTCAGTTGAATCCTACATGACAAATGACTGTCTTTATTAGAGTATTTTGTCCATATTGTGGAACAGGGGCAGGTGGCGGCGGAGAGGAATCACCAGTGGGTCGCGACCCGACCCCGGATAAGCGGTTGAAGATGAGATGAGATGAGAGATAAAATGAAAGTGGATAAAAGATAGGCTTACATCCCCTGGTGTGTCCACACAGTGGGCAGGCAGAGCAAGAGATGCTGGGCAGATACTCAGTGCTGTAATTGGAGCAGAGAGAGAAATATCAAGCCATGATGTGCGGTTATGCTGCTGCAGGAATTCAGCCTACGGGTGCACTGCTGGCAAGCCAGATTTATAACACAAAGAACATATAAAAAAAGCAATACCAATATGTGATGATGACAGGGATGACTTTGTGAGTGTGAAAGGAGGGAGAGAAGAGGTGAAGGAGAAAGCAGTGACTGGGGTGAAGTAAGCCACTGACTTTATGGTTTTATCATCGCATAGCAACATATTCTCATCTTACAAAAACATACAGTTTGCACAACAATTTGTATGATATATTGTGGTATATTAATGATTAGACACCGCCGCTTTATTGCACTGAGTAGATGTGACGCTTTTTTCCTGCGAAGGCGATGCTCAATTTGTTTCTGCAGTTAACAATGGGACTCGAGTACAGGTAGCGAGCTAGCCTATTTCGGCTAGCCATCCCTGGAAGACGAGCGAAGCGCAGTCCCAAAGCTTGTCCCGAAGGAGGACAACATCGTAGGGGTTCACGGAGTGGTAGCATCGAAGCTTTGCTAACTACAAAGTCGGCTAGCACGTCAATGGTGCTTTGGATCGACTCACTGCACCAACAGAGAAAGGCGAGGGGCACACGGGTGAGACCAGAGAGCGTTGATATTTGGATTCAAACTATTTTTAACACAGGGAGCGGCTCTCGGTCGGACCACTGTTTTGTGGCTGTGCGAGCTAGCTGGCTAACTAGCTAAAACGACCCCCACCACCGTCTGCTCAGGTTCTTCAAACTGCAGCCGAGGCTAATGTTAGCAGCAAGCTCAATACACAAGTCTGTCGTTTAAATAAAACAAGGATAAATTACAGTCAATGTCCAGAAGTCCACCGTACTCTACGGGGGAATTGTTGGGTCTATGAAAATTATAAATTAGTCATAAAGTGTGGTCTTTACCTACTCTGTAAAGTGTCCTGAGATAACTTTTGTTATGATTTGGCACTATAAATAAAATTGAATTGAATTTAATATAGTATGAAAAGTGCATCCTATTCAATGCTGTTAAACCTAAATAACTGCCAACTACAATATCTGAAATAACCAACATCTATAGATGGGCTTTCACAACCTTATATAGCAGAACTCTGGAATCTTCACACTCCAGATGACACTGATCACATGCATCATGTTCCAAGATCAAGACACAAAAACAGTGGTGACTGAGCTTTTGCACTGGCTGCCCCAAAGCTCTGGAACAGGTTACCTGTTCATATAAAAACTGTTCAGAATATAAAATAAGTCATACTTCCTGTAGACATGGATGGAGTAGACATGGGTCCAGTCTCGCTCCTGCAACTTTTGATAATTTCACGTTTCAGGACCCCGAAAGTCACAATAAATAGTAATATTCGTCTCGTTTGACGGATACACCACCGAAATATGTTGACATGTGAAAGTTAGCATGGCAGACGAGGCAGGTGGCGAGATTAGCTGGATGACCTGCAATTTTCTGATGTTAAACTCAGATAAAACTGAAGTCATTGTACTTGGCCCCAAAGGCCTCTGAAACTCAATAGCTAAAGACATTGTTAATCTGGATGATGTGGTGTTGTCCTCCAGCACCACAGTGAGGAATCTGGGTGTTATTTTTGATCAGGATTTGTCCTTCGATTCTCACATAAAATTTACGACGAGGACTGCATATTTTCACCTGCGTAATATTGCGAAAATTAGGAACATTGTGTCTCAGAAAGATGCAAAAAAACTAGTCCATGCATTTGTTACTTCTAGGCTGGACTACCACAACTCCTTATTATCAGGCTGCTCCAATAAGTCTGTTAAGAGTCTCCAGTTGGTCCAAAACGCTGCAGCTCGTGTACTAACTAAAACAAATCGAAGAGAACATATTTCTCCTGTAATAGTGAACGGTATAAACAGATGGGGAACAGTATAAACAGATGGGTGGAGAACAGAAACTATACTAAAATATGTATATTTAGGGTGGAGCATGTTATTATTGCACAAGAGTTTTAAAGTGGCTTTTTTCGGTTTAAAGTGGCTTTGTTTCAGGTTATTTAGATTCTAAATTTTTAAATCTGAGATCAATATTTGTAACATTGAGGTAGTTTGTTTCGTTGTTCTATTTTTTGTTATTGACTGCAGTGATAGCTCTAGAAAAGAAGCTATCTCTGAGTCTGTTTGTCCGTGATTTTTGTGACCTGTAGCGTCGGCCTGAGGGTAACAGGTCAAACAGGTGGTTGCTGGGGTGAAAGGAGTCCTTGATAATGTTTTCAGCTCTGTTGAGGTAGCGAGAGCTGGCAATGTCCTCCAGGCTGGGCAGAGGGCACCCAGTGATTTTCTGGGCTGTGTTGATGACCCTCTGCAGCGCCTTCCTGTCTGCGGCTGAGCACCCTGCATACCACGCTGTGATGCAGTACATCAGGATGCTCTCTATGGCGGCTCTGTAGAACATCACCAGCAGCTTCTCCTCCAGGTTATTTCTGCTGAGCACCCTCAGGAAGTGGAGACGCTGCTGGGCTTTCTTAACCACCGCCGTGGTGTTTGCAGTCCAGGAGAGGTCATTGGCCATCTGCACACCCAGGAACCTGATGGAGTGGACCCTTTCCACACAGTCCCCGTGGATGTAAAGGGGGGCTGGGTCCGCTCTGCCCTTTCTGAAGTCCAGTACCAGTTCTTTTGTTTTTGTGGTGTTCAGTTGGAGGTTGTTTACTGAACACCACGTCGTCAGTCTGTTTACCTCGTCCCTGTAGTTGGACTCGTCTCCCCCTGAGATGAGCCCGACCACTGTGGTGTCGTCGGCAAACTTGATGAAGGTGTTTGAGAGATGGGTCGGGGAGCAGTCGTGTGTGTATAGGGTGAATAGAAGGGAACTCAATACGCATCCCTGTGGAGAGCCTGTGCTGAGGGTGATCGCGGTGGAGATGTGAGGGCCAAGTCTGACAGACTGTGGTCGGTTTGTCAGGAAGTCTTTAATCCAGTGGCAGATGGGGGTGGAGAGGCCCAGGTGAGAGAGTTTCTGCACCAAGATCTCTGGTATGATGTGGTTGAATGCTGAGCTGAAGTCCAGGAAGAGCATCCTCACATAGCTCCCCCTGTGCTCCAGGTGGCTCAGCGCGGTGTGGAGTGCTGTGGTGATGGCGTCCTCGGTGGATCTGTTTGCCCTGTAGGCAAACTGATGGGGATCCAGAGTGGGAGGCAGACAGGCCGTGATGTGTGCTTGTCCCGAAGGAGGACAACATCGTAGGGGTTCACGGAGTGGTAGCATCGAAGCTTTGCTAACTACAAAGTCGGCTAGCACGTCAATGGTGCTTTGGATCGACTCACTGCACCAACAGAGAAAGGCGAGGGGCACACGGGTGAGACCAGAGAGCGTTGATATTTGGATTCAAACTATTTTTAACACAGGGAGCGGCTCTCGGTCGGACCACTGTTTTGTGGCTGTGCGAGCTAGCTGGCTAACTAGCTAAAACGACCCCCACCACCGTCTGCTCAGGTTCTTCAAACTGCAGCCGAGGCTAATGTTAGCAGCAAGCTCAATACACAAGTCTGTCGTTTAAATAAAACAAGGATAAATTACAGTCAATGTCCAGAAGTCCACCGTACTCTACGGGGGAATTGTTGGGTCTATGAAAATTATAAATTAGTCATAAAGTGTGGTCTTTACCTACTCTGTAAAGTGTCCTGAGATAACTTTTGTTATGATTTGGCACTATAAATAAAATTGAATTGAATTTAATATAGTATGAAAAGTGCATCCTATTCAATGCTGTTAAACCTAAATAACTGCCAACTACAATATCTGAAATAACCAACATCTATAGATGGGCTTTCACAACCTTATATAGCAGAACTCTGGAATCTTCACACTCCAGATGACACTGATCACATGCATCATGTTCCAAGATCAAGACACAAAAACAGTGGTGACTGAGCTTTTGCACTGGCTGCCCCAAAGCTCTGGAACAGGTTACCTGTTCATATAAAAACTGTTCAGAATATAAAATAAGTCATACTTCCTGTAGACATGGATGGAGTAGACATGGGTCCAGTCTCGCTCCTGCAACTTTTGATAATTTCACGTTTCAGGACCCCGAAAGTCACAATAAATAGTAATATTCGTCTCGTTTGACGGATACACCACCGAAATATGTTGACATGTGAAAGTTAGCATGGCAGACGAGGCAGGTGGCGAGATTAGCTGGATGACCTGCAATTTTCTGATGTTAAACTCAGATAAAACTGAAGTCATTGTACTTGGCCCCAAAGGCCTCTGAAACTCAATAGCTAAAGACATTGTTAATCTGGATGATGTGGTGTTGTCCTCCAGCACCACAGTGAGGAATCTGGGTGTTATTTTTGATCAGGATTTGTCCTTCGATTCTCACATAAAATTTACGACGAGGACTGCATATTTTCACCTGCGTAATATTGCGAAAATTAGGAACATTGTGTCTCAGAAAGATGCAAAAAAACTAGTCCATGCATTTGTTACTTCTAGGCTGGACTACCACAACTCCTTATTATCAGGCTGCTCCAATAAGTCTGTTAAGAGTCTCCAGTTGGTCCAAAACGCTGCAGCTCGTGTACTAACTAAAACAAATCGAAGAGAACATATTTCTCCTGTAATAGTGAACGGTATAAACAGATGGGGAACAGTATAAACAGATGGGTGGAGAACAGAAACTATACTAAAATATGTATATTTAGGGTGGAGCATGTTATTATTGCACAAGAGTTTTAAAGTGGCTTTTTTCGGTTTAAAGTGGCTTTGTTTCAGGTTATTTAGATTCTAAATTTTTAAATCTGAGATCAATATTTGTAACATTGAGGTAGTTTGTTTCGTTGTTCTATTTTTTGTTATTGACTGCAGTGATAGCTCTAGAAAAGAAGCTATCTCTGAGTCTGTTTGTCCGTGATTTTTGTGACCTGTAGCGTCGGCCTGAGGGTAACAGGTCAAACAGGTGGTTGCTGGGGTGAAAGGAGTCCTTGATAATGTTTTCAGCTCTGTTGAGGTAGCGAGAGCTGGCAATGTCCTCCAGGCTGGGCAGAGGGCACCCAGTGATTTTCTGGGCTGTGTTGATGACCCTCTGCAGCGCCTTCCTGTCTGCGGCTGAGCACCCTGCATACCACGCTGTGATGCAGTACATCAGGATGCTCTCTATGGCGGCTCTGTAGAACATCACCAGCAGCTTCTCCTCCAGGTTATTTCTGCTGAGCACCCTCAGGAAGTGGAGACGCTGCTGGGCTTTCTTAACCACCGCCGTGGTGTTTGCAGTCCAGGAGAGGTCATTGGCCATCTGCACACCCAGGAACCTGATGGAGTGGACCCTTTCCACACAGTCCCCGTGGATGTAAAGGGGGGCTGGGTCCGCTCTGCCCTTTCTGAAGTCCAGTACCAGTTCTTTTGTTTTTGTGGTGTTCAGTTGGAGGTTGTTTACTGAACACCACGTCGTCAGTCTGTTTACCTCGTCCCTGTAGTTGGACTCGTCTCCCCCTGAGATGAGCCCGACCACTGTGGTGTCGTCGGCAAACTTGATGAAGGTGTTTGAGAGATGGGTCGGGGAGCAGTCGTGTGTGTATAGGGTGAATAGAAGGGAACTCAATACGCATCCCTGTGGAGAGCCTGTGCTGAGGGTGATCGCGGTGGAGATGTGAGGGCCAAGTCTGACAGACTGTGGTCGGTTTGTCAGGAAGTCTTTAATCCAGTGGCAGATGGGGGTGGAGAGGCCCAGGTGAGAGAGTTTCTGCACCAAGATCTCTGGTATGATGTGGTTGAATGCTGAGCTGAAGTCCAGGAAGAGCATCCTCACATAGCTCCCCCTGTGCTCCAGGTGGCTCAGCGCGGTGTGGAGTGCTGTGGTGATGGCGTCCTCGGTGGATCTGTTTGCCCTGTAGGCAAACTGATGGGGATCCAGAGTGGGAGGCAGACAGGCCGTGATGTGTTGAGAGACCAGTCTTTCAAAGCACTTCATGACTACAGGCGTGAGTGCATGGGTCTGTAGTCATTGGGGCTGTCCACTGCTGTCTTCTTGGGGACGGGGATGATTGTGGAGGCTTTGAGGCAGGGTGGTATGGTGGCCTGTGCCAGGGACTGGTTAAAAATCATTGTGAAGACTCCAGTCAGTTGGTCAGCGCACGCTCTGAGCACCTTGCCAGGTACTCCGTCTGGGCAGGCCACCTTCCTGGGGTTCACTGTCCTCAGCACTCGTCCCACTTCATGTTCCTGAAATGACAGTGTGGCGGTGCTGGAGGGAGGTGGGAGTGGTGTGGCTGCTGAGGACCTGTCTGTCTCGAAGTGGGCAAAGAAGAGATTGAGCCCCTCTGCCAGTGTGGCGTCAGTCCTAGCAGTCCCCTGGTTGTTGCTTCTGTAATTGGTTATGTGATTTATTCCCTGCCACATCTTTCTGGGGTCATTCACAGCGAAGTGGTCTTCAATCTTCCTCTTAAAAGCCGCCTTGGCCTCCCTGATGCCTCTTTTCAGGTCTGACCTGGCTGCACTGTACAGGGCCCTGTCCCCTGACTTGAAGGAGGTGTTGCGGTTTTTTAGGAGGGACTGGACTTCACTGTTCATCCAGGGCTTCTGGTTCGGAAAGACCCTGACCCTTTTTTCGACGGTGACGTTGTCGACACAGTTCTTGATGTAGGAGATCACAGTGTCAGTGTGCTCCTGGAGGTTATGGCTATAGAATAAATCCCATACTGTCCTTGAGAAACAGTCCTGCAGCTGAGAGAGGGCTCCCTCAGGCCACGTTTTTATTGTCTTTGTTAGTGGCTTTGTATTCCTCAGCAGGGTGGTGTAGGTGGGGGTGAGGGACATGCTGAGATGGTCAGATCCAGCAAGGTGGGGGAGGGGCGTCGCTCTGGACGCATGTTTGATGTTAGAGTAAACATGGTCCAAAGCATTTTCCCCTCTGGTGGCAAAATTCAAGTATTGTACGAATTTTGGGAGCACAGTCCTTAAACACGCTTGATTGAAGTCACCGGCAACGGTAAAGACCCCATCCGGGTGGGCGAGCTGCTGTTTGTTTATGGTAGCAAGCAGGAGGCTGAGGGCCGTGCTAACGTTAGCATCCGGTGGGATGTAAACAGCTATAACAATGGCTACAGTGAACTCCCTCGGTAGATAAAAAGGTCTGCACGAGACTGCCAGAACCTCTAGATCAGGGGAACAGTGTGTGTCAATGATTCTGCTGTCACAGCACCACTCGTTATGTACGTAAACGCAAAGCCCCCCTCCTCTGCTCTTACCTGAGTCTCCGTTTCGGTCCTGCCGGTGTAGCGCGCGGCCTGCTAGCTCAACTGCAGCATTGGGAATCAGCGGGTGAAGCCACGTCTCCGTGATGACAATAACGCTGCAGTTTCGCACAAAACTGGTTGTTGCCATCTGTAGCTCCAGTTCGTCCATTTTATGGGTGATGGTTCTGGCGTTGGAGATGAAGAGGCTTGGTAATGCTGGCCTGTGCGGTTGTTTACGTAGCCTAGCATCTGGGCCCGACCGGCATCCTCGCTTCTGCTTCCTCTCTCTCCGCTGCCTCCTGCGCTTCCTGGGCGGGATGACCATCCATGGAGATCCCGGTGGTCTCACGATGTCCTCCGGGAAGTTGTGTTTTTGCTGATAGTCGCCAGTTACAGACACAGTGTGCCTTAGGCCCAGGTCGATTAGGTTCTGGCGACTATATATGATGGCTGCAGTGCAAAGGTCCAACAGAACATTCAAAAAAAGTAATAAAACAAAACACCAAGTTGGAGAGCTAAGAGCCGCTGCATCTTGTTAACTTATACATTAGGAGGAGGCCCTGTCTTTTATCCCTAATCTCTGCTCCTCATCATTCATTCACTTCTCTTTCTGTCACACATACTTATTTCTTTGTTTTCTTGTCTTTCTATAACTGAGTTTGCTTTCCTCCTATCTTTCCCTACTCGCTGTCCCTTTCTCTCTCATCACTTTACCCTCTTCACTACATTTGTACCTAAACATGTGCCTAATAAAAGACGAAGAAAGTCTAGTAGTGCCAAAATGGAAGCTCTCAACCACATTAACCCATTTATCTGCTATAAATTTAGCAGGATCTGTAAAAAGTTTAACTTTCACATTTTGTTTCCCATTTTACTATTGACTCACTGGGATGTGCTTTTACTTTCAATGGGCTTATTGTTCACTCAGACAGATTTCACACATGCTGATCTTTCCATACGAATATGGTTAGATCTTATCACACATACACTAACTTTGGATAATCTTTCAGCCAGGTGGTTTGTACGTCACCTTCGTTCCGAGCAACGCAACCTTTAATATCCAAACTGGATATTTAGACACTGAAATGAGTTACCACAAAGTTTATTTTTCTTACCACATTCATACGCCCATTTTATTGTAGTTGGGAATCCCTACACTCATGCAGATTATATTTGCATTTTAAAAAGTTCTACTCCTTTAAAGAATTGATTGATCATTCATTTTCTCCCTAAATGCTTATGTATTTTCCAAAACACTTCTCTCATTTGTTAGTCAGAAAACAGCAAGCCCGATATTTAATTATTCCCGATGGAAATCCATATTTTAACTTTTAACTATCCGTGTATGCGTGAATAAGATATCCGACAACCAATACCACCTCTAACACGAATACTCCTAAAAATGGCGCCTAAGTATCTCGTCTGCCTTTTCTGTTCTTTATTCACTTTCACAATCCACGCTAAATACTCCGGTGACGTATATGATGCAACCATGAATGAAGTTATAACACTTCACTGTTCTCGTCAACGGGGATCAATGCCGGTAATACCCCAGAACGTGCACCACTTTTCCCGTTTCAGATAAAAACAGCTACAGAACTATACCGCCCTCTGTTGTCCCACAGAAATGTTTATTCCTCAGAACCTGAGTCTGATGTCAAAGTGGATATACACACGAACCTCCCATACTTCTTTAAACACACATATGAGTCTCAGACTCGGCTTATAGCAAAATTGCGATGCCTCTACATATGAGTCCCAGACTCGGCTTATAGCAAAATTGCGATGCCTCTGTGAGCTAAAAACTCACTTATAGAATTCGGGGTATCCTCAGTTCCCTGGGCCTCTAACCCAGTAACCTCCTAGGTTTTGTCCGTATCCTCGTCAGAATAACGGTGGGGTCAACCACGACCCAGGACCATTCTCAGTTAACCATTCTCAGTTTTGCCATTATCTCAATTTAAATAGTTTACTCACTGTGGCGCAGGCAAGACACAATGTTTTAGAATGCCCAATGTGCAGAGTTTCGATTAAACAGGTTCTGCTTACCTTTACTAATGTGCCGGCTTGTGTCTCACGCTGTTCCCTGTGAAGAAACCTTTTCAGGTCGAATTTGCCTTCTCCTCCTTCCGATCCCGGACAAGCCCCCAAATTGTTGAGATCAACCTGCAGTTACCTCCCCCGGTCCGTTGATCGGAGGATAGAAGGAGAGATCTTGAGACGATGGCTTGAGATCACACCAATATCTTTATTGGAGCACTTTGCAAAGCGGAGACAAGTTCTGATACAACACAAACCAAGTCATACATCAGAAGAGTCTGTTGTTGTCTAGGGGTAGAGGCTTAAATACCCTTCTGTCGATGGTAACGCCTTAAAGGAAAAGAAGGCGGCAATGGGCATTAATCTGTCTGGCAACACATTATAACACTAAAAGCTGTGTGGAGGAAATTAGTGCATGTCCCTATATGGCTATCTAGAGAGAACAGATGTGTCTGTGTTTGCACCACAGGACATTGTTAGTTAATGAGTGTGTGTGTGTGTGTGTCATAAAATGAGGAAATGAGCATTCCTCTGTTCTTTAGGGTCATAACGAGGTGAGTGTGAGTGGGCACAAGGGGTGTGTGAGTCAGCACGAGATCTCTATCTTCCACAGTACCCTTGTTTGATTACACACAAGAGATGGGTTAATTGTACCGGCATTAACTTTCTTGTTTTCCCCTTCGATTTTGAGAAACAAGGAGTTTTTTCTCCATTTTTGATAAATTAAGTCACTACACTACCCATGATCCTCAGCGGCAGTTGCTTGACAAAACAGTTTTCAACTTCTTTTTTTTTTTCAAATGAACTAGAATATGAATGGGAACTGATTAATAATGAAACAGCAACGCCTAGTACGGTTGCACACCATAGTCTATTTCCCACACCGGCTGAATCTTACAATATGAACTCCCAAAAAATCATGATTTTCCTACTGACGCAATATGACAGCAGACAATTGGCTTTTATAATATTTCGTTCTGTACCACAGTGTAATATTTAGTATTTTAAGTAATAAATATTTTATTCCAAAAAGGTGCCATATAAGCATATAACACGCTTGAATGACGTCATCGTATGTGACGATCCCACAATGCGCAGATGCAGTCTTCCATTTAATCAGGTAAGAACGTCGACTTGATAATAGAGAAAATATTAAACTATAATCCACAATAATGAATGAAAAATTATAAAATCAGCCAAAATGTTGTTGTTAGCACCTCTAGAAGTGCTGGGTAGTAATTTAATTAAAAATGCTGTGCATTTTAGGTTCACTTTATTTCTGTAATATTATTTGAAGGGAAACCGCATGAAATTGAAAAGACAGTTTCCGTTATATGAAACAGTTTTCATAAATGTTGTCGATCATGATGTATTTTAGTGTGGTTAGCGTAGTTGGTGACAAGGACATAGAAACAAGAACGGACAGCGTACCAAAAATGGTGCCCCATTCATTCCTTTGGAAAGCTGCTCAATGCCTCTGGCTCCCCTAAGGACACCGCCATTTTTCCTTCTCGTGAACACGGGAGGACTTTCGTATTCTTTTTCCTGTCCATGGTATCTATGGCTCGGTAATGAAGAATTAATAATCATGTGTTAGCGTGTGTATTAGTAATGATTAATGAGAGTGTGATAATAAGACGCAATAAGTATAATCATTTAAGAATGTGATAGTATGTGCCTCTGCTATTATTTGACCAGGCTCTAGCTTTTCTGCTTTCTCCAAAAGCACACGAACTTTTGGCAGTCAGTCAAGGTCACAAAGACAATGAAATAGCCAGCTTGCACAAATGCACCTTGCAACTAGTTGAGATTAGAGCATCGCCGTTCGCAAACAACAACCATACTTCACAGATAAAGAAGACGAGTCATTCCAAACAGATGAAACCCCGAAGGGCGGGGGTGGAAGATGGAGGAATCGGGACGGCTGCTTCTGAAATACTGTGGCCGCCTGGCCGTGCGAGACAGGGTAGTGGGCTAACCAGTTGTCAGCTTCCGAGGTGAGAGAGAGGGAGAGAGACAAGGACAACGTTAGTGGGGGGGGGGGGGGTGGTCCCTGCCACTGACCTATTCCCCAGGCTTTGTGGTCGTCCTGGAAGTCCTGGCCCTCTTCTCCGGCTTCAGCTGGTTGCAGGACACAGTCCCCCAGTCTTCCATAAGTAAAACAGAACACTTCGTTAGAGGGGTGGCCGTAGGCCCTTACCCTGAGACTGGTTTGATGTCGGTTTGATGTCGGGTTTCCACTCCTCACTCTTCACTCTCCTCAAACCAGTCTGCCTGAAGTCTGTCCTGGTCGGCTTAAAAAAGGCAGCCAATTGCCTGATCAACACACTGCACCTGGCGAGAGGTAATCAAAGACACCTTGGGGGTGGAGCTTCGTTAGGACAGCTCTGGGGTAGTACCGCCCATCCATAACCATGCCTCTCATCTGCCTTTGTTGGCCTGTTTGTAGCCATGTGGGGCACTGACCCCTGACTGAGCCCTCACAATACACATATGCATGCACAAGCAGACACATAAACCACGCCTTTGTAACAAGTTTATATGCTGGACCAGATAGAATAGAGATCAGGAACTTCTTGCCTCTGATCCTGGGTACTGTGTTGCACACAGTTACTCTAGATAGAGAATAGAACATTTCTCTACTTTCTCTACTATTTTACTATACTGCCAACAACTCTGCTGACTCCAGGAAGCCTCCTGTAGAATTTGAATTACGCAATATATACTCTGTGAGGTCCTTCTGATTTGACTAAAGTATTGTGTGTAAAATTCCTACAGTAGATAGTAGACTGAGTAAATGTTGTCCATAAACGTAATTGGCATATGTTTTATATGTATTTAAATTAGGGAAAATAACGGTTTGAATCAGGCAAAGTAATGTTTTTATTCTTTAGTGAGCATTTTTAAATCAATCCCCTGAATAAACTGTGCCAGAATACCACCTAAAGGAAATCGTAATATTAGTTTTACTTCCCTGTCTTAAGCACTGTCTTGAATATAACTGTAACTATTTTTATATTTGTATTCAAATATTTATGCCAAGCACTAACTAAATAAAATACCACAAGTAGGCCTATTTAGTATGATGAGGCATACACTGGCATAGGCCACATAGCTAAAAAAAAAAAAAAAAAAAGAATAAGTGTAGTGTATAAAGTTATTATAATGTTTATATTAGCCTACTAACAATGTTAGGAAATGACTACCATCATCTCCTATAATTAATACGTCCATGCCTAAAATGACATATATCAATTTCCCGTAGGTCATGCTGCTAGAAAAACCTTTTACTGTGTCCATGAGATAAACAGTAATAATAAAAACATTGGAAACAATGTTTTAAAGTGTGAGCAGCAGAGTTGTTTCTCTGCCGAGCCTTACACTGGGCTCTACGGAGACGGGAACTACAACAACGTAGTTACACGATACGTTACGTCACTATCGCCAGTCGGACATCCACAATCCATACACAGTTTTCTGACACCAGAGATAAAGAGTCTGATGCTTCAACTAACAGTAAAACTGACAGATGAACAAAAAAAACATTAAAAGATGACAAGGTAAAAGGACAGCAAAAATACCATAAAATATAAACAAAATAAGCAAGTAAGATATAATAAGATAAACAAAATTTAATTAAAAGGCGACATCACATAAAAGCAAGTCTGTAAAGTTGTTGTTGTTGTTGTTATTATTTAAATAAATATATAAATTATTGGCTGCTGCCAGTTGTTCAACGCTGTCGAAACCACTTCCCCTCTGCAGTTCAGGGAAAAGACCTACATATCCCTTCAGATAAAATTTTACCTTTTTATTTGTCAATTAAAGAATATAATCAAAGAAAAATCTATAATCTCCAGAAGTGATGTGTTTTATTTAAGTTACATTAGCTCAAATTGTTAGTTACTAGCCAAATAGTAATGTTGTAAATAAATACATAAAAACTGGTGTGAAATTTAGGTTGTTCAGTTTGGAGTTCCTTAATTATGTTCTCTTCTATCAACAGGTGCTGCAAATTTGTCCTCTAAAAACCGACCCTTTTTGTTTTTCTAAAAACAAAACAACCCAAAGGCACTTTTAAGAGCCACATCTGTCTTGTTAACCTGTCCTTGCTGTGTTTTACCTCTTAGCCTTTCTTTATCCGTCTGTTTCTCTCTCTGTGTCACTGTGCATTCCTTTGTGTTTGTCTTATCTGTCCAACTCTCTATTGCCAGTCTTTTTGTCTCTCTGTCTGTCTGTGTCTCTGCCCTTCATCATGAGTGATTCAGAGCTCGAGGATCTGCTCATGAGTGTGGATAACCTGGTTGAGCAGCAGGAGCTCAGTGATGACCTTCAAATGGTTGATGACTTTCTGCAGAAAGAGCAGGCAGCAGCACCGATGGCACCTGTGCCAACGGTGAGGTGGAAGAACAGAGACAGTGACGGTAACTTAATCCATGCAAGACCACGATCAAGCAGGAATCAGTCGAATGAGGGTAAGTATTGTTTTTACATTCATGATATGTTTAAGATCTGGTTTGGCATCACGGTCTGTCGCATGGTTACCTCTATATCACATTTTCACAATTTTCCATTGAAATTTGTTATTATACAACACAGGATTGTGAAAATAAATGTCTCTGTTTGTTCTATACAAACACATGCACCTGCAAACAAACTATTCAAACTAATTAATAAATCATCACGTTGCGGAAGTAGGAAGGATGACTTTAGGAGTCACCACTTTACGTCTTGTTATGTTAACTGATGTTGTGTATCATTTGTTTGATTTAATGGTGTACTTGATTGCTGCTGTGTTTTATTCTGGTACAGCGGGTTGCAGTCAGAAGACTCGTCCCTCTGTCGATGCTCCCGACACTCACTCTGAGGTGGCCTTTGCTCCAGAGACTGTTGGTATGTACCTGATTTGGTTTCCATTAGCCTAAAGCATAATGTTCAGAAATGTTTACTTGTATCTCTATGGTGTATTTAATACAGGGTTACTATATAAACTCCATCTTCTATTTTAATATGCATTTTTAATAATTACTATGTCATAGTAGTTACACCGTTCACTGCCACTCCATACAGTGACACTTTTGAATAAAATAAAAAACTATTTGTGCTTTTAACGTTTTTAAACAGAGGGTTTTCTGTCCGCTGTCCGCAATCAGCAGTCCTTGAGGGATGCCACAGGAGATGAGGTGGAAGCACTGGCTTCAACAAACTGGAGCACAAGAAAAAGTCTATTTTCAGCGAGCTGGAGGGCAGCAAGATCAAGTCCTGTTAACACAGCAGTGGCACAAGAAGATGTAGAAATGCACATCTGCCAACAGTGCAGGAACAATTCTGCTGTTGTCTGTTGTCGTGACTGCAGACTGTGCCCCTTCTTCTGTGCAGAATGTGATGTTGGAATGCACACCAGACACCCCCTCCACAACCGAGATGCCAGTGCTGCAGGATTCTTCCAGCCATTGCCACCAACAACTTTTGTTCTGGATAAGGCCCTTTGCTCCTGTGGTAAGTTCCAGTTTGCGGGTGTACAAAATATATTTTCTTGCTTGACCTTTTGGGTACATCATGTCGAAAATTTTGGTTTCTTCAAGATCTCTTTAATATCGATCTCAGCACTTAGAACTTTTAGTGCTTCTCAGGAGAACTCTTAGTTCAGAGTTATTTCTTAAAACATATTCACAAAGCCTCTGACACCAACTTTTACTAAGGAATCGGAGGGACTCCTAAGCTAAGACAAGAGGGAAGGGTTGACCTCGTTGCTATGGATGACATCATGTTCATACCTTCTATGCCCACAGTGATTGGCTGAGAGGGAATGAGTCCCTAAAGGGGCCTTCACATGAAAACATTTTTGCACTGGGCTCACTGCGAGGCAGTAAACGGCTAAATCAACATTATTATAAAAACAACCGTTAGCTGGTAAACTGCCTATTCACAAACCAGGTGTGATTCTTATAAACCTGCCCCGTTACGCTTATTTCCGAGATCGCGATTCGACTTAAGTGTAGTGAAACGCGAATCCTACCTTAGCCTTAAGATGTTTTGTTAATATGGCGCCTGAAATCTGTCAGTACAAATTATTCTTAATTCCCTTTTTTTTCCAGTGCGGTATGTACCTGTGGAGATCCCTGACAGAATCTGTGGTTGTCCAGCCGAGTCATTGAGGCTCAGACCAGGAAAAGCTGTGGCTTTGGTAACAATGAATGGTAAGAACCCTTGTCCTGTTTAAAAAGTTTTTTTCTAATAATACCTAATACCTAGCCACATATGTTTGTGATAGCTTTGTAGTGTATATGTAATCGTAATAAGACTATACAATAATGCATACAATTAAGTGCGGGAAATTTTACAAACTGTCTGTTGTTTTTCAAGGACGACATGATCTCAGCATGCCTGAGTTGGCTTGTGATGCATGCAAAGCCACATGGACTGCTAGAATTGAGGACCTTCTTCACAGTGACTACTGGCCGACTACCCTTCACTTTGCCACTATATATGCTACGGATGTTTTCTTCTCATTTGAAGAAATGAAAATGGCTGCTCCTGGACTGTCGTGTCTGGCATTTTTAAGAATGCTAGATCAGCGAACTGTCCGCTTTGGTCGTGTGAGTATTGAAGTTATTTGTCCTTTTTAAACTATTTGTATTGTGTGTTCAAAACCTGGGTCGTTTAATTTGTGTAATGTGTCCTTTTTGGGAAGATCTCAGCTGACAGCTTTCTGAAAAGTTTCTTTGAGTGGGAGGCTGTGCGTTATGAGGTGGACAGCATCTGCAAGGAGGAGCACTTCACCTGTCCTGCGTGCAGCCCAGATATGCTTGCAGTTTCTGTGGATGGAAACAACAAGCATTACCGTTTCAAGAATGCAGCTAGGTACTCTGAAATATTTATAATGTCAGTGTTTGAGCTAATAACAAAACATAAGTATCTTAATGTGCACCAATTAACCTTAAAATATGAGATATCATAAACTGTCCCTTTTTTTATTTAGATCTGAGGAACAGGCCATTTTTGAAGGTGTCTTCATAGCAAAGGATGAAGATGTCACAAGATCTGTCAACTACATTCACAGCACAACCAAACATGTAATATTTCAGACTATAATTATATATACAGTAATACATAAATTTCCTATTTTTTAGTTATGTTATTCTTTGGACCATTTTCATTAATCATGTTTTTTTACATTGTAGGTCTCCGGAAGAGGCGTTTGTGGAGGGGAATGGTCAGCCGCCAGAGAGACCTCCCAAAGATCGGCCAGCAAGCTGGATGAGGAGGGACTGGAGCTTGCAGTCTGTCGGCATGGAGTGCTACTCTGTGCCCTCAATATGTACAGGGGAGAAATTTTTGCGTATCCCCTGTATATACAACAAAAGCTGGCCAGTAGTACCTTTTTTTTGCATGGATGTGACATGCAAATACTGGCCCTACCTCCAAAAAGTAGTAAAAAGCTGCCCAGAGTTCCAGCATCTTTTGAACATGGAGCCCTTCCTCTCAGTGTTCTATGCCAAAGCCCATGACTTCAAATGTGAAGTAAGCAATTGTTACCATGTGACAGAGTCAATTTATGTGGAAACCTACACACATCTAGGTCAACATTGACAAGTTATAAATGGAGTGGTGGTGCATATCAGGAGGGGGCTGGACTAACTATAGGGGAGGAGGTGGAACAGGTCAATGCCTTCCTCTCTCGGATAGCAGTGACAACCAAACATATGTCAAAAGCAGGTGAGATGGCTAGATAATAGGGTTGTGATGAGATGATACACGATATTGAGTTCACGAGGACGGGAAAATGTTTTAACACTCTTTACAGGAGCGGTTGATTTAGCTGAATATTGACAAAAATCATATTTTCTGTTACAGGACGTACACACATGCTGACACTCATGGCCATGCGCTGGAATCGGCAAAAGGTCGACAACTTGGCCACCTCACTGTCCCACAGATACCAGAAAATAATACAATATTTTTTAAGTGTTAGCAGTAGTTGAGGCTGTTGACTGAATGTTTACTTAATTATTTTTATTGTCTCTGACTTTTTTGTCATTGCTAGGCCACAAAAGCTCTGGAAAATCAGTTGCTTAACCTGGAGACCTTGAAGGCTGAATTGGCAGTGACTGAGAGCCAGTTGGAAGACTGGGTCAATGATATAAAGGAGTGGGCAGATGGTAAGGAAATTATTACTGGAGTTTTGTCAACATTGAATCTCACTTTCACTTAATAGGTTACCACTTATTCCATGAAAAGAAGGGAATTGTTGGCCTTCATTCCATATCAGAACATGGCATACAAAACAAACATTTTCAATCCATTGCCTTATCATAATGGTATTTGAGAGTTGTATAAACAAGTGATTAAATTGCACTGTTACTATACATTACTCAAAGTGTAACACACATTTCCTCCATATAGCAGCAACCAACAACACCACTGATGCTGCTGCCTTGGCAGCCAGGATTGAGGTGCTGGTGGCAAGTGTCAAGAGACGTTCCCAGCGTCTCTACAAAGACACAGACAGCTACAAAGGTCGTGCCAGGATCCGCCGCAAGATCAGGGAGGAGAAAGGGACCCTGACTTCTGTTATGGAAAAATACAATGGAATGGTTCCAAACACAGAAACTCTGTGCTTGGAAACCATTTTGTCAGGAGACACAGCTTGGCCATGGCAACTTCCAGACAGAGGTAGGTACACTAAATCTGTTGAATACTTCCATCAAATGTGGCACAGCTTTAATGCCTCCATGACTGCAACTCCATAAAACTTCATTGATGAATGTTGATCTTTCATATATAAAAATGTATGTATTTTTACAAATGCTTTCCAGATTTTGTCGACCTCAGGACAAAGAGAAGAGCATTTGACATTGTCATGGCGGTAAAGAGACTTCAGGAGGAGAAAAAGATTCTTGTCACAGAGATGAACCAGCATTGGAAGTCTCTTTCAACTCGTGGTGACTCCCTGAAAGAGCTGTCCTGCCTGGTTTCTAGGGCGACAATGCAAGGTATGTTTTGAAATTATACATCATATGAATGTACACATGACTGCTGATAAAGTTACTAATACTGGGTTTATCTTTTTCTGTTATACTTTCAAGATTCCCAGTGGGGCCTAACTGGATATGGGTTGAAAGGTCTGCAGAGCATCATCAGAAAAAAGCAGCACAACATCCGAGAAATGATGGCTCATGCGAGACACTGCTACCTGCAAATTTTGACTGGAGCAGAGACCATCAGTTTCTTGCCAGATGTTGTGGATGATTATTCTGACTGCGACTCTGACATTACTGATGATGAACTGTGAAGCCCCCCTCCAAAGTACCTTCAGTACTTTCAACTTTAAAAAACAATGTAAATGACCTAACTCAAGATCTTACAGTTTGTATTCATAAGACAAAAAAAGGGAGAATAAGCTGCAATTCAGACTTTTGCGTCTATATAGACTGTAAAAAAAATGGACATAGCCTCTCGGTCGGGGTCCGTTATCTCAACTTGAGCCTCCAGGAGTCGCCATCTTGTCAGACTTTGACTCCTCGTCATTCCCTCTTACCATAAAAGGGCATTGATGTGATGTTTGGGGGGGGGGGGGGGGGTCTGGCTGACGTTTACTGGATTAGCCACATTAGGTCCACTGCCCAGGGAGCTAGGCTAACAGCACATGCTGCTAGATAAACGGGAGTCGGGGTCAGTGTTGTGATTATTTTCCGGGAACGTGAGTTTTTTGTTGGTTTTTTTTTGTTTACATTTCTACTATGAAACACTTTATAACAATTTTGAAATGTATGTATATGTTTTTATTTACAAATGCACTATTTATATTTTTAGCACACAATGTTGATTAGCACCATGAGGTAGCAGGTAAACCATACGTTTTTATCAGATATGTTTTACAAATCAGATATGCACATTCGTCTATGGCTGAAACATTTGTAATAATGTTTTTGTGGTATTCTGTAAAATAATAAATAAAAATATAACTAAAGCTCCTCATCTTCAGATGTTATAAATGTGTGAGCTACAATAAAAAAAAAAAAACATTTTGATGGCATCCTATGTTGTATGTAGGTTCATATCACAACGACATCCTCAGAAAAAACATTTCATCCACCATATCAGCTGTCTGTTTTTGACTAGGACAGGTTTATAGCACACTGCAACAGTCTACAGTAGTCCACAATTTCCTTGATTATGATAAATACATATGTTAACTACAATAATAAAACCATTTTGATAGTACTGTATTCTGTGTGTAGGTACATAATGATGACATCCTTAGTAATTACCTATCAAACACCATATGAGCTGTGTTTTTGACTAGGACAGGTTCATAGCACACTGCATAAGCCTAAAATAGTCCACAATTTAGGGAGAGGAAGAGAGACCCTGTCGGAGGAAGCCCGGGGCCCCCGTTGGAGGGCTCACTGGAGAGCGCCTGGTGGCCGGGTTTGCCACGGAGCCTGGCCGGGCACAGCCCGTACAAGTGACGTGGCACCTCCCTCCTCTCCATCCTGTGGCCCCACCACTCACAGGAGGAACCGCTGGGGTCGGGGCACTGCTGCACGGGTGGCAGTGAGGTTAGGGGCCTCGACGGACGAGACACGGGCAGCAGAGGCTGGCTCTAGGGTTGTCACCTCTCTTTGGGGGAAGGAGCCGGAGCTTGTGTGGAGGTGGAGTGCTACCAGTAAGATCTGGTTGGGCTCACCTCCACACACAGTCTGGATCTCGAACCGTACTCCTGGATAGGGGTTGGACCCTATTCTTCTCTGGAGTTACCCAGGGTGTGGGGATACTCACAAACCCCCAGCTGAGCGCCGCGGTGTTGGAGTTCACCCCGGTGGACGAGAGGGTGGTGGTGGGGGGGAACTCTGACTGTTGTTTGTGCATATGCACCGAACAGCAGTTCAGAGTATTCGGCCTTCTTGAAGACCCTTAAATGGTGTCCTGCATTGGGCTCCAGTAGGGGACTCCATAGTTCTGCTGGGAGACTTCAATGCCCACGTGGGCAACGATGGAGACACCTGGAGAGGCTTGATTGAGAGGAACGGCCTCCCTGATCTGAATCTGAGCGGTCGTCTGTTATTGGACTTCTGTGCTAGTCATGGATTGTCTTTAACTAACTCCATAACCCTATCCTAACCCTAACCCTAAACAATGAAATCAGTTGGACTGTATCTCTATCTTAGTATACATTATGTCTGTCCATCTGTCCGTCTTTTCTCTCTTTCTCTCTCCTTTTCTTCCTCTCCAACCGGTGCAGACAGATGTCCGTCCTCCACAGAGCTGGGTCTGTCTGACGTTCCTGCCTGTTATAGGGAAGGTTTTCGTTGCCTCCGTACTCTACGGGGGAATTATTGGGTCTATGTAAATCATAAATAAGTCATAGTGTGTGGTCTATACCTACTCTGTAAAGTGTCCTGAGATAACCGTTGTTATGATTTGGCACTATAAATAAAATTGAATTGAATTTAATATTGCATTTTAGAGGAATTACTGTATTTACAAATAATCGAAAAGAATTCAGTAATAGACATGAAACGTACCAGAAAGATTTTATTATTTAAAAAGTATATATAAGTGTGTGTGTGTAAGCTGTGTGTGCGTGTGTGTGTTTAAGCTGTGTGTGTGTGTGTGTGTGTGTGTGTGTGTAAGCTGTGTGTGTGTGTGTGTGTGTGTGTGTGTGTGTGTCACAGAAAAGTATTTTAACAAGGAGGAACCAGAACCCTGTTCACCAGAAACATCGGAACATTGTGTGTTTGTTTAATTGTAACGAGGCTTTGAAGGTCCACTTTTCAGAGTATCAGCTGTACTGTGTGGCTGGCTCCCATGTATCTTCCCGGTCATTGCCGCTGCCAGGAAATGAAATAAAAACACATATACATAAAACAAAGGTTATAGGATGACCTTTGCTTCTGACATATTCAATTGTCTATGATGTCTTTATTAAACATTTATTACATATTAATATGTCATGCTACTGTCAGTACTGCTCAAAAGCAATTAAAAGTGTTTGTGGGCAAATACTCAAAATGTAACTCTAAAATGGGAGGGTGTCCAATGTATCACTGTATAGATCCTATGTTTTTCACACCAACAGACAGTTTAATTTTCATTAAGGAAAAATTTACCACTTGGAGCATGGTGTCCACCTAACTTTCACTTCTTCCTTTCCCTGAAAGGCATGACATCAGAAAAAGTGACTTGTAAATATGAGAGAAACACGCTTTTCTTATAGAGACAAATCTTAAATCTATGTGTGATGTAAAAGCGGTCTTGAATGAAAATGTGTTGATAAAGCAACAATGTAAACATGGTAGTAAATATTTAGAGATAAGAGGCACTTACAAAACACAACTATAAAATGTATAGACAGACAGAGTTTCTGCATTGTTGAGCTTGGGTGCATTTAAAGTATCAAGTTAGTACAAAATAATATTTAAGTATATCTGTGAATTACTATTATAAATGGCAATAATGTTATTAAAAATGCATTATAAGAAATGGGATGGGAGACATTGTTGCAAAGATAGGAAACACTGAAGTGGAGAGTCTTATGTGGGTTCTGGAATAATGGCTGAAGCATAGTCCCTTAAAAATTCTGTTACTTTGTGAGTGGGAACAGAATTCCATGAAAAATGTGACTTTAATGTAAAAAACAAATTACCTTGATAGACATATAATGTTGAAGGATATTTAAGAATGTTACTCTTTGAATTAAAAAGATACATTTACATAAAAGAACAACTTAACACTTGCCTAACCTTGCCATTGCTTTTACACGTCATGCAAAATACATATGTAATACATGAAAACTACACTCTTGACTTCAATCACAGACATTGAGAATAACTATAGTCAAAAATGAAGAAGACGCCACCAGTATTGGCTGATTAAACAGCAATGACTTTACATCAGGTGCAAATCAACAATCAACTTCTCAACATCAGCAAAACCAAATAGCTGATTGTTGACTTTAGAAAGAAAAAGGAAAAGACAGACTGTTCTGTCTACATTAGTGGAGATGAGGTGGAGCAGGTCAACGGTTTAGGTTATTAGGAATCAACAAAAGTGAGAACCAGGTTGGTCATCAAACATCACCACTTTGGTTAAAACACATGAAGGCACAGAAAAGTCTGTTCATCTCCTGAAATAAATTTTGAAGGCTAAATTTCAGGGCAAACTATTGACAACTTATTAAGGGGAGCAATATAAAGCATGCTGTCAATGAACATGGGGCTCTTTAGCGGCGATTCAAAACTTACCAAAACATCATTGGTACAATATACAGACCATTGGTGATATCAGTAAAGTGAGATGTCTGCACAGAACCCAAAAGTTACATACAACAGCCACCCAGCCACAGAGTGGTCACACTGCTTCCATCTGGATGAAGATAATGAAGTATCTGTTGCTGTACCACCAGAGTAAAGAGCAGCTTGGGATAGTCCTCAATCCATCCTCAACACTACACCATTACTTTTTTTCTGAAGCATGAACATTTTGCTTTCCTTATACAACCCTATAAATGGTTTTACTTTGTATTTTACAAGAAAACCAAGAGAAAGAAAACATACTTACGTTTAAAACCCTTTTGTCCACAATTCTTTCAAAGGGAACACCTTCTGGGTTCTGTGCTTTCTGCATTCTAAAAAAGACAAAAATATGAATAAAAATCCAGAGTAATGTAGCAACACTACTGACTTCATTTGAAATATGAAGGACAACCAATTTTAATACATTTATGAGATAAAGAGTAAATCTAACCTTTCATTTTGGGTATTTTTTTTTCGGGAAGATACGGAACACAGAGAGGAGACTGAAGATGGAGGAGGAAGTTGAGAAGAGGAGAAGGAAGATGGGGGAGGAGACTGAGGTGAGGAGAAGGATGGAGGAAGAGGCTGAGGCGAGGAGAAGGATGGAGGAGGCTGAGGGTGAGAAGAGGAGAAGGATGAAGGGGGCTGAGAAGAGGAGAAGGATGGAGGAGGAGGCTGAGGGTGAGAAGAGGAGAAGGAAGATGGAGGAGGAGACTGAGGCGAGGAGAAGGATGAAGGAAGAGGCTGAGGGTGAAAAGAAGAGACGGACGGAGGAAAGAGGCTGAGAAGAGGAGAAGGATGGAGGAAGAGGCTGAGGGTGAGAAGAGGAGACGGACGGAGGAAGAGGCTGAGAAGAGGAGAAGGATGGAGGAAGAGGCTGAGGGTGAGAAGAGGAGACGGATGGAGGAAGAGGCTGAGAAGAGGAGAAGGATGGAGGAAGAGGCTTAGAAGATGAGAAGGATGGAGTAGGTGGCTGAGATGGAGAAGATGGAGAAACAACAGGTAGAAGGTGAAGAAAAATTCTTCTTCTGGTGTTTGTTCTGGTTCTGGTCCTGGTTCTGGTCCTGCTCCAGATTGATTGTCCACAGGGGGGGCTGGTGATGTATATTTACATTTGTTGAATGTAGTGACACAGAGCCCATGAACAGATACACTGTGGGATAGGGGTTTAACGATATGGTTGTTAAAATGATACGATAGTTTCGTTTTCTATGGTTACGATATGATTTAAGGACGATATCTGGCTCTTCTAGAACGATACAATACGATGCAATGAGTTGAAATAGATCAAGTAACTGTTTTGGCCAAATATTCGGGGGGAAATAATTATACCTGGATACTGGACATGCAGGTGAATATTTTCTTTTAAAGTAATCAGGGGTAAAATTATTATTGATATAAATATGTAAACAACATTTATTGGCAAAATTAATTAAATTTTAATTTGAAAATAACAACTTCAGTAACTTTCAATTCAGTCAACTTTAAAGGTAGCTCAACATTTAACAACTTCTTTACAGGTGGAAGACTCTTTTCAATGCTCTTTTTTATATTTCACCACTGCGGTGAAGTGAACATGAAACGTTATAGCCTATAGGTGAGATAAAACTGGTCCTGTGCCCAGAAGCACATTTCGCCCATTCCCTCCTATACATGCGGGGAAGAAGAGATCTCCACCAAAAAATTTTTTAGATACCAATCGAAAGGCTCATAATTATCTTCATACCCTCTACTAAAAAATGTATGTTTTCATAATTTTAGACCCGACCAAAATGGAGTTATGCGCAGGAGAAGGAGCGTGCTTGGCTAAAACGAGCTGTAGTGAATCACATCCGGCAACTTAGTTCCCGTCTCCATACTCAATCTACAATCTACCGAGCCATAGATACCATGGACAGGAAAAATAATACGAAAGTCTTCCCGTGTTCACGAGAAGGAAAAATGGCGGTGTCCTTAGGGGAGCCAGAGGCACTGAGCAGCTTTCCAAAGGAATGAATGGGGAGCCATTTTTGGTACGCTGTCCGTTCTTGTTTCTATGTCCATGCTCCTGCTGTGCTCAAAGTTCAAATCAAATGAACTCTGACCTTTCAAAAGCACAACCAATGACAGAAATATTGAGTGTGACATTTACGTTTCCTAGGCAACCAAAGAGCGACATCAAGTCAGTTAGAAAGATGTAGGAAAAACTTAGTGTGTGTTTACAAGCTAACGGTTGTTTTAATACTAATGTTGATTTAGCCATTTACTGGGTCTCTGCGCCCAACCTCGCAGTGAGCCCAGCGCAAAAACGTTTATCATGAAAAGGCCCCTTTAATCTTATATTTATTTACTATTAAAGGTGCTAAAATACATCCATATAATGTATATTGTGCTTGAAAACAATGTGCAGTTTGTTACTATCAATACAATAGATTATTTACGTTACAGGGGAATTTTATATTGATATATGTCCCGAGTTAAGGACAAAGCACCTATCGATGTAATTGGATCGTAGGAATATCAATCGATACATCGATGGAGTAGCTTAATCGTTACACCCCTACTATCGGATAGTAAACTATGATGTATTTATCTTGAACAAGGATGATCTTACTTTTGAGGAGGTGCTCATAGAGTTTCCTCATTTTCTTTACTATCTCCTGGACAACCCCATCAGTAACAGGAATATGGTGAACCATGTCGCCGCAAATTGCCCCATTGCGGCCCAGCTGCCCAAGAAAAAGTATTGGGCAGCAGCCAAGAGCATTTAGTTTAAAAACTTACAAGAAACAGTAAAAAAAATATATGCATTAACACAATAGCTTAACATATAAGCAAAACAGGAGTTTAGGCATGCATAAGCGAGGCTAATCAGCACCCACTCAAGAGCTTCAACTCCCCCAAATTTGCAAATAATGTTAAATTACTTTCGCTCAGCTTTTAGGAACTAAGCTTTGTACAATCTGTCACAATATTTCAATAATTCATACATGCAATTAAGTCAAATTGTAACAGGTATATTGATCAATGATAAAACTCATGTTTTTTTACAGCTCTCATAGTGGTTTCACATTCACTAAAAGTAAGACCGATCATTATGTTATTGTCTGATGGGACAAACCCCTTGTTAAATTACAGTGATTAAAACTCACAGATAGCTGGGCGGACTTTATGGTCCTGCTGGAGTTTCTGTGATTCCTGACGCGAGACGCCCATTCACAGTCCTTCAGCTTTTCCTGTTTATTTGTTAGCTTTTCATTAGCTGGAAATGGCCGGACACATTCCGAGCACGTCTTTCTCCCAAGGGAATTTGGGGCCTGGCAGAAGGGGCACCGCTTTTTTTTTGGCTTTGTCATTTTCTGTAAATAAAAATGAAACAGAGGGTTTATTTAAGTTGTTTGAGGTTCCTCTTATGTTGTCTTATCTTATAGTATCTTAGAAACGATTGCTTTCAGTTGATTACAGGGTCAAAGACACAAATATAGTATGTGCTTTTGTTCATGCATAATAGTCCTGTTGCAATTGGGGTCACAGAATATATAATATCCTTTCAATACTTGACATATGACGTGTGTAACCTTCCACAGGTTAAAGTCTGATTACTTTATCATACATTCAAACACAAATGACAATTGGGGTTATGTATATTATAATTTAATAATTAACACCCGAACTAAGTCAATTCATCTGGGAAATCTATCAGTCTATCCAGATTATCTATTTAGAAAACATTCAGTGTATAAGTAAGTTGATTTGTGTAGAAAATTATTGTCACAGATGAACATCATATCTTTATATCATATCGTTAAAAAGAGGTTATGGTAACATTTACAAATTACCAACAGCACTAAATAATATCTGCTGAATGACAATTTCATTTATATTATCTACATGTCTAATACATTTCTACAGAAGGACTATAAGACACTTAAACACAACGTGCCGGAAATTGTTCAGTATGCATCATCAATAGTTATTTATGTATCTCAGATGGGGGCTAAGAAACTCTGACACCATGTTGTTCCTGACAACAGTATGCTTTACTACACTCACAAGTAAATTTTTGTCCTTATTAGTGCACAAATCAGTTGTTGCAGTAGACAGGACAAAATTTACACGATCTGCCTTTTTTATCAGTACCTTAATCCCAATGTTACCTGGTGTGCTGTGATTCTGTCAGTGGCACACATTGCCATATGCTTAGAGTATGATTGCAGGTCACGGAAGGGTCAAGGCAATTGCTGTATAACTCTGAATATATGGGTCAATCTATGACTTCTGATAAAAACCTGTAGAATATTTAATTCAACCTTTTAAACTGTGCTCAATTCACATGCAATGCTGTAATGTGCTTAAACAGACAATATAAGGAGCATAAAATCAATAAGAAATCATCAAATGCTGATATCACATGTACTGTAGACTAACTGCAATGTATGCCATACAGTGCACTGGGTGTACTGTATGGAGTAAGGACTGCCAGTGGCAAGGACAGCACTGGTATCCTCAATTAAGCTAAAAAAAAAAACATGGTGACAACATAATTAGTCAAGTGTCTATTGGGATAAGTGTTTAGACTTTATTTGTACATTTTTTTTTAAATCAGCTTAATATTAAATTACATATATAACAATACTAATAATCATTTGGGTTTGGGTATAACATTGTAAGCTACTGTAATGAGCTAGCTAGCCAAGCAAGAGTACCCATGATCAGAGGCAAGGAGTTCTGATATCTATTCTAACTACTCCAGCATTTATGCTTGTTACAAAGGCGTGGTTTATGTGTCTGCTTGTGCATGCATATGTTTATTTCAAAAGTAGCCGTTGCACCAGCCTCCATCTTCCTCCCCGCGCGTCGGGGTATCCTCTGTTCCGCATGACTCATCTTCTTTATCTGTGAAAGAAGCACATACTCTCATCCTCCCTGTACCCTGCCTCCTTATATGGTGTTCCTGCCTCCTTATATGGTTGTTCCTGCCTCCTTATATGGTTGTTGTTTGCGAACGGCAGTTCCCTAATCTCAACTAGTTGCTAGGTGCGTTTGTGCAAGCTGGCTATTTCATTGTCTTGTGACCTTGACTGTCTGCCAGGTTTGTGTGCTAGGGTTTTGCAGAGAGCTTTGAGCCTGGCAAAGGCACATACTATCACACTCTTAAATGATTATACTTATTGCGTCTTATTATCACACTCTCATTAATCAATACTAATACACACGCTAACACATGATTATGATACTTCACTCATTGATTATAGAATAGAATAGAATATAATAGAATTACTTTAATGATCCCAGACTGGGAATTTTTTTTGTAACAGCAGTAGTGGGTCAGCAAATAAAAACTTTGTACATAACATAAATAGAATCAAATATATACATAGTGTATATATACAGTGCACAGTGTGCTATAAAACAATAAACAATAATAATATATACAAGAAAATATGCAAATTATACTATAAAAATAATAATATATACAAAAAAAAACAGTACAGAGAGCAGAGTTCTCTGTCAGGCAGAGGTGAGAGAGTTATTATAAAAAGTGATGGATTGTGGCAGGAAAGATTTCCTGAATCTGTTGCTACGACAGCGGAGCTGAAGCAGCCTTTTGGAGAAGGTGCTCCGCTGTCTGACCAGTGTGAGTTGGAGAGGGTGGAGAGGATTATCCATGATGGATAACAGTTTTTTCAGTGTCCTCATCTCCACCACAGCCTCCAGAGTGTCCTGTTTGCAGCCAATCACAGAGCCAGCCTTCCTGATCAGTTTGTTAAGTCTGTTGGTGTCGCTGGCGCCAATGCTGCTTCCCCAACAAACCACAGCAAAGAAAAGTACACTGGCCACCACAGACAGAGATAAAAGATCTCCAACATCTTGCTGCACACGTTGAAGGATCTCAGCTTCCTCAGGAAATAAAGTCTGCTCATCCCCTTCTTGTAAACAGCTTCAGTGTTAGATCTCCAGTCCAGTCTGTGGTTGATGGCAACACCCAGGTACTTGTAATCCTCCACCGCCTCCACATCCTTTCCCAGAATGCACAGAGGTTAGAAAGCCATCTTCCTCTTCTTCCTGAAATCTATCACCATCTCTCTGGTCTTGCTGATGTTCAGCCGCAGGTGATTCTGTCCAGTCCACTTCACAAAGTTGTCTACCAGTGCCCCTTACTCCCTCACTTATACAACCAACAACAGCCGAGTCGTCAGAAAACTTTTGCAGGTGACACGACTCAGTGTTGTACTGAAAGTCAGTGGTGTATAAGGTGAACAGGAAAGGAGGCAGTATAATCCCCTGTGGAGCTCCTGTATCACTAACCACCACATCAGACAGAACACTGCCCATACGGACAAACTGTGGCCTGTCCGTCAGGTAGTCAGTAATCCAGGAGATCATAGTGTCGCCTACTCCCATCACCAGCTTCTCCCCCAGTAGCAGTGGCTGAATGGTGTTAAAAGCACTAGAAAAATCAAAGAATGTGATTCTCACAGTACCTGCTCCACCATCCAGGTGCAAATGGGCTCGTTGCAGCAGGTAGATGACAGCGTCATCAACTCCCAAGTAGGGCTGGTAAGCAAATTGCAGAGGGTCTAGCAGGGCTCTCACCTGTGGCCTCAGGTTGACCAAAACTAGTCTCTCCAGCACCTTCATGACGTAAGATGTGAGCGCCACTGGTCGATAGTCATTGAGGTCTGATGGTGACGACTTCTTTGGAACAGGAATTAGGCAGGAAGTCTTCCAGAACACTGGTATTCTCTCCTGACCAAGGCTCAGGTTGTAGAGGTTTTGTAGGACAGGAGACAGCTGGCTGGCCCATGTCTTCAGGATCCTGGGGCTGATACCATCAGGGCCTGCAGCCTTATGCTGGTGGAGTCTCTCCAGCTGTCTCCTAACCTGGCCTGCAGTCACAGTCATGCAGGGGAGGCTGCTGGTGTCTTCAGTGGAGGACGAGGAGGTTGAGGAGGCAGAGGAGGAGGAGGAGGAGGTGGAGGTGGAGGAGGAAGAGGTGGAGGAGGAGGACAGGTGCTGCACAGGAGAGCTCACAGCAGAGGGGGGAGGGGAGGAAGCATTTGGGGTAGTGAGGGTGTGTGGGGGTCTGGAGGTGTCATGGAGACGACAGAAGGCTGTGAGCTGAACCTATTGAAGAATCTGTTCAGCTCGTTTGCCCTCTCCAGGCTGCCTGATGACTGTCTGCCGCTCACCTTACACCCAGTGATCTGCTTCATACCAGTCCACACATCCCTCACATTGTTCTGCTGGAGTTTGGCCTCCAGCTTCCTCCTGTAGGCGTCTTTACAGGTCCTCAGCATATCCCTGACTTCATGCTGCACTCTCCTCAGTCCTTCCCTGTCTCCAGACCTGAACGCCCTCTTCTTCTTGTTAAGAAGGGCTTTCAGGTCATTGGTGATCCACGGCTTATTATTAGAGAAGCAGCTCACAGTCCGGGTTGGCATGGTGGTGCATTCACAGAACCTGATGTATTCTGTGATGCAGTCGGTCATGCTGTCCAGAACCTCTCCATGTGGCTCAACAAGTGCATCCCAGTCTGTCGACTCAAAGCAGTCCTGTAGTGCGTCAGCGGCCTCCTGAGTCCACCTCCTCACGCTCCTAGTGTGGACAGGCTGCCGCTGAACAAGGGGAATATACTTAGGGGTCAGCAGAACCAGGTTGTGGTCAGATCTTCCGAGAGGGGGGAGGGCTGTGGGACTGTATGCATCCTTAGCATTTGCATACAACAGATCCAGTGTGTTACAGTCTCTGGTGGGGCAGTCAACATACTGGTGAAATGTTGGGAGGATTTTATCCAGCGAGACCTGATTAAAATCCCCAGTGATGACAAGAAATGCATTAGGATGCAGCGTCTGTATCTGGGCAACAGCGGAGTGGATAACGTTACAGCCGAGTCGTCAGAAAACTTTTGCAGGTGACACGACTCAGTGTTGTACTGAAAGTCAGTGGTGTATAAGGTGAACAGGAAAGGAGACAGTATAATCCCCTGTGGAGCTCCTGTATCACTAACCACCACATCAGACAGAACACTGCCCATACGGACAAACTGTGGCCTGTCCGTCAGGTAGTCAGTAATCCAGGAGATCATAGTGTCGCCTACTCCCATCACCAGCTTCTCCCCCAGTAGCAGTGGCTGAATGGTGTTAAAAGCACTAGAAAAATCAAAGAATGTGATTCTCACAGTACCTGCTCCACCATCCAGGTGCAAATGGGCTCGTTGCAGCAGGTAGATGACAGCGTCATCAACTCCCAAGTAGGGCTGGTAAGCAAATTGCAGAGGGTCTAGCAGGGCTCTCACCTGTGGCCTCAGGTTGACCAAAACTAGTCTCTCCAGCACCTTCATGACGTAAGATGTGAGCGCCACTGGTCGATAGTCATTGAGGTCTGATGGTGACGACTTCTTTGGAACAGGAATTAGGCAGGAAGTCTTCCAGAACACTGGTATTCTCTCCTGACCAAGGCTCAGGTTGTAGAGGTTTTGTAGGACAGGAGACAGCTGGCTGGCCCATGTCTTCAGGATCCTGGGGCTGATACCATCAGGGCCTGCAGCCTTATGCTGGTGGAGTCTCTCCAGCTGTCTCCTAACCTGGCCTGCAGTCACAGTCATGCAGGGGAGGCTGCTGGTGTCTTCAGTGGAGGACGAGGAGGTTGAGGAGGCAGAGGAGAAGGAGGAGGAGGTGGAGGTGGAGGAGGAAGAGGTGGAGGAGGAGGACAGGTGCTGCACAGGAGAGCTCACAGCAGAGGGGGGAGGGAAGGAAGCATTTGGGGTAGTGAGGGTGTGTGGGGGTCTGGAGGTGTCATGGAGACGACAGAAGGCTGTGAGCTGAACCTATTGAAGAATCTGTTCAGCTCGTTTGCCCTCTCCAGGCTGCCTGATGACTGTCTGCCGCTCACCTTACACCCAGTGATCTGCTTCATACCAGTCCACACATCCCTCACATTGTTCTGCTGGAGTTTGGCCTCCAGCTTCCTCCTGTAGGCGTCTTTACAGGTCCTCAGCATATCCCTGACTTCATGCTGCACTCTCCTCAGTCCTTCCCTGTCTCCAGACCTGAACGCCCTCTTCTTCTTGTTAAGAAGGGCTTTCAGGTCATTGGTGATCCACGGCTTATTATTAGAGAAGCAGCTCACAGTCCGGGTTGGCATGGTGGTGCATTCACAGAACCTGATGTATTCTGTGATGCAGTCGGTCATGCTGTCCAGAACCTCTCCATGTGGCTCAACAAGTGCATCCCAGTCTGTCGACTCAAAGCAGTCCTGTAGTGCGTCAGCGGCCTCCTGAGACCACCTCCTCACGCTCCTAGTGTGGACAGGCTGCCGCTGAACAAGGGGAATATACTTAGGGGTCAGCAGAACCAGGTTGTGGTCAGATCTTCCGAGAGGGGGGAGGGCTGTGGGACTGTATGCATCCTTAGCATTTGCATACAACAGATCCAGTGTGTTACAGTCTCTGGTGGGGCAGTCAACATACTGGTGAAATGTTGGGAGGATTTTATCCAGCGAGACCTGATTAAAATCCCCAGTGATGACAAGAAATGCATTAGGATGCAGCGTCTGTATCTGGGCAACAGCGGAGTGGATAACGTTACAGGCCAGCGCTGCATCAGCTGAAGGAGGAACATACACACAGATAATGATGGCAGACGTGCATTACCGGGTCAAATAATAAGGCCTCATCCCCACAGTCAACAGTTCAATGTCCGGGGTACAGAGACGTTTCTTCACGTGAACATGTCCGGGATTACACCACCTCTCACTCACGTACAGTGCAATCCCTCCTCCTTTTTTCTTTGCGCTGCTTGTCACGTCCCTGTCCGCCCGAACAGTGCTGAAACCGGGAATAACCACGCTGTGGTCCAGGATGTGTGGGTGAAGCCATGTCTCCGTGAAACAAAACACACTGCACTCACGATATTCCCTCTGAGCCTTTATCAGCGCGGCCAGCTCGTCCGTCGTGTTCCCCAGAGACCTCACGTTTCCCATGACGATCACCGGTACAGCCGGTCTGTGTCTCCTCCTCTTCACCCTCCGTTTCACTCCAGCTCTGCAGCCACGTCGTCTCCTCCGCAGCTCCTTCGGGACCTCAGGTCTGGCTCCAGGCAGCAGTACAGGTTCACACAGCGCAATCAGCTGGTCGCGTGTGTAAACAATGCGCTCAGTGATGCGCTCCTGACCCTCCGTTGCTAGGGTTAGCAAAACCATCACAAAAACAAAAACACGACACGAAAAAGAAAGGTGTTCGTCCTCTCCCAGGAATTTCTAATTACGGAGAAGAGTCGCCAAAAGTTGAGCAAAAACCAAAACACAAACACATCAAAAACGTTTTAAAAACTTAAAAACCCACGGGAGCTGCTGTTACAGGCTGCCACCTAGTACGGCGCCATAGCAACCAAGCATTATCACACTCTCATTAATCATTACTAATACACACGCTAACACATGATTATGATACTTCACTCATTGATTATTAATTCTTCAATTCCCCCTGTTGATCACTCACCAGAGTGATCATTCCTTCTTGGCAGGTCAAACAATGGGACTATCTCAAAACATAATGTACCTCTGAGACCACAAAATCCTGGGTGTCTAAAGGTATGCCACGGACGTGGCCTGCCAAGTTCAATAACTCTCAATTATCTGACCATGCACATATAAGATAGATTCCCACTAAGAAAATGAATACTACAATAAACACACTAAGTGTCCACACACACACTGTTTGTTTTTCTGCTCCTTTTTTTTTACCCTATTTATCCACTCTATATACTGTGGTGTTTTTACTAATGGTGTATGTGTGCCAATCATAGATTATTGGTATTTACAGAAGTCCCTTAACCCTGTTCGGTTAGATCTGTTCTGACTTGGTCTAGGGACCTTTTGGGCTCCTCCCCCTGTCTACACCTTGAAAGGTGAATCCACTTGTCACTGCCCTGCACTTTTACTGCTGTGGAGGTTCTCTCCACCACCTTATGGGGTCCTGTCCAGCTGGGGTGTGTCCACTTTCTTTTCAATGTCTTTACATATACCCAAGGTTCTCCTAACAGAGTCAGTGGGGCGGATGCTAGTCCGGACCCGACTTGGCTTCCTGCCAATGTCTTCACCCAGCCCTGAAGCTGAGTCACGTAGGACCGTGCTAGTTTGGGTGTGGCCCCTGGCTGCAGCGGTTCCTGGTGTCTTGGTCCGGGGATGGTGCGACCTGTAAGTAACTCACAAGGGGTAAATTTATTTTCTCTGTTCACACTAGCCCTCATAGAGTGTAATGCCATAGGCAAGCAGTCTAACCACGATAACCCTGTAGTTGCCATCATTTTTGCTATTTTCTCTTTAAGAGTCCTGTTACATCTTTCTACTCCTCCCTGACTCTGGGGGTGGTACACGGTGCCATAAGTATGTTTGAGCCCAAACAAGCCTTCCACCCGTCTAAGGTCCTTTGATCTGAAGTGAGTGCCATTGTCTGAATGGATCACTCGGGGAATCCCATGTCTAGGGATCCACTCATTAGTCAACCATTTACACACTGTCTGTGCATCCTCTTTCTTTGCAGGTACGGCTTCTACCCATCCTGAAAATCTATCATAGATAACCAACAGGTATCTAAAACCTCTGCATGTATCAATCATGTCTGTATAGTCAATGCATATCTCCTCTCCTGGCCCTGTCAATTTTGGACGAGCCCCTGGCTGAGGTGAGAATGTTGGTGCTACATTATAGGTGTTACAAACGGGACATGATTTCACTTTGTTTTTTATCATAGCTGTCATGAACGGATGCCACCATCCTTCCATAGTATTCTGCATTTGTCTGGTTCCCTCATGTGTTGGTCCATGTGCTTCGTCTAACAGAGAGGGCGCTAGTGAGGATGGTAACACTGGTTTCCCTGTCTGTGGACATCAAAACAGTCCTTCTGCATCCTTAACTGCTCCTCTCCCTATCCACATGGATCTTTTCTCTGGGGAGCCCTCTTGCTGGAGAGCTACTAGCTGATCGACAGTCCATCTTGGAGGTAATGGCTCTGTTAATTCTGCCTGCATCATTAGCAACGGTACTCTATACCCTGCTGCTTTCTTTGCTGCTGCATCCGCAGCTGCATTTCCTGCTGCTTTGATTTCTCTGTGCTGTGACCTTTACACTTTACTACCACCTAGTTCCGCTGGTGTCATAAGAGCTTCTTTCAGTTTCCTCATTTCCTCTTTATGCTTAATAGGCAGACATGAAGCTGTCACAAACCCTGCTCTCTCCCACTCTTTTAGCTGACAATGCACTGCTGCACTGGCATACGCTGAGTCTGTATATATGTGTACTCTCTTTCCCTAACCATGGTTACAAGCTACTGTCACTGCCATCACTTCCGCTAGCTGAGCTGATGGTTTTTCTGTCACTTCTCCTGTACTTAGTGTCTCAAACTTTCCCTGATCTTTGCTAACCACTGCCCATGCTGCGCTTAGTCCTCCATTATCTTTTCTGAAACAGCAGCCGTCTACATACAAGTCCATGTCTGGTCGGTCTAGTGGTTTTGCATGCAAGTCGGGTATCACTTTAATGGCTTGTGCTGTCAGTGGAATGCAGTCATTTGGGTTTTCGTCATTGTCAAAATATTTCTGTTGCTTTGATAAACGCAACACATGTCAAATCTTTCAGTTGTCAGACAGAACAACACATTGGAGGCTTCATCGATCAGAGACAAGAAACACTTAACGTATCTCGACACGGGGAGAGCAGAGGTAATCGCACGCACAGGTCCGGTCCTCATAAACCTCTCCAAAAGCTCCATTCTCCCTTGTGTCCTTTTATTGAAGTTTCACATGCATAATCATAAGTACATGAATAATAATTAACCAGTTACGTACAGATACTATTTTCCACACAAGAATGTCTACAAGGTCACAGCTGCTTTTGCTCCCACAGTTCTCTTCTAGGGAGGGAACACGTTATCAAACTTTCCCCAGATGGGTCAAATATAATTGGTTAGACATGCAGGCACATACTTTGCAACAAACACTCTAAAAAAACACTTTGTATTATATGCATGAAAAGAACATTTCTGATAATATTTTATACATTTCTTTAACATTTCCCTCCTGTTTATCAGAATTGTTATTAGACAATATATTTTATGTCAGCCAGTGCACACTCCTCACAGCCATCACAGTATATGTGTGTGTCTGCTGTGGTGGAATCTTCGCTATGTGCATGTGCAGTTATCAGGGCCAGGCTCTCCTGCTGATATAACAGAGCCTCAGCCGTAGTTCTGCTTATCATCTTGGACATCAGGGATTGTAGGCAGGGCACGATGCACGTGATGAATACACAGCATAGGAGGAGAATCACAGTTATGGGTGTCAGAAACTTCAGCAGAATCTCACACCTGGCCCCTCCAGTAAGCCATGCCCTTCCCTGCCAATGAGGTTACGATAATAATCACCTCTAGGATGTCGTATGCGGAGTGTGTATGGCTCAACAATAGGTGTCCACATGCTATGATTACGGAACAAGTGTTTACATGTCATCAATGATTTATTGAGAACCTGAAGTGACCAAGTACCTTCTGCTGTGAGAATAATGTAATCACTACAGTATATCAAAGTCTTACCATGACCCTGCTCGCTGTCTTGATAACATTTCCTACGTAATCTGAGATTTACAGACCTCGTCATACCAGTACTGTTACGGAGAAGAAATAAATCATCACAGTCATCAATCACAGTTTTTAACAATGGAATCATTTCTTCATCCTTCGGGTCTTGAAGGCAGCAAAGATCATTAGTGCGTCCATCGTTGCACCTGCAGTCCAGGAGGCCAGCCATCTTTCATGGTATTTTGACATGGTTTCACACTTATGCTCTCGTTCCACTAACCTGAGAGGATCGTTGATTTCTTCACTGACGTTGAGACGAGTGGACCTAGGCGTTTCCAAACCCCTTTGTAGTCAGACTTCCCCTACTCAGCGGTTGGAACGAGATCACTAAGTGTCCTCACTTTGCAATGTGAGAGATGAATCCAGCTGGACCTCTCAGCGATCTTCACAGCAGTGGGCGTGGAGAGAATAACTTGGAATGGCCCCTCCCACCTTGGACTGGACCAGCACTTCCGCTTTATCACTTTCACGAACACGTGGTCACCAGGCGTCACAGTTTTGTCCTCCTGGGGGCATATAGGAAAATCAGGCAGATTATTGGTTTCTTTACATTTTCTATGGCTCAGCGCCTGTCTCATATAGTCTGCCAATGTTTTCTCAGAGTCAGGCTCGTCTTTTATTTTTAAATGTAAGTCAGGTAAGTAATATGGTCTACCATACAGTGTTTCAAAAGGAGTCAATTTACATCCGCCTGTAGGCATAATGTGTAAACTTAGTTGTACTAAATCAACACATTCAGGCCATGGTCTTCCAGTTTCGTTCATGCATTTGGTTAGCTTATTTTTAATTGTGCCATTGAACCTCTCAACAAGTCCAGCTGAGGCCGGTTGATAAGCACTATGGTATTTTAAGCCTATTTTTAGGTTTTTTCCTATTTTATTTATTGTGTCGTTTACAAAATGTGAGCCATTATCTGATCGTATTCTTTTTGGTATCCCAAAGGTTGGGACAATTCTTTTACATATAGCTTTTGCTACTGTGATTGCATCAGGGTTAGCACATGGAAACATTTCTACCCATTTGGAAAAGGCATCTATTATAACTAAACAGTATTCTACACCTTTGCTTTTGTTTAGTTTAATGAAATCCATATGTATTTCTTCAAAAGCATACTCTGGTTTTGGAAATGCACCTTGTTTTGGACGTTGTTGTCCTTGTGAGTTATGTTTAATGCATGTTAAACATTGATTACAAAAATTTTTTGAATATGTATTAAACCCATAAGTAGTATAGTAGCTGTTCACTAAGCCTGTCATCCCCCCGTTTGAGGCATGGCAACGCCCATGGCTCATTATTGAAGCCCATTTGAACAGCGATCGAGGTAACCAGGGTTTACCATCGGGTCCAATATAAATATCATTTATTTTTGTAGCTCCTTTTTTCTGCCACATTGATTTCTCCGTTTGTGGTGCTTGTTGTTGTCTTTGTCGTAATATGTCACACTTCACTGGTATATTTTGAGATGTTGAAACATGCAAAACAGGATGTGCGGCTAATTTAGCTTCTTTGTCTGCCATTGCATTGCCGATTGAAACCGTATCTTTTCTTCTTGTGTGGGCATCACACTTGCACACTGCAATAGATTTAGGTAACATTATAGCTTTTAAAAGTTCTTGTAGTAACTTGTCATGTGTTATTGGTTTTCCTGTTGACGTTTTAAAACCTCTAGGTTTCCACTGTTGGCAGAATAGATGTACTGCGCCATATGCAAATTGACAATTGGCAAATCTGTGTAAATTGTTACATCCTTATTTTGAAATAATTTACATGCTTCAGTTAATGCTACTATTTCAGCGGCCTGTGCCGATAAATTAGATGGTAATTTTCCTGTTTTTAGGCATTTATCTATAGTTGTTACAGCGTAGCCTACACAATTTTGTCCTTGTGCATTCTTACGTGCAGAACCATCAACAAATACTATATGGCCATGTGTCAAGGGTGTGTCTAATAAATCAGGACGTGGTTTGTATACTAACTGTGTTTCATGCAGACAATCATGTTTAGTGCCATCTGTTGACACCGGTATCAGCGTGGCTGGATTTAATGTTGTGCTTCTTTCTATATTTAGATGTGGTTGCGACAAAAGTGTAGTCATGCATGACAGATGTCTGGCAGGTGATAAAAAGGTCATTTTTGTTTGTAATAACAGTGCTGCTACTGCATGTGGCACTTGTAGTGTTATTGGATGAAATAATACTACTTCCGCAGAGGCCTGTACAGCCATTGCTGCTGCGATCACAGCCTGAACCCAGGGCGGGGATGCTCTAGCCACTGGGTCCAGTTGTGTTGAATAGTAGGCTAAGGGTTTGTGTTTTTGCCCATGTATTTGTAATAACACTGACGTCATAAATCCATTTTTACAGTCTACAGTTTGGATAAAATTTTTATCATAGTTTGGTAAGGCAAGTACCGTCGTTCCTGCCAGCATTTGTTTTATGTTACAAAGCGCTTTTTCTGCCGTTTCTGTCCAAATTATTTCATCTGTTAACGCCATAGGTGTAGAGTAAATGAGATCAAGCAGAGGTCTTGTTACTTCTGCGTAATCCATTACCCACGCTCGGCAGTAGTTGCAAAGTCCTAAAAAGGACATCATTTTTGTTATTGGTCTTGGTGCAGACAAAATGGCTGTTTTTCTTTCTTGATTTACTGTTTTGCCATTTTGGGTCAACGTGTGACCTAGGTATTTTACTTCTTCTTTCCACAATTGTAATTTACTTTTACTTACTTTGTTGCCAGTTTTAGCAAGAAATTTGAGTAAAGATAACGTGTCTTCTTTACAATCCTCCTTTGTTGTGGAGTTTCTTATGATATCATCTACATATGAGAGGATTTGGCTCCCTCTAGGGGGGTTGAAGTCTGCTAGACAATTGGCAATTGCTTCAGCAAAAATTGTGGGACTTCCAGAATAGCCTTGTGCTAGTCTTGTGAATGTATATTGTTTATTTTTAAACGTAATTGCGAACCAATGTTGGCTATCTTTATGTATTGGAATTGACCAGAACGCATTGCTTAGGTCTATGACCGAGAACTACTTCGCATTTGGATCCATAGAATTAAGCAATGTGTGTGGATTGGGGACATTTGGTGCCCTTTGTTGTACTGCAGCATTAATTGCTCTTAGGTCCTGTATCATGCGCCAAGAAATTGATGGCGCGGCTTTTCGGACAGGAAAAATAGGTGTATTACAGGATTATAATTCCTGCTTTCTTTAGATCTTCAATTACAGGCTCAATGCCTTCTTCTGCATCAGGTTATAAGGGATATTGTTTAACTTTCGGCCTATATTCTGTTTTTCCTTTAATTACCACTGGTGGGACGCCTTTCATTAATCCTACATCAGATGGACCTTCAGACCATAATTCTTTGGGTAATGAAGCCAGACTTTGTTCTTCTTCTGTCGTAAGAGATAACACATTTGCTTCTCCTGTGTTTGACTCGTCAAATGGACGTTTGGAGTGGTTGTGACCACCCACTGTAGTTTTTGGCGATAATATTGCGTATCCTTATTGTAGTGAACTTTAGGATCGATTGTATTTGTCCAGCTGTGAGCTGCTTTTACTCGTCTTGCTTCATTATCCAAATCTTTCCATGTTTGCTTTGAGGATTTAGTCAAAGAAACATGTAGTGTGCGTCCACCCTGCATTAAATAAAATGCATCATTTGTTATGTCTACTGTACAGAAAGAGGTCGAGTCTTTATAAAGGGATGAAAAGGGTACAATATATTATATTATTAAAATATTTATTGTATTACAAGTTCTTTGAAACTTTATGTTTAAAAATGCAAATGAGGCATTAAGGTATGAAATATGAAGTATTATTTTTTTACATTTCCAGAACAGAAACCTGAACATTTGATTAAACCAGGTTCAACGTTCTTGTTTAATTTTTTACATATTTATAATATAGAGATATATTTACAGAAATCTCTTTTAACCATAAATCAGAAAATACTGTTAGTTTTGTTTTCTGCATGTTTTTATGAATCAAATGTAGAAACCAGGCTGAGATCACCATGAAACTTCCGCCGTTCTTTACTGGCGTTAACCCTCCTGTTGCCCTCAAATTTTACTAACACTGTTAGTATTAAGTGAATTTAAACATCCAGAAAACGACCAGAATCAAAATTTGTATGTCAGGTTTTCTGCATGTATTTGATGATTACCTAAATAGCATTTTGAATTAAACCCAAATCCCCAAACATTATACATCCAGAATACCTTTAGACCCAGTTTGATTCCTGTTGCAGTGAATGTGAATGACATCAGCTGACAGGAAGTTAACGAGGACCAAGGCTGTTGTCTAGATTGATCTTAAATTTGATCGAGGGATATGTTTGTATATTAAGTATATAAAAATGTCAAAATATTTGTAAGTACTATTTTGTATTATTTATAATATATGTCCCCATAAAATTAAGCTTATTTTTATAATTTTATGTTTTATCTAATGTTAACTTTTGATGAATTAAGGAGAAATCTACAGCCACAAACGGACAAAGTGAAGTCAAATTAAATGTTTTCTTAAACTAAAAAGCAACTTATTCATTTATTTATTATTTGTTTGGCAGCTTCTGTCTTCCATACTGTGCGTCTGTGCACTGCTTTAATGGTATTTCTATCTATTTATCTATTTATTTATCTATTAGTTATCTGCAGGTAGTCCTGCAGGCACCTATGTCACATAAAAAGGTAATAAGTTTACCGTTCACATACAAAATGACCTCTTGTTTTATACTATGCATAAAGAGCAGGTCATCCTGATAGTTTAATAGCACTTCCCCTGTCCCTGTCTGTTTCGCTCTATCTGAAACCTCCTCTACCCCTTTTTGGTAGTAAATCAACTCTTCCTGTCCTGAAAGAATGTACTTTACATAATCCCTGCACTACGACCTTTGGCTTTGCAGCAGCTCCGTTTTCTTCACTTTCCTCATCCCTATGTCTCTCCTGTCACTGGCCCTGTCTCTTCATCCTCCGTCATATAAACCAGCACCTCTTTTGCTTTAGCTTTCTCTACACTTACAAGTATCTGTCTTTTACTTTTTATTTTAATTGCAACCTCCTACAACATGAAATGTTTTATTCAATTGCATCACGTTACTGAGTGATCCAGGACTCAGGGAAAGTTCTCAAGGACCACAGATAATTCCCACTGTGTCAAGCTTCTACAAAGAACTTATTGTTCCTTGCGGACACAGTCTGGGGGTTCTATCCCAGGAATAAATCTGCGTTTTAGATCCCTAGTCCCTTCACCTAATGCCCTTAATGCAATTTAATCTATTACAGCAAGCAAATAGGCTTTTTGTTCACACCGTTAGGTTTCGGGCCCAAATACTGCCGAACAGACCAAATTCCTTTTCATACAACAATTATTCACGCACACACATTCTTTGCAGATCTGCAATCAGACACACTTTTAAAGACGTCTTTCTTGGAGCCGTATGCTCCCTAGTCTCTTGACCTTTTCGTGATGAATGTCTCCCCTCCACCGGCTCGGATCTCGTCTGCTGCGTATAAAGGAGGGATGAGGGGGTCCGTCTGGCCACGTTGAAAAGTGGTCTTTGTCCAGCGGCAGGTTTTTTTCCGCCAGACTTTGCTGTGCACAGTCTTTGCAGACGTCCCGTCAGTCACCCTTTTTTCTGCAGTGTTGAGATCCGGCTCGAAGGACCAAAAATGTCAAAATATTTCTGTTGCTTTGACAAACGCAACACATGTCAAATCTTTCAGTTGTCAGACAGAACAACACATTGGAGGCTTCATCGATCAGAGACAAGAAACACTTAACATATCTCGACACGGGGAGAGCAGAGGTAATCGCACGCACAGGTCCGGTCCTCATAAACCTCTCCAAAAGCTCCATTCTCCCTCGTGTCCTTTTATTGAAGTTTCACATGCATAATCATAAGTACATGAATAATAATTAACCAGTTACGTACAGATACTATTTTCCACACAAGAATGTCTACAAGGTCACAGCTGCTTTTGCTCCCACAGTTCTCTTCTAGGGAGGGAACACGTTATCAAACTTTCCCCAGATGGGTCAAATATAATTGGTTAGACATGCAGGCACATACTTTGCAACAAACACTCTAAAAAAACACTTTGTATTATATGCATGAAAAGAACATTTCCGATAATATTTTATACATTTCTTTAACAGTCATCTGGAGCTGCTAAACAGCTCGCTGCATTAACTCCTTCGTGTGTACGTTATGTTTGGTGCATTTAAGCCTACCTCTACTTTCCTCAATCGAGAGCCTGATAGAGTAAAAACGAATGATGAAATTAACGCTATTACACTATGCCTCGTCAAAATTTTGAGTGGATGCCCTGCCACTAGGTGTTCTAATTTCTCTAGGACTCTGGCTAGTCCTGCTGCATGTCTCACACAAGGAGGTTGTCTTAACTCTATGTGATCTAATGGTGTGCTTATATATCTCAGTACTGCTCTCCCTTGTGGTGTTTTATGGTATAGTACTGCATTCATTGTCCCGTCTTTCTCTGATGTGTCTAGATAAAATGGTTCTTCGTAGTCTGAAGTCTGTAGAGATGACGCCAACGCCATCTCTTGTTTGAGTCGTATGAACACTTCTTCTGCCTCCATAGTCCAGTTCAAAATCCCCTTCTGATTTCTCATCCCTGCCTCTAAGACCTTTTTTCTCATTGGGCCTGCCTTGTTGTTGTAGTCTGGGATGAAATGTTTGCTATATCCTGTCAGTCCTAGGAAGCTCAACATTCCTTTCACGTCTTCTGGTTTTGGATGTCTTAAAATCGTCTCCCTGTGTGCCCCTGAGAGACTGGTTCCTTCTCCGGTTATCCATCTCCCTAGGAACTGCACCTGTGTTCTGCAACACTGGAGCTTTTTCCTCGAGGCTTTGCAGCCTGTTTTAGCTACTGCTTTTAACACTGATTCTGTTGCTTGTAGGCAACGGTCTGCACTGTCGGCTGCTATCAGCAGATCATCTACATACTGTAGACAGACAGTGTTCTCTGGGAGTGCTACCTCCTTCTTTAAATGCTGATTTAATACTTTGTTGAACACTCCGGGTTAGAGATTCATTCCTTGTGGGTAACATGTGTATTGATATCTCTGTCCCTCCCATGTGAATTCAAAGTATTTTCTTAACTCTTGTTCCAGGGGAATGGAAAAGAACGCATTAGCCAAATCTATTACTGAGAAATGGGACATTTCCCCAGTGAGTTCTGCTAGTGTTGTGTGTGGGTTTGGGACCGTGAAACTCTACCGTGAAAGAGCGGAGTGAGACAATAAATCACCGGTTTAATGACCAAAAGCCGAGTGTCACAGCCCCATTATTTATGTACCCCCAGATAAGAGAAGACCAGTGGTGAGTTTAATCCTCAGGCTTTTCCGTGATGTCTGCAACAAGCTTCTACTGACAGTGTTTCACTATCAGCGGCTCCAGACAGGGTGTTTCCACCATCACAGAAACCTACTCACACTTTTATCTGTTTGTGTTCTCTATTATCCTCGAAACCTCCCACACAACAGTCCCACAGTAAAACACAACTTTTAGGTATTTCTTATACTTTGGTTCCCAGAACCTTAGCTCCCAGAGCTACAACTCAGTGGCTTTCTAGTCTCACCTAGGGGCTATCCCCCTGTGGCGCTTTTAGTCTTTAATGCCTAATGTATATTCGAGGGTCTCTACAGCCTCCGGCCTTTCTGCGTTCCCTGAATGTCTTACTGAGCACCGTTTATGCGCCTAGGACCTGTCTGGATTTAAGATCCCAACACTTCTTTAACCTTCTATTAACCTCTAGGAAACATACTGACTTTCTCCACCAATTTAGATTATAGGCCGAACATTATAGGCCTTTAAAGCCGGCGACGAGATGGGCCTGAGGACAGCCCGGGCCAACCTGTCACGTGGCATCAGGATAGCCAAGAGACAATACTCCAGGAGGATCGCCGACCACTTCAGAGACAGCAGAGACACCAGGAACCTGTGGCGGGGGATACAGACCATCACAGACTACAAGCCCTCTCCACAGACCTGTGACAACTCCTCAACTCTGCGAGATCAGCTGAACGACTTCTTTGCTCGCTTCGAGGCTGACAACAGCACCCCGGCACAGAAGACCTCACCACCTCTCGGCGACCAGGTGCTGACGCTATCCCCGGACAGCGTGAGGAAATCCCTCAGAGGGACCAACGCACGCAAAGCCCCGGGTCCCGACAACATTCCTGGTCGTGTCCTGAGAGACTGTGCTGAGGAGCTCACAGATGTCTTCACGGACATCTTCAACACCTCACTGAGCCAGGCTGTTGTCCCCACGTGCCTCAAAGCCACCACCATCATCCCGGTCCCGAAGAAGTCGTCCCCCACCTGCCACAATGACTACCGCCCGGTTGCACTCACTCCCATCATCATGAAGTGCTTCGAGCGGCTAGTCATGCAACACATCAAGTCTGCCCTCCCCCCCACCCTGGACCCTTTCCAGTTTGCATATCGGTCCAACCGCTCGACCGACGATGCCATCTCCACCGCCCTCCACTCAGCCCTCACCCACCTAGAGACCAGAGACTCCTACGTCAGAATGCTGTTCATCGACTTCAGCTCAGCATTCAACACAATCATCCCTCAGCAGCTCACCCACAAGCTCAGTCAGCTGGGGCTCTACACCTCCCTGTGCAACTGGCTGCTGGACTTCCTGACAGGGAGACCACAGGCAGTTCGAGTTGGAAGCAACACCTCCAGCACCATCACGCTCAACACAGGGGCCCCCCAGGGGTGTGTGCTGAGCCCCCTCCTCTTCACTCTGCTGACCCACGACTGTACACCATCATCCGGCTCCAACCTCTTCATCAAGTTTGCGGACGACACAACTGTGGTCGGTCTCATCAGCAACGATGAGGAGACCGCCTACAGGGACGAGGTGAGCCACCTGGCCACGTGGTGCAAGGACAACAATCTCCGCCTGAATGTGGAGAAGACGAAGGAGATTGTTGTGGACTTCAGACGACGGCACTCCCAGCATGTTCCACTCACCATCGACGGTGCTGCAGTGGAGCAGGTGAGCAGCACCAAGTTCCTGGGAGTGCACATCTCTGAAGACCTGTCCTGGAGCAACAACACAGCATCACTGGCCAAGAGAGCAAACCAGCGCCTGTACTTCCTCCGCAAGCTCAGGAGAGCAAGAGCCCCGACCCCCATCATGCACACCTTCTACAGAGGCACCATCGAGAGCATCCTCTCCAGCTGCATCACCGTGTGGTACGGCGCCTGCACCGTGTCCTGCCGCAAGACTCTGCAGCGCATCGTGAGGGCAGCTGAGAGGATTATTGGTGTCTCTCTCCCCCCCCTGTCGGACATTTACAACACCCGTCTCACCCGCAGAGCCATCAGGATCGCAGGTGACCCCACCCACCCCTCCAACAGCCTCTTCAGCCTGCTGCCGTCGGGGAGGAGACTGCGGAGTCTCCGAGCCAAAACCAGCAGGCTAAAAGACAGTTTCTGCCACCAGGCAGTCAGGAGACTCAACTCCCTCCCTACTCTGCCCCCCCTCCCCCCTCTGACTCTGCCCCCCCTCCCCCCTCTGACTCTGCCCCCTGCCACAGCCACCCTTACACCTCCCCTCCCCTCCGTCATCTGACATCATGCCCCATCATTATTTTTATTATGTTGTATGTATATGCCGATTGCACTGGGTCTGAGAGGACTGTAATTTCATTTTTTGCATTTGTATGTCATACATATTGCAATTTTTGACAATAAAACTGACTTGACTTGACTTGATTATGATACTTCACTCATTGATTATTTATTCTTCAGACTATAACAGCAGCTCCCGTGGGTTTTTAAGTTTTTAATTTTTTTTTGTTGTGTTTGTTTTCTGGTTTTTGCTAAACTTTTGGCAACTGTTCTCCGGAGATTGGGAGAGAACAAACACCTTTCTTTTTTTTTCTTTTTTGAACTTTTACGGCACTTTTTGTGATGTTTTTGTTTTTGTTTTGTTTTTTCTAACCCTAGCAAAGGAGGGTCAGGAGCGCATCACTGGGCGCGTTGTTTACACACGTGACCAGCTGATTGCGCTGTGTGAGCCTGTACTGCTGCCCGTAGCCAGACCTGAGGTCCTGAAGGAGCTGTGGAGGAGACGCCGTGGCTGCAGAGCTAGAGTGGAGTTTTCTGACGACACGGCTGTTGTTGGGTGTATAAGTGAGGGACAGGAGGAGGAGTACAGGGCACTGGTAGACAACTTTGTGAAGTGGACTGGACAGAATCACCTGTGGCTGAACATCAGCAAGACCGGAGAGATGGTGATAGATTTCAGGAAGAAGAGGAAGATGGCTTTCCAACCTCTGTGCAGTCTGGGAAAAAATTGTGGAGGCGGTGGAGGATTACAAGTACCTGGGTGTTACCATCAACCACAGACTGGACTGGAGAGCTACAACTGAAGCTGTTTACAAGAAGGGGATGAGCAGAGTTGAGAGCCTTCAATGTGTGCAGCAAGATGTTGGAGATCTTTTATCAGTCTGTGGTGGCCAGTGTACTTTTCTTTGCTGTGGTTTGTTGGGGAAGCAGCATTGGAGCCAGCGACACCAACAGACTCATCAAACTGATCAGGAAGGCTGGCTCTGTGACTGGCTGCAGTGCAGGACACTCTGGAGGCTGTGGTGGAGAGGAGGACACTGAAAAACTGTTATCCATCATGGATAATCCTCTCCACCCTCTCCAACTCACACTTTTCAGACAGCGGAGCACCTTCTCCAGAAGGCTGCTTCAGCCTTCAGATACAGGAAATCTTTCCTGCCACAATCCATCACTGTATATAATAACTCTCTCACCTCTGCCTGAAAGAGAACTCTGGTCTCTCTACTGTTTTGTTGTATAAATTATTATTGTAATAGTATATTTTGCATATTTTGTAGTATATATTATTATATATTTATGTTGGATTCGATGAATGTTATGTACAAAGTGTTTTATTTGCTGACCCACTACTGCTGTTACAAAATAATTTTCCAGTCTGTGATCATTAAAGTAATTCTATTCTATTCTATTCTATATACTGGGCAGCTAAATGTGCCCCGTCTCTTTCTCCGAGATCTATCTATCTATCTATCTATCTATCTATCTATCTATCTATCTATCTATCTATCTATCTATCTATCTATCTATCTATCTATCTATCTATCCATCTATCTATCTATCTATCTATCTATCTATCTATCTATCTATCCATCTATCTACCTAGTAAATTGAACTACTCATGCACATTCCTTAGTTGGAACAACTTCATAGTACATTGGCCTCTGATTGGCTCTCACAGAGGTGGCCTCTGATTGGCTCTCACGGAGCTGGCCTCTGATTGGCTCTCACAGAGCTGGCCTCTGATTGGCTCTCACAGAGCTAACTTCTCATTTGCTATCAAAGAGCTGGCCTCTGGTTGGCTCCTACAAGCTGGCTTCTGATTGGCTCTCACAGAACTGGCCTCTGATTAGCTCTCACAGAGCTGGCTTCTCATTCGTTCTCACAGAGCTGACTTCTCATTCGCTCTCAGAGCTTTCTTCTGATTGGCTCTCTCAGAGCTGGCCTCTAATTGGTTCTCACAGAGCTGGCCTCTGATTGGCTTTCACAGAGTTGGGTTCTGATTGGCTCTCACAGAGCGGGCTTCTGATTGGTTCTCACAGAGCTGGCTTCTCATTGGTTCTTAAAGAGCTGGCCTCTGAGTGGCTCTCAAAGAACTGACTTCTGATTGGCTCTCACAGAGATGGTCTCTGATTTGGTCTCACAGAGGTGGCCTTTTGCACGATTTCAGCTTTTTTAATATTGTTTTTTAAATGTTAAGCTTTTTTATACTTTTGCATATCTTTTTTAATGTTCTCTTCAAATACTCAGCTTTTTAAATATTTTTTTCAAATATTTAGCATATTTATTCTTTTGCACGTATTCAGCTTTTTAAATATCCTTTTCAAATATACAGCTTTTTCAGAATTTTGCACATATTCAGATTTTTTTCTATTCTTTTCAAACATTCATATTTTGCGAATGCAAACATTACGATTTTTTAAGTACCTTCGGCATTAAAGCATTTCCACGTATTTCCACAGGAAATGCATTTTCGAGTTCTGCTTATTCTCCTTCTTCCTCCTAAAGCTTTGATTCGATTCAAGTCCATGCGCAAAACATACACCAAAATGTGTGGAATTATCGGGAATAGTGTGCCATTATTTTTGTCAGAAATTTATAAAGCCGTTTTCTAGAAAATCTCAAAAAAAGGCGCCAAATTTCCACATACACAACAATGGGAAATTGTCATGGACCAAGCTCAAAACAACCCCTCTTTGGGGTCACAGCGATTTGGCGTACTCTAACACAGTTTAAACGGGTTAGGAGATTTGCAACTTCTTTGGGCTAAATGGGTCACGGTTTTCACGTAATCACAGTTTTGATTTCGTCAAATTTTCAGGCTGTTTAAGATTTTATAATGGTTGTGTATGTGGTGGAATGTTCAGACCTATAGTGCGTGACATCACAGCTAGAGAGTGGAGGAACTCCAAAATATTCTGAAAAAACATCAACAACTTGCTTTATCTCCTACAATTTTCACTCTTCATACCTCAATCTAGGTCAAAACATAGGAAAAGTTGTGCTGGTCACAGGCATGTTACTATGGGATTGAACAGGTGTACACATCTGACCATATGAGCCTCTAAGTGACAGGAGTACCAACCAGGTGCCCATCGTGCTGCAATACAAACTGAGACAAGAAACTGTCCAGATTACAGCAGACAGCCAGGTTTTTAACCTGCTCTGGTTTTCACATATTTCACCCCACAAACATCAACGTGTTCAGCAGAGTCTCTTCTCTCTGGTGAAAAATATTTTGGTTATTGGACACTTAAATGATGTTGTTTGAGAGGTGTAATCTCCATTAAATGAACTTTCTGACCTGTTTATTAAGTGGCTGTCTACCTGTCACCATGGAAACCAGGGCTGCAACATTTAACTTTGATTGATGGAGACAACATTTAACAGTTGCTGGGAAAAAGGAAGACAGGACAAATCAAATTTGACATTTCCATCAGCTCTCTGATTGGCCATTTGTATTTTTGATTGGACTTTATATTGTATCAGGCTGATGTAAACATTATAGTCAGCATCTTTACTAAAGCCTCATGCCGTTCACAGGCCGTTTTTTTAACAAAACTTTTGGATTTGAGCCAAGAGAGTATTACGATGCCTAAGTGCCACAAATGCTACCACATCCTGTGTCTGGACAGATTTCTTAACTGTTACTTAGTCTGTTACAGGGTGTATCCAATCCTGCTCCTGCATGTTTTAGGTTTCTCTCTGCTCTAACACACCTGAGTCTAATGCTCTGCTCGTTACCAAGCAGCTGAAGCTTAATAACGAGCAGCGCATTAGGTGGGCCGCTTCACTTTCACTTTGCTTCTCGGCCGGTCGAGGAAAAAAATGTATAGATACACTGGAGCAGGGGTTCCTAAACTTTTCCATGCCAAGGCCCCCCAAACAGCATTAGCTTTTGGCCGGGGACCCCTTTGCAAACCCCAAGACAATGCTACAAAATACATCACACATCAACTATAAGAAAGTTTTTGTTACTTTTGTTCACTATTCAATTATTATTACATTTGTTGACAACATGTTTTCAATACTATATTAACACTATATTCCCACCGAATAACAAACTTTTCAACAAACTGTTGACGATAAAAAACAACAACAGAAATCAAACCTCTCGTATGTGTGTGTGTGTGTGTGTGTGTGTATGTGTGTGTGTGTGTGTGTGTGTGTGTGTGTGTGTGTGTGTGTGTGTGTGTGTGTGTGTTTGTGTGTGTGTGTGTGTGTGTGTGTGTGTGTGTGTGTGTGTGTGTGTGTGTGTGTGTGCGTGTAGGAACCTCGATATGAACTACTCCTTTCGGGACACACATTCCTGATTTTCTCTGTGGCTAGCTGCAGGTTCACAGGAGGGGAGTGCGAGATAAGAAGTTTTTATACCCCTTTCGATGTGAGATAAGGAAGTTTTATGACTTTTTTTTTTAATTAATACTGCATTCCAGGACACCTCCTCCCAGGACAAAGAACTCCCAACGTCAAATCTGACCGCTAAAAGGGTCAGTCTTTTCCCTAAGGAGACATCCAGTGGTAGGATGGGGTGAGAACAAGGACTCCTGTTAAAAAGGTGGAAAAAGAGTTAAAGTTCGCTGTTTCATCGCAACTGGCTGTTCTAAGACATTCTTTTAAATATGTAACTGTGTATGCTTTATTGGTATCTTGTTCGTGATTATGTTTATGTGGTTTCAGAAGTGCAAAGTCTCTGTTTAATTCCTGAATATTCTGTGTTTTAATAATGCTTCCATTCACTCAGTAAGGTTATCTGTTAAACTGCCTGTCTAAAGATTTTGGTTAAATTGGATATGAGAAAGATTAAGAACGGAAAATCACCCAGAGATAGTTTAATCTTCCCTAGAATTCTAGGGAATATAAACTTGCTCCGAACCAGGAGGTTGGGTCAGCCCAAGACCCCGCTTCCTGCGCTGGCGGGGGATAAAGGGTCACCGGCAAAGGTGTCCCGCTCTCTCTTCTTCTCAACTTTCTGTGCGGCTGCTCACCTCTCTATTCAGCGCTGTCTTCCGCTGTTTTTCTTTTGTTTCCTTTGTTCTGCAGCGCCTAGTCTTTACCCCTCGCGAAGAAACGTTTTAACTTCAAAAGTATAATTTTCCTTTGTTCAACTTCGTTGCTCAAGAGTTCACAAGAAACGTTACTTTATATTTTGTTTTCTTACTAAAGTGTTTTTTTATTAATCTATTTTTATCGCGCTACTTTATAAGTCTTCTATGATACGTTTTTATATCCTTTTATAATTATTGTAAAACCCCCTAGTGCCGATTTTTATTGCATTTTGTCCGACCGGAAAAGTGCATTGAATTCTACGCCAGCTCAACAGAATCGGTCAGAACTTCTTGCTGACCACCAACAACAGCCAGAGCCAAGCCACCTGAAGGGCAGGAATCCAAGCAGGGACGTGAAGCAAGAAGTCCTGCTGATCCAACTGTGCCAGTCAGACAGCCGACCCAGTCCACAGACAAACCACAGGTCGGCCATTTAAATGATAGCTCTTTGAAAGTGCTTCCCCTGAATTTCCATTTGGCTCTACCATGCATGCAGGTAATACACTCACTACACTACTTTTCGAGAGTTAATTTATGCTGACACACTTTGAGGGTGGCAAACCTGTCAATGACCCTTTGGTGTTGAATACTTTACAGCAACACCTTCTCAATAGACAACACAGCTAGGTACTGGAGTTGCCTGTGGGCCTCCTAAGCCATGTATGGAGCCTACGCAAGGCACTGAAAGGCCGCTCACATGTACAGGTGCTAACAGGTATTGTCAATGAATGACAGTTTTCAGTGAAGGGAACATTTCAGAATCTAGGAGTTTGTACACTGCTAGCATGTCCTGAACTGTACCAGCCTCCATCTTATGCTTCATCACTTCTTCTGGCCCCAGTTCAATATGGTAATGCAGAGCCAGTGCTGTCGGGTGAGTCTCAGACAAGAAGTGGATTGAGGTTGGATTTCATGCCTGAATTCCATTGAGCCCCTCCTCATTAACACCAGAGAAACTCATCTCAAACTCACAAATCATTCTGTCTAGACAGGGAAACAAATGTTTCTACTTGAGATCTTCACACTTTTAAGAGCCACAGGTTTCACTAGCAGCCCCACAAGTTGACTCAACAAGAAATTCATCCATTCTCTTTGCTTTGCACCTCTGTCCTGAGGATGAATCTGAGACTGCTATCTAGTTTACCTCACACATAGCTTTTGTTCTGGAGTAAAGATCTGCAGCAGTGGCATCACTGCGTTTCTGCTTCATGGTGTCAGTCACTGCATTTTTGTATGTCACTGCTTGGGCGATGTCAATGTTTTCTTTCTGTAGGTACCTGTGTAGACCTGATGTTACAGAAAGAGGTGTGGAAAACCATCACCAAATACACTGAGGAGAATTTACTGAGATTTCCCCTCAATCCAACTGCTACAGGTGTCTTGATTGTGGCGAGGCACCCTATGATAGCCGGGAAATTATCAATCACTGCAGTCACTGAATGAAGCTGGCAGGCCCAGCGTGTTGTTGACAAATGCAAAGTTATTTTGGCTGCAACCCTAACTTCTTTTGAGTGTCTACAAAGCTGCTTAGCTTATGTGCATAGGAATGCACATAGATTTCCTCAGGGTGTGTTTTGCTTGCACATCCCCAACATCCCCACTCGTAACAGCTGCCCCGTTGAAAGTTTGAACCACACATTTCAACTGATCAATCCCCTTTATTACCAAGTGATTCAATCACACCTGTTATTAAAGTAGCGTCAAACTGTGACAACTCTGTAAGGGCCATGAACCTTTCTTTGAGTGGACTCTCTGCAGACACGTACCTAAGACAGAGAGCCAACTGTTCTTTTTTTCCATCCCTGGCCTCATCAGCCATAATGGCATACATTTTTGATCCCTTTATCTCACTGATGATATTTTCTGTTACTTCTTATGAACAGCACTCTATCATCTCATTTTGGCTATCAGATGAGATATATGTAGTATTAGAAGGGGGAGTGTATCTCTGCAAGAAGGGATCAAATTTTGTTTAAAGGGCCATGCACTCAAGGAAATTGCCTTTGTTTTGACTCTCATCTCTTTCCTCGTGACCTGTGAATGCTAAGTCTTGTTTCCCCAAAAAGTAGGTTACTGCCACAATACGCTCTAGGTACTCCCACCTTTCACTAATGTCAGTGGCACTCGCTGCCTCAATCTGCTCTATAACACTGCCTTTTGACAGGCTTGCTTTGTAGCTGTTCCAGCACAACATACTGTCCTTATGTGATTGTGTTGATTCATCCCCAAAGCAAAGCAACTGGACTTGGTTATTTGTCTAGGAAGATGTTTCACCTCTCATCCAAGAGGTTTCATCAGTTCATGTACGCATCTGACCAGGCTTGGACTGGTCCAACTATCTGGGTGTGGAGATGCAGGTATTTAACCTTTCACAAGGCTGATGATGTCACTGGAACCCTTTGTGCTCCAAAGTGCAACAACCGCCGTTGGACAGTCGTTGGATGGAAGTTTGTTTCGACTTTGTTAGTGCTCTACTGGGTTACAACGACAGTCGTTGGAGTCACAGGAGGCCATTTGTGAACAGTCGTTCTATGAGGTTAGATTGTTGAATCTCCTGGGAAGGGATGAAAGGGCAGCATTGTAAATTGGAGATAAGTGGTGTCTTAGACCTCCTCCTCTGTTTAGCGATGGTTTTTCTACTTTTGCATAGATGGCTTCTTTTACTCCTCTTTCAAACCATCTGTCCTCTCTGTCCAGGATGTGGAAATTGTTTTCATCAAAGGAGTGGGCTTTCTCCTTGAGATGAAAGTGGAAAGCAGAGTCCAGGCCTGAGGAGTTAGCTCTCCTGTGTTGGGCCATGCGTTTATGCAGTGGTTGTTTTGGTTCTCCAATATAGAGATCTTTGCATTCCTCGTTGCATCGGACAGCATAAATCAGATTGCTTTTGTGGGTGTTTCTTGTTCTGTCCTTGGGATGTACTAGTCTCTGTCTGAGTTTGTTACTGGGTTTGAAATACACAGGGATGCAGTGTTTGTTGAAGATCCTCCTGAGTTTCTCTGATGCTCAGCCACATACGGGATGGCTATGTTGTTTCTCTTGTTTTCTTTTTCTTTTTCAACCCCTTTGGTTTTCTGGAAGCAGCTGCCGTTTTCACAAAAGTCCAGCTCGGGTAACCACAAGTTGTGAGGGCGCCTCTCAGGTGTTTGCGTTCTTCCACTTGGGCCTGTGAGCTGGTGGGTACATTATCAGCTCTGTGTTGCAGGGTTCTGATAACTCCAAGCCTGTGTTCCAGGGGGTGGTGGGAGTCACGACAGTAGATATTGATCTGTGTGAGTGGGTTTTCTGTAAACCCCAATATGGAGGCTCCTGTCATTCTCCATATGGATGTCACAGTCTAAGAGAGGCAAACTATTGTCCTTGACTTCTTCTCTGGTTAACTTGATGTTTCTGTCCACTGAGTTTATATGTTCGGTAAAAGTTTGCACCTCTTTGGATTTGATTTTAACCCATGTGCTGTCATATCAGAACCAATGGCTCGGTATTATTCAAGATTCAAGATTCAAGAAGCTTTATTTATCCCGAGGGAAATTATTGTGCAACAGTTTCAATACAAAGGTGGGAAAGGATCAGAGTAACAATAAGCTAACATAATCAAATCAAAATAAAGCTAACATCAAATAAATCAAACAATTAACTAAGTGTGAAAGAGTGCAACAGACATTGTGGTTAAGCGTAGGTATATACAATATACAACAAAACGCAGCGTGCAGTTTAGCAGCGGATTGAAATAAAATAAGTACAAACTAAATAAGTGAGAAGGAGCGATAAGTGATAACAGTGTTAAAAATGTAGCAGCATTTCCTACAGAACTAAGTGACAGTATGGCACAGTGAAGTGTAGTAGCCTTTCTTACTGAAGTAAGTAAGTTACAGTAAAAGTACAGTGTAGCGGCATTTTACTGAGATACGTTACAGTAAACCACAGTGAAATGTAGCAGCATTTCCTACAGAACTAGGTTACAGTAAAGCACAGTAAGTGTAGCAGCAGTAAGTTACAGTACCCCTCAATAAAGTGATGTAGTGGTGATATAAAGTGACAGTGTAAAGTGTAGCAGCAGTAGTTACAGTACCACTAAATAAAGTGATGTAGTGGTGATATAAAGTGACAGTGTAAAGTGTAGCAGCATTTCTTACTGAAGTAAGTGACCGTACAACTGAATAAAGTGGTGCAGTGTTGATGTAAAGTGACCAAGTGACATTTTTCAGGATACAGTGTCTCCACTGTTCCTTACCTGACCGGGGGGAGATGAATTATAAAGTTTGATGGCCGCCGGAAGAAAAGACTTCCTCCGGCGTTCAGTATTACACCGGGGGAGAATGAGTCTGTGGCTGAAGGTGCTTCTGCTGGAGGTCAGCAGATGGTGGAGAGGGTGAGAGTTGTTGTCCAGGATGCTGTGCAGTTTAGACAGCATCCGCCTCTCAGACACCGCCACCAAAGAGTCCAGTTTGACCCCCAGGGCGGAGCCAGCCTTCCTGATGATCTTGCCCTCAGTCTGCTGCCCCAGCACACAACAGCAAAAAAGATGGCACTGGCCACCACCGTTTGATAGAACATCCTCAGCATGGTGTTACATACATTGAATGACCGGAGCCTCCTCAGGAAATAGAGACGACTCTGGCCCTTCTTGTAAACAGCCTCAGTGTTCTTGGACCAGTCTAGGTATACTTCAAGGTATTTGTAATCCTGGACAACCCTTCAAGGTATTTGTAATCCTGGACAACATCCACAGTCACGCCGTTGATGGAGATGGGTGTGGGGGCAGATTTACTCCTGCCGAAATCCACCACTAGCTCCTTAGTCTTGGTGGCATTTAGAATCAGGTGATTAGCTGCACACCAGTCGACGAAGGAGTCCACAACGCCCCTGTATTCCTCCTCCTTTCCCTCTCTGACACAGCCAACAATTGCAGAATCGTCGGCAAACTTCTGCAGGTGGCAGGACTCAGAGAGGAACTGAAAGTCTGAGGTGTACAGGGTGAACAGAAAGGGGGAAAGAACAGTTCCCTGTGGAGCTCCAGTGCTGCTGACCACAGTGTCAGACACTCCCTTGTGCAGTGTGACATACTGTGGTCGACACGTCAAGTAATCCGTAATCCAGGAAACCAGGGGAGGGTCCACCTGCATCGCCCTCAGCTTACGTCCTAGCAGAGTAGGCCGGATGGTATTGAACGCACTGGAGAAGTCCATGAAAAGATTCTCACTGTGGTTCCCGGTCTGTCCAGGTGGGCACAGGCACAGTTGAGCAGGAAGATGATAGCGTCCTCCACACCTAGTCTCGGCTGGTAGGCAAACTTTAGAGGGTCCAGTGATGAGCTGACCAGGGGCCGAAGAAGTGACAGGACCAGCCTCTCCAGGGACTTCATCAGGTGCGACGTCAGCGCCACCGGTCTGTAGTCTTAGGAGGTGCTGGGACGCACCTTCTTTGGTACTGGTACCAGGCAGGATGTCTTCCACAGCACAGGGACCTTCTCGAGACTCAGGCTGAGGTTGTAGATGTACTGCAAGACTCCACACAGCTGGATCGCACATGCTTTGAGGACCCTCGGGCTGACACCATCTGGATCTGCTGCCTTGCCTGGGCGGAGTCTGCACAGCTCCTTCCTCACCTGCTCTGCAGTGAAGGTCTGTCTGCTGTGTGTGTTGGTGGGGGTGGAGAGAGCTGATGGCGGGGGGGGGGGGGGGGGGGGAGACAGGTAGGGCAAAATCAGGAAGGAATTGAGGGGGAGGGGGGGGTGTCAGCAGGGCTGGAGGTTTGGAGGTGGAAGGTTGTGGAGGAGCAGTGGGGGGGGGGGTGGTCCAGAGCCCTTTCGTCAAATCTGTTGAAGAACAGATTCAGCTCATTGGCACGTTCAGTACCACCTCCTACTGTCTGGCTACCAGATGGTTTGTAGCCAGTGATGCTCCTAATGCTGCTCCACACGTCCTTTAAATTGTTCTGCTGGAGTTTGTGCTCCAGCTTCCTCCTGTAGGTGTCTTTGCCCTGTTGGATCCTCTCCTTCAGCTCCCTCTGGACCTGCCTCATCTGCTCTCTGTCCCCTTCTCTGAAGGCCCTCTTCTTCGCATTCAGCAGGACCTTGATGTCTCTGGTGACCCATGGCTTGTTATTTGGGAAACAGTCACTGTAGGAACAACGCTGTCCACACAGAAATTGATGTATCCTGTTATGCAGTCCGTGAGATCATCAAGGTCCTCTCCATGTGAATTACAGAGCAGATCCCAGTCTGTGAGTTCAAAGCAGCCCTGTAAAGCTTCATCAGTCTCCTGTGACCATCTCCTCACAGTCCTGGTGGTCACAGGAAGCCGCTGGACTTGGGGCTTATACAGGGGCTGCAGGTGGATGAGGTTGTGGTCTGATCTTCCAAGAGGAGGAAGGGCAGTGGAGCTGTAAGCCTCCTTAACATTAGCATACAGCAGGACCAGTGTCTTGTTTTCCCTGGTGGGACAGTCCACAAACTGCTTGAAAGTGGGCAGTGTTGCAGCCAGAGTGATGTGGTTGAAGTCCCCAGATATTGCAATGAATGCGTCTGGGTGCCGTGTCTGAAGGCCCGCGACGACGGTGTGGATGACGTCACTCGCGCGCGCCGCTTTTGCAGTCGGAGGAATGTAAACAACCAGGACAATCACGTGTGAAAAATCCCTCGTCAGGTAGTAAGGCCGAAGACTCACGGCAAGCAGCTCAATGTACGGGCTACACACACGCTCCTTTACAGTAACGTGTCCAGGATGACACCACTTGTTGTTAATAAGAATAGCAAGTCCCCCACCTTTCCTCTTGCCACTCTAACGGTGACTCCTGTCCGCCCGAACAGTCTGGAAGCCGTCCACAGTTATGTTAGTGTCCGGGATGTCCTCGTGGAGCCACGTCTCCGTGAAACACAGCACACTGCTCACACGATACATTCACTGAGTCTTCACCAGGCCCGCCAGCTCGTCCATCTTATTAGCCAGCGACCTCCCGTTCCCCATGGTGATGGAAGGGAGAGATGGTTTATATCTCCTCTTCTTTTCCTGGTGTTTACGTCCAGCCTTTAATCCCCTGTAATTTCTCCTCAGTTCTGTGGGGATTTCAGGCCTCTCCCACATTGGTGCCGTTGGTGTTAGCGACAACAGCTGTTCACGGGTGTAAACAATGGAGCCGCCGCATTGTTGCGTCCAGACGGAGACGCGGTCGGCAAAAATAGTCCCAAGAATGAGACAAACGGACAAAAAACATGTAAGAAAGTTAACGAACATGGTTGGCTAAGGTTAGCACGACGACTTACAGGAAAAAGCACTAATAAAAAGACAGTAAAATAAGATAAAATAGCAAAAAAGTACGGAAAGGAGAGAGAGCAACTGTTGCTGGCTGCTGCTTTACACAGCGCCGGAACCGGAAGTCCTTTGAAGAATTTCAAAGCCTTGTACCTCCTCCATGTATAGATTTGCCACAATAGGGGATACTGGTGAACCCATGGCACAGCTGTGTTTTTGTCTGTAAAAAGTGCCATTAAACTGGAAATATGAGGTGTTTAGGCAGAAATCCCGAAGTTGGCAAATGTGGTCTCGGTTGAGATTTGTTCGGTTGGGTAAGGAGTTGTCCTGTGTGAGCTGCTCTCTTACTGTTGCCAGAGCCTCCATGATTAGAATACAGGTGGACAAGGAGGTCACGTTTTAGGATACCATTGTTTCATCTGGATCCTTTTTTAACTCTCGGACTTTGTTGGCAAAGTCTAGGGAGTTTTGGATGTGGTGTGGGGTGTTGCCCACCAGTGGTGCCAGGATATTGGTTTGTCTTTCTTTGCTTTTTTTGTGTTGAGATTGTTGGACTTCATAACGTGCACGTTTTATTTCCGGTTATGTTAGATTATTCATTAGGACTAGCTTAAAAGGGTGAATCTGACAGTTACGCATCAATTATTCCAGTTAAAAAAATCTTCAGAGCAGGTAAAACGGAAGTAACTGTATATTTTCAATTGCATTACAGGGAAAGCCTGTCAAGAGTTGGTTCTGTCAGTGCCCTCCTCTCTCCCTTTTGTATGAGTTTGTCTCTCTATGTTTGTTTTTCCCTGCATGTGTTCCCCTTTGTGTTTTGTTTGTCCAGGTCTGGTGGGCGTGTCCTTCTCAGCTGCAACCTGTTACGCTGATCAAAACTTAAACTTTTGTTTGTACTTTTACCCCGTGTCTTGACAGAGCCAATAGTTTACTGTCATCTGTTTGATCCCTTGTCTGGCAAAACGCTCGTTAAATAGGTGACACATGTTTGCATTTGTCAAAGCAAATAGTTGAGTTATCATGTTTAGAAAATAATAAGTGATTGAATAATCTATTTCTACAGTAGATTCCATTCTAGATTTATCGTTTGGTTTATACAATCTCATGGTTCAACGAGATGCCCATGTCCGGAATTTCAGTTTAATATGATATAAAAAGCAGGAAAATCTCCATTATTTGAAATGGAAGCATTTTCTGCCATTTGTCATGAAAAATGACTTAAGAGTGATATAATTAATACGTTTATAATTTTGACTTTGTTCATTTATTACAAAGTTCTTCTACTGTATAAATTGTTTCTTAGAATTTTTCTTACATTTTTCCCCCAGTTGGTGCAGCACATAAACTGCTAATGCAAAAAACACACATATGCATACATTCATGCATGCACGTACGCACGCACACACGCGCGCACACACATACGCACACACACGCATGCACGCACACACACAGGTCGTGGCCTCAACACAACTTATTCACAACTTACAATAACCCCCCCCCCCCCCCCCCCCCCCCTCCCCCGTGTTTTACAAACCTTACTACTAATCAGACTTGAACTTAAAAGGGAGCAGCTGATCAAACTGCTGGCCGGCCCCACTGTACGTCCACAACGAGTGGACTCTTGTTCACTCACTTGCAGAGGAGAACCCTCGTCCTCATCCTCGTTTGGTACCACAAACAGGAAAAAACTTGCCGAGAATTTGTTGAGAGTCCCCCATGGATTCGTGGACCTTCGCAGTGAGAGGGCACGCCAGTTTTTGGATGTGAGGCCTCCACGTCTCAGCTGGAATTTTGGCGAGGTTGGAGTAGATGCCAGGATATATGTGTGACGGAAGTGGGTGTGTCCAGCATCATGTAAACAAACGGAGCTATAAACCCATTTTAGAAGTCTGTTAATAATACAAACCAGGCACTCAGGGAGACAGTAAAAGGTTGTACTGATGTTGCATGCTAATTTCAATGTTAAATCCCAAATAAGTTGACAAATTTCAATGGTGTTAAAGTGTGGTTTTGTTAGCACTGGTTTTGTGCCCTGATTGCGAGCTGTAATAGCCCATGGTTAATTTATTTCATGAGCAAGTAACAGTAGTCAGCTGGTGAGTAACGCTTGTTGGTAACTGCAGTTAGCTCTCAGATACCTGCTTACTGCCACCGGGGTCAGGGTTAGTGCGTCATGCTTGTCTCACCGTAGTTTCAATCTCCCAGGTGAGAGCAGCCACCACACAGGAGGGAGGTAGGATGCGGTCCGAAGACGTTTCTTCCTTTTCGGCTGGTCCAAACTGTCGGAACAGGGCATCTGATTTAATGTTCTTTCTGCCTGGAACATATGTTAGGGAGAAATTGAAGCGCCCGAAGAACAAAGCCCACCGGGCTTGACGGGAATTCAGTCTCTTTGCTGTCTGTATGCAAGAAAGGTTCTTATGTTATGGTAAGGTTCTTATGGTCAGTGGCTAATTTAACCGCCAGTAACTTGTGGTTCCCAACGTCGTAGTTTCTCTCCGCCGGGGACAGTTTCTTGGAAAAGAAAGCACAAGGGTGAACCTTTTTGTCCTTTACAGCTCGCTGCGATAACACTGCACACACTCCCAGGTCCGTAGCGTCCACCTCCACAATGAACTTTTATATTGTTCAAACCACGGTAATCTAACACGGTCGTAGTGATTTATCTTTTTTGGCCACAAAGAAAAAACCCGCTCCCAGCGGAGAGGAAGAAGGACGGATAATCCCGGACTTGAGAGAGTCATTGATATAGGTCTCCATTGCCTCACGCTCAGGCCCTGACAGTTTATATAGGCGACTGGTGGGAAAGGTAGACCCAAGTAACAAATCAATAGGGCAATCGTAGGGACGGAGAGGTGGTAAGGATTGAGCCTTAATCTTGCTAAATACTTCGGTGAGGTCATGATACACTGGTGGCACGGAGGACAGATCAGGAGGTTCAGGCAACGAGGAGCTGGGGTCACTGATACACCTAGCTGGGGCCGAGCGAAGACAGAACGAGTGACAACTGCTACTCCAACTCACAACCCTGCCTGTAACCCAGTCAATTACAGAATTGTGAGTGATGAGCCAAGTAAGACCAAGAACTCAGGGGGTGTTAGCAGAGGGCATAACGTGCGACAAAGTCATGGGAATCGTCTCGACTGAGATCTGGGCTAGCTCCTCACCACCGAGACCATTACCACTAGTGAAGAATCTGAAGGTACGGTCGGAATCTAGCTATTACGTATCAATTCAGCATCTAAAATATTTGTATCTGCCCCTGAATCAATTAAGGCTTGGAGGGGGTGATCTCTGTCCTCGCAGCTAAAAAAATAACGTCCAGGTTGATACGTTTAAGGGGGAGTGCAGGGACAACAGAACGACTCACCAGAACCATGTCTGGTGAGCCTGGGAGTTTAACCGGACTGGGCAGGAGGCCAGTTGATGGTTGGAAGCCCCACAGTAAATACACAGCCTCTCCTTGAAACGACGCTGGTGTTCTGCCGGTTTAGGCGACTACGACTCAGTTGCATAGGTTCCTCCCTGGAAAGAGAGGAGGGCTGAGGAACACTCATGTTAACTTGGTTGCAGGGCCGACTGGTAACAGGGTCTCTTACCACACGGATCGGGGAAGTAGGGAGCGTCAGAGGTCAGTCGGGGGAAGAGGGTGGGACTTTGGAGAGAGAGGAGTTGTTCTCTGCTGTGCCATGCAAGAAAGGCAAGAATTGCTTTACATACATAACATACTTTTTTGTGGGTTCACTTGTTGTATAATGTTTATGCTGGTCTCATTAATAGTTAAATATATGTCTACATCTAAAAGTTTAGCAATTCTGTAAATACTCCCTCAGAAAATTCTTTGGAAAGGGCAGTTCTGAACCATTGTGGAGCAGCTGGATTAATCTTAACATTTTATCAGATTATCATAGATGCAGTCAAAGAAACTTCACAGGATAAGGGATTAGCATGGTGTTCAGACCTTAATGAAGATATCACTGTAGAATGTGTGGCAGGATGTATATTTCCAATATGCGTGTTTCTATTAGATGATCCTCCGGGATTTTCCCCTCGACAGGTGTTGTCCGCTCAGGGAGTCCTACTCGGTCAACACTCGCAGATACTACAAGGAATCCTTGAGAACCTTAGTCAGCTGTCCGCCTGTGTTTCCCGTATGGAGGGTAGACAGGTTAGGCCTCCCCTAGCTTCCCCATCAAATGCTGAGTCACTCGCTACCTCAGTGACTAATCCCCTGCCCCGTGAACCGTACGTACCTGCGCCTGAGTGTTATGATGGAAAGTTGGGTGAGTGCAGAGATTTCCTGTTCTAATGCTCGCTAGTGTTCGGTCAACAGCCACTCACTTACACTAGCGATAGCTCGAGGGTAGCTTACATGCTTGGTTTGCTCGAGAGCCCGTGCTTAGAGCCCATGCCTGGGGAGCAGCCTTTTGGCATAATCCTCAGACACAATACGCTACTTTTCAGCAATTTTCTAGTGAAATGCTTTCAGTATTTGATCATCCTGTTTCCGACTGTGATATTAGCAACCAGCTGCTCTACCTGCGCCAGGGTCTCGCCAGTGCAGTGGATTATTCTGTGGACTTTCGCAGCAGAGTTAAGGTGGGATGATAGAGCTTTGCAGAGCATTTTCTTCAAGGTAAAGGACTGTTTAGTGGGTAGATCTGAGACCAGTAGCCTACTCAAGCTCATTGGATTAGCCTTTAGGATCGACAACCTTCTCCGTGAGAGACGCCGTGAGTGAGCGCCCCAGGTAACTCCAGTGTTACTCAGTCCGCCGCTCTTTCCAGGGAGGAGCCCATGCAGCTGGGTCGTAGTCGCCTAACCCCAGCAAAGCGCCAACGTCGTTTCAGAGGGAGGTTGTGTATTTACCTAACCATCAACTGGCCTCCTGCTTGGTCTGGTTAAACTCACAGGCTCGCCAGTCGCAGACAGGGTTCGGGTGAGTCGATCTGTTGTCCCTGATATTCCTCTGCAACGTATTAACCTGGACATTTTTTTGAGCTGTGAAGACAGAGATTACCCCCTTCAAGCCTTAATCGATTCAAGGGCGGATACCGATATTTTGGATTCCGAGTTGGTACGTAATAGTCAGTTACCAACCGTACCTTTAGATACTCCGCTAGTGGTTAATGGTCTCAGTGGTGAGGAGCTAGCCCAGATCTCAGTCGAGACGATTCCCATGACTATGTCGCTAGCTGGTAATCATACTGAGACCATAGCTTTTCACGTCATGCCCTCTACTAATGCCCCCATGGTTCTTGGAATCCATGGCTTTTAGCTCACAATCCTGTGATTGACTGGGTTACAGGCAGGGTTGTGAGTTGGAGTAGCAGTTGTCACTTGTCCTGTCTTCGTTCAGCTCCAGCTAGGTGCCTCAGTAACCCCAGACCCTCGTTGCCTGAACCTCCTGATTTGTCATCCGTGCAACCCGTGTATATTGATATGTTTAGTAAGAAGAAGGCTCTATCCTTGCCAGCTCACCGTCCGTACGATTGTCCAATTGATTTGTTACACGGGTCGACCTTCCCAACCAGTTGTTTATATAATCTGTCAGCGTGAGTGACTCTCTCAAGTCTGGGATTATCCGTCCTTCCTCCTCTCCACTTGGAGCAGGATTTTTCTTTGTGGCCAAGAAGGACAAGTCTTCTGGGTCTGAACAACATAACTGTGAAAAATAAGTACCCGTTGCTTTTGATTAACTCCGCGTTTGCACCACTGCATGGCGCTACAGTTTTCTCCAAACTGGATCTCCACAACGCGTATCACCTGGTTCGACTTAAGAAGGGAGACGAGTGGAAGGCCGCCTTCAATACACCCTTAGGTCACTTCGAGTATCTGGTGATGCCTTTTGGACTAACTAATGCCCCTGCTGTGTTCCAGGCCTTAGTTAATGACGCTCTCCGTGACCTCTTGAACCACTCTGTCTTTGTTTACCTGGATGATATTCTGATCGCTTCCAAGGACGTGTCGGAACACGTCAATCACGTCCGCCAGGTCCTACAGCGTTTTCAGGAGAACTGGCTGTTCGTCAACGCGGAGAAGTGTGAGTTCCATGTTTCGTCATTGACTTTCCTGGGGTACATCGTGGAGAGTGGGCACGTGAAGGCGGATCTGGCTAAGATTATAGCAGTGACTGAGTGGCCGACGCCAGCATCCCTCTTGGTGGATCACGTATTCCGTCTCCATGGGATCCCTCTTGACATTGTCTCGGACCAGGGTCCCCAGTTCACTTCCCGGGTCTGGAAAGCCTTCTGCCAGGCTTTGGGAGCCAGTGTCTGCTTGTCCTCGGGTTACCACCCTCAGTCAAATGGACAGACAGAGAGAGCCAATTAGGATCTGGAGACCGCTCTTCGTTGTGTCTGTGCCCGCAATCCCTCATCGTGGTTGTCTCAACTGTCCTGGGTGGAATACTCCCATAATTCTCTCACGTGCTCCGCCACAGGTATGTCACCCTTTGAGGCCTCATTAGGGAACCTAACTCCTCTCTTTCCTGCCCAGGAGGTAGAGATCACTGTTCCCTCTGTTCAACACCACCTCCGGAGGGTCCGTCAGATCTGGAGAGAGATCTGAGGGACACTACTCTGCACAGCAGAGCAGAATCGCAGGATGGCGTATCGCTGTTGCATCCCTGTTCCTAAGTACAGACTGGGTCAGAGAGTATGGCTAAACTCTCATGACATTCCCCTGAGTGTTACTTAAAAGGAGCTTACCCCCCGGTTCATTGGTCCCTTCGAGATTGAGGCGATCATCAACCCCAGTGCCATTCGTCTCAAGCTCCCTGCTTCCCTGAGGATTCACCCCACATTTCACATCTCCCAGCTGAAGCCAGTGTCCACCAGCACGCTTTACCCGGATGGCCATCCGGCTTTCACGGTCAGTTCCATTCTCTGGACGAAGAGGACGGGGCTTCCATTACCTGGTGGACTGGGAGGGTTATGGACCTGAGGAGAGGAGCTGGGTCTCTCAGTCCCTGATTCTGAACCCGGCTCTCATCAGAGACTTCTACTGGGCCTATCCTGGAAGGCCCGGTGGAGCGCCTGGGGCCGCTCATTTAGGGGGGTTACTGTCAGGATTCCGGTTCTGTCAGTTTCTTCCCTCTTCCTTTGGCCCATTGTGTTGTGGGTGTAAGACTTAAGCCGCTTTAAACAGAAGAAGCTCCTTTCTACACCTGCAGATGTAGCTCCAACTGTTGCTACTAATGACAACAGTTTGTACTGTAGAGGGAATGAGGAAGCTTATCATTTAGCAAAGAATACTGCTCATCACAATAATATGTTGCCTACTTTTAGTCTCTCAGAGTATATTTTAATCATCTTACGGGTAAGTAAAAAAAAAGTGGCAGAATTCATGGGAAATAAAAGAAGGGAGGCATTACTATACAATACAGGGACCAGTGAAAAAAGCAAAAAGCAAGGGGGATTATATTATCATCATGGGTCTGATTGGGAAAATAATCAGTCAGACACTTTCTCAACCAGTGCATTACAAAGGAGTAAGCTTTTAAAGAGCTAGGAACAACGGGAGAAACAGTTTTTACTTTGTGATAATTACAGCGGAGTATTCGAGTGTGTAATTTAATAAAACACAAATAGCTGTTAAAATGACTTTGTTGTTAAACGGCAGTGGGCAGCAATATGACATTGCGGCGTCTGGTCTACCGAAGCCAAAGAAGAAGAAGAAAAAGAAGAAGAAGAAGAAGAAGAAGAAGCTCAGGGCTAATGGAGGGAGGCTCAGACACAAAAAGAAATCGGGGTATGTCGTATGCGCAATGGACTAAAGTTTTCAGGTTTTTTTAAATACACATGACTTTTCTTACGTGTTCCAGAGTGATACACAATGCTGAAAGTGTATTTCTAAATGTAGTAATACTAATCACAACATACATTTAAATGTACAAAGACAGTAAAACATAGTCAAAGGAATGTGTTCTTGTTCTATGATAAGATTACTGAGTTTCTGGCAATTGCAGACCAGATTTTACTGCGCATGCGTTACATCCCCTGACTTTCTTTTAGGGTGACCGAATCTCCTGCCATAGGCCTGGAAGAAGCTAAGGATGACAGTGTGTTCGCGGACTTGTGCATGTGTCGTCTTTAGCTTTGAGTTTCTTTCCAGGAGACGGCACGTACTGCGGCTCAGTAAGGCAGCGTATCATACACGCGGCTGTAGTGTTTTGCAAAAAAGCGCGTCGTTGAGCCGCGTCATAAGCCCGTTAACCACCAGATACAGTTCCATATTTAACGCGCAGGTGTCCGCAACAGTCAGCATGACGACTACTGCTCTGTCTCAGAGGATGGTTTGGGTGGATCTGGAGGCAAGTCATAGTGTTCAAACCAGCTTGTGTAGTAAACGTGAGGCTAACGTTACTGTTTATAAGTTAGCTAATGTTAGCCAATACCAACTAACCAGCGGTATACTGATGATTCTCAGTAACATAACATTGTGGTGTGTCGAGCCTAATGCTAACTGTAGCTGTGGACTGTATCTGACGTTAGGCCAGCTAACGTAATGAGGGACAGTCCCGAAATGTCATTTCCACGTTAATTAACTAACTTTACATAGTCTAAAGCTTATTGTGAATATGTTACGCTTTAGCTAGTTTGAAATGGCAACGTTAACCGTTAACTACCGTTAAGTTGACTGACAATGGAAACCGTTGCCTGAGTAGCTGACCAAAGTGACACACCGTTGAAATCCTAACTTAGTTGCCTTTTGTCTCTAGTTTGAAGCAACAGGACGTGAATGATGCATGGCCGGTACAATATAGCAGCATTGCTTTAACATGCCTCTTGTCTAACTTGTATGTGTGCTTGTAAACACTTGTTGTGAACAACCCAGCAGAATTCAAGGAAGGCCCACAAGGAATGTGTTCATTCTTTTAATGTGTGTTAGTTTTTACCCCAAAATGTCTGCATGGCACAGTTGGGAGCGTATCTATGTTCCCCTGGTCCTATGTTCCCCATTTTGTATGTGACCGTGGAACATAGGACCCTTATTTTGAAAGAAGGTCCTATCTTCCCCGCTTTGTTTTCGACCGAGGAACAGCGGACCTTTTTTTTAAAAAAAGTGTCTGATGTTCCCGCTTGTTACAGAAATATTCCTATGTTCCCTGGTCTTTTTTCCACAATCAGTGCCGAATTCCCTGGCAAACCGGCTGATGTAGACCCGAACCCTGACCCTAACCGTAACTGTAACCTCTAGTCCTAACAAAATGCAGAATTAAATCCCTGAAGACAGAGGCTTATGCAACCAGGGAACATAAGACCCTGTCGAGAACATAGGACCCATGGAACATAGGGATGACCCTGCACAGTTGATGGTTAGTGGATGATATTGCTGCCGGCAGGCATACTACCACAAAATACTATATGTGTTACAGTTATTCTGAGGGACTATTGCTGTCGATGCTGGTATTGTTAAGCAGTACTAGCTATAAGAAGGACATAAGTAGCCTACTGTAAGAAGTAAAGGCAGACATGTTAGAGATCTATCTTTGAGAAACTAAGTCGAAATGTGTGTTTTTCAGATGACGGGTCTGGACGTTGAGAAGGATCAGATCATTGAAATGGCATGCATTATCACAGACTCTGACCTGAACATTTTAGCTGAGGTAATATTGACATACCCACAGTTGGACTACAACTTCTCTTCAGGCCTTGTTAATTTAATTCATGTGCTCTCTATCTGCAGGGACCCAACTTGATCATTAACCAGCCAAACGAGCTGCTGGAAGGGATGTCAGAGTGGTGTATAGAACATCATGGAAAGGTAAGCTTTCTTTGTGGTTAGGGACTTGGAAGAAAAATTCAAAAATAATTTTGAACAGCTCTCTGATTAACACATTTAAGCAATTTTGTACTTTTGGCTCCACCCCAGTCAGTGATGTCAAATCAGAGTAGTAGAGTGGTGTACTACGAAGCATGCTGAGCATACCCAGGATTTCTTTTGATAACCTGGTTCGACAAATACTAAACTGTCAGTCAGAGTTAAGCACTACCTCAAAGTAGCCTTGTGGGAAAAAAACCTTTATTTTGTAAAAAAAAAAAAAAATCAAAATTAGAGAACAGTAACCATTGTGTAAGAAGAGAAGATTTCCACAATGTTTTCTTCTATGGGATTCAAAAATGCATTGGAAGTGTAGAGGCCACAGCTTTGAATGACTTCAGCACATCTGCGCCCACAGTACTTCACTAGTTTCTCACACTGCTCTGGTTTGAGCTGCATCCATTCTTCTTCAGTCTCTTCCACAGTTCACTAACTGTAATGGGATTTTTAGACATTACTTTGTTGACAAGGATTTTCCTAAAATTCTCCATGTGGTGTAGATCTGGACTCTGGACTGGATATTTCATTATTTCAATATGTACATGTCTGTAGGTGTACAGACATGTATATATGTATGTTAGTATTATTGGATCTTATTGCTGCATTCGACACAGTCGATTGCAACTTATTACTAGACCGTCTGCCAGATAGTCCCAACCAGTTTTCCACAGTATTAAAATGGTTTGAATCCTACTTGAAGGACAGGGATATTTTGTGTCTATAGATAAGTACACATCTGAGCGGGCAAAAATTACATGTGGAGTTCCCAAAGGCTTCATTTTGGGGCCTCATCAGTTGAACAGCTACATGCTTCCACTTCATGAAAAACAACAACTCATGTTATCACAGCTACGCAGGCGACACACAAATTGACATAACTATATCACCAGGCTATTGCGTCTAGTCAATCAGATAGTGTTGTTGGCGGGGCATTAAGTGAGAGAGTGTGGTTAGTCAAAGAGACAAGGAAAGGCGGCTGGAGCGGATCCAAAGTATTGATGGTCAGTAAAATAAAACACAGATACTGATTATTGGCAAAATGAAAAAAGCATTTTTTGCAACAGCTCTGCATCAGCTGTTGTGATCTCTATTTTCACAGCCTCATTAAACGTTAGCCTACAACCACAAACCAAATCTGTGTAACAAATGGTATCCATCCAGAAATTGATGCAACAACTTATGACACATAAGTGAGCATGATAATAGCCTTTGTTTATTTCAATGTTAATCTTCTAAGCCCTTATACACTTTTACAATTTATTTATTTACAAGACACAGGAAGTTGGGATGTTGTGTAAAACGTATATAAAACAGAATACAATGATTTGCAAAGCCTATTCAACCTTTATTCAATTGTATACATTACAAAGACAAGATATTTAATGTTCAAACTGATAAACTTTATTTTTTTTTTTTTGAAAATATTCCCTCATTTGATGCCTGCAACATGTTGCAAAACAGATGACAGGGGCATGTTTACCACTGTGTTACATCACCTTTCCTTTTAACACTCAATAGGTGTGTTTCCATTAGGGCCGAATACCCAGAATGACGTGGGTCTACCTCGCTGAAACACCCCTAATTTGCTTGTGAGTCGCTCAAGAAGCCGTTTGTTGGCCCTGAGGGACAGCAGATTCAAGATTCAAGATTCAAGAAGCTTTATTTATCCCGAGGGAAATTATTTTGCAACAGTTTCAATACAAAGGTGGAAAAGGATCAGAGTAACAATAAGCATAAACATAAATCAAATGTGTGTGTGTATATATATATATATATATATATATATATATATATATATACCATACATTCAGAATTCGGGGTGTGACGAGACCCTCAGCTCACGAGACATGATATTGAGTCTATGAGAACGAGACAAGATTTTAACACTACTTTGTCAGTATTTTCTTTACAGAGAGCTGTGGTGGTGCTGCAGGTGTCTTTGCATTGTACTCTACGGAGGAATGGTTGGATCTATGTAAATCATAAATAAGTCATAGAGTGAGGTCTTTACCTAGTTTGTAAAGTGTCCTGAGATAACTTTTGTTATGATTTGGCACTATAAATAAAATTGAATTGAATTGAATTACTTGTGTTAGTGGTGTAGCCACGGCACTCAAGGAGGTAACGCTTGGGAGCTGCCGACAGAGCCCGTCACGAATGGAGGCTTCGGGTCCATCACGTGCCGACACCGTTACTATAACCAATAGCCTGATGTTAAAGAAGCTTCAGGAGCTCATGGGTTACGTGTTTGTGTTACAGTGCAGTCAGCAATCTTCTTACGCTGCTTACATATTGTTCTTGTCTCTGTTGCTGTTTATCCACTTATATATTGATATAGAATGTATCTGGTCGCAGTCTGGAGCCCTGCCTATAGATTTTCAAGATTTTGAAGACAAGTAGAAAGAGGCGAAGTCCGCAATCAAAGATGGCGGAAGCTTTGGGGGTATGACATATGCGCAGTAAAATCTGGTCTGCTCTATCAGAAGCACCTCCAGTTGCTGAAAAGCAACAAGTTTGCAGGTATGAACACTGATTAGCTGATTACCGGCGATCAAATCCCATTGTGAGTGGTACGTCACCTTTGGAGTCTTGTATATCCCGCTGGGGCCTTTTTCGTAATGGAAACACAGCGAGTGAGCAACCATTTGAGAGGGTTTGGCCTGAAACTTTATGAGCATTTTACCCTAATTGAAACACGTCTATTAAGTGTTTGAGAACTGGGGACACTAATTGTTGGAGTTTTGTAGATCTGTTATAACTAGTTAATAGATCATTAGCAAACTGTTAATTAATGAGTTATTAATGACTTGTTAAGTGTTTGTTGACAATTTGTTAAAGATTTGTAACTGTGCCCCAAAGATAGCCAATAGATAACTTACAAGCTGTTAGTTAATGAGTTATAAATGACTTGTTAACTGCATGTTAATGATTTATAACTACACCTTATACATTAGTAATAGATAATGAACAAACTATTAGTGAATTACTTACTAATGACTTGTTAATTATCAGTTAATGTTTTATGTATGTTATTGGGACGTTTTTCCAAAGTTGCTGTTAGTAAATGAGGAATAGTTGCAAATTTAGTATAATGTCCCAATAACATACATAAACTAATAACTAATACTTAACAATATAATATATTAACTCACACTTTACAGATTAGTTGTTAATAGTTTAACCATTTACTAATACCAATGAAACTTTGTAAAACAGCAAATGGATGGAACAAGTTCAAGGTACAAAAATTTGATGTGATATTTAAAATATCACATTTTTGTACATCAACCTTGTTCCACCCTTAGGCTTTTCTGTGTACTGTATTTTACCAAAGAAACACCACAGATGAAATGTTGAAACTTGTGTGTAATGTGCAGAAACACACATACTGAGCCATCACATGGCCGAACAGCAGTATACAGTACAAACCCATGAGGTTTGGGCACTTTTTGTGCTAAACACTGGATAATCAGAATTTCAGAGGGACATTTAATGTCCATACATCACAGCAATGTCATGAATTATCCGTCCTAACGGCCATTTGCGATACTTACGGGCAAGCCACTCATGCCATTCGATAACTCTGAGATGGTCTACCAGTAACTCCTCTGTACGATTCCCCCTAAGTCTCCAAACAATTTCCTTGACCGTTCTCCAGGCCCTCTCTATGTGCTGAGTATGTGCACCTGTTTGGACATTGACATATGAGGTAAAGCATTGCGATAAGCATGCCACTCATCACTTATTATTGTAGATCCAACTTTAACATGGTGAGCTATAAGTGGCACCAGATCTCTCTTTCTTCTCTCGACTAAGCGACGAACAGGCTGTGCATGGCTCCTCCCTCTCCGGTTCACACCTAGCATCCCACCCACCCACACCCACTTCTTCCACTTCCAGCCATTCGTCCTCGTCCGTACTGTTGAAAACAAAAAAATATTAGGAATTAGTCTTCTTTAAACAAAATTAATAATCTGTCATTCAATGGTAATTTATACTACTATCTTGATAATAGTGCTTGCTGCTTGCCTTTCCTTTGTGTCTGAAGTGGCCCTCAGACACAAACTGCTGCCGCCCCCTAATGTACTGGCCTCTTGCTTGCTGATATCTGTCCATCGCTGTAGTGTACACATCTCGCAGCTTTTGAGCCTTCATGGACAGGGTTGCTGAGCTTCCAAAAACGTCATCATTGATGATGTCCACTTGACGTAGATGCAGGCCATGTGTAACTCTGATAGAACAAGGCAAATAATTCTAATATTTAATATTAATTCTTTTGATCTTTTTGGTTTTCAATTGTTATAACATAATTATTAGAAAATGTTACCCTCCAGGGTCATATTTTGTCCTTCATAAAGCTCCACACATTTTCAATGGGAGACACCCTTTTACTACAAAGCCACGCTGTTGTAACACATGCAGAATGTGGCTTGGCATTGTCTTGCTGATTGCTGTTCGTACCTTTCAGCATCAATGGTACAGTAGATGTGCAAGTTACCCATGATGCCATGGGCACAAACACACCCCATACCATCACAGATGCTGGCTTTTGAACTTTGCTCTGATAAAAATCTGGATGGTCCTTTTCCTCTTTGGCCTGGAGTACGCAACGTCCATGATTTCCAAAAACAATTGGAGATGTGGACTCGTCAGACCACAGCACACTTTTCAACTTTGCATCAGTTCATCTCAGATGAGCTTGTGCCCATAGATGCCAGTAGTGTTTCTGGGTGTTGTTTATTTATGGCTTTCACTTTGTATGGTAGAGTTTTAACAATTACTTGTAGTAATTGTGATGTACTGACGATGTACTATGATGTTGGTTTCTAATGCAGTGCTGTCTGAGGGATCAAAGGTCACAGTCATTTAGGGCTGCAACGATTCATCGAGTTACTCGATTAAATCGATTATGAAAATTCCTCGAAGCAAAACATCTGCCTCGAAGCCTCGTTAAATTCCTATGACGCGCCTATGTGCAGGGATCTGATTGTTCCACACGGACCGTTTTTCAGGGAGCACTCCAGCGCGTCATACACGGTCATACATTCTGAATTTAGTTGGCGCCAGAGAAGACTCGCGGAAAGACAGACTCAGAATGTCTGTAAACGACAGAGAGTATCTAAAGTTTGGGATCATTATATATTGAAAGAGGGAGAGAACAAAGTGACCAACAGTCGCTGAAACAAGGTAACGTAGCCTAAGCTTTTACATTGATGTTCGCTGATTTTAATAACATACTGTATTTGTAGCGATGTCCTGATGCGGTTTGACTAGATATGATGTTTAGCTTTGATGTTAAGTAGCCTAGCTATTCTAAAACGGATAGTTTCGGTCCTTGATTGTGATTGACTGAATCGCGTTAGATGCCGTTGTATATAGCACGATAAACACACACATTGACCGCATTTCGTTATATAGTAATGCGCTAGCACAACTAGCTCAAAAGTTAGAGTGGCTGCGTCTCGTTGTTGCATGTCAACCATTCATATGGAGGAAATATATTTCTTGGCGGAAGAATGATTATCTATGAATCAGTGACGTGCAGTGAGGGTTGGGGTTGGGGAGGCACTGACTCACAAGTCAGATTTACAAACATACAGTAGGATGCCAATAGGATAGAATGAGAGAATAGGAGCGAATAGGATGCTGAAAACCATTTTAAAACATAGTGCCACTGTATATTGCAGTATATCTTACCTTTACTTGTAAATGACTTCTTGCTTTGACTGAAAGTCCAGCTTTGAAAAATGTCTTAGTTTAGAAATCAAATCCTCCATTTTTAGGGTGAGAAATGACAGCTTGTCGCTAAGCTCTACAGCGTCGCACAGCACACTTCTTGTGTTTACTTTTTGCACACAGGTCAGAGTTCACCGTGACTTGCTGGCTATCAGGCTGCTCACTATCGCCGCCTAACTTGAGGCAGGCAGAGGTATTGCCTTCTCCCTGTGGATTTATGTTTTATATCATTAAGATGTAAATATTACACACAACACCATGGAAAAGAAGACGTATGCTTTTATTTCATAAAAGTGTCCTCAACCATCATATTGGAAACATACACAGAAATGGGAACAAGCGCGCGCCCTCTGCACGAGTACGAGTGATTGTGCAATCTGGAGGGAGGCTCGGCTGTCCATGTCTCTCTCTCTCTCTCTCTCTCTCTCTCTCTCTCTCTCTCTCTCTCTCTCTCTCTCTCTCTCTCTCTCTCTCTCTCTCTCTCTCTCTCTCTCTCTCTCTCTCTCTCTCTATAATGTATTTATTTTAGTTATAATTGTTTTATTTACATTTATTTTTATAAATCGTACACAGTGTGTACCTGTTTTGCTTGATAATGTTGTATTAAGCAAACAAGGCCAAATGGCCTTTACTATTTAAGTTTGTATTAAATGTTATCCATGTTTTATCCAAGTTGATTGAACTGTATTCTGTAATTAAATTCTCACTGGCACTTAATAAATGGGCTTAGTTTTGGAGCCAAATGGAGTTGGAGTTGGAATGAATACCTGTTTTGTTTTTTTTATTAGAAATGCTTGATCATTTTACAGCCACAGCATTTTCGCTTTTTTTTTTTATCCGATTCATCGATTAATCGATCGATAAAGTGCTAGATTAATCGATTACAAAAAGAATCGATAGCTGCAGCCCTACAGTCATTCAATGTTTCAAACAGGTGTTTTTTGTGCATTCCTCAACTTTCCCCTGTCCCAGTTCTTTTTGGGAAGTGTTAATTAATGATTATTTGCAAAATGAACAAAGTTTAGGAGGTTGAACATTAAATATTGTGTCTTTGTAGTATATTCAATTGAACATAGTTTAAAAAGGATTTGTAAATCATTGTATTCTGTTTTTACACACAAAGACTCAAATTCATTGTAATTGGGGGTGTAATTATAAAAAAAAAAAAAAAAAACCCTACTTCTATGTGGCATCTACTGTTGCCCTGCTATCTCCTCTGAAAAGTGTTTAATGATATATACAGCCAGTGTAATTGTGTCTCAGTCAGGACTGACCCAGGCTGTAAAGGAAAGTAAAATCACCATGGAGCAAGCAGAGTATGAGTTCCTGGCGTTTGTTAGACAGCACACCCCGCCTGGACAGTGTCCCCTTGCTGGTGAGTTACTTTTAAGCATCAGCTGCAGAACTATGGTATTAACTGATTTCCTCCTAAAGTCATGTCTTTCCTCCAGGTAACTCTGTGCATGCGGACAAGAAATTTCTGGACAAGTACATGCCACAGTTTATGTATCACCTTCACTACAGAATCGTTGACGTCAGCACCATTAAGGAGCTTTGTAGGTCAGTGTTTGTATGGCCCTTCTGCAAAGTTGCATATTGAATATTTTCTACATTTGTCTCTCACCTATCCTCAGTACTTTCCCATGACTATTTAGCTGGCTCATCTCATTGAAGACGTTATTTACTCAAGCCTAACTAATAATCTCCATGCCAGTCTTGTAATGTCCAGTTTAAATCACTTTTATTTGCTAGAAGGTGGTGCTGTGGCTTTTGGTCAGTATTGGCATGTGGTTGTCTTCAGGCCTGTGCCGTGTCCCAAATTGTGCACTGCAGTGAGTGTACTGGCATTCGTGCACTATGTACTGACACAATCAGTTCACTCAATTCCCCAAGTAAGGGCGTACTCACACTGTCCATCCGTACTGTGCCCCAGCACGTTTCACGGCTAAAGTCTAGTTCGTTTGACCAGTGTGAGTGAGTCCAGGGCCCGTTTGGGAGAGGTGGGAAAAGCACGTTTGCACATGTACGAGCATGAGCGTACGCACGTGTACGAGCACGAGGCCTACGGCGCTTCTGACGTCATTTTATGTGCGCCAGTTCGGACATAGAAAAAAAGGACAGACCATGACGGACATTTAAAACAATGGCGGCGAAAGGTTCACCTTGGTGTGATGCGGAGGTTGGTATTTGTTTACCAAAGATTTGGTTGGATGAAAATATTCAAACAACATTTGGACAAGACGCACAAAAACTCTGAGGTCTATGGAAAGATTTGTAAACAAAGCGACGTATCGCAATGACGTCAATCAATGCTTGTGACGTGTTACTGCGTGACGTATAGGCAAGCAAGAAGCATTCCGCCGAGGCCCAGGTAGTGTGAGTACAAACAGGCCTGGCCCGCGGGGGAGAGGGAGGGGGGGGCAAGTACTCTAAAGCACGGGGCACGGTACGGATGGACAGTGAGTGCGCCCTAAGTCTAAATCAAACACTGCCGCCGCGCACTTACCGGAAATGACGATCGTATTTCTTCTGTTTACTTTTCCAAAAGCTTTTCCAACAACTCCTCTGACTCAGCACAACGCCAACAATCCTTGTGATCCTGTTTTTATCTATAAAGTGAATCAAGTTGTTACCGCTCTGTTGTACTGTTGTACTGTTGTTCCGCCACTCTCCCGTTTAAATTTAGTCTCGCCTCGTCCGCTATGTAGACAAAATGGCGGCGATTGAGTGCGTTGAGTGTTCAGCGATCCACACAACGGTTTGGCTGTCTTTGAGTGGGCGATACAGCACTGGACTCTCGTGTATGGACAATTTGTTGCAATTTGGGCAATGTACGTTAAAGTTAGGGCGACTTCCTGTTTCATGGCAAGAATCACAAAATGACTGCCATGACATTACGCAACATGCACAAAACATGCCTTATGTTTCCATACATGAAGTGCAGAATACACAATGAAATTTCATGTAAATCGGATGGTGTTTGTCATTTTTTGTACTGCCAATAGGGGGTGCTATCACTGTGAGTCAATATTGAGATGTAGGTGTTCAGGCTTTGACTCTTTGTCATGAATGAGAAATTTGGTGCAGATTAGATAACGAATATTCAAATTACAATAACTTCCTCATGTATAGCTAAGGGCGTAACTTTGGCCCCACACAACTCCCACAATGTTGCATGAAATTCTTTAACTTTTCATCAGACATGTCTTTAGATGGTACTGAGTGGTTTTAAAGTTGATCACATTAAATCTATCGGAGGAGTTTGTTAAAGTATAAAAACATGTTTGCCAGTAGGGGGCGCTATGGCTGAGAGTCCATTTTAAGATTGGGTTGTGTTCAGGGCGACTCTTATGAATCTTGAGAGGTTCGGGGGGTTTCAGACCATATATGGTAAAGTTACAACAACTTCCTCTTTAATGGCGATACTCAAGTTTTGTGTTGTTTGATCAGATGTGTCTTAAAATGGTACTGACTGATTTTGAAGTCGATCGTCTTAAATCTCTATGAGGATTATGTTAAAGTAAGACACACTTCCTGTTGAGTGTACGATATGACTCCAAGTGGCACTTTTGTTTCTCTGCAAGAGTTCTACCGGTTTCTGTAAATGTACGTCAATGATGGAGTCCTGGCTCATTCTAGGGGGCGCTAGTGAACTAATCTGTCATGCCCATTTCTGAAAACAATTAAATACGTACATTTTCACTGAGCTTGAATTTTGTGTGAAGTTTGGTGAGTTTTTGAATATGATAATGCCTCCACAAAGGTGAATCATTTGGCACAAGAACGAATATAATAATTCCAGCAATTTCAATAGGGCCTTTACTAATAGTAATAATAGCAGCAGGAAGCGTCAAGCAGGACCATGGCAGCAGGCACCACCACAGTCAGCAGAGACAAAGATGACAAAGCACAAACAACTCGGGGGAAGAAGTGAATTAGTAACATGCATTGATGAGACATGAATGATAGACAGAGAGGATAGAAGCTCAGTGAATTAGGAACAGTATTATCCCCCGGCAGACTAGGCCTATAGCAGCACAAGGGCTAAAAAGCCCTAACTATAAGCTTTATCAAAGAGGAATGTTTGATTTAAGTATACTTGTAAATCAATCCTTCTCAAACGTGCCTTGTTTACTATTGTCGACAGGCTAACAAACACTCCTGTGTCAGTAGGCCCTGAACTGCTTTCCACCAGGGCCTGCAATGAATTTGCCTCCTTTTTCAATGACAAAAGTCAGAGAATTAGGCAAAGAGTCAGTGCCTCCACATCAGGTGCAGGACATGTGCTGTGCATGTGTCCACCTAAAACCAATTCAAATGCCATGGCACATTTTCATGTGATTAACCATAAGACCTTGGAGGACATTGTACAACATTTGAAATCCTCCTCCTGCTGCCTCGATATTCTCCCAACAGGCCTTTTCAAGGATGTATCAAACTGCATGGCCACCGATCTTCTACAGACGTCTCTTCTTTCAGGTATCTTCCCACAGGCCCTGAAAACTGCTGTTATCAAGCCTCTCTTAAAGAAGAACAATTTAGACACTTCACTGCACAAGTACACTTTAAAATTCCTAGGTGTAACAATTATGGCTGACCCTGAATAGACGACTATTCAACGATTCGATCCGAGGAGCCTGATTCGACACAGTGCGCAAAATGTGGTTATGAAACAATGGATTATTCTATTGTGGCTCTGGGGGTGCTGAATGTCTGATTTTACATAAAAATGCTTGGTTTCTCCCAATTAAACCATGATAAATAGCCTATTTGAGTATAAATATAAGCCTATTAATAAATACTGTTGTTAAAAATGTGAAAATAACTCACGTGCCTTTAATCCTTTGTGTGCGGGAATAACCCCCTTCCCCTCTTAGACTAAGTTTTACTAGCCAGGATCCGGCACCGTCAGAGTGCATCTTAGCTGGGCTTTAAATCTAGCTGGCTGTCAGAAATACAATAGTCTGCTACTGTTTCATCATCAGCATCATTACATTTGAATATTTGCCTATTTGTTGTTTTTCATTCTAGACGTTCAATTCGACACAGTCTGACACAGCGCCTAAAAGTGAAACTACAGTTCTAAATGTACCGTCAGCTATTGTCAAAGAAAGATAAAAACAAAACACATTCATGTTCTAACAACAAATACTTTTAATAAGATGCTCCTATTAGAAATCAGAAATCACATCTCTCAGTAACCCTCTGCGTGAATCGTGTGACCATGCAGCGCTAGACTCACGTGCACCCGCCGCTGTCTGCTTCATGATCATGGCTCGTCACCCTGGATCAGAGACGATCAGTCGACTATAGGCAAGACGTGACGAATCACACTCGACTATAAAAGTTTTAGTCGGGGGACACCCCTAGTAACAATCTGAAGAATTAGTCCCAGAGACAGTTGATGCTACAGTAACTGACGGTGGTTGGTAAACCAGGAGAGCTGCCAGATAAATAGGGCGTGTCCAACAATTAAGTCAATTTTCACCAGGTGCCAGATTAACACCCATAACTGGGAGGTATCTGAAAGTGTTTGGTGTCTAATTTGGATCACTGTTTTTTTGTGCCTTGGCTATTTAAAAAAAAACATGCTAGGACAGCAGTGGTATAGCCTCAGAGGATATTCTATCAAATTCTGGACCATTAAAAAAATAACAGTATTTCAGAATGAATCAAGTATTTTCTAATTTTGATCTCTAGTGTATGTCTTGATTGACAGATAGGCATGTAGCCCCGCCCTAAAGCTTCCCCTGCTTAATGGTCTAGTTGACTCTAAATGGAATTTACTAAATGAACAGCATACTGTATTGAAGAAGACTTGAAACTAGAGATTAAGACCATATACTGTATGAATGAAGGTTTAGGTTTACAGCACACACTCAGACCTGACAGCACGTATGTCCACTTATTCTGTATACTGGCCACTCTGAAATTAAGACTCTGTAATGTGTAAGTATACTGTTAAAGTCTGGCAGATAATTTGATAGTGCTGGGATTTATTCCCAAAGTGTTTTCATCTTGTTTCTCCCATTGTCGTCCGACCATAGGTCTAGACTCATCTGGGCTGCTCACATGTGCCACCTAGTGTGCACTGCAGCCACTGCATCTAACTCTCTCTCTCTCTCTCTCTCTCTTTCTGCCCACCTTAATGCTGCTACGGCATTCATGCACTGCTCAGGTCACATTAACTGAGAAACATGTGTAAGAGCGTGATCACACTATCCTTTTGGCCGCGGCCAAAACCGGTTTTTCAGCTAAAGTCTAGTACCTTTAAGTAGTGTGAGCGCACCCGCTCCGCGCTCAACTGGGGCCAGCTGGGCCGCCACGGCCCGCTTGAAAGAGGTGGGCTTTAGCGGAGCCGTTTGCACATGTACGAGCACGAGCGTGCGCACGTGCACGCGCACGCGCACGAGCCCTACGGCAGTAGCGTTATGTCCGCCTGTTCGGACATGTAAATAGAAGGACGGACCATGCGCGGACATTTAACAACAACAACAATGGTCGGGAAAGGTTCACGTTGTGTTTACTGCAGATTTGGTCGGATGAAAATATTCAAAAACAGTCGACAAGACGCACAAAAACTCCGAAGTCTGTGGAAAGATTTGTAAACAAAGCCACACACGCGATCAATGCGTGTGACGTGTTACGGCTTGAAGGCGTATGGACAGCAAGAAGTATTGGCCGAGGCCCAGGTAGTGTGAGTACAAACGGGGCTGGGGCGCGGGGGGGAGAGGGAGGGGGGACAAGTACCCTAAAGTCCGGGTCTCGGTCCGGGAGGATAGTGTGAGCGCGCCCTAAGTGTTCAGGTCCCTCCACCCTCTCTTTTAGTTTCTCTCATGCTTGTTGAACAAACCTGCCGTTTTCTACCAGCTGACAGTTTGTAAGTTTGTTTATTTATTTGGATCCCCTATAGCTTCAGAATAGCTAGAAGCTAATTTTCTAGGGGTCCTGCAGTTTTATGTTGTCACAATACAATTAACACAATCACATTAAACACAGGGGCGGTACGGTGGTGTGGTGGTTAGCAATGTCGCCTCACAGCAAGAGGGTTCCTGATTCAAATTCAGCGTGGGTTCTGTCCAGGTTCCCTGGCTTCCTTCCACAGTCCAAAGACATGCAGGTGTTAGATTAATTGATGACTCTAAATTGCCCGTAGGTGTGAATGTGACAGCGTGCTCACACTATCCTTTTGGCCGCGGCCAAAACCGGTTTTTCAGCTAAAGTCTAGTACCTTTAAGTAGTGTGAGCGCACCCGCTCCGCGCTTAACTGGGGCCAGCTGGCCCTCCACGGCCCGCTTGAAATAGGTGGGCTTTAGCGGAGCCGTTTGCACATGTACGAGCACGAGCGTGCGCACGTGTACGCGCACGAGCCCGAGCCCTACGGCAGTAGCGTTATGTCCGCCTGTTCGGACATGTAAATAGAAGGACGGACCATGCGCGGACATTTAACAACAACAACAATGGTGGTGAAAGGTTCACGTTGTGTTTACTGCAGATTTGGTCGGATGAAAATATTCAAAAACAGTCGACAAGACGCACAAAAACTCCGAGGTCTATGGAAAGATTTGTAAACAAAGCCACACACACGCGATCAATGTGTGTGACGTGTTACGGCGTGATGGCGTATGGACAGCAAGAAGTATTGGCCGAGGCCCAGGTAGTGTGAGTACAAACGGGGCTGGGGCGCGGGGGGGAGAGGGAGGGGGGACAAGTACCCTAAAGTCCGGGTCTCGGTCCGGGAGGATAGTGTGAGCGCGCCCTGAGTGTGGATGGTTGTCTGTCTCCAGCCCCCCGTCACCCCGCTAGGGACAAGAGGTTGAATATGATGGATGATGGATGGAGATTAAACAAAGTACTCAAACATCACATCATATTACACAAAAAACAACTAAAATTGTGACATTAAGTCACTAACTGATGCAATTAAACAAAAAGCCAAAAAAAGAGAGACATTACACAAGACAAATGAATCTGTATCTGAAGAATTAGTGATAATAAAAGCCCATGCAACCAACTCACTACAAGAACTAGTATTAGATACTGAAGTTTGGTTGAAGGTAATATTCTATATTGAATGTTTTGTTGTTTCATATTATTTGGGAGTAAATTCCATTCACACATTGCTCTGTATGTGACTGAACATTTTAGGTGAAATAAAACAACCTCCAACTGCATGACTCATTTGATAATGATGTGTATCTGTACTAACATAGTTTTTTATACACAGTAAATGGTGTCTTAGTTGTTATGACATTCCGTAAGAAAACCATTAGTGAATATTCAAATCTATTTTTAACTTTAAACCAGGAGCGGCTTTCATGCATTTGACTGACATTTGACCTTAACCCACATTAGAGATACATGTGCAGCTTTATTCTGTATCAGTTGTAGTTTTTGACAGGCATGAAAATCACTCGCCTTTCAGCGAAATTCGTTTTGAAACTAAAATAGGTGACCTACGTGAATCGTGTAGAGCCCAGGAGAATATATTACCAGATATTATAAATATAAATATTACCACCTATACCAGAGATTATCATTGAACTACGAACGTGCGAACCAACGATGGACTATTTCCTGGCCCTTTGAGTAGAAGCCTGTGTGAAACAGTAATTCATTAACATCAAAAAGTAGATGTAGGTAGTGATGATGTAATACTTACAGAAAATAACCCAGCCTTAATTTTAATACTGTCTACAATTGACTATTGTACTTGATGCCTTTTTGAAAAAAAATCTATTTAGCTGTAGTATTTGCAAATTCAAATAGTTCAAGTAGTCAACCTTTCATATAAAAGACAATTCTGGGGTTTAAAAGCTGCTGGACACTCAGCATCATTGTTTACTTAAGATGAACTGAAAGGGGTAAATAGAATAATAAATTATTTCTCTCTGTCAGCCTCTGTCTGTTTTCGCTCTCAGCACCATAAACGTAGTTTAAAGTTATTTAATGTAATCATTGATAATATCACATGCACATTTGTTTGTCTTATTGGTAAGTATAAATACTCCTGCCTGTGCTATTATTACAATACTATTTGAATTTAATGCCAGGTGTAACGAGAATGTTTTGATGATGGTCACTGTCTCTCCTCTTGCCGGTATCCTAAAGGTGAAACTCACCAACCTGGCAACCCAGGCTCCCTGAGAGCTGTCAATCAAAGTCCAGTGGCTCCGCCCCCAAATTGTTAAAATTTTTAACCAATTTAAGCTCGATAGAAGAGAAGGAGGAAGGGTGTGGGGGCTTGGACCTATACAGAAAGGTGTGAGCTTTTGGTCACACAAATGAAGGAGGCAGGCTGCTTGAGGGCGCACTCACACAGTCCTTCCGCATCGGGCCAAATCAGGTTTTACGGGTAAAGCCTAGCTCGTTTGACCAGTGTGAGTGCAACCCCCTTTGCGCCTAGCTGCGGCCAGCTGGCCATCCACAGCCCGTTTGAGAGAGGTGGGCTTTTGTAAAGCGTGTTTGCACATGTACGAGCACGACACCTACGGCTGCTCTCACGTCATTTTATGTGCGCCTGTTCGGACATATGGAAAAAAAAAGACGGACCATGCGCGGACATTTTACAACAACAATGGTGGCGAAATGTTCACGTTGTTGTGATGCGGAGGTGAAGTGTTTACTGCAGATTTGAGCGGATGAAAACATTCAAAAACAGTCGGACAAGACGCACAAAAACTCAGAGGTCTATGGAAAGATTTGTAAACAAAGCGAGGATATTCCTGTTATCCTGGCTGACTTTATCCATGATCCTGTTGCATGGAAGCACATGCACCTAATTTACCATGGAGATTCAGACCTGGCTAACAGCCAGGCTTGATTAATCCTGATGTCAGCTGTCACTGCGATCACAAATAAAACATGTTCCACAACTGTTATAAATTAAGCTACACAGTACTATATAAAGTAAATAAAATTAGCCCACCTTTATCAGCTGCAATATATAAAATATATTTACATAAATATATTCATAATTGTACAAAATATGAAATGGCCGATTCTGCATAATGACTACTTTTACTTTTTGTACTTAAAGTACATTTTGATACTAATACTTTTGTACTTTTACTAAGTTAGTATTTTGAGAGTAGGACTTTTACTTAGAGTATTTCCAGTGTTGTATTGATATGTTTACTTAAATAAAAGCTCTGAGTACTTCTTCCACCACTGCATATATATATATATATATATATATAATGTCCTTATATACTTATGACATGCTTCACTTCCTCATAAGTTTCCATTAGTTCTTGCTGTTTGGACGTAGAGAAGAAAGCTGCACGTGTCTTTTCCTTGTCTGCATCAGTGAATCTGTGCTTGACCTTGCGATCTTTGGAATCCGTGAACGCACACTCAACAGAATTACTCATACCTGGCAAGATATAGCCGCTGTGTCTTATCCTGGCTTGGCGTACGTGCAACCAATTAAGCCAGAATGATCAGACCAGAATAGTTAAAGGCTTGCTTTTACATTCATCCCGGATGTCTTAATTCTGCCTTCGCGCAACAGCCCCCAGTTCTAAAAAGCCAAAGCCATTAAAAACATCAGTCGTATAACAAAGTTACGGTTCCGTGCTTAGCCGTTCATATAAAGTCTTGTAACATGAATTAGTAAGCTGTGTTGCTGTGATGCAGATGTGTTGTTCTGAACAGTTATGGTTAACCTGGCTAATGACTGTCACTGCTTCCTCTAGCAGCAAATAACGATACAACAATAAATGATTTGATTGCATTATTAGATAAATGTAGGTTTGTTGTTCTATGTTTTCAGACGGTGGTATCCAGAGGAATACAAGATGCTGCCTCACAAGAAGGCAGCCCACAGGTAACAGATAAAAAAAATGGACATAATCATGTAACGATTCAATGTGGTTTCACTTTTGTAGCTTTGATCTTTTTTGTTGTCAATTATGATTACACTGTACTCACCAAAATAGCTGCCGAGATCTTTGAACACGGTGGCATCACAAAGGGCACAACACAAAACAACTACACACTTACTGTAAAAAGAAGCTAATAAGGTGCAATGGGTCCACTGTTAACTAGAACTATTTTACCACAACAGCACAACATCGATGATTCAGCGTCTGAGCCCAAAGCAGCCCGTTATTAACAACACTTCACTGTGCGCCGCTGTTCTTCTTTAAGGATAGCCCATAGAGGAGTAAAAGAAGCCATCAATGCAAAAGTAGAGAAACCATCGCTAAACAGAGGAGGAGGTCCGAGACACCACTTATCTCCAATTAACAATGCGGCCCTTTCCTCCCTTCCCAGGAGATTCAACAATCTAACCTCATAGAACAACTGCTCACAAATGGCCACCTGTGACTCCAACGACTATTGTTAAGACTCAATAGAGCACTAACGAAGTCGAAACCTACTTCCCACCAAGGACTGTCACTCTTACGACGGTCGTTGGCGTACATGAACTGAGGAAGCCTCTTGGATGAGAGGTGAATCACCTTCCTAGACAAATAACCATGTCCAGTTGCTTTTGACTGCAAATTGCTTTGGGGATAACGAGGACCTGGACAAATGAGAACATTCACAGGCTTCGTTGCTTGTTGTTATGTTAAATGGGAAGAGAGCGAGTCATTCTTCCTGATATCGATCTCTAATTCATTTTCTAAATTAATCTATTTGTCTTTAAACCTGTTTGAGTAAACACGTGCGTCACGTAGAATTTCATGCACTACTTTGGATTGTTTAAATAGTAAACTTATTCATGGTAAATTGCGAGTGTATTGCCTTCAGCAAACACACCTCATGTCTCTCTCTCTCCCCCTCACGCATGCATGCACAGTCAAACAAGAACACACACACACACCCGTTAGGTTACCACATCAAATAGGCCAACCCCAGACATAATATATTTTATTGCAAAATAACTAAATTATAATACTTTTTTACACAAAATTATATATATTTTTTTTATCCGATTACTCGATTAATTGATGGAATAATCAGTAGAATACTCGATTACAAAAAGATTTGATAGTTGCAGTACAGACACAGACACTGCTGTGGAAGGGGGCGGAAGCTGCAGCTAAACATTCTTAAAAAAACATTTAAGTGTACACTATAAATAAAATATTGTCACTGCTTAACCTTGCCATCAGACAGCCCTTTCCTTTGGCACTGCATTTTTTCAACGAATTCCTGCACATAAGCAAAACTGTTCTGAGCACTGTATTACTCCACCGATCTACCAAGTTTGAGTCAAACTTTCTGTGGTCTATTGAATAAACAAATACAAGAAAGTAAAAATTAGTGATTATAACAGCAACGATGAAATTCTTTGTGGAGAAGACAAGATGGCTTTATGAGCCTGAGTATACAGAGCAAGACCATTTGCAGAGAGACGGAACAGCTGAAAGAGAAAGAGGAGAAACTTCTTTGAAAAAGGGGAGCGCTGTCTGACATCAAGGTAAAGCTGCAGAAATATTCTAAATATAGCATACACTTGAACTGATACTGATTATTTTTTTTAAGGTGACTAACGTACATATAGCTGCAGCCCCTGTCCTCAGCCCCTGTCCACGGCTAACTGTCATCTACTGGACCTTATACAACCACACTACAAAGAAGGAATATGCATTATACAAGGAAAGCAGTTCAACTCTGATTTCCCCCTTCAGAGCCTTGGGTGACATCCAGGAGAGCATTAAAGAGCTGCAGCACTACAGAGCCACTGTCTTCAAGGCCTCAACAGAGGAGAAGAAGCGCAATATTGTAGAAAACGGAAGCACCATTAATAGTTAGAACATACGTATGTGTGAGACTATGGAACCTTTAGTGTTGTGTTGCCTTATTTCTTGTAGAAAGCAGTTTCATCATTTTTTGAAATTTACATGATTGTTCAGATTTAGATCCCCAATAATCCTTTGTTTCGGTATAATTCAAATGTTAAATGTAGAGGTTTCAAAAAAGGGAGCAATATTATTGTAATTGTTTAGTCAAAGAAACCTATAGTTTAAAAGAGGAACATTTGAAAGTATCCTTGCCATTGCATTTTCCTTTGTTTTGAAAATGAAACCAAATAAACTATGATCCCTGAGGAAACCATTCCAGCAGTGTCACCTTTATCAACCCAACACCACACACACTAAATGGAAGAGTTACATTTTGTTCATGTACTAAATGTTATGTTTTTGAGTGTGATATTGATTAACGAATCAAATGAAAGCACATTATACATGGATGTGCTGTGACTGCTGCAGGAACCTGGTGGAAAACCAACAAACCCTTAAAGTTGTACTCTGTAAGATTTTCATCTATTTAAATGCCTTTAAGTTCCTATCTATCAAAGAGTGAGTTAAAACAATGGTGATTGATAATATGACCCACTAATGAGCACTTGTTGCCTTTTTGCTGAGTATTCCAATATCTGTGTCTGTGGAGACATACCCTCTCTAGATGGAAATAAGCCGCCATGTTAGTGACGCTGCTGACAGTGGTTGGTGTGTCAGCTGAGATCATCACTAAAGGTTATGCTGTGTTCAGTTGGTCAAAATCACACTTGTAATCGGGAACTCCCAACTTGAGACTGGCCTGTAGTAAGGACAGAAGTATAATAGGAATGTGTGTGTGTGTGTGTTTAAGAGGGAAACATTTAGGGGACGGACTGGAAGTCGAGAGGTGATTGTGTGTCAAAGTTTACAAAAAATTTAAAATTTAAAAAAAATTGTCAACACACTGACAAAATGGAGCAGTTACATGGTACTGCCAAAGAGGCTGCTAGAAACAAGATATCTTACTTCTACAGTACAACTTTAACCTTCTCCAAATTTTCTACAGGTTTTCACTTCTAAAATGGTTTAATACATTACATACATTACTATAAACAATAAACTATAAAAGCGTACAAAGAGTACATAGAAGTGTAGTGGGACTTGGATGACGACATATGAGCTGAGCTCAACATGAATACAAATTGTTTATTGATGCAGAAACATATTTGGATTAACAGAACTACAGCTTTAACCCATAGTCTGCTGTTACAAGGATCAAATTTAAGATCTTAGCTTACATTGTAAACATGATAGTATGATTAGGTATAAGATAAATTTCACAATATTAGCTGCTGTTAAATTTAAACAAGATAGAGGGGTTTTACTCAGCTTTTCCATCGATGTGGGTTCATGATTTATGTCTGTCAACTGATAGAAAAAGCTATAAGGCTACGTTTACATTGCAAGTCTTAATGCACAATTCCGATTCATTGTTCATACCTGATTTTTTGTTTGTCTGTTCACATTACGTCTTTAAATGTGGCCTGACTACAGATTGCTGTATGAACGCTCCTGAAGTGATCTGTATGCGCAGTTGATCATTAATGACATCGCGCCACAACGGTGTTTACAGAAGCCAACATGGCAACGGCAACTGGCCCTTCAAGCAAGTACCCAGGACAGGTGCTCTCGCCATATGCCACCGTGGGCTTAGTGGCCATGGTACTGCAGCACTCTCTTGTGTCCCATTAACTTCCATACATGCGGGGAAGAGGATATCACCTCTGAAATATTTTTAAGATACCAATCAAAGGCTCATTATTATATTGAGTCCCTCTACTAAAAAAATGTATGTGGGCATCATTTTAGACCCTACCAAAATTGAGTTATGGGCAGGAGAAGGAGGGTGCGTGGCTAAAAGAGCCGTCGTGAAACACACTCAGCAGCTTAGCTCCCGTCTCAATAAAGGCCCAGTGCAAGGCTCCGGCAGAGACACAACTTTTCTGCTCACACTGCCCAATGTACAGACAGTCTTCATCCAACGTCTCAGAGTGAGAGGATCCACAGAAGAATGGCAGAAAATCCCCAAATCTTTATTTGCAAAGCTTGTCATGTTATACACAAGGGTTCTCGAGACTGCAATCCCTGCAAAATGTGCTTCGACTCAGTCCTGAGTAAGGGGTCTGCATTCTTATGTCGATGGGATATGTTCGTCAACAAAAATTATGACGAAATATTGTCGTCATAATTTTTAGATCAGACAAAATGTAAATGCTAGTCATGTGACAATAACTATAATTAAATATATATGTTGTTGACGAATAAAAACGAGACAAAATGTGGTTTACAAAATAACTATGCTAAAATGTCTCCTCATTTTCGTTGACCAAAACGTTATTATTATTTTGCAGTTTTTCTGTTTCCTGTCTTGAGTCTGGGCAACGTCACTTCCTCAATCCCCACACGCGGCATTATTTAGATTCAGAAGATGCAGCTGCTGTGGGTTAGCGTTAACGACAACTAAGAACGAAAAATGAGAACAAAGTCGGACACCGAGAAAGGGAGCGATGGCCGGCCAGCCAGAGGATTGTCTTTGGGAGAAAAAGAAAAAACGACATTTGGACACACTTTCATTACATAGACTTGGAAAAGAAAACGGAATGTGTTGTGGAAAAAGATGGAGAGAAATGCAGCAACAAAATCACAGGAAAAAACACCACGAATCTTAAGAGACATCTCAGGGCATACCATAATGAAATTTAGATAAGCCAAGACATTAACGTAACGATACTTTCTGCTTTAGAAAGCTTGTGCGACACGCCAACTCATGAGGCTACGTTTAATGTATCGAATTTTAACGCTAGCTTTAGACGTTAGCCACTGGAGCTGAGAACAAATGTGTGTGACTGGCGTGTGTATGAATATTTGTTTGTGAGAGAGTGTAACGTGGGTTAACGTGTGTGAGAGTGTAAAGTGGGTTTTTAGTTCCTACCTGACTGACTCTATAAGTGCACTAAGCATCCCTTGTTGGCCAAATACTTTCACTAATTTTGTTATTCACAGAGCAATCACACTGAACTGAATTTGGCATCAACATGACTTTGAATAACCTTCGTCAATACTACTAGGTACTTTTATTATATTGATTGAATATAATTGCATTACTAAAAAGCGACTAATATCCAATTTTCTTTGACTAAAACTAGACTAAAATGTCATAAGTTTTCGTGGACTAAAACTAGACATAAATAGTCATGGACAATTCTGACTTTTAGTCGACTGAAACTTGACTAGACTAAAAACAATATAACCGTGACTAAGACTAATAAAAAGTAAACTGACAGCTTGACACAAAGACTAGATTAAAACTAAAAGTAAAACAGGCCGCCAAAAACAACACCACACGCTGGTATTGTTTTCAATATTTGAGTCTAGTCAGCTGCAAATATGGCTTGACCCCAAAAAAATTCTAACGAAAGGTTTCTCAGTGGTATACAGGATGTATCAGATGTATTAAAAAACATACTAAAAGTTTACCAAAGTTTGACTCCAAGAAAGGCCCCATTTAAAAAAGAAAAAGTACAATTTCCCTTAAGTAATTGTATATTTCTCCTTTCTCATATGGTTTTGCCTATCGTTAGTGGTTTCTGTGGAATAAATTCATTAGAACCGTGTGGTACTGTAAAATTAGTCAGAACAGGGCTGCCTCATGAAGGCTCAGTACCGCTAACCCCTTTTTTATTTGTGTGTGTGTGTGTGTGTGTGGGGGGGGGGGGGGGGGGGCATTGTAAGTAGCATGTGTAGGGACTCTTATGCTACTGCAGAGGTTTGGTGTTTTTTTGAACAGTAGTAGTGGTTAAAAAAGGACTTTTTAATACCTTCACCATGCTGCCCCTAGCTAATCAGTGTTAGTCACACTCAGCTGTTAGTGACTCTCTGGGATTTCTCCATTAATAGTTGTTACACACAAAAAAAATTGTCTTGATGGCTTATTTGATGAGTGTATTTGCTGAAAAAGACCCTGGGATGATTTTACGCCGGAATTTTACTTTAATGTATAAAACGTTTATTATAAAAACAACAAAGGATTTTCTGCTTCCCACAGTCAGCCCAAGCTGTTGCTGCAACCACTGATAACAAGAATGAGCCCAGAACCTCACACATACAAAAAGTGTATACATCAATAGCATTCATGCTTATTTATGATTGGTTAAAAGAGATTGCTGAGGCGGCTCCTGGTTTAGACTCTCGTTCACTGCTGCTGCACGAGTTGAGTCCTTCACCCATGGACACACGATTCCTCCTATTTAGCAGCAAGTTCCTGTTGAAAGAGCCCTCCCTACTCTGTAACTTTCCTTCCTGAGCTAGAGCACTCTCATCCTACTGCTTACTACTGTCTGCAACATCCTTTAATTATGTGTCATCTGTGTTAAATTGATAATAATGTGGCAGCATGCTAAATCATCTTTATATAAATTCTTAATGTGCACAGTGAATAATGATAAAAACTTTAATTATATTGTTACAAAAATTAACACTTAATTTACAAAAATCTCCACATATCTTACGAAATATGACTTATATTTACCACAGGGAAATGGCGACCACAAATGCACCACAACAGTTCAATTTAGGAAAAAAAAGATGAGAGTTCTACTTCCGGGACATGAACACAGCCAGGACATGAATACCGGCCCCTCGAGTGAAAGTCTTAAGAACCCTTTTTACGACCCCTACTTTCGTCCCCACACAGAGTTTAGTGGCGTTATACTACGTCACCCTATTCTCCAGATGTAATTTCTACTGTAATAAGTATTTGGAATACACATGAAATAAATATTTGGATTACATACAAATGATAGTGGATTACTTTTTGTAGTTATATGTAGGAAAAGTGAATGAGGACAGCCTGAGATAGAGGAGATGTCTTTATCCACATGTGGCCCCAATACTGCCTTGAGAGGATGTTAGGGTGCTATCAGAATATTTCTAGAGCTTGTCTAAAGTGAAGCTTGTAAAATCACTGCTTTCCCAACGTGGTGCTTTATCACACAGGGTTTTAAGTCAGAAAGATGGAACATCAGAAGAGCTATAATGAGTAGTTAAAGACATGTTGGACCATTTTCCGTCAGGTCACTTCTTCAGGTGGCAAAAAGCCATCTGTTACGATTACATCAGAATCAGAAATACTTTAATAATCCCAGGGGGATATTGTTTTGTTTCAAACTCCAGCTATACAAACAACATATTATACAACAACATTATACAGATAGCATATGTTTAAAAACTGAAATATAAACAGTATATATATATATATATATATATAAAATATCAAAATTACAATAGTAAGATATACAAATCAAAGGTATTGTAATAATGTGCAAAGAAAAGATTGTTTATGATTGAGTCTGTATTATGGAGAGGAGGTCACAGACTCTCCAAGGGATGCATTGTATAGTTTAATGACCACAGGCAGGAAAGATTTCCTGCGTTGCTCTGTGGTGCCTCTGGGTGTGAGGAGTCTTCTGCTGAAGGTGATCCTCTGCTGGGCCAGCTTGTCATAGAGTGGGTGGGAGACATTGTCCAGAATAGACCGGAACCTGGACTGCATACTCCGCTCTGCGGCGGTTGTCCCCCACCACATCACCGGCCCTCCTGATCAGTTTGTTCAGTCTGTTGCTGTCTGCAACCTTCAGCCCACTGCCCCAGCATGTGACAGCGAAGAAGACCGCACTGGCCACAACCGACTCATAAAACATCCTCAGCATCGTCCGGCAGATGTGAAAGGACCTCAGCCTCCTCAGGAAGAAGAGTCCACTTTGGCCCTTTTTGTAGACAGCCTCTGCGTTTCTAGTCCAGTTCAACTTATTATTGAAGTACACCCCCACGTACTTATACTCCTCTACAGTGTCCACAGGGACCCCCTGGATGGAGACAGGGGTCACAGATTTTTTCACCCTAAACTACACTACAAGCTCCTTTGTTTTAGTCACGTTGAGCTGCAGATGATTCAACTGACTCCAAGTGACAAAGTTGCCCACAACAGTCCTGTATTCACCTTTACATTTATAAAGGATCCCTTTTCAAAGACCAATCCCCTACAGTCCACATGTTTCTGCAGGAGTAGTTGGATTTGCAGTTTTGGATATAAAAGCAAGAAGTTGGCACAGGGCATCATTCAGACTGTTAGAAACAATAGTGGAAATGAAGTGGAGGATAAAAGACATTGTTGGATGTGATGATAAAGTCCTCAGCCTTTATTGAGCCATGAAGAATCACAGAGCGAGGAGAAACACGGGGGGATCTGTACCCTTGATACATTTTTAATGAGCCTGCCTTGGTTCCGCTCCCTGCTATTTCAGGCGAATTTTCCCAGTCAACACAAATAGATGCCTTTTATCTTTGTTATTTGCTGTGAGAAAAGAGTCAGTGTTGATGTTTCCACTGACCAGGCATGTTAATATCTATCACTTCAAGACATACAGATCTGTCTGCTGTTTTGACTCTGTATGTGTGCACATACATATTAATTGGAATGAAACCATTAAATTGAGGTTAGAGTGCTGACTCAACTGGGCCTCTACTTATGGGGACCAAACTGTATTGGATAATTAAAATAAAATTAGGCCATGATATATGAAATATTTGGAGTCAATTGAGCCACTGGTGAAGTGGGCTGCCTGGACATTCGGCTCCAGGACCGGAATTGGCACCACCAGGGGGCCAAGCCCAAGTAAACTGCACCTTCCACCTCCTGCCTTCGCCCTCAAAGTGGTAGTGTTCCATCAGGGAGGGCGGAGCGGTGGCTCCGGTTCTGGTGAGCTCAATTCCACTCAAGCCGAGTAAACCCTGGTCAGTGGTGAACAGGGCACTGGGTCTCGCCCATCTCTCCCTCCTCTGCCTCTGGATCTACCACTGGATAACAGGTATGACGGCCTAAGCCTGCAGGATTTCCCTCCGCTGGGTGTGCGCTCCAGCTCGTCCCCAGGGATCTGTCCATCCAGCCGGTCGTGGCTTTCGCCGACCCAGGAGCCGGGGTCCACTCGTCTCAGTTTACCCCTAAGCTGGGGTAAAGTGAGACACAAAACCACTTTTTTAAAAACAATCATATTTTCTCTGCCCTAAGTCCTGAATACATTCTGATAATTTCCATCGCTAGTAAACATTCTGAATTAATGGGGAATGTGTATATTTTACTCATATATCGTTTTAGCTCACTAAGAGGGTAGCAAATGAAAAATTGTCTTACTTTACCCTTACCCCACTCTCCCCTAATAATTGGATAATTAATAATAGTATATAAATAGGATTGCATTACTGTACAGTTGACTGTAATATCCAAATACAGTAACATGTAGACCTAATATATGGTTATGGTACTGTAAAAAACCTTCTGAAATGTCTGACTCTTTATATGGGATTTTAGTGCTTCTATTTTATATCTAAAAGAATTTTAGAGCCTTCATTACTTTTAAACAACTAATTTCATGAACGCACATTATTGAAGTTACTGTAAACTGCGATATGACGCTGTTGGCTATGTGAATGTTTGTTGAATGTCCAACTTGAAACTAACTTCATGAATGTACAGCTCATGCGACAGCGATGAGTTGAGCAGCTGAAAGCCCCAGCCCTGCCGTTCCTCTTCGGCTCTCCACGGAAGAATAAGAGTGACCCAAGAGTTTAGCGGATTGATTTCGCCTCCCTTTGTTGGGAAACAGTGAGGACGAAAACGGGAGGCTCGGGTGTTTTTACAAAAGCTACTCGTTTTTTATGGAGTCATGTTCCCAGCGTTCTCTCTGCCCATGAAGGCGGATCGCAGTCGGACTAAGAAGCGGCTGGAGGCCAGCCTGGTCGGCTTGTGTGAGCTGGAGCTGCTCAAACAGAGGCAAGAATGCCGGGTGCTGAGCGCTCTCTGCCTTAGGGACTCTCCTATGCCTGGGCGTCCACCTTGGGAGGCACGTTGCGCCTTGGACGCTCCAAACGGCAACGCGTCGGATGACTACACCCTCCGGCTTCAAACAGTAAGTGAATGTTTGTCTGATGATGGTTCTTCTGGATTGAAAGTATGATCGACGCCCTGCTACTTACTGATGTTTGGAGTGTAACGATAAGTGGAAAGTTGACTTTAGCGTAGGGATGGGATACGAAGATTTACAGACTGGGAACTTGGCCCATAAGTAGCCTACAGCCTACTGTAGCCGCGCGCACGCGCGCGTGTGTGTATTAGTATGCGTTAGTATGCTGACCTTTCCGTGAAGAAAAGACAATCCTCCAATCCTTTCATTAACCACAGTGTGCAGATGTAAAAACAGAATGTCAGCGGGGCCCCGACAGTCACACGTTACCACGAAATTCAGGTGAGCTTCATTATTTGAGCCGGGTTGATTGAAACACCCCCCCCCACACACACACACACACACACACACACACACACACACTTTTTTTTCTCTTTGGTGATTAATCTATTCATGCTTACTCAAAGCAGTTGTCATTCATTGCAAAACATTTATTAATTTGTTTATTAATTCATTTATTAATTCGGAAATTTGTACAGGTTTTGATTGCACAATGTGACCGTAATTATACATGGTGGTGCTGTCAACAGAAATCCCTATGTTTCATTTGCCTTGTGCTTCAATCGTACAGGCTCTCCCCTATTTCATAAAAAGAAGATAAATGATCTGAACCTCTCTATCCCCAGAGTTTGGAAAAAGCTGAGGACATTCTAAAGATTCCTTCAGATTGTTTCAAGGTTGCATTGAACTACATTTGCAACTCTTTGAAAGAGATTCCAAGAGAAATGTTTTTCAAGCTTGATTTTCAAATACCAAAATCAAAATGTAACAAATGTGTTCATTGTTTATTTTGTGTCTGCCGAGTTGTAGCAAACACTGTCACAGTGTTGGCATTTATTTCACATTTTTAAGAGCCATGACATCTCCTCTTGGGATCTGTCCTTGCAATTTTGATCATGTAAACTTTTCAGCTGTTTGTTAAGTGAACAAACAGCTTCCATCATATAGGGCTTGTCCAGTTTGTTGTGAAGCCCATGAGCCTGCAGTATATCTGCTTTGTAATGAGATAAATGTGTTCCTGACAGGATGGAGCAGATAAGAAGATGAACAATACAATATGAAGCACCTTTATTGATCCACAAAGGCAATTTGACTTTGACTCAATTTGATTTTGGGCCTCAAACCCATTTACCTGTTTCTTATTTGGGATTTATTCTCAGGTAAAAACAAAATCTACACACACTCAAGAGCACTCTTAAACGCATTTGAGTACTAACGTTTATTTCAATTTTGAATTTCAATTTTGAATTTTATTTACAGTGCCAAATCATAACAAAAGTTACTTTACATACAGAGTAGGTAAAGACCACACTCTATGACTTATTTACGATTTATGAAGACCCAACAATTCCCCCATGAGCAGCAACAAGTTGCACTATCTTTAATAAAAATAGTAATAATTATTACTATTATTAGTTATTATATACAGTAATAATCCAGCAATCTCGTGCACACTAGCAACAAAAATCTTCCCTTTTTTATGGCATTTTCTTCAATAATACAGTATAGTACAATATAAAATTATTTCAATTACAATACTATTTTCAGCATTTATAACACCGACAATGTTGGGCCAGTGAAGGCCTCTTGTATTTGATGTGTTTACTTATTATTTTTATGTCAGATAAATTGTTGTCAGGATTGGCGACGGAGAATACACGGAGGAGACCCAAATGCAGACACGGAACTCAGGGGACGGTATTAACAAATTTAATAAAACTTATCTACAAAAAGGTGCACTAACACAAAGGAAAAAAACCCGAAGAACTAGATATAAACTCAGACGATGAATGGACACAAGAGGAACAGGTACACAGGGAGACATCAGGGTAGGTAGAAGGTATGATCCGGCACTGAGTGAGGCTCAGTACATAACATATAAGTCATATTCACATTACTATAGATATTATTGTAGTTACTGTTACGCTTTGGTTGCTTGCATCTCTGGAAGTGTGTCTGTCTCTCTATCTCTGTCCATCTGTGCGTCTTTTCTATCTTTCTCTCTCCTTTTCTTCCTCCAGAACCGGTCAAGACAGATGGTCGTCCTCCACAGAGCTGGGTCTGTTCAACGTTCCTGCCTGTTATAGGGAAGGTTTTGATCTGATCACAGACACACGGGCCAAATCAACCAATCAGATCAACAAAGCGTATGACATACTAACTGCGATTAAGCAAAGCTCAGAAAGTAAACATGTCAGTAAAGGATATTTGCCGTTTGTGTAACGTGAATATACTGATAAAGGGCAGAATTACAGGAGCCCGGTCTATATTCCAACAGAAATATCCGAGGGAAAAAAGAGTTAGTGAGCAGCTTGTTCGATCGCTAGATTTCGCTGGATTTCCCGCTCTAGGAAATATTGTTTTCAACACAGTTTTGTCGTTTTTATATTTGGAATCACTCGTGCCCAGCTTTTATTGTATTTCGTTTTTTTTTAAACATGGACCAAAGCTTTTAACCATCGGGCCTCTGGTTGCCTTTGATCACACCGGAGAAGTAAAACACAGAAGTCGTGACTCACTAGCGAGGCGCCACTTTTTAAAGAACATTTTTAACTCAGTTGGATCTAAGAGCAACTGGTGAAGAGGGCTGCCTGCCCAGGAGTGAGGAAGGTCTCCCTGGACATTTTGGCTCCAGGGCTGTAACTAAACTCACTTTCCTGTGGTGGTTCTGTGTCCCGGGGTGACGGATCCCTAGCACAGGCTGCAGGTATGATGGCGGTGTGCAAGTCCTGTCTCCCCACCCTCTCAAAACTCGAGGAGAGCGTCTCTGGCCTGAAGGCTGACCTCAAGGAGAGGGGGAAAAAAAACCTGGATCTCTCCACCATCGCCACGACCCAGGCGAAGCTAGTCGCCCATCTTAGGGCTTCAGGCACTGGTGACCAGAGCATGACGGTAGCGGACAACACTACCCTTCCCCGGATTGGCTTTATCACCACCGGATCTCCGGCACCTGCACTCACTTAGTCCCGCTGGCACCACCAGGGAGCCCAAGCCCAAGTCATTGGCACCCCTCACCTCCTGCTTTCGCCCTGCGGAGTGGCAGTGCTCCATCAGAGAGGAAGGAGCGATGGTTCCGGTTCTGGTGAGCTAAACTCCACTCAAGCCGCATGAATCCTGGTTAGTGGTGAACAGGGGCACTGGGGGCACACTATTGTTTTTCATGATTTTATTGTTAAATTATTTCTGCAATTTCGGGGATTGTACTCATTTCGTTGTACTGGTACAATGACAAAAAAGACAATTCAATTCAATTTAAAATTTCTTTTGTTTTTTTTGGCGAAACCCTTAGTTCTAGCAGAATCATTTCCAAGTCAGCCATTGCTCAGCACTGCACCGTGTTGTTTGCTAGCTCAAACCTGTTAGCTGCTAATTGTTGCTGCAATCCGTCTTTCTCTCCCTCCTGTTTTCAGACGACGCTTACTGCTCAAAGTTTTGATATCGCTTTTTATCCCCTTTCTTTACGTTTTTTTACAGAATGATTTGTTTGGTTTGTATGGGGGTATTTCTCTAATTGCTCTGGTTCAACCAGGAGCTCCCTCACTATGCGGCCATCTTGGCGGTGTTCCGACTGGTAGTCCACAACAAACCTTTTCAACCACCTAAAGAGACAGCATCCTGAACAGTCTGCTGAGAGCGAAACGGTGAGAAGTCCAGTCACCCCGCAACCAACAGGTAGCTTAAGGTAGCATTTTGTTAAATGTCCATCGTATTTAACACACAAATTGGCAAAATTGCACAAATTGATTAAAGTCCTCAAATTTTACATAGGGAAATACGTTGGTTGCACTGTTGAGTAACTTAATCTAACTCGCCAGATGCATTTCGCTCCGCCTTGCTTCTGCCTTGACTCCGCCTAGCTCCACTGATCTGATCCAACCATCTGGGATCGCTCAATAGCAAAGGGATTTCAGGTGGTCTAGCCAATCAGGACCGGCGGGTGTTTTTTTTTATTATAGATATGACGTAGTGGAGAAGCAACTGTTGTGATTCAGACAACAATGGCAGCTCACATCGAGGAAGCAGGCGTCAACATCGATGCTGCTATTTCATCCGTGTTGTCCTATCTAGCGAATATTTCTTCTTTAAAAGAAAACCAGAGAACGGCTCCTAAGGCTTTTGTTGGTGGAAACAATGTTTTCGCCCTTCTCCTGACCGGGTTTGGCTTTTCCCTGGGTCACTCTCATCAGCATCACAGGTTGGTTTTGATGTGAGTGATTGAAGTAACACGTCAATAAAGATGACCTGGTTTTTCCATCATTGCCCATGTGGGCATTGAAGTCTCCCAGCAGAACTAAGGAGTCCCCAACTGGAGCCCCATGCAGGACTCCATTTAGGGTCTCCAAGAAGGCCCAATACCCTGAACTGTTGTTCGGTGCATATGCACAAACAACAGTCAGAGTTTTCCCTCCTACTACCCGCAGGCGCCCCTTGTCCACCGGGGTTAACTCCAACACAGCGGTGCTCAGCCAGGGGTTTGTGAATATCCCCACACCCGCCCGGCGCCTCACACTTGGGCAACTCCAGAGAAGAGTATGGTCCAACCCCTATCCAGGAGTACGGTTCCAGAACCGAGAATGTGCATGGAGGTAAGCCCCACCAGATGTAACTGGTAGCGCTCCACCTCCCGTACAAGCTCCGGCTCTTTCCCCCACAGAGAGGTGACATTCCACGTCGCGAGAGCCAGCCACTGCCCGTGTCTGGTCCGTCGAGGCTCTTCACATTCACTGCCACCCATGCAGCAGCACACCCGACCCCAGCGGTTCCTCCTGTGAGTGGTGGGCCCACAGGATGGAGAGGGGGGAGGTGCCACGTCACTTTTTCGGGCTGTGCCCGGCCGGGCTGCGTGGCAAACCCAGCCACCGGGCGCTTGCCGGTGAGCCCTCCGTTTGGGCCTGGCTCCAGATGTGGGCCTCAGGCTTCCTTTGGGCAGGGTCTCTCTTCCTCTTCCTCATTCGTCCATAGAGTCTTTATGAACCATTCTTAGTCCAGTCCCTTGCCTGAGACCACTCTGCCATGGGAGACCCTACCAGGAGCACCAGACTCCAGACAACACAGCCCGGAGGTTCACAGGGACACACAAACCTCTCCACCACGATAAGGTGATGGTTCCCAGAGAGGAAGCACATGATTTAAACAACAATTTTGGAAGATCTTGGAAGACCACTGTAGCTTAAATCTTCACTGAATCCAAATGTGGATGTTCGTTTGTAGCCCGACACACTTCAAGATTCATGAAAACTTTATTTAACCCCAAGGAGTAATTACGGTAAGGCACATAGAGCAAACATTGCACAACTGCAAAAAAAGAAAGAAAAGAGTGACTAAGAATAAATAGATAAATAAGTTAGGAACCTAACAGAATAGAAAAACCAAACGACTACAAATACAGTATGTACATGTTTAACAGGTCAAAATGGGCAATGAGGTAGATTGATATATAGTGCAAATGTGATAAAATATGCGTGTGGCAGGTTCACAGCCATGTCCACATTATACATGGTGTGGGCATGGGGGGTGAGTATTTGTGGAATGTAACTATGTGTGTGTGTGTGTGTGCACGTGCTGGGGAGGAGTTGAGGACCTGGACAGCCCTCGGCACAAAGGTAGCCCTCCTCCTCTGTGTCCTGCAGAGAGGGCAGCAAAGCAGTCGACCCGAAGGTAGTAATTCAAACAATGAGATGAGGGTGTGTGAAGGGTCTTGCATGATCTGGTTTGCTAACCTGCATGTTAACTGTTCATATACAGCAGTATAGTCCCGAGGAGTAAATCAATGATTTTGGAGCATGCCTTGGGAGTTCTTTGTAGAAGATTTCTGTTCTGGAGGCTGGTTGAGTAGCACAAGCAGGTTATGGAGAAGGTAATGATGCTCTCAATGAAGGAGTAGGTAAATGTGCGGAGGATGATCTCACTTACTCCAAAGATGTTCAGCTTCCTCAGGAGGTACTGCCGCTAGTGACATATTCCGAGAATCTCCTCTTTGTTGGAGGAAAATTTCAGTAGATTGTCAAATATGGTACCCAGGTACTTGTATTCCTTTCACAAGCTGGAGGTGGTCACTGCTGCAACCAGCTTCTCTGCTTGTCAGAAAAGGACACCACCATCACCTTGGTCTTGTTGACGTTCAGTTCTAGACAAGAGCTGTCACACCAATCCACAAACTCCTGGAGAGCTGATCCATGTTGCTGTGAGGGGCCTTACAGCAGAGACAGGAGGATTGTGTCATCAGCATATTTGACCAGGTGAGAGTTGGGCTGTGTAGATCTGCAGTCATCAGTGTAGAGGATGAAGAGCAGTGGGGAGGGGACACAGCCCTGAGGAGAGCTGGTGGAGGTGTAGTGTAGGTCTGAGAGAGTGTTATTGATCAGCACTCTCTGATCTGTGGGTTATGAAGTCCAGTAATCACAGGATGAGCTGGTCTTCCAGGTGAAAGCAGGAGGAGAGTTTGTTAGCCAGGATGTGAGGCTGAAGGGTGGCGAATACGGAAGAGAAATACGCAAAAAGGAGTCTGGCTGAGGATTTTGATAGTTCTAAGTGTCTGTGTATAGTGTCCAGAATGAATATCTTGGCATCATCAACACTGCTACTCGTGTGATATGCAAATTGGAGAGGATCAATTAAGGAGTTTGTTTCTACGATTATATGTTGTTTCACGATTCTCTCCATAGCTTTAATCATGAGGGAGGGGAGGGCCACAGGTCTGAAGTTGTTGAGTACTTTGGTAGTTCTCTTTTTAGGGATGGGGATGACTGGGTAAATGACAGATATGAGTCGTTTGTGTTGTACGTTGAGACAAAGGAATTAGTCCATCTCAGCTTCAGGGGGGCGGTTCGGAAACTGTGGGAATTGCTTTTGGATAAAATGTCTCATCTGAAGGTACCGAACTTGTATGTATTCAATGTTTATTCAAAATCTAGAATAGAATAGAATAGACTTTATTGATCCCACAGCGGGGAAATTCACGTGAGCAGTAGCTTACACACACACAGACAGCACAGACCCTCAGTTTACATAAGGTAAACAAAGATAATTAAAAATAAAATAGAAGATAAAAATAAAAAATAAGAATAGAAAATATACTATATACAATATACAACAATTTACACTATGTGTCATAAATATGAAGTGGAAAAACTACAGTGGATGGAAATACTAAGTACAGATGTTACAAATATGCATTACAAAAGTGACTTGTGATGATGTGGAAGTGTAATTGCACATGGGTGGATTGACAAAATAAACATAACAATCATTACAACTTATTATTGTGCAGTCTGACTGCGGTCGGGATGAACGACCTGCGGAAGCGTTCTTTTTTGCATCTCGGATGCAGCAGTCTGTGGCTGAAGGAGCTGCTTAAGGCTCCCACAGTGTCATGGAGGGGGTGAGAGGTGTTGTCCATGATCGATGTTAGTTTGGATAACATCCTCCTCTCACCCACCTCCTCAATGGAATCCAGGGAACAGTCTAGGACTGAGCCAGCTCTTCTGATCAGTCTGTTTAGTCTCTTCCTGTCCCTCTCTGAGCTTCCACAGCCCCAGCAGACCACCGCATAAAAGATAGCAGACGCTACCACAGAGTCATAGAAGGTCCTCAGAAGTGCCCTGCACACTCCAAAAGACCTCAGTCGCCTCAGTAGATGGAGGCGACTCTGGCCCTTCTTGTACAGGGCGTCGGTGTTGTGGGACCAGTCCAGTTTATTATTGAGGTGAACACCCAGGTATTTGTACTGCTCCACCTTCTCAATGTCCAAACCCTGGATGTTCACCGGTGCTGTTGTGGGAGCCTTCCTGCTGAAGTCTATCACCACCTCCTTCGTCTTGCTGGCGTTGATGAGCAGATGGTTTGCCTCACACCAGGCGACGAAGTTGGCGATGACGTCTCGATACTCCAGGTCGTCCCCCTCGGACACCCGTCCAACGATGGCTGTGTCGTCGGAGAACTTCTGGAGGTGGCAGCTGTTGGTGTTGTGGCTGAAGTCTGAGGTGTACAGTGTGAAAAGGAAGGGAGCGAGCACCGTACCCTGCGGGGCCCCCGTGCTGCAGACTACCACATCAGACACACAGTCTCGAAGCCTCACGTACTGCGGTCTGTTGGTGAGGTAGTCGATGGTCCATGCGGCCAGGTGACGGTCGACTCCCGCCCCTTCCAGCTTCCCCCTGAGCAGCGCTGGCTGGATTGTGTTGAAAGCACTGGAGAAGTCGAAGAACATGACTCTCACAGAGCTTCCGGCACTCTCCAGATGTGTCAGGGACCTGTGCAGCAGGTAGATGACAGCGTCATCCACACCGATGCCGGGCCGGTACGCGAACTGCAGGGGGTCCATCTCACTGTCCACAAGGTGACGCAGGTGGGAGAGTACGATCCTCTCCATGGTCTTCATCAGGTGGGAGGTGAGGGCTACTGGCCTGAAGTGGTTCGGCTCCCTGGGGTGAACAGTCTTTGGAACCGGAACCACGCACAATGTTTTCCACAGGAGTGGAACTCTCTCCAGACTGAGGCTCAGGTTGAAGATGTGCAGGAGCACACCGCTGAGCTGATCTGCACAGTCCTTAAGCAGTCTGGAGTCGATGCCGTCAGGGCCAGTAGCCTTCCTCGCCTTGGTTTTCCTCAGCTCCCTCCTCACCTGGTCTGTTGTTATGACGAGGCTAGGGGAGGGGCTGAGGGATGGGTAAGGGGGGAGGAGGTGGGAGACTTGGAGTGAGGATGGTGTAGTTGTTGCTGTTGGAGAGGCAGTGGGATGGAATGGGGGAGCCGACCAGGACAGCTGCTGTGGAGAAGGGGGCGAGGGGGAGCATGAGGGGGAGGGAAACGTGTCGCCATCGAATCTGGTGAAGAACTGGTTCAGCTCATTCGCCCAGACCTGATCACCTGATACAGGGCCCCTCCCACTGTCCTTGGAGTGGCCAGAGATGGTTTTCAGGCCTCTCCAGACCTCCCTGGCGTTGCTCTCCTTTAGCCGCTCCTCCAGCTTCCTCTTATAGCTGTCTTTTCCTCTCCTGATCCCCTTTTTCAGCTCCTTCTGCACTCTCCTCAGCTCGTCCTTGTCCCCAGATTTGAAGACCATCTTCTTCTTGTTGAGTAGGTCCTTCAGATCTGGGGTCACCCAGGGTTTGTTGTTGGGAAAACACCGTACCCTCCTAGTAGGCACGGTGTTCTCCACGCAAAAATTTAGATAGTCAGTGATGCAGGTTGTGAGACTGTCAATGTCCTCCCCGTGAGGTTCACACAACACATCCCAGTCCGTGGTGTCAAAACAGTCCCTCAGTGCCATACTAGACTCCTCAGACCAGTTCTTCACACGCCTAATGGTGGGTCGTTGTTTGTTCACCATAGGAATGTATGCAGGGGACAATTGGACCAGGTTGTGGTCTGAACGACTCACCCACATGGATGATTTAGTTGCACTTTAATATGGGGGGGTTGGGGGATTAAGTGGTCCTTCACATTAAGTGAGTGATGGCACTGTGTGCCATAAAAAATAATATTCACAAAATAACACTGGTAAAACAAGGCTTATGGTAGGGGCTTTGAACTGTGATTTTCTCATCCTCCCATAATTAGGCTGTAACCACTAACCAGCTAGGGGTGGTATGATAGGATTCTATCTTTATCTTATCCATACTCTTAACAGCTTTGTTCTTTGTCACCACTGATTAATGGTTGTTTTTTTTTAAATATTAAATTTAGAACAGGAATTCATTTAGCCTGTGAATGTTCTCATTCGTCCAGGTCATCGTTATCCTCAAAGCAATTTCAGTCAAAAACAACTGGACTGGTTGTTTGTCTAGGAAGACGTTTCACCTCTCATCCAAGAGGCTTCATCAGTTCATGTACGCATCTGACCAGGCTGGGACTGGTCCAACTAACTGGTGTGGAGATCCAAGTATTTAACCTCTCACAAGGCAGATGATGTCACTGACACCCTTTGTGCTCCAAGTGCCCACGCCCGTCGTTAGAGTGACAGTCGTTGGTGGGCAGTTGGTTTCGACTTCGTTAGTGCTCTATTGAGTCTGAACGACAGTCGTTGGGGTCACCCGGGCCATGTGTGAACAGTTGTCCTTTGAGGTTAGATTGTTGAATCTCCTGGGAAGGGATGAAAGGGCAGCATTGTAAATTGGAGATAAGTGGTGTCTCAGACCCCCTCCTCTGTTTAGCCATGGTTTCTCCACTTTTACATAGATGGCTTCTTTTACTCCTCTTTCAAACCATCTGTCCTCTCTGTCCAAGATTTGGACATTGCTGTCATCAAAGGAGTGGGCTTTCTCCTTGAGGTGTAAGTGGACAGCGGAGTCCAGGCCTGAGGAGTTAGCTCTCCTGTGTTGGGCCATGCGTTTATGCAGTGGTTGTTTTGTTTCTCCAATGTAAAGATCTTTGCATTCCTCTTTGTATTGGACAGCATAAACCAGGTTGCTTTTGTGGTGGTGTGGTGTTCTGTCCTTCGGATGTACTAGTCTCTGTCTGAGTGTGTTACCGGGTTTGAAATACACAGGGATGCAGTGTTTGTTGAATGTTTTCAACAAACACTGCATCCCTGTCCACTTACACCTTTGTGCCGAGGGCATCCCTGTCCACTTACACCTCAAGGAGAAAGCCCACTCCTTTGATGACAGCAATGTCCAAATCTTGGACAGAGAGGACAGATGGTTTGAAAGAGGAGTAAAAGAAGCCATCTATGTAAAAGTGGAGAAACCATAGCTAAACAGAGGAGGGGGTCTGAGACACCACTTATCTCCAATTTACAATGCTGCCCTTTCATCCCTTCCCAGGAGATTCAACAATCTTACCTCAAAGGACAACTGTTCACACATGGCCCGGGTGACCCCAACGACTGTCGTTCAGACTCAATAGAGCACTAACGAAGCCGAAACCAACTGCCCACCAACGACTGTCACTCTAACGACGGGCCTGGGCACTTGGAGCACAAAGGGTGTCAGTGACATCATCTGCCTTGTGAGAGGTTAAATACCTGGATCTCCACACCAGTTAGTTGGACCAGTCCCAGCCTGGTCAGATGCGTACATGAACTGATGAAGCCTCTTGGATGAGAGGTGAAACGTCTTCCTAGACAAACAACCAGTCCAGTTGTTTTTGACTGAAATTGCTTTGAGGATAAGGTTCAATGACTCCTTTACTGAAAGTAGAATGCCAGCAACCTTGTATGAGGCATCTTTAATATTTCATTGCTCCTGAAGAAAGACAGGGATCCTCTGTTAAGTGTCCTGAGATAACTTTTGTTATGATTTGGCACTATAAATAAAATTGCATTGAATTGAATTGAATTAACTTATTTTGCTGAGACCAGTCACACTTTTAAACATAGATAGTAAGATCCTTGCTAAGGTACTCACCCTCGGCCTCTAAAGTGTGATGTCACCAATCATTTTGCTAGACCAGACAGGCTTCATATTATGACACTCTACTATTTGCTCACAGCTCCCCGTAACCGCACACAAGGTCTCACCTAATTCAGTTTTCACCGATACCATTAAAATTTGGATCCAGTTCAGGAAGCAGTACTGCTTGCAAAGGGCTTCGACCCTTGCCCAGGTTATGCATTTCTCCCTTCTTGCACTGACCCTAGATTCTGCATATGGTCAGATAAGGGCCTCAAAACTCTTAATGACGTGTATGCTGAAGGTATTTTTGAGTCCTTTGCATTTATGTCGGACAGATACAGCCTGCCTAATAGCCACTTTTTTGGGTACCTTCAATTGAGACATTTTATCCAAAAGGAATTCCCACATTTTCCGAACTGCCCCCCTGAAGCTGAGATGGACCTATTCCTGACTCTCTACAACACAAGCAACTGATATCTGTGCTTCATAGAGCCCATTTCACAAGTGCTAGATTGGCTAAGATATACACTAGTCACAGTGATGCTTATAACCGTTGTAAGCAGTCCCCCAGCCGACCATGCACATATGTTCTAGCTCAATGTTCAAACCCTCAAACAGGCTCTAAACACAAACTTGGAACCCAATCCCTTGACTGCTCTTTTTGGGCTACCTCCTTCTAAAAATGTGCCTATTAATACACAGCGCGTCATGGCCTTTACCACCCTGCTCGCAAGCCGTAACATTCTCTTTAAATGGAAACATGTTTCTCCACCGACTCATAACAGTTGGATGCGTGAAATTTTACATTGTCCAAGGTTAGAGAAGTTAAGGTTTTCATGGAGGGGATCTTTGACAACATTCCACAAAACCTGGGACCCACTGCTGGCTATTATTAGTAATGGTCTTACAGTTACTACTGATGACGCTGAGGCCACTTCCTAGCGCTGGAAGGAGAGTCCCTGTCGCCCCCCCCTTCCCTTTTTTTTCTTTTCAGTGATTTATTTATTTATTTATTTTCTTTCTTTAATTTTTTTTTCACCTTAAAACAGACATACTTTAAAATATACTTTTTCTTGTGCACTTGTCTGCATAAACCAATAAAGATATTTAAAAAAATTAATTAATTAAAATTAATCTCAGTAATGTAACTGCAGCAGCTCTCCATGTTCAGCCGCTCGTGCATCTCTGTGGGGAGAATGACTTTCTGCTCCTGATGTTAATGCTCCAAAAAGTACAAAGTTTAAAAGATTGTGTACTACAAATCTCTAGTCCCCATCTCTGCTGGATAGACAGCTAGAAATGCTCTAGAGTGACACTAGCGGCTGGCAGACCTAATAGCTCTTCCTACAAAGCGAACGGGGGAGGAAATGGGCAGCGAGCAGAGTGCCAGGGGGATTTGAATGGGACTTAATGTATCAAATTTTGTGGCCAAAAAACGTTACTTTGTGTGGAAACAAAATATTTATTTATATCCCAGAATCGATAAAATGATACAGTAAGGTGTTTGTATCCTCTTTTTGAGAGGATTCCCGTCGAAATAAATCTCCAGTACCCATTTCTTGACTGCCTCTGTCTCTGTTTGTTTCAGGACAGTCTCCAATGTACGCCCTGGAGTTTGAAGACATCTTTAGAACAGCAGGTAGCAGAGCTCAAGATGAACACTGAGGTCCAATCCGCAGATTTCTGCACTGATCTAGAGGACAGTCAACAACAGTTATACTGCCACTCTGCTTCCTGGGCACCTGCGATAAGGGCAGCGCAGAGTGGCAGTCTTACACACCTCTCTGCGCTCCGTGTGGAGCATTTTCCAGCTCAGTATAGTATACGAACGCTGTGTGCCCCACGATCATCTAAATTAACCAGATCAAAAATGAACAGAAGAGGGGCTATACAGAAAAACTTGATACAAATCAACACCAAATCTGCGATAATGCAACGAAATCAGAAAATAAAATGTGGACTTTTAAATATCAGATCTTTGTCATCTAAAGCTGTATTAGTAAACGATCTGATATCAGATAACCATATTGATTCGTCTGACTGAAACCTGGCTGTGTCCTGAAGAATATGTTAGCCTAAATGAATCCACTCCTCCCAGTCATATTAATACTCATATTCCTCGAGGCAGTGGCCGAGGAGGAGGCGTTGCAGCTATTTATGACTCAGGCCTATTAATCAACCCTAAACTAAATTATAATTCATTTGAAAGTCTTGTTCTTAGTCTTTCATATTTAACCTGGAAAACTGTGCAGCCAATTATACTTGTTATAGTGTACCGTGCTCCTGGTCCGTACTCTGAATTTCTATCTGAATTCTCAGAGTTTCTGTCAAATTTAGTCCTTAAATCTGATAAAGTAATCATTGTAGAAGATTTTAATATTCACGTGGACGTTGATAACAATAGCCTTAATACTGTGTTTATCACTCTATTAGATTTGATTGGTTTTAGTCAGAGTGTACATAAACCTACTCACTGTTTTAATCACACACTCGACTTGTTTTGGCTTATGGTTTGGAAATCAATGACTTAATAGTCGTTCCACAGAATGCTATTCTATCAGACCATTTTTTAATAACTTTTGAATTCGTATTACAGGACTACTTACCTCTGGGCAAAAGTTTCTGCACTAGATGTTTATCTGATAGTGCTGTAACTAAATTTAAATAAATCGATTCCATCTGCATTTAATTTAATGCCTTATCCTAATATTCAAGATTCCTGCACTAACGTTAGTTTCTTTGAAATTGATCACCTTGTTGACAGTGTTGCAGGCTCACTACGACCAACACTCGACTCTGTTACTCCGTTAAAAAAAAAAAAGATAATGAAACAGAGGAAGTTAGCTCCGTGGTATAACTCACAAACCTGTGAATTAAAACAAGTATCGCGGAAATAAGAAAGTAAATGGCGCTCTATTAAATTGGAGGAATCTTGCTTAGCTTGGCATGAAAGTCCAAAAAACATATAGGAATGCCCTCCGTAATGCCAGAGCAGCCTATTACTCATCTTTAATAGAGGAGAATAGGAACAATCCTAGATTTCTTTTCAGCACTGTAGCCAGGCTGACAGAGTCACAGCTCGATTCGGCCATGTATTCTTATAACCCTCAGCAGTAACGACTTCATGACCTTCTTTAATGACAAAATTATAACTGTTAGAGACAAAATCAACTCGCTTGGCACCAATTTTTCTTCAAACCCTGAAACCCAGGAACCCACTGTATGACCTGATATGTTCTTGGACTGCTTTTCTACAGTCGACCTTAACAAATTAACATGTACTATTTCAGCATCAAAGCCCTCTACTTGTCTCCTAGACTCTATTCCAACTAGGTTACTTAAAGAAGTGTTACCTCCTGTATAAGATATGATTAACATTTCTTTATCAGCAGGTTATGTACCACAGTCTTTTAAAGTAGCTGTAATTAAACCTCTTCTTAAAAAGCCCAGTCTTGATACTTAGGTACTAGCCAAGTATAGACTCATATCTAACCTTTCTTTTCTCTCTAAGATAATCGAGAAATTAGTCGCCAATCAGCTGTGTGACTTTTTACATAATAATGAGTTATTTGAGGACTTTCAGTCAGGATTTAGAATGAATCATAGCACTTGGCAGCACTGGTAAAAATTACTAACAACCTTCTAATAGCTTCAGACAAAGGATTTGTCTCTGTGCTTGTTTTACTAGATCTTATTGCTGCCTTCGACACTATTGACCATCACATCCTGCTACAGAGACTGGAGCATCTAATTGGCATTAAAGGAACCGCACTGAGCTGGTTTAAGTCATATTTACATGTTTGTACATGTTAATGACAAATCCTCCATTCACACTAAAGTTAGTCACGGAGTCCCACTGGGTTCTGTCCTTGGATTCTATTCACCTTATATATGCTTCCCTTAGGAAATATGATGAAGGGAAGGAAGGACTCCATAAACTTTCATTGTTATGCTGATGATACACAATTATATTTGTCGATCAAACCAGATGAAACCGATCAGTTAGATAAACTTCAAATGTGCATTAAGGAAATAAAAAGCTGGATGACCTGCAATTTTCTGATGTTAAACTCAGATAAAACTGAAGTCATTGTACTTGGCCCCAAAGGCCTCTGAAACTCAATAGCTAAAGACATTGTTACTCTGGATGATGTTGTGTTGTCCTCCAGCACCACAGTAAGGAATCTGGGTGTTATTTTTGATCAGGATATGTCCTTCGATTCTCACATAAAACTTAAGACAAGGAATGCATATTTTCACCTGTGTAATATTGCGAAAATTAGGAACATTGTGTCACAGAAAGATTCAGAAAAACTAGTCCATGCATTTGTTACTTCTAGGCTGGACTAATGCAACTCCTTATTATCAGGCTTCTCCTATAAGTCTGTTAAGAGTCTCAGGTTGGTCCTAAATGCTGCAGCTCGTGTACTAACGAAGAGAACATATTTCTCCTGTATTAGCTTCTTTGCACTAGCTACCTGTAAAATCTAGAATAGAATTTAAAATCCTCCTCCTTACCTACAAAGCTCTTATTGGTCAGGCTCCGTCGTATCTTAAAGAGCTCATAGTACCGTATTACCCAACTAGATCGCTGTGCTGTGAGAATGCAGGGCTACTCGTCGTTCCTAGAGTCTCCAAAAGTAGAATGGGAGCTCCGATGTGTAAGCGCTGGTCTCGACTGAGGCGATGCTTCGGCCTTGGACTTCTACTTTGGCCTTGGATTGAACCAGTTTCTCCTCGGCTGAAATCACCACCCTGTGTTCTTCCATCAGGCTAGCTATGCTAGTGACACACAGCCACATGTGGCTGGAGTGTAGTCTCTTTTAGCGTCGTCCTTTTTCGTATGTTTAGCTTCTTTAGAAGTCATCTTGTCGATGTCTTCACTTGATTGTCGGCAAAGAGAATTTTTAAAGCTTCGGGTTGTTGAAAGCGTAGTGTTTTTTAAAAAGCGGGAGGGCGAGACCAGTGTAGCCACAACATATTGAATTTGCCAGAACCCCCCCCCCTACTCTATTTTTAATCACACCCTCGATCTTGTTTTGGCTTATGGTGTGGAAATTAAAGACTTAATAGTCTTTCCACATAATCCTTTTTTATCAGACCTTTATTAAATCACTTTTGAATTTGTATTACAGGACTACTCACCTCTAAGACTTTAGTCTCTAGACTTTATTGTCCAAAATATTTATTTTCACTTCACAGTACAGTTATCTACGGAACACCAGCAGATAACAGATGAATAAACAAGATAACATGCAGACAAATATATAGACAGAGTGGAACTGGAGTATTTCGGCAAAAGCTTCTATGCTAGAAATAATTTGCATCAGCATTTAATGCCTTGTCTTAATATTCGAAAAATTGATCACCTTGATGACAGTGTTGCAGGCTCAATGCGAATGACACTCACCTCTGTTGCTCCTTTAAAGAAGAAGATGATGAAACAGTTAGCTCCATGGTATCACTCACAAACCCATGAATTAAAACAAGTGTCGCAAAAATTGGAAAGTAAATGGCGTTCCACCAAAATCTTCCTTAGTTTGGCAAGAAAGTCTTAAAACATATAGTAAGGCCCTCTGTAATGCCAGAGCAGCCTATTACTCATGCTTTAAAAAATAAAGACTCAGGGCTGTGCGGGTGTGGCAAACAAATTTTGATTGACAGCACCCCTTTGGTATTGTTTGACATCTTGTAATGGCTCATAAAACACCGGACCCAAAAGCTTAATTTCAGAGAGTACAACAAAGTCAAAATTTTCATCTCATCTCATCTCATCTGATATTGAAAGTGTGTGTGTGTCTCACAAATTTACAAACACCCATTCTCCGTGAAATTGAATGAATGACTGAATGAACGAATGAACTAGAGCTGCAACAATTAGTTTGACCTACATGAATAATACTTTTTTATTTTTACTACATGAAGTTAATAATACTTGCAAACTTGTACTACTGATTCTTTAACTACATGAAGCTAATAATAATTGCATTCTTTTACTTGATTAAGCTAATAATACTTACAGTGTATGTACTAGGGCTGCAACTATTGTCCTGTTCTTAATTGTTTGTTTTGAAAACCTTTTTATTAAAAAAGTAATACCAAACAACAACAAAAATGTGTTCTCTTTGTTTATATTCAGTAAACTGCACTGTAAAGTGCCAAAACGTCATTATAACACATCACAATTAATTAAAAGGACATTGGTAAAAATCATGAATTTAGGATAATAATTAATTTGTAATGCACTTAACATTTAAACAAATGTCAAAGTGCCAGAGGCAAAACCACAAGAAAAGAGAAAACATTAGTAAAAACACCTAAAAGTCAAAAGCAAGCTGTTCCACAGACGAGGGGCAGCCGAACAGAATGCATATATACAGATATTTATACAGAATCTATACAGATATTTATACAGAATCTATACAGATTTATACAGATATATACAGAATCTATACAGATATATACAAAATCTATACAGAATTTATACAGATACATACAGAATCTATACAGATATATACAGAACCGATGGTTCCATCATACAGTATCAAGCTGCTGAGTAGTGGGAGATGAAGTGTGTGTAGGCTGCTGAACTTTTTCATTAAATCATATGATCTTTTTGTGATGGTGTCAATTTTGAATGTCGGTATCGAATGTGTAAATAGATGTCTGTGTTTTTGGGATGTTTTAATGTTAAAGGGAGACCTTGCTGGTTTAATAATTTACAAATGTGACAAAATGTGTGGTAGGAAACAGTCCTTATAGAAGGTTTCCAGTGTGCCAATGTTAGCAGCCCATGTTGGGTCTTTGAGCACTTGCAGGATGACAAGGTCTAGAGGAGTCCAAACAAGTAGGTGTCAACTGTTTGCTCTGGTCAGGTGTAGGTTGCCCTGGATCTGATGCCAGTATTTGTGATTTTGTTTGAGTGACAGGGAACCAGTTACCTCATCTAACACCAGAAAAAAATCAGTACTCTCTGCTGCCTGCAGGACAGTTTTGGTTCTCGCTGACCACGGACACTTCACCTCAATAATGCAGTCATCAGACACTGTCCCATCTGGAGATCCACCAAGTAGGCCACTGTCAGACAGGAACACTCCCCTCTCCTGGATACTGGAACCAGTGCGCTCTGTGTACTCCTGCTTTGCCCTTGACTCATGGAGGATTCCCCAATCACATGCCTTGAAAAAAAAAAATAGCACTTAGCGCCTGGAGAGAGTGGGGAGATGCCAAAAACATGCAGGGCAGTAACTCCCCAGGAGCAGGTTGGTGACTACTTGCTTATTAAGTGTATTCTTAGGAGCACAGTGTATTCTTCAATACAAATAATCATTTATTACCCACAACATACTTTAGATCCTTCTTTGAGGTTGTAATGGCCAAGCAGGGTTTTGAACAAGGAAGGCGGGTAAGAGTTTCGCTTGACCGCTGCCAAGACCAAACCGAAGTTGCTGGCAGTGATTCGCTTCTTGCGATATGCTGACCTGTTATGAAGAAATCCAAAATAAGAGAGATGGTGATGGTTGCTGCTTAACACACCCTCTGCAGCTACAATTTCTCAAAGTTTCTGAAATGTTTAGCAGTTTCAGTTACTAGTTTTGTATTGTTTCTCTTAATGCGTTTCTTACCATAATGCGTTCTTCGCTTGCCCAACTGTGGCTCCCTCAATGTGCTCCTTCTCCTGCTCAGTGACAGCAAGCAATGGCAGCACATAAAGAGTCTTATTCTCAGCTTGGGCAAAACCTGGGCTGGTCACCAAACCATCGAAAGTCTTGGCAGGGAGAGTCTGGATTTAATGTTAAGCACACAGTGTCAGATATTTGGAAATATCCGCATACTTTTGGCCACATAGTGTATTCAAAATACCTTTAAATTAAAGGGGAGAGTCTGATGTCTGTAACTTGCAAGGAGTTTACAGACATATCTGTGTAGTTTACATTACGTGTCAAACCAAATTTGTCAGGGGCCTAAACTATGTAATATTTGTTTTAACTACACATTACACTAGTTTGACACCCCTGGTTCAAGTTATGAGAAATTATGAAAATATTGCTTCAAAAGTTGCTCAAACTTGACATTATACAAAATTATTGAGTGTGGGATGACTATACTCTAGCTGAATTGTCACTGGTTTAATGTAGTGTAATTGTGATGTTTCTGGTAAAATACAAATGACATAAATCGTACCTGAGGTGTATCTGGACTCAAAATCCACCCCATTCCAGTGAAACGCCCAAGTTGTGACAAGGACGCAAGAGCCCAATCCTTGTCCTCCTGGGTGACGGGTCTTTTGATTCCAGCTGAAATAATAGTTATTGAGATTATTTCAAGTGTTGATGGGTCATTCTATAATTAGGGGTACATGTCATGTCCATAGAATTTATTTATTAATTAATTAATTTAGTCACAAAGCAATAATTCATTTCACATCAAGGCACATTTCTCTTTTATTTAATACAAGAAGTCAACAGATCCCATCATTTATTTAGCAAACAATGTATATACTAAATTTGAACCCTTTTTGCTGTCTGATTTGCTAAATGTCAGGTTTTGCTCTTCAGATTAAACCTAAATTGCATGTTTTTGTATAATATTTTCATAAATATTTGTTCAAAACAAGGTTAAGCAAATAAATTAAACCAACAACCACATCAGTATCACTTGTAAATTAATTACTAACCTCGTGTTGTGGATGGTGTCATCTCAGACACTCTCTTGGCTGCAATCTGATCTGATTTTGGTGTCTTCGCCCTCCTCCACGCGCATTCCACGTCGGTGCGTGACACGTTTTTCTCCACCCAAATCAGCAAGGCTGCCATATGGTGGCACTTGTCTCTGCCGATTGGGCACTCACAGGCACTGTACCTCACTGCCTGACCCTCAACATGCACCTATATTGAAAACAGTTTTACCGCTCACCCTAACACATCTAAAAGACATTGCCTGCGCTGTGTTTATATTTTCAACAATGCTTGTGTAGCTAGACAGGGGGTGGCAGATCATTAAATGTCAACTAGCCTAACTTCACTAACCCTCCAAAACCTGACTCATACATATTTAGTTTTTCAACTTTGTTTACGTCCAGAGTTATAGCAGTACAGGGGTGGATTCCAGAAAGCGGGTTTAGTGAAAACCTGAGATGAGAGGAACTCTGGGTTTCAGTTCCAGAAAGAGAGGTAACTTAAACTCTGGGTCAGTTACTATGATAACAAACCCAGAAGTTCTCTCTGTCTCCTCCCTCTCACAGAGCCAGACACAGTTTATTACCTCATCGATTCAGTCTGTATCAAACCGCATATCAAATCACAGACCAAATTATTACTGGATCAGATTTTGAGTTTACAGTCATTTCTCTATATCTTTAATCTCTATATATTTGAACTTCAACTATATCTCTAATCTTCAATTGCTGGCCCCTGTGTTTTATCCCTGTCAGATTAAAGATGTTAGCTACAGCCAACACAGTACACAATAAGCCATACACAGTCAGATTCACAACTTTATCATCTATTAAGAAATGTAAGTCTGTAAATGTAAGTCTAAATGATGTATTAATGGACACCACTGAATAAAACTTCATTGTGTTAACTTATTGACACCTTTCCCTGCTCTGACTGAGGTTTCTTTTAAAGATAAATGCACACAGCTCGCATATTTAAATGGCGGCGCTGCCTTTTATTTACCCGTTGCGGTGAAACGTAGTATCGGCGCTCCAGCTTATTTGGACCCGAAAACTCAGATTTTCTATCGCAGGGTTCAAGTCAGAGTTCAGGGTTAGGCTGAGTTTGTTAAACCAGCTTTCTGGAATAGACCCCTGGACGTTTGTTTTCTGTGTGTGTGTTTTAAATAATACATATCATCTTTAGATGTCAACTAGCTAGCTAGTTTACGGCTAACTTCTAACTCACCTCAACCTGGTAAACTTTTTTTTTCATGGATGCCTGGACGCTACCCTTGATTATTCCACCTGGCAAAACAGCTACACTGATGACTCTATTGGAGTTAAAAGAATTTAGACCCTTTTGTACTCTCAATGGGGACTCGCTAAAAAAGGAAGTTATTGTAAAGAGATTGACTGGTTCCGTCATAGTCGCTTGTTTTTTCCGATCTGAAAGAGCGCTGGACCCGGAAATGGATGTTACATCACGCGTGACGTCAGACTTAACAAGCGGATACTCCCGCAGCACCTCCCACAGTATCTCCCGAGGGACCCGGTCATATGTCTTCTCCAGATCCATAAAGCACATGTAGACTGGATGGGCATACTCCCAGGCCCCCTCCGGGATCGTTGTGAGAGTGAAGAGCTTGTCAGTTGTTCCACGTCCAAGACGGAATCCGCATTGTTCCTCTTCAATCTGAGGTTCAGCATTTCTGGATGAAGCTCATCAATCCCTGGGGCTTTGCCACTGTGGAGTTGTTTGACTACCTCAGTGACTTCCACTAGAGATATTGACAATGATTCCCCATCAGCCTCCAGCTCTGCCTCTACAAAAGAGGGCGTGTTAGTTGGATTAAGGAGTTCCTCAAAGTGCTCCTTCCACCGCCCGATTACCTAATCGGCTGAGGTCACCAGCGTCCCGTCCTTACTGTAAACAGCTGTAAGGATGGGACGCGGTTCCTCGTTTCCCCCTCCTGAGGGGACGAATGGTTTTCCAGAAGCACCATGGTGCCGCCCGAAAGTCCTTCTCCATGACTTCTCCGAACTCCTCCCACACCCGCTGCTTTGCCTCTGACACAGCAGAGGCTGCAGCCCTTCTGGCCCGTCAAAATAAAAAAAAAGGCAAATCAAGGCAGCTGAGGGTGAATGAGAATGGGCTGTAAATTAATGGTAGACTGGAAGGGAGGATGATGAGGATAACAAGGGCCAGGTGTGGAAGTGGGCGGTGAAACCCAGGTGAAGGGAATGAGATGATTGCAGGGCAGACAAGGGTGGCAAGATCTGCAATGACAGGAGAGTTAGCAGATGAACACAGGTAAAATAACAACAAAAAAAACGGTCCCTAAGCAGGTGACCCTGTGACAAATCTCCAATGACAACCGGCACACACAACAACCTTGGAACTAGTAAACAGTAGTGTAGTTCAGCCCTGACTTCCATGTTTGAGCCGTCTGATTCTGAGTCAGGGGACGAAGCAGAAGCCCTGCTTAATAAAAATCATTCATCTCAGCCGCTCACTGAACGGTGAGTTACTAAATGTTTTGCTTTCTATATTTCTCTTGAGTAACATTTAAATAGTTAGCATATGCAACGTAAGCTTAATATCAGATGTCCCCATTTGTTCTCAGAGCTATGAGTGCAATGTCAAATGAATGGCTTTATAGCGTTGGTTGGTATGATGTTAATATTTTTCATAACTTTAATAATTTTTGAGTCTCCCACGCCTCTTGGCGAAGTAACGTTGTCATAATGGCAGGGCAGAGGTTCAGTGAAAAGTTTAACCATATATTATACAGTACTTGCAGGTGTTCCTTTGGAGAGAGCCAGATGAAGCTCACAGAGGCAGAAAACGTTTGCTGTCAGGTGGACACATCGGTGTGACTCATCTCTCCCTGGCAGTGACTTTCTGCAGGACTGATTCTTTTATATACTTTACATTATATATTATTGGAGAAAAGCCACGCTCAAAGCCAACACCATCGTCCAGCCTTCTCTCCTCGGCATCAGACTGGGAGCTGCGAGTTGACTTGGGCAGGCAGCTCAAGTTCCCAGAATGTGTAACATCAACTTCATTGAGACCAGTCCTGGTTCTGACATCTGTCTCTTCAAAGCAAGTCCTCTTATTGGAACAGACAGTCCCTGGGAGGACCGTATGGAAGAGGCCAATGAGCGTAAGCGGCTCAAATACCAATCAATCAATCAATCAATCAATCAATCAATACTTTTTTGTTAGGGACAGTGCACATTAATGAACAACGATACAACACATCACTGTAAAAGTGCTGGATTATAGCAAAGATGCTGATTTGCATCCGTAGTCCCTAATAAAAAAAAAAAAAAAAATACAAATACTACTAAATAAATAAATAAAATACAAATAGAAGAGACAAGACACACCGCACAATGCATTACATACTCAGGAGGACACCAGACCCACACAGGATAAAACAATGAAATAAAACGTCATGTGCAATATGATACAGTCGAGTCAGTGGTCGTACTTTTGATTCGATTTAAGCCACTTTTTGAGTTGACCTTTTAAAGAGGAATATGTGGGGCATTCCCTTATTGTGGAGGGAAGACTATTCCAGGTTTCCCCCCTACAACAGACAACACATTCTTCCCAAACGCAGTGCGCCTGTCTCACAGTCTCCTCTAACACAAGCCCTGGTGCTCATACCTTCCAGAGTCCTTTTCTTTATGAATTCAGACAGTGGTGGTGGAGCGAGACCATGGAGACTTTTATATACACAACACGCATGGAAACTTAAAAATTGTTCTTTTTAAAAGTCTTGCAGATGTGGTAGGAGAAGGGTTTTTTATCCAGAGTTTTTAGGAGTCTTTAATAGAGAGTGTCTATTGGTTTAAGTTTTGTCGTACATGCCAGTGACCAGCTTGTGAAGCAGTAGTCTATATGTGAGAGGATCATACAGTGTAAAAACATTAAAGTACCTTTTCAACACTGGATTTCTGGCATATTGGTAGCGTTTACCAGTAGTTAGTTCTGGGAGCATGGGTGGAGCAATCGTGGGTGCCAGGGTCCTGCTGCCAAGCCCTGTGAGCGGAAGAGGATCGCCAGCTGCTGGACCTTGGGCCGTAAGCATGCTGCCCGACCATTAGCTGCTGGACTACGAGGAGCCGTTGGCATTACAGCCCCACGGACAGCCGGTGTTCCGGTGCTCTGAGTGCCGGGGAAGGGAGATGTAGAGGCCATGCAGCAGCGTGGAGTCCGACCGTCAGCTGCTGGACTGCAGGGAGCCATAGGCACGGCCCCGCCGATGGCCGGTGTGTTGCTGCTCCGGGCGAAGGGGACCAGAGATGTTGGGGTGGCGGGGCTGCGTGGTGTCCGACCGTTAGCTGCTGGACTGCGGGGAGTTGTAGGCACGGCCCCGCTGACGGCCTGTGTGTTGCTGCTCCGGGCGAAGGGGACCAGAGATGTAGAGGCCATGCAGTCGCGTAATGTCCGACCGTCAGCCACTGTGCCGCCAGGGGCCGACATCCCGGACCCGCCGGCACTGCGGGTCTCGTTGCCTCTCCGCAGGGGATTAGTATCTGGAAAAAAAGGCTCCGGTACAGCGGAGGGACATCCATCGGAACACCGGGGGTGGCAGATGTAGTAGGTCCACTATTCTTTTCGCCTCCGGTTGCGTTAATGTTGGTAGCCATGAGTGAATTAGCTGGAAGGCTAAGTTTGCCGGCTTGCTGCTAACACCACTGGTTTGTGATGCTAGCAGTCTTTGCTGGGCTGGATGGCTAACGTTAGCGTCTTGCCTGGAAGGTGACCAGGAGAGCGGGCCCGGGTTCAGCTCGATATCACCAGCCAGTAGTAACATTAACACAATTCGAGTAAGTCCTTGGTTGGTAGAGTGTCTCTTTCCCTTGTCAGTTGAGGAAGGAGCGGGATAGCCATTTACCAACATCCTTGAATACAATAGATGTTGGCTTCTAACTGCAGGTGTATAGAAGCAGTCGCCACCCGAAGATAATGCAAAGTGCCGGGTTTGGATGATGACCAGACTTGAAATTATCACGGCAGTCACCAGCCATATACTAGGCAACTGTGTAGATGAAGTTGAGGCGTTGGCTGGCTTGGCTTGACAGCTTTGTTGATCTTTAAACCTATACTGTGGCTTCTGAAACTGTTGCTCACACAGCTTGCGGCACAGGGAGTAGTATTTTGCTCTGTCATCTTGCGAGAATTCCGCATCTCGTCACAACGTTGAACTGAAAGCTCATCGAAGGCTGCCGGAGGAGAGGCTGGAAAGCTCGCTGCGAGCCAATAGAGGTGGGATGTCGGGCTTCGCTGCACGCTCCATGTGCAGGGCCTACAGCCTTCTTGGCATCTCGGGTGCTGCTAGGAGGAGAGCCGTCAAGTCGGAAATTACAATATATTATATACACACTATACTGTACTATACCATATAACATTTAATAATATGTTGCTGCATTATATTTTTACAATAATAGTATTATATTAATACTATGACAATGCATGTTATACCTCATACTATACTACATCGTATTACTGCCTTATCACATCCTATACAGTCATATATTTCCATGTTGCTATATTAATATTGACAACACTAAGAATCATCATTTAATCACAGTTTAGTCTAGACTATGCTGGTGTACACTGTTTTTATACAGTATTTACTAGACTTAATAATAATAAGGAATTCATATAGCGCCTTTCTCAGTACTCAAGGCTGCTAATCAGTGCCTACGGCCCCTCTGACCACCTCCTCAAACATACAACAATCATACACATTCATACAAGGCAATGTGAGTGAAGTGTCTTGCCCAAGAACACAACGACCATCAAAGCACCGACCCTTCAGGCATTGCTGCTATTAATCATACTGTGTCAGTTTACCTAGTAACCATGTCTTGGATTGCTTACAAACCTCTTCATCTGTACTTATTTGTGTCTTTGGGCTGCTACACTTGACTTTCCCTTCTGGGGATCAAAAAAGGCTTATCTTTTAACAAATGCTTTTATCTCACTCAAATCTTATATACAGTCAATTTTCAGTGATGGCTAGCCATTACTTTACACTTTATCATATTAAATATGTCATCATATAAAAACAAAACACCTTTTAATCAGTCTAATGAACCCTTTTATGGGGGAAGTACTTCAGATTAAGCAGTGTTCAGATTGTAGACTAGATTGTTGATTGTCAGACTGTATTCAGTCTCATATATATCCTGGGATTTTTTTTTCTTTCAACGTGTGCTGTTACATGCCCCTGTAAAAAAACAACACTTTCTCAAGGCCATGGACAGGTGTGAGGAGAGCAGCGTAAGTATTAGATAATTCAAGGTATGACATTCTACTTAAATTGATACTGCATTCATCTGGCTCAAAATAATAATACATTTTATAAGTAAAGCACTTTTCAATGAGAAAGCAACCCCAAAGTGATAGAGAGTTAAACAAGATTACCACCAGGTTTAAAAACAAGAGCATACAGTCACAAAATTTAAGAGAAGGCGTTTTATATAATATTTATATGAATAACTAGACCTGTCAATGGGGTCCAAGCCCCCCCGTATTTTGATAACTTTTAATCGCAGGGTTAGAACAATTACATGTAACAACTTTCATCTTGATCGGACACTCAACCTAGGAAGAGTTAGAAAAGTAGCTTTTGCAATATCCTTGGCCTATATCCTGAGATTCACGTACGTTCAGGGAATGCCTAAATGTGTGAGGTACGATATGGGAGTTACAGGCAAAAATGCGTTCAACTTAATTATAGCGCCAGCTGCTGGTGAACATGTGTCATTTTTGGTGTCTTCTGTAAAAATCCACATACTCCTTTTATCATGCCTTTATAAACACACACATTGTTGAATGAAAAAAAGAGGCTTTAAACAACTCAGGTCAATTTTAGTTATAGTGTCAAATCCTAACATAAGTTATCTCAAGACACTTAGACATATTTAACTTGTCATTGAGTTCTGATGGTACGGTAACCCTCATATGACCCTGCATCGCATTTCATACAGTTTGTCCCAAGCAAGCTAGCGGACCGCCCCTACCCCCAACCCCCCCTGACCCTCTGCCCCGCCACTATGAACGATACGGGACATGGAGGTATACCAGAGATCATCAGTGAGCTGCGAACATGTGTGCGCGCCTGAAGGGAGCTCTACGAGAGCATGGAAATATTAGCGTGAAGGGCCTTGCATCACCATTTTTTTCTCTAGGGAGGTCAGGGAATACTCCACCAAGATTGGTTTCTTAAGTGTACACGCAGTTCGCCTGTGCAAACCAAAGTATTTGGAGGCAGGAACGAAGACTTCTCGCTGATTTGGAAAGTGGAAGAGCCTGACTGAATTTGGTGAGTGATGGTTTCAATCATTTCAATATTTTGTGGTATATCTAAGTTACCCAGGAGCTCTGCTGACACAGGCTTAAGGTTAGCTACAGATAATATGTCTCTAGAAGAAGTAGAGCTTGCTGAAAGAGGCATCGTGTCATTGGCGCATTACATTAGCTAATGCAGCAGGAGAGATAACATAATTAACAAGCCTCTGGTGGAAAATCAATTGTTAACATTGGCTTAATGTTGGCTAGCGTGTATAGCTTACGGTAAACTACAATAAAGAAATACTAATTTACGCTAGTGCTTCTTTTCTAAAATCTCTACAACAACATGTGGTTGATGCTGAGGCGAGGGGACTGACGGGAGGCTGAAGGTAAAGCTGGCGCAAGCTAACGACATTAGCTTTTCGTGCTAGCTAGCTTTTTGAGACTGATTAGCTAGTTAACTTTAAGGTTAGGCTAAACTAGAAGTTAACCCTAACATTAACATTGTTTTTCCAGAATGAGTGTGTGAGGAGAGAAAGTTAATGTGGTTGTCAAACAACTGGATGCAGGGATCAAGTGCAGCTGGAACTGGTCCTGGCTCAAGTTAGAAGGCAGAGTCTCAGTAAAAGGACAAGAGCTGTCATTCTATCTAGAAGATGTGTTCAGGAAGATCAGTAAACAGGGATTTTCACGTTGCATTCTCTGCAAGGGAAACAACAACAAGGGCAGCCATGCACTGGATGCATACTGTCAAACAGAAGTGCACAAGAAGAAGGTGCAGGTCATAGCATCAACACACAGTGTAGCCAGCACCTTTCTTTTAAGCAGAGAGACAGCATTGACAAGCCAGGGTCCTGCAAGCCACGGAGCAGAAATAATCAGGCAGGAGTGCCATGCAAATATGCCTGTGCCGACTGTGAACCGCATAGCAAATGTAGAGGTAGGTGTAGGCCTGTTAATCAGGCTTACACCTACCTCTGCCAGCTCATGTCACTGGCAGCATCGTCACCTAAACATGGAATACACAAGCTTTACATTAATTACATAATTTGTGTTCCAGGCAATGGTCCAGATGATCCTGCTCTGCCATCTGGAATGATGGCATTCTCTGCCATTTTCTATGGCTCCAATAATTGTGGAGCTCGCCCAGACTCTTGCCCTGGACAAAGTGGCTTTGCAGGTAATGAAGCTGTCGCAATCCTGAGGCCTCCTCCCAGCTGGACATGCCTGGAACACCTCCCTCACAATGGTGCGGTAGATTTTCCGGCCAATCTCACGCTCCATCGTCCCCTCACTTGTGAACAAGAACCCAAGGTACTTGAACTCCTTCACTTGGGGTAAGGACTCATTCCCTACCTGGAGTAAGCAATCCACTGGTTTCCTGCTGAGAGCCATGGCCTCAGATTTAGAGGCGTTGATTCTTATCCCAGCTGTTTCACACTGAGCTGCAAACCGATCCAGTGAGTGCTGAAGGTCACTGACTGACGATGCCATCAGGACCAAGTCATCTGCAAAAAGCAGAGACAAGATCCTTAGCCCACCGAACTGCAACCCCTCCCAACCACAACTGCGCCTCGATATCCTGTCCATGAAAATCACAAACAGGATTGGTGACAACCCCCATCGGGAACAAATCCGACTTACTGCCAAGGATCCAGATACAGCTCTCTCTTTGAGTTTACAGAGATTGGATGGCCAACAGAAGTAACCCCCTCACCCCATACTCCTGCAGCACCCACCGCAGTATCTCCCGGGTGACCCGATCATATGCCTATTCCAGATCCGTATGTATATTGTACCAATTAGATTGTACGTTATGAGACAAATCTGTCTGACTTTATGTAGGGCGGACCTACTCTGAGAGGACCTTTTCCAACATGAGATTTCCCTTTTCATTAAATTTAGACGAGAGTACGTCAAACAGCAATAAAAAGGTCTTATATTTAACTATAGCCATCAAAGTCCTTCTGTGTTTGCTTTATTGTGTGCCCTGCAAAATGATGCATGGCAAATAAACCTTTTGATTTGGAAGGTCCTCTCCATGCTCGTTTGCTACTATCATGCAGACTTGAGGAAGGTGAACGTGGAGCATTCGGGGTCCTTGGAGGTTATGAAGGTGAATGCTGCTTCTTTGGAGAACCTGCTCTGCGAGTTCTTTGAGAAAAACAACATCCTGTGGAAAACCTTTTGAGTATGCTGATGGATTTGTGTGCTGTCATGAGGGGCAGCAAGACTGGCCTTGAGACCAGGATGCACCAATACTGTCCAACACTGCTTGATATTGATGGGGACTCCTGTCATCTGAGCCCTTCGATCTGGAGAAGCTGTTCAGTGATCTCCAGGTTGACCAGTGGTGTCCAGACCAGGTAAACAAATTGCAAGCACATTTGAGACTACAGCGCTTTGGTGACCTCTCTAGAGCACTGACAGTAGCAGACTCCATCCTTGTGAATTTGGTATAACCTGAATTTGTCAGCTCTAGTCTAGACCACTTTTGGCCCTATTGTACCGTACCGTGGTAAAACTATGGAATGTGTTGAATGTCTGTATGTTTCTTTCAAAAACAATTTTCATAATCTGTCTTTTGTCAGGTGATATACCTTAAGGAAATATCTCAGATTCTCCCCACCTCCAGCCCTTAGAGGGGCTTCGCTCCTTATCATTGGCTGTCTGCGTATGATGTCAGCAACCCATAACATGATGCCTGCATACAAAGTGCTCTACTATGGCTTCCTCTCCACTGCAAATAAGAAGCTGTATAGGAAGCCTTTAGAACTGATTTACACCAAGTACAATGTAAATCAGGCGGCAAGAGCCAGAATCAAGTTGGTTCAGGAGAACTCAACCGCAAAGGTGATGATGATTGATGTTAAAATCCCTGATAAAAATTAGCACTTTTACTTGCAATGAAGTTACTAATGAGGAGGACTATTTACTGTAATTTACACTTACATAAATTCATCTTTCACAGACATGACTCCACAAGGCCGTGAGAGAAAAAAGAGGGTCTGTCAGAAGCTGTGGCATGAGGAGACGACTACGGTCCTACGGCTCAGCATCTACATGGGTGTGCTTACCATTCTCAAGGAGTATGTCATGGTTTTCCAGCTGGGCATTACTTGTGTTTGGAATAACTGCAACTGTTGACTGCACCTGCACGCACATCCAATGTTGGTCATTTATTTTATAATAATTTGTTTTACATTTACTGGGTAGCTAGATCTTGGTTCACAAACTCCATGCCTGGAAGCTTAAGCTGTTCCTGGCCTTCCTGGCTTGCTTTGTAAAGGTCGAACACATTACTCAGGTAATTAACTCCTCCTTACACCCACTCTGCCTACATTAGTATATTGTTTTTATCCCAATTTTTACTTTGCTGTTGTCTGTAGTATCAGTTGATTGTTTCCTGTTTTTGTAAAAGCAACCTTGGGTCTTTTTTTACTTCCTTTACACAGCTGTCTCCCAGGGCTCTGGCAGAGATGGGTGCTGGAGGTTGCCATGCTGCTGCCATCCAGGGAGGTTTACGTGAGACAGGAGGCTGACACATTCAAGAGCCAGAATCCCAAGCATGCTGTGCCCTGCATAACCTGAATGACCTTTTGTCAATTGTTGATTGTTTGAGACTTAAAGTAATGGTCAGTTTTTGCGTTTTGTTTCAGCTGATGGTGCCATTTCTGGTGGACGTCAGGAACGCCTACATCGCCACTGCAGTGTACCTCCAGAAGAAGCTCCCCTTGGCCAGTCCAACTTTGACAGCCCTGTCTGCTCTGGACCCTCTTCTTAAAGGCCACCCACAGGCAACCAACGAGCTGAAAAGGTAAGAATAAAATTGAAAGTTTTTTTGCCATATAACCAGGTACTTTGTAATTTTTGTTACCCCATGTCCTTACACTGACTTCAAATTCTTATCTGTTTCTTTCCAGGATGATTGACATGCTAAGGCACCTCTTGCCAGCAGACCAGGACATCCAAAAAGAACTTGTGCGGTTCAATGTTGACCTGACCCTCCCCAGTTTCAAGGTGGGAGAGAGCATGGTGGGTTGGTGGGGTCATGTCTTTGACAAGCCAGACAAGCACCCCTCCCTGAGAGCGATGGTTAAATGCTGCCTCTCCATCTTTCACGGACCAAGAGTAGAGTTTTCTTTTAATTTAATGAATGACTTACAGTAATGGACCAAAGAAGTGGCAACATGAATGTATCAAAGATTTTATGCAATCCAGACGGTCAAGTATACCCGGCAGTCCAGTGAGAAGACAGCTTGCAGCTCTTCAGAAGGGAGGATGTGAAGTTCAGGGAGCTGGACCGAACACTATGCAGGAACATCAACTCAGCCACATACAAACACCAGCGTAAGATGAATCAGAAAGAAAAGCAGCTGCAGCAGAGCGAGCAAGTATGGCTCCCAAGCATCTAGCAGTGCTCAGCAGACCAAAGGACAGACAGCTGAAGAAGAGAAGAGGTCAAGTCTGAGACATGCGGCACAACAGCGAAAGCAGGCCATGGGGACACTGATCCAGGCAAAGAAGATAAACTGAGACCCCTCTGACCCCTGCCCATTCCCACCGATATTCATCTTCAGATTGCACTTTGAAAGTTGTGCTGTTGTGTATCTCATGAGAGAAGTTATCAGTCTCATTTCTTATATTGCATAATGTGACCATTTATAAATAGATACTTTATTAAACATTCATAATGTCTTGTAATTAAGCTTGATTTTTCTCTCAAAATGCATCAGATCGATGCTTTTAAAGATTAAATATTCAAAATTTTCTGACGGTGGGCCATGCCCTTCTTACCTTTTTCACCCCGACCTGTTTTAAAACCGTGATAAAGTTATGATAAAATATTTATATGATAGAGACCAACGCTATACAGCCATTCATTTGACATTGCATTCATAGCTCTGAGAACAAATGGAGACATCTGACATTAAGCTAACGTTGCATATGCTAGCAATTGCAATGTTACTCAGGAGAAATATGGAAAGCCAATCATTTAGTAACTCACGGTTCAGTGAGCGGCTGAGATGAATAATTTGCATCCAGCAGGGCTTCTGCTTCGTCCTCTGATTATGAATCAGACAGCTCAAATGAGGAGGTTAGGGCTGGACTACAATGCTGTTTACTAACGTTAGTTCCGAGGTTCTGCCGTGTTGTGTGTGCTGGTTGTCATGTCAATGTCAATGTCAATGAAACCAAGAGAGGAGCAGTGAATCACAATTTGCTGGCCACGCCCCCACACAGCTCTGAGACTGGTATAAACACCAAAATGTTAACCTATTTTTAATATTACCTCTATTTTTTATCTTAAATTATTGTTCTGTGTTGTTCTGTTATTGTTATGTAAATGTTATTGTTATTGTTATGTTTAGGTTTGTCCTGTTAAATGTTTGGAAACTGTGAGCAAAGCATAAGCCGGAGTCAAATTCTCTGTATGTCCAACATACTTAGCAATAAACCTGATTCTGATTCTGATTCTGAAAATGAGCTGTTTTTTGAAACATGTTTTCTAATAGTTACAAACGTTTATTTTCACTCAGATATTTGAAGATGCTTAATGAGACACTCAACTTTGATGTCATATATACATCTTTACTTTTTAAAGCCATGTTTCCAGTGGCTTTAAGAGTCTCCAATTGGTCCAGAATGCTGCAGCAGGGTTACTGACTAAAACCAATCGAAGAGAACATACAGTATTCTCCTGTATTAGCATTGGCTACCTGTACAATCTAGAATAGTATTTAAAATCCTTCTCCTTACCTACAAAGCTCTTATTGGTCAGGCTCTGTCGCATCCTAAAAAGCTCATCAATGCGCTCTCAGAATGCAAGGCTACTTACTCCTAGAGTCTCCAAAAGTAGAATAGCAGGCAGAGCCTTCAGCCACCAAGCTCCTTTCCTGTGGAACCAACTCTCGGTTCCACATTTAAGAGTAGATATAAAACTCTAAGCTTATAGTTAGGGCTGGCTCAGGTTTACTTTGGACCAGCCCTTAGTTATGCTGCTATAGGCCTAATCTGCCGGGGGACTACCTGTGATTCTCTAAGCTTCTCTCCTCATCTCTCTCTATCTGTATAATTCATGTCCCTTTAATGCACTTTCCTGGCGTCACTTCTTCCCTGAAGTCATTGTGCTTGCGGGTCAGATCGTGCTGCCTTTGTCCTGTGTGACGCGTCCTGCTACTATTACTTTCATTAGGGCCCGAGCACCGACTAAGTCAGTGAGCACCATGGATCCATGGAATGTCCTTGATGTGGCTTGGCAGTGAATTTTGCTCAAAACTTGAAAAAGGAAGTTGTCGTAGCTCAACTTTACATTTTCCAATCTGCATCAAATTTCACATGGTGGATAACAGTCCAGGCCTTAAGACAACTACATGCTGAAATTTAGTCATAGTCATAGTGCCCCCTACTGACAGGATGTCAGCTTTATGTGTCACACTTCATCACATATTATTATAATTAGGACCTGAGCACCGTCGAAGTCGGCAAGGACCCTATTGTTATTGGAATGATTATTATTAGTATTATTAATATTATTATTAGGGCCCGAGCACCGACAAAGTGGATGTCCTGGGGCCTCATGTATCAATGTTGCGTACGCACAAAAACGTGGCGTACGCCATTTTCCACGCCAACGTTCGGATGTATCAAAAGTGAAATGACCGTGGAAATGTGCGGTGCGCCACGCAAACTTCATGGCTGGCGTACGCACGTTTCTACAGCTATTGTTTCGTTGGCGACACTTAGAGGTGATGCTGGGAAACTGTTAGTTATGTGAAAACAATTCATCCTCAGTGTAATGTGCGCATCAGCGACACATTAATGGACAATTAACACACACGTGTTTGCAATCGTAAGGATATAAAATAAGGAGAAGGATATAAAAGCATGCGCAATTTAATAAAAAATGGAATTAACAATGGCAGCCTTGGCCTTGTTAGAAGACATCGCAAATGGTTATGTCAGCCGTGAGAGGGTGTTTAGAGAGCGGGAAGATCTGTTTGCAAATGACGACAACTGGCTCATGAGTCGTTTCGGGTTGCCGAGGCCAGTGTTACTGGAGCTGTGCGCGGAGCCGCGGCCAGACTTAGAACGACACACGCCCAGGAGCCAGGGGTTGTCCATTCCCACACAGGTGCTGACCACTCTGGGATTTCTGGCAACGCATGACTCGTTCAATCTAAACAATAGCATGGTAGGTAACAGGTTGGAGGCTGGCACGGTGCGCGATGGGTGGCTTCTCGGTGAGTAAATCATTTATCCGTTTAATGCGCCCCGAATTTAAACCAGCACAATGCCCGTTTGGACACGCGCATTCAAATATGTGTATTTGTTTTTTTCCCTGGTGAAAAAAGAATGTCTCCTTGTGTTCATTATTCGTCTCAATAAACGCGTGCGTAAAGTTGGAACCTCTGCAGTCATTAATATAAGTGTGATCAGTCTTGTCAATCCTTGTAATGCAGTTATTTTGTCCTGTTTGTTTTCCCGCGAGCAGTAGTGTGATTTATATATATATAGTTACCCCCTGAGAACGTGTCTGTTGACCCCTCTCACTAACCCCGGCACCGACCAAGAGGGGAGATACAACGACCGCCATTCCCGAACTCGGGCAGTGGTGGAGAGGGCAATTGGCCTAATGAAGGGGCGCTGGCGCTGTCTAGACAGGTCGGGCGGGGTGCTGCTGTACACACCTGAGAAGGTGTTCCGCATCGTGCTGGCCTATGGTGTCCTGCACAACTTGGCACACCGCCATGGCATACCACTGCCAGAGCACCCCCCCCCCCCCCACCGGAGGAACCGGATGCCGAACCCGTCAACCTCGACCCACCCCGCAAAGCGATACGGGCCCGTCAGCGTCTGATTTCAATGATGTAAAGAGGCAAGGACACGATTTACTTTGTACGTGCATTTATTGCATGATAAATATCTCCCAGTGCATTGACAATTTGATCTGGACGATCACTGACGCCACGGATGGCTCTCAATATTTCCTCCTGTGATTCCAGCACAGCTTGTGAAAGGACACGGCCAGTCGGGCGGACGTCAGCTGGCGTGGGGTCGCCGGGGCGCGTGGTGCTGGAGGTGCCGGTGGACACGCCAGGGCGCACGGTGCAGAGGGAGGAGCCCTCTCCTGTCTCATCGTCTATTGAGAAATAATAATAAAAAAAAATGAAGTAATTAAACATGAGTCAATGTGTCTATATCCTGGCAACTTAACGCACGAGCATGTGTAATGTGAGCAGCCTAGTATAATGACATTTCTGAGTTTAACACATTTACCTTGAGGATGATCTGTGTCGCCTTCATGGCCCCCCACAACTCCGCTTAGAGCTGTTCCCTCCACAATAGCCGCCACTCTCTGGTCAAAGGGGGTCAGTTCCACCCTCCTGTCACCCCGCCCGTTGCGGTGATACTTCGGCGGTGGGCCGAAATCCTCCGCTTCACGTCGGACCGTTTTTTTTTTTATTTCAGTGGTTGTGCGCTGCTCCGACCCAACAGCGTTCACTGCCTCACACACACACTCCCCAGAAATGTCTTTTTCTTTGTGTTTATCCCTGTAAAGAGGCTACCAAATAAAACCGCTCTTCGGTCTCCACTTCATTTAATAAAATTTCGAGCTTAGACTCGTTGAAGTTGCGCTTCTTACCTTTACTCATCGTTTAAATCTGATAGTGCAGAGAGGGAATCCCCGGTGCAGGCCCTATTTACATTGATTTGCATATTTAAATGGGGGCGTGGACAGGGAGGAGTTTAGCACTTCTGCATGTGCGCTCAATTCCACGTTGATTGGGATGTACAAAGGAAAAGTGCTTGGATCCATGCGTACGCACACATTGATACATCTGAATTTTTTTGTGCTTACGCCAGTTTCTGGATTCTAGCGTACGCCATGTTTTAGTAAGAAAGCCACGCAATTCTTAGTACATGAGGCCCCTGGTCTGCTGCCAGTTCTGTTGGGTTGCCATTTTGTGACACCCGCCATAAACAGGAAGTTGCTCTGACTTTAGCATACATTGTCCAAACTGCACCACATTTCCCAGAGATGATTAGAGTCAAGGCCTGAGGACAACTAAATACCAATATCGACTAACAGAAACAGCGCCACTTACTTGCAACAGGAAATCAGACTTACATCACAAAATTGATCAGATGTACATGAAATTCTCTGCCGCAAGTGCCATGACCAGCCACCTCTCCGTCATGCACCGGGTGTGAGGGCCCGTTCATCGCTGCTTGCAGCTTTATTTATTGTTATTAGTATTATTCCTCTTTTTTGAGGGCCTAAACATGTATAACTTTTTTTAGAACTTTGCACACTGATCTGAAGTGGTGAAAAATTTTATATTTTATGAGTCTCAGTCTTGGGCATGGAAAATTAGCTCAATAGCACCCCCTTGAATATTGCCAGAGTCGAGCCCCTCAACGCGCTTTCACCTACATGTATGAAAATTAGTAGGCAGGGGAGGAGGGATGCCAGGATATCCACCGTTTTGATTTGAACGTGTCATTTTTGAAGTTCTTTTCAAAAACTTTGCTCTGAACTCCTCCTAGAGATTTCAATGTAATGACTTTCAATTTTGTCTGTACACCTTCAAGACATGGGCGACGCTAAATTACGGAGCATTCATGCTTACATCAATCAGCTTGGCTGTGGCGGGGCCACAAATTTTGCCCCCACGCCATAGTTGGACGCTCAGCCTGAACACATCTATGTGACAGCATTCACAATAGTCATATTTAATATTCAGTCATAGAATATTAATATCCTGCTGGTAACAGGAAATTACACGTTTTATACTTTGATGTCCTCGTCCTAAGTTGTTCATCACATCCTCCTCAAAAGTAGTGATGAGAGCCTTAAGACGTGAATGATGCTTCATTGTTTAACGGCACAGTTGTGGATGCACGGCGAATTTCGATGAAACGCCATGACAAAAGACACTGCTGAAACTGCACACCAGGTGTTCAGATCTTTTCCAGACTTCACATTTTTAATAAGAAACCCGCCCTGAACACATTTGTAGGACAATTTTGACTCATAGTCATAGCGTCACAGGAAGTTACATTTGATATATGTTGATGTCCTGTTGCTATCTGGTTGAACACATCCACCTCATATCCGGTCAGCACGGACTTAAGACCTTTATGATGCTAGATCATGTAGCTTTCGGATTCATATAAAATTGTGTTGCGATCATCCTTCGCCGTGAAACAGGAAGTGGCTGTAACTTCAACATACACTATCCAATATGCCCCAGGTTTCTCATGATTCATTACAGTCCAGGTCTGAACACATCTGCATCTCAATATTTAGTCACAAGCATAGCGCCCCCTACTGGCAACATGAAAAATGAAAAATATTTACTGATTTACATGAAACTTACATTGTGGATTCTACACCTGATGTAGGGAAAAATTAGGCATTTTTTGTAAATGTTAGGTAATGGCATTGCAGCCATTTTGTGAGGCCCACCATAAACAGAAGGTCACTCTAACTTAATCATAAATTGCCCAAACTGCACCCCATTTACCAGAGATGATAAGAATCAAGGCTTGAGGACAACTACATGCCAGTATCGACAAACAGACACAGTGCCACCTTCTGGCTACATGAAAAATGACTATAATATATATATATATATATATAATATCTACTGATTTACATGAAATATACATTGTGGGTTCTACACTTGATGTAGGGAAACATGATGCACGTTTTGTGTATGTTGGGTAATGGCTCGGCAGCCATTTTTGGCCACCCGCCATAAACAGGAAGTCGCTCTTACTTTAGCATAACTTGCCCAAACTGCTGCTCATTTACCAGAGATGATATCTAAAGCACACTGCCGCGAATGCCGGCGGCCAGCCACCTCCCCTACATGTACCCGGTGCGAGGGCCCGTTCATCATTGCTTGCAGCTTTAATTTATTATTATTAATTAATCAAAATGAATTAAAACTTCTTGTTAAGGGGCACCACTGTCGATTTAACAGAATAATAGTAATTTCACCAAACTAAAGGAGTCAGGTAGACTCCAATCTCTTTGATTTTAATTAGAATTTGAATTAATTTATTTTCATCTCAAACTGAAGGGTGAATTCTCACTTAGCTTTGACTATAGTTCTGGAAAGAATTAATGAAGATCACAGGCATTGACTGGTGATTTTTATTTAACTAACTAATAGTTACAAGAAAATGATTAAATATACAGTCTGGAAGTGTCAACAATAATATGAATAGAGTATCACTGATATGCTAATGAGCAGACGGCAAAGGTTGTGGTAATGGAAAACAATTTAACCTAATGAAAGCTAAATTTAACATAGACTTTTCACCATAACCTAACTTGTATTGAAACTGGGAAATGTATTATCGAAATGCCAAGATCCACCAGCTCTAATCACAACCATAGCCAAATAGGGTCCTCTCATCAACTTTAAACTGTTTAACCATTTAAAAATGGAGGTCCAGTAGAGAGGAAGAGCTGTATTGCCAGCCTGGTAGTTTCCAGGGGCACAGGGCAGCCGTGTTGTGTAAGCTTCGTAGCTTAGCAGCTGGCTGGGGAAACTTTAACCAGCGGACCAGAGACAGCTTTTACAGGAGCACTCACGCAGCGGAACTTCCACATTGAAGGTCAATAGTAGTTTCTCTTAGCAATCAGAGGCTCTCTCTGCCTGAAGTAGCAATTAAGTATTTCCTTTCATTGTTGAAAACAATTGAAGTCTTCCGTAACCACAGCAAGGAGTGAGACGTTGATAAGAGTTTTGGCTGTGGGGGTATTTTGTTATAAACTTTATGTTTACCTTACATCAGGAGAAAACTGAAACTCCACTCTGCTTGCCAGGCACAGAGATTCTTTGAGGTCTAAACATGAAAATTAAAAATAAAGTTTGGAACGGAAATGTACTGGTTTAACATAACAAAACACTTAATTTCCTTGATAAAAATTAAAAGTTAGTACAAAAGTACTAACTAAACTTGCATGAGAACAAAAAAAAATCTATGTCTAGTTTTACATAAGAAAAACAAGTGTAGAAAGATAAAGACGTAAAGAGACAAGAGACTGAAAGAAGAATGAGCTTCTTGTTTTGTTGAAGTCAGGCTCAGAGCTGTGTCATCTGGGGAGGATGCATGCGCTTTGTGCCATAAAATGGGAAACACACAATTATCTTTGTCCTCAGAAGAGACTGTCTTTTTACTGTTAAAGGTTGAATAAAGAGAAAGAGCAAAACACCGCCATCTAGTGTCTCAAGGTCATAGTCGCAACAACAAAAAATAATTCCAGCAGTCGAGTTGTCAGGTTGGTCCTCCGCAAATCGCAGCATAAAAACAAGGACGGCAGAGGAGTTTGACTGACAGTCACCGTTACCGTTGCTGTTATCATTAGACCTAAATAAACATGAAAGTGATCTTACCGATCAAGGAGAAACATAGCCATTTGGGCATGTGTTTTAATGCCGTTGAACTCCTTTATCTCAGTCCATGGAATGAATGCTTGGCCTACACTGACTCTGGTTTTTGCCCGTCTCCGGTCACTCAGCTGTTGGGACAAATAACGCCCCCTTCACTGAGACTCCAAAGCAGCTACAGAATTAGCAAACTCCATTTCACGCCAGCCTACAGTAACTGCACCAACAACAGACAACCCTGGCAACCATCAACCCTCAACGCTATTGGCTACTACAATGGAAATAGAACGGGACAGAAAGTCATTGTCAAACCTGACAAAACATTTTTAAAAATATTAATTCTGAATAAATATATATTTTTTATGGAAAAGCAATACTCTCATTCTGTACCCCTCAAAACGCCCCCAGGGTGTATTATTTTTTAAACAATATTGCTTTTAATAAAGATTGTACATATTCAACCTTTAATGATATTATTTTCTAATATGTTTCGAACTGCAGCTCAACCATTTATAGTTTTGCCATCAAAAAATACAATCACAGAATCATTCAGAAAATAAAAGAGATTAAGAATGAAACACTCGACTGATTAAGCAGAAATATATCATCGGGAGCTTCCTTCATTAATAACCTGTGGGAAATCATTCTATAATAATATAATGGACTAAGAACCACCAACACATTAATTCAGAGACATTTAAACATTAGTCATTATTCTACCATCAGTATCTAAATTCTTTGACATTTTTATTCTAATTTAACACATTTACGGATCTTTGTCCGTAAAATCCACACACACACACATCCACAAGCATAAGTCTTTGTCCAGTTTCCTCAATAGTCTGATAAGCCAGTGAGGAAAGTAGGGTGAACCTTTCTCACCATATGTGGGGAGAAGAAGCAGTAAATGTTGCAGTTAATGTTGAAATCTGCATTGATTATGATCCAACGGGTCGTTTTCTCAGGCTGTAATCAGTTCCATCAGACCTGTTTAACATTATTTCCCGACAGTTTATTCATCCAGAGGATACAATTCTCCTTTATCCTGGAAGAAAAAAACAAAACAGTATTCCTTTTAGCTCCATCTCAAAGACCAAAGTTTAGGACAGAGAGAGGTTCCTGAGAGAGAGAGAGAGATCCTTAAATTACTGTCCACCTTGACAGGGGTCAGGATACACACACAGGGAGGGAAATATTCCACAGGAAGGCCAAGAGAGAGGGGCAACCCCTGCATCTGTAAAAGATGCTTTATAAATAAACTTTACTTACTTACTTACTAACTCCTTGGCTAGCAGCTATAATGTTACCCAGCATAATGGCAGTGTAAATGTGTTACTGTACAATAATAAGTGTCACAAATTGTTGTGCATCATGGTGTTTTGTTCTAAAGAGAGTTAACTGGGGCTTATTAATTGTTGTTATACAGTTAAAACCATGAGAGAGAAGCATAGCCATATCATACAATAGCGCTGGAGTAAGGTCTGGCTGCAAAAGTTCACATTCCGGTATACTGTTAAAAGGAAAGCATAAAACTATGGGCTTTATGTATTTCTTTAAACCCCACCTGCAGATCTACTGTTGAAAAGAACTGTTTTGGTTTGAATGTCACATCTCTGCAAACAAATAGTTGAATCTGGCGCGTGCCCCATGTCAGGCTTTATACCTGCAGTGTATATTCAGTAAGCGAGACTATGTACACAGTGAATAGGGGTCCTCTCTCTAAACTCTTGCGGCCATGCACTGGTGTGGTGGTGTATCTCTACGGGACCTTCATATGAAACCTTAACATATGTATGTTCCATATTATCATCAAGGTCCGATAGTAAGAGTTACACAAGGAGATTATGCATTTAGATCATAATCAAAGATGTGTTGGTTTTAACATTTGAAGATTAACCTCTCTTTGTTATTTTACTCAATAATTATAACCAAGTCCAGTTGCTTTTGACTGAAATTGCTTTGGGGATAACGATGACCTGGACAAATGAGAACATTCACAGGCTTACTAAATAATTGTATTCAAAATATCAATTTCACTGGATATATGAGATTGTGTTTTGATGTATTTTAGTGTGTGTCACATGGATGCACACTCTTTGCCTTCCATTTGGAATGATCCAGATTTGTAGGCTCAGAATGTGTTAAAATGAATTTCTTTAAAAGGGTAATAATTTTACTGAAGTGGTAGCTGCAATTTTAATTATGATCCCGTTCTTTGTCTTTTCACTGTTTGTCAGGAGAGATCCTCGAAGCCAGGAAAAATGGATCTCCTGGATCAAATTACCACCCTCTGGTCCTTCGTTCCCTTTCAGCACCTGTGGGGACAGGGCAGACAGGAATAGAAGGAACATGGCTGTCAGACCGTATCAGATGGGCCATGGATAGTAATGCTTTGGGAGAGATGAGGGATGTCGACCCCCGTCAGGAAGATTATCAACAAGCCCATAAAGTTGAGACTTATATATCTGGATTGATCCAACGCCAAGCTCTATCCATATGCTCCTCAAAACCCCGCACCAGCCTGAAACATGATGTCCGAGCTGTCTCTTTGGTAAAACAGAGTAGTTTATGTCGCAAGGAGGAACATTTACCAAAGAAGGTATCTGATCAAGAGATCTCATCTCCATCCCAGCCTTTAGAGGGAATGGCTTCACAGGCTTGTAATAACCTCCATCAGAAGCCTTACCTAGAGACAGGATTTACTGAAGATGACCCAACACCGTACTGCCAAAATCTTGAGCAATATATCCAACATCAACAAGGGATTAACCAGAGGCCCATGATTAACACCTCCCGCTCAACCTTTCTGGACTATCTAGATTGCAAAATGCTGCAAGCCCACCCAGACAGCAATAGTGAGTCTGATTCACTCCAATATTTCCACAACTACCCTTGCCCTTCAGCTCTGTCAATGCCTCACCAACTACTTTCACTTGATGAGCAGCTGCTCAGTGCAGAGTATATACCAGCTCAGCCTTGCAAGGCCTCCACCAGAGCTTATGCCTATCACCACTCCAACACCCAAAAGGGGTCTGGAGTGCCCAAACCCAACCGGAGCACGTATTCTCCAGAAAAAAGCCATCATCATCAAAAGCATTGGCCCACATCATCTCAATTCCAACCATCCAGATCTCGAGGGGGGCCAAGAAGTGTCGCTTAAATGAAGACAAACTTAAGGCCAGCAGAAAGTCAGGGAAGAAGGCATGTAGGTCTCAGTCAGAGAACAGCCTGCAAAGTGTTACAGAATGCAAGTACAATACGGTAGAGAGACATGGTGGAGGAAGTGGAAGCAATGGAAGGGGAAGCCGCAGTAGTCAATTTAGGAGCAAGAAACAACAGCAAGGAGGTAGTAGCTCTCGGCGCTGGCAGTCCACCCTGGAGCTAAGCCAAGATGAGACTGACCAGACACCCATGCAGGCACCAATGCAGGCACCCATGCAAGGCTCTTCAGCTTCACACCAAAGGGACCATTATGCAAGGCAAACACACAAATCTCACCCTACACATACATCACATACCTACCAACACCATCACCACTTCCACCATCACAAGCAAATGGAGTACCAGTTAGAGAGGGACCAAGTGCCACTGTGTCAGCCTAGTGAAGTTTATCCTCACCCATGTCAGTCTGAGTCCAGCATGAGTGAGGCTGACTCTCCAGGTTCCAGCTCTTTGTCCAGTGATTCAGATGAGAGTGGTGGTCTGGTTTGGCCTCAACAACTACCCCCACAACTTTACCTTCCTTCACGTTGTGCCCCACGTGGAGCACCCATGCAGCCCAAGGCTTTTGTGAAGATTAAGGCCTCGCAAGCCCTTAAGAAGAAGATCCTGCGCTTCCACACTGGTTCACTGAAAATAATGACCACTGTATAACGTGGAAAACTAGCCAAACTAGCCAAAAACACGAGCTGCAAAGCTATGTACTTTGTAGAATGATTGAACGCAAACTACAGAGAATATAAAAAGCAATGTGTACATGAATGTTCTACGATCTCGGTATATTGGATGGTTTTAGATCTTGAGTCTCATATGGATGACTCATGTTTTGTCATATGGCCACATTGGATTCTAAATATTCCCATCCATTAATATGCCCATGTCCGCTGATAGAATCATAGTCCATGCTGGCATTGTCCTTGAGGTCACAGTGAGCACAGATTAGTCCCCGATACACCCATCCTTGTAAGGACATTGGGCCTCATGCAAGAATATTTTCGTATTCTTGTCCTTAAACTCTTGTATTGTTCTTGTGTGGCTTGTTCATACAAGTGAGATGAAGTCAGATGAGCACCAAACTGACTAAACCATACAAATAATTTGTTAAATAACAAATGCCGCCTGTTCATGAGTAATTGTACATTTGTAAGTTTTTATCATTGGCATAACAAACCATTTGCTATGTACAGATTGCCAGGCATTGAGCCTCCATTTAAAGCAATTCTTACCTTTCTGGCATGTCGCACACACATAGTAAAAATTTGAACATGAACAACTCCACCTCCCTCAAGAGTCCAACTCTCTTCCCCTGTGCCTGACCTCTGATGTTCCCTCCTCCACTGCTGTGTGCAGTGAGAAGATGAGCAGCACAATTGAAACGGGTCTATGGAGTCAGATTCAGACGGAAAAGTCCTCTAGCAATGTGCTGAACAAGCTCTGGTTACTGTACAACCAACAAATCAAAACGCGAGCCCGGAGTTTTAATACTTGAACAGGGTTAATGACAACCTCACAATAAACACTGAGGCTGATGCTAACGCCGAAGCTAACATCATCAGTAGTGTAAACAAACCAGGCTGTGACAAGTCTAGTTTACACTACTGGTGACTTTAGCGATGTTGCCAATGCTAATCTTTCTTGCACAAATAACATAGTATCACAGCACTGTAGTAACTGAAAACTTCTAGCATCTGGATGCTGTGTTATCACATGTCATGCTGTGTTCTAGGATTAGGCAAACTAAAAGGACCTGTCCAGCAGTAACTCCGCCACCATCTCATGTCTTTTTAGCTCCGGATGAAGCTGCATTAGCCTCCACCATTGCTGGAAAGCAGAGCCCATGTTGACTCCCGTCTTGCCTCTTGATGCATCAAGTTTTTTCTTAGGTGCAGCTTTTTGTGAGATAGTCTTCTTTTTGCTGATAGTATTCGCTGTGGGAGCAGCTGGGGGTGGAAGTGGCGACTCGCCTTGTTCAGTCATTGTCAGTTCTTAGCCACTCCTTGCTATCCCTCACAGACCACTGTATCGCTCTGAGAGGCGTGCAACTCGCAAGTGGTGACAGCGGTAGGAAACTGGAAGGGAGGCAAGACGGATTACAGGCAGGAAGCTCGGAAATATTATTTACTTCAGACCAAATAGAATTATTGGTCAGACTTTTATCAGAAATATATGATAGTTGAATATTAATGAGTTTCAACACCTGGTGGATTTCATCTGAATTATAGTGTGCCATACGCGTATTAGGGGCATTTTAAGATTACAAAAGAGAAGTGTAAAAATGCCAGAAAGGTATAACCTGATTCTGCCGTATGGATTGATTTGCATTTGCTCAGCATATCCATCTGGGAACTCTCGTTTGGAGATCTTTTGGTAAGGGTGAAAATACTGGTTGTTGACTGGAGAAAAAAACATCCGCCTATCACCAACATACGGGCCAAATCAACTAATCAGATCAACGAAGCATACTGTTTACATGACATACTAATAGAGCGAGGCAAAGCTCAGAAAGTAAACATGTCGGTAAAGGATATTTGCCGTTTGTGTAACGCAAATTTACAGATAGAAGGCACAATTACAGGTGCCCGATCCATCAAACAGAAGGATCCAAGAGAAAAAAAGCGTTAGCGAGCGGCTTGCTCAATAGCTGGCTCATCTCATCCGTGGAAGCCGCCATGTTGTTTACACTGAACAGTCAGTTCTTGTTGAGTCACACTTCGAGCCGCCTCAAAACCAACGCTGATTGGTTCGGTCGCTGGTCAAACTTATCCACATTTTCTCCGCTGCGCGTTACCAGACTGATCTTCGAGTAAAATACAATAGGGCTCGCAAGGATGGCTATCAAAGGGAAGAATTGCTTCAAAAGAAGGACCCTCTGCCTTCAAATTGTCCATATTGATTTCTATCCTATTTTCAGTATATAGAGTAGAGCTCCTTGATGTCAAACTGAAATTAAATAGGAAGATATCAACCAAAGGTTCGTGCTTCCTATATTCCTTTTTTCCTTTTATAATCACCATAGGACAGCTGACATAAACCTCCCACATTCAAAGTAATTAAATGATCAAATGCATGTTGCCAAAGAATAAGAAATAAGTAAAGTCAGTAGAGGCTTTGTTTGCCTCATCCGGTTCGAGTCTCGGTGTGGACCATGAATGGAGTGTGGACTGGTGGCTGGAGAAGTGCCAGTTCATCTCCTGAGCACTGCCGATGTGCTGTTGAGCAAGGCACCAAACCCCCAACTGCTAATTGCATGTATATAGGTCCTGTTTGTGCATGTGTGTATTTTGGGCCTGTGTGTGTAATATGGAAAATAATAATAGAGTGATAAATCGAATTTCCCTGTTGCGGGACTAATAAAGGAATTCTTTTTCTTAGGGTTTGGGACAAAAGTGAAATAAAACTGGAATGAATGCTTAACATACCCCTTTTCTTTTTTTAAAATAAATGTAGAATTTGCTGAATGCAATCAAAACCCAATTTATAACACTCTGGAGTGATTTAATGACCAATATAATACTTCAATTTCAAAACTACTAGCATGTCTCTTTTTTAACATAATTTCCATCTCTTTGACAATAACTGCAACAGGTTCTCAAGAATTAGACAAAAGGAGAAATACTGCAACATCTACATCAAAACAAACCTAATTCCATTGAAAACAACACAGTCTTATGAGTCAGAATTTTGAAAACAAATGCTAAAAGTGCATTTAATTCCCCAGATTTCCCCACCCTTACTCTTACTGATTCGTTGGGGTTTTGAGCAGCTCACTTTATTGTCGTTAAGCCGTAAAATGGCTCTCCCAGATTGTTATCTCACTCTTGCAAGCAAATGACATTCCATATTGACAGATCTGTTTTATGAGGGGGGGATTGTGTCTCCAGAGCTTGCACTTTCGTCTCTAACCTGAGAAAGACTTAGCAATAACAATGTCAACAAGAATTCACTCTCTATATCTTTAAAATACAACTCGCTACAAGCTCTAAATCTTTTTGGTTCTTATTGAGTATTTCTTCTATTCAGTTTTAAATGATAAATGTTCCTAAGTGTAGGTTTGCTATGTTTGTATGTATATATGTATGTATGTATTGAACTCAACATCTTGTGGATCCTAAGTAATACTTTACCAGATACTCTGAGCTTCTCTCCTCTCTGTCTGTATCATTCATGTCTCATCAATGCATGTTACTAATTCAACTTCTTCCCCGGAGTAGTTTGTGCTTTGTCGTCTCGCAGGTCTCTGCTGATCGTGGTGGTGCCTGCTGCCGTGGTCCTGCATGACGCTTCCTGCTACTATTACAATCTATAACCTTAGCTGTGCTTTTTTCTACTATTCTGCTGTATTAACTGCCATAACATATAAGTCATATTTACATTACTATAGATATTATTATAGTTACTGGAAGTGTGTCTGTCTCTGTCTTTGTGTCTGTCTTTGTCTCTCTCTGTCCATCCTTCCGTCTTTTCTCTCTTTCTCTCTCCTTTTCTTCCTCCCCAACCGGTCAAGACAGATGGCCGTCCTCCACAGAGCTGGGTCTGTCTGACGTTCCTGCCTGTAATAGGGAAGGTTTTCATTGCCACCGTACTCTACGGGGGAATTGTTGGGTCTATGTAAATCATAATAAGTCCTAGAGTGTGATCTTTACCTAGTTTGTAAAGTGTCCTGAGATAACTTTTGTTATGATTTGGCACTATAAATAAAATTGAATTGAATTGAATTGAATTGAATTAAGTAAAGGTGTCTGTCATGAAGCCCTCGGACTGACTCGATGTAAATTCATGCTTGTTTATTCAGGAGCTACTACAGAATTTATAATCAACATGTCAACACAACAGTTGCTACTTCAACTAGCTACAACGATGCTAGAATTACCCAGAAGCCCCCACTTCTCTGAGCCCCCAGAGCACAGAGTGACATCTTGTGGTGTAACTCAATATAACATCCTACAACTCAACACATCTCCCCCTTTTTAAAGGAGGTCTCTGAAACAATAAACACTTAATACTGTACCATAGCTTCCAACTTAGAAAGACTCATATAACGAATGTCAACTGCTGTTCAGTGCAGTATTGAAACTCAAAACATGTCCATATTGTTAACAAACAAAAATAGCATTTCACATGCTCTCACTTTCTTTCTTTTTTTTCAAAACATCTTTAACTTTAGGTGACAAAGGATATCAACTTTTTTTTCAAATTGCAACAAAGTCTCCGAACCTGAGAACCTGGTTTGATTGCTCTCCCAGCCAAGGTTCTCTTTGGAGTAGACCTGGGGCTGAGAGGCACAGCAGGAGTTGCAGTGACAGGGGCACCAGGAGGAATCGAGACCTGGCCCATGTCACAGGAAGAGTCAGTCTCTACCACTGTAGGTGGCACAGGTGACTCTGGCAACACCTGAATGTGCCTCCTGTTTCCGCGGGCAAGCATGCCCTGCTCCGTCTGCACATAATAAGACCTGGGCTCTGATGCCTTAGCAACAACTTTTGCAGGAGTTTTTCAGCTTTTCTCACCATCAAGCTTGATGTTGACACATTGACCAGGCTTTAGTGCAGGTAATGGTCGTATAGAGTTGCGTCTGATATAGAAGAAGCAATAGGCAGCTTTAGTTTGTTGGTCTTTAAGTCTGACAATTCTGTCATCTATTGGGCATTGATTTAGCTGTTTAGGCAGAATGGGAACTGTCGACCGATCACAAGCTGTGCAGGGCTCAAACCTGTAGCAGAGATCAGAGTGGCCCGATAACTCATCAAGGCCAAGTGAGGATCTGGCTGGTGCAGAATTTGTTTTGCTGTAGCAAAAGCAGCGCCGTTGGCTCGGGGGTTGTGTGGACTGGATGTTGTGTGTCCAAAGTTGTATGTCTTACTGAAGTGAGGTGAATTGGGTGCCATTATCTGTTATCACCTCTAAGGGGATCCCCCACCTGACAAACATGCTTTTCAGGCGAGTAATAACTTGTTGACTGCTGATGGTCGGCAGAGGTGCAATCTCAATATCAAGGGAATAATAGTCCACAACAACAAGATATTGTTTACCATCTTGTTCACAAATGTCTGCTGCTATTTTGTGCCATGGATCTTTAGGCAGTGGTGTGGTCATTAACGGCTCTCTTTTCTGTGTAGGTTTGTTTCTGAGGCAAAACTCACACGTTTTAACAAGTTCATTAATGTCTCTGCCAATACCTGGCCACCACACCGACATATTTGCTCTCCTGCGGCACTTGGTCAGGCCTTGGTGAACTTCATGAATCTTAGAGAGCACAGTTTCCCGCAGTGAGAGAGGAACAAAAATCCTGTCAATATACAGAAGGAGTCCCTTGACTTCTGATCGATGAGCTCTGGCAATATGAAACTTGTGTAATGTATGTGGTATTTGTGACACCTCTGCAGGCCAGCCCATGTTGATGTAGCAAGCCACGTTTTGAAGTTCTGCATCTTGGCTCGTAGCCTCTCTGATAGCATCCAGTTGATCAGCTGTTATTGGTCTTGTAGATATCACTGTCTGTACATAAGCCTTGATGTCGTGTCAGACATACAATTATCTTGCAGAGGGTTTCCGTACAAAGTATCAGCCACCACTAACAGCTTTCCTGGAACATGCACAGCTTCGACATTAAACTTCATTAGTCTCATTAACAAACGCTAGGGGCTTTGTCAAGGTCATATGAGTTAATCAGCGGGAAGTGGTTTATGGTCAGTTTGCACGCAAACACTACCATGCCTTGTAGGTACCTCACAAATCGCTCACATGCCCAGACACTAGTAAGGCATTCCTTTTTTGATCTGTGAGTAACATTGCTCAGTCTCTGTCAGTGTTCATGAGCAGAAGGCAACCAGCTGGAGCCCATCTTCCTGCTCCTGGTACAAAGCTGCCCCCAAGCCATAACTACTGGCATCCGCACTTACCACAGTTGGTTTGCTTGCATCATAGTACACCAAGACTGGCCCTGTGGTCAACATGGCTTTCACCTGTTTGAATGCCAGTTTCAGTTTCAGTCCTGAAGCTCTAATAGTCTGCATAACAGTGTTGAGGTTTTGGTCATGGTCGTCTTTATCCTTACCAAAGACCAGGATATCATCCACCACCACCACTGTTCCTTGATGATCCCTCAGGAGAGTGTATTGCTGAAACGATGTACTATAAAAATAGAAAGGTCTACAAATGAATCAGCAGAGATCGTCTCAACCATCAAGGGGGAATTTTATTAACTCAAATTGATAGAAGCTCTCACTACACCTTCGTCAGACGAATCCCAAAATGTCTCCTTCCAGTCTCTCACTTTATACTGATGTTCATGTGTTGACAAAGTTTACACACCCCATGATTTCATATATACACTCCTATTACTGGCCATCATCTCCCAGGCTCTTACAGTGTGTTTGTGTGTCCAGAATGTCATCAAAACATGCCCATAAATAGTCCTGTTATTCACTTGGCAGGATTTGATCTTATTGGCCTGTATTTCCTGTTATTGTTGCACACACACACACACACACACACTGTCATGAGCTCTCTCTCTCTGCCTGGCAACTCACTTATTGTACTCATCAGCTTCACCTGTCTCTGCTCTGCTCTCGTTTACCTGCCAGCTGCAGTGCATTTCCCACTCACCACCTCCAGCATAAAGAGCCCTGCTTTTCAGCTCGGCCTTGTCAGACCGTCTGCGAAGTTGCTTCCGTATCGTGCTTCACTGGCTTTACTCCCTGTCTCCTGTACAACCCGGACCTGCCTGTGAACCTGCCTGATCTCCTGCCCTGGTAAACCCGACCTGCCTTCGCCCCTGAACCTGCCTGATCTTCTACCCTGGTAAACCCGACCTGCCTTCGCCCCTGAACCTGCCTGATCTTCTGCCCTGGTAAACCCGACCTGTCTTCGCCCCTGAACCTGCCTGATCTTCTGCCCTGGTAAACCCGACCTGTCTTCGCCCCTGAACCTGCCTGATCTTCTGCCCTGGTAAACCCGACCTGCCTTCGCCCCTGAACCTGCCTGATCTTCTGCCCTGGTAAACCCGACCTGCCTTCGGCCCTGAACCTGCCTGATCTTCTGCCCTGGTAAACCCGACCTGTCTTCACCCCTGAACCTGCCTGATCTTCTGCCCTGGTAAACCCGACCTGTCTTTGCCCCTGAACCTGCCTGATCGTCTGCCCTGGAAAACCCGACCTGCCTTCTCCTCTGGACCTGTATGATCTTCTGCCCCGGAACTCCAGCTCCTCTGCAGGCCAGCTTGGACGCTCCACCACCACCTGCACGAGACGTCTCTGGGGAACACACACACACAGGCTCACGACATCGCACTCCCTTCCCCTCTCTGGAACCCTCAATAAAACTCTTAAAACGTGACGCACTTGTGGTCCTCATCTGTCTGGTCCGTGACACACACTGATAAAGCCTTACATTTCTTCACATATCCCTCCTTTGAGGGTTCCTAAACCCTTAAAGGGGGGAAGTATTGTTATCAGAATAATCAGAAAAAGTGTTATCGTCAGAAATGAATTTGCCATCTGCGGCTCATGCAGGTGAAAAACCTCCGGCCATCATTACTTCCTCATATAATCATTCTTGATCATTTCATCACTTTTTGGAGGAGAAAGGTCCTGCATAATCCCCATTGGCCTCTGTTTTGACATCACATGGATGATGGGCAACTGTGTTAGGCGCGAGCAGCGGCTGCATTGATTTCTTCACATTAACCACTTGGCTTGTGATAAAAATGAATTAGTGATAAAGCACTGTATAATGTAACATAATAAACTATAAATGATAGATGCAAAATCAGAATAAGTCAGATGGACTAGTTGATAAGTATACATCAAAGTATGCTGGTCTTTGATTGAATCCCAAATTCTCATCATAATGGCTTACTCAAACACATTCCACATATTCCCACACACAAAATATTCAGTTCATATCAATTTTCAATGTTCGATGTTCAAGGTGGAATCCAAAAAGAATGTTCAAAAGTTAATTTCTCAATATGGGCATGATGCAACCAACTATGACTTAATTGGTTACCAGTTCCTCTGGCAGGGAATCCCACTGTCGTCCATATTCTTCAGATAATCAGGTACAGGAAACAAATCCAATTTCCCAATTACCAGCTCAGCAACTGATATTCCATCTCTGTCACGTTCATCTGTTAGGCAGAGTTCTGGCGAGGACATTTCTCAATATGGGCATGATGCAACCAACTAACAGAATAACTACGATCAGAACTATCAATTAATGCTACTTTAACTATTGTTGCTCCTAAACGATAGAGTTTCAGATCAAACCAATCCCATGACCCTCTTTTTTTACATTTTCCTTCACTTCCTGTCCTGATTCTTTAAGTTTTGACATTTCCATTGAGAACGCTCCCTCGGGAGCAGGGTTGTTGGTGTGTACCGTGCAACATTCTTCTCAAACATTTCACACACCACCTTTTTCAGCTAACATCCAATCTAACGCTTATCCACTCTGCTCAGCCATCCTACTAGTTTCCGGAAGTTGTCCTAAGCCACTAAGGGCTTCGTTCATGTAGTTCGTAAATCGTTGTTGATTAATTAAATGTAATTTGTCCATGCTACATTCTTGCCCGGCGTTACCGAGAGGAATTTAGATTCTATCCCAGCTCTGACCTCATCTTGGCTTTAAACTCTAGGGGGCTACCTCTCATCTCTCTCATCTAAATGTTCATGTGATTCTGAGACAAAGTGCCTTTTTACCCTATGTCCTGTATCTGTAGGCCTCTGATCCCCAATTAAGTCACTTACTCCCTTGTAAATGACCTGTATTGGAATTTTCATTCTTACTAAAGTACAAAGAACGATCCAATGTGGTGGAAGAATGTTAATCTCTGCATTACCACCAAACATCCAATAGCTAACCGCTACTGCGTATGTCTGCTCACTCAGCACATGTAACTAGCGTAGTGTCATAGTTATGTTGGGACAAGTTTGGTCTGTTGGGCCAGGGTTCTCCTACCACACTGGTCTATTCTGGAAACTGAGAGTCATGTTAGCATGTGAAAACCAAGATAACACCCAAGTTGTTTTACAATTAACAGTTCCAGACCCGTTCCTTCTTGTCTCTAAAACTCATTTACTGACGAAACATTCGTATTCAGCAAGTGTATGTACTTTTTAATCTGTGGGGTGCTCACTCTGGGATATTGCAATTTGCATCTACACATGCTTCTCGAAACTTAAAAAATGGTTTTAACAATTTATGTATATGTTGTGATCCATAGATTAATCTACGTTGGATGCCATATTTAGGCAGCCTGAAAATTCTGGGCGCTCTGTCTATGGGCGTGAAGTTACCTTCTCTACACTCCTTCTGTTGTGCCTTGGCACACTCCTGAAAGCTATACTTCTACTTACTACTTCGTCTACAGGTCTAGTAGTGACCGCGACCTTAGGGAGTAAGATTGTTAAAACAGGTGTCTTGTCTAAAAGGGGTAGTCTAAGCTCCTTATTGGGAGATTGGGTGTATAACCTGTCTTTAGAGTAGGTACACTGGAAAACGACTCTAAGCGTCTAACTGTGCCTTTGTGTGATGAGACCTTAGCACCTAAACTCTGTTCTATTCGTGATATACATGATTCTGAGATGTCAGCTCTGGTTGGAGCTGCCACCTTATTATTAGGTAACTTCTGAGCTAAACCCTGAGTTGGGCTCGACTCTCTGTCTAATACGTCCTTTTCTGGCTCATGGGTTGGACTTTGATTTACACTTGTGTTTAACAGGCACAGCTGCTTCCTCACTGGTCCCCTCAATGTTCTGCTTCCTGGCAACATCCACATCAGAAAGCCCATTAGTGTCAGCAGATGAATCTGCAGCGTTTTGCTTTTACTCATGCCTGAGTCATGTTGTGCTCCCCTCCACTTGGACCGCCGTTGGTGTCCCTCGAACCAAGGTGTAAGGACCCTCCATCCTTTTCCGGAAGATCTTTGTGTACACCTGGTGCCACTGGTCTCAGGATCTCTGATCTCTGAGCCTGGTACTCTGTTGTTTTCTCACAAACAGACAACACTATATACACCGTTAATTGCTCCATTCATCGTATGTACATTCACATGTTTTCCAAACTTCATTTGCAGCGGTTGAGAGGTTAACATCTCAGTCTGTAAACATGCAGTGTTATATATATGCTTCTGCAAAACAAAACAGATCCTGTTATTTTTTACTTTGATGGTTAACTACCTCCAATAACTTACTCAACTTACCTGTGATTTATTATCTAAACTTATTTCATAAGATATCTCAACGCGTACTAGATTTTTGAATCTTTGGCATTAGAATCAACTTTTTATTTACTTATTTTCCAGTCATTGTTTAAGGCCCAAATTCACATTATTCTGTTTTACTGTTCTCATTCTCTCCCCCCTCGCACAGTGATTTATCCTGTGAATCAGGAAGTAGCATGGTTGACAATAACAGTTCTTTCACTTTTACCTTCACCCCCCTCAGCTGCTTAGTGCTACATTCATTTGTTGACTCTATGATGTCAAAATAGCCACTTTTACTTTTTAAAATGCCATTTACTGTCATTAAATGTGTCCTATAGGCATAGTTAAACTGCGTACATCTTTACATGTAAACAAATGGGTATCCTGGATTAGCCACAGAAATGCTAAAACAATTAAACACAAATCACTATTAAAATTCACTTTGCTTCAACCAGCAAACTTGAATCAGTTAATATTTTGAATGTATCTGCCAGTGACACTGGTGATATTGAAGTATTACAGGGACTATTTATGTCAAACAATATTACTGGTCTAGCAATCCTTAGATTTAAAAAATATTAAGGTCCTTTAGCGGCTTCATGTTTGGCTTTAGCTCTATCTTACTGGGTTATCCATTTTCAGTGTGGTTTTGTAGCTTTTAGGATTTTGATAAATATGTATAATGTCTCCTGCTTCATAACCTTTAGACTACTGAATCTGTTACGTCCTCAAACCAATACACTTATGCACTTTTTGGTTACCTTTCTATTTCAACATTCTATTCCAAAACTGTTAAGGTAAACATTTTATTATTTTTTATTTCATTTTAATCAACCTTTGAACTTGAAATTACACACCCACCCACTGATACACTGGCCCGTTTGTCTATGTTATGTCTATGGGTCCTGCTCACTCAAACACACATACACACATGTATGCGCCCACGCAAACAACACAAGCCCCCCACTCTCTCTCACTGTCCTGCTCTGTTTTCTCTTCCTGTGTTTTTCTTTCACTCGCACACATAGTTCACAGTTTTAACACTATCCACTACAACAGTTAAGGTATCTATATTACTTTAGTCAGTCTGTCAGTCTTTTTACATGGATGTTTAACCTGGGTTTCTAGTTACTTTTTTCTTTCTTTATAATTATTCTCTAACTTTTCACTTTTCACTAACGTCTACATTTTCTACAGGTCTTGATCCCAGATAATTACAGCACATCCTCCCCGGTTTCCTCCCTCTCTTTTTACAACTAAAATATATCTCTTTTTTATGCAGCTATTTCAGTTCAGTTGTAGTTCTGTATAGTATTTATAATACATCTATATCACTGATAAAATTGTTTTGTTTTTACAGTTTATTAAATGTTTATTTAATTAACTCCTCTTTGTCTAGTAAATACATTTTAAACAATTTCACAAAACTATTATTTTCCTTAAAAAAAACACAGCTTTGGACACCCAGAGACTTCCTGTTGTTGAGATCAACCTGCAGTTGCCTCCCCGGGTTCGTTGATCGGAGGATGGAAGAAGAGATCTTGAGACAATGGCTTGAGATCACACCAATATCTTTATTGGAGCACTTTGCAAAGCGGAGACAAGTTCTGATACAACACCAACCAGGTCATACATCAGACGAGTCTGTTGTGGTCTAAGAGTAGCCGCTTTAAATACACTGGTGGGCTGATGGTAACACCCCCAAGGTAAAAAAGGTGGCAACAGATGTTAATCTGCCTAGCAACATCTTATAACACTAAATGCTGAGAGAAGGAATTTAGTGCATGTCCCTATATAGCTATCCAGAGAAACAGATGTGTCTGTCGAACTTGTTAGTTAAGGAATATGTGTGTGTGTGCCTAAAATGAGGAAATGAGCATTTCCTCTGTTTGTTAGAATCTTTACGAGGTGATGGAAGGATGGGCCGAGATATCTTACCTTGCACTTTCTAGGCTCTGTGTTGCAAGTTTAGTATCTGCTCAATCAGCAAGGAATAGTCTTATTCCAGGGGTGTGTACAAACTTCAGTTTAAAGCCACATGAAGAGAGCAGCTCATTTCTCTTACTTCCACAATTCCCCCTTTTGAGCTCTCAAAAGAGCTCAACATCAAGTGTTCGCAATTGCAGACAATCATTGTTAGTAAACATGAATATAGCTCGGCCGTATGCTATAGTTCGGCCGTACATGGGTTTTAAGAAAAAGCGTTGGAATCACATCTGTAGTGGGTCTAGACATCGACCAGTCTAATATCCCGTACATAGTCACCATCCTTATTCTCCTGGTTTTCCTGTTCTTCAGCTAACAGTAGAGGCATGGTCATCATGACAGGAGCTTTACCTTCAATGGTGGTGGTGATTAGCCTAACCATCAAAGATCTGACACATGGTACACAACAGCATCCACAAGTTACTAGTATAGCCAGGAAAACAGCGATAGACAGAAACAATGACAGAATCAATGTCTTCCATTTTCCAAATACTCTGGTGAACCATTCATCCAAGGGGTTATCTAATCCAGAATGTACGTGCATAGTTTTAGAGAGGGTTCGCAATCCTTCTAAGGCCTTGGTCACTGACCGTCCGGCGCTGTATTGTTGGGAATGAACGTGCAACACATGTTCCCAAACATTGCACACACACCCCCTTTTTCGGCTAAAACCATGTCCAAGGCCATCCTATTTTGAACTGCCATAAGTGAAGTCGGGGCTAATTGAGCCGAAAGACCTTCGACTGCGTCCCTGGTTAAATTGGTTAGTCGCAGGACATTGTAATGCACATAATTGATGCGATCGACATTTTTGTTAGGCGTGATCGGGAACACAGCACTGATAAGGGGGATGTTTTCGAAACATGCTGCTACTTGATCCACTAATTTGTATCGGTTGGGGACCCCGCGTGGTACTCCAACTGCATCAATATACGTAGGATTGTTTAATGACGTATCAAATGAACCGGTGTGTCGTTTCTCGAGCACATGACGTCGTCGACGTTGTGTGAGTGCCTGTCTAGCGGTTTCGGTGGCAGACAGATGTCTCAAATGGTCGCCTATCAAAAGGAGAGGTGTTCTCAGTCTTACCATCGCGCATTTCCCAATGCTATGTGGGAGAAGACGGACATAGAGTCGGTTAGTGCCGCAATAGTAATACAATCCTGCCCGAGCCCACGTGCCAATTTCACTTCCGTTTCTGATTTCTTTGCACCAGGATGAGTCTATGGACCCATAGTCGCGTTTATCAGGCATTTTGCTGTGAGTTAGATTACATCTTGGGGTATAGTCAGACCATTCATAACATATGTACGTACCATTGTTCTTATTGGGCGTAAATGGACCTACTGTGGTTTTGTTAGATATCGGGGGAAACAGATGTCCCAGAGTGGAACAGCTGGTATCAATGCTGTTAGTCAAGCTCATCATGCAATTATAGCCTACTGTGTCATTTGGAAAGAGTGGCGCTGGGACTGTTACTAAACTGGGGCGAGCAGATGCACATGCTACACAGTCCCCTTCACTCTGTTCTCGCGCTACCTGAGCTACCCAGGATACCCACAAGTTTTCTTCAGAGTACCCCGTAGCCATCCGTACTACATCTGCCGGTTTCAATAGAGAGTAGTCTATGACCTTAAAGGTAGATCCCAGATCCGGTTTAGTCGCCGGGGCTGGAGTGGACACAGTGGCTAATGCGGTGAGGTTTTGAGGACGAGCCGGGTGTAAGTTTAGTTTTATTAGGCCCATAGGGTCCTTTCCTGTGATATCTAACCCTAATAAGAAATAGAAGGAGTTTTCGGTATAGTTCCAACAATGTCCACTTGGGCGGTTAGGATACGGATTGGCTGTTAATTGTAGGACACTCATTGTTAATGGGTTTGTTTGTGCACTAAAATCCCTCTGTATACGAAAGTACCCTGCCGTTTTTATCTTTCCTTCCGAGGTCGTCGTTTGCGGGTTAAAGTCTCGATTGGTGGCCTGCCAGACATGGTTCCAGCTAGGACACCAAACCTGGCTCCCTGGCCACCCCAGCTGGCAGAGATATACGTCATACCCTCTATACGAAGTTGGCTTGCCTCCACAAGGAATTACGCTACATAGGTCAAATTGGAATGCCGAGGTTGAATTTAGGGTGTAATCTAACTCAATTCCCCCATATTTCTGTATACACTTATCCTTTTTTTGCGTTCCTCGTTTCTCACGAGAGAACGGGCTAAGGGGTGTCACTGCCTGAATCTGTTCATGCTGACCCTCGCATACCCAAAAAATCAGGGGTACAATTATACATGTTAGAGCACCACACGATAATAACACCCCTCTATTACCAAATAGTAGCATGATTTAGCACTAAAACCTAGTGGTGCCTGTGAGTATTAGTTTTAGCAAACCTAAAGCAAAGTAAATAGCAAATATTACAGATAGAAAAACGAAAAAGTTCAGTTGACTCGTTGTCATAGAGATGGTGGGTCTGGCGACGTCGTCTTCTTCGGGTGTTGGTTTTAACGAGCTCAGGTATACTACCTTCCCTCCAGTGCCACCAGGGGATTATTCTGCCCCTTGTTGGTCGGTGGTCTTTTCTTTTGTACCAGCCGGTACAGTGCACGATGCTTTCAGGTCCTGATGCACCTCACTCAAGGAGCGTTGTGGTTCTGCTGCTGCCGCACACTGGCTCCAGTGGTACCAAGTGTCGCCTTTCCCCTTCAGTCGGACGGCGTGGGATGTTCGCTCCACCACCTGGTATGGACCTGTCCAGCGAGGTTCGGACCACTTCCGCTTGATGACCTTCAGCACCACCCAGTCTGTCTCCGGCGTTGCCTGGGCCTCCGCGTTGCCGAGTCGATCGGTCACCTGTTTGGCGAATGCTGAAACGAGACTTTGCAATTCACGGAAATACTCTCTGTTGGTTAGTGGTTGGTCATCATTTTTCATACCAGGCAGGCTAGACTGTGGCCCTGGCAGAGCCCTTCCTGTTTGCAACTCAAAAGGCGTGAAACCTGTGCTCTGATTCACAGAGCCCCTAACAGACATCAAGGCTAATGGTAGGGCGTCAACCCAATTCATTTTGGTCTGTGCACAGATTTTGGCCAATTTGTTTTTTATAGTCTGATTCATTCTTTCTACTTTCCCTTGTGACTGGGGATGGTAAACTGTACCAAACTTGTGTTTCAAACCCAGCATTGATTCAACCTTCTGCAAATCCTGATTCTTGAAATGTGTTCCGTTATCTGACCTGATTTTCTCCGGGAACCCATGTCTCGGGATGTACTGATTTATCAAAAACTTAATTACCGTCTTACTGTCTTCCTTCTTCGCAGGCCATGCCTCTGGCCATCCTGTATATGCATCCACACACATCAACACATACCTATACCCTCTTACCATGGTAACCATATCTGTATAATCGATTATGATTTCTCTTCCGACTCTGGGTTCTAGAGGATATCTTCCAGGATGTGGTTTCACCGTGGGTCTGGCATTGTACTGTGTACATATTTTGCATGTGGTCACATAGTGTTTGGCCATGTCTTTCAGATAAGGATGCCACCAATGTTCCAGATTTCTCATCATCTGAGCCACACCCACGTGTCCCACACCGTGTGCTTCAGCTAAAGCGGTCTGTCTACCGTCCGGTGGCAAAACGAGACGCCCATCCGGGCCTCTCCACAAACCATCCGTTTGTGTTGCCCCTCTAGCTTTCCATATGGTTTTCTCCTGTGGCGACGCTGCTGCTTGTCCATTTTTGAGTGCACTCAGATCAGATAGCTCTTCTGCCTCTGAACACACTACTATTGCTTGTGTTACGTATCCTGCCGCCTTCTTTGCGGCTTGATCAGCTGCGTCATTGCCTTGTCTTACTCGTGTGTTGACTTTGTCATGTCCTTTGCATTTTATTACTGCTACCTCATTTGGGAGTAATAATGCATTTGCCAGTTCTCTCATTTCAGTTTCATGTTTGATGGGTTTTTTGTTGGTCGTCAGAAAGCCTGTCCTTAACCATTGTTTTAATTCTACATGGACCGCACCCGTTGCATACGCAGAGTCTGAATAAATGTTTACTCTCTGTCCTTCACCTATTTTTAGGGCCGCTATAAGGGCCAGCACCTCTGCTCTTTGGGCTGATTGCTGTCCCTGTATTCGTTCCGCGCTTCGTGTGACGAACTGTCCTTGTAGATCCTCTACCACCGCGAAGGCAGCTTTTAACCCTTCCTTCTCATCTCTAAAGCAACAGCCGTCTGTGTACAAGTCTCTGGCACCATCAATTGCTTGTGCCTGCAAGTCAGGTCGCACTTTTTCATCCCTATATATTATGTCCACGCATGTGTGAGATTCTCCTGTTCCCATTTGATCGGCCATATTTATTCCTTCATGTGTGAATGTTAGATTCGGGGCTTCGAGTATATGACTCAGTCTTCGTTGTCGTAACGCCGTTAATGTGAATGCTTGTGAGTTGACATATGCTACCACACTGTGTGACGTCAAAATGTGTAATTGATGGCCCATGACGACATGGGCCGTTTTCTGAATGATTTTAGCCAAACCTGCTGCGTGTCGAGTGCAGTCATGATGTCGTTTTTCCATTTCGTCTAACATGACGCTTACATACATTAATACTATCCTATCTCCCCCTTTTCTCTGGAACAAAATGCCGTTGGCACAGGCATTTGTGACAGAGACATCGAGACAGAACGGTAACGAGTAGTCTGGAATGGCCAATTCAGCGGCGGACGAAAGTGCCTGTTTAAGATTGATAAAAGCTTCTTCCGCCTCCTGGGTCCAGTCAAGAGACGCTGAGAGATTCCGCATACCCTGTTCTTTCACGAGGTTGCGCAATGGAGCCGTCAGTCCAACATAGTCAGCAATATACGACCTACTATAGCCTGTGAGTCCTAAAAACGACAGCATGTCTTTTACCATCATGGGTTTTGAATGATGCAAAATGGTGGATTTATGCTGTGGAGAGAGGCTAGTCCCCTTCTGAGAAATTACCCTTCCCAAAAAAGAAACCTGCTTTCGACAGACTTGCAGTTTGTTTTTGCTGAGTTTGAATCCCCCTTTTGCCAAATGAATCAGAACGAGTTGCGTCGCTTGTAGGCACAACGTGGCCGTTGGTGCAGCAAGTAGCAGGTCGTCTACGTACTGAACCAAAGTCACTTGGACGGGTAAGGGACAGTCGACTAACAGTTCCTTGAGGGTCTGATTAAACAGTCCAGGGGAGAGGGCAAAACCTTGTGGTAGGCGGGTGTATCTAAGTCGTTGTCCTTGGAAGGTAAATGAAAAAATGTCCCGTAACTCATTGGCCAAAGGTAAACAGAAGAACGCATTAGCCAAATCAATACAGGTGAACCACTGTTGTTCCGGAGCCAAATTCGTGAGCGCAACATATGGGTTAGGAACTGGTACTGTGGGAGTAAGAAGGATGTCATTAATCGCCCTCAGATCATGTGCCATGCGATATTTACCTGTCCCTTTCTTTTCAACCGGCAAAATGGGCGTGTTCCATTCGGAATGTGATTGCTCCAGGACCCCTGAGTGGAGAAGGCCCAGGATTGTGTCAGCTATCCCCTCCTCAGCTTGAGGCTTATGCGGATACTGCCTGATCCAGATAGGATTGTCGTCCTGTATCTGGAAAGTGACCGGCGAGCATTGTACCATGCCGACGTCCGTCGGGCCATTTGCCCATAAACTAGCAGGAAGTCCGGCAAGTATGTTGGTGGCCTCTGGGTGATCTGTCTGCTCGCGACCATGATGTCTGGACAACTGTGCATGTTCTAAGATTACCCGATCAGTTCCTGAAACTAAAATACGATAAGTGTTAGTCGTATTCGAATATTGGACTTGTGGCAGCGGTGTGTCTACCCAATCCGTTTGCTGTATTGCCCTTTTAACAATGCTCCCAAGTTCCTTGGCCTGATGTTGAGGATGCAGCGCCAGAGAAACGTGTGGCGACGCCTCGTCATCCATCATGTACCAGGAAGTCTGTTCAGGTGTTAAGTTAACCGCAGCAGCCACACCCTCTGGTGCAACATAAATGTATTGTGTGTCAATTTCCCAAGTCTGCCCTTCAAGGCAGCTTTGATATTTATCCTGATACCAATCAGTTTGTGCTCTATCATAGAACAGTGTGACATGTGGTGGATCCGGAGGAGAGACGTAGGGCTCGATCTGAGCTATCCAGGGTTTCCAGAGAGAGTAAGCCGAAAGAACGCTACCCTTCCCCGGCGTTTGTGGTTGTATAGTTCCCCAGTATATGTCGACACATTGTTCGGTTACAGGTTGCAGCAGATATTGTCCAGCTGAGGCTGGGCCGTTCGAGCATGGCAGTCGAGTACCGTCCGGTAGAGTGACAACCAGTCCATCAGCACAACACAGGATGGATGCTCCCATTTTAATGAGCATATCCCTCCCCAGGAGATTCATAGGGACCATGGGAGAATGCACAAAGGGATGCACAAAAGTCTGTGGGCCAATTTTTGTTAACAGGGGTTTGGTAATCGGCAGAGTTTGTTTTTCCCCAGAGAAGCCCACAAGTGTGATGGTGTTTGAAGATAGAGAACCGGGAGGTAATGATTTTATCGTTGAGCACGTGGCCCCCGTGTCAACCAAAAATGGCAATTTGGCCGTTCCTACTTGTACAGACAACATTGGTTCTGCCGTGGGATTGTTGTCCGTGTGGTTCTCAGGGGTGTGTCAATATTGGCTGGACTCCTCCCAGCCACTCTCCCACTGTGGAAACTGGCCGGGATCATTGTTGCTGCCCTCTGGTGGGGCCTCGTCAGTGGCACGCCAAGGAGGACATGGAGGTCGTCGTCCTCCAGATGCACGGCCTCTGGCCCGGAAACGTGATGGACCGCCCTGTCCTCTGGGGCAGTCTCTGGCCCAGTGTCCTTGGTCACCGCATACAAAGCAACCCTCCCTCGACTGACCACGCCCTGTACTGCCCTTTCCATGCCCTTCTCGGAACCTGCTGCCACCCCTCACGAATCCCCTGCCACGCCCACTGCCCCTCGTTTGTTGTGGGTGTGGTGGCACCCATGGAATGTGATCAGAGTGGAATGAGTCGGGCGTGTATGCTGCGGCAACCATCACCTTCCCAGAGTCCTTATTAGACTTCTTTTTGTCATTTACTTTTTGTCTCGCATCAGATAATTGTAATTTCAGTAGTTGTGTCTGTAATTCTTTAAGATCCTCTGTCACTTTTTGAGTTTGGTCTTGTGCACGAGTCAAATGATGTATGAGATGTTTTTCCCAATTAGTCGACTCCGCCCCTAACATATCCGGATTATTGACCATAGCCACTCTGACTTCCTCCGGAACTCCCTCCAGTACCGCCTGTCTAAACCATTCACGTTGTGTACCTTCTTTGCCAGGGTGCATGCCTGTATATTTTAACCATAAATCTTTGCCGTTGTCAATGTATTCTCGCGGATTTTGCTTAGGATCCCACCTCATTTTGGGCATGGCGGCTGCGCTGGGCAATGGGTATTTTTCCCTTAAAAACTGACCAATCAGAGTGCTCAGCGCCAAAAATGGAGTATCATCACTTAGGCCAACGGTCCCTGCCTGTTGTTCAAGAGACGCTAAGTCTCCTCCTGTCATGCAACGTGCAGCAACTGCTCGGAAGTCACCCAGTCCTAGTTTCTGTCCCGCAGTTAACGCATCTAATTTGGCTAACCACAAGTTACCCCCTTCGGACATAGGTGGTAGTTTTTCAACAATGGCGCCAAGGTCTCCCTGACTATAAGGTTTATATTGTCCTCTATTGTTATTTGACGTCACCAGCGGATAATTGCCATGTGCCCCTCCAGAAAGATTTTCCTGATGGGTTGTGCGATTTCTGGCCGCAACCCTGCTACCAATAGTATTTTCCAGGGCTCTAACAGTGGCTGTTGATTCCCAAATTCTCTCCTGTAAAGCAGACCTCTCGCGTTCTAGTATTTCTGTTACAGAAGGAGACTGACGGGCAGATGCCGGATCGTTATTGTCCCAGTCTGTTCTTCTGCCCCTTTCCCCCTAAAGGCGGCCCATCCTCGACCTGTCGAATCGAGTGGTGGTAAAGGGGTATTAGAGCTCAGTGTGGGGAAGTCTGTAGGCTGCGACGGTGGCTGTGCTGTTGGAGCGGGGGCAGTGGTGAGTGGTGGAGGTTGGGGTTGGGTCTGTTGCTTCAGTGTCGAGTGGTACTTTTGTAATTCATTTTCTAACTTTGCCCATTCTTCGGCTTGTTTTTCACGTTGTTTGCGCAGATCAAATGGAACAGTGTCCATTCCGCCTGAGCTGGTATTAACCGTTGGTGGCGGGGGTGGAGGTGGCCACGAGGCCCCTCCTGTTGCCTGTGAGATTGAGCCTGTTTGTAGGCTTGATGTGTTACTAGCAATATCCTGTGTGTACACTTCCTCCTCTTCACCGACCGTGAGGGTGCCCTCAGTAATATACAATGTTGGATACATGCCAGGGGTTTCTGAAATTTGAGTCATGGCTGAAGGGGAATACGGAGGTGGACATGACGAAGCTGTGGCAGAAATGGCGAGTTGTTTTTTAGTGGGTGTGGTTTTTTTGTGTAAGTGTTTTGTACTTTGCCAGTAAAACCCTAGTTCCGACCACTCCCTTCTATATTCCTCCAGAGCTTCCACTTTTTTCTTATATCCGGAACGTTTCATTATTCCTGCATTCTTACCCTTGTCGTTCATTTCATCCCTTGTCACCCGACTTTCACACTCCTTCTCCCATAACCACTTGCCCAATGATCCTTTCTCACCCATTTCTTTCCCTTTTCTCTTCACCAACCCTTCCACTTTAACTCTTATCTCTGACAATTTCTTTTCTTCCCTTTCGGTCCGAGGGTGGTATCCGCTACTTTCATCATATTGTCTAACTGGACTGCAAATGACGTCCATCTGGAGTTGGGGTTAACCGGACCCCAACCTCCATCGTCCTGCTCGGGATCAAATTCTCCGTTCATTATTTTCTTATATGATTACTGTCTTCTGAACCTTATTCTGAGACGGTGACTCATCCACGGCCAATCAGCTCTTGCTGATCCTGCTGACTTTGTTCGTTACAGATCACCTCTGATTGGAACAGCCAGGACACCGTGTTATTCGTTCACTTCGCTCTTATTGTGAGTCAGAAAACAGCAAGCCTGATATTTAATTATTGCAAAATGGCAAAAGTATCTCACTCTAAATATTCTGGTGACGTATATGGTGCAACCATAAATGAAATTATAACACTTCGCTGCTCTCGTCAACGGGGGTCATTGCCGGTAATGCCGTTCTAGTAAAGGAAGCTTCTACACAGACTCACGTCTGTGCGCCTTCACTCTCGGGGTTACCCCAGAACGTGCACCACTTTTCCCGTTTCAGATAAAAACAGCGACAGAATTACACCTCCCTCTGTTGTCCCACAGAAATGTGTATTCCTCAGAACCTGAGTCTGATGTCAAAGTGGATATACACACAAACCTCCCACACTTCGTTAAACACACATATGAGTCCCAGACTCAGCTTATAGCAAAATTTTTGTTGCCTCTGTGAGCTAAAACTCACTTATAGAATTCGGGGTATCCTCAGTTCCCCGGGCCTCTAACCCAGTAACCTCCTAGGTTTTGTCCGTATCCTCGTCAGAATAACGGTGGGGTCAACCACGACCCAGGACCATTCTCAGTTTACCATTCTCAGTTTTGCCAATATCTCAATTTAAATAGTTTACTCACTGTGGCGCAGGCAAGACACAATGTTTTAGAATGCCCAATGTGCAGAGTTTCGATTAAACAGGTTCTGCTTACCTTTACTGATGTGCCGGCTTGTGTCTCACGCTGTTCCCCGTGAAGAAACCTTTTGGGTCGAATTTGCCTTCTCCTCCTTCCGATCCCGGACGGCCCCCAAATTGTTGAGATCAACCTGCAGTTGCCTCCCCGGGTTCGTTGATCGGAGGATGGAAGAAGAGATCTTGAGACAATGGCTTGAGATCACACCAATATCTTTATTGGAGCACTTTGCAAAGCGGAGACAAGTTCTGATACAACACCAACCAGGTCATACATCAGACGAGTCTGTTGTGGTCTAAGAGTAGCCGCTTTAAATACACTGGTGGGCTGATGGTAACACCCCCAAGGTAAAAAAGGTGGCAACAGAAGTTAATCTGCCTAGCAACATCTTATAACACTAAATGCTGAGAGAAGGAATTTAGTGCATGTCCCTATATAGCTATCTAGAGAAACAGATGTGTCTGTCGAACTTGTTAGTTAAGGAATATGTGTGTGTGTGCCTAAAATGAGGAAATGAGCATTTCCTCTGTTTGTTAGAATCTTTACGAGGTGGTGGAAGGATGGGCCGAGATATCTTACCTTGCACTTTCTAGGCTCTGTGTTGCAAGTTTAGTATCTGCTCAATCAGCAAGGAATAGTCTTATTCCAGGGGTGTGTACAAACTTCAGTTTAAAGCCACATGAAGAGAGCAGCTCATTTCTCTTACTTCCACACTGTCTCTGTTAACATATGTTAGTAAGCATGCAGACATTAACTGTGCAAATTCCTTGTCTCAGTACTTTAGAAACCTTTAAAGGTTCTTTGTGGAAGAACTTTTTAGACACCCCCAGCTGCACTTCAGCCCTAACAAAGACTGCACAAATCGATCAAAAGATCTCTTGGTTTTGGGTGCTAGTCGTGCGTCTTTTGCCAGGAGAGAAGATGCAGCTCTGATGGTGTCTTGTTCGTGACAAGATGCTAATTATGTTTCTTATGTTGTGGCAAAGACTAGGGATTGAACAGTTCATGGGCTCTTTAACAACTCTCTGGAGAGCATAATCAAAAACAGCAATTTACAGGGATCCCAAGGAGAGCATAATCAAAAACAACAACTTACAAAAGCAGCCACTGACAAACAAAAAAGAAACCAAAATTCCTTTTTACATGTACATTTGTACTGAACAGTCATGACATAGTAGTTCTGTATCAATATCATTCCTATGCTCTCTGGGCCTATGGCTAACTGCAAGGCCCTTTTAGCTGGTGCTATCTGTTGCACCCTGCTTCATGTATGATGGGCTTCCAACAGTGGCGAACCGTGAGCACTACAGCTGGGCCTTCACCTCACCGCCGAGAAGAAAAAAAATCATCGCGGAAAAAAGCAACAGTACAGCGAATTAAAAGGGTTTAACAAGTGCAAATTTAATTAACGATGACAAGGATGTAAACAAATAGACCATAACGTCAATAACATTCTCCGCAACAAGAAACATTCTCAACATTAACTTCGGAAAATCTGGAAATATAAAAGGTCACCCAGAATGTCACCCCGTGACGCTGCGGACACAGAGGCTCATTTCATCACCTTGGACAGCGCTATGAAATCACGGCGCATGACAAATCATTCACACATAAATTCATTAGCATTATCAATCTACAATACAATTTCAAAAGTTACACAAAGCTTGTAATACAAAGACTATTTTTTAAAGTTGCAATGAAGTGCAAATGCCTCTCCATGCGCAATTACGGATAGCGCAATGAATACCGAGGTCAAATAAATTGAAGTCACAATTTTTACTACTATACCTCCTTAATTCTCCACAGGGAAAGGGACAGACAAGTGAACATGAAGAGAATAAAAACCCTCTGAAAAATCCAACCACACACTTATGATACGTTTGATACATTGATTGATTGATTGATTGATTGATTGATCACATACTGAATTCAAGGCAATTTGCGCTGGGACAACCTCCGCAATAAATACAAATTCCCAAATGTCCACTTGGCCAGTAATCTTAATCCCTTGAAATAATAATCAAGGTGTATTATAACAGAGGCCTACCTTAAATAAACACGAAGTCCATTCGTCGGTCTCTCTTTGTGAAGTGGGCGATGGCGGCGTCATAAAGTTTGTCCTATGATTTGAGCTCCAAAAGAAGTCCTTCCTCTATGGACATCAGTGCCAAAGCTCCCAGGCGGTCCTGTCCAGTACTGTTCCTAGCGTGCGTCTTGATGCGCTTCAGAGCCGAGAAAGACCGCTCCACGGAGGAGGTGGACACGGGGATGGTCAGCACCAGGCAGGTGAGGTGATACAGCTGCTGCATGCTCTCAGTCAGCTCTTTAAGAGTCAGAAAGTGCAGCAGGTCTGCTGGGCTCCTTGCCTCAAAGTTTGCCATGTTGTACATGACCGTCAGTTCAGTCTTGAGCCTGGGGAGGTCAAAATGCAGCCCGTAGCTTTCCGTGAGGCTCTGGAACTCAGAGCTGGGGACGTTTTCTCTGTGTGAGGTAAACTTCTTGGGGTCCAGAAGGGCAAGGAACATGAGTTTTTCATGATCCTTGAACCTGTTCCTCAGCTGAGTGAGGATGTTGTCCAGGACTTCACTGTGCAGCCGCTGGTACGCTGCGCGCACATCTCCGACTCTCCGTGCCCTGCGCCCGCTGGGAACCCCGACTTCGCGCACAGTGTCCTCATAGATGGAGTCAAATTTTGCCTTTTCTCTCTCTGTGGTGCTGCAAAAGTCCTCGATGCTGGACAAACAGAACTGCATGTCACACTCCTTATTCTGCAAGATCCCAAAGAGCACGTCGGAGTAGGCAAACACGGAGTTGAATGTGGCGAGGAGAAAGCAGAACTCGAAGTCCGTCAGCAGTGCAGTGTATCCATCAGCGCTGTGTACAGCATCAGCATCAAAATCATTGTGGTTGTCAACAATGAATTCAAAGAGCTCCAAGAGTTCTTCTCTCCGCTCATACACAGTGCAAACCAAACGTGATGAGAAGTACCACCGTGTTGGAGTCACTCTGGGCAGTCTTCGCTGGCATATTTCATCCAGGAGTTTCGTGCGTTTGGCTGACCTTGTAAAGAAGGCTGCGAGGCCACTTAGGTGGGAGAAAAATTTTTTGCACTCTTTGATTTTGGCAGCACTTTGAGACATGACGAGGTTCAGAGAGTGCGCATAACAGTTAACAAAGAGAGCTTGTGGAATTTTTTCCTTTATTTTAGCTTGCACCCCATTCAGTCCAGAGGCCATGACTGCAGCTCCATCGTAACACTGGGCAATTACTTTATTGGTGCAGGCACAGTCCTCCAGAAACTCCAAAACTTGACGAGCTATGGCCTCTGCGCGCTTATCACCACTGACATCACCAAACTGGAAAAAGCGCTCCTTGACACCACCGTCAGTGGTGTAACGCAAGACATATGACATCTGAGCAGAGTTACTTACGTCAGTTGTCTCGTCTACCATAACGGAGACAAAAGGCGTGTTCCTCACCTCCTCCCTCATTGCTTCGGTCATTACATCTGCCACCGATTGAATCAGGTCATTCTGAATTTTGCTGGAGGTGCCGATGAAAACAGTGGCCGAATCCAGATGACAGCGCAGAGGGCTGTCATACCCCGCCAAAAACTCCAGAAGCTCCAAGTAGTTCCCCTTGTTTTCAGAATCTTTACTCTCATCATGTCCTCGAAATGCCAGCTCTTGCTTTCCAAGAAATGTGACGACATTGATGAGACGTTTCAGGATTTCTCTGTTCTGCCTGACCTTGTTGTTGTGGGCCGTTGTATGATTCCGGCGCTGCTCATCTAGCTGAAGATCAATTCTTGTGTCCCCAAAAGTTTTCAAATTGACCATCGCTTGCAGGTGTGCCGCAGAATCTTGATGTCGATGGGCTGACTTTGTCAGATTTGTAAGGCTGACAAATCCGCCGCTGACCCAGGTGGATGACTTGTCAGTTGTAAAAAGTAAACAACTCCAGCAGTACAGCCTGTTTGTTTCCTTACAGCCAGTCATCCATGGATACCGCTGATAATTTTCGGTCTTGAAATGCCTTTCCACTTTCTTAACCTTTTCTTTTAATTCCAGCTCTGGAGTTGGTCTTCCGTTTTTTATTATTTCAAGTTTTTCTGTGAAGGCCCGCCTTGAAAAAGGCGATGCTATCAAGCTAGCCACAACGTCACTCTCGTCTTCCGCCATTTAAATCAACCGCTCTCACCACTCTGCATAGATTCGCTGCTTGGACTTCATGAAGGCCTTCAATCTTTTGTTTAATTCCCGCCCTCTTGAAATCAAACCGTGATTGGTCGATTTGCCCGTCACTCACCACACCAAAACATATAGCTTGGCCTTCCCCGGGATTCGTGAAGTCCTAACCAATGAATGAGCCAGCTAACCTGGCCTTAATAGAGACAGACGATTATGATTGGATAACAGGTTTTCAGGACATGAACTTGACAGAAAGCTTAATTTTAGAACAAAGATGAGAGAAAATGTATTAATATATTGTATTAAATTAAATGCGATAGAAATAAAAAAAAAAATTTTTTTTTTTTTTTGAATACTTCATTATTATTATTATTGAATTTATTATTATTTCTTATTTATTTAGGCCTTCTCTGAAGGCGTAGAAGGCCCTGAAGGTTCCCCACTGGCTTCCAAGCCACTCCTGGCAGGACTGATGTCTACCAACAATTTAAACTGTGCAACGTTTGATTCAAAATGGCAATTGGATTTTACAGCCACACCTAACTCCTGAATTTCAACTGCTCCACTTTCAAAATGACAACGCCCGCAAAACCCCAGTTGTTTAATTCACAGTATGTCTTTGCATCTTTACTTTGCTGTTTTTCCTTTGAAATTGGACCACCTGGGCCTCATGAACTTTTCTACTTTGGAACCATGTATGCCAGCTGCTCAACATGCAGATAGCAGTTGGCCAAAGCACATATCTCCAAACTCTAGACCCTCTACGCATGTCAAAACACACTTGAGACGTCTCACACACAAAGGCCTTCAACACTCACTCCCCCACGCACATTCTTTTACAGTCAGTGATTAACCCGTTCAGTCAAAGATTTTCAAGACTTCAGTCTATAGATTTATATAGGTAGATTATGGACAGATTTTAACAGTTTTATGTATACATTATATTTTTATGATATTATTATGACACTCTTTCCTGTTTAGAAAATAGTAAAACAGTAACTTTCTTTTATTAATTGGTGCTTTACATATCGTGCATGCAGTGGTTGTATCATTTTATATGATTTTTTATTTTTTTCTGTCGGGGTTAAGCAGTGTGTTCCCATAACCTACTGAAATATTTACCGTATTTTTTGGATTATAAATCGCAGTTTTTTTCATAGTTTGGCCGGGGGTGCGACTTATACTCTGGAGCGACTTATGTGTGAAATTATAAACACATTACCGTAAAATATCACAGGCTATTATTTATCTCAGTCACGTAAGAGACTAGGCGTATATCAGCAATCGTCACACACACATGTCAACAAATCAAAATTCGGCAGGGACGGGTCATGGCAGAAGTGCATTGTGAAAAAAAAGATGCTACCTGCTACTTCCGTACCTATGAGTTGGCGGAGTTGATCAGAAGTGACACAGAGGAAGAAGAGTTCATTGGATTTAGTGATTAGGAGTGACAGATTGTTTGGTAAACGTATAGTATGTTCTATATGTTATAGTTATTTGAATGACTCTTACCGTAATATGTTACGTTAACATACCAGGCATGTTCTCAGTTTGTTTATGCGTCATATAACGTACACTTATTCAGCCTGTTGTTCTCTATTCTATTTTTATGTTGAATTGCCTTTCAAGATGAAATGTCTTTTCTTGGTGTTGGATTTTATCAAATAAATTTCCCCCAAAAATGTGACTTATACTCTATAATATACTATGCATTTTCGGGTGGTGAGATTTATACTCCAGAGCGACTTTTAATCTGAAAAATACGGTAATTTGTGAGCCTTCCAATAGACCTTTAGAGACACTTTTTCTTTTTTCTGTGTGTGTGTGTTTCCCTATCTTTATCAAGTGCTGTTGAGATCAACCTGCAGTCACCTCCCCGGGTCCGTTGATCGGAGGATAGAAGGAGAGATCTTGAGACGATGGCTTGAGATCACACCAATATCTTTATTGGAGCACTTTGCAAAGCGGAGACAAGTTCTGATACAACTCAAACCAGGTCATACATCAGAAGAGTCTATTGTTGTCTAGGGGTAGCGGCTTTAAATACCCTTCTGTCGATGGTAACGCCTTAAAGGTAAAAAAGGCGGCAATGGGCGTTAATCTGCCTGGCAACACATTATAACACTAACAGCTGAGTGAAGGAAATTAGTGCATGTCCCTATATGGCTATCTAGAGAGAACAGATGTGTCTGTGATTGCACCACACAAATTGTTAGTTAATGAGTATGTGTGTGTGTGCCTAAAATGAGGAAATGAGCATTCCTCTGTTCTTTAGGATCATAACGAGGTGATGTGTGAGAGAGCACAAGATCTCTATCTTCCTCTCTTTTCTGTGAGGCTCTGTGATGCAAGTTATTATCTGCTCAACCAGCCAGGACTAGTCTCATTCCAGGGGTTTATGTACCATGACCCCACTGTGCACCAACTTCAGTTTAGCCATTTCAAAAGCCACATGACCGAGCAGCTCATTTCTCTATCTTCCACAGTGCTCAAACAGATCCTGCTCAATTGCTAGTGAATTTCCTTTCACGTATACATAGATGATTTAGTTGACTCTGTAGTACCACGGCAATCAGCCCGTGGCGGTAGCCGGTCAGCATGTGCGTGTGACCTACATAGACTCTAAAGCGTACACCCCTCCATATTTTTTATTCCCAAACTCTTTGGAAATATTCTCTGAGGCCAATTCCACAATTCAGTCTGGTTTTTTTTCTGAAACACATACCCACTCTCCCTCATTTTCACAAAAATTATCGATCATCCACACACACACCCGATTTCACACTCTTTCTGTCTGGCCAATTTCCTTTTTTTCCGCCTTTTGTATCACAGCTGCTGACACAGCCCAATGTTTCAAATTATTTTACATTCTAGCAAATTTTAAGGATTTACAGCAGTTGTCCTGCATGCAGGAACACAAGACTGCCAGAGGCGTCTCAGCTGACTCTGCATGCTGCATTGAGTTGGGCTGCATTTCATCAGAGGCATACTGTGCGAGATAGGAAAAAAATTCCCACCTTTTTTGACGCCTTTTGCACAGCTCCGAAGATGAAAACCAGCCGACCACCCAAGCGAACAGGTCCAAACCGATCATGTCGGGGTCACCATTTTATTGCAGAACAATGTATTATAAAAATAGAAAGGTCTACAAATGAGTCAGCAGAGAACGTCCCAGCCATCAAGGGGGAATTTTATTAACACAAATTGACAGAAGCTCTCACTACACCTTCGTCAGACGAATCCCAAAATGTCTCCTTCCAGTCTCTCACTTTATATTGATGTTCATGTGTTGACAAAGTTTACACGCCCCATGATTTCATTTATACACTCCTATTACTGGCCATCACCTCCCAGGCTCTCCCAGTGAGTTTGTGTGTCCAGAATGTCATCAAAACATGCCCATAAATAGTCCTGTTATTCACTTGGCAGGATTTGATCTTATTGGCTTGTATTTCCTGTTATTGTTGCACACACACACACACACACACACACACACACACACACACACACACACACACACTGATAAAGCCTTACTTTCTTCCACAAGTGCTGATCTTTTGCTTAAATATTTCTGGGGCGGACGTAATTCCAAACGGAAGCCGCCGGAAACAGAATCGTCCCACAGGTGTGATGAAGGTTGGTCATTTTCTGCTTTCCGTGTCAAGCGGTATGTGCCAAAACCCACTTGAGGCGTCAACAGTAGAGAAAACTGTCGCATTTGAGAGTTGTGGTGCAATGTCCTCAAGTGTGGGTAAAATAAACCTCTCACGTTTCACTGCTTTTAAGTCCACACATATTCTTAGTTTCTTGTTCTTTTTGATCACAGGCACAATGGGCGCACACCAGTCAGTAGCCTCCTTTACTTCCTCAATGATGCCAAGTGACTGCATGCGTTTTAGTTCCTCTTCCACTTGTGGCAGGATCGGAAAAGGAAAACGCAGAGGTGTGGTGATGCTATAGGGCTGGGCATTCGACCTGAGCATTATTTTCACAGGGTCACAGTTCAAAAGCCCAATGTCTCCAAAAACGTCCTCATATGCCTCAAGTCTCTCCACTCTGTGCACAAGCCCCATTTTAATAGCAGTTTTCCATCCAAGCAGGTTCGTGGTGAATGGACCTTCCATCACGTATATCCAGAAAGGGTATCTCACCCCCTTAGTTACACACTCATAAATTTTCCTTTGCAAACAAGCTCTCCACCAGGACTTGTGAAAATAGCTTCAGTAGCTTTCAAGGGAGGACGCTGTAGCAGGCTCCGGTGAGTGTTTTCTGATATTACCGTTATATCACCGCCTGTGTCAATTCTAAATTGTACAGTAGTCCCATTAATGTGCAGATCTTGTATTCATTTGTCAAAATCAGGATAATCCTCCTCTGTGACAGCCCCTAAAAACCATGCACTGCCGTCATCACTGTCTGCATCTGTAGTTTTTACAGCTCCTACACACTTTGTTTTGCACCTTATCTCAAAGTGTCCAATCTCGTTGCATTTACGGCAGCGTTTTCCTGTTGCAGGGCAGGTACCATAATCATGCATTCTGCCACACCTTGTAGTCTTTTCCATAATCTGTTTTTGCTGGGCCTTTAAACTGTTGATTTGTTCTATCTTTAGCATATCTTTTTCTGAATGGCTTGAATTTCTTGAATTTGCTTGTAACAACACTTACTTCATTTTCAGTCGATCTGTCACAGGCGTTTTGCACTTTAATGAGTTCGGACTGTCAAGCAATGCCAATGGCTTTTTCCAGCGCTATGTCCAATTCCAGTTGTAGTTTCTGTGACGCGTTGCTGTCCGCGATCCCGATTATGATGATCTGATTCCTTATCTGTTCATCTTTAGCAGCTCCAAAATCACAATGTTCTGCCATTTCATAAAGATATCTCACGAACGCCTCCACACTCTCCCCCTGTCGCTGAGAGCATCTGTGGAAACATGCACGCTCGTGTATAGTATTCCTCTTAGGCACGAAATGTACATCAAACCTCCTGACTACTGCTCCGTAATAGTCAAAACCCTCCCCTTCCATCTCCTCCTTCCCCATTGCATATAACAAAGAATTTTACTTGCATGTCAAAGTCTTCTTGGTCAAGTTTGGTAGCAGTCCGAGACATGTCGGCCATGCCGACAGCTGGGTGAAGTCAAACGGCTCTGGCGCATGAAACTTTGCCATGCCACTGCTCCAAAGTAGTTTCTTCTCTCAGTCGGCCAGGGAAGTCTCTCAGACTCACTCGGTGTAACTTCATGCTCGTTTATTAAGGAGCTACTACAGAATTTATAGTCAACATGTCAACATAACAGTTGCTATTTCAACTAGCTACAACGATGCTAGACTTACCCAGAAGCCCCCACTTCTCTAAGCCCCCTAAAGCACAGTTATCTTGCGGTGTAACTCAATATAACATCCAACACAGTGTCATAATGTAGTGTGTATGTGTTATTATTAGATATAAAGCAATACACCAACTCACGGTTATCCAGATAACATGACAGTGGCTCGTCTGTGGTGAAATCAACAGCTCTCTGCGGTCATCAGGTCTCCTCTGTAGTCCTCGTAGACCGCAATAGGCCTCTGTACTCCAATTTCCCTCTCCTGGCGTGGGCGTCGCATATGATTATGATTTTCCCCCTCACTTGGTATCTGTGCTGATAATGACCGCCTGTGCCTCTTTGACCTGGCCTAGGCTTCTCAGCTAGTGTGCGGGGAGCCCTGTCACATTCCGGCAGGGATTCCAGGAGGCCCTCGCCGAATACCTCTATGAGCAGCTCCGCGAAGAGGGCTGTCGGCCGCGGACCCTCCACTGCTTGAGGTACGCCAACCACGCAGATATTGTTCCGACGGCCCCTGGACTCTAGTTCGCTGACTTTAGCCAGCAGCTTAGCGTTGCTCTCTGTTATTGTGGAACAGGAGGCCTCCAGCGTTAGCAGACACTTGTCTTGTAAATTTGCATTTTCTCGAGGGACCCTTTCTTCTGAGCGTAGTCGACACTGTGGCGTGAAGGTGGTCCAGCTTTGCTTCAAGCGTTGAAATGGAGGCTTTGAGGTCGACGGAGTAGGCTTTAAACTTGCGGAAAGGGCTGTGAGGTGCTGCTCCAGTAGCAGGTCATTAATGGCCACCATGTTAATCTCGCCGCCTGCCTTCTCTGCGGGGCTAGCCTTCTCCCCCTGGTCTTTTACAATCTGTTTGGTCAAAGGTGGCATATTTAGGTGGTGTATCCATCAAATGAGACACATATTACTATTGTTGTGACTTTCGGGGTCCTGAAACGTGAAGTTATCAAAAAGCAAGACTGGACCCGTGTCTACTCCATCTCAGCCAAACCGAAAGTCTCAGGCTCCCCATCTTATGGCTTCCAGCGCTGGTGACTGGACCATGACTGCCGCCGACAACACCACCCTGCCGTGGACTGGCTCCACCACCATTACCACCGGATCTTCGGCACCAGCACTCACAGAGTCCTGCTGGCACCACCAGGGAGCCAAGCCCAAGTCAACGGCACTTTCCACCTCCTGCCTTCGCCCCGCAAAGTGGCAGTGTTCCACCAGGGAGGACAGAGCGGTGGCTCCGGTTCAGGTGAGCTCAACTCCACTCAAGCCAAGTGAACCCTGGTCAGTGGTGAACAATGGGCACTGGGGCTTTCCCATCTCTCCCTCCTCCGCCTCCGGATCTACCACTGTATAAGAGGTATGACGTCCTAAGCCTGCAGGATTTCCTTCTGCTGGGTACGCGCTCCAGCTCATCCCCGGGATCTGTCCATACAGCCGGTCGTGGCTCTCGCCGACCCAGGAGCCACCTCCTGACAACAACCCAGTGTTGGGATCAGGATGCAGGGTCACAGTTTAATACACCTCTCCGCGCTTCCCTTACCACAGACGCACAGGAAGCAGAGTTGCAGTCTTACACACCTCTCTGCGCTCCCTGTGGATCACTTTCCAGCCCAGTATCCTATACAAACGCTGTGCACCTCACGATCGTCTAAATTAATTAAATCAAAAAATGAACAGAAGAGGAGCTAAACAGAAAAACTTAATACAAATCAACACCAAATCTTTGATAATGCAACAAAATTGTTAAATAAAACGTGGACTTTTAAACATCAGATCTCTGCCATCTAAAGCTGTATTAGTAAATTATCTGATATTAGATAACCATATCGATTTACTCCGTCTGACTGAAACCTGGCTGTGTCATGAAGAATATGGTAGCCTAAATTAATCCACTCCTCCCAGTCATATTAATACTCATATTCCTCGAGGCAGTGGCCGAGGAGGAGGCGTTGCAGCCATTTATTATAATTCATTTGAAAGCTTGTGTACTAACTAAAACAAATCAAAGAGAACATATTTCTCTTGTATTAGCTTCTCTGCACTGGCTACCTGTAAAATCTAGAATAGAATTTAAAATCCTTCTTCTTACCTACAGAGCTCTTATTGGTCAGGCTCCGTCATATCTTAAAGAGCTCATAGTACCGTATTACCCGACTAGATCGCTGCACTCTGAGAATGCAGGGCTACTTGTCGTTCCTAGCATTTCCAAAAGTAGAATGGGAGGCAGAGCCTTCAGCTACCAAGCTCCTCTCCTATGGAACAGACTCCCAAGTTTTATTCAGGAGGCAGACACTGTCCCCATATTTAATGGTACACTCAAAACTTTTCTTTTTGATAAACCTTACAGCTAGGGGTTACGAACCCTTAGCTATGCTGATTTTGTCAAGACAGATGTCGGTCTTCCATAGAGCTGGGTCTATCCAATGTTCCTGCCTGTTATAGGGAAGGTTTTCGTTGCCACTGTACTCTATGGAGGAATTGTTGGGTCTATGTAAATCATAAATAAGTCATAGAGTGTGTTTTTTACCTACTCTGTAAACTGTCCTGAGATAACTTTTGTAATAATTTGGCACTATAAATAAAATTGAATTGAATTGAATTAATGTATTACCAGACTAGATCACTGCTCACTGAGAATACAGTGACAAATCATAGCAAAAGTTATCTCAGGACACTTTAAAGAGTAGGTAACCACACTCTTTGACTTATTTATGATTTACATAGACCCAACAATTCCCCCTTAAGTACACAGTGGCAACGAAAAACCTTCCCTTTAACAGGCAGGGACATCAGACAGAGCCAGCTCTATGGATGACGGCCATCTGTCTTGACTGGTTGGGGAGTAAGAAAAGGAGAGAGAAAGAAAAAAAAGACAGACAGACAGACAAAGAGAGACAAAGACAGAAAGACAGATACAGACAGCCCCAGAGATGCAAGCAAACCCAAACGTAACAGTAACTATAATAATATCTAGAGTAATGTGAATATGACTAGAATAGCAGAAACAAGCACAGCTAATGTAATAGAATATGACGATGATAATTATGGTGGTAAATATGATCAATGATGAGTAGTCGTAAAAACAGCTGTGATACAATGATAAATATTACCGGTGATGTTTTTATGGCTACAAATTTGTCATTTCTAAAGTCTTCAAAAGTAGAATGGGAAGCAGAGCCTTCAGCTACCAAGCTCCTCTCCTGTGGAACCATCTTCCAAGTGCTGTTCGGGAGTATTTAAAAGTAAGCTTAAAACTTTCCTCTTTGATAAAGCATATAGCTAGGGCTTACTAGCCCTTAGCTAGGTTGTTATTGGCATTCAAATTCTCTTGGAGCCTGCATGGGGCCTAAGCTAATTTTGTTATGCTGAATTATGCTGCTATAGGCCTAGTCTGCCGGGGATAATACTGTTACTGATCTACTCTGAGCTTCTATCCTCTTTGTATCTCTTTGATTTCTCATCATGTGCTTTGTCATCTCACAGGCCTCTGCTGACCGTGGTGCCAGCTGCCATGGTCCTGCATGATGCTTCCCTACTGCTATTATCACTATTACTCATAAACTATCATTAGTTTTAAGCCTGTGAATGTTCTCATTAATCCAGGTCATCGTTATCCCCAAAGCAATTTCAGTCAAAAGCAACTATACCTCTCATCCAAGAGGCTTCATCAGTTCATGTACACAACTGACCAGGCTGGGACTTGTCTAACTATCTGGTGTGGATAGTAGACCTCACTAGTTTCCCCACACCAGCGGGTCTCAGGCTAAATAGTTTATTTTATAATATGTGGGCGCTACATTGTTTTAATATTTAATAATAAAAATGTATTTGATTATGAACCACGTCTCATGCCTAATGAGTGACCTTATTTGCGTGTCCTGAGATCAACTGACAGAGTTAAATCTTGGTGGCGTTGTTGCAGTCCTACCCTTTGAGCACAGGCAATTTGATATTACTGTGTCTTGTGTCCTCCCTACGCTCGCCACAAAACCTGGCGTTGTCGACAGGATTTACTCTATAAAGGCAGAGACGTGTGTTTGTCTAATTATTGTTCTTTCTCCATTTCCTTTTGTGTCTTAATATTGTTTTCTCTTGTAGGCACATTGGGCAGCTGTAAAAGACAAAGCAGCAGTGGTTTTCAGCGCATCTCCGTGCCAGTTACGGTGAGGTTTCTAGCTACAGGTTTAGTGTTGGCTGTGCTATTGCACCATAGTATTTACCTGTTGTGTAGTGAGTGTTCGAGTCATGGGGGAAGAGTTACAGGAACTTAGAGGCTTGGTTGCACAGTTAAAAGCTGACAACGACCGGCTGCGGCAGGAGCAAGCTGGCACTAGTGCATCTTCTGCGACATCTACTACCCCCTCCACTTCTGATGTCCCTGTATCAGAGAGATTTGTCTTCGTACCCCGAGGTAGGAAGTGTCCCATCTTTAGGGGAGGACGTGTATAGGCCTTATTGGGTGGATAGAAGAGGTACAAGCATGTATGAGGGTGCAGCGTTTATCCTTGTCTGACAAGACAAGCATTTTTCCTGTTTGACCATCTAGAGGGTGAGGCTAAGGAGGAGATCAAGCATCGTTCTTGTGCAGACAGAGAGGACCCTGATAAAATACTTGCTATCTTGCAGGAACTATACGGGTGCACCGAGTCTTATGTCGCTCTGCAGGAGGCATTCTTTTCTAGGAAGCAGCAAGAGGGAGAGACTCTTCAGGAGTTCTCCCTCGCTATGATGGCTCTCGTTGAGAAGGTGAGACAGCGTGCACCTACTGGTATGCTAAATGCTAAATGCCAGTTATTACCGGCGGTTTGTGGAAGGTTTTGCCAAGTTGGCAGCCCCTCTGCATAAGGCTGTGGCAGAGTTTGGCAACACTAAGACCGGTAAAAAGTCTAAGCATGGGGTCATCGGGCAGTGGACTGATGACTGTGAACAAGGTTTCTGAGTATTGAAGGCTAGCCTCACTACTGCACCAGTATTGGCGAATGCAGATTTTTCCCTCCCCTTCATTTTGGAGGTGGATGCGAGTCATGGTGGCTTGGGGGCAGTGCTCTCTCTGGAACAAGCAGGGAAGGTGCGGCCAATAGCTTATGCTAGTCGAGGTTTGAGGCCAACAGAAAGGAACATGGTAAACTATAGTTCCATGAAACTTGAGTTCTTGGCCCTTAAGTGGGCCATGACGGAAAAGTTTAGAGAGTACCTGTTGGGTAACAAGTGTGTTGTCTATACGGACAACAATCCTTTGAGTCACTTGTCCTCTGCTAAATTGTCTCAGCTGAGCAGCGATGGGCCGCCCAGCTCGCCTCCTTCGACTTCTATATGAAGTATCTGTCGGGGAGGAGTAACCAGAACGCTGATGCCCTGTCTTGTCGGTGCCCACCCGGGCTGCCATTGTTGCTCTACCACAGCACACTACCCCTGAGATCTGTAACCTTCAGCAGGCTGATTCGGTTATCCTAGAGCTACTGAGATTTTGGAAGAAAAAGCAGCGTCCTAACTATGAGGAGCGGGCACAGCTGTCGCGGTCTGCCCTGATTCTGCTCCGTCAGTGGGACCGCCTGGTTGAGAGGGACAGAGTCTTGTACCGCCAGGTGTTCCTCTCAGATGGTGCTGAACCTGCGCTTCAGTTGCTGCTGCCTGATGCTCTCACTAGTGAGGTTTTGACCCAAGTCCATCAGGAGCATGGCCATCAGGGAGTGGAGCAAACGTTGGTGCTGTTGCGGTCCCGGTGCTACTGGCCTGGTATGTCCTCTGATGTGGCTCAATGGTGTCAGGCATGTGAGAGGTGTCAATTCGCCAAAAATGTGCACCCAACAGCTCGCAGCTATATGGGCCATCTGTTGGCATCGCATCCTAATAAAATCCTCGCTATTGATTACACCACCCGAATCCCGAATCCTGGTAGTATGGTTGCTTGGTAGGCTTCAGCTGTATCGTTGTGGTGTTTCCTTCATCAGTGGTCTGTTGTGGTGAGTACAAAAAGCTGATGTTACTGCAGCTTGAGGAAAGCATTTGTTTGGGGAGAGGCCTTCACATCTCTGGGGAAATGTTTGTTGGGTCAGTGTGTGATGAGGTTGTTGGCTCAAGAGTTGGTGTTAACCTGCATGCATTTTTTTTACCCTTAATGCTTGTTGTGCTATGAAACAGCCTAAGTTAGTGGAGCTACTTTCCCGGTAGGCATAAGAACGGCCTCCACATGTGAGCTTGTTGTTTATTGTTTTAGTTTGTTATTCAGGTGCACTAGCGTGGCCTCAGCAAATTTTGCTTGCACATTGTGGCTGTTGCACTGGGTTAAGGGGAAATTGTCCGTTTGTTTTGCTGTGTAGGTTGGTCTAACTTGAGGTTTGCCAGGAATTTTTGTTTCTCTCCCTTTTTTGAGTCTGGTTGCTGTGGGGTGAACCATGTCTGCGTGTGAGGAGTTTTTGCAGAATCCCAGGGAGGATCTGTTAAACACCTTCACTAAGGAGCAGTTATTTAAGGTGGCGGATTATTTTGAAGTAGAAATCCCTAATAAGGCCATCAAAGGCTGTATCTTGAGTACGATTAAGGACCGTTTGGTAAATCAGGGGTGTTACCTGCTGCTGTTGAAGGCGATGATGCTGCAAGTGGATCAACTTCTGCCTTATCTGCAGGTTTTACACAGGCCAGTCCCGCAGAACAGGCTTTGAAATTTGTGCGTCCTGTGGTTGGAATGCCTTTGACTTTTGAGCATCAAAAAGAGTTGTTGACCCTGCAGCATAAATTGGAAATGGAGCGTGAGGAAAAGGTTCAGGAGAGGGCCCAGATTCTTGAACTGGAGAAACTGAAATGCACCGCCAAGTTACGTGAGGCTGAATTACTTCAGCAAAGGGAACAGCAACAAGTTGAACGTTATAGGCTTGATTTGTTGAAGGAAGGTAAGATGGTAAGAAGATCCAGCGTCGGGTAATATGGGGGTTTATGGAGCTGGTGCATCACCATATTTTGATGTGTCTACATGTTTACGGTTAGTGCCAAAATTCTCAGAGCAGGACCCTGACACTTTTTTCTTACTCTATGAGCGATTAGCCAGTAACAGGAACTGGAGTGATTCAGAGCAGACCTTGCTGCTCCATTGTGTGCTAACAGGGAAGGCCCAGGAAGCCTATTCTGCTTGATCGATGTCAGACAGTGAAAGCTATCTGATGGTCAAACAGGCTGTATTAAAAGCGTATGAACTGGTGCCAGAGGCCTATCGGCAGAAGTTCAGGGGTATCCGGAGACAGGACCGGGAAACATATGTTGAATTTGCTCTTGAACTGTCTACTCTTTTTAGTCGTTGGCGGTTGGCTTCTGAGGTTAAGACCTTTGAACAACTGTGTGAATTGATTTTGGTGGAACAATTCAGGGAAACCCTTCCTGAGAACCTGACCACTTATCTGAGTGAGAGGAGTGCTGGAACTTTAGCTGAGGCTGCTGTTTTAGACGACGAATATGCTCTGACTCATAAAGTCCGGGGGGAAATTGGACATAAGGGCGGAGTTGGTGGTTATCCTAGGAGTTTAATGAGTGACTCTCCAGCTTTCAAAACAACTAGCAATGTTGGAAAATGGGATTCTAGTCAAACTTGTAACTATTGTTTGGGCAAAGGTCACTGGAAAGTTGACTGTCTTGTTTTAAGGTCCAAGCATAAGTCTCACACAGGTTTCCGTCCTGTGAAACCTGCAGCCTTAGTTGCTCCTGTGCGAGGGACGGTGAACATGCTACGAGAGAAAGCTGAGGCTATCACTGCAGTACAGCAGCACACTAAGCATGTTCCATTTGTTTCCCGCCTCTCATCTGAGGAGCCGTTGTGCCCCCCTGTGAAATCCTTTCCAGTCCAAGTCTGGAAGTGTGTATCTTTTTACAGTACTGTGCCAGACAACTCGTTATCCGGCTGCTTTTCCCCTGCGCAACATAACAACTAAGTCAGTGTTGAAAGCTTTGACACAGTTCATGTCTGTTTTTGGTATTCCCAAAGTTGTTCAAAGCGATCAAGGAACCAATTTTACATCAGGGATGTTTGCAGATACGCTGGGAAAGCTTCATATTAAACACATCCAGTCAACTGCTTATCACCCAGAGAGTCAGGGGGCCATTGAACGTTTTCATCAAACGCTCAAGTCACTTTTGCGCTCATATTGTACTGAGTTGAGTCGTGAATGGGAGGAAGGGTTGCCATGGCTAATGCTAGCGGCTCGTGAGGTCACACAAGAGAGCACAGGTTTTAGCCCAAATGACCTGGGCGGCTGTTGCTTGGTGGCAGTGTGGGTCGTCCTCTGTTCGAGAGATTGGTGGTTCGATCCCCATCTCCCCCCGGTCGACATGTCGAAGTGTCCTTGGGCAAGACACTGAACCCTGAATTGCTCCCCATGCTGCGCATGGGTGTGTAAATGTGGTGTGAATGGTTACATTAGATTAGATGGTCTGTAGATGTCCACTGCCATCAGTGTGAATGTCTGTGTGAATGGGTGAATGTGACAAACACTGTGAAGCGCCTTGAGTAGTCAGATGACTAGAAAGGCGCTATATAAGTACAAGTCCATTTACCATCCATTTACCATTTACCTTGTGTTTGGTCACACAGTTCGTGGTCCTTTGGCTGGTTTACAGTCTGATTGGAAGAAATCTCCTCCTCCGGAAGAACTAACAGATTATGTAAATGGGTTCAAGAGACGGTTGTATGAGTCGGTAAAGATGGCAAAACTAAATTTAGAAAAGGCTCAAGGCAAGATGAAGCGACTGTATGATCGAGGGGTTGAAGTGCATGTATTTTGCCCCGGGGATCAGGTCCTGGCCAACTTCCCAGTCGTAGGATCTCCTTTTCAGGCTAGGTTTGGGGGTCCTTATTCTGTTGTTCGACAGGTTACTGATCTAAATTATCTGATTTCCACTCTTGACAGACGGAAGACTACACAAGTGTGTCATGTTAATATGTTGAAACCCTATTTTCCACGTGCTAGTGGGGGAGAAGTAAAGCCAGGGGCTTCACTGTCTTCAGTGGGGGGTGTGGTCTCTCCATCTTTGGATGGTGGAGAGAAGATTGAGAGTCCAGATGTTGGTGTGTTGCAGGGCAGGCTTAAAAATTCAGAGTCCCTGAGAAATCTGGATAGATTGGTGGGGCATTTGCCAGCAGCACAGGGGAAGGAGCTGTCTGATCTCATTTTGTCATTTCCTGTTTTGTTCTCAGACACTCCCATGAGGACTCACCTCATAGAACATGATATTGAGGTGGGCGATGCCGCACCGATTCGTCAGAGGTTTTACCGGTTCCCTCAGGAGAAACAAACTCAGCTGGAGGCAGAGGTGAAATACATGTTGGAGCACAAGATTGCTGAGCCGTCTTGCTCTAGCTGGGCTTCCCCGTGTGTGCTGGTTACTAAACCTGACAACACTTTCAGGCCTTGTACTGATTTTCGTAAAGTGAATAACGTCACAAAGCCAGATTCTTATCCACTTCCTTGTATGGAGGATTGTGTTGATCAGGTGGGCACTGCAAAATATGTCAGCAAATTTGATCTCTCATAGGGATATTGGCAGGTGCCATTGTCAAAACGTGCTCAAGAAGTTGCTGCGTTCATAACACCCTCAGGCCTGTATTCGTACACTGTCATGCCGTTTGGCTTAAGAAATGCTCCTGCCACCTTTCAGCGGCTTATGAATCAAGTGGTAGCAGGTTTAAAGGGGTGTGCAGTATATTTAGACAAAGTTGTCATCTACAGTAAAACCTGGCAGAGCATGTAGATCAGATCCGTGCTTTGTTTGAACGGCTGGCTTGGGCCAACCTGAGCATTAACTTGGCAATGTGTGAGTTTGCCCAAGGTACAGTGACTTAAAGGTCGTTGGTCAGGGTCAGGTGCGTCCTGTAAGAGCTAAAGTCATGGCCATTGATCAGTTTCCAACTCCCACTACTAAGAAAGAGCTGATGCGGTTTCTGGGAATGGTGGGTTACTACAGAGGATTTTGCAAGAATTTCTCCACTGTAGTTGCACCTCTTACCAACCTCCTGCGTTCAAAGGTTAAATTTGACTGGTCCTCTCAGTGTCAACTTGCTTTAGTGAATTAAAGTTAAAAATCTAATTTCCTCTGCTCCTGTCTTGGCATCTCCCCATTTAGGTGATCCCTTCCACCTTCAGGTCGATGCCAGCAATTTGAGGGCTGGAGCAGCACTTCTGCAGGGTAGTCCTGATGGTATTGACCATCCAGTTGGGTTTTTCTCCAGAAAATTAAACTCTTATCAGTTGAATTACTCTATTGTTGAAAAAGAGGCCCTGGCCCTCATTTGGGCCCTACAACATTTTGAAGTGTATGTTGGTGGAGGTAGAACCCTGGTAGTGTATACGGATCACAACCCGCTAACGTTCCTGCACTCATTACAAAATCCAAATCAACGTCTGATGAGGTGGTGCTTGTTTTTTACAGCCTTTTAACCTTCATATTCATTATATCAAAGGGTCAGAGAATATTGTTGCTGATGCCCTGTCACATGCTCTGTCTTAAGGGAACAGTGTCCATTTATTCTTTCAGCTGAGCCTCTCTCCCCACTCTTAATTTGCTTCTTAGGTACCAAAGTTGCTGAGTTGGAGGAGATCGAGGAGGCAGTTGGGAGTGTACTGGTATTACTGTGTTAAATGACTGTTGTGACTTCTATGTTTTGCAGGACAGGATTTCTGTTAGTGTCCTGGAAAACCTTTGCGTCCTCATCTTTATGGGGGGGGGGGGGGGGGGGGGGGTGACGTCCCTGTACTGTCTGCTTCAATCAGTGCCTTTCAGGAAAGCCTAGAAGCAGTGGGCCGTCCTAAGCAGACCACACCTTAGGGTGTGGCTTCATTAATAAAAGGCCGCCTCAGTCAGTCTGCTCTCTCTCTCTGGTGGCTGAGCAGCTGACTGCTGCTCTGGCCTACAACTTGCTGTTGTGTTTGTCTCTTATATACACATACACATGCACACACACACACACAAACACGCCATCTGATGCAACACTCACCCACGTTATGTTCTTTTCCAGTTGTTTAGTTAAATAAACACTACATTATATTCAGAGCTCTGTGTCTCTCTCTCCTTTGTTTCAACCTGAGAGCCAGGGTTGTAACACATCCCATGGGCAGTTGGACCTGAGGCTTGATGGTCCTCCTGCACCCGTTTCTATTTAGACCCTGGTTCTAGCCTGTGTTTCTTGCTTTGTTTTGTTCATCGTCGGGACTACGATTCAAGAAGCGGGGATAGAATGTAGAAGCAGGATGCTTTTATATCTGGTCATTAATTGAGTGCCAATGGTAGCCACCCATGGTAGGCGGAACTGAGTATAAATAGGGCAGCTCTTCCCGGTGCTTTCTCTTTGGGCTCCTGTCTGACGCGTCACTTCCGGTCCGGAAGTTTTGGCTCTTGGCAGGTATGATTGTACGCTGCTCGTCCTTACCACGTTGCCAGGTGTTGACCCTTTTGTTCTTATAGCACATGTATGTTTTGCTGCAGAGCGGCTGAGCTGACATGCCCTGCTGGGTGTGCGCTGGTCCCGTTGTGTTGCAGTGGTAAGTGTCCTCTCTGTCTGCATGGTCTTGATACATTTTAAAAAGCTAACGTTAGCATGGTTGCAACCCAAAAGGTATGTTGTAGTTTTACTGCGGCACTTGAAACCAGGTATGGTAGGCTCATTTTAATAATGTTTTGTGCTTTTTAGATGAGATAAAGCCATTGGGCCGAACGATCCATGTGACATAAGAAAAGTCACGACCAGCTGACCGCTGCTGCTTTGTCGCTGCTCTGCTGCTGCTCTGCCGCTGCTCTGTTGGCTTCTGTGTCACAGCTTTGGCTGCTTCATTGCCGCTGCTTTGCGGCTGTTTGCTGCCAAGTCACTGCTACCTTAAGTGTGCCTTCATGGCTATGTGTTTAGTTTCATTTTGACACCTTAACTTGTTTTTTTTGTTAATTTGTTTTCTTCATCCCACCTGTCTTGACTTTTAATATCCTTTTGGTTAATTTGATTTAATTAACTAGTGCAATTACTTTGTTTAGGGCAGGTGGTGTTTAGTTTTGTTTGCATACAATTGGTGCTATTTGCTTTCTTGTCTTGGTTTATTCTGGGGAATAGATATTTTGTTTGGTTTAATCATAATTTGCCCAGTTTCCATTTTTATACTAGTTTTGTTTCACTATGTGACTATTCTCCTGTTGTTCGTTTTCTTTGCAGAGGCCGGTGGTGGGGGCGGTGCTGGTGACCGGGGTGGTGGGGTCCCTTCCTTCCCTGGGATTTTTGGCTATTCACAAAGTGTGTGTGGGTGTGTGATTATCACATGCCCGGGTGATTTATGATATTTTGTTTGGACCCCTTCCCTCACTAGTTTCCCCACACCAGCGGGCCTCAGGCTGAATTGTTTCTTTTATAATTTGTGGGCGCTGCTTTGTTTTAATATTTAATAATAAAAATGTATTTCATTGTGAAACACGTCTCATGCCTAATGAGTGACCTTACTTGCGTGTCCTGAGATCGATTGACGGAGTTAAATCTTTGGGTGAAAGTCCCATGGTGGCGTTGTTGCAGTCCTACCCTTTGAACACAGGCAATTTGATATTACTGTGTCTTGTGTCCTCCCTGCGCTCGCCACAAAACCTGGCGCATCTTTTTTCATTTGACAGTGATTTATCTCTGAATTTCTCTCTGTATCTTTCACTTTCTGTTTTGAACAAGTTCAAAATTTTTATTCAAGCTCTCTTTTCCCTTTCCTTTATTTACTCCCATCTTTTGGTTTGTAGTTTTTTATTTGTCCTTGCAAGCTCCCACATCAAATGTGCCCTCCTTCGGCCACGGTGCAGACATTTTTCCCGTGCGCTTTGCCCATTTCTTTGATAATCTTGGGATATTTTAATGTGTTCTGGGTATTTGGCCCCCGTTATCTCAATTGGTCGTGCAGTCATTGTTGTGTTGCTGTTTTATTATGGCGATGCTAATCTTTGATATCACTTTTGCAGAGGTGGATGCTACTTCTATGTTGTACTGGTGGTAAGTTTAGGCCTAGCTTACCTTGGTTATGCAAAGCTCGTCTTTAGTGATCCTTGAAATCAATTGAACCGTTAATTCTTTAGCTTTAATGCTAGCTAATTTAGCCTTAGCTATATTGGTTATGCTACACTAGGCTATGGCAATACCCAAAGTCAAATTTGATATGCTAGTTTTTTAGCTCAATGCTAATTAGCTTAGCTCAACCTCACCAGGAACCATCACCTTATCGTGGTGGAGAGGTTTGTGTGTTCCTGTGAACCTGAGGGCTTCGTTGTCTGGAGCCTAGTGCTCCTGGTAGGGTCTCCCATGGAAAAGTGGTCTCAGGCCAGGGGCCGGACTAAGAATGGTTCACAAAGACTCAATGGACAAACGAGGAAGAGTAAGAGAGACCCTGCCCGGGTACGATTTTCTTCTGCGCCACTGCTTCAAAATGGCATTTGGCCTTTATAGCCACACCCAACTTCTGAATTTCCTAAAAATGGCAACACCCGCAAAACCCCATTTGTTTAATTCACAGTATGTATTTGCACAATTTTATTTCGCTGTTTTTCCTCTGAATTTGGATCACCCGAGCCACATGAACTTTTCTACTTAGAACCATGTAAGTCAGCTGCTCAACATGCAGATGCCAAAGCACATACAGTATCTTAATACTCCTCTTCCCAGCCAAAACACGTCTCTCACACACACACACACACACACACACACACACACACACAAAGGCCTTTGACACTAACACCACTACGAACACTCTTGCTGAAAGTGGGTCATTCAGTGATTCATTCAAAGATTTTCTAGAATTCAGTTTATGGGTCTACATATATATTTATAGGTTATAGATATATTTTTTACAGAACTATTTATTTATTTTTGATGTTATTTTGACACTTTTTTCTGTTTAGAAAATAGTAAGACAGTAACTTTACCTTATTAATTGGTGCTTTACATATCATACCAGCAGTGGTTATATGAGTTTATATATATTTCTACTGGAGTTTTCATAAGCAGTGTGTTCCCCTTACCGACTGAATTACTTTATTTGTGAGCCTTTCAATAGACCTTTTGAGACACTTTTTTCTGTTTGCTGTGTGTGTGCTTTTTCATATCTTTATCCAGTGCTCAAATTTCTAGAGAATTTCCTTTCACGTATATATAAACGATTTAATTGACTCTGTAGTACCAAAGCAATCAGCCTGTGGCAGTAGCGGGTCAGCATGTGCGTGTGACCAACATAGACAGACTCTAAAGCGCAAACACCCCTTCATATTTTATTCCCAAACTCTTTGTAAATATTCTCTAAGGCCAATTCCAAAAATTCAGTCTGTCTTTTTCTTGAAAAACTCCCCCACTCCCCCTATCAATCACAATCACAATGACCAGTCATCCACACACACGATTTAACCCTTTTTCTGGCCCGTATTCTTCTTTTTTTTTGTATCACAGCTGCTGACACAGTCCAATGTTTCAAATTCTGATTATATCATAGCAAGAATTTTATAGTCTACGTTTAAAAGTGAGACCGGTTTGTAGCTGCCACATGAAAACATAAAAATCAGAAAAGGATTGTTGATCATCACTGGATCAGAAATGTGGCTACCGTCCGGTAGTTGAATTTTAGAGATCAGTCTGGAAGCACTAGCTGCGCAGGCCTGCTTTGCCAAGAGTCTCCTGGCCTTATCTCCCTGCTCAACAAAGCTTTGTTTGGATTGTCACAGCAGTCTCTCAACTTTGCATGTCATTAAGGGCGCACTCACACTGTCCTTCCGCACCGGGCCAAAAGAGGTTTTACGGGTAAAGCCTAGCTCGTTTGACCAGTGTGAGTGCAACCGCTCCGCGCCTAGCTGCGGCCCAGCCCGTTTGAGAGAGGTGGGCTTTTGTAAAGCGTGTTTGCACATGTACGAGCACGAGCGGCTGTACCTACGGCGGCTCTCACATTTTATGTGCGCCTGTTCGGACATAGAAAAAAGAAAAAAAGACGGGCCGTGCGTGGACATTTAACAACAACAACAATGGTGGCGAAAGGTTCACGTAGGTGTGATGCCGAGGTGGAGTGTTTACTGCAGATTTGGGCGGATGAAAATATTAAAAAACAGTCGGACAAGACGCACAAAAACTCTGAGGTCTATGGAAAGATTTGTAAACAAAGCGACACATCGCCATGACATCAATCAATGCGTGTGGCGTGATGACATATGGACAGGCAAGAAGCATTTGCGCAAGGCCCAGGCAGTGTGAGTACAAACAAGCTGGATATCACCTTTGCCCGGACAGTAGCTTTAAGCGCTTCCCATAGAGTGCCACTGCCGACGTCAGGGGTGTCATTAAACTCTATGTGAGAGCGGATTTGAGTCGCAACAAAATCTTTGAACTTGCTATCCGACAGTAAGTGAAAGCCGAACTTCCATGGTGAACGTGGAATTTTTATCCCGTGGAAAACTATTGTCAACTGTGGTAGGAGCATGGTCAACTCAATTCAATTTTATTTATAGTGCCAAATCATAACAAAAGTTATCTCAGGACACTTTACAGAGTAGGCATAGTCACTCTGTGACTTATTTATGATCTACATAGACCCAACAATTCCCCCGTAGAGTACGGTGGCAACGAAAACCTTCCCTATAACAGGCAGGAACGTCGGACAGACCCAGCTCTAAGGAGGACGGACATCTGTCTTGACCGGTTAGGGAGGAAGAAAAGGAGAGAGAAAGAGAGAAAAGACGGACAGATGGACAGAGAGAGACAAAGACAGACACAAAGTAAGAGACAGACACACTTCCAGAGATGCAAGCAGCCAAAAAGTAACAGTAACTATAATAATATCTATAGTAATGTGAATATGACTTATATGTTATGGCAGTTAATACAGCAGAATAGTAAAAACAAGCACAGCTAAGGTGATAGAATATGAAAATTATAATAATTATGGTGGCAAACATGATAATACATACGACATACAATAAGACATACCACTGATGATGCCTCTATGGCTTTAAATTCCACAGTTTATAAGACTAGTGATAGTTTATACGACTAATAGTTGAATAGATGAATTAGTAACATACATTGATGAGACATGAATGATACAGACAGAGAAGATAGAAGCTCAGAGTATCAGGAAAAGTTTTTTCCACCGGCAGACTAGGCCTATAGCAGCATCATTAAGCACAACAAAATCAGATTAAAAATAACAACATTGCTAAGGGCTTTGTAAGCTTTATCAAAAAGGAAAGTTTTAAAATTACTCTTAAATATGGGGACAGTGGCCCTCATTTATAACGAACGTACGGCAGAAAAACGTGCGTAAGACCATTTCCACACCAACTTCGCCATTTATCAATTTGAACGTGAGTGGGAGCTACAATCAAATCTCAAGTCAGGTCTGAGATCGTGTACGCAAATTTGAGCCTGTGGATTTGCGGTGCAGCACATCAAGATCTGGCGTTCGTTTGATAAATGAGGCCCAATGTTCCTAATTTTTGCAATATTACGCAGGTGAAAATATGCAGTCCCTGTCGTTTATGTGAGAATTCAAAAAACATTAGAAAATAACAGAAAACACTGGATCTTGAGGCAACTTGTCCACAGTGCGGTAAAATGCAGGAGGGGGTTTTATGGCCTGGAGACCGCAGGAGATGCCTCTGACTTACCCTCCTTTGCCATGCATTTAATTATTGGCCTTTTGTCACACATGCATCATTTTATACCTTCTTAACAATGCATGTTAATAATATGTACCTATTTATGGAAAGGAAAAAATTGGAATGCTTTTTTCTTCCCATTTCTCTGTAAATATAGTAGGAAGTGCAAGAGTTTCAGAATTAATTTAATTTCCCCGTTTGTAACCCCAATTAATTGCTGCCTCACAGTGGACTTATCTATCACAGAATGTTTTGGACACACCCTGATCTTCTCATACAAGTGATTGTATGGTTGGATCTTATACAAATACACAATCTATCTCTGGATAACTATTTCAGCCAGGGGTCCGTTTCACAAAGCAGGTTCAAAAAACTCTGAGTTTAACCCTGAACTCTGAGTTGATCTACTCTGAGATAGGAAACTCTGAGTTTTCGGTTTCAGAACAGCAGATTTGCGTTAGGTTGATCAACTCAGAGTAGTTTGACCTGGAGATAAGCGCGTGCACCACAAGTAAAAAAAGACAGCATCAATGGAGCCCTGATTCGACGAGTCACCATGGCATGGGGGAAGCGGAGGGCTACGCTACAACTGGAATTGGAAATATTAATGCGCTCATAACGAGAGTTTGAGCATGTTTACAAGGCTGCAGCAGCAAAAGAGGAGGGAGACGGTGCGGGAGAACATTGCGGCTCGGGTCAGTGCATAAGTTTAAATGTAGTCCTGTTGCAATCACAATAATATCACAGGGGGAACTGCTTGAGTGGGAGCCTATTAATTTATTTAATTTAAGTGCATTCCCACGGGGGAGAAGCGCACTTGGCAGCAGCTTGAGATGAAACATAAAAACATTGTTCAAACAGGTAAAACCTCAGCACTGTCTCATGGTGACGCCTCATTTTGAGCATGTTTTACATTGTAACGTAAATATTACCGTAAGTGGCTGTTTTATATGTTGCAAAAAAAACTCCCATTTGCAAAAAAGCGCAGCGCAACACACAATATCTGCTGTGATATAAGAGCATTACTGGTTGTTAATGTTGGAAATGTAAGGAGGGATGAGATGGACTGTGACATGAAACGGTGTTTCCCTGCCGTGAAATGGACCCCCTCGCATTATAGGTGATATTCTGGATCAGAAGGCTGTTGTTTCCACCTATAGGAGTAGTTTATATACCGGTAACCCAATTAAAAGCACACACTTTTGAACCTATGAATTGCAAGAAAAGCTGGGATTATATTTAGGAAACGTTGAGTCAAATACATTCAACTTGCTCAAAAGATCCATTTCATTCATTTTGTAATTATGGCTGCAGTATATTAAGGACGTCTGATAATCATCTCCCGACGAATATTTAATTCTCTGCGCAGTAATGCGTCACCTTCATGCACGGGATCGTTATCAAAAGGACATTCCATGGTAGTGAAATAGTCACCACTTAATATAACTTCTATATAGGCCTACTGAATGATTTTCATACGTTGTATAAAAAAAACTCCCTTTTGCAAAAAAACGCAGCGCAACACAGAATATCTGCTGGGATATGAAACGGTACCGCTCAAAAAGAGAATTGCCTGGAAATGCAAGCACATCTATAATCAATAGTTTGATAATCATCTCCCGACGAATATTTAATTCTCTGTGCAGTAATTCTGCACCTTCATCCACGGGATCGTTATCAAAAGGACACGCCATGGTAGTGAAATAGTTGGGACCTAATATAACTTCTAATGTCTGATGTTTGCAATGATTTTCTGAAAAAACAGACGGAACTATACTACGCCAAAACTCGCGTGCTGACTGAATGAATGAGGAAATCAAACACCGTGTGTGGCTGAAAGAGGGCGGAGACAGAGAGAAACTTAAGGTTTTCTGAGAAAAACCTGGTCCCGACCAGGTTAGTTTCAGAGAGCATGTTACCATGGTAACTGACCGAGAGTGTAAGTTACCTCTCTTTGTGAAACAGGCTAGAGTTACCCCTCTCTCTCTGGTTTGAGTTACCTCCCTTTGTGAAACGGAAAACTCAGAGTTTCCCTCATTTCAGGGTTAACAGACTCAGAGTTTTCACTAAACCTGCTTTGTGAAACAGGCCCCAGGTGGTTTCATGCAAAGCACCCTGTAACACTGAAATTAGTTACCACAAAGTTTATTTATTTTTCATTAGCAGAGATACTCATATGCAAATCATACATGCAGTTATAATATTCTATTCTTCTTTTCTCAAATGACCACATCATATTTGCTCGTAGCATGTCTCAAACACGTTCCTGGTGTATGCTCCCAGCCTTGTGTCCCCGACACAAATCAAACAATTCAGACTTTATTTCTGGCTCCCAGCCCGTGTCCCAGACACATCAATGTCCCTGACATTGTATTAACCCGAGATGAAATTAATTCTGAATAATCTTTGCTGTTATTACATTTATACAAACATTTATTTGTATCCAAAATGAAATTACCTTCCCCTTCTCTCCTCCACACTCATAGACTAAACATAGTAATCTACCAATGCAGATTTTGGTTATTATAAAAACAGGCTCCACTTATCTCCTTATTTTGGCAAATGCAAATATAATTTACATGAGTGCAGGGATTCCCAACTATGATAAAATGGGCGTATGAATGTGGTAAGAAAAATGAACTTTGTGGTAACTAATTTCAGTGTCTAAATATCCAGATTGGATATTAAAGGGTGCGTTGCTCAGAAAGAAGTTGTCGTACAACCCACCTGGCTGAAAGATTATCTAAAGTTAATGTATGTGTGATAAGATCTAACCATGTTCGTATGGAAAGATCAGCATGTGTGAAATAGTCTGAGTGAACGATAAGCCCATTGAAAGTGAAAAGCACATCCGTTTAAGTGAATCAATAGACAACATGGGTAACAAAACTGGAAAACTCAAGTCAGTATCTGATCCTATTACGGGTCCTTCTAAATTAATGGCAGAGAAATGGGGTAAAAGTGTTGTTGAAAGTGTTCCACTGTGGCACCATTTGACTGAAGAAGTTTTTCCTATAATAGGCACATTGAGCACTGATTGTTTGAAAAGGTGTAGAGTGTTGTTAGAAGAGAAAAAGGGAAAGAAAGTAAGAAAAACTATAGACTGGCAAGCATTTGAAAAATGGGAAAGAGAAGCAGCTTTTAGGGAAGCTAAGTCTGTTGCAGGTTTAATGTTAAAACAGGAAATAGGAGAAGAAGGTGATACAAAGAAAGAAAAACAAAAACGTAGGGCCAAAGAATGGAATATGCCTCCCCCATATGGTGCCCCCATGTCTGCAGCCCCTCCTTCCTCAGAGAAAAAAAACAAACAAGGACAATCACCTGAATCTGACTACCCCCAAAAGGGTGCCGAAGGGGAGAAGGAGGAGAAACCAGAGCTATATCCTGATCTGTCAAATCTTTCAACACCGAGGAGTGACAACAAACAGACTGTAATTACCAATCAACTTGTTAACACCACCTCTCCCAGTAATGTCTCTTCTCCAGTAGCACCTTCTTTCGATTACTGGCTCAGGGGTCACAAAGACAAAGGACACGTGCACCAGATGCCTATGCTGACGTTTCCAAATCCACAGCCACGGCCAACAGATGAAGAGGCACAGGCTCACTGGGATCCGGAAGTGTTCGTTTACAGGCCATGGCAACCGGATGAACTGAAGGAAATTGCAGGAGAACTGCCGGATCCTCAAAGGACTGGAGGTGAGAAATGGGTGGCGGCAATGCAACAGCTGTTAACCATGTATAATCCAACTCTGCAGGAGGTAGAAGCTGTGGGTCGAAGGTGCTTTAAGCTCAGATGGGCCAACATCCGACCGGCCAACTGGTCTTCATCCCCATCTGTTGGATCAATGTGTTTCAATGACATGATGACCAGACTGGCTGAAGCTGTCCGTGCTGCTTTCCCCTTAAGAGTGTGTTGGCCTGAGATCCACAACACAAAACAAAATAAGGGTGAGTTAGCAGCTGACTATCGCACTCATGGAATCAAGGTGACATGTGCCACAGCTGGTCTATATCCTGTGTCTGTTTCTGGGAGTGATTATCAATATTCTTAGGACCTAATTCTTGGGCTAAATTTAAAGGATATAGACAACTGTTGTCCATGATACCACAGATTACAGAGACACCTAAGTATCTGCAGTGTGTGTCACATTTCTCACAAAAATCTAAGAAGATACCTGGAATGTGGGAGGGTATAAGGATGCAATAGGTATAGATACAGTTTCTGTGGGTTTAGAGTTTGCAGCTGCGTCAGTAAGTCTGTCTGAAACTCAGTTGACCTTGGTTTCAATGCCTGGGTCTGTGCCTCACATTCCACTGAAAAAAAAAAAAAAAAAATCTGATGTTGCATGGACAAAATTGGGACCCTGGGTTAAGGCAGCTTTACTGACGACAGATTGACAAAATAGACCAAATGGTAGTTTTTACTCCCCATCAATGAAAATCACATCTTATCCTGTAAACATGAAAGCAGCAGTCAATCGAAAAATTCACACATACACAAATGAGGTGACACTAATGACATTAACTACTGAAGAGGAAGCATTGGTTTCAACAGTACCTGGGAAATTGCGGGCTCAAAATAAATTTGATTTTGGAAATGTAAAAGGAGCAATTCTTGTTACTGTTCAGCCAAAATCTGTTTTCAGACCACGCAAAAGACAATATCCACGTAGCCCAGAATCTGTTGAAGGCATAGATCCTGTCATCCTGCCCTCATAAAACAAGGTGTCATTGTGGAATATCTCAAATATACCTCCCATTTTACAAGAGGCATCATAGATGTCACAAGTTTGAGTTTCTGATGTTTGCTTTTAGAAAATGCAATATTGATGCATCACTGTAAATCCTGACTCATTATTCTGGGTTTTTTTTTGCTTTCACTCTTCATGGTATTTGAATTTTTGGAATTTAATGGTATAGTTTTCTGGGAAAACCTGGTTTAAAAAACTGCCATAGTGATGGTGAAGTTTTCAGAAACATACGTCTTGTTTTTGCAAATTGAAGCATTAGATATAACAATAATAATAAGGATAATATTATTAATAATGATAATAAGTGGGTCCTGACTGCATCCATAGGAACTGGATGGGTTTAAAAAAAAAAATAATAATAATAAATAAGTAGATTCAATTCTATTGCCACTTATGGATTATTTTATGTGTCTGTGGAGATCTCCCAAACCCTGTATAAAGAAACTTGGCCAATGACTGACTTTTTAGACTGTGACTGCTGAGGCAAACAGCCTGTACCGACTTAACCTGACATACCTGATCGAGCTCTGATTGTTTCTTTTTAATTTTTGCATGATAGTTGTATGTCAGTAGTTTTATGTCGATTAACAAACACTAACATCTGACCCTATTGTATTTTCGAAGTGTGCACGTTCTGCATGATACTCATTGTTACACTAATGTTTAATGTCAGCCTGAAGCGCTGTACTGTCTTAATTTTTGAGCTTTTGATCCAACAGCTGAAGATGGAGAACCATTCTTGGATGGAAATGTTTAACAGTGGATCAAAACCATGGGATGCATTGTTTAATACATAGTGTCTAACGATTATTCTGTTTTTCTTTATAGATGGTTCTGCAAGGAATCCGTCTAACTGCTCTTTCTGTGTTTGCCTTTGAACTAAACTGCCAAATAACTCGTCAGCTAGGGCGACAGAGTTATTTGTATTAATCTGTGGTTTTCTTTCTAGGCGCAACAGATGATACAGTGTCAGAGTCACAATATGCTTTAATATTGTCCATAACTTTCACACTCTGGGAAAAACTGTGGCATTCTCACTCCTACAGGATAACCTTTTGTTCTTAACCTTTTGTCTCTAACACTTTTACCTGTTTACAGTTAAAAGAGTTCACGCTGACTGTAACAACTCAGTTTTCACAGGGCAACGCCATTGCAGATGATGGTGTTAAAGACGAAAATAAATGAGGCAGTGGTAAAGACTGGTTTCCGACGGTGTGTTAAGTGCTGGTAACCTCTGACACCAGCAGGACATGGAAGAGAGAAGAAAATGGCATCCATGGCATTGAATGAGGCAAAATAAAGCAAAGAAACCTATATAGTGGCTCAGATGAAGATGGTGTAAATACAATTGTGTTTGTTTTAATGTTTTTCGTTGTTTTTATTTTTCCTTGTCATATTCGGAGAGTTAAAAGTTAACCTCTACTAATGTTTGCAGTGTGTAGTCAAAGAAAGAGTTAGTTGATGATATTGTGTTATTTCCCAAAAATTATTTGACACTTTGTGTCAAAAGGGGGGAATGTGAGAAATAACCAAAGATTGACCTACCTTATTTATCTATGATGTAAATCCCAGTATGTTGATTAACATAAACATTCAAGCTGTGAATGAGTGCTGGGGATTGTGGAGAAGGAGTCACAGGGGGTTTGCAAATGGTTACGTTCGGTGGTCGTAAAACACTGATAACATCCACTGGGGTCATAAACATTGGGTAGGGTGTTTTTGTTACTTTGATGTCCTTGTGTTTGTAAGATGCTTTGATGTGAGTGTATATCTGCTGAAGAGATTTGGAGACAGGCAGAGATCATTTGAGACCTGGTTGTGGTAGCATCTCTCCTGTATGCATGCAGTATTTAGTAAAGACATGATTTGAGAAACACTGAGGACTCCAGAGAATTTCTTTCACAGGAACCAATGCGGGGATCAGGAGACAAAACACGAACGGGTGGTAGAAAACAGGAACTCTGGAAACTATAACAAAAGAAACGATTAACAAATAACGACGCAACACGGATAGAGAACGCGATAATAAGTATAGGTAGCCAACCAAGAAAGAGACAACGAACCACGAAATAGTAAAAACGGTCTGGCGCCGAATGTGAGCCACATCCAGCTATTTATCCAGTAGGTGCTGATAAGGGGATGAGCCACAACTGGGCGAAACCACGCCTACCAGCTCCGACAGACAAACACAAAGAGAAAGACACAAGTAGGGAGAACAGACAGAAGGAGACAAATCTCACACAAAAGGAAAAGTAAAGAGCCTGACAGGATAGAGATCCTGACAAATAGTTTAAAATGGCATTTTTCTTTTTCTCTTGTAAACTGTTGCTTAGAAAATGGAATATCATGAAAATGGCAATACAAATAAAGATTATTATTCTCTATCTCTAATTCACTGAAGAGGGAAACTTTGATAATTTTCAACCAGTAGTCGCCGGATGAGCGGCGTGCTCCTGTTGCCGACACAAACACACACACACCCTGTAAATTTACGGGGCTTTCGCACCGCACATGATAACGTCAACCAAACAGGCTGGTGTTTACTTATTAGGATTATAAAACCACAAAGGTCTGCTGCTAGACCTCATTCATATATGGATCAGACAGAAAACTATTTGACTTTCAACAATGACAAAGGCAATGCAGATAGCTTCACACATAGCTTCCAGGCCCATCGAACTGAATGACTTTCGACTGGTGGCACTCACTTCACACCTGATGAAGACGTTGGAGTGGCTCTTCCTCAGCACAGAACAGGATGGGAGTGGACTGGGTCGTCTCTGACCCAGTCCACTCCCATCCTGTTCAGTTTGTCCTGAAGTATAGGAGGCTGGATGTTATTAAAGGGGTATCCTCCAAACCACCATCTGGCTCGTACGCAAACTGCAGGCGGTCCTGGGCGGGTTGTACCTGGGGTCTGAGGAGGCTGAGGAAGAGCCACTCCAACGTCTTCATCAGGTGTGAAGTGAGTACCACCAGTTGAAAGTCATTCAGTTCGATGGGCCTGGAAGCTATGTGTAAAGCTATCTGCGTTGCCTACCTCACTGACAGGCCACAGTATGTCATGCTGAAGGACACCACGTCTGACACTGTGGTCAGCAGCACTGGAGCCCCCCAGGGCAAAGTGCTTGCCCCTCTCCTTCATCCTGTAAACCTCGGACTTCTGCTACAGCTCAGAGCTGTGTCACATACAGAAGTACGCCAGGGGTGACAGAGAGGAGGATTATCGGAGTCTGGTGAGAGACTTTGCTCTCTGGTGCCACACCAACCATTGGTCATTAATTTTGGGAGGTCCAGACCAAGATCGCGACCAGTCCTGCTAGAGGGAACTGAGGTGGAGGCCTAAAGCACGGGGCACGGTACGGATGGACAGTGTGAGTGCCCCCTTCGAGGACAGAAAAGAAGGAGTGGGAGCCTCTCACTGTGCAATTAATAATCTACTCTCACATTCCTGGACACTCATCTTCTTTTTTTTGTGCAATAACTGTATCCACCACTTAAGTGCAATAATTTACTGCTCATTTCTGTCATATACAGTCATACATATTTTATCTTATACATTTCCTCTACATTTAACTTATCTGAATTTTTTCCCCCGTGAATTTTATTTTACCTGTATTCTTAAATCTATCTAATCTGTTGATTAAGTGTTCATTGTATATATACTTTCTGTATCTATTTAGCAAGAGTTTATTGGTTATCCTATACCGTCAGCTGCTGGAAATTCAATTTCCCTGCGGGAGTCATCCCAAAGGGATCAATAAAGAGAAGTCTAAGTCTTCTTCCGTTTCACATTTCACAATAAAAGCTCTAGACACACACTACACAACAGTTAACTGTTTACCAGGGAAAACTTAAATTCATTCAGAGCATTTCACTAAAAGGAAACTCAATTGAATTTTCCTGCTTTGGCTTTCTGACTGTTCAGAAATCACAGGATGAGGCGCTTTTATATTGTCTCCTGGACGGAGTCTCCGGTGCTAACCTCCATCGCTGCACTCAGCAGCAGAAACAGGAAACGGCTCCTCCTGAGCTGCTGTGAATGTTCAAACCTTTTATGACTCACATTTGCACTGCTTCCCCTATCAATAGTGCTTCTGTCATTCACTATTGTTCAGTTTTTTACCGCTCTTTGACAGAAACTGGAAATGTTAAGAAGGAGAGTTTTTAATAAAAGATTATACTTTTTTTTTTTTCTCACTTGGAGAAAAAAGTGCAGGAGCACCGCTCCGGTGGGTTCCGGCAGAACTACACCCCTGGTTCTCATGTATATCATAGGTTACAACTAGCATTTTTTAGTATATTTAGGACTCTTCTTATGTTATGGTAACCATGTCTATTTTGTATGAAACCTTGTTGATCATCAATAATCAGCTGAGGGGGGTATTTATCTAATCTTCTAGAGAGCGTTTTGCTAAGAATTTTTACATCACATCCCATTAAACAAATTGGCCTGTAAGATGAGCATTCGGTTGGAGGCTTATTTGGTTTTAATATTGGGGTTATTATAGCTAACCTTAAAGAATCTGTGAGTATTCCTTTCATGAACGACTCTTCATACATGCCCAGAAGCGGCCTTAATAGCTTTCTTAGTTGCTCAGTGTGACTTGGCTGGGAACCGTAGGGTCGCTGGTTCAAGTCCCTGTGTGGACCATGTATGGAGCGTGGACTGGTGGCTGGAGAGGTGCCAGTTCATCTCCTTGGCACTGCTGAGTTGCTGTTGAGCAAGGCACCAAACCCCCAACTGCTCGGGGCGCCGGTCACTGGCAGCCCCCTCGCTCTAACATCTCTCCTTAATTGCATGTATAGGTCCTGTCTGTGCATGTGTGTGTATTTCGGGCCCGTGTGTGTAACATGATTAATAATAAGAGTGAAAAAATTAAATTTCCCTATTGCGGGATAATTAAAGTAATTCTTCTTCTTTTAAATGTTTTGTAAAACTTGATTGGTAACCCATCTGCTCCGGGTGCCTTACTGCTACTGATGTCTCCTATAGCTTCATTAAGCTCTTTTGTTGTTAATGGACCATCTAGTGTTATTTTCTCGTCCTCTGATATAGTCGGAAATTGCAACTGGTCAAGAAATGTCTTCTGAGCTTCTCTATTTTCTGTACATCTGATTTGTATAACAATTTATAAAAAATTCTAAAAGTGTTATTTATCTCTACGGGGTCAATAATTAAGTTGGCAGAGTTTGGTTATATACTATTTATGGTTCTTTCAGCTTGCATTTTCTTTATCCTCCATGCCAATAACTTACCTGCCTACCTACCTTTTCCCCTTGGTCATAGTATGTTTGTTTAATCCACATTAGGCTTTCAGCAACTTTATCAGTCGTTAACTTATCATAACTAGCTCTCATAACAGATATGTTATGTCATTTTACAGGGTCATTATCATTATAAAATTCAGTTTCAGCTTTTTTAATTTGGTTTTCTAGTGAATGTAACTCTTGGTTGTAGCGCTTAGTCTTAAATTTCTTGTAGCGGATCTTTTCTCCCGTGATGTAGGCTTTAAATGCTTCCCACCTAATGCTGGCCGTAGTTTCATTTGTATTTGTTTCAAAATATTTATCAATGCAACTTTCCACAAATTTAACAAAGGATGGGTCCTGTAGCAGATAAATCTGTAGCCTCCATCTTTAGCAGCACTCAAACTTACCTAAATGAATCTCCATAGACTAAATGAATCTCCATTTATATGAGCTTGAATAGCAAGAATATTCCCTCTTATTTAAGTTCTGTGATCTCATATCAATTTGTGTTGATCTATCTAACACTGGGTCGAGGGCACAGTTGAAATCTCCCCCCAAAATATAGAGTCCCTCCAAGGCAGACACAGTAAGAAATAGCTTTTCAAAAAATGATGGATTGTCTTCGTTAGGACAAAATACATTTATAAGATTTATTTTTTAATATTTACAATATTACCTTGAACTATAATTTACTTTCCATATGGATCTTGGGTAGTGTTTATGATTTGAAATTGTATTGATTTCTGTATAAGAATGACTACGCCTCTTGCATAAGTACTGTGGGAGGCCTGAAATACCTGACCTGGCCATCTTTTACTCAAGGAGTGTATGTATGAAGTAATCATATGTGTCTCTTGTAGAAAGACTATTTTTTTTGCCCATTTTTCTCATTCCCCTTACATTCCAGCCAGTAATTTGAATGTCTAAAATACTCTTCTGTTTTGATTTATCCATAAAAAGCTATCTCAGTCAAATATACATTTTAGGAACTGTAGAAACAAATAAATAGAAGTGGTGCAAGTACAACCTCTCCCTTCCACACATACCCCCCCCCCCCCCACACACACACACACACACACACACAAACACACACACAGACAAACCCCTACACATACAACTACAACATTTCGAACAGTCCCACCCTCAAACCTAGCATTTCTACTGCTGAAATGCATTCCCTCCCTTTTAGTTCAGAAATTTGAGGAACGTTGATCCACAGTATTTGGGGAGCAACTGGTCAGCGTGACCAGGACCTTTAACAAAACAATCAGTGCCATCTACCACGCACTTCACATTGCAATATATGTATGTATATCCCTTTCAGAGTATAAAACTGTACAACTTGGCCATATTTAAATAATATCCTCATGTTTATAATATATAATCATCAGTTGCTAGATATATAAATAAAATCTACCCAATCCTAATAGATTTGGCACTGAAGAAACACTGGCCTACATTATTAAGTAATAATGCAAACATAAAAATGAAATAATTTTTTTTTTAGAAAAAACAAAACAAACCCATATATCCATGACTTGACTCACAAAAAATCTACAGCTGTTGCCCATGGCTAATCAGCAGTTGCTTCTGTTAGAGTTCAGTTCACTGTGGTGGCTTGGCTGTGGGATGCTTTTGTAGACTTATGTACTTTTCAGCTTCCAGTGGCCATTGTACAGCACTCGGAGTTTGCAGGGGTTATGCTCAAATCCCAGGAAGGTGTTAATATCAACAAACAGTTTTGTTATCGGGTTGAATCCCCGTCGGATCCGCACTGTTTCTGCAGAGAGATCCTGCACGAACCATATCTTCACCCCATCGTGTGTGATGTCTCACTTCCTTGATTCGCGGTAAACAAACTCCTCCTGAAACTTCAAGAAACGGATGAGGATGGCTCTGTTCTGGTTGGGCTTCCCCTACGCTAGCGTGCTGTGAACACGTTCCAGTGTGAATGATCTGTCAGGGTCCGTTCCCAGCCATTGTGTCAACTTGTCGTTAATGAAGTCTAGGAGTGGCTGATGACCCTCGGCCCCTTCTCGTATACCGAACAGACGTAAATTCTTCCTCCTGCCCCTGTTCTCTAAATCGTCTAGGCAATTCGCTTGGTGGCTAACTCAAGTGCCGTTTCAGTTTTTTCAAGTGCATTTTCTGCATCATATATGCGATGTTCAGCTTCTTCAATGTGTGTTGCATTAGAGGAAACATCTCGCTTTACCTCAGACACACTGCACTCCAACACCGCCATTGAGTTTGCCATGCCAGTCAACAGAAAGAGTACTGTCTGTTGACTGGCATGACTAGACAGTCAGTACTGTCCAACTTTGTTCCGATGTCTGCCTGTCTGGAGCGACTTCAGCTCACCCAACACTTCAGCTATATTAGCCATATTAGCATTAGCTTCCAGGTCACTCAGTGGGCTTGGCCGAGTTGCTTTGCCAGTTGCCGTATTAGTCTTGCGTGCTCGGGTAAAAATGTCACACTGTTTGCTAAAGTTGATTTGAACATATCAGCGCCGGATTTTTCAGCGATAATGGTAGCCAGTAACTTAAGGGTTTTAAGGGAAATGGTGCGTGGTTGCAGGGAGCTTCATCACTATGCTGCCATCTTGGTCTCGTCACCAACCGTGTTCACTTTACTGGCTGCAGTACACTGAAAAAAAGGTTTTGTTGAATGAACGTAATTTTATTTTGTCTGGTTTTTGCACGAAATAATTTCATCTGAAGCTAGATATGAAGAATTTATATTTTTAAGTACATTCAAATACATTATATTAGTAATTTTACCATAATAACTTTGAGTAGATTTCACTTAAATGTCCTTAGTAAATCCAATTAAACCCATTTTGCGTGTACTTTTTAAATTTTTTGTGCTCTTTCAAACCAATTAAATTGTTTAGAATTTAACTTTTTAATTTAGTTGATTCTAATTAAATGTTTTAACTATAATTACTTCAACAAAGCATCATATACCACACAGAACCACAAAATGTGTTGTGTTCAACTTTAATACAATACCAATTCTTCTCACGTCAGAGCAGTCAAATGACCTAATAAGATAAACACTTACATACTAATGACATACTTAATGCAGAGATAGCAACATTTTAACAGATACATGAATATCTTGTTTATAAAAAAGATGCTCTGATTCTGTAAACGACCATTAAGAAGGACAAACTCTGATACATTGTCTCCTAATAGAGACAAGAGGAGGCAACTTTTGCTCTCAACATGTACATTGGGCCTCATTTATCAAACGAACGTACGGCAGAAAACGTCGGCATTTATCAATTTGGACGTGAGCGGGAGCTACAATCAAATCTCACGTCTGGTCTGAGGTCGTGTACGCACATTTCAGCCTGTGTATTTGTGGTGCAGCACAGCAAAATCTGTCTGAAAATAATGAACAAACCTCAGCTGTCATTAAGCATAAGCAGTCACATATTAAGAACAGATAAAAACGGATTCTTAAAACGAATAAAAAATATATAAAAACTGTGGTTGGAGCGATGTATTGTACTCATGTGTGTCTGAAGGCACCATCCATGAATGATTACGCATTCATCAATCGCCAAAACTACCACTCGATAAATGTACAGGTGATGTGTGATGCTAAGCTATCGCTTTTAAACGTGGTGGCCAGGTGGCCGGGGGGAACACACACAATTCTTTTAAATATCAAAACAGCTCGGCTCCAGCCCCCCGCGACCCCGACATTGAATTAATGAATGAATGTGTTGGCGCGTGGTTGCAGCAAGACGCACTGCAGAGTGTAGGAATTTTACACAATACTTTTCAGAATTTCACACAAATCAAAAGGACCTAACAGAGTTATATATTGCGTAATTCAAATTCTACAGGAGGCTTTCTGGAGTCAGCAGAGTCGTTGGTAGTTTAGTGCGCCAGCAGGCATTTATTAGCAGGAGAACATCGGATTCTACAGACGTCTGGAGAAATGTTCTATTCTCTATCTAGAGTAACTGTGAGCACACAGTACCCGTGATCAGAGGCAAGAAGTTCTGATATCTATTCTAACTACTCCAGCATATAAACTTGTTACAAAGGCGTGGTTATGTGTGCGCTTGTGCGTGCATGTGTGTATTTTTGAAACAGCCGTCAGGACACCTCCATCTCGACGCCCAGGCGTAGGGGTTCCCTCTGTGTCCACAGGAGTCTTCTTCTTTATCTGTGAAGGAAACAAAACACGGACAGCAATTCTCCTAACTCTTACGCTATCTGCCAGATTCCTGTTCGAGCGCTGACTAGTTCTTTGTCTTTGTGACCTTGACTTGTTCCTGTGCAGAGAAAGCAGATACAGATTGAATCAAAAGTTTATGTGCTATGCTGGGAACAGAAAAGTTTGAGCTTGAACTTATAATCACTATCACACTTTAAATGATCATACCTAATAATCCCACTTATCACATTCTTATTAATCATTACTAATACACACGCTAACATATGATTATTAATTGAATCATTGATTATCACACTTCTTATTAATCATTACTAATACACATGCTAACACATGATTACTATACTTCACACATTGATTTTTAATTCTTCAATTCCCCCTGTTGATCACTCACCAGAGTGATCATTCCTCCGAGACCACAAAATCCTGGATGTCTAAAGTGATGCCACGAACGTGGCCTGCCAAGTTCCATAACTCTAACAATTATCAAACCATGCACATATGAGATAGATTGCCACTAAAATAATGAATATTACAAAAAACACACTAAGTGTCCACACACACAATGTTTGTTTTTGTGCTCTCTCTTCTTTTTTTTTCCAACTCTATATACTGTGGTGTTTTTACTAATGGTGTATGTGAGTCAATAATAGATTATATGTATTTACAGAAGTCCCTTAACCCTGTTCGGTTAGATCTGTTCTGACTTGATCTAAGGACCTTTTGGGCTCCTCCCCCTGTCTACACCTTGAAAGGTGAATCCACTTGTCACTGTCCTGCACTTTTACTGCTGTGGAGGTTCGCTCCACTACCCTATGGGGTCCTGTCCACCTGGGGTGTGTCCACTTTCTTTTCAATGTCTTTACATACACCCAAGGTTCTCCTAGCAAAGTCAGTGGGGCTGGTACTGGTCCTGACCCCCCTTGGCTTCCTGCCAATGTTTTTACCCAGCCTTGGAGTTGAGTCACGTAGGACCATGCCAGTCCTAGTGTGGCCCCTGGCTGTAGCGGTTCCTGGTGTCTTGGTCCAGGGATGGTGCGACCTGTAAATAACTCATAAGGGGTACATTTCTTTTCTCTGTTCACACTAGCCCTCTTAGAGTATAATGCCATAGGCAAACAGTCTAATCATGATAAACCTATAGTTGCCATCATTTTAGCTATTTTCTCTGTCCTCATTTCCTCCTCATGCTTAATAGGCAGACCTGAAGCTGTCACAAAACCTGCTCTCTCTCACTCTTTCAACTGACAATGCACTGCTGCACTGGCCTATGCAGAGACTGCATATGCCTGCCATCAGACTGTACAACGCTGCACAGCCACGCTGAGCGACGCTCAGGGAATAAACTAACACTACTCAAAGTGACCTATCACTGAAATGCACCTTTATCTCTCTTGCACATTAAAATCCACACAGCACATTGTAATATAGTGTTTATCTGCGATACTGTACTTTTATTTTATTTTATTGTTGTTCATATTTTGTATTTTATATTTTATCTTATTTTTAGTACTTCTGATTGCTTTGTACCGCTGCTACGATGACCTCATTTCCCCTCGGGGATAAATAAAGTTATCTATCTATCTATCTATCTATCTATCTATCTATCTATCTATCTATCTATCTATCTATCTATCTATCTATCTATCTGTCTATCTATCTGTCTGTCCTTCTGTCTGTCTGTCTGTCTATCTATCTATCTATCTATCTATCTATCTATCTATCTATCTATCTATCTATCTATCTATCTATCTATCTATCTATCTATCTATCTATCTATCTATCTATCTATCTTTCCCTCACCATGCTTACAAGCTACTGTTACTGCCATCACTTCCGCTAGCTGAGCTGACGGTTTTTCTGTCACTTCTCCTGTACTTATTCAATTCAATTCAATTCAAATTCAATTCAAAAAACTTTATTTGTCCCCGGGGGGCAATTCAGGAAAGTGTCTCAAACTTTCCCTGATCTTTGATTACCACTGCCTATGCTGCGCTTAGTCCTGCATTATCTTTTCTGAAACAGCAGCCGTATACATACAAGTCAATGTCTGGTCGATCCTGTGGTTTTGCATGCAAGTCGGGTCTCACTATAATGGCTTGCGTTGTCAGTGGAATGCACTCATGTGGGTTTTCGTCATCTGGAACTGCTAAACAGCTCGCTGCATTAACTCCTTTGTGTGTGTACATTATATTTGCATCTAAGCCGTCCTCTACTTTTCTCAGTCGAGAGTCTGATAGAGTAAAAACGGATGATGAGATTAACGCTATTACACTATGCCTGGTCAAAATTTTGAGGTGATGCCTGGATTACATTTTTCTCTAATTCTGATTGTGAGGTGATGTGATGAGTGATCTTGTACACCTGTCCTTCTTTAGAGTATGTGACTGCCGGGATTGTGGTTTGTTCCCAGTCCTGTAACTGAGATGTTGTTTTTACCATGGGCCCTAAATCTTTAGCTTGACTTCCTGCTCCTAATGCTAAGCTAATATGGGGTGTTGCAGTGTCACCCATGTTGTACCACTCTGCCTGCTCTACAGTGAGCAGGACTTGTGCTACTACTCCTTTCTTTGATACATATGTACTATGAACTATGGTCACTTCTGTTTTTGCACTATTTGGTCTTATTTACTCATATTTATTCACTCCATATTATATTATTACAAAACAAACAAAACAAGAACAACTGCACCATGTCATGTGAATATGTATATATGTCTATTTCTATTTCTTACCTTTTTAAAATTTAACTTTATTGCTTATTTTTGCTATTTTTTATCTTATTTTGTAATATTCTGTTGGTGCTGTGACAAAATAATTTCCTCCTCTGCGGGACATTAAAGGTTTTCTGATTCTGATTCTGATATATATATATATATATACAGTCCAAAGTCAGTGTCCAAGGGGAACCCTCTACTTCCCTAACTCTTTCCTCATACACTTCTTCAGTTTGGGTACGGTCATAGAGAAAAGTACAGTGGGGAACGTCAGGTACCGGTTCATATGGGTGCACTGAGTGAATCCACGGTGTCCATTGTTGATACAGTTTCAAAACATTGGTAATTGGCGGGTCTGGGTCCTCTTTCAATTGAGTCCAGTAAACGTTGGCCGACTGTTGCTGCTGATCAGGATCTTCCCCTAGGATCCATTGTCCAATGTTACATCTTGAAGTAATTGTCTCTGAACAGTCTATTTTTACCCTATTAGGGAAATGAACTTGCACCCCCTGTGGGCCACATAGGATATGTGCTTTCAATCTAACTAGGACATCTCTTCCTAGCAGTGAGATTGGGCATTGTGGCGAATATACATAGCTTTGATGAAACTGGTAACCAGCTATTTTAGTGGTGAGGGGTTCTGTGAAAGGGAGTGGCATTGGCTGTCGTCCAAATCCCACAAGGTCTATGGAATATTTGGAGAGCTGTTGACCGAACTGAGATTGTATCAGAGTTGAATGTGTTGCTCCTGTATCGACTAAAAAGTTCACTTTTCGTTCGTTCACTTCTCCCGTAGCAAGGAGTCAGCCTCTCCCCTTGCCCTTGACCCTGGGCACCCCTAGTATTGGTTTGGATACCCGGTGCCTTGGGGCGACTGGTTACCTGGGGCCAGTTGTGGTTGTGATGGCACCTGCTGTTGTTGCCGTTGTGGCAGGGGTCCCCCTCTTGGTAGACCTCTCTGGTTTTGTGGACAGTCTCGTGCCTAATGTCCATGACCTCCACACACAAAACACCCATTGTCCCTAGCCCCCGGTGATCCGCCCCTGCCCCTTCCATAACCTCCTCGAGGATTAAAGCCTCGTCCTCTTCCTCCTCTATAATGTGATTGTGGTGGGCCCCATGGTCCTGGTGGGTTCCATGGTCCCTGGGGAGGGGGTCCTGCATAGAATTGGCCTGCAACTGGGGCAACTGGAACTGGGGATTCCTATTGGCGCTGGCTCGGCCTGTTGTTGGTTCATCTGATCTTGTGTCTTTGCATTAGCTGCTTGTTTGTGGCTTGTGCCTTCCTCTCTGGCTTTTGCTAACTGTAATTTGGTCAGTTATATTTTAAAATTCTCTATCTCTGTTTTGCTCGCAGCCTTTCTTTCATCTGCTCTACGCATGTGATGTTGAAGTGTCCTCATCCATATGTGTGGAGGCTCTGTGTCTGCTCTGGGGTCATCCTCCATCTTTGCCTGCACTTCCTTATCTGTTCCTTTCATAAGTGCAGCTTTAAACATTGATCCCTGCAGTGGATCTGACCCTGGGTTTGTTCCTGACCTTTCCTGCCAGTCTTTCCTGCATCTAAATCTATTTGGTCTGTTGTCCCTAATCCGTATTTCTGTCCAATTAATTCTGAGTTCTGTAGGAAATACTGCTACATTTTTAACACTGTTATCACTTATCGCTCTTTACCACTTATTTAGTTTGTACTTATTTTATTTCATATGCTGCTAAACTGCACAGTGCGTATTGTTGTTTATTGTATATATCTACGTTTAACCACTATGTCCGTTGCACTCTGTCACATTTAGTTATTGTTTGATTTATTTTACGTTAGCTTTATTTTATTTGATTATGTTTCTATGCTTGTTGTTACTCTGATCTTTTCCCACCTTTGTATTGAAACTGTTGCAAAATAATTTCCCTCGGGATAAATAAAATAATAAATAAAGCTTCTTGAATCTTGAATCTTAATCCTCTCACATCACCTATGATGGGATACCGTGACTCTACTAAGGAGCTTTTCATAAAATATAATATTTTAAAATTTACAGATATAGTCAAGCTAAAAATACTTGAAATCTCATTCAGAGCTGTAAAAAATCTTCCTACAGTTATTCAATCTTTAATTAAATTAAGAAACAATTGCTATAATTTAAGAGGACTGCTTCGATTTGAAACAAGAAAAGCAAGAACTAACATTAGACAAAGATGCGTGTGCGTGTCCGTTATTGGTGTAAAAATGTGGAATGACCTTAATGATAAACTGAAAGTAATTACAACACGACCGATATTTAAAGGACCTTGAAATTTGAAAATAATTAATGCATATGTATAAATGTTATAATTGGAAAAGAGCAAAATAAATAAATGAATAAGAAAAGGGAAATGTTATTCATTTTAATACATGGAAATGAGAAAAAAGTAAACCTTATTCAAGCAAATATGAATTTTGATTTTGCAGATTTTGATTTTTGCTTTGTGAGTATGTGTATGTATGTTTACATGTATAATATGTTTAAATGTATATAAAGTAAGTAAATTATTTCATTTATTTAGGTATAAATAAATATACTTTTAATCAAATATATGTTTAATCATAAGTAAATACGTTGTGTTTAAACAGTCAGAACTGTGATGTTAGGGTGGGCTAATAAAAGCAATCCTTTTTTGGTTGAAATTGTCAAAATATTATGTCATTTTATTTAACATCTAATGTAGAACCAAAAATAAAATTCATTCATTCATTCATGGTGAGCTCTGTGCCTACGGTTAGACCAGCTAATTTCTGTAACCATATTCCAGCTTCGTCACTAATTGGTGGTAGTTGTGCATTCATGTGTTCCTTGTCTGCTAAACTAAATGGTTTATATAAATCGGTGGTCCTGTCCCTAGTCTTAGTTCCTGGTCCGTCACTTCCGCATTCTGACCATAGTATCTCCTCTTCCTCCCCCTCTGAGCCAGAACTCATCATACTGATTTTTTCTAGATTTACGAGTTTGTTTTTAAATCCCTCTCTCTTTCTCCCGTGTTTGTCGCTTTTCTGGCTTCTACAGTCATAGTCAGAGTGGTCTGAGTCAGTTAAGTCAGTCTCAGGTTTGGGTTTTCCTGCTTGGTGTCTGTGGATGTTAGTAGGTGTTTTTTCATTAAACAGCAGTTTTGTCCTTGTTGCTGCTCCCTCTATTTCTCCCTCTAACTTCTTCTCTCATACTGTCTCTCCGAAAGCCCCTCCTTTCTCATGCACCCTCCTTTCCTCATCTTGCGCTCCTCTCTGACGCTGTCTCTCCTTCTCCTACTGTTTTTCCTCCTCCCACTGTCTCTCCTCTTCTGTCTACCTCAGCTGCCAGTCCGGCCATATGCAAATCTGCTCTTCGCTCCTCTCTCTTCTCCTATTCCTTCTCCTCCTTCTTTCTCTTATGCCACAGCCTACTCAGACCATTATTTCTATTTCCCACTACTTCTTCACGTGCTCTGTCCTCCTCTAACTCCTCCTCTAACTGAACCATATATTACATACATACATATTTTACCATATTCTCTGGCTCGCTTCACCCGTCCTGCTACTCGCTGCCAGTATTCATCCCAACCTAATCCTCGGCCTGTAAATTACCTTTAATATAGCACATCATATTCCCAAAATGTGTAGTTGCATTTTCATGAGAAATCTCTTACAATTTGTTTATTTTTACCGTTACTTCCTGTTTTTAGGCTTGTGCTTTTATTTTGATAGAGTGTAACCGGAAACGAGAAAAAAGAACAACTTTACAGTTTTTTAGTGTCTTGCAAACGGGTCTATCAAAAGTGCAAAAACTTAAGGAAATGTAAACTGACAAGTTTGTTTAGCACCTGGCCGATAAAGGCACAGGGTTTGTCATCATTTTGTTTTCATGTGGTGCTTAATGCTTTATCAAAACGGGATGTCCTTGTGTTGCTTTGCATCGTTTTATACAAGTCTATTTTAAGCTTTTAATTTAATCAGTAACGCTGTTTTGGAGCGATTCAGAGCATCTGTCCTTTTGAAGGAGACAATTATTCCATTACACTGCTTGCTAGTATTTAATAAATACAGCATTATTTTTTGTGTGCATTAACAATCTTTGGAAGTTAAAGCTTCAAACTGACAGTTATGATATCATTTTTTAAGTTAAATATGTTTGTTTATTGCACTCTATTCTGAGTTTGTAATTAAGATAAAATAGGTTTAAAGGGATACTTCATGATTGTAAATGACAATTCATTTTCTGTAAAAGGTTAAAAACACACTATTTTGATATTGTTGAACATGATATTACATAGATGGTATTATTTATTTTTGTTTTATTCCTTAGCTCTTACTCTTATTGTTCACGGTGTGTTCACGTTGTGTTTAGTCTTCAAGGTGTCAAAAGATTTAATGGAGCAACGATATCATCTGTTTTGCCCAAAAATAAACACTTGTGAACCATCAGTTAAAGCGTCCGACCATCAATCAGCCGGGGACGCTACAGGGCCTGTCATAGTTATTTCAGCTGTTAAAGTACTATTCACAGGTATTTATTTATTCTTTATTCACACACACTCGTTATCCGGTCAGTGGATCTAGTCCCCAGTGATCCTCCCCTCACTCAAGCTTCTACTCTACCGTGATAGAGCTGTGTGAGATGATATAAATCACTACTTTTAATGACCAAAAGCCGAGTGTCACAGCCCCGTTATTTATGTACCCCCAGATAAGAGAAGACCAGTGGTGAGTTTAATCGTCAGGCTTTTCTGTGATTTCTGCAACAAGCCATCACTTACTTAGTTTGTACTTATTTTATCTCAATATGCTGCTAAACTGCACGGTGCGTATTGTTGTATATTGTATATACCTACGTTTAAACACAATGCCTGTTGCACTCTGTCACCTTTAGTTAACTGTTTGATCTATTTAATGTTAGCTTTATTCTTATTTTATTTATGTTAGCTTATTGTTACTCTGATCCTTTCCCATCTTTGTATTGAAACTGTTGCACAATAATTTTCCTCGGGATAAATAAAGCTTCTTGAATCTTGAATCTTGAATAAGAAATTTAATTAAATCCTATTCTATAGGTATTGTTAAAAAATGCAGATATGTTGTCACGATACCAAAATAATGACTTTGGTACGATACCTGCCTAAAATATCTCAATACTGATACTGACAGCAAAAAAACTTAAACATCATCAAGTTTAGTAATGGAATAAAATATTAGATGACAGAACGTGGAACTTAAAATGATTTATTTGTATGAATTAAAACACTTAAATAAAAAATATTTTTTGTAAAAGCTGCTGATCTTTATACTACTTAACATGTTCAGCTACCTGTACTAACACACTAACATCCTGACACTAACTCTTCTTTTACACTTTATTCTTGTGTTAGGTTCAAATGTTTTTGTATAATTGCACTGTCGTTATTTGCTGCTCTGTGTGCCCTGAATTGCCCCCCGGGGACAAATAAAGTTTTTTGAATTGAATTGAATTGAGTTCATAAAATAAGATAATCCTTTATTCTTCTCACAAAGGGGAAGTTTGCAATTTGCACTACTCTAAAGATGGCGCCGCGGATGGCTGCCTCGATTTGTTGGTGCGCTTTGTTTTGTCTTGTTTTGTTTGTAAACAGTGTTTTTTGTCTGGATTCACGGCTGTCTTTCACCAGAGAACAGCTCATGAACATTCGGGTAACAACTCCGCAGGATTTGTTTCCTGAATTTCTGGCTCCCACATCGGTTCTGGTGAACTTTTTAGTCCAAGGTGCCCTCGCCTTTACAACTTTACGCCGTCGCAGGGGGAAACGAGCCGGTGCGCTTGTGAAGACGCACGCCGCTACCTGGGATATTTCTCTCTAACGTGCGCTCACTGGGCAATAAAATGGACGAACTTCAGCTCCTGTTGAGGAGAGACATGGACTTTAATTCATCCTCTTTTTTGTGCTTCACCGAGTCATGGCTGTGTGAGAACATCCCGGACTCTGCGCTACAGCTGGATGGATTCCAGCTTCACCGAGCGGACCGTGACACGCGGCTCTCTGGCAAAACAAAGGGTGGAGGTATTTTTTTCTACATCAACAGCGGCTGGTGCAACGACGTAACGGTGATACAACGGCACTGTTCTCCCCTCCTGGAAACTTTTATTATTAACTGCAAACCATTCTACTCCCCACGTGAGTTCGCTTCCTTCATTCTGGTCGGTGTTTACATTCCACCGGAGGCCAACGTGCAGGACGCACAGCGCGCGCTCGCCGACCAGATACTGGAAGTGGAGCGGACCAACCCGGACTCCTTAGTTATTGTCCTCAGGGATTTTAACAAAGGTAACCTCAGTCACGAATTGCCCAAATACAGACAGTTTATTTAATGTGCAACCAGGGAGGGGAACACTCTGGATCACTGTTACGCAACAGTCAGTAACGCCTATCACACCGTCACCCGCGCTGCACTGGGACACTCTGACCACAACATGGTCCACCTGATTCCTGCCTACAGACAAAGACTAAAACTATCTAAACCTGTGGTGAGGACATCAAAAAAGTGGACCAGTGAAGCTGCAGAGGACTTAAAGGCGTGTCTGGACTGTACTGATTGGGATGTTTTCAGGACTGCTTCCACCAGTCTGGATGAGTACACAGAAGTTGTGACGTCATACATCAGCTTCTGTGAGGACTGCTGTGTACCAACACGCACCAGGATGACTTATAACAATGACAAGCCCTGGTTCACACCCAGACTGCGACAGTTGAGGTCTGACAAGGAAAGGGCTTTCAAAAGTGGCAACAGAGCAGAGTACAAAGAGGCCAAGTACAGGTTTAGCAGGGCGGTGAGGGACGCTAAACAGCTGTACTCCAAGAAGCTACAACATCAGTTCTCCTCTAACGACTCTGCCTCTGTCTGGAGGGGGCTCAGGCAGATCACCAACTACAAGCCAAGAGCCCCCCCTGCTGCTAACGATCAACGACTTGCCAACAACCTCAACGACTTCTACTGTCGCTTTGAAGATCACCTTAACAGTAGTCACACCACCCCCCACCACACTACCCACCAGCTCCAGCCCATCAGCCCTTCTCCCCCCACCACCACAATAGAGACTGTAAACCTCCTACCACCACAGCTGCACAGACTCCACCTGCAGGTGGATCACCGACTTCCTGACTGACAGGAAGCAGCACGTGAGGCTGGGAAGCCTCACCTCGGACTCCAGGACGATCAGCACCGGCTCTCCGCAGGGCTGTGTTCTTTCTCCCCTGCTCTTCTCCCTGTACACTAACAACTGCACCTCCAGTCACCAGTCCGTCAAGCTCCTTAAGTTCGCGGATGACACCATGCAGCTGAAGAAGTTCAATCTACCACGGACAATGCTGGTCCACTTCTACACTGCCATCATCGAGTCCATCCTCACCTCCTCCATCACCGTCTGGTACGCTGCTGCCTCTGCCAAGGACAGGCGCAGACTGCAGCGTATCATACGTTCTGCAGAAAAGGTGATTGGCTGCAACCTCCCTTCTCTCCCAGAACTCTACTCTTCCAGGACCCTGAGGAGAGCAGGGAGGATAGCTGCTGATCCCTCCCACCCTGGACACTATCTGTTTGAACCTCTCCCCTCTGGCCGGAGGCTGCGCTCCATCAGGACCAAAACCTCCCGCCACAAGAACAGTTTCTTCCCCTCTGCCGTCAGGCTCTGGAATTCTGTTAAAGACACTTAACTGTCATTCGTTATATTAACGACATCTGGAACTCACACGTTATATTAACGTACCCAAATCACAGGTGTTATATTAACACCCCCCCTTTTCACTGGACACTTTAACTTGCACATTACCACCTGCACTGGTCATACAAATACAGTCACTTATATTTCATGTATATAATTCAATGCCATATGTTTAGTTTGCTTGTGTTCATGTTTATATTTATTTTGGCACTGTCAAATCAAGTCAAATTCCTTGCAATGAAAATTGTCTGGCAATAAACCTGATTCTGATTCTGATTCTGATAAAGTTCAAACCCTGCAAACTACAGTACAACACAAATGACCCAGACCTGGAGGAGGTCTGTGCTCTAATGATTTTCTACTAATATAAAGTATTAAAGATGTTGTTGACAAAAATGTATATGTTGTGATTATATTACAGGTACTGATTGACTTAAAATAGTTAATTTATAGCTGGTGTTGTTGATCATACTTGTGAACACCAGTACATTTTTGGGGTGAATTGAATGTCTCCAGTGCATGTTATGGTAAAGTCAATGTCTCCAGTGTGAACTGTTTGCATACAGAGGTGTGGGAATCACATCAGACACTAAAACAGTTAGCTTTACTCCTGACTGCCTTGTGCAACTCTGATGGTGAAAAAAAGTTAAATTGTCACAAAATAAACACTCGCTTGACTTAATGTTACATCGAGGGATATTTATGTTGTCTATCTCTAACCTGCAGCTCTCTGAACTCTTTGAACAAATCTGCATATCTGTCAGCTCGATGTTTCTCCAGGTTGGTCTGTATAGATTCTAAGCATCATTTAAAGACAGGCTCTGTGGTTTTTGTAGGCTTGACGCAACATCTTTGCTCCATGCATGTGCTTATAATCTGATATCTCAGAATTCATCACTGCATTGTCTTCAACTTCGCCATCTATTTTACTCCTTGGTGATTTCAAGCTCCAAATCGACTCCCCGGACTGTAAAATAGCTATGTACTTTCTGGATCTTCTCAACTGCTTTAGCTTCACCGTACACATCAACTTTCCCACCCTTAGACCTGATTTGCTCTCCAACGTCTCCAACACCGACCTCTTAATCTCCGACCACCGAGCCATCACACTCGTAATAGACATTCCCGTCCCTTTACCCAAACAGGGCCGCACAATAACTTTCCGGAACTTTAAGTCCATCTGCCCAGTCTCTCTCTCCATCTGCATATCAAACACTCTCTCCAGCCTTACCCTCCCTGTTAAGCCAGCCCCCACGGATCTTGTCAACATCTATGACAACACATTGTCCACCTCCCTCAACCAGTTGGCTCCCCTGATAACCAAAACTGCCACTTTCACTCACCCGGCCCCCTGGTTCATCACAGAACTTCAGAAACTCAAAAAACGACGGCGACAATTAGAACGACTACACAAGAAAAACGATCTCACAGTACACACCCTCGCCTATATGCACCTCTACAATTCAGCACTCAACAAAGCCCGCTCTGTCCACTAATCCGGCATCATTCAATCTGGATCCTCAAACCCACGCACTCTGTTTTTTCACTATCAATAAACTCTTCAAACCCCAGGACAACATCTCATCCTCATTCACATGATCCTTCCTTCCTCATGATAGAAAGCATCCACAACCAGCTCACCACCTCCTCTGCCACCACCCCGACCAACGATTATCCCTTTTCTCACCCATAACCACAACAGACCTCTCCAAAATACTCTCCACAATGAAATCATCCACCTCCCCCCTGGACCCCCTGCCCTCAGACCTCGTCAAAGCCTGCTTCAAGTCTCTCACCCCACTCAACACGGACACCATCAACTCCACCCTTACCTCTGGCACCGTCCCCCCACCTCTTAAGCTTGCTGCCAGCAAGCTAAGAGGTTCAACTTTAGACCCATCTCCAACCTCCCATTCCTCTCAAAACTACTGGAAAGAGCCGTCTCACCTGTACGAAACATTCCAATTTGGCTTCCAAACCCACCACAGCACTGAAACAGCTCTCCTCAAAGTCACCAATGACCTCTTACTCTCCTCTGACTCCGGCTCCCTCACCATTCTCCTCCTCTACCTCAGTGCTGCCTTTGACACTGTCAATCACTCCATCCTCCTAATTTGCATAATTGACTCTGCCCTCTCCTGGCTCACCTCCTACCTGTCTGAAAGATTCCACTACATCTCCATCAACAACCCCAAATCCCACATCCTCCCTGTCTCACACGGAGTCCCTCAAGGCTTAGTGCTTGGTCCAGTCCTCTTCATTCTGTACATGCTCCCACTAGGTCACATCATCCACCGCCGTGGTCTTCACTTCCACTGTTATGCCGAGGATACCCAGATGTACATCACCACCAAAGCCATTACTCCCGCCATTCTCTCTACCCTCACCGACTGCCTCACCAACATCAAAACCTGGATAAACCACAACTTCCTGAAACAGCAATAAAACGGAAATCAGCATCTTCGGCCCAAAATCAATCCCACCTTCCAGAACTTCTTCCTCTGCATCAATGTCACTCCCTCCCCCCTGGTCAGAAATCTGGGCATCATCATGGACCCCACATTTTCCTTCAAGTCACACATCAACCATGTCACCAAAACTTCTTTCTTCCACCTCCGCAATATTGCATGTTTTCACCCCACTCTCTCCTCCTCAGCCACCAAAACATTCATCCACGACTTCATCACCTCCAGACTCGACTACTGCAACAGCATTCCTTTATGGCCTCCCCTCCACTGCACTTCAAAAACTGCAAGAAGTACAAAACTCGACCGCCCGACTGATCACTCACTCCCCCTCCGGAGCACACATCACTCCCATCCTCCGTGAATTTCCCATACAACAACGTATCAACTTCAAGATCCTCCTCATCTCCTACAAAGCCCTAAACAACCTTGCACCCTCATACCTGACAGATCTCCTCCACCGCCACTTCCCCACTGAGGGGGCCAAGCCTTTGCCATCGCCACCCCTACCCTCTGGAACTCCCTGCCCCCCTGCCATCCGGAACTCAGAAAAACTCCCATCATTCAAGAGTCAGCTCGAATCCCATCTCTTCAGGATTACCTACAGCAACTAAAATCCACCATCTTCCACCCTCTGCTTTACTATTAATGTGGTGTTCTTTTGTTCTAGTGTTGTTTAACATGCTTGCTATTTGCTATTATGTGTAAAGCGTCTTTGAGTACCGAGGAAAAGCGCTTTATAAAATTGATCTAGTATTATTATTATTATTATTATTATTATTATTATTATAATATACAAGCCTAGGATTGGTCGGCAAGGATTTCAAGCACCTGTACGAATCCTGTATTTTTCTACCTTATTCATCTTCACTGCTTTCATATTAGAGACCAGAGGAAGTTTTTCAGTGTAGTTAATTTATTACATTTTTTTGTAATAATTAACGGATCTGTCAGGTTTCCTATATGTGCCCCCCCCCCCCCCCCCCCCCCCCCCATGTTAAACTCATCCCTACGCCCCTGACAGGGTCTGTGTGTCTGCAGGTGAACAGAGCAGACAACCGGAGCACGCCGCTCACCCGCCGAATAAAGTATGAGAATGGTTTATTTTGTGTTTCAGTTCAACCTGGAACTCATAAATTCTTTATGGTTGGATATTTCAACCATGCAGCACAGGGCCGCAGGTCCGAGTCGAGCCTGTGCTGCTGAGGAGGAGTTTCATCAGATTGTTACAGAAACGCTGTGAATGTGTGAAATGCTTTATTTTCGTTTGATACTAAATACTTTACCTTTATTGCTGCAATAATGAAAGTAGACTCCAATGGGCTGCATTATGAATACAAATACAAGTGGTAGCGAAAAATGATACGAACAAGAATAACAATAATAGATAATAATAATCTTGATTTATATTGCCATTTTCATTATATTCCATTTTCTAAGCAACAGTGTGCTTTACAAGAGAAACATAAAAATGCCAGTTGTAACCTATGATACACATGACAACCAGGGGTGTATTCCTGCCTGAACGCACCGGAGTGTAACTTCTGCACTTTTTTCTCAAAGTGAGAAAAAAAGAAAAATATAATCTGGTTGACATTCAGGCACAGCAAATAGTTTGTCATCATTTTGATGTTTGAGTTGGCTCCTTTGATTGAAGACGTCAACTTGTGGACTAAATAACATGGGAAAAAAACAACTTTCCACCTTAAAATTTCCAGTTGCTGTCAAAGAGCGTAAAAAGACTGAACAATAGGAAAGACCAAAAGACATAATGACAGCGGCACTATACACACCGGCAGCAGTGCAAATGTGCGACATAAAAGGTTTGAACATTCACAGCAGCTCAGAAGCCGTGTCTTGTTTCTGCTGCTGAGTGCAGTGACGGAGGTTAGAAACGGACACTCAAAATACAAGAGCCTCCTCCTGTGATTTCTGAACAGTCATGAAGCCAAAGCAGGAAAAGCTCAAACTGAGCAGCTGTAAGATATTTAATTGAGTTTCCTTTAAGTGAAATGCCCTGAATGAATTTAAGTTTTCCCCGGTAAATGGTTAACTGTTTTGTAGTGTGTGTCTAGAGCTTTTATTGTGAAAGGTCAGAACGGAAGAAGTGAAGCTATCTGCGTTGTCTTTGTCATTGGTGGAAGTCAAATAGTTTTCCGTCTGATCCATAGATGAATGAGGTCAAGCAGCAGACCTTTGTGGTTTTATAATCCTAATAGGTAAACTAAGAACCTGATTGGTTGATGTCTTTATTTGTGGTGCAAAAGCTCTGTAAAATTGCCCTTGATCCAAAAAAAAACCGAGCTACAGTAGCGTTACAGGGTATGTGTGTGTTTCGGCAACCAGAGCACGCTGCTCACCCGCCGACTAAAGTATGCTGGCTGACTCGAGTCAGCTGGTTGAAAATTCCCTCTTCAGTGAATTATCAAAAAAGAAAAATGCCAGTTTTAAACTATGATATACATGAGAACTTAATTTAAAAGTAGACTCACTTTTAACGAGTAACCCTCCCCCACATTGCTCCTCAGAGTTTCTTGATCCTTTTTGTTCCAGCTGATGGGGCATTTACCATCGTGACATTTTTGTCAACAACCCCCACACACCTACAGTATATCATCAGTATCACTTTAACAGCAGATCTCAATAAAGGAAAACATCAACTAGTTTCTCGGGTTCTGTTGCTTCACGTCGTCAAGGCATATAGACAGGTTCAATCCCAGACCTACAGTATTAAATGGGAGAAGAAAGTAAAAGAAAAGACAAAATAAAACATTTGTCAGTTCACAATGTTCACTATTTAAAACTAGATTACACGTCTGCACAGTCACACTGTTTTAAGCTTCAAAAAGGACATGCAGCTGTTATAGTCTGAGCTGATCAGCGACTTAATTCTGTGTAACATGTGCATGACTGAACAATGAGGCACATCACATTAAAAATGGTAACTTTAAAAATGATGTCCAGTCAGGATCAGGCTGTTCAATACCTACAGCCGACTGAAGAACGCAGCGCAATCCAACAGTTTATAAAACGGATGATCTCATGCATTTATTCTAAAATTTGAAATAAATAAAACAACAGGATCACAGGAGCTGCTGGTGTCCCTCCAACCACCAGTGCACCCTGTGGAATGAGCAAGCCGACACACGTTGGTGTTTTTTTAATTGTATCCACAAAAATAAAGGGTTTTAAACTTTTTTTAAACTCACCTGAGTGCCTGCACTTTTTTCTTTTAGAAGTTAATTAAATTGGGGTTATCTGTAATTATGAAAATTAAATTTGTACTATTTAGAGACTACTCAGCAAATACATGTAGATACGGTTGCCTCTGGAAATACACTATATTGAATGAAGAAAACAGCTGAGCAAATGCATAATATACTCTGCGCCACATTAACGCTAGCTGAAGAGCCCATATTGGTGGACAAATTGATTTTGATTTTAAAAACACATGAATAATATGAATAACAGTCCACCAGTCAACATCAGGTCCTGTGAGAGTACGAATATCTCAGATTTCGGTTATTATTTTCAGCTAACTGTAGCCTCTTTGCTGTAGCTGTCAGCATCACGTTACTTCTTCAGCTGCTTATTTCCTGTGGAGTCAACATGCAGAAATGTGAGTTAGTGTGTGTGTGTGTGTGTGTGTGTGTGTGTGTGTGTCATACTTGCCAACTCTCCCGATTCACGTGGGAGACTCCTGATTTTTAACCTTATCTCCCGCGTTTGGACTACACAGGACAGAGATGGAAGAAGTGACGCCTGACACACAAGAAAAGAAAAATAGAAAATATGCTTTCAAGTTCAACACAAGTTGGACCGAGACGTTGCCCTGGGTTAAAGCCAGCCGTTGTGGTGCCCACCATGCATTTTGTAAGTTGCGTAATATTGATATTTATGTAAAGAGCGCCGGGAAAAATGATCTGGTTAAACATGCCGGCATCGCGAAATATAAAGCAAGCTACAAGGACAGAGGGGGGTGCCTAGGATTGAGTCGTTTCTCATTAGAGGACCGACGACTGATCTAGTGTCAAGAACAGAGTGCAAGATGTCGATGCTGATTGCGAAGAATAATTTGCCTGTGGCATTCAGCGACGAATTCAGCAGGAGTGTTCGTGCCATGTTTCCAGTCTCAGAGATCGCCAAGAATTGCTCCTCTGGGAGAACTAAAACAACACATATTATCAAAGGTAAGAAACATGATTAGCTTTTTATAATAAAGCTCCTTTATTTCCTTTCTTCCATTATTGGATAAACTGATTAGGTGTGTCTGACCATTGTTGGATGTCAGACACACCTGGATTACTCAGTTTGTCCAATAATGCAAGACAGTAAATAAAGGAGCTGGTTTAAGTTCAGGAATTAGTGGAGTTGTGCATAAAGCCCATTGCTTCCCATTGCTCTCCATAACTTTCTTTTTATTAAACTAATTTGTGGGGTTGACTTAATGATTTCAAACCTGTGACAAACTTCAGCTGCTTGATAACGAGCACACCATTAGACCCAGGTGTGTTAGACCAGGGAGAAACCTAAAACATGCAGGACAGTAGCTCTCCAGGAGCAGGAGAATACTTAATTTAGCCTAAGCAATACTTTTATTCTGCATCCCTCTAAATGACCCTTGGGTGTATTATTTTTGAAAAATATAGCTTTTAAGAAACATTCTCCATATTCACGTAAGTAAATGATTTCCATACTTCTCCCACAACTGCCCTTATTTTGTTCCTTGCAATGATTACTAACCATACCAATTTAATACATACCATCTACTTAACTTTACTTACTAATACTTTACTGTCTCTTTCCTTCAGCGCAAAGTGGTGTGAGTTGTATAAAAAATGTGTCGACTTCACAGACTGACTCCCTAAAGCTCCTGAGGTACTGCTCCACTAGGTGGCTCAGCCTCCTCACCTGCATCCAACGAGCGCTCAACCAGTGGGCAGCTCTAAAAGCCTACTTTTAGAGCCATTAAGGGGGATGAGAGAAACACCAAAATCTGTGCCATGGCAGGACATCTCCGTTACCCTGAGATGAAAGCATACTTCTTTTTCCTGAGTGTGGCTCTCAAGCCCTTAGCAGACTTCAACACATCCTTTCAGGTGAGTAGCTTATGGGTATGATATACTAATGAAAACATGATATACAGCAGGGGTGTGAAAGTGACAACCGATCTACAGAGTGTGTATATATATACTATGCTTTTTATTTACATGATTTCCCTACGAGCACAAAGCCCTCCTAAACCACCAGAACTGCTTGATTTTGAGTTTCCCCCAGATCTGAGCTCACTGCAAAAGCAAGATGTGACACTGAAGCACTGGTTTGAAAGGGTGACAGATGTCGAAATAAAGCAAAATAACCCAAGCTGTTTAGATGATGCCACCTACATGGTGAAGGAGGGTCTTCTCTATCAGAAAAAGGGAAAAACTGAGACTTTAGCGCTGCCACAACAGTTTAGGCAGAGAGTTATGGAGATGGGTCATTCAATTCCATGGGCAGGCCACATGGCTTTCCAGAAAACTCTATACAGGATTGCAAGCCGTTTTGTTTGGCCAGGGATGTACACTCAAGTCTCTCATTTCTGTGCTTCATGTGAAACCTGCCAACTAACCTCTGCTAAAGGAGTCGTACGTGCCCAATTACAGTCGTTACCCATCATTGATACACCCTTTGAGAGGATAGGCATGGACATTGTAGGCCCAATAGAGAAAAGTTCCTCAGGCCACCGTTATATTTTGGTTGTCTGCGACTATGCCACACGGTACCCTGAAGCCTTCCCCCTCAGATCTTTCAAAGCTAGACAAGTAGCAGATTGCCTTGTGCAACTTTTTTCTAGAGTGGGCATACCCAAGGAGATTTTAACAGACTGTGGGACTAATTTTTTGTCCAAACTGTTGCAGCAGGTTTATCAAGTGTTAGGAGTAAAGGGCATTAAGACCACCCCTTACCACCCCCAGACGGATGGACTGGTGGAGCGCTATAACCAGACACTGAAAAACATGCTGCGCAAGTTTGTATCCCACACAGGCTCCGATTGGGACCGCTGGCTGCCATACCTTCTGTTTGCCTACAGAGAGGTCCCACAGGCATCTACAGGTTTCTCTCCGTTTGAACTGTTGTATGGGCGCCAGGTGAGAGGACCACTGGACCTGCTGAAAGACTACTGGGAGAGTTCGAAGCCAGAAGGAGAAAATGTGGTGGCATATGTGGTAAAAATGAGGGAGAGACTGGAGGAGATGACGGCGCTTGCACATGAACACATGGAGTCAGCTCAACGAAACCAGAAGGTGTGGTATGATCAAAAGGCCAGAGAGCGGGTCTTTCACCCAGGTCAAAAAGTGCTGTTACTGCTGCCAACCAGTGAAAGCAAGTTACTGACTAAATGGCATGGGCCATATGAGATCAGCAAACGCATGGGCACGGTCACATATGAACTTTTTATGCACAACAGGTTTAAAAAATATCAGACTTTTCATGTTAACCTGCTTAAGGAGTTCCAGGTGCGTTCAGAGCCTGTGCACCAGCAGCTTTTGGTCCGTGCGGTTCAGGAGGAGGAAACTGTTGACAAGTTCTTCCCAGCTACTGCCACAACAGCCGAGGGCCCAGAAGTGGACCTGTCACATCTGTCCCTCACCCGGCAGGCAGAGGTGAAGCCCCTGCTTGACCCAGAGCTCTTCAGAGAGACACCAGGTTTCACCTCACTGGTGCAACATAGGATTCGGCTGAAGGGAGAGGCCCCAGTGCGTCAGAAAAGCTATAGGATTCCTGAGCGGTTGATTCCTCTGCTGCAGAAGGAAATTAAGCTGATGTTGGAGCTGGGAATAATAGAGATTTCCTGCAGTGAGTGGTGCAGTCCCATTGTGTTGGTCCCAAAGAAGGATGGTACACTCCGATTTTGTATTGATTTCAGATACCTGAATACAGTGTCCAACTTTGACCAATACCCGATGCCTGGGATTGATGATCTGGTGGAGCGAGTTGGAAGAGCTCGGTACATCACCACACTGGACCTCAGCAAGGGCTACTGGCAGGTCGCCTTGGCACCAGATGCCAAGGAGATGACAGCTTTCAGAACACCATTCGGTATGTATCAGTTTAAGGTCATGCCATTTGGTCTCCAGGGGGCGCCAGCCACATCTCAAAGACTAATGGACCATGTTTTGAGGGATTTGTCTGACTGTGTGGCTGCATATTTGGATGATGTAGTTATCTTCAGCCAATCATGGGAGGAGCATATGGTTCATCTGCAGCAGGTGCTGCAGAAAAAAGGGGCAGCCGGCCTCACCATTAACCCTCACAAGTGTGCTGTTGCCCAAAGAGAAGTGGAGTACTTGGGTTACGTCATTGGTTTTGGACAAATTAGACCACAGCTTGGGAAAATGGAGGCCATCGCATCCTTTCCTGTTCCCACTACCAAAAAGAGGTTGAGGGGATTCCTTGGTCTGGTGGGCTGGTATCGTAAGTTTGTGCCTCATTTTGTGGATAAAGCTGTTTTGCTGAATGATCTAACCAAAGCCTCTGCTCCAAACAAGATTCAATGGACTGATGAATGTGACAGAGCCTTCAGGGACCTCAAGAAATCCATCTGCACTCACCCAGTCCTACACAGTCCTGATTTTGAGAAGCCTTTCATCCTGCAGACGGACGCTTCCGGAGTGGGCCTGGGAGCAGTGTTGCTGCAGGAGGTGGAAGGAGAGAGAAGACCCGTGGTGTTTCTAAGTCGGAAGCTGCTGGACAGAGAGACAAGGTACTCTACAGTAGAAAAGGAGTGCTTAGCGATGAAGTGGGCCATCGACACCCTCAGATATTATCTGCTGGGACGGCACTTCCTCCTGGAAACTGATCATCGGGCTCTACAGTGGCTGCATCGCATGAGGGATGCCAACATGCGCATCGCTGGATGGTATCTGGCTCTGCAGCCCTATGACTTCACGGTGCACTACAGGTCGGGGAAGTCAAATGTGGTGGCGGACTGTTTGTCCAGAGTGTCAGAGGAATGAGGTACTGTTCTCTTTGGGGAGAGGGAGGAGGAAATGTGACGAAGAGCACATCGTCACCAGTTTTGCACACATGGCACCACGCACTTTAGACCGAGTATGAATACAGATGCACTTTAATAATTGCACAGACACTTTAAGAAGAGCAACAGCACTTTATTAGAGATTTGCACAATACATTTTAACACTATTTTTGGATTTGTAGCCATGTGATTGATGTTTGGCGGGTCTTGATCTGGCTGATAGGTGCTGTGTAGGCCACGCAGTTTACCTAGAGCAGAGGGACATGGGGTTAAATGTGCCTATTAAGTTGTTAATTGATCAAACAAGGAGCTAAGTTAAAAATGTATTGTGTTGCTTAATGAGTGTGCAGTGGATAAATCAAGAGTGTTGTGTACTCACCAGTCTTTTGTCTTCCGGGTGTGCAGGCAAAAGGCTTCCCCAGGAAACGGACGCCACTTATATAGTTCCGGGGGCAGCCAAGTGTAAATTGGTGTGGGGGTGGTAAATGTGTGTATTGTATTTTAGTGGAGGTAATATGAAGTGTATTGGTGTATTTTCTCTGTCAGTGGATGTAGAGTAGGATATATATAAGTCACAGATGATGGGGTGCAGATACAGAAATAAAAACAATGGTGGGTTAAAAATGTTTTAGGCCAGGGATCCTGGAGAATGGATTCTTCCAGGGTAATAGGTTGACACCCTATAAATAGGCGCCATTTTGGCAACCTGGGGTTCTCTTTTGTTTGGTGATCGTGATGTGCCTATACGGTTTGCCAAGGACAATGAATAAAGAATCGCCTTGATGACCCACCTCAAACCTTGCCTATGGATCATTTTTTTTGCTGTATCATCCGGCTGTAATTGTCGTCATTCTCACAATACTGTACCACAGTATACTGTAAGTAAATGTATGTTTCAGTACATCACTGTGCCAATGTACTGTAGTATGGTAATGGAGGGTTAGTCTAACTGTCTGTAGGCCTAGTATTCCATGTATATTTTTTGTAACTGCATGTTCTCTTTTTGTAGAATTGAAAGACTGTCACATAAGGGTGTGAGGACAGGTATGTTCTCCCCTAATTGTTGATATGGTCCGTGAGGACAATTCCGAACTGTACACAAGTGGCAAATGCATATGGTTTGTTTGTTTTGTACAAATGCTATGTGTACTGTAAATGCAAAAGATCTTTGTTTTTTGTTCTGTACAAGTGCTTCATGTAAATGCACAAGATTTCAGTTTTTTGTCTTTGTGTAAAGTGTTAAATGCAAGTTTTTTTGTTTTGCAACATGCATTCAGCTTCATGTCCTGAGCATTGTGTTTTCTATTTTTCTATGTAGTGTTTAGTGGCTGCTCAGCAGTGTTTTCAATTTTGATTGACTTGGGGCATGATTTGACAACAAAGTTCAGTTTTGGGCACATATTGAACTGTTTTGATGTGAAAGTTTGGTTTTGCAAGAAGAGTCTGAGGTTTTGTGAACGTAGCTTGAAAATTGGGGTTTGTGTTCAGAGTTTAGAGAAAAGGAGAGAAGCTTTCAAGAAATGTGTCTTAGCAATCGAGAAAAACTAATATAATTGAACAATTTTTTTGAAGTTACAATTTTGAATGTGTTTTCTTTTTTATTATATGAATTTGAAGTTCAAGCTCAGTGGCCAATTTTCTTCATGGCATTTACTGAGAAACATCATTTTCAAAACAAGGTATCTTCATCAGGTTTAAAATACGAGGCAAGAAATGACAAATTACGTGTGCGTGTGCGTGTGCGTGTGTGTGTGTGTGCGCGCTCACTCCTTGGAAACTGATGGAGACGTTTAAAAACAATGTAAGCTTTGCTATGTTGATAACGCTGCTAACTAGCAATCTTTGATACACGGGAATTTGAATGGGGTGCTCCACCTCATCACATCCAGCAATACTAAATCAAGGTTGTCATGTTTTTTCTTCATGAGTATACGAAGAAAGTGGAGGGAGTTAAATATTAGTAACAGCTCAGACTTTTGTAACTCTGTTGCAGGAGAACCTTCTCCAAAAAATTAGAAAGTTTATTTTGACTAGCCGGAGAAAGTGGGCTTTTATATTTCAGCAAGGTTATGTTAAACCACCTCATCTACACTTCAACAAAACATTAAAAGCAGCTTTTGTTTCAAAGCCACTGCCTTATTAAATAACACGCAAACAGTATCATGGTTTGATCCATCCTGCCGCAAAAAGTCCCGGAATTCTGTCCACAATGGTTTCAGTGTACCATAAAGACTTTTTTTATGTTTAATTATTACCAAATATTATTTTAAATAAATAAAAAAGCTATTATAAACTGGTTAATTAACTTTGCCTCATTAAAATCGAAGTAAAATGGTTACAAAATAAGTGTTTAATTTATTGTTGCCTAGATGATTATTGATTATTGAATTCTAAAATTGGATCACAAAATGAATATTAAAAAGGATATTAAATTAAACTTTGTTAATCCATACTAATGTGTCTACTGATTAAACTCTGCACCATCTCACAATTTGACAACATTTAACATTTACAGTTTCCATTTTGTGATTTCTTTAAAATTAACTGGCCTATAACATTACACAGTCATTTATTATTAATATAAATACACTAAAAGAAAAGCACACTCTGTAATGGTTTGTTTAGTCACAGACCGTATTTAATTCAGCAGTGGCATTTATAATGTTAATTTGAGCAATTCCAGGATAAATATACAGCAGGTGTCAACGCATGATGCACTGAAATGCTCTGACTATTTTAAGAGGAGTCATTTTTAAAGGTTGTGTTGGTTTTTGTCAGAATACATCACAACTACGATTTCTATCTAAATATTTTTTTCTGCCCAGAATTAATGAGATTACAACTCATCTCATCTCATCTTAATGAGATTACAACTCATCTCATCTCATCTTCAACCGCTTTTCCAGGGTCGGGTCGCGGGGGCAGCAGCTTTAGCAGGGGACCCCAAACTTCCCTTTCCCGGGCCACATAAACCCGGGAAAGGGACCTTTTCGTCACAACAGTGCGGTAGAGCGACTGCAACACCGCCTCCGATACTCCGGCCAAACTCACGCTCCATCGTCCCCTCACTCGTGAACATGATCCCGAGGTACTTGAACAACAGGAACGAATCAGACTTACTGCCGAGGATCCGTACACAGCTCTCGCTTTGGATGTACAGAGATTGGATGGCCCACAGAAATGACCCCCTAGCCCCATATCCCGCAGCACCTCCCACAGTATCTCCCGAGGGATGCGGTCATATGCCTTCTCCAGATCCACAAAGCACATGTAGACTGGATGGGCATACTCCCAGGCCCCCTCCAGGATCGTTGCGAGAGTGAAGCGCTGGTCCATTGTTCCATGTCCAGGACTGAATCCGCATTGCGGAAAAGTGAGGATTTTGAAAAGCGGTGGTATGTGTTGCAGTCAAAAGCAAAAGAGGAGATTGCAGCACACAAACGTGAATCTTCATGCACAGGTGAGCAATATACCACTTACTTACACCTGCTGGTAATGTTAATATAAATGCTTACTTATTGTGTACTTATTGGTTACTGGATTTCTTTTTAGGGGGTGGACCACCTGCTAGGCAGCTGTCCCAGGTTGCAGAAACGGTGTTTTTAATATACTGGGGCAGTCAGAAGTTAGTATCACCGGGCTGAGGGAAGGCATTGACTCTTCAATGATGCAGGCCATTGTAATGCAACAAAGGTAGGACAAACAAGTTTTCATATATCAACAGGCAGGTAAACAAAATATCAAGAACAGTGTTTATTCATTGCCATTTCTCATATCTCTTGTGCATGCTCATTCTACTAAATCAATTAATACAAAACAATAATTAAACTAAATTTATTTCCCTTTCTGTAGCATGGTGCCATCAGAGGAACCGGGCCCCTCAAATTTGCAGGTCTACGATCCTCAGCCTGAAGCATTCAGCCTGCCCGCTGCTGCTGCTGCTGCTGCAGCAGCATCTGCTGCTCCATCACCATCCCTGCAGGAAGATTGGAGTTGGCAATGGATGTCTTAGAGAGCAGAAAAAAGTTCTATGCCTACAGGAGGAGTACTATCGACTGAAAATTGAGCTCCTAAAAAATAAATCCAATGACAAATAGATATTGTGTCTTTGAGTAATATTTGTTGTGTATTTAACTATTGTAGGTGATGTGTAGTAAAACTATGTGGTACATTAGTTCAATGCAGTTACAAGTTTTCAAATTGCATATACTGTAACTTGCCTGAAATGTAAATTTGTAAAGTGGGCTCTGTAAGGCAGTCCACTTTGGGCCAAGTTCCCCTGTGGAAAGTAGTGTTGTTTTAAGCGGCCTGTTTTACTTTTAGTCTAGTCTAGTTTTAGTCGACTAAAAGTCTGAGCATTTTAGTCTAGTTTTAGTCCACTAAAAGTCTGAGCATTTTAGTCTAGTTTTAGTCTACTAAAAGTCTGAGCATTTTAGTCTAGTTTTAGTCAACTAAAAGTCTGAGCATTTCAGTCTAGTTTTAGTCGACTAAAGCTTATGACATTTTAGTCTAGTTTTAGTTACAGAAAATTGTATATTAGTCTCTTTTTAGTGATGCAATTATATTTAATCAATATAATAAAAGTACCTAGTAGTATTGATGAAACCAACATTTTCTTTTAGCCAAACCCATGCAGATATCTTTAGTTTACATGCATGTACAGGCCTACAATAAGTTCTCCAATGTATGTTGATGCTAAATTCAGTTCAGTGTTATTTGCTCTGTGAAATACAAAACTAGTGAAAGTATTTGGCCAACAAGGGGGTGTTTAGTGCACCTATAGAGTGAGTCAGTCAGGTAGGAACTAAAAACACACTTTACACTCTCACAAATAAATACACATAAACACGCTAGCCACGCGGTACACACACACACACACGCTAGTCTCTCTCACGCACACACACACACACGCAAGTCTCTCTCACACACACACACACACACACGCGCGCTAGTCTCTCTCACAAACACACACCTCCAGTGGCTAACGCCAAAGCTAGCGCTAAAACCCGACACATTAACCATAGCCTCATGTCGCATGAGCTTAATAAAACAGAAAGTATCGTTACGTTATGTCTTGACTCACCTAAATGACATTATGGGATGCCCTGAGGTGTCTCTTAAGATCCGTGGTGTTTTTTCCTGTGATTTTGTGGTCACATTTTCCCCTTTTTCCACAACACATTCCGTTTTCCTTTCCACGTCTGTGTAATGAAAGTGTTTCTTCTTTTCCTCCCAAACACGACCCCCGGCTGGAGTCACACTTTGTTCTCATGTTTCTTTAGTTGTCGCTAACCCTAAATCTAACGTTAACTGTGACCCACAGCAGCGGCAGCTTCAGAATCCAAATAATGCGCGTGTGGGGATTGAGGAAGTGACATAGCCCAGACGCGAGACTGGGAGTGAAACTTCAAAATAATAATAATAATAACGTGACTAAACGAGACGAAACAACGTTATTTCGTCTCGTTTTCGTCAACGAAAATGAAGAGACATTTCGTCTCGTTTTTAATCGTCAACGAAATTGCATTATATATTTAGTCTTAGTCATTGTCACATGCCCAGCATTTTCGTTTCGTCTCGTCTAGTTTTCGTCACGTGATAGAGGTTCGTGGACGAAGATATTTCGTCATCATTTTCATTGACGAAAGCAACACTAGTGGAAAGTGAATATTTTCTTCATCATCATCGCTGTCTTCATCACCATCACCCTCAAGAGGTTCTGCAATCTGTCTAGCCTTGCAAATGTTGTGTAGTATTGCACAGGCTATGATGACTTTGCAGACTTTATCAGGGGTCAGCCACACCTCTCCGTGGAGAACCAACACAGTCTCACTCCCAACGCGTCAAATACTGAAGATTGGTCAGGGCCTTTGGCGTTAGTTACGGACTAAAAAGGTCTCCTTAAACGTACAAACCCGACGCAGAGGGCTTTCAACTCATTCCAATGTAAGCCCGTCCGAGGCAATATTTGAAGCTTAGGGCTATCCTTTAACGTCCATATCTGAAGTTTTGGGCTATCCTTAAACGTCCATATTTGAAGCTCAGGGCAGTCTTTAAACGTATAAACCCGACGCAGGGGGCTTTTAACTCATTCCAATGTAAGCCCGTCCGCGCCGATATTTGAAGCTCGAGGAGAGCTCCTCGGAGCGCTCTTCGGGGCGCTCATCGGAGCGCTCCTTAAACCTACAAACCCGACGCAGGGGGCTTTCAACTCATTCCAATGTAAGCAGCCTGTCCTCCACCCAAAAACGACCACATAGGTTGTTTGATCAAGGAGCTTATTACGACCCATAGGCACGTTTCGAGTTTAGCGGTCGTGTACACAACTACAATAAACAGTGTGTTGGGTATGTCGTCATCGCCTACCCTTTAACCTTTGGCACCAATCAAAATGTGATGCGCCAGAAGGAGGCGTGGCATTCACGTTTCACTGGACGTCGTACCATTGGTAAGTCCGTTTGTGTACTCAATTTATGTGGTCATGTTGTGTTCTGTGCGTGAGCTATCACGGTGATTGTCTCCAAATCATGTGTAAGTAAGTTAGTTCAGTTTGACGTTTAAGTTACAACTCAGTTGGGAATGCCACGGAGGTCGTATGTTAACTATCAATAAGGCGCTAAGGTTAGCGCACATGCTAACACGCTTTTTATTTATGCTATCTTGACAAAAAAAATGCTACCTTATGTGATTTTGTGTATTTCCGTCAGTATTAGGACATCTGTTAACTATTTATTTTGGTAATAAACAGGTGAAAATGCACTGTAAGAACTTAGAGAGCGCATTTTGATACTCAAATACAGAGCCCTGATAGTTTTAATTAGTGTTAGTGTACTCTTAACTTTTGTAGGCACACGTTTTATTTCTCTTTTTATTCTTTTGATTATTTAATCTACATTTTGCTAAATTTTTATTTTTAGTGACAATAAGTAACATTTATGGAAGTGCAACTAATCCTGCTTCATTTTTTTTATAATAAAAAAAACTCTCTTCATATATCACAAATCCAACGGTTCTTTTAAGAGCCATTTTCTTAATCCTTCTCCCTGTTACACTAATTTAATTTTCTGAGCTTTTGCTTTGTCATTTTGTCTCTTTGTCTTTACTTTGACTGTAGCCTTTGTTTGGTCTTCTTTTTGTTAGTTTCTTCTATCTCTCTCTCTCTCTCTCTCTCTCTCTCATCTAAAATGGCATCTGGAAAAGAAAAGAAAACAAAGGGACTAAAGTTTCGAGAGTTACCTTGAGGAAGAGGGACACGAATGGGAACATTATAGCTCAACACTTTAGGAAGAATCGATCTGGTCAGTAAAATATAATACAGTTCTACTGTTAATCACAAGTTGGTCAGCAGTGATGTTTCTTGCATTATGTTTTGTGTTTATAGTTAAACCGTGTGGCGCTAGGAAGCCCCCAGAAGTGGAGGAGTTGCTGACAGATGACATTCCTCAAGATGTCCTAAGTCTTGGTACACATATTGACATCTGATAGCTTAAATAGCTTAAAGACGACCTTTATGTTTCCATTTAAAAATGTGAAATTTAGGCAACTGACTTAAGTAGTGGCCGTGATTTTTTTTATGCACGTGCAGTAACAAAGCCATAATGGAAATGACTTTTCTGTCTTTAAATACACTGTCCTTTACATCAATTTTTGTGTTTTATTATTTTAGATCATCAGACTAAAGTGGAGCAGACACCCACAATGTCAGCATGGACAAGAAAACAGTTAATGTCTGAAAAAGAATTCAGAGCTGCAATGCCAGAGCTCTTGAATTCGAAATTGGGCGCAGAGACTGTAACTCCACATTGCTGTCAGCAATGTAAAACAGCTGATGCTGGTTGCAGTGTAGTCAGAAAAGGGTAGACTTGACACGGTACCAGATTGTAAAATTTTTCTGAATTTTGATATTTTCTGGGGGGTTTTGTGTGTGTGGATATTTTTTTTACAGGCAGAGCAGAGATGATAACTGTGTTTGCCATGGGATGGAACAACAGCAAGACAGAGAGTCTGCACAAGACCCTGGCAAAAAGATTTTTCAAAGTAAGAAGTCTTTACTGCAAGTTAACATTTGTCATTTCATGGTTACTTTCTGTGGGCTTGAATACTGGCATCACAGGTTAAAGGAGTGACAACTTTGTTCAGCTCATGTCCTGTGACTGGTGTGGTGTGGAGGCATGGCAGAGCCATATGCTGGTTGGCTGCTGGCTTGCTGGATCGCTGTGTTTTTGTGCTGCATTGGCTACAAAAGATGAGCAGAACAATGGGCTTATGGTCCACTGACTCACTGCTACTGAGTTTAACAGTCCCTTCTCCTCACACCTTCCTCTGAAGAACATCCTCCCAACTAGCTGTGGCACACTTGACGGCCCCACTGGCGTGTGTTGTCATCATGACAACTCACAAAAATCACCATTAAGTGTTTTTGACATCAAATGACTGCAGCAAACAACTCAATGTCCTTTCTATCCAATTAGCATTCTTATATACATATTGCATTCTTTCACCATAAAATAGCCTTTGTTATAACAAGGAATTAATTGTTTCATGAGGCACATAGTCTCTTTTGAGGACATACCTTTAAGAATATCCTCATCAATTTGTGCTTGAATGTTTTGCATGTTGTCATTTAGGTTTTTCAATCATGATTAGAGATACACTCACTGATATTGTCCCCTTTTTTTAAAATAACATTTTTTCTGATACTATGAAATACTTTTGGACATTCCACTAGATAGTTGTCCTACATCTTAATCCCTTGTCACACATGCACTGCAAACCTGAAACTATCTGAACATTTCCTGGTACAGCTGTGTGTGTACACAAATATCGGATTCAGTCGGACCGGGCATCAAATGGAGTTTACCCTCCCAGCTTAATAGTGCAAAGACTGGGTAATTCCAGAGTGTGCACATGTGTGAATACAGCTGCACGCTCCCCTTGCCTAAACCAAACTAAGTAGTTACATTAAGTGTGAACACATCTAAGTGTGTGCTGCATGTGTGAAAGAGAAACTCGGGACTATCTCCGGACCTGATTCTCTGACATTATTCTGGGTTCAAATGTGAAAACATCTTTATTCTCTTATCTCTAATGCCCTATGTTAACATACCTTTTTACGGATCACACCATGACTTATCTATGTTTTTTGTTTTTTTTAAACATTCTAAATGGACTAAACAGAGAGCAGAAATCGAAGGAGCTAATCATGAGAGTCTCAAGCAGGAGCTCAACATCTCTATGGAGGACACGGAGGAATGGGTGTGTGACGTCCAGCAGTGGGCAGCCACTGGTATGTGTTATGGTACATTTCGCTATATGTTTTACAATACCATTTTTTTATGGTCAATTTTGCTTGTTTCTGTTTTTCAAAAGAGACATGTAGCTCATAGTAGTAGTACTTGGGAGCTGGCCAGGTAAATTCCACCTGATGTCCAGTCTGACTGGATCAAGTATTTGTGTTTTCACATACTGATTGTCTAGATCATTTTATGTTTGCAGTGTATATGTGAAAGGGGCTTAAGTGTTTTACTTTTGTCCCATCTGTTCTCTTTTTCAAAACAGTGGTGAGTCTTCGCCTGAAGAGGAGACTTTTTGACCAGGTTATGCTGGTCAGGCCTATGGAAGAGGAAAAAGTTATAATTGTGAAGGAGATGACCCAGCATTGCCAGTACCTGAGAAAGGCCTTGGACAAAGTATACAGCCTCCTTCGTCACACTCAAGAGAATATCACGAAACATAGTATGGTATGTAGTAGTACAGTCTCAGAGCTGGGCAGACAATCTGCATTTTAATGTTCATAAAGAGTTGCCTTATTTTCTATCTGATTATTATTATTTATTTTTTTTACATTTTATTTTAGCACCTCCCAGAGAGCTGAGAGAAAAGGGATACAGGGGGCTGCTCTGTTGTCTGCTGCACAAGCTGCACATTCTGCAGCAGAAACTGAGCGCAGTCACCAGCACTTACACCCATTTTGACACTGAACCCTCCTTTTTCATGTTGGAGGAAGACAATGAGGACGTTGAAGAGGACAGTGACCAGGAGGACAACAGCACTCCAGATATTTCAGAGGAAGAAATGTAAAGCCTTTGAGGCTGTGATTCAGTTGTGGACATAAGGCCGCAGGCCGTGTGCCTTTTACATATTCACAGCTGTGATGATGTTCAGCACAACATCACTCCCTCTTGTGTGATATTGCTTTTATACATCCTTTCTACAAAGCACCAGACTGGAACTGGACTGTGGCTAAGCAACACATAACCATTTGTCTGTGCAATAGCTTGATACTTTGTGTAAGCTAGAAACTAACTGTTGTATAAAGTTTACATAACAGGTGACGAAAGATGTGCTCAGTTTTGGTCAGAGTGCTGTACTTGTTACTCGTGGAAGTTCAGTAAATGGCTGCATTTATATAGTGCCTAGTGCTGGACAGTGTGACCAATTATTTGTTTAAATATTTTAAAGGTTCTGTAAGTTTTACAGTATATCACAGTGGGATGTGTTTTATTTTGCATGAGAGTGGCATATTCTAATGTGAGTACATAGAATATAAAAACATAGCGTTTTGAAATGTAACATTATTCGTGTCACAAATTGTTGTGCCATGGTGTTTACTACCCTTTTTGCAAACCAGAAAACTGCATACCTATTTCAAGAATACATCTTTACTTTTTGTTGACATAGATCATCTTTATGTATCTCAATACTAATCCAGCTGTTTTAGATATATGATATATGTAATATATATATATATATATATATCTTTTTTTTTTGTGAACCCATTTATTTACAAACCGGAAGAACTACAGAAAACTACAACTATGGCAGATAGCAGTACTTAGCGTTATTGCGCGGCTCATTGGAGTTGTAGTTCTTTAATTAAGGTTGTATTTTTCATAGAATTGGAAGTTGTAAATGTTGAAATGAGAATACATTGAGGAGTTTAAGGGCATAGTTAACACATTGATGTAATCAGATTTTTAAAATCAAATTATTCCATAGGTGAAAATTAATTTGACCCATAATTGACAAAACACAAAATTGTTGATTGTACTCATGTTATAGCTGGGGTCAAGAGCTCTCTATAACAGTTGGTCCCATTTCTGTATTTCTTTTTATTGCAGAATTATAAGCCCTCAAACAGGCCCTGAGGTCAAGGTTCAAAGTTCATTATTTCAAAACCGGAGCCATGTAGAATATTAATACTAACATATTATTACTCCCCAGGTCGAGACCTTTCCAATGATGTATTTGGTTTAGCTCTACAGCAAAGTTTGAATTTTTTCATGTCATGGACTCAGGTCATCCAAACCCTACATTCAGACAGCACTTTGAAGGCTCTACACATAGAAGTTTCTTTGTTTGTTTGTTTCCTTCATTCTTTGTTTGTTTCTTTGTTGACTGACATGAGTCACCTTCATATATCACAATATTCACTGTGTATATGTTATTATTAGCCAATGCAAGCATTAAGAATGATGTTTTATGTATGACGCACAAATGCCGCACGCGCGCGCGCACGCACACACACACACACACACAGACTCACTCACTCACTCACTCACTCACTCACACACACACACACACACACACACACACACACAAACACACACACAGTGCTTTATTTGATGATGTAGATCAAATATCCTCAGCAACATATTATTACATATATAGATTATATGATATTCAAACCTGTGACAAGCTTCAGCTGCTTGATAACGAGCACATCATTAGAATCAGGTGTGTTGGACCAGGGAGAAACTTAAACATGCAGGACAGTGGCTCTCCAGGACTGAAATTTGGGGAAGTTAACAAGGACCAAGGCTGTTGCCTAGCACGGGAATTACATTCAAATGTCTATAGCCTGTTATCTATTATTTAGTATTTACCTTTTATTTATTTTTTGGTCTTTTTCCTTTTAATATGACAATATGATAATAAAAACCCATTCTGATTCGTATGTGGTTCAATATTAATTGAGGAAGACACATACGAAATACGATTTTATTTAAAATATAATCAGCCATATATTCTTAAAAATATAATATTAAACTATATTAATGAGCCACTTCATATTTTACAATCACTGGCTGTAAAATGTCTCATCAACAGAGCTAGTGACGCTGACCGGCGGCAATTTGAGTTGGAATGCAGCCCATCCACGGCGGACAGCTCAAAATAGTATTCGAACACACCACGCTGAACGGCGGCAATTTGAGTTGGAATGCAGCCCATCCACGGCGGACAGCTCATAATAGTATTCGAACACACCACTTCCGCCTTTAACACAAGCCAAACAAGCGCAACGGTGGCTGGGGGTAAAAACGTAGCCTTCCGTTATCCAAAACTGACAAAATAAAACTATATTTCTCAGATCCGAAAGAAATAATTATAATCGATGGCCATTGCATTAACCCATCGTATTGTGAAGTTATTAAGGACTCTTTATCAGGAGATTGTTGAAAAAAATACTTCCGGGAGGCGGGTCCTCGGTTCTCCAATGGGACTGCAGGATGATTTAAAACCCATGTCAAGTCATAAATGTATTCAAAAACAAAAGCCCAATTATTTACTTAGTAAAGGACAACAATAATGAGTCTTCTACGATAGAAACGTTATCCCTCTCTGTCATCTTCTTACCTTATCCTTATGGGTGTTATTACACCAGCCAAGAATGAGCATTTCAGATGAATCGATAAGGTGCCTGTAGATCATGGTGATTGTGAATACATTCAAAAGTTTATTTTTAGCTGTGTGAACAGGATGTACTCTTCCTTTTGTCTGGGTATTGTCTTCAGCGTACAAATACATAATACATAGAAAGAAACCCAGGGGATGGAAAAATATTTCTGCTTTAAGAAAAGGTGAGGGAATAAGCCAAAAAATAATTGTTTTACATCCACCTTTTTTCAGTAAATCATTCTATTTCTCATGTTTTTAACATAGTGACTGAACACTAAATTTGCCAACAGTAAAAATAACACAAAATGTTTGTTTTTTTTGGGAAACTGCAACTACTACAATTCGCTCTTGAAAGGTTCTGAACGATCATAGAAATCAAGTGTATATGAAGGAACACAGCCAGTAACTGGTATATGTGTTTTAAAAACATTTATTTTTGCAAAACATTTTCTTTCGGCTCCCAGGAGTTTTTCCATTTGTCCCCACTGTAAGACAGAAACACAGCAAGAAGTATTACTGTCAAATTGTTCATAATTTTTGAGAATATAACTGACACTGTACTATTTACAATGAGATATGGATTATACAGGTATGCATGCATTCTTTTTTGAAAATGAGCTTTTCAATATCATATTTAGACAGTGTATAAGAAAACTCCCCAACGTCTGTGTGAAAGGTATGGAGAAGGAATGGGGGCGACAGAACTGTTACACCCCTGAGCTGGCATTGGGATAGTCAAAGAATGTATTGCCAGTATGAATCTTTTTTTCTTCATGTTTTTGGCCAAGTTAAATCTTGCAGTTTTGTGCCGTTTTATGAGGAATGTTTTTTTCTTAGATTGCATTAGACACCAGGCCAAAACTGAGAAAATTGTGGCGTTCACTTTTATAAGGTGATACAATTTTGAATCATTATAGTGATATTGCACAGGGGGTTTCTTGATTATGTTATATACTGTGAATTTATTTCAAGTCCAATGCACAATACTGCCCAAAACATTTGACTGCTATGTGACTTGCTTGACCCTCAGACTTTGCTGACCCTTATTAAACTGCAGTTAAAGTTGAAGACATTTTTCTATTTTTATTAGTGGATTTTCCTCATCTACAGTAAAATAAACTTAAGAACATACACACCATCCAGAGCAAGGCAGCCACTGCACCAACACCTCGGCACGGTCCTTAAAAAAGAAAGAAAGATATAAGGAACAATAAGTGTGTGACACTTGATTAGAGCACAAAACAGTTTGCTGTACAAACTGAACATGTCAGTACCAAATGAAAGAGACATAATACCACTATGGAATCAATCAAGATTCATTATTCCGCATCAAATTGTGGAAGGACACAGTTAAAGACTGATGGGTAACCAGGTCTGCATTTTCATCCTAAGCCATGTTGTTCACATGTTAACAAAGAAAAAAAGACTTTGCTTTGCTATATGCAGAAATATGTTGCAAAGGCAGTATTTCAAAGGAGTCTTGAAAATATAGCATGCACTGTGTACATTACCGCTAAGAAGACTTTCATAAATCCTCTTAATTGTAATAAGGGCATTCCTGGCATCTTCTGTGTCCATTTCCCATGGACAGACACACTCGGCTGTAAACCCATCTGGAGCTCTGCTGGCAAGGAGGATGGGATGTCGACTGTGGAGCTGAAACAAAATTGGCACGGAAGGTCATAATACATAAAAAAATATATTTTATGCTTTAATACCTATACATATAAGCTATACATTGAGACTCAGAGTGAGGTCACTATAAACTGTTTTAGTAGCAATGTAAAAAACAAAAGACCTTGGTAACAAACACAGCTATTCCAAATAAGTGTGAGACAAGGGAAGCATCACATGCTTCAATATCTAAAAACACAGCTAACGCTACAAACTATCCAATTAAATTTTCTTCATGGTATCTAATCATAACAGAAGTAGTCTCAGGACACTTTTCATAAAGAGCAGGTCAAAACCACACTATAAGATATCAAAGACAGATATGCGTTAAGGAACAACTTCCGAATTCTAATCCTGCAATGTAAATGTTCATTTTCAGGATATTTTATCCAAAATTGATAGATAGCAATGTGTTTATATATACGCAATAACAGCAGGCTCTGATCTAGTAGTACATAACCCTTTTCACCAGTGACTTAGGGCGCACTCACACTGTCCTTCCGCACCGCGCCTCGGGCTTTAGGATACTTGTCCCCCCTCCCTCTCCCCCCGCGCCCCAGGCCTGTTTGTACTCACACTGCCTGGGCCTCGCGCAAATGCTTCACATGTCACATGCATTGATTGACGTCATCGCCATGCGTCTCTTTGTTTACAAATCTTTCCGTAGACCTCTGAGTTTTTGTGCGTCTTGTCGACTGTTTTTGAATATTTTCATCGACCAAATCTGCATTAAACACTCCACCTCCGCATCACACCACCGTGAACCTTTTGCCGCCATTGTTGTTGTTGTTAAATGTCCGCGCATGGTCCGTCCTTCTATTTACTATGTCCGAACAGGCGCACATAAATGACGTCAGAACCGCCGTAGGCATCGTGCTTGGCTCGTACATGTTCAAACGGGCTCTACAAAAGCCCACCTCTCTCAGGCGGGCTGTGGACGGCCCACTGGCCGCAGTTATACCCGGAGCGGTTGCACTCACACTGGTCAAACGCACTAGGCTTTAGCCGAAAAAACAGTTTTGGCCCGGTGCGGAAGGACAGTGTGAGTGCGCCCTTAGGTAGAGTGAAAACAAGACAACAAGACAAGACAATTGGGAGTGGTACAGTAAATCGAGAATTCAGGATTGTCTTGCACAATAAAACAAAGATGAGTGTTAAATTGCTGCAAAAGCAAATAAGGTAAGAGAAATATAGCAATGTAAATGTAATGATCAGCAATTAATTACTTATTATTTATGACAACTGTCTGAAAGAAAAAAAATAATTTACCAGTAAATTTGTTGCATCATACATTTTGTTGATGCTGCAGTTTTTTTGTGTGTTTCCAATCGTGGCCAAATTTCTTCTTTTGATTTTCTAATTTTTTTTTGTAAGGCTGCTTGGCCCCGCACTGCTTACACATCTTGCTGGCCACACCAATCGTTTCCTTGCATGTGATGCATTGTTTTTGAGTAGGCATCTGGAGACAGAAACAGAAATAAGAAATGAGAACACTGCATGCTGTGTTACCAGTGAATAATAAATTAACACAATAAATACAGTGCTCTTACATGTTGGCCTTCAAAGAAAACTGCTACAGCATAATACTACTCAGGACCTTAGTCCCCAAATTAGTTTTTTTTCCAAGTCAATTTATAAAAACTGTATATGTGATAGTTTCTTGAGGGCTCTAGAAAGTAACAATAAATGCTTGTTATGAATTAAGAAATACCTATAGACCTTTTCAAAGATGTAAACTTAAACATTCCAAAACAGTCCTAGTTTATCTCCTGTTGCAGTGTATGTGAATGACACCAGCTGTCAGGAAGTAAACAAGGAACAAGGCTGTTGCCTAGCAATGGAATTCCGTTGAAAAGGTCTATTGAAAACAAAATACGTTAGGTGGTATATTAACAAATGCATTCTTCCTTAAAACATGCACAAATAGTCACAAACATAGTAAATGGGTCACATATTTGACGGTACACCTGTTTTGTCTGTCCTCTACCGTGTCTTATGTATTCCTGACTTTGCACCTGTACGTGTCTTTACGTAATCTAGGGTGTCTAAAAATATATTTGAATCTCAACTAGACAGCCTGATTAAAAGAAAAGATTAAATATAAAATACATATCATTTTAGCTTACCATTTCATGTAACGTAAGACTAATTGGGAGCGTGTAAACGCATATAACGTTAAACACCTAAAACAATAACGATGAGCGATCTCTTTCAATTAATATTAGCTATTGTGAAAACGGATATTTATACAAATCATCATCAAAGTTAAATATCACGTTAGCGGTTGTCCGCGCTAGCTGACTAGCTTGCTTAGTTAAATGAATGTTAACTGAGCTCTTAAAACATTATACAGCCGATAATAATCTAGTTTCTATTACATTAATAGGCGGCGAAAGGACAAAGAATGCAATGATTTACACATTTGATCGTTCTCAAATAGTTTTTAGCACTATTTATTACTAGCTACTTACCTTTAATAGTCCGTGTGTCAAGCGATGAAAAAAGATGTAATCAAATAGACCCACAATGCACCATGGACACATGCGAAAAGAGGCATACGTCCTGCCTACGTTCAAACCCGACGCAGGGGGCTTTCAACTCATTTAAGGACTTCCATGAGCTTCAAATATGGACGTTTAAGGAGAGCACAAAACTTCAGATGTGGACGTTAAAGGATAGCCCTAAGCTTCAAATATCGCCTCGGACGGGCTTACATTGGAATGAGTTGAAAGCCCTCTGCGTCGGGTTTGTACGTTTAAGGAGACCTTTTTAGTCCGTAACTAACGCCAAAGGCCCTGACCAATCTTCAGTATTTGACGCGTTGGGAGTGAGACTGTGGGAGAACATGAAAGCGCCTCTTCAGTTGGCCAATGCCACGCTCCACTACTGCCCTTGTTGTCTTATGGGCCCTACAAGTTATTACAGACATAATCAAAATGTACATTATTTTGAGGGAAATATTTAAACTACTAGGATACTCCGACGTGCTGTTTACATTTTTATTTCCATGCATAATTCTATATTGTTTGGGTTACCTGTAGTTTAGTTGCGGCCCTTGGCATGGTTGGAGGTAAGGCGTCAGGAGCCATGGTTTGCATGGGTAGCCACTGTCCCCTAACAAGTGGCAATTGGCTGGCACATCATGTCCTTCGAAAAGCTGTCTGAGGCCACTCTCAGAGAGCATTCTGGCATCATGTGTTGAGCCTGGCCATTTAGCAACAATGTGCAAAATCTTATAGTCAGCATTAAAAAGAAGTTGAACATTGATGCTGTGAAATCTCTTCCTGTTCACGAAGACGGCTTCATCTTCTGACGGTGCAGTTATTCGAACATGTTTCCCATCGATTACACCCACAACACCGGGGAATCCTGCGATGTTGTCGCCACATCAACAATATTGCTAAAGCACGAAGAAAAGAGCACAGTACCGTTATACTTGCTGTGTGTTTGTTTTTGTGAAACAATAATAATAATAACTTTGAATATTATCACAATTAAGTTATCAGTCTGTGATGTAAATAACAAAATGCAAACAATAAAGGCTTCTAACCATTTTTCTAAAAGTGTCTCTATTTTAATTAAGAATGATTTTCATATAAATTACACAAAAGGTAAAAAAAATATGAGATGTTTTACATATTTCGGCCATAAGCGGTCAAACTGACCGCACATCACTTCACTTCGGTTTCATTGTTACATTTTTCATGCGGTGTGCTGCTTCCATTGTCTCTCTTGCCTCTAACTTTGTTAGCGGTCTCCAGCTGTGCCTCTTTGTGAATTTACTTGTAAGTCAATTATTATATAGCTGTATTATATCGCCTGGTTGGCACCGTGGGCAAACATTAACGGGAGTTCCCCTCCGTGAAACAGCGAGCGGTGTTGTTCCGTATTCAGCAGCCCTGCCGTGAAATGCACCAGGGGTGCTGAATACGGGACAACACCGTCTAAAGAGCTGCAAACGAAACCGAACCTCAAACACTTCAAATGCCTCACGCCCGTGCGTCATTGAGTCATCACACATTACTGATTTAATATTATAATCTCTAAAACTTTCAAATTATTTTATTATCATAGTACATTTTCAAAACAACATTCATTCCAATTTTTTTTTTTTTAAATTGTACCGAAAAAAAAAAAAAAAAACCTCTGAATGCCCAGGGCCCCTATTGGCTCTGGGGCCCTGGGCACATGGCCACTTTGCCCATGCGGTAATCCGTCTATGGTTGTGACAATGCTGTCAGTGTTTGGTTGATGACCCTGCTGATGGAGGGTTGTGACAGACCCAAGTCATCACTGCTGCATTGTTACATTTTCCTTGTTGCCAAATACCTCAGTGTTTCGATGACTTTCATTTCGGGTGGTATTGCATTGTGGCATTGGGTTGGAGAAGTAAGTGCATCTCTAATGAGATCAACCACAAACATGATTCAAGCGTTTCATTAATTCAGTGCTATCCAGTGTTTGGAGAATATCTCTCCTGCCTCTTCCATCGCCATTTTGTCCTCTGCTTAGGGAACTCCTAAGCCAAGTCCTCTTCCCTGCTCTTAACAGATCTCACCTTAAGAGCTCTCTTAAGAGCTAAGATTCTTTAGGAATAGCTTTTATCTTTACTGGGATCTACTCTTCACTTTTAGGGGAAATTCTCTTTGCACTAAGAATCTTTAGGAATACGGCCCGGGTGTTTTATGTTTATCAGTCATAGCCTATTTGACCTTCGTTTCTAGAGGATGCATCTTTATTGGCAGTCACAGGACTGTTGTGCTCTTGGACTGACTTTAAGTATCATCTTTCTCTAGAGCCAACTACTTTTAATTAGAAATTTCATGTCACCCTGTTATAAATAATTTTTAATAAAGTTGCATGTCATTTTTGTCTTTTACCGCTCTTTGACAGCAACTGGAAAGAAAATCTTGTACCGGGCACAGGGAAGACACACGGTGGGCTTGTGTGTGTGTGTGTGTGTGTGTCCCAAAATAATAATAAGTAAAAAATAATAATAATGATTTAGATCTACCTTGGTCAGTCACATGATCCACAACGTGCCCTCACTCTGCCGTCACTGCCCTGGCGTGCCCAGACATGCTCCGCTGCTAAACGGTAAGCTAGTGGAGACGGCCGCTGCTAGTCACGCCAAACCTCACTTTTTGACAGACAGGGAGTAAACCACCGGTCGGGTTAGTAGGTTTTGCAGCGGTGTATTCTTGCAAGATGACTGACAAAGTGAAGTGAGCAATGAGCATCCTCTGTGTCGTCCAACTCTGCCCACACACCTCTCACAAGGTATAGCCGTTAGTTAATCACACACAGCGTGCTGTGGGGGGAAAGTATGTAAAGCTTTTTATTTGGTTTCTGTACGTTTTTCTTGTCATGGGCAAAGTGCATTAGAGAGATATCATGCACTATTTTACTGTCAAGCTGTTTTTTCCCGGTTTGTAGAGGCAATGAGGCATGGACTATGTTATTTCACTTTTTAACTATGCAATATAGCCTACATATTCACATGCTTTTGGAATATTACAGTATAAATACAATAATAATAGAAGAATTAGAATTTTTATTTTCTCAACCTCTGATTTAACTAATCAAATATAATATGCATACAAAATATATAACTTTTAGAACCTTGCTGTCTTGTGCAAAGTCGATAGTCAAACTGAATAAAAGTACAAAAATATTTAAGTACATGATTTGCTATATCATTTAGTTATTTTTTTCTTTAATAATTTAGCCCTAGGAATAATAAATGGCAGATTATGAATGGATTAAATTCATGGCTATACAGTACAATTTTTGAAAAGTTATGAAATGTCACTATGTGTGTGTGTGTGTGTGTGTGTGTGTGTGTGTGTGTGTGTGTGTGTGTGTGTGTGTGTGTGTGTGTGTGTGTGTGTGTGTGTGTGTGATTTATGTGCATCAGATTGTAGTTTAAAGATCATATTCCATTTTTCAGAGATGCCTCGTAAGGAGAGGAGGTTGAGGAAAAATCAAAAGGAGTTGCATGAGGCTGCGAAAGGCAGCTGATCCCTCGCCAGCTGGATGACAAAGAGCACAAAATGTAAGAATAAAACATTTACCAGCTATTTACATTGCTATACTATAATTGACACGTTTGCAGCACTATATAACAAAACAAAAGCTAGAATCAAAATCAATGGAAACTTAACCAATTCATTCACTTTAGAAAGCAGAACAGGGCAGGGGTGTTGTGCGTCGCTGCTCCTCTTCACCTTGTTTATAGAACCCATGAGTCAACTAATAAGGCAGAGGAATGATATAAAGGGGGTAACAATGACATCTGGGGAACAAAAACTGGCCCTATTTGCCGACGATAAGTATAAGACAACCTACTCAGACACTCCCAAAACTGATGAAATTGTTAGAGAAATTTGGTTTAGTTTCAGGTTATAAAATTAATATAAATAAAACCCAAGCATTAACATTTAATTATGACCCTCCACCTTCAATTAGGACCATGTACAATAGGAAATGGGTTGCGGAGTCCCTTAAATATTTGGGTGTCTCGTTACCTAGAGACTTCACGAGACTGTATAACATAAATTATGGCCCACTAAATTCAAAGATAAAAACTGATATACAGAGATGGAACGTTATTTCCTTTTTTAGGTTCAAGCTCCCGGACAGAGTCAATTATGATGAATATTCTTCCACGGATGTTGTACCTTTTTCAATGTTTACCAATTGAAATACCATTTAAACGGTTCTTAGAGTGGGACAGAGTAATAGCGAGGTATCTGTGGCAAGGCAAAAGGGCAAGAATCAAATTTAAAACTTTGCAATTAAGAAAAGAAAAAGGGGGAATAGGCCTGCCCTACGTACAGGATTACTACCATGTAGCTCAGTTAAGGCCTTTAGTCTGCCTGTGCTCGCCTACACACGCTGCAGCATGGAAGGAAATTGAAGGAACGATGATAAAGGGAGTTCCAATATCAGCTTTATTAAGTGACAATAAATTACAAGAAGAACAGGAGATCCCAGGAGGACTCTATAACAAGCAGCTTCCTGATGTCCTGGCAGGAAAAAGTCAAAATTTGCAGATTAAGAGACACATCTAAGATTATGAGGTGCCTATAATTCGGACTTTACCCCAAATAAAACCGACGGCAGATTTAAGACAAGGATCACAAAAGGTTTAACTACCTATTATTTATTTGTACACAAGGGGGCATTTAAGAGTTTTGAGGCCCTACAGAAGGACCATGGTCTAGGGAGAGACGATTTTTTTAGGTACTTGCAAGTGAGAGATTATTATAACAAAAATATTAAAGAGGCGTCAAGAAAAGACGAGTCAGGGTTCAAGGAGGTATTCTTATCATTAGCTAAGTCCAGATCTTGTAACAAAATTATCTCCAAATTATATGCCATACAATAAGCCAAACAAGAGAATATAGAATACATAAAGAGGAAATGGGAAACGGAAATAAGGATCATGATTACACAGGAGAGGTGGGGGAAAATATGTCAATTACAATGGATCTCAACCAGGTCAAACACCTGGAAGGAGTTCTGTTGGAAAAGTATAACAAGATTTTTTATCACACTCATTCAGCCAATGGGGATGCTTGTTGGAGACTCTGTGGGTCTAATGGAGCCAACCACTTCAATATTTTTGGGGACTGTCAAGTAATAAAATCTTACTGGGAAGAGATCTACAAACATATTAAAAATATATTTAATGTGAACATTCCATTAAAATGTGAAACTATGTTCTTGGGCAACATAATGTTTGAAACATGGAACTTAAAAGACAAAAAACTGCTGACCATAATGTTGGCAGCTAGTAAGAAATGTGTCACTAGGAAATGATTAAAAGTGAAACCTCCCACCATCGACGAATGGATTGACATTGTTTATGAGATTTATGTTATGGAGAAGATTTATTTTTTCCTCAAAGTTGAGAAAGAACATTTTTATAGGATCTGGACCAAATGGACTGAGAATGTTAAACCAATCAGAGTTGATTTTATCTGACTATACTTGTGCTTTGTGTGAACCTACCCTCTTTTATTTTTTATTTTTTTGTGTATGGTGTAATGATTACATGTAGGGTTGTATCCTTGACACACTGAGTTAATATATGTGTGAAGTGATGTATGTGATGGAGGTCTGTCTTTCTGAATAACTAGAGAATTTCAAAAAAAGAAAATCTGTTTCCTTCCCCCGTTCTTAAGTTTCACGTCCACAAGGCCTTGGCTCAAGAAATATCTGCATTCATCGACACAAAACGCTGTAGTACTCATATCAGGCCTATATGTGGTGCTGTAGCTCTGCCAAAGAAATACAACAAAAATGGAGAAGAGCCCCTCGCCCGTCCCAAAGCACTCACAGGCGGTCACTTTCTCACTAGATTTATCGACTTTTGAGACCTTCTTAGGAACTTTTTTTTTATAAAAAGTGACAAGCGACATAATTAGCCACTTATTCAGACCATCAGGGAAAAGGGTTAAATATATGGTAGGCCTAATTCCTTCCCTGCATGCTACAGAGCAATCCCACCTCTACGGCAGCTGAGCGCTGTCTCTCCCCCATCTCCTCTACTCTGCAGCACTGCACAGACTGTTGTCATTGTTATGTGATTTGTTAAGATTTTTTTATTCCAATTTTTTTTATTTTGCAGAAAGAAAAAAACCCAACATAAATCCCACTATCCCTCCCAACAACCCGTGTCAGACGTAGTCACAGTAACCAAATAAGTAATTAAATAACATATAACATAAGTAGATAACTAACGTACAATGAAACAAACTATAGCTTATAGAAAAAACAATTCAATTAATTCTAGAAAAAGAGAAAAAAAGAAGGGGGGGGGGGGTGTTCTCTCCTTCCAAGTATTAGGAAGCATCCTCAACATCATCAGGAATAACAGTAAGACTATTACTAATAAGAGCCAGCAGTGGGTCCCAAGTTTCGTGGAATGCTGTCAAAGATCCCTTCTGTGAGAACCTTAACATCTCTAACTGTAGACATTGTAATATTTCACTTATCCAAATGTGTGAGTCGGTGGAGAAACATGTTTCCATCTGAGGAAAATGGTACGTCTGATGAGCAGGGTGGCAAAGGCCACGCCATGCTGTGTAGTAATAGGGAGATTTTAAGATGGAGGGAGCCCAAAAAGAACAAGTAGAGGATTGGGTTCCAAATTAGTTTGAGGGTTTGCTCACAACGGTTACAAACATAGCATTGGTGAAATGGGCTCTATGATGCACCCTCCACAAATCGAGGATGAGTTAGTTTAGTTTTAAAATGTCTTGCATTTATCTAATAGCAGCTGTAAGTTCTTATGAAAAAGGTCCCTGAAGGAGCTGGTGATGAACACCCCCAAATACTTGATTCCTTGTCAGCTGTTTCAAAGAGAAATATGAATTGTGGGAGTGATCTTGGCAAGTTGTTGACAAAAAATAACTCACATTTCTGAATATTCAATTCATTCTCCGAGAAATGCCCAACCTGATCCAGAATTGATAAAACTGGGGGGAGGGAGGATGTGGGGTTTGAAATAAGTAAGAGAAGGTCATCACCATATAATCGAAGTTTGTGGACTAGACCAAAATTAATGATGCCTTCAAACTTATTCTGGTTTCTAAGCCAGATGGCTAATGGTTCAATGGCTATGTTGAACAACAAGGGTGAGAGCGGACAGCTCTGCTTGGTCCCACGTTTGAGAGGGAAATAAGCTGAACAGACACTGTTGTGTAGTGTTTGCAGATGCAGATGGGGTTACATTCAGAAACTTAACCCAAGAAATAAAGATAAAGTCAAAGCCAAATTTCTCCAAAATGAAAAAAAGAAAGCCCCACTCTACCCGGTCGAAGGCTTCCCTGCATCTAGCGCCACTACAACCTTGGGAGTGTCTGACCCAGGTAAAAATATGATGTTGAGCAGCCTTCTGGTGTTGAAGAATGGATGTCTCCCTAATATGAAGCCTTTCTTTCTCTAGTGAAATTATTGATGACATCACACTTTGGAGGCGGAGGGTGAGGACCTGAGGTAGGATTCCTGTCTTTCTTCAGGAGCAATGAAATAGATGCCTCGTACAAGGTCGCTGGCAGTCTGCTTTCAGTAAAGGATTCATTGAACATCCTCACAAGGATGGGGGCTAATAACATTGAGTATGACTTAAAGAACTCGACTGTGAAACCAAGGGACCAGGAGATTTCCTACTTTGCATAGACTTGATCACTTCATGCACCTCCAACAGAGAGATGGGTCCACTGAGGGTATGTTAAACAGCTTAAGGCAGGGGTGTCAAACTCAAGTGTAATTATATTTGGCCCGCAAGATCATATAACACTACAAGTCCCAGACTGCCCAGCGCCCCCTCCTTTTCTGTCAAACATCAGCATCCCTGCTACCAGTCTCTTCAGAAAAACTTAACCCACCCCTCCCTAAAAATGACCAAAAGAAAGATGGAAAACAGGAGCTTTCAACACAGGTGGGAGGCAGATTATCTGTTTACGAATGTTACAAACAGGTCAAACCTGTTTGTCTTGTGTGCAGAGCCACCATGGCTGTAACGAAAGAATATAATATAAGAAGACACTATGAAAATAAACACCACGACAAGTACAAGGTCGTCGACATCGTGTGCCCGGATAAAAAGCAAGCATTTTTAAATGTGAGCCTGAGCAGAAACACCGTGGCTGAGCGTACATGTGAGCTCGCCACCAATCTACAAGAACAGCTGATGAAATGGGGAAAAGATTTTATTGCATACTCCCTTACTGTGGATGAGAGCAGAGATACATCTGATACTGCCCAGCTGTCAATCTTCATCCGTGGAGTAGACTCGAGTCTGTGCGTTACAGAGGAACTTTTGGGGTTAAAATCTATGCATGGCACAACCACAGGACAATAAATCTTTGAAGAGGTATCAAAATGTGTAAATGAAATGAGGCTGCCTTGGGATAAACTTGTGGGACTGACGACAGATGGTGCACCTGCGATGTGCGGTCAAAAGAGTGGACTGGTGGGCAGGATTCGGGAGAAGATGCTGAGAACCATGCAGGTGAGCTTACTGTATATCAAGGCATCATACACCAGGAAGCGTTGTGTGGCAAGGCCCTGAAAATGGAACATGTTATGAGCACCATAACATGAGTAGTTAACTTCATAAGAGCCAAAGGTTTGAATCACCGCCAGTTCAAATCTTTTCTGAAGGAGCTTGGTTCAGAATACACAGACGTGCCCTATCACATAGATGTGAGATGGCTAAGCCGAGGAAAAGTACTAAACAGATGTTTTAAGCTGCGTGAGGAAATCTGTCAGTTTGTGGAAAGCAAAGGGAAAGACACAACAGAGCTCAGGGATAAGAAGTTTCTGTGTGAACTGGCATTTCTGTGTGACATCCTGAGCCATCTCGATTTGCTCAACCTGCAGCTTCAGGGGCGAGGCCACGTCATGTGCTACCTAGTGCACAGTTTGCTAGAAGCCCAATAAAACAGATTTGAACTGCTCAGCAATCCGTTTGCGGTTGACGTGGCAAGCGCACCAACCGACCTCCAAATGGAGTTGATTGAACTCCAGTGTAGTGACACGCTCAAGTCAAAGTATGACTCTGTGGGTGCTGCACAGTTTCCATGTTTTCTCCCCAACACACTGCCTCAACTCCATGCCCAAGCTGCTCAAATGTGCTCTATGTCCGGCAGCACATATCTATGTGAGCAACTGTTCGCCCTGATGAAGATGAACAAAACGCCATTCAGGAGTCGTCTCACTGATCAAAAAACCTTCACTCAAACCTGAGGATTTCCTCAGCTCAGAGCCTAACCCCAGACATCGATGCAATTGCATCCAAGAAGAGATGCCAGGCATCTGGCTTGAACCAATGGGATTAATTCAGAGTGTAGCAAACTAAGCCTGAATGAAGGTTGTCTTGATGCACTTTTACTACACCAAGGCATGGACTGTTAATAGTCGAAAGATTCATTTTTATTAAAGGAAATTATTATTTTTGGTTGTTTTGTTGTTGGCCTGTGAAAAAAGATTTAAGCCCTACCTTAAAAAGGAACTCGAAAAGCTACAGATACATGATAAATGTGTTTTATTTCGGATTTAATTTAATTTAATTCATGTGTTTATAATATTAAGCTTTGATTATTCCATATTCAATGTTTGTGCAAAGCAAAAGTAAAGCTTGTTTCCATATGAAAAGGTTCAACATTTCATATCTGGAGAGAAGTGAAAACATTCACATTTGCAGGCAATTTTTTAATAAATATTGAGTTTGGCCCACAGCTTCGTCCCAGTTTTTCATTTTGGCCTACTGTGAATTTGAGTTTGACATCCCTGGTGTAAAGGATTAGGGGTCGCTGCAGTAATTGGGCTGCATTCAGAAGTATATAGTGCAGTGTAGAAATCAGGAAAAGACTTCTGGTAGTTGAATTTGAGAGATCAGTCTGGAAGCACTAGCTACGCGGGCCTGCTGTGCCAAGAGTTATCTCCCTGCTCAAAAAAGCTTTGTTTGTATTGTCGCAGCCGTGTTCCGAATGTAGTAGTAGCCGTTTCTTATAGAGGGAGGGGGGTGGAGAGGTTGAGTAAGTTCCATCGTGTTTTAACAGTTCCCCTGCAATTTCCACCAGCCTAACACGTTCGGCCCTTCCTATTTGATAAATATATAAGATAGCATTTGTCCCCAAAGAGTAGCTTTAAGCACTTCTCACAGAATGCCACTGCTGACATTAGGGGAGTCAGTGCTGTAACTGTGTCAAGACCTTACAGATTTTGATTGTTTTGTTCATGTCCTTAGTATTCCAGGAAATTAGACGCACTCCAGTACATGTCTTTACAGCATTAGCCATAGGAACAACAATAATAAGTCAGAATGACACTGCATTGCCTAAAGTATTCTGCAGTGAAGTGGAGGAAGAGAGTGGGGAGGAAGAATAAAACAGGACAAAAAAAAAAAGAAAAAACACACACAAAACAGAACAAAACAACAAAAAAGAGAACATAACCAATCTGAGGGCTACTCCCATAGCAAAAAAAACATCATCTCAGCTCTCCAGATCGCAGCTAACAGCTAATCTGAGTTTTCGGGGGTCTCTCCCCAACAGTGGCGGCTTCTGGTCTTTCAAGGAGGGGAAGCACAAACCGCAGAATGACAGAACAGAGTCGCCAAACACAACGCTTTTAGAACAACGGAATGAAAAACTTGGAAAATACTCTGGTGGCTGTTTATTCTTCAAGATCGCTGATTCGCTCATTTAGCTGTCAATCAAAAACGGGATTCTGCCTCAGACAGCTCATCCAATCATCTGTCAGAAATCGAGCATCCGGGCCAGCCCACATGACCGTCTAGTTTTGCTGCAGTGGAAAAACTCACATGTCCCCATTGAAGTCAGAAGCTGAGCACCCGACTGTGTAAAGCCCTGTGGCGCTGCAGAGATGAATGAGAAGGAAGTTGCACAGGTTACCTGTGATAAGTAGTTGATTCTGAACAAAACATGAAGGCTTTCTAGAGCGTATTTAGTAAATGAAATGTACACACAGCAGAACATATTTCACCACTTTTTTTTATATCCCTTGCAGTCTTCGAGCAATCACCACTGCTCCCCAAACAGTAACAGTATTTGACCCGTTAAGTCAGAGAGAGAGAGAAAAAAAACCCCATTCATACCCCCTACCCCTCGTTATGCCTACTACCCCTATATGCAAGGAGTAATGGCACACCACTACCTTCACGGGAACGTGCAAAATTTAGGGATAGGGTTAAAAAGTAGGTGACGTATTGGGACTGGCCCTTACTGCTACTAGAACTGCTGCAATTATCTGTCTTTATGTACCCTGGTCCCCTGTTGTTCTGGTACGGGTTCATTGTAGTTTGCTGTCGGTTGCTGTCTGTTGCTGTCAGTTTTTGTGTCAGTTTGCTAGCTTCAGGCCTCCGTCCTGCAATCCAGTCACCTGTGTCAAGGATCCAGAGCCTCAGCTGCCCAGCTTTCCAGAGCCTCAGCTGCCCAGCCTTCTAGAGTCTCAGCTGCCCAGCCTTCCAAAGTCTCAGCTGCCCAGCCTTCCAGAGTCTCAACTGCCGAGCCTTCCAGAGTCTAAGCTGCCCAGCCTTCCAGAGTCTCAGCTGCTCGGCTTTCCAGAATATTAGCTGCCCAGCCTTCCAGAGTCTCAGCTGCCCAGCCTTCCAGAGTCTCAGCAGCCCAGCCTTCCAGAGCAGGCTCTAAGTCGGTGGTCCAGCCAACTCCTGTTCCTGTTTCCGGCTTTCAGACAGTGGTCCAGCAAACACCTGTTCCTGTTTCCGGCTCTCAGTCGGTGGTTCGACAGACTCCAGCTCCCCCAATCCGAGTCGATGGTCCGACCAAAGCCTGTTCCTGCTCCCCGCTCCTAGCCGATGGTCCGACAGACTCCAGATCCCCAGTTCAAGTTGGTGGTCTGACCAAAGCCTGTTCCTGCTCCCCAATCTTTTTCGGTGGTCCAGCCAACTCCTGTTTCCCGCTCTGAGTCGATGGTCCAACCAACACTTGCCCCCGGAACGCCCGCCGGAGGTCTCCGGCTCTGCCCAGGCCCTGCCCCCGGGCCGCCTGCCCGAGTTGTTCAGCTCTGCCCCTGTCCTTGCTGGCGATTTTTGTGGAGGTTTTGCCAGTTTGATCATACCCATGTATGTTTTGTTTTTTGATTAAACTCTCCCTACTTCTTATCCAGTCAGTTTGCTGTTGCTTTTTTTGCATTTGGGTCCTTACTCCATAGCGCTCCTGTGAAAACTACTACAATTTTATTTTTGTTTTTGCTAATGCCAATATTACTACTACTATTTTTACTACCAATGCAGCTACTAGGGTCTTTGCTACTACTACAACTAGATTCAGAATCAGAATCAGAAATACTTTAATAATCCCAGGGGAAATTATTATTACTACTCCAGATATACAAATAACAAATATACAGACAACATATTAAAAAAAACTTTTAAGAAATATATACAAGATAAAAAAATACCAGCCTAATGTGCCAAAGAACAGATTGTCTGTGGTTGAGTCTGAATTACAGAGAGGAGGTGACAGGCTGCATTGTAATGACCATAGTCAGGAAAGATTTCCTGTGGCGCTCTGTGGTGCTCTTCTGCTGGGCCAGTCGTAGAGAGGGTGGGAGACACTGTCCAGGATAGACCAGAGCCTGGACAGCATCCTCCTCTCTGCAGCGGTCGCCAGGGTGTCCAGCTCATCCCCCACGACATCACCGGCCCTCCTGACCAGGTGCAAATACAGTATGCAGTCCTTGTTGTTAATTTTATGTGAGAATCAAAGGACATATCCTGGTCAAAAATAACACCCAGATTCCTTACTGTGGTGCTGGAAGACAACACAACATCATCCAGAGTAACAATATCTTTAGCTTGTGAGTTTCAGAGGCCTTTGGGGCAAGTACAATAACTTCAGTTTTAACATCAGAAAAATGCAGGTCATCCAGATTTTTATTTCCTTAATGCACATTTGAAGTTTATCTAACTTATTGGTTTCTTCTGGTTTGATCGACAAATATAATTGTGTATCATCAGCATAACAATGAAAATTTATGGAGTGCTTCCTTATAATATTTCCTAAGGGAAGCATATATAAGGTGAATAGAATCGGTCCATTGGACAGAACCCTGTGGGACTCCGTGACTGACTTTAGTGTGCATAGAGGATTTGTCGTTAACATGTACAAACTGAGATCTATCTGATAAATAAGACTTAAACCAGCTCAGTGCAGATCCTCTAATGCCAATTAGACGCTCCAGTTGAAAATTGTTTATTAGTCTCTTTTTAGTAATGCAGTTATATTTAATCAATATCATAAAAGTACCTAGTAGTATTGACAAAACCAACCTTTCTTTTAGCCAAACCCATGCAAATATCTTTTGTTTACATGCATGTATGGGTCTATAAGTTATTCTATAAGTTATTCAAAGTCATGTTGATGCCAAATTCAGCTCAGTGTGATTGCTATGTGAATAACAAAACTAGTGAAATTATTTGGCCAACAAGAGATGCTTAGTACACTCATAGAGTGAGTCAGTCAGGTAGAAACTAAAAACCCACTTTACACTCTCACACACGTTAACCCATGTTACATTCTCACAAACAAATATACATACACACATATGTTATCAGCTCTAGTGGCTAATGTCTAAAGCTAGCGTTAAAATCCGACACATTAACCATAGCCTCGAGAGTTGGCATGTCGCACAAGCGTTCTAAAACAGTATCAGTAACAGTAACAGTAGATCCTCAAAGATATTTCAGTCAAAAGCAACTGACTTTGGTTATTTGTCTAGGAAGATCTTTCACCTCTCATCAAAGAGGCTTCATCAGTTCATGTACACATCTGACCAGGCTGGGACTGGTCCAACTAACTACTGTGGAGATTCAGGTATTTAACCTTTTGTGGCAAGGAGGAGGTGAAAAGAAAAAAAAACAATACTAAGAGCTCTACAACGCTCAGAGACAGTCTTGGGAGGTGGCCATTTTGCCACAGCCTTGGATGGATCCGTGGAGACACCATTAGCAGAGATTACGTGGCCCAGATAACGCACCTCTGGCTGGAAAAAGGCGCATTTAGAGAGCTTTGCCTTCAGTCCCTCCTGCTGAAGCCGACCCAGTACCGCTTCGAGTTGCTGAAGATGCTGCTGTACAGTGGAAGAGAACACGACAATGTCATCCAAGTAAAATTCAATTCAATTCAATTTTATTTTAGTGTCAAATCATAACCAAAGTTATCTCAGGACACTTTACAGAGTAGGTAAAGACCCAACAATTCCCCCATAGAGTACAATGGCAACGAAAACCTTCCCTATAACAGGCAGGAACGTCGGACAGACCCAGCTCTGTGGAGGACGGTCATCTGTCTTGACCGGTTGGGGAGGAAGAAAAGGAGAGAGAAAGAGAGAAACACAAAGATAGACAAAAGACAGAGAGACTGACACTTCCAGAGATGCAAGCAGCCAGCGAGTAACAGTAACTATAACAATATCTATAGTAATGTGAACATGACCCACATGTTATGGCAGTCTGCATAGCAGAACAGCAGGAACACGCACATCCAAGGTGACAGAACATGAAAATGAAAATAATTATGACAAAATGATGAGTAGGGGCAATAGCAGCTACGATACAGCAAGACATACCACTGATGGTGTTTTTATGGCTACAGATTTTATAATTTATAAAAGTAGTGACAGAATAAATGACTAATAGTTATTGAAGTAGCAGGAAGCGTCAGTAGGCACCACCACGATCAGCAGAGACCTGCACACAGGACCAGGGCAGCAGGCATCACCACCATCAGCAGGGACCAGCACACAGGACCACGGCAGCAAGCACCACCACGATCAGCAGAGACCAACAATCAGGTCCACAGCAGCAGGCACTAACACCATCGGCAGAGACCTTCATACAGGACCACAGCAACACGCATCACCACCATCAGCCGAGACGTGCGCGCAGGAACAGGGCAGCAGGCAGCACCCCCATCAGCAGGAACCTGATACACAGGACCAAGGCAGCAGGCACTACCACTGTCAGCAGAGACCTACACACAGGACCAGGGCAGCAGGCACCACCAGCACCAGCAGACACTAGCACACAGGACCACGGCAGCAGGCACCACCCCCATCAGCAGGGGCCTGATATACAGGACCAAGGCAGCAGGCACTACCAAAATCAGCAGTGACCCACAGGACTACGGCAGTAGGCACCACCACGATCAGCAGAGACCTCGGAGATGACAAAGCACAAACAACTCCGGGGAAGAAGTTGAATTAATAACATGTATTGATGAGACATGAATGACATAGAGAGGAGAGAAACTCAGAGTATTAGGAAAGGTAATATTTCCCCTTGCAGACTAGGCTTATAGCAGCATCATTAAACTGAACGGACGCAGCTTTAAGAATAACAACAGCAACACAGCTGAGAGCTCGTAAGCCCTAGCTGTAAGCTTTATCAAAAAGGAAAGTTTTAAGTTTACTCTTAAATATGGGGACAGTGTCTGCCTCCCGAATAACGCTTGGGAGTTGGTTCCACAAGAGAGGAGCTTGGTAGCTAAAGGCTCTGCCTCCCCTTCTATTTTTGGAGACTCTAGGAATGACAAGTAGCCCTGCATTTTCTGAGCGCAGTGATCGAGTTGGGTGATACGGTACTATGAGCTCTTTAAGATACGACGGGGCCAGACCAATAAGAGCTTTATAGGTAAGGAGAAGGATTTTAAAGTCTATTCTAGATTTTACAGGTAGCCAGTGCAGAGAAGCTAATACAGGAGAAATATGTTCTCTTCGGTTTGTTTTAGTTAGTACACGAGCTGCAGCATTTTGTACCAACTGGAGACTCTTAACAGACTTATTGGAGCAGCCTGATAATAAGGAATTGCAATAGTCCAGCCTAGAAGTAACAAATGCATGGACTAGTTTTTCTGCATCTTTCTGAGACATAATGTTCCTAATTTTTGCAATATTACGCAGGTGAAAATATGCAGTCCTTGTTGTTAGTTTTATGTGAGAATCGAAGGACATATCCTGATCAAAGATAACACCCAGATTCCTTACTGTGGTGCTGGAGGACAACACAACATCATCCAGAGTAACAATGTCTGTAGCTATTGAGTTTCGGAGGCCTTCAGGGCCAAGTACAATAACTTCAGTTTTATCTGAGTTTAACATCAGAAAATTGCAGGTCATCCAGCTTTTTATTTCCTTAATGCACATTTGAAGTTTATCTACCTGATGGGTTTCATCTGGTTTGATCGATAAATATAATTGTGTATCATCAGCATAACAATGAAAATGTATGGAGTGCTTCCTTATAATATTTCCTAAGGGAAGCATATATAAGGAGAATAGAATCCGTCCAAGGACAGAGCCCTGTGGGACTCCGTGACTAACTTTAGTGTGCATGGAGGATTTGTCGTTAACATGTACAAACTGAGATCTATCTGATAAATATGACTTAAACCAGCTCAGTGCGGTTCCTTTAATGCCGATCAGATGCTCTAGTCTGTGTAGCAGGATGTGATGGTCAATAGTGTCGAAGGCAGCACTAAGATCTAGTAAGACAAGTACAGAGACAAGTCCTTTGTCTGAAGCTATTAGAAGGTCGTTGGTAATTTTTATCAGTGCTGTCTCAGTGCTATGATTCGCTCTAAATCCTGACTGGAAGTCCTCAAGTAACTCATTATTATGTAGAAAGTCGCACAACTGATTGGCAACTAATTTCTCGAGGATCTTAGAGAGAAAAGGAAGGTTAGATATAGGTCTATAGTTGGCTAGAACCTCAGGATCAAGACTGGGCTTTTTAAGAAGAGGTTTAATTACAGCTACTTTAAAAGACTGTGGTACATAACCTGCTGATAAAGACATGTTAATCATATCTAATACAGGAGTGTCAACTAAAGGTAACACTTCTTTGAGTAACCTGGTTGGAATAGAGTCTAGGAGACAAGTAGAAGGTTTTGATGCTGAAATAGTAGAGTTTAATTTGTTAAGGTCGACCGGAGAAAAGCAGTCCAAAAATATATCAGGTCGTACAGTTGTTTCTAAGGTTCCTGGGTTAGATGAAAGATTGGTGCCAAGCGAGTTGATTTTGTCTCGAATAGTTATAATTTTGTCATTAAAGAAGGTCATGAAGTCGTTACTACTGAGGGTTATAGGAATACATGGCTCAATAGAGCTGTGGCTCTCTGTCAGCCTGGCTACAGTGCTGAAAAGAAATCTAGGATTGTTCTTATTCTCCTCTATTAAAGATGAGTAATAGGCAGCTCTGGCATTACGGAGGGCCTTCCTATATGTCTTTAGACTTTCATGCCAAGCTAAGTGAGATTCCTCCAATTTAGTAGAGCGCCATTTACTTTCTAATTTTCGCGATATTTGTTTTAGTTCACGGGTTTGTGAGTTATACCACGGAGCTAACTTCCTCTGTTTTATTTTCTTCTTTTTTAACGGAGCAACAGAGTCGAGTGTTTTTCTTAGTGAGCAAGCAACACTGTCAACAAAATGGTCAATTTCAGAGAGACAAACGTTAGTGCAGGATTCTTGAATATTAGGATAAGGCATTAAAGTAAATGCAGATGGAATCGCTTCCTTAAATTTAGTTATAGCACTATCAGATAAACATCTGGTGTAGACACTTTTACCCAGTGGTGAGTAGTCCTGTAATATGAATTCAAAAGTTATTAAATAATGGTCTGATAAAATAGGATTCTGTGAAAAGACTATTAAGTCATTGATTTCCACACCATAAGCCAAAACAAGGTCGAGGGTGTGATTGAAACAGTGAGTAGGTTCATGTATACACTGACTAAAACCAATCGAATCTAATAGAGAGATAAACGCAGTACTAAGGCTATTATTAACAACATCCACGTGAATATTAAAATCTCCTACAATGATTACTTTGTCAGATTTCAGGACTAAATTTGATAGAAACTCTGAGAATTCAGACAGAAATTCTCAGAGAAGCAATGACTGACCCTGTTAATGACCAAAGATTCTCTGCATCAATCTTTGAAAGGTACTGGGTGCGTTACAAAGTCCGAATGGCATCCGATTCCATTTCGAACAGACCAAATGGAGTACAGAATGCAGTCTTGGGTCTATCCTTCTCAGCAACTGGGACCTGGTTGTACCCACTGGCCAGGTCCAGGGTGGAGAACCAGCGCGCACCTGTCAAAGCATCCAATGACTTCTCGATCTGGGCAGCAGAAAAGCATCCTTCCTGGTCTTATTATTGAGCTGCCGGAAATCAACACACATGCGCAGACTTCCATCCTTCTTCTTAACTAGCACAATTGGGGAAGTGTAGGGGCTGCTATTTTCTCTGATCACCTGTGCATCAAGAAGCTGATTATTGTGCTCTTTTACGGCCTCATAATCAGAGGGAGGGACACGTCTATAGCGTTGTTTGACGGGGGTCTCATCTACAAGAGGGATGTCATGAGAGATTAGATTGGTGCAACCTAAATCAGAGTTACTGAAGTTCGGTGGGTGCTAGTTTTCCAGAGCTGGGGCGGGTTCTGGCTGCCTAGCTGAGGGCCGGGGAGCTTGCAAGGAGAACTGAGAGCGAGAGGGAGCACGCACACCATCACATTCCCTAGCAAAATGGCCAGGTCGCTGACAGCGTCTACATATTACAGGCCCATGCTGACTTGAAAGACTATGTTGAAGAGGGCGCTGTATTAGAGCAATGGTTTGAAGTAACTGGTTTAGCTGTTCTTGCTGCTGCCTCAACATTTCCTTCATTTCACTGAGTTCAGATGACGGAGGAACACAAGCAACTGGGTGAGCACCCTGAAATCCATACTGAATACCACTAATGGAGGGGACAGAATTATTGCGGCCTCTTACAACACTTGATAGACCCTCACGTTCCCACCTTATTGCCTCCCCCCTGACATCAAGCAATGTAGCTGTGGGCTGTCTACGCACAAACTGTTTAAGCTCTCGTTGTAAGGTGTTATCTCCAACCTGCTCAACAAACTGATCCCGCAACAAAACCTCAGCATTAGGCATTCTGGTCGGTGCCCGCTGCTTAACCCTTTCCATGAGACTCATCAAGGTGAGGGAGAAGTCCAGCAACGTTTCTCCCTCATGTTGCTTTCTGGAGAAGAAAGCCTCTTGTAAGGCAACATAGGATTCAGAGCAGCCATAGAGTTCCTGAAGTATAGCAATTATCCTAGCTGGATCCCCACGCTCTACACTGGGGCAGTATTTAACCTTTTCTTCACGTGCTTCCCCCTCTAGATGATCGAAGAGAAAGAAAGTCTGATCAGCTAGGGATAAATGACAGGCCCTCATACATGCCTGCACTTCCTCAACCCATTCAACCAGCGCTATCCCTGATCTCCCTCTGAACATGGGACACTTCCTGTCACGAGGCACAAAAACCAACCTCTCTGCTGCATGGATACTGGCAATAGGTACCGCTGATGAGGTTGAAGGCATGGCACTAGGGGCGGGTCCAACAGGGGCCTGCTCTTGACGTAGCTTCTCATTGTCCGCTTTCAACTGTGCAACCAGCTCTCGCAGCTCTTGCAATTCCTCCTCCATGAGTGCAGATTTAAATAAAGAACCGCTGCTGCTTTGTATATATCAAAAGGAAAAGAGAAAAAAACAATGGAACACACGTCTCTTCCTTTTACTACAGTAACAATCCTGCCGACAACGCCAAGTTTGTGGCAAGGAGGAGGTGAAAAGAAAACTAATACTAAGACCTCCCCTGGGAATTTCACCCAGAGAATTATTTTCTTATGCAAGGCACACAGGTTCGTAGTTACTTAAAGGCGAGAGACGTGGTTACAAGTTTTTTAAAAAAGCATTTTATTTTAATATATTCTTAAAAATCAATAAACTAATTCACACAAAAAAAACAAACCTTATCAGGGCTGAGGCCGAAGTGATGGACGAAGACTAGTGCAGGGGAGGGATCCACCAAAATAAAGAAACAAAATTAAATCACCGGGCACACGTGGCAGACACACTCAGTGAAGAAAAACCCACTCCAAGGGACACAGCAAGACAGGATGCCACCACCAGGTCACCAGCAACGCTGGGTTGCACACACACAAAAAAAGAAAGAAAACCTAACAAAATCATAACAGACAAACCCCTTCCCTAAAATCACAATAAATCAATTAACAACATAAATTTACAAAATAGATTTACATAAACAGAATCCAAAATGAACTCAAACACACACTCAAAAATAGTGAAACAGGATCGACACAATACACTCCTTCAACACAAGGGGCACCAGACCCCAGTAAAAACAGATACACAGTCGTGTACTGCAGCGTGCGGCCGACCAATTGTCCTGTACAAGCCAACGTGGCGACACTTCCGATGACCGCAGGACAACGCCGCACGGCATGCAGCAGCAGCAAATAGGAATGTAGTAAACAACGCACAAAGCAGCAGCGGCCCAAGGAGGTGGGTACAGTAACACCTATTTAAGGAAAACCATCATTAGTATTGGCTAAGTAAGTTAAAATGAGGAGGTTATGCATTAACATATAGGCTACATACCGTTTTTTAGTAGCACAGACACACACTCACGAGAGGAGGGAGAGAGAGGACTCCAGGCAGCCGCCAGCATTTACCTGTGACCACACTAGCATTAGCTCTCTAGTAGCATCAACCACAACAGAGAGAGAGAGATGACACTTACCACCACCAAACAATCACAGCGGCGCACACGGACAGGAAGCACAAAGCAGCACACGATCGCCCTACAACACAACACAAATGCCTAAAACATCATGATTGAAATAAGATGAGCAGCGAGGTGAAGCAGTGTGCGGCCATACCTGTCGAGCATACAAACGCCGACCCGGAAATGACGCAGGTGACAATAGGAGCGCAGAGGTAACCGACTACCGGGCAGACTACCCCTTTTGTACCGGCCCACCCCAATGCATACCTGAAATGAGTGGAAACCATAGTAACCAAATGTAAACAAAAAAAAGGCAAGAGGGTAAACGAGACAGAATGCTTATTCTGCTACACTTTCACAAGGCCGATGATGTCACTGGAACCCTTTGTGCTCCAAGTGCCAACGACTGTTGTTAGAGTGGCAGTCGTTGGTGAGAAGTTGGTTTCGACTTCGTTAGTGCTCTATTGAGTCTTAAGGACAGTCAACAAAGGAGGCCAATTGTAAACAGTTGTTCTTTGAGGTTAGATTGTTGAATCTCCTGGGAAGAGATGAAAAAAATTGTAAATTGGAGATAAGTGGTGTCTCCAACCTCCTCCTCTGTTTAGCAATGGTTTCTCTACTTTTGCATAGATGGCTTTTTTTACTCCTCTTTCAAACCATCTATCCTCTCCGTCCAGGATTTGGTCATTGTTGTCATCAAAGAAGTGGGCTTTCTCCTTGAGATGTAAGTGGACAGCGGAGAACAGGCCTGAGGAGTGAGCTCTCTTGTGTTGGGCCATGCGTTTATGCAGTGGTTGTTTTGTTTCTCCAATTTAGAGATCTTTGCATTCCTTGTTGCATTGGACAACATAAACCAGATTGCTTTTGAGGGTGTGTGTTGTTCTGTCCTTGGGATGTACTAGTCTCTGTCTGAGTGTGTTACTGGGTTTGAATAACACAGGGATGCATTGTTTGTTGAAGTCTCCCCCTGAGTTTCTCTTATACCCCAGCCACATACGGAATGACTATGTTGTTTCTCTTGTTTTCTTTTTCTTTTTCCAACCACTTTGGTTTACTTTCTGGAAGCAGCTGCCGTTTTTTTTACAAAGGTCCAGCTGGGGTAGCCACAAGTTGTGAGGGCGCCTCTCAGGTGCTTGTCTTCTTCCCCCCTGGGCCTGTGAGCTGGTGGGTACGTTATATATGCCCTATGTTGCAGTGTTCTGATAACTCCAAGCTTGTGTTCCAAGGGTGGCATTCACAGTAACAGTAAAGTATCGTTACTTTATTGTCTAGACCATGGGTGTCAAAGTCAAGGCCAGATCCGGCCCGCAAATGAATTATCTTGGATGATATTTGATTAGTATTAGAACCGGCCCGCACGCCACAGCCGCCTGCTGGTGTTTTTCACGCACCAAAACTACATTACACACAATGCAACGGTAGCGAACTCACTGCAGCGCCTCAAGTGGGCCGCCTCGGCTTCATTATTCATCAGCATTCAGGGCAGATGTCAACTTTCAGCTTTTTGTCTGTGAGCCTGTTGAAAAATGTTTTCACTTGAAATTACTGACAGAGCCATACATAAATATTGGATTATTCATTTAATTATTAAATAAAATATGGTACACTGTGTTAGGTCTGGTTCAATAGGTTATATGCAATCATTTTAATATGTTTTAATAAACATTGAACCAGTCCGGCCCTCGGCTTGTAGCAAATTTGTTTTCTATGTTTTCGTCTATGTAATGAAAGTGTGTCACAATGTCGTTTCTTCCTTTTCTCCCAAAGACAATCCCCGGCTGGCCGGCCATCGGTCCCTTTCTCGATGTCAGACTTTGTTCTCATTTTTCTTTCTTAATTGTCGTTGACGCTAACCCACAGCAGCTGCATCTTCTGAATCTAAATAATGCCCCGTGTTGGGGTTGAGGAAGTGACGTCACCCAGAAACAAGACACAGGAAACAGAAAAACTGCAAAATAATAATAATAACTTGACGAAACAAGACAAAACAACGTAGGGCTCCAGTGCTGCTGACCACAATGTCAGATGTGGTGTCCTTCAGCCTGACATACTGTGGCCTGTCAGTGAGGTAGTCTCTGACCCAGTCTACCAGATAGTTGTCCACTCCTATCCTGTTTAGTTTGTCCTGAAGTATAGGGGTCTTCCCTTATCCAGATGGGAGTGGACTTGGTGCAGCATGTAGAGGATGGCATCATCCACACTAACATCTGGCTGGTACGCAAACTGCAGGCGGTCCTGGTCGTGTTTTACCTGGGGTCTGAGGAGGCTGAGTGAGGTGGCACTCACACTGTCCATCCGTACCGTGCCCAAACAGGTTCCCCGGGTAAAGTGTAGTTCGTTTGACCAGTGTTAGTGCAACCGTACCGCGCCTAGCTGCGGCCTGCTTGCCGGCCACGGTTCGTTTAGGAGAGGTGGGCTTTTGTAAAGCACGTTTGCACATGTACGAGCACGAGCTTGCGCACGAGCACGAGGTTTATGGCGCTCTGAAGTCATTTTAAGTGCGCCCGTTCAGACATAGAAAAAAAGAAAAAAAGACGGACCATGTGCGGACATTTAAAAGAATGGCGCCGAAAGGTTCACGTTAATGGATGCGGAGGTGGAGTGCTTACTGCAGATTTGGTCAGATGAAAATATTCAAAAACAGTTGGACAAGACGCACAAAAACTCTGAGGTCTATGGAAAGATTTGTAAACAAAGCGACGCATCGCGATGACGTCAATCAATGCGTGTGACGTGTTACGGCGTGATGACGTACAGGCAGGCAAGAAGCTTTCGCGCGATGCCCAGTGCCCCTAGTATGAGTACAAACAGGCCTGGCCCGCGGGGGGAGAGGGAGGGGGGGGACAAGTACCCTGAAGCACGGAGCACGGTACAGACGGACAGTGTGAGTGTGCCCTAAGAGCCGCTCCAACGTCTTCATCAGATGTGAAGTGAGTGCCACTGGTTGGAAGTCATTCAGCTTGTTGGGCCTGTTCTTCTTGGGAACCGTAACTATGCAGGATGTCTTCCAGAGGGTAGGCCATCTCCCTAGCTGCAGGCTAAGGTTGAAGATCCTTTGTAGTGGTTTTCATAATTCTATCGGAAATCCAGGAACTCATAAAACTTTGTTCTATTTTTCAGAATAGAAATGCTTGCCTAATGTCTTACACCAGGGCAAATTCTCAAGACTGGTACCAAGTGGGAATTATTATTTCAGATGGATGAACACACATTTTATAGACATCTTCGCATTACCCACTCCCAGTTTGATTACATTACTGACCTACTGAAGCAGCTTGGCCTAAATGAAGAGCACACAGGAGGCCCTTCTGAGATTCCTCTGAAGCAAAAGGTAGCTCTTTTTTGTGGTATTTAGGCAATCAGAATAGTTTTCGTGAAATGTCAGACACATTTAACATGTCACAATCATCAGCCCATAGACGTATTGTGGAAGTGCTCTCAGCTTTTTGCACCATGGCGCCCTCTTTTGTCAGCTGGCCCACCGTTTGTGAGAAGATAGGCTCTTTCAATTCAATTTTAAATTCAATTTTATTTATAGTGCCAAATCATAACAAAAGTTATCTCAGGACACTTTACAGAATATGTAAAGACCACACTCTATGACTTATTTATGATTTACATAGACCCAACAATTCCCCCGCAGAGTACGGTGGCAACGAAAACCTTCCCTATACCAGGCAGGAACGTCGGACAGACCCAGTTCTATAGAGGACGGCCATCTGTCTTAACCGGTTGGGGAGGAAGAAAAGGAGAGAGAAAGAGAGAAAAGACGGACAGATGGACAGAGAAAGACAAGAACAGACACAAAGACAGAGACAGACACACTTCCAGTAACTATAATAATATCTATAGTAATGTGAATATGACTTATATGTTATGGCAGTTAATAAAGCAGAATAGTAGAAACAAGCACAGCTAGGGTTATAGATTATAATAGTAGCAGGAAGCGTCATGCGGGACCACGGCAGCAGGCACCACCACGATCAGCAGAAACCTGCGAGACGACAAAGCACAAACAACTCCGTGGAAGAAGTTGAATTAGTAACACGCATTGATGAGACATGAATGATACAGACAGAGAGGAGAGAAGCTCAGAGTATCAGGAAAAGTATTATCCCCTGGCAGGGTAGGCCTATAGCAGCATAATTAAGCAGAACAAAATCAGCTTAAAAATAACAACATTGCTAAGGGCTGTAAGCTTTATGAAAGAGGAAAGTTTTAAGTTTACTCTTAAATATGGGGACAGTGTCTGCATTCCGAATAACACTTGGGAGTTGGTTCCACGAGAGAAGAGCTTGGTAGCTGAAGGCTCTGCCTCCCATTCTGCTTTTGGAGACTAGTAGCCCTGTATTCTCAGAGTGCAGGGATCTAGTCGGGTGATACGGTACTATGAGCTCTTTAAGATACAACGGAGCCTGACCAATAAGAGCTTTGCAGGTAAGGAGAAGGATTTTTAATTATATTCTAGATTTTACAGGTAGCCAGTGCAAAGAGGCTATTACAGGAGAAATATGTTCTCTTCGATTTGTTTTAGTTAGTACATGAGCTGCAGCGTTTTGGACCAACTGGAGACTCTCAACAGACTTATTGGAGCAGCCTGATAATAAGGAGTTGAAGAAGTCCAGTCTAGAAGTAACAAATGCATGGACTATTTTTTCTGCATCTTTCTGTGACAAAATGTTCCTAATTTATGCAATATTACGCAGGTGAAAATATGCATTCGATGTCGTTAGTTTTATGTGAGAAACGAAGGACATATCCTGATCAAAAATAACACCCATATTTCTTACTGTGGTGCTGGAGGACAACACAACATCATCCAGAGTAACAATGTCTTTAGCTATTGAGTTTCTGAGGCCTTTGGGGCCAAGTATAAGTTAATCTAACTGATCGGTTTCTTCTGGTTTGATCAACAAATATAATTGTGTATCATCAGCATAACAATTAAAGTTTATGGAGTGCTTCCTTATAATATTTCCTAAGGGAAGCATATATAAGGTGAAAAGAATCGGTCCAAGGACAGAACCCTGTGGAACTCTGTGACTAACTTTAGTGTGCATGAAGGATTTGTCATTAACATGTACAAACTGAGATCTATCTGATAAATAAGACTTAAACCAGCTCAGTGCAGTTCCTTTAATGCCAATTAGATGCTCCAGTCTCTGTAGCAGGATGTGATGGTCAATAGTGTAACACCTATAATAGTTAATTCTAAATCCTGACTGGAAGTCCTTAAATAACTCATTATTATGTAAAAAGTCACACAGCTGATTGGCGATTAATTTCTCGAGGATCTTAGAGAGAAAGGGAAGGTTAGATATAGGTCTATAGTTGGCTAGTACCTCAGGATCAAGACTGGGCTTTTTAAGAAGAGGTTTAATTACAGCTACTTTAAAAGACTGTGGTACGTAACCTGCTGATAAAGACATGTTAATCATATCTAATACAGGAGTGCTAACTAAAGGTAACACTTCTTTAAGTAACCTAGTTGGAATAGAGTCTAGGAGACAAGTAGAGGGCTTTGATGCTGAAATAGTAGAGGTTAATTTGTTAAGGTCGACTGAAGAAAAGCAATCCAAGAACATATCAGATCGGACAGTTGGTACCTGGGTTCCTGGGTTTGATGAAAAATTGGTGCCAAGCGAGTTGATTTTGTCTCTAATAGTTATAATTTTATCATTAAAGAAGGTCATGAAGTCGTTACTACCTAGGGTTATAGGAATACATGGCTCAATAGAGCTGTGGCTCTCTGTCAGCCTGGCTACAGTGCTGAAAAGAAATCTAGGACTGTTCTTATTCTCCTCCTATTAAAGATGAGTAATAGGCTGCTCTGGCATTAAGGTGGGCCTTCCTATATGTTTTTAGACTTTCATGCCAAACTAAGCAAGATTTCTCCAATTTAGTAGAGCGCCATTTACTTTCAAATTTTCGCGATACGGGTTTGTGATTTATACCACGGAGCTAACTTTCTCTGTTTTATTATCTTCTTTTTTAAAGGAGCAACAAGGTCAACAAGGTGATCAATTTCAGAGAAACTAACGTTAGTGCAGAAATCTTGAATATTAGGATAAGGCATTAGATTAAATGCAGATGGAATCGATTTCTTAAATTTAGTCATAGCACTATCAGATAAACATCTAGTGTAGACACTTTTGCCCAGAGGTGAGTAGTCCTGTAATACGAATTCAAAAGTTATTAAATAATGGTCTGATAAAATAGTATTCTGTTGAAAGACTATTAAGTCATTGATTTCCACACCATAAGCCAAAACAAGGTCAAGGGTGTGATTAAAACAGTGAGTAAGTTTATATACATTATGACCAAAACCAATTGAATCTAACAGAGAGATAAACGCAATACTATTATTATCAACGTCCACATGAATATTAAAATCTCCTACAATGATTACTTTATCAGATTTTGACAGAAACTCTGAGAATTCAGATAGAAATTCAGAGTACGGACCAGGAGCACGGTACACTATAACAAGTATAATTGGCTGCACAGTTTTCCAGGTTGAATGTGAAAGACAAAGAACAAGACTTTCAAATGAATTATAGATTAGTTTAGGTTTAGGGTTTATTAATAGGCCTGAGTCATAAATAGCTGCAACGCCTCCTCCTCTACCCTTACTTCGAGGAATAGGAGTATTAATATGACTGGGAGGGGTGGATTCATTAAGTCTAACACATTCTTCAGGACACAGCCAGGGTTCAGTCAGACAGAGTGAATCAATATGATTATCTTATATCAGATCATTTACTAATACAGCTTTAGATGACAGAGATCTGATATTTAAAAGTCCACATTTTATTTTCATATTTTGTTGCATTATCGCAGATTTGGTGTTGATTTGTATCAAGTTTTTCTGTATAGCACCTCTTCTGTTCATTTTTGATCTGGTTAAATTAGATGATCGTGGGGCACACAGCGTTTGTATACTATACTGAGCTGGAAAATGCTCCACAGGGAGCGCAGAGAGGTGTGTAAGACTGCCACTCTGCTTCCTGGGCACCTGCTATAAGGGCAGCGCGGGGGGTGTATTAAACTGTGACTCTGCTTCCTGATCCCAACAGTGGGTTGGCATGGTTTTAGACCGCTAACAACTGAATACCATCTCTCCTAATAAGACCAGGTTTTCCCCAGAAAGACTGCCAATTATCCACGAAGCCCACATTATTTACCGGGCACCATCCAGACAGCCAGTGACTGAATGATTTCATGCGGCTATACGTGTCATTGCAAGTCAAGTTGGGCAGGTGACCAGAGAAAGTTACGGAGTCCGACATAATCTTTGCATACGCACACACTGACTCCACATTAATTTTAGTGACCTCCGATTGACGTAATCGGGTGTCATTACCGCCGACGTGAATAACAATCTTACCATATTTACGTTTATCCTTAGCCAGCAGTTTCAAATAGGACTCAATGTCGCCCGCTCTGGCCCCTGGGAGGCGTTTCACTATGGTCCCTGGTGTCACTAAGTTCACGTTTCTCAGAATGGAGCTGCCAATAACCAGTGTTGTTTCCTCAGCAGGTGTGTCACTGAGTGGTGAAAACGCGTTTGAAACGTGAATGGGCGGATTGTTAATCATGGGCTTCGATTTAGAACTATGCTTTCCTCTAACAGTCACCCAGGAGCACCCTGGCTGCTCAGGGATTGCCGGGGGAGGGTTAGCAGAAGCTAACGCTACACTATGTGGCTTTGCACCGGCTAAAGTTATAGATGGCCAGCGAGCTATCGTAGCACAAGACTGAGCTTCCATGGTGCAGAGCCGTGCCTCTAACTCACTGAGCCTCGCCTCCAACGCTACAAATACACTACACTTATTACATTTACCATTATCACTACCTCTGCTAGCGGGACCTTCACCACTGCTAGCTGGATTTTCACCATTGCTAGCTGGGTCTCCACCTCTGCCAGCCTGTCCTACACCACTGCTACCTGGGCCATCACCTCTGCTGGTTGGGCCTCCACCTCTGCTAGCTGGGCCTCCGCCCCTGTTAACTGGGCCATCGGTAGGTGGAGGTCTTTTTGCTGATGTTGAAGCTAGCAGTGTGAAGCCACATGCAAACATTGGCAATAAAAGAAATAGGAGGCTGCCAAATCCCGCAATATTAAAACACCGGAAATTCAGGGTGTTTCAAACTATGTATAACTCTAAACTAATATGGGATTCAACACATAAACCAAAAGACAATCTATATGCAAACTTAAATATACAAAGTATTTCAACAAAAAGTGATCAGGTCCATCACTTTCTCAATGACTCTAATATTGACCTCCCTGCCTATCTGAGATACATGTCACAGATGAGAATGGATTAGAATTTATTGGACAAACTCTTTCCTTGTCACAGCAAATGTCTTTTATTATTGAAGTTATTTATAGGCCTCCTTGAGAGAGTTGATAATAACGGGTGACTTAAATGCTAATTAGGAAGTTAACAAAGTTAGGAAAAAATTGAAAAAGGTTATGGATGACATGATTTAATTTAATTCAATCACTCAAACCATCTAAAGAAAATAATGTTTTTGGAATAGACCTGAACATGCTCAAAGATAAAAGTTCAGCTCTCGCCACTCCTATTGCCTCAATAATTAATCTTTCAATTTCATCGGGTCACTTTCCAAAGGCCCCGCGGCCCCGATAGGGACAAGCGGTTGAAGATGGATGGACTTTCCAAAGGCCTTGAAATCTGCTATCGTTACCCCTGTCTTTAAATCTGGTGATTTAACTTCTATGGCACAGCAGATCATCCATCACTTAAACAGCAACTCCCCCTCTCTCCACGCCATGCAGATTGGTATAAGATCCAAGCATTTTACTGAAATAGCTACATGCCTCTCTCCCGAGGAAATAAAATTCTTTCTCGATTAGGGTGGAGTTGTAGGGGCAGTGTTTTTGGATCTCAGGAAAGCATTTGATACAGTAAATCATTCTGTTCTTCTTACTAAGCTCTCAGAATTTAACTTCTTTCAAAACACTGTGAGCTGGATTGAATCATACCTGCATGATTAAACACAATCTGTATCAGTTAACAACTGTAGATCTGACTAACCTCTGGAGTCAATATTAGGCCCCCTTTTATTTAGTCTTTTTATTAATGATTTGCCCACTGTTTGTTCTGAAGCTGAATGCTTAATGTATGCAGACCACATGGTTTTCTTTGTTCATAGTCAGACCAAAGACATTGTTGCCACTAAACTCATTAAAACAATGTCCTGTGTTACAACTTGGTTGCAGAAGAAGTCTGCAGCTACACGTTTCTAAAACTGTAGGCATGTATTTCACTAAAACAAATAGAGGATCATCTGACCCCGACATACATGTTAATGGAGAAAGAATACAAATTGTAAGCCAATATAAATATCTTGGGATAATAATAGATTTGCAGCTTTCCTTTAAAGCCCATAATGAATAATTGTGTAAAATAATCAAGTTAAATCTCGCAAAATTTCGGGAAAATCAAAATGAAATGTCAACTGAAGCTGCAAAAATGTATTTGCATTCGATGATTTTCAGCCACTTCAACTATTGCCTGACCAGCTGGTCCCAGGCTGGTCAGAGTTCAGAAAAACCATGGGAAATCCTGTACAAACCAGTACTTAAAGTTGTTAATAAAAAACCAAGGCACAAAGAGAGCAAAAAAAGTTTTAAAGTATAAAGTAGTATTTTAAATTGGGACAGTTTTCACACATTTGCAGACTAAAAACTGACCTATAAAGTACTGCATAAATTGACTTCAGATCCTCTGCCAGAGTTCATCAGCCAAAGAAACAGCCTTGAGCTTGTCACTCATACTTTAGCTTGAAAATGCTGCCCCAGCCACCACTCAGGATAGTCCTGTAACAATCCATGTTCTTTCTACTTTTCTCAATGTAGTAATTGAGACGATGTACTTTTACATGAGAACCATGTGGAATTAAATGCTTTATCTTAATTGTTGTACAAAAAGACTGACACGGTGTGGCAGCTGTAGGGTGGTTGCTCACAGGCTGAAGAACACCACTCACAGTAGGTCGGTTTCAGACCCAGGCCACTGCAGCACTCATTTTAACAGCCCGTGCAAAGATGCACGTGCACTCATTTTCCACTCTCCGTTAGTAAAAAGAAAATAGCACTACACTTACTTACAGTATATGTCTCTCATCTCGTCTCATCTCATCTTCAACCGGGGGGGCATCCTTACTAGATGCCCGAACCACCTCAACTGGCTCCTTTCAACTCAAAGGAGCAGCGGCTCTACTCTGAGTTCCTCACGGATGGCTGAACTTCTAACCCTATCTCTAAGTGAGACTCCAGCCACCCTCCTGAGAAAACCCATTTCGGCCGCTTGTACCCGCGACCTCGTTTTTCGGCCATGACCCAGCTTTCATGACCATAGGTGAGGGTAGGAACAAAGATTGACCGGTAGATCGAGAGCTTTGCCTTCCGGCTCAGCCCTCTTTTTGTCACAATGGTGCGGTAGAGCTACTGCTTCACTGCCCCCACTTCTCCGATTCTCCGGCCAAACTCACGCTCCATCGTCCCCTCACTCGCGAACATAATCCTGAGGTACTTGGACTCCTTCACTTGGGGTAAGGACCCTGGAGTAAGCAATCCACCTGTTTCCTACTGAGAGCCATGATCGATTGCAAAAATTAGGAACATTGTGTCTCAGAAAGATGCAGAGAAACTTGTTCATGCATTTGTTACTTCTAGGCTGGAGTATTGCAATTCCTTATTATCAGGCTGCTCCAATAAGTCTGTTAAGAGTCTCCAGTTGGTCCAAAATGCTGCAGCTCGTGTACTAACTAAAACAAATAGAAGAGAACATATTTCTCCTGTATTAGCTTCTCTGCACTGGCTACCTGTAAAATCTAGAATAGAATTTAAAATCCTTCTCCTTACGTACAAAGCTCTTATTGGTTAGGCTCCGTCGTATCTTAAAGAGCTCATAGTACCGTATCACCCAACTAGATCTCTGCGCTCTGAGAATGCAGGGCTACTCGTCGTTCCTAGAGTCTCCAAAAGTAGAGTGGGAGGCAGAGCCTTCAGCTACCAAGCTCCTCTCCTGTGGAACAAACTCCCAAATGTTATTCGGGAGGCAGACACTGTCCCCTTATTTAAAAGTAAACTTAAAACTTTCCTTTTTGATAAAGCTTACAGCTAGGGCTTACGATGAGACTTTATTCTGCTTAATTATGCTGCTATAGGCCTAGTCTGCCGGGGGATAATACTTTTCCTGATACTCTGAGCTTCTCTCCTCTCTGTCTGAATCATTCATGTCCCATCAATGCATGTTACTGATTCAGCTTCTTCCCCGGAGCTGTTTGTGCTTTGTCGTCTCGCAGGTCTCTGCTGATCGTGGTGGTGCTTGCTGCCGCGGTCCTACATGACGCTTCCTGCTGCTATTGTCACTGTTACTCATATATACTATCACTAGTTTAATAAACTATAAAATTTGTAGCTGTATCGTAGCTGCTATTGCCACTACTCATCATTGATCATGTTTGCCACCATAATTATTATCATTTTCATATTCTGTCACCTTAGCTGTGCTTGTTTCTACTATTCTGTTGTATTAACTGCCTTAACATATACGTCATATTCACATTACTATAAATATTATAGTTACTGTTAGGCTTTGCTTGCATCTCTGGAAGTGTGTCTGTCTGTCTCTCTCTGTCCATCTGTGTGTCTTTTCTCTCTTTCTCTCTCCTTTTCTTCCTCCCCAACCGGTCAAGACAGATGGCCGTCCTCCACAGAGCTGGGTCTGTCTGACGTTCCTGCCTGTTATAGGGAAGGTTTTCGTTGCCACTGTACTCTACAGAGGAATTGTTGGGTCTATGTAAATCATAAATAAGTCATTGAGTGTGGTCTTTACCTACTCTGTAAAGTGTCCTGAGATAACTTTTGTTATGATTTGACACTATAAATAAAATTGAATTGAATTGAATTGAATGATCCTCATCCCAGTCGTTTCACACTCGGCTGCAAACCAATCCAGTGAGTGCTGAAGGTCACTGACCGATGATGCCATCAGGACCACATCATCTGCAAAAAAACAGAGACGAGATCCTCAGCCCACCGAACTGCAACCCCTCCCTACCAAGACTACGCCTCGATGTCCTGTCCATGAAAATCACAAGCAGGATTGGTGACAAAGCGCACCCCTGGCGGAGGCCAACCCCCACCAGGAACGAATCCGACTTACTGCCGAGGATCCGGACACAGCTCTCGCTTTGGGTGTACAGAGATTGGATGGCCCACAGAAGTGACCCCCTCACCCCATACTCCCGCAGCACCTCCCTCAGTATCTCCTGAGTATATATAATAATTCTTGATCATCTCATCATTTGTGAAGGGAAAAAGTCCTGCATAGTCCCTATGGCCTCTGTTTTGACATACATAGATAATGGGCGACTGCACTGGGCGCGAGCAATGGCTGCATTGATTTCTTCACGTTAATCTTTTAGCATGTGATGAAAATGAACCAGTGATAAAACATTTGTAAATTAACCTGTAAAACTGTAAATTATAAACTGTAAAACTGTAAATTATAAATGCAAAATTACGATATAGTGTTATTACCTGTAAAACTATCAACTGAGTTACAAATGCAGATTAATCCTGAGCAACTGTAGATTAGCACTTGCCTGCGTTGTGCAGTTGTGTTAAATAAAAACATGAAATCAGAATATATATTTGTTAATATCTAAAAATGAATCTTAAATTCACTAAATACATTGGCCCTCATATATCAAACGAACGTACGGCAGAAAAACGTGCGTATGACCATTTCCAAGCAAACTTCGGCATTTATCAATTTGGACGTGAGCGGGAGCTACGATCAAATCTCACTGCAGAGCCAAAGTCATCTCCTTGGTAAGTGGCTTCCCTCGACAAATTGCATTAAATCAAACAAGGTATCAGATGATTAACATTTTGGTATGGTTCTTCTTGGTGACAAAGGTTATCCTCTAACGCATGGCTGTCAACCTGACCCAGAAAAAGGGCCGTGTGGCTGCAGGTTTTCATTCCAACCAATCAAAAACACAGTTCAAGTGATTGAGTAAGTCGAGTCAGGTGTGTTCTTGCTTGGTTGGAATGAAAACCTGCAGCCACACGGCCCTTTACTGGATCAGTTTGACACCCCTGCTCTAACGGAATACCTAATAACCCGCTGGCAAACCCCGCTACAGAGCAAGAGCGCAGGTTCAACAGTGAGCACACACGCACACGGGTTAAGACTGCCAAAAAGCACATCTTTATTTTGCTCCATCTCGGATGTCAGGATGCCGATCTCTGTGTCGGAGAAGTGTCTTTCTTACCAGTGTTTCTTCTCTCCATGTTTGACCTCAGTGGACGAGGCCTCCGAACCAGGAATATTTAAGGGCGTAACATGTTAATGACGATCGAATTCAGCCGCCGCATTTACCAAGGCCCGCTCATTCGTACGCTGAGATTGGTCAGATACAAATGTTTCATAAATCACTGGTGTGTCCTGTCGTACCACCAATTCTTCGCTCAGATCTGCGCCCGTTTTAACGCAAGATTGATAAATGAGGGCCACTGAATGAAAACAGAACTTTCCTCTTTCCTGACTCTCTACTGTGCAGATCATCCGCTGTGATCTGGCGATTATAGCCATCTAATCTCTGAGTGTTTACATCCACCATTTACCTTTACAGTCTTATTTTCATAAAACCTGTAACTATTCTCTGGTGTATGATTATGATGTAACCTTTATAAGGCGACTTAAACTCTAATATTGGATAGCATACTCATATCAAAGCTTTTATACATAACGCTCCCCACTCTCCGGCTATTGCTTCTAGTCCTCTCCACTCACGTGCATCTCTGCAAGCATGTTTTGTCATTTCAGCCTGTAGCTCCTTCAATTTGTTCACAGCAATAGAAAAAGTTCCATTAGAGGCCATATTGTTTGGTATGAATGTGCAGCACTGCTCCCCAAACATAACGCATACTCCTCCTTGTTCGGCCAGCAGCCAATCTAACGCCTGCCTGTTTTGTCTCATCATTTCTGAGGTCGTGTGTAACTATGCCCCAAATACTTCAAAGCCCTCTAAAGTGTAATTGAGCAGTCTCTGTTGGTTATATTATATGTAATTTATCCACTCTACATTCTTGCCAACGGTGATCCACGGTATGATAGACTCATGACCCGCTTAAATCTCATCTCGGGCCTTAAACTTGGATGGAATTCCTTGTGGTTGTCCTATAACATCCAAATACACTTCCCTGAGACTTCTTCTCATTCGAGTCTTTCATGTAAATAGCTTGTCCACTCCTGAATATATCACAGTTGTAGGCACCTTAAACCTTACTAGTGTACACAGCCCAACCCACTTTATTGGTAATATATACATTACTCTATCCTCCCCACACACACAATAACTGTCTGCGATGGGAAAGGTCTGGTCACTGAGAAAAAATAATCTTGGCAAAGTCATAGTTTCATTGACACAATCCTGTTCAAAAGTCCCTGAAGGGCTTTCAAACCAGATTGGCGACCAATTTGGTGTCTTGTATATATGTGGAAACCAGGATGGTACCCATGTAACATTACAATTTACGGTTGTGTTTCCTACTTCAACACCACCTTGATCCCTGAAGACTCCGCTTGCGAAGCTCTAGTATTCAGCCTCTTGGTCTATGTTGTAATTTGTTGGGGGGCTGTCGTCTTCAGCAGCCTGTATCTTAAAATCAGCACATTTTATGTCGTATTTATAGCCTCCAAATCTCAAATATGTACTGTATGTATTCTCTGAGAACCATATAGTAATCTAAATCCAAGACCACACTCAGGTTGGCGAAAGAACCTCGGTGCATGTTTATTCCTGGTAAACTGTCCTTTTTCGTTTCTGATACTCTGTGCACTCTCTAGAGTTATATTTTTCTGGGATTACCGTAGGTCTTGTTCCAGGAATTTTTGAACACACTAAACAGTCATTTGTCGTCAGGTCTTTGGCCGTAGCTGGTGTTGTAATACTTTTAGTTGTAGTAGTAGTCGTACTCACAGGTGTGGTCACCCCTTCAGGTGCGGCGTTCACATCCCTCGCCAGCCCTTCACACAGCACATCCATGGTTGGCTTTGCATACCTTGCACTCCACCGTACTTTGTTCTCCTGGCCACCAAGGTCTGCAGCGTTGACACTATTGAGTTCATATGTTTTACCAATATTCATGCTGCATTATCTACTTCCATGATCTACCCACACAACGCCTCTCGCACTACTGACATGCATTTTACTGCCCCATAGTCCCACACTGACGCTCCTAATACACCCGCATACAGCTTGCCTACTTTCATCCTTGAGGATTTCTGAGATCGTCACCTCTCTTCTTTTTACTGAACCTGTCCGTTCTTGTTCTGGGATGTGTACCCTTAATGTCCCTCATGTTACCACCTCTGTCCTAGGTAGTTTGTTCCCTTCCAACTCCTCTGTTACCTCTGCGTCGGTCACCCTCTCTAAATTTATGTCTCCCCATTTAGCGTTCAAATGGGTTTGTACATTCATTTCTATCTGACAATGCTGGCAGATGGCACAGAGTGTTTAATTTGGCATCATACTCATCTGTTTTAGACTTGTGGATCCCTGTCTGGGGCTGGATCGCCTGTACCTCTTCTCCGACTCCTTTTTTCTGTTCAATCTCGCTTATTGTTACCTGGCTTGGCACGGCTCTGCTCTTAAGGGTCAATATTTTCAGTTTTACAACATTTCTCATCTCCCGGTTCTGCCGTTGGGTTCCCTTCATCCTTGATTTGCATTTTTTGTGCAGTGGTTAAGATGTTACCATGTGGTACTCCCTTCGACATGGACAGCTGTCGGCATGGCCCTGACCACCTGGTACAGTCTTTCCGAACGCGGTTGATGCCACTTCCTCTGGAACGCCTTGATCCACACCAAGTCTCCTGGTTTCACTGGTCACTCCACCTTCTGCTCCAGGCTGTCCTCTCGTGCTTTTTCCTGTGTGTAGGTCGTTCTATGGATCATAGTAAGATACTTCATATATGCTTTCAGTTCATTTTGCAATTGTTCAAGCGGTGGTCCTTTAAAAGGACCTCTTAGCTGTGGTGCTGGCATAGGTCGACCTGTTAGCAATTCATGCGATGTTAAATAAGTTATTCTATGCGTTTGCATGCGGTGGTCCTCCAAAAGGACCTCTTAGCTGTGGTGCTGGCATAGGCCAACCTGTTAGCATTTCATGCGGTGTTAAATGAGTTATTCCATGCGTTTGCATGCAATAGCTTATTAGTGCTGGTGGCAAAGCATCTACTCAGTTCAGCTTAGTGGCGGCACAGATTTTGTTTAGCTTAGCCTTCAGGGTTCCATTTACTCACTCAACCATTCCTTGGCTTTGTGGGTGATACACTTCTCCTAAACGTTGTTTGATTCTTTACTGTTGTAGGATACCTTTTGCAACTTTCTGCACAAACGCAGACCCATTGTCAGAGCTGATTTCTGATGGAATCCCAATCCCGGGATTACTTCTCCTATGGTGAAGATGTAGCTTCAACCCATCTGCATGTATCTTTTGCCTTGAACTTATTTTATCATATCGACATAGTCCTTAACTAGATGTTTAAATGGACCTTCTGGTACTGGAATATATCCAACAGGTGCTTTCTTTACATTATGTTGAGCACATATTTCACATTGGTTTAACACCTTGTTCACCATTGCTTGCATATAAGGCGACCAGTAACCTTGTTGTCAAATTTTCTTCATCACTTCCCCCCTTGCACAGTGATCTTGACTGTGCACTTCAGAAATTAGCACGGACAACAACGTCACTGGGGCCACTAACAAACCGTTTTGTGACCTCCATAACCCTTGTTCACTCATTGTTGCGCCTCCCTTTCTCCAAATGTCTCATTCATCCTCAGCCACTTCTTTTTGAATCAAAATTATGTCTTCTGGGGTAGCCACAGGCTCCAATGTCACCATTGGGGCCAAAATAGCTATTTGACACTTAGCAGCTGCCTTTGCCGCTTCATCAGCTGCATTGTTACCGCGGATAACATCATCATTCCCTTTCCTTTTTTACTCCCATCTCTTGGTTTGTAGTATTTTATTTGTTCCTTCATGTCCTCGCAAGCTCCCACATCAAATGTGCCCTCCTTCAGCCACGGTGCAGGCATTTTTTCCATGCGCTTTGCCCATTTCTTTAATAATCTTGGGATGACCTTAATCTATCTCAATTGGTCGTGCAGTCATTGTTGTGTTGCTGTGTTATTGAGCTGATGCTAATCTTTGATAGCACTTTCTCAGAGGTGAATGTTACGTCTATGTTGTACTGGTAGTAAGTTTGGGCCTAGCTTACCTTCGTTATGCTACGCTCATCTTTGGTGATACTTGAAATCAATTGAAATGTTAATTATTTAGCTTTAATGCTAGCTAGTTTAGCCTTAGCTATATTGGTTATACTAAGCCAGGCTATGGCAATACCCAAAGTCTAATTTGATAGGCTAGTTCTTTAGCTCAATGCTAATTAGCTTAGCCTTAGCTATGTTGGTTATGCTAAGCTAGGCTATGGTAATAGCTGCAATCAATTTTAAATGCTAACACTTAGCTTAGCCTTTCTGGTAGCTATACTATCTGGGCCTATAGCTAACTGCTAGGTCCTCTCAGCTGGTGCTATCTGTTGCACTCCCCTCCTGTCTGGCAGTCTTCCAAGCCACTCCTGGCAAAAGAGATGTCTTTCAAGAATTTAAACTGCGCAACATTTGATTCAAAATGGCGATTAGGTTTTAAAATGGCCGGCCTCCAAACCACACCTAACTCCTTAATTCCAACTGCGCCACAATTTCAAAATGGCGATTGATAGCACAACCACACCCATTTCTGATTTTCTTCTGTACCACTGCTTCAAAATGGCGATTGGCCTTTATAGCCACACCCAACTCCTGAATTTCAACTGTGAAAAACCCCAGTTGTTTAATTCACAGTATGTTTTTGTACAATTTTATTCTGCTGTTTTTCTTTTGAATTTGGATCACCCGAGCCACATGAACTTTTCTACTTTTGAACCATGTAAGCCAGCTGCTCAACATGCAGTAGTTTGCCAAAGCACATATCTCAAAACTCCTCTACGCCTGCCAAAACACATTTTAAACGTCTCACACACTTCCAAAACACACTTTAGACGTCTCACACACACACACAGAGGCCTTCAACACTCACACACCCATGCACATCCTTTTTAGTTTGTGATTAACCCATTCAGTCAAAGATTTTCTAGAATTCAGTTTATAGATTTACATATATATTTATAGGTTATAGATAGATTTTTAGGGGGCGGCTGTGGCTTGGTGGCAGAGTGGGTCGTCCTCTGTTCGAGAGATTGGTGGTTCGATCCCCATCTCCCCCTGGTCCACATGTCGAAGTATCCTTGGGCAAGACACTGAACCCCGAATTGCTCCCCGTGCTGCGCATGGGTGTGTAAATGTGGTGTGAATGGTTAGATCAGATTAGATGGTATGTAGATGTCCACTGCCATCAGTGTGAATGTCTGTGTGAATGTCTGTGAATGTGACAGACACTGAGAAGCGCCTTGAGTAGTCAGATGACTAGAAAGGCGCTATATAAGTACAAGTCCATTTACCATTTATATATATATATTTTATTTATTTATTTATTTCTAATGTTATTTTTACACTTTTTCCTGTTTAGAAAATAGTAAAACAGTAACTTTCCTTTATTAATTGGTGCTTTACATATCGTACATGCAGTGGTTATATGAGTTTATGTGTTTTTTGTGTGGAAGTTTTCATAAGCAGTGTGTTCCCCTTACCGACTAAATTACTTTATTTGTGAGCCTTCCAAAAGACCTTTTGGGACACTTTTTCTTTTTTCTTTGTATGCGTGTTTCCCTATCTTTGTCCAATGCTCAAACAGATCCTGCTCAATTGCTACTGAATATCCTAGTTGACTCTGTGGCCTCACGGCAATCAGCCTGTGACGGGTCACCATGTGCGTGTGACCTACATAGACAGACTCTATAGCGCATGCCCCTCCATATTTTAATTCCCAAACTCTTTGGAAATATTCTCTTCGGCCAATTCCACAATTCAGTCTGTTTTTTTCTGCACACACCTCCACTCCCCCTATGCATCAATGACCGGTCATCACACACACACAATTTCACACTCTTTCTGTCTGGCCAGTGTCTTTTTTTCCTTTTGTATCACAACTGCCGACACAGTTCAATGTTTCAAATTCTCGTTATATCATAGCAAATTTTAAAGATTTACAGCAGCTTTCCTGCATGCAGGAACACACAAGACAGCTGGAGTCGAGGCGGAGCCTCAACAAGCATTCAACTGTGGGAGAAAGGAAAAAAGTTCCTACCTTTTTGGAGCCTTCTGCACAGCCCCTGGAACGTTGAAGCTCAGCCGCCGCCCCAGCGAGCAGGTCAAAACTGATCGAAGGTCCGGGGTCACCAATTTATTGTAGAACAATGTATTATAAAAATAGAAAGGTCTACAAGAAGGAGTCTGTGAGAAGTCTCACAGCCATCAAGGGGAATTTATTGAATCAAGGTTAACACACTCTCATCATAGAATTCCAAGTGTCTCTTAACAGAACTCCCCCTCTTATACTGAGGTTCGTGTGCTGACAACGTTTACACGCCCCATCTGGTTTTCCAATAAACACTAAATATATTGACCATCAGTAGGGTCTACTTTATGTCGTCATCATACATGCCCAAATATAGTTGTATTATTCTCAAAACAGGATGTAAGCTTATCAGGCCTATATTTCCTATTGTGACACTGTGGTTATGAAGTAGTTTCCTGTTGTTCACTTTCTCAGTCATGTTTCTTCCACACAAACAATGCCCTATCAAACAGTTCAATAGGAAAAATTAAATATGCAGATTGTCCTTGGATCTCAAAAGGTTTACAAAATGCCTGTAAAAAGAAAAATACACTCTACAGGGTCTTCATAAAACAGAGGACAAAACATGCAGAAAATAAATACAAAATTTATAAAAAATAAATTAACTAAAATATTAAGAGAAAGCAAGAAAGAATACTTTCATAAAGTATTGAAGAATAACAAAAAAAATATGAAAGGAATGTGGGGCATACAGACAAGGTCATAAAAAATGGTCCAAAGCAAGTGAGTTATCCTGAGTTTTTTATCTACAATGAATGAGGTGGTAAACAGCTTCAATCATTTTTTTGTAAATGTTGGGCCTGAACTTGTGGGGAAAATACCTAATTATGTGCCTTCTGCAGAGGGGAATGACGTGTTAATTGATTGAAATCCTGCCTCCATGTTTCTCACAGCTGTGGAAGAGAAAGAAATTATTGATAAAACCAAAAGATCTACAGATTGTGACGGAATTGATATGACTGTTGTTCAAAAGGTCATAGAGGGAATTTCAGAACCACTTGCTTACATCTGTAATTTATCATTTCAATCAGGTACATTTCCAAACAAAATGAAAACAGCAAAATTCATTCCCTTGTACAAAACGGGGGATAAACACAAATTAAAGACCTGTTACGGCCACAATTCTCAAAAATTCTATAAAAACTATTCAATTACAGGTTAGCCAAATTCATAGACAAAACATCTTACAGACAGTCAGTACGGATTCAGGCCAAATCGTTCAACAGCACTTGAATTAATGGAATCAATTGAGGAAATTACAAACTCTACAGATCAAAACAGTACGCAGTTGGAATATTTATTGACCTAAAAAAGCATTTGACAACAAAACAATCAACCATTAAATACTTTACAATTAACTTGAACGGTATGGCATCAGGGGGTTAGTTTTAATTTGGTTAAAAAGTTATTATAGTAACAGGAAACAATTTGTGCAGTTGTGTGAATAATCCTCTTCATGTTTTGATATTACATGTGGTGTACCACAGGGGTCAGGACTGGGTCCACAATTGTTTATCCTGTACATTAATGACATTTGTAAAGTTTCAAAGGTGCTCAAGCTGGTATTATTTGCGGATGACACAAGTATTTTTGTTCTGGGGCTCATCTGCAGAGACTATTAGAGGTGATAACCCTTGAAATGGACAAGATAAAAGGCTGGTTTGACAAAAACAAATTGTTACAAAATTTTTCCAAGACTAAATTCATAGTCTTTTGCAATCTGTGTACAATCTAAACTGTCAACAAGCATTTCAATATTGAGCAAAGCTAAGCATATTCTGGATCACAAGTCAATACATATCCTGTACTCCCTGGTTTTGCCATATTTCATTTTCTGCACAGAAGTCTGGGGAAACACATATAAATCCACATTGCAATCACTAACTATTCTTCAAAAAAAGAGCTATAAGAATAGTTCACAAAGCAGAATATCCAGACCACACAAATTCATTTTTTTCAATGTCAAGAAAAATAAAATTCATCCATTCATCGAATCATTATATAATTAAAAATGGCACGAATAATTTATTACGTGGTAGTTTACAAAGACTATTCTTCAGTAGAGAAGGGGGTTATAATCTGAGGGGGGAAAAAAGATTTGAAGACTGTCTCTGTGCGTACGACAATGAAAAGTTTTCGTATTTATAGTCCGGGGGGTGTGGAGTTGAGGCAATGTACCAAGTCTGATTCAGTTCAAAAAGATGTATAAAAAAGGAGTCTTCATAATGTACAGAGAGGGAGAAGGAAGCCATAATCACAGATTATAGTTGTTCTAAAAAAAAAATTGAAAAAATAAAAATAAAATAATAATGATGAAAAATAAATAAAATAAAAATAATAAGTGTCTTGGCAAAATGTCTAAACTATATATTATGAAATTGATTTAAAAAGGAGTTCAATGTGATAAAGTTTGAAAATGGAGAAGGGGTAGTATTAAATAAGTTATTCTTATTACTACTAATTTTCGGACATGTTAAACTGTTGGTATATTTTGTTGGTTATTTTGTGTTTCATTACTGGCAAAAACAAACAAAATAATGTTATTCTGTTATTATTATTGTTCGTTGTTTTTTGTTGTTTTTGTTTTTTCCTTTCTCTTTACATTATTTCTATTTATGTTGTTATTCCATTCCCAAACAAACAAACATACAATTTATTTTTGTTTTACAGCCCATATAAAATATTAACTGTATTTTCCCAGCATGATTTACAAATTTTGCATTACAACAAGTGCCTTTTCAAGTGAAATAGTTTTCTGAAAATGTATAAAACATGAAAAACTAGAATAGACTTAGACTTAGACTTTATTGATGCTTTGGGATGACTCCTGCAAGGAAAGTGGGATTCCAGCAGCTTAAAAAACACAAGGGAGGTATAACAAAAAAATACAGTAAAGGATAACCAGTAAACTCTTAGCTAAATAAATACAGAAAGTATAAAAACAATAAACAGTAAGCAATAAACTCTTAGTCAAATACATGTGAGATAGATGTAAGAATACAGGTCAAATAAAATTCACAGAAAGTTAAATCAGATAAGTTAAATGTAGAGGAAATGTATAAGCAGGGTTGGAAAAGGGATTGCCCACATTTAATACTTTGTGGAGGCACCTTCTGCTTTAATTACAGCCATCATGTCATTAGAACATGTCTCTACCAGCTTTGTGCACCTACTGTAGATGCTTGAATATTTCCCCATTCTTCCTTGCAGAACTGTTCCGAGTTCAGTTAAATTCCATGGTGATCGGCGTTGGACTGCACTCATCAAGTCCATCCACAGATGTTCTGATTAGGCCACTCCAGGACATTCACCATCCTGTCCTTTAGCCTCTGTGTTGTTTTTAGGGTGGCGTGTTTTGGGTCATTGTCATGCTGGAAGGTGAACCACCTGCCCATTTTCAAGTGTCTTGGTTTCCACCAAACATAGCGCTTGGAGTTCAGCCCAAAAAGTTCAGTCTTCATCTCATCTGACCATATAACCTTTTGCCACATGGCATCAGCATCTTCAGTATGTTTTTTTTTTTCCGAGACTCAGTGTGACATTTTTTCAAAAAAGTCTTCTTTCTTGCCACCCTGCCATACATGTTAAGATGCACAGATCGACCAACCTCTGCTATTTAGACTTGTAACTCCTTCAAGTTCGCCATGGGCCTCTTGATAGCCTCCCTGATCAAACTTTTTCTGGCTCGGTCATCCAGTTTGGAGGGATGGAACAATCTAGGCAAGGTCTGGGTGGTGCCTTATGCCTTCCAGTTTTGGACAATACTCTGAACAGTACTCAGAGGCATAATTAAAGATAGTTTTATCCCAGAGCTCTTTTGAAAGCATCTTTCCAACCATGGGGAATTATTTGTGTTACCATGCACTACTAGGAGTGGAATCCTCAAGGAAAAGCTGGTTTATTCTGAAGTAAAAGCAAAGCCACCACATGTCAGGTGGAGGCCAATTAACTTGGTGTTTAATATGGAAGGTGATTGGTTATACCTGATAATGTTTATAATGGTTATTCTAAAATGACTAATCACTTTTCCAACACTGCAATTCTAGTTTTTCATTTTGTATTAATTTTTAGAAATTTTGAAAAAAAAAAAAGAATTCACTTGAACGTTAATAATAGTAATAATTCATTTAATTTGTATAGCGCTTTTCAAAGACCCAAAGTCGCTTACAGAGCAGGACAGGTAGTACATAGACACACATGTAACAGGTAGCAAACAACAGAAGACAAGGATTACAGGGAAACAAAGCAAAGGGGGCATGGGGTTGTATGGCAAAATGTGTTAATCGTTAATCAGGCTGGAATTTTTTCATTTTTATTTAATTGCAGGCTGCAAAACGAAAAAGGTGACTATTTCATAACATCATAACAGAAACAACATGACAGCAACTTCTGAGTCATGCTTGTAGTAGGGGCAGAAGTGTAAGAGGAACATGAGTGTATGGATTTAAGAGGGGAACATATAGGGGACGGAATGGAAGTAGAGAGGTGAATGTGCGTCAATTAAGTTTACAAAAAGACAAAAAAATAAATAAATAGATTGTCAACACACATAGTTACCGTGAACATGACAAGATGGATGCTATGAAAGACAGGCTGGCCTACGGTTACATCTTACAGCCACAGAGGCCGCTAGAAACAAGGTATCCTAATTCTAATACAACAAGTAACACTTTAAGTTGTAGTTAGTTTTTTTTTTCCTTAACAAGATTTTTTTATGCAATGCAAACAATTTTATTTACTCTGTTCCAATATAAATGGGAGCAAAAGCGCACTCATCTGAATTACTAACACTGACTTAACATTCTCATCCTGTCTTGGCGTATGTGCAACTAATTAAGCCAGAATGTCCAGACCAGACTAGATCAAGGCTGGCTTTTTCATTTATCCTGGATAAATAATAAATAATAAATTCTTCTTTTGTGTAATAGCCCCCTGGTGAACTAATCATCCAAGTAACTGTGTGGTGGTTTTAAATAAGTATCTTTTCAACGCAGCACACTTTCAGAAATATTCCTTAAATCACAACAAAATACAGTTTATTTATTTTGCAGATTCATTTTATACATAAAACAAAATGTATTTATACAAATACTGGTCTTGCTTGATCTACAGTCTACATAATGAAATAAAATTGACTTTAGTTGTACATTCATTTTATACATACAACAAAATGCGCTAGTCTTGCTTGATGTAATACAATAATCTGATGCAAAAATGTGTAAATCAAGTAGACATCATGTTTTATGGTATGGTGGTAAATATATTATCCATGGCAGGACAAAAGTAAAATAAATTAAGGGAATTTCACCTTTTCATCCTTAAAAACAACTCTTTCTTCAAAAATGGTTCTTTGGATGAAAATGGTTCTGTATGGAACCCTTAATCTTGCAAAGAACCCTTGAAAAAAACTTTCTTCAGGGTTTTTCAGATGCAAATGGTCCTCTGTTGAACCTCAGCCTTTCAGGAAGAATCCTTTTGGAACCCTTATTTCTAGTGTACATAAAGGAAAGGTACATATAGGCCTTGAGCTATCCCTATAGTGCAATTACGCAGAGACATAATACAAAAGTTCTTCATTTGTCTCTTCTCTTTATTGTACATTTCTCAGTAGCAAATGACTTCTGGATTCAAATCTCACGCAGCTTTGTCCATCTGAGTAATATTGAATAATATTTCATCAGGAATCCTCACCATAGTCAACAAACCCGGGAGGACAAGGACATCATGGATTTGTGAATAACTAAAATATTTGTAACAGTTCGGAAACTTCAAGATTTCTAAATAATTTCTAAACATAAATAATACCTGTCATACCTAAGTTCAAAAATGGAGGATTCAGTCATTCTTACACCTGAACTTGACCATGACAGTCTTTCTTGAAGTCCTTCCTTTAAAAACACCCACATAGGTCACTCCAACTGCTGGGCTGAGCTGGGCTTACATGCTGGTATTTACAGTTGTAAACTGTCCCTGATAGTCACTCATCACAAGTTTATTTTCTATGAGATGGGATTTTATGCCACAAAGGAAAACATCCTGTTGGTTGTTGCTACAGTCTCTACTTACCTTCAGTCCACAGCGACAGATACAGTACCAGCAAACTTCAGCAATTAACAGATTATTTTAAACTAGAGGTATCAACTGCTGGAATCAGTTTAGTATTAGTTTTTTTTAAATGGAACTTATTTAGTCCAAATATTGTTTACATATGTAGTCATCTTAATCATTCCAGAGAGTTTCTGTTTTATTGGGAAAGTCTGCCATGCAGATGTTACATATAACAGTTACGCACAGATCAGTCCGTACTGGTTGCACGGGTTCAGCTCCTCAGGCAAGGTGGGGCTGCCTCAGGGGGCGTGGGGGATGCAGGTGGGGTCAGCCGGGAGAGGGACAGTTGACTCTGGGACGGTCCAATAGAAGACTTTCTTGCAGCCAAGCTGCAACAGTAAAAATACACAATCAGGTAGTACATTGGATACAGTATGGGTCAATAAAGATTGAGCTTGTAATAAAGTTTCACAGCTGTTTAAATATATATATATAATAATATGCATGTGTGACAATGTTTTGTGCCAACGGAAAGAATTTGCACCTCATAAAATGATTTTGTGTAAGTTTTTTTAAATATTAAATAAAATAAATTGAATAAATACAGTATTTTTAAAGGTGAGGTCTCCAAGTTCGAGAGACGGATACTCAAATTTCCTATCCTTGTGTGTGACACTAAATTTGTGAGGTCCAAGTATGAATGTTGGCCAGGAAGAGCGCCAGACTTTGAAGCCAATATGACCTAAGAAATGGTCTTGTACTTATATGCCGCCTTTCTGGTCTTCTGATTACCCAAGGTGCGTTTACACTACTGCCACATTCACCCTTTTACCCTTTCGCAGCCAGGGGAGAAAGTATCTTTCCCAAGGACACTTTGAAACGCAGACTGGAAGAACTGGGGATCGAACCGCCGATCTCTTGAATGCCGGGAGCTCTACCTCTAAGCTACAGCCGCATATTGTCCAAGCAGTGGAATTACAATTTTCATGTCGGTCACATAATGCCATGGGGCCCAAAAATACTTTTTAACATTGACTTGGCAAAAGAGACGTATGTTAATTCATTGATAATAACTTCACAACTCCTGCAAAATGTTTCAGGGCCCCATAACGTGGCAGTAGTGCTGATCATCTGGGTATTTTTAGATGTGGCTTCTTATGCCACTGAGCAGCTTTCATAGGAATCAACAGGGCTCTGCATCAAACGCTTTATCCAGGTTTATTTTAGATCCCAGATTTTGGCACTATATTTACACCCGAGCTGATTAGCCAGTCAGGATGTTACCACATTTTCCACTGACCATCCCATCAGGGAGCAAAAGGTTCTGCTCTGTTTACAATGGTAGAGCTGGAGCCAACCCAGAGGCGACTGTTCTGGGAAATGGCTGTTCTGGGAAATGCACTGATTGAATAGAAGAGAAATCGAAATCAAATATTTGGTGTGACCACCCTTTGCCTTCCAAACAGCATCATTTCTTCTAGGTACACACAGTTTTTGAAGGAACTCGGCTTGTAGATTGTTCTACATCTTGGAGAACTAACTAACAAATCCTTCTGTCTCTTCATGTAATCCCAGACAGACTCGATGATGTTGAGATCAGGGCTCTGTGGGGGCCATACCATCACTTCCAGGACCTCTTGTTCTTCTTTTTTCACAGTGAAAACTTTTGAATACTGCCAAAAATCACAGTTGGTAGATAAACTCAAAGACAAACGTTTTGCCTTACAATTCGATGAAGCAACTGACAGCAACAAAGACTGCTTATGCACGTTTTAACATGACCCCGCTGCTCCTTTTCTCCAGCCAAACTCACACTCCATCGTCCTCTCACTCGTGAACAAGATCCCAAGGTACTTTCACTCCTTCGCTTGGGGTAAAGACTCATTCCCTACCCAAATAAGCAATCTATCGGTTTCCTGCTGACAGCCATGGTCTCAGATTTATAGGTGCTGATCCTCATCCTACTTCACACTCCAGTGAGTGCTGAAAGTCACTGACCAACGATGCCATCAGGACCATGTGATCTGCAAAAAGCAGAGATGAGATCCTCAGCCCACCGAACTGCAACCCCTCCCCACCATGACTACACCTCAATATCCTGTCCATGAAAATCACAAACGAGATTGGTACCAAAGCGTAACCCTGGCGGAGGCCAACCCCCACTGGGAACGAATCTGACTTACTGCCGAGGATCCGGACACAGCTCTCACTTTGAGTGTACAGAGATTAGCTGGCCCTCAGAAGTGACCCCCTTACCCCATACTCCCGCAGCACCTCCCACAGTATCTTCCGGGGGACCCAGTCATATGCCTTCTCCAGATTCACAAGGCACATGTAGACCGGATGGGCATACTCCCAAGCCCCCTCCAGGATCTTTGCGAGAGTGAAGAGCTGGTCCATGTTTCACGTCCAGGACAGAATCTGCATATTTCCTCTTCAATCTGAGGTTCGACTATAGCACGAACCCTCCTTTCCAGCACCTTCGGAGTAAACTTTACCAGGGAGGCTGAGTAGTGTGATACCCCTGTAATTGGCACACACTCTCTGGTCCCCCTGTTCAAAAAGGGGGACCACCCCGGTCTACCACTCCCTAGGCACTGTCCCAGACTTCCACGTAATGCCCCCAACCTCCACAGGGATGCCATAAAAGCTCAGCCGGATGTGTGAGTTGAAGATCTCTCTGACAGGGGCCTCCTCCAGACGTTACCAGTTCACCCGCACTACCTGTTTGGGCTTACCTGGTCTGTCCAGAATCTTGCCCCATCTTCTGACCCAATTCATCACCAGATGGTGATCAGTTTACAGCTCTGATCATTGATAATACTCCAAAATCATCGTATATCATAGTAACTCATATATACAGTAACACTGACATGGAACATTTTACTCCAGAATGAGTAGCCTACTTTTCATATGTACATTTTGCTGATCATGCTTTCATACTTTTACTTGAAGGGATAGTAGAGTTTTTTTTTATTCATCTACCTACAGTAGATGATGGACTGATGCTGCCAGTTTGGGGAAGCAGGGAGGAGTGCTTAGACTGGTTATCCCCACCCCCATCTACCAGCGATTTGAATTAGCTCTGCACCTGTGACTGGAAAAGAGCAGGTCTATTCCTCCTGTTTCCTATCCCTTTTTTTAATCCAATCACCAAGCTAAACCCGATCACAACAGAGAAGCATCGCAAGAAGTTTTGTGTTTACAATTTACATTCAACATGGCGGCCACCAAAGTGCATTAACCGCTACCCGTTGATACAGCTGTTGCTGCAGTTTTAAATGATTTCAGTGGCAAGTTTACTTTGAAAACTGAGCAGAAACTTGTCCTGGAGCAATTCCTCCAAAGAAAGGATGTATTTGCTTTACTGCAGACTGTTTTTTGGTAAAAGTTTAATCTACCAGTTAGGACAAAAGAATGGAGTATGTCATTCGGATCGTTGGTCTGACTGGTTGAAGGACTGCTCAATCGCGTGCAGCCATTTAAACTACGCCCGCCTCTTGTGCAGAAGAAAATGACAGCAGCCTTTCCAAACCAACGTGTAGATTGAACTTGGTCCCAGGCTAGAGTACTGATACAGAAGCTACGAAATGTACTGCTGTGGAAGGGTGAAGCAGCTTAACAGATTACTTCTACTGTAGGTAATGGGATGAGACACTCATGAGATGGGATGGTACATCATGTTGGGTTCATGAGAACGAGATGAGATTTGAACACTATTCAGTATTTTCTTTACAGGTGCAAAGTATACCCCGAGTGTGTTGTGATGACCACGACTTGCTCATCTCACAGAACAGATACATTTCAAGTTTATTAAATATAGTGTTTTCTCTCGCTGCATATGTGTTTTGAATACTGTATATGACAAAAAATACTATAATAAATTAAAAATTATTTTGGTTTATTACATTTCTGTCAGTCAGCTGGTGAAGGCTGGTTATCCAGCCGCTGACACTCAGCTCAGGAGTTGCTGACAGTCAGCAGAGTCCAAACCATTCTCCCAACTTATCCCATACGGAGGCTTTGGTTTGTCAGGTTGGATGACCGTATAGTGCCAACACTACCTATAACTTGTAGCCTGATGTTAAAGAAGCTGCAGGGGTCCCATGTGTTTGTGTAACGTGCTTAACGTACTTTCCTCAACATTAACATTGTTTGTTTAAACTGTAAAAAAATAAATAAATGTTAGCATAATAACTGTAGCTGCCTAAACATTAACAGTGACCACATAAGCTGAATATGCTTATTAAGTAACTCTGGGATGCACGCCCAGACGGCTGTGTAAGTTCTGCGCTTACAATGTTATTTCAATGATGCAAAATCAAGCATGACAGTCATAAAATCAATATTAGTTCAACTTAAATTCAATCACTGATTTAACATCAAATAAATGTTGAAACAATTTCAAATCAACTCTGCTTTATGTACAGTAGGTCATGTCAGTTTTGACACCTTTCAATCAGAGAACACATGGGGCTCGTAGTTTGAAGAAAAAAAGTCAAAAACAAATTATTTAAATATCCTTCAATCATACGTTAATTCATGTGCAATCATATTTTTGCCCCACATCCAGCATATGCCATCCCTTTAAAATGCAGAGAGCTTAACATACAACTATGTACATTGTCAAAGTGAATTAAAACAATTAAAGGGGAATATTAATTCTGAGTTAACAGACTCAAACATTACCACATGTCAATTTAACCAAACAGTAGAATCACCGCTATCAGGACTCGGTCCTGATAGCAGTTTACTGCAACCCAGGATTTATTCAAATATTTCTGGGACTGAAATACACCTCACCTCACATCTTTTACAGAAAGTTTACTCATATTTCTTTCAAAATCCTCACTGTGAGTGGTAATATTTCAAAAGACAGTGGTATTAAAATGTCATGAGAACACATTAAATATTACTGAGTTAATTGTCCTTCAGGGGCCTGTTTCACAAAGCAGGTTTAGTGAAAACTCTGAGTCTGTTAACCCTGAAATGAGGGAAACTCTGAGTTTTCCGTTTCACAAAGGGAGGTAACTCAAACCAGAGAGAGAGGGGTAACTCTAGCCTGTTTCACAAAGAGAGGTCACTTAACCTCTTGGTCAGTTACGATGGTAACGTGCTCTCTGAAACTAACCTGGTCGGGACCAGGTTTTTTCAGAAAACCTTGAGTTTCTCTCTGTCTCCGCCGTCTTTCAGCCACACACGGTGTTTGATTTCCTCATTCATTCAGTCAGCACCCGAGTTTTGGCGTAGTATAGTTCAGTCTGTTTTTTCAGAAAATCACTGCAAAAATCAGTCATTAGAAGTTATATTAGTGGGCGACTATTTCACTACCATGGCGTGTCCTTTTGATAACGATCCTGTGGATGAAGGTGCAGAATTACTGCACAGAGAATTAAATATTCGTTGGGAGATGATTATCAAACGATTGATTATAGATGTGCTTGCATTTCCAGGCAATTCTCTTTTTGAGCGGTCCCGTTTCATATCCCAGCAGATATTCTGTGTTGCGCTGCGTTTTTTTGCAAAAGGGAGTTTTTTTTATACAACGTATGAAAATCATTCAGTAGGCCTATATAGAAGTTATATTAAGTGGTGACTATTTCATTACCATGGAATGTCCTTTTGATAACGATCCCGTGGATGAAGGTGACGCATTACTGCACAGAGAATTAAATATTCGTTGGGAGATGATTATTTTTGACGTCCTTAATATACTGCAGCCATAATTACAAAATGAATGAAATGGATCTTTTGAGCAAGTTGAATGTATTTGACTCAACGTTTCCTAAATATAATCCCAGCTTTTCTTGCAATTCATAGGTTCAAAAGTGTGTGCTTTTAATTGGGTTACCGGTATATAAACTACTCCTATAGGTGGAAACAACAGCCTTCTGATCCAGAATATCACCTATAATGCGAGGGGGTCCATTTCACGGCAGGGAAACACCATTTCATGTCACAGTCCATCTCATCCCTCCTTACATTTCCAACATTAACAACCAGTAATGCTCTTATATCACAGCAGATATTGTGTGTTGCGCTGCGTTTTTTTGCAAATGGGAGTTTTTTTTGCAACATATAAAACAGCCACTTACGGTAATATTTACTTTACAATGTAAAACATGCTCAAAATGAGGCGTCACCATGAGACAGTGCTGAGGTTTTACCTGTTTGAACAATGTTTTTATCTTTCATCTTAAGCTGCTGCCAAGTGCGCTTCTCCCCCGTGGGAATGCACTTACTGTAAATTAAATAAATTAATAGGCTCCCACTCAAGCAGTTTCCCCTGTGATATTATTGTGATTGCAACAGGAATGCATTTAAACCTATGCACTGACCCGAGCCGCAATGTCCCCCCGCACCGTCTCCCTCTCTTTTGCTGCTGCAGCGTTGTAAACATGCTCAAACTCCCTATGAGCGCATTAATATTTCCAATTCCAGTTGTAGCGTAGCCCTCCGCTTCCCCGTTGCCATGGTGACTCGTCAAATCAGGGCTCCATTGATGCTGTCTTTTTTTACTTGTGGTGCACGCGCTTAACTCCAGGTCAAACTACTCTGAGGTGATCAACCTAACGCAAATCTGCTGTTCTGGAACCGAAAACTCAGAGTTTCCTATCTCAGAGTAGATCAACTCAGAGTTCAGGGTTAAACTCAGAGTTTTTTGAACCTGCTTTGTGAAACGGACCCCAGGTGTTTAATAAGAGTCTTTCATCTGTCCTTCCAAAAAACAAAAAAACATAAACAAATGGCTGGACAGCAAATTCAAAAATAAGAGCGAGCGCTCTTTTTTATTTACAGTATGTTAATGTTTATATGTGTTATATGTGCAAGGGGGGACTGGGGATATTTCTGTGTGTTTGCCTGAAGACTGGCCAAGGGGATGACGAAGACATTCTCCTCTGCGGCCACAGTCTCAGTCTCTCTCTCTCTCCCTGAAGTCGACCGTCTCTCTCTCTCTCTCTGAAGCTAACAATGGAAACACCACAGTAATAAGAGTCTATATCGGAGGAGCATGGAGGCAACATGTTCGGCTGCACCTACAGTAAATCCCTCCGAGCTTACGATTCCCACTAAGGGCAGAAACCAGGTTGCTGTCGTAAAACTGCCGTAATGCTGTGTCTAAAGGGCAGTGCACCCAATACAGACCTGAAGAGATTACAGCAAGTAACTGTTATTACCTCTGGGTTACATCAACGTCATTCATGACTTGATAGTTTCCAAGGACTGCAGCTTTCCTATAGGCCAAAGGGTCCTCCTCCTTAGATACTGAATACTCTGGTGAAGTGTCAGGGGTTTCCACCTTGAGCAATGTTATCGCACATTTGGAATAACCAATTGGGTTGATAATGGAATACTTCTTGTCCGTCAACTGCTTAACAAGGAGGGTAATTTGTTATTTTTTATCATAGAATAACATTACTGTGCTTCCTTCCTTGTCTTTGTCTTTCCTTGTCTTTTCTGCAATCAGAGATATTGTCTCGAGTAAACCTCTCTACCAGAGCTTTATATAGGAAACTCAGATCTATAGAGTATAAAAACAAATAAGAAATGTAGAAATGTAGAAAGATGCATAATCATCTTTCTGGAGTAATATTTGATATAGAATGGGAAAAAACATGGTTATTACCCAGGAAATGTTTTCTCAAATATGGTGCAAGAGGTGTCTGAAATTATTGCACAGAATTTTCTTATTTGTCCAGGTAATCGTTATCTCCAAAGCATTTCAGTCAAAAGGAACTGGACTTGGTTATTTGTCTAGGAAAACGTTTCACCTCTCATCCAAGAGGCTTCCTCAGTTCATGTACGCATCTGACCAGGCTGGGACTGGTCCAACTAACTGGTGTGGAGATCCAGGTACCTCTCACAAGGCCGATGATGTCAATGGAACCCTTTGTGCTCCAAGTATTGCACAGATGTTCTCCTGTTAATTCTATTTTTGTAAGATATCTGTTAAATGTTGATCATCTCTGCTCCTTTTGTCACAGATGAAACAACACAACATCTTTTTTGGGAATGCTCTTTTAGTCAAAGACGTTGGAATGAAATTAAACTCTTTTTAAACTGATCTCCTGTATGCTAATGTAAGGGATGCATACAGAGCGACTCCCCTCCCCCCACTGGGGAAGTCTGATCACAACCTGGTTCCCTGATCCAAAAACAGCCGGTGACAACTCTCACCATCAGGAGGTGGTCCCCTGAGGTGGAAAGTGCCCTGAGAGACTGTTACAACACCAAAGTCTGAGATGTGCTGATCGACCCGCACAGTGAGGACATAGAGGGGATGACACATTGTCTGACGGAGTACCTGAACTTCCGTGCAGACGTGGTCTTCCCTGTCAAGACTGTTCGCTGTTACCCTAACAACAAGCCATGGGTAACGCAGAAAGTTAAGGCTGTCATCAACAAGAAGAAGTCTGCCTTAAGGATCAGGGAAAGGGAGGCCATGAAGGCAGCACAGCAGTAGGTGAAACACTGTGTGATGGAAGCTAAGGACAGCTACAGGAGAAAGGTGGAGCAGAAACTGAGGGAGAACAACATGAGGGAGGTCTGGGAACGTGTGAGGACCATCACAGGTCACAACACAAAGACCAGAATTACAGGTGGGACCATGTTGAGGGTGAACGAGCTGAATGACTTCTTCAACAGGTTTAACCAGCCTTTGTCCCCCCACCCCCACCCTCACTGCAGCCACCTCTCCTTCTTCCCTCTACACACCTCCCCCCCAACACCACAACAACACCTCCCTCCACCTCCACCTCAACACAATCCCCGCCTCACATCACCACAGACGGGGTCAGAGGACAGCTGAGGAAGCATTGGCCCAGGAAAGCAGCAGGCCCGGATGAAGTGTGTCCGAGGCTACTGAAGACCTGCGCTGCAGAACTGGAGGAACCACTACAACGGTTCTTCAACCTTAGCCTGCAGCTAGGGAGAGTGCCTACCCTCTGGCAGACATCCTGAATGTTTCCAGTTCCCAAGAAAAATAGGCGCAGTGAGCTTAATGACTTGTTGGCACTCACTTCCCACCTGATGAAGATGTTGGACCGTTCTCTTCCTCAGCCTCCTCAGACCCCCGGTACAACATGCCCAGGACCGCCTGCAGTTTGCGTATCAGCCAGATGTTAGTGTGGAGGATGCCATCCTCTACGTGCTTCACTGAGTGCACTCCCATCTGGATAAGGGAAGTGGCACAGCAAGGATTTTCTTCTTGGACTTCTCCAGTGCCTTTAATACCATCCAGCCCCCTATACTTATGGACAAACTGAACAGGATGGGAGTGGACCCCTGTCTGGTGGACTGGGTATAGAGACTACCCCACTGACAGGCCACAGTACGTCAAGCTGAAGGACACCACGTCTGACACTGTGGTCAGCAGCACTGGAGCCCCTAAGGGCACAGTGTTCTCTTCACCCTGTACACCTCGGACTTCTGCTACAACTTGGAGCTGTGTCAAATACAGAAGTACACCGATGACACAGCCATTGTAGGATGTATCAGGGGTGACAGAGAGGAGGAGTATAGGAGTCTGGTAGGGGACTTTGCTCTCTGGTGTCCCACTAACCTCCTACAGCTGAACACCTCCAAGATGAAGGAGCTGGTCATTGATTTTGGGAGGTCCAGACCAAGACCACGACCAGTCCTGCTAGAGGGAGCTGAGTTGATGAAACAAATACCTCAGGCTGTGGCTGAACAATAAACTGGACTGGACAACACACACCAGCCACCTGTACAGAAAGACACAAAGCAGGTTGTACTTCCTGAGGAGACTGCATTCCTTCAACATCTGCAGCAAACTGCTGTGGATGTTTTACCACCAAGTGTTGGACTAACAGGCTCAAGAACTCCTTCGTCCCTCAGGCCATCATCCTCTACAACTCCTCACTTGGGGGGAGGAGGAAATAAAGAGGCGAAAGGGAAGGAGTCGGAGTCACTCACTGTGCAATTAATAATCTACTCATAAATACCGGGACACTTATCTTGTTTTTTTTTCTTTTTGTGCAATAACTTAATCCACCACTTAAGTGCAATAATTGAATCGTACTGCTCATTTCTGTCATATACAGTCATACATATTTTATCTTAGAAATTTCCTCTTCATTTAACTTATCTGATTTCCCTTTCCCTCTCCTTGCACCCAGATGCACCACAGAGCGGCACAGGAAACTTTTCCTGCCTGTGGTCATTAAACTATACAATGCATCCCTAGGAGAGTCTATCACCACTTAATCAGAAACAATCTGTTCTTCTTTTCTTTTTTTTACATTTTTAAGGTACTCTGCACATTGTTACAGTACCTTTGATATATTACTATTGTAAATTTGATATATATATATATATATATGTACATAGTTGTTGTTGTTAAATATGTTGTTTGTATAGCTGGAGTTTTAAATGAAAACAATTCCCCCCTGGGATTATTTAAGTATTTCTGATTGTGATTTTGATGTACTGACTAAAACAAATCCTTTATTAGCCTCTTCGCATTGGCTACCTGTAAACTCTAGAATATATTTTAAAATCCTTCTCCTTATCTACAAAGCTCTTGTTGGTCAGGCTCCCTTGTATCTTAAAGAGCTCATACTACCGTAATACCTGACTAGATCGCTGCGCTCTGAGAATGCAGGGCTACTTGTCCTTCCTAGAATCTCCAAAAGTAGAATCGAAGGGAGAGCCTTCAGCTACCACGCTCCTCTCCTGTGGAACCAACTCCCAAGTGTACTTGGACACCGTCCCCATATTTAAAAGTAAACTTAAACCTTTCTTCTTTGATAATGCTTATAGTTAGGGCTCACTAGCCCTTAGTTATGCTGCTAAAGGTCTAGTCTGCCGGGGGAAAATACTGTTCCTAATACTCTGAGCTTCTATCCTCTGTATCATTCATGTCTCATCAATGCATGTTTCTAATTCAACTTCTTCCCCGTAGTTGTTTGTGCTTTGTCGCCTCGCAGGTCTCTGCTGATTGTGGTGTTGCCTGCTGCCGTGGCTAATAATATTATATAATAGTTAAAGCTAATAATGCAGTAACATTAATGTTATGTGGTCAACAATAAACCTGTAACGTAAACTTGCCTTTAGCTAACATTAATACATAACAGTTTTTCTCGTGGTTTGTTAGCCAGCAGATGGTGGCAGCACCGGTAAGAAAACACTTTTCAAAAACATGTAATTTAATAAACGCCAATCTAAAAATTAATCTCTCATAAAGCTAGCGAAGCTATCATTGATAGTTTATGCAGCTGAGCTTAACACCAACATTGCATTCTGTGATTCTTTGGTTTTGGCTGTGCCTTAAGTTATTAAAGCCAAACAATATTACAAATGGTAATGTAACTGCAGCAGCTAAGTTAGTTTGAAGTTGGATATTTGGATAGGCTGGGACCGTAGTGGGTCTGTTGAATGTCCAACTTAAAACTAACTTCGCCCCAGCAGCAGCAGCAGGTGACATGCTCTCAGTGCCATCTGCTGAGTGTGGCCGCTCACGCATCTCTGTGGAAGAGAATGACTTTCTGCCCCTGATGTAAATGAAATAGATAAAAAGATTGTGCACGAGCTTCAAATCTCTAGTCCCCATCTCTGCTGGACAGACAGCTAGAAATTCGCTACAGCGACACTAGCATCTGGTGGACCTATTAGTTCTTCCTGCAAAATGAACAGGGGAAGAAAGGGGCAGAGAGCAGAGTGCCAGGGGGATCTTAATGGGACTTAATGTATCAAAACTTGCGGCCCAAAAAATGTATACTTTCTGTGGCAACAAAATATTGATTAATATCGATTAGGCAAGGCAAGGCAAGGCAAGTCAAGGCAACTTTATTTGTATAGCACTTTTCATACACAAGGCAGACTCAAAGTGCTTCACAGCACAACATGTCATGGATTAAAATGCATTACAGAAAGACAAAGAGAATAAAAACATAGACAATAATAAAAACAGTGCGGATGTTAAAAGTGCAAAGATTTAGCAGAAAGCTAAGGTGAACATAAAAGTTTTCAGTCTAGTTTTAAAAGTGGTCAGAGTGGGTGAAGTCTTACATCTTCAGGAAGTTTATTCCAGCTGTTTGTTGCATAATGACTGAAAGATGCTTTCCCTTGATTTGAGTTTACTCTGCGAACCACTAACAGATTGGCCTCAGAGGATCTTAGTGATCTAGAAAGCTTATGTAGTGGGAGCATATCAGTGATATACTTCGGCCCTAGACCATGTAGTGATTTATATGTGAGCAGGAGTATTTTGAAATCAATTCTCTGACGTACAGGAAGCCAATGTAATGATTTAAGAATTGCTGTAATGTGCTCACATTTTTTGGTCTTTGTTAGAACTCTAGCAGCAGCGTTCTGAACAAGCTGTAGCTGCCTGACAGTTTTTTTGGGAAGACCTGCAAGGAGACCATTACAGTAGTCTAGCCTACTGGTAATAAAGGCATGGACAAGTTTTTCTAAGTCTTGAGCTGACATGAGCCCTCTAAGTCTTGTTACATTTTTAAGGTGATAGTAGGCCGATTTTGTTACTGATTTGATGTGACTGACGAAATGTAAATCAGAATCCTTAATAACCCAAAGATTTCTGGCTTTATTTGAGGTTTTCAGGGACAGTGATTGAAGGTGTTGGATGACTTTAAACCTTTCTTTCTTAGCACCAAAAACAATTATCTCAGTTTTATCCTCATTTAGTTGAAAGACATTTTGGCAAATCCAGTGTTTGACTTGCTCAATGCACTGGCACAGTAGATCTATGGGGCGATAGTCATTTGGTGATAGCGCTACATAGATTTGGGTGTCATCGGCATAGCAATTGTGGTCAATGTTATTATTTTGCATGATTTGTCCTAGTGGGAGCATATAGATGTTAAATAAAGTCAGCCCCAAGATTGGACCTTGGGGGACTCCACACGTTACGTTGGTTTGTTCTGATAAAAAGTCGCCAATGGAAACAAAATAGTTCCTATCTTGCAGATATGACTTGAACCAGTTTAAGACTGTGCCTGAGAGCCCCACCCAGTCTTCCAACCTGTCCAAAAGTACTGAGTGGTCGACACTGTCAAATGCAGCACTGAGGTCCAATAGCATTAATACTGAAGTTTTGCCAGAGTCTGTGTTAAGACGGATGTCATTTATAACTTTAATAAGGGCCGTACAACTTTCTCAATTATTTTACTTATGAACGGTAGATTTGAGATTGGTCTGTAGTTGTTGATAATAGAGGCATCTAGGCTCCGCTTTTTTAGAAGAGGTTTAATGACTGCAGTTTTGAAGGCCTTTGGGAAATTGCCAGATTGAATAGAGTTATTAACTATTTGCAATACGTCTGTTGATAGGCAGTCAAAAACATTCTTAAAGAAGTTGGTAGGTAAAACATCAAGACAGCAGGTGGTTGGCTTTAGATCTGTAACTATTTCCACTAGAGTTTTAGAGTCTATGGCATTAAAGCTTGCCATCATTGCTGTGTTATTTTGGCCTAAACGGGGTGGTGATCCAACTTTTTTGTTTGATATATTGATGGCACGTCTAATGCCTTCAATTTTATCAGTATAAAATAATGCAAACTCATTGCTTTTCTGTGTGGAATGGAGTTTGGCTGGTATTTGTGTTTGGGGGTTGGACAGTCTGTCGACAGTTGCAAATAGGGTTTTGGCCTTATTAGTGTTGCTGATTATGATATTAGAGAAGAATGTTTCTCTCGCACTTTTTAAGACTAAATTGTAGGCCTGGAGCCTCTCTTTATAGATGTCATGGTGAATATGAAGTTTTGTATTTCGCCAGATTTGTTCAGCCTTCCTGCACTCTCTTTTCTGGGCTGTTACAACAGCAGCTTTTCTCCAGGGTGCCTTTTGCTTACCAGAAATCGTTTTAGCTGTAACAGGTGCAATGACATCTATGATATTCCCAATTTTGGAATTAAAGTTGTTTACAAGATCATCAGCATGGCATGGGTTTAGAGGTGGTAGCGAGGAGATGGCATTTTTAAAGAGTACAGTAGCATGTTCATTGATGTAGCGCTTTTTGACATTCTTTGATTCTGTTTGTGTCTCCGGAATTAAAGAAATATTAAAGAAAACACAGAAGTGATCAGACAATGAAATATCAGTCACAAGAACATCAGAAACATTGAGACCTTTTGTGATAATCAGGTCCAGGGTGTGTCCTTTACAATGAGTAGCCTCTTTCACATGTTGAGACAGTTCAAATGTATCTAAAATAGTAAAAAGTTCCTTTGCACCCTTGTCATTCAAATCGTCAATATGAAAATTAAAGTCACCAGTTATAGCTAGGCAGTCAAAGTCAGTTGAGATGCTAGACAATAATTCGGTAAAATCATCGAAAAAATTTGCTGAGTATTTAGGTGGCCTGTAAATAATTAACAGGAGAATTTTGGGGGAGCATTTCAACACAGCAGACAGGTATTCGAATGATGTAAAATCACCAAGGGACATCTGTTTCCCCTGAAATATGTTTTTAAATATAGCAGCAACCCCCCCCCCCCCTTTTCCCAGATCTGCATACATCAATAAAGTTATAGTTGGGGGGTGCTGTCTCGATCAGAATGCTTGCACTGTTATTTTGCTCCAGCCATGTTTCAGTTAAAAACATAAAATCAAGTTTGGAAGTGGTAATAAAATCATTAACTAAAAATGATTTGTTATTCAGAGACCTAACATTGAGCAGACCCATCCTGATGGTGTTATTGATAGGCTTCGATGTTGACTTTGATTTGGAGAGAATAGAAATGAGATTGTTTAGGTTAGCAGGGTGTCTACGTTTCCCAATGTTCACTCTCTTGGTAGTCACAACAGGAATGTAGAAGGTGCCAAGCTTTGACATAGGCAGCCTTGGGCCCAGCTGATAATGTGGTCTACTGCTGAACCCTTTTCTGTATCAGTAATATTCAGGACTGCTGTCAGGGCGGGGCGGGGGTGGCCACGAGGGGGAGGAGTAGTGAGCAGCGTCAGAGCTGGAACGAACTACTGAAGGTGGACGTTGAGGGCGTAGAGGGGGTTGACGTGAGAGGGGCGAAGTAGGGCTGAGGGTTTGTGAAGCAAAGCACGCCTTCGTGAAGGGGGGGGGGTGAGAAGGGGTTGCCACTGAGATGACGCTGAGGGGGGGATTGCTGAGGTCGGTCAAGGGGGGTAAAAATAGAAGTAGAGCGGGAGTGGGTGGGGGTAGCTCCCGGAACTCCAAGGGTGAGAACGGGGGAGAAAGGCTTACTTGAGGAAGGGAGAAGGATGGAGACCTGGATGGAGGCTTGGGTGGAGGCTTGGGGGGTTTGGGGGAGGAATCTTCACGCACATTCGAAATGAAGGGGGCGGTAGAGGGGGATGGACACCTCTCCTCTTTGCCCTGGTGTCTCTCATGGTCAGCGCTCCCCTTTTGCAATCCTCCTTCGACGTTCATGATAAGCTGTGTTGTGTCTTCCTTTTTCGTTGGTTCCTCTTGTCTCTTGTCCTTGGCAGTGATGATAGATGGATGAGATGATAGAAAGATGCCTGCGGTCCCAGAAAAAGCTAAAATTGTCAATAAAATGCATTGAACGAGCAAGAAAAGCACCGGAGAGCCACTCATTCAGCGAGTAAAGTCGACTGAATCTCTCAGCTCCTCTCCCGATCGGGGGTAGAGGACCACTGATAAACACCTCAGCATTCAAAGCGCTGACTGTTTCAAAGAGTTTATTGAAGTGCTCTCTCAGCTCCCTTGTTTGTTGTTTTTCAATGTCATTAAACCAATGTGCAGAATGATATTTTTCACATTTGGGTGTGCAGCCACAATTTCCAGGATTCTTTTTTCCAAGTCAGACACCGTATCCTTCGGAAAGCAGAGTACTTTGGTGCTGTTATTGCTTTTCATATCTTTTACAGAAAAGTCACCCACAATCAGATTTTCAGGCCCACTTGTTAGCTTTCTCTGTGGTTTAAAGTTTGCAGGTCTTACCCTTCTGCATGGTGATGGTGAGTTATTCAGGCAATCAGAGGGGGATCCATTGTCCAGCAACAGTGGAGCAAACCTGTTCTTTAGTTGAACACTTGCTTGCTGGGGAGGTTTCTTGGTACTTTACCTCTTCTCAGCTGTCCGCTGCTGTGTCCTACGTGGTTGGGGAGTTGATGAAGCGCTATGCCTGTATGGAGATGGTAGCGCAGGCCAACCGGTCCGATCAGAGATATCTGGGCGCTGGGTCCTCCCAGTTATCCGTTCTCCCTTGTCGCAGGGAGGTGGTCTTCTCTTTCGCTTTGCACCAAGTGTGTTCCAGGGAGGATTATCGCTGGTAGATTTATTACCCTGTACAGGGACCTCCCATTTCCTCGTAGCTTCATCATTGCTAGTGAGCTGGGTTCTGGCATGCCCCTGTCCACTGTTTTCAGTCAGTGCTAGAGTGGTATTGTTTCGTAAAAATATTGAAAAATGCCTCTGTTATCTAAAATAAATATAATCCCACTGGTTTTGTAAGTATCAAGGAGCTGTTGCTCTTTGTTTCTTATTGAGGAGAAGCAAATAGTAGCAGATAGTAGCAAAAAAAATGCAAACAAAGGCGAGAGCAAGCAGAAAAGCGTCCGCACTGTAGCAAAGCAGAAAGATTAATATCGCAGAATCGATAAAATCATACAGCCCTAGTATCTTCTGTATATAGAGTCTCTGCTTATAACTCACAGCTTGTAGATTGTAACTTCAGGGTTGTACACAAAGATAGGACATTTGTCTGTCCGTCTCTCAGACTGTGTGAGACCTCACTGTTGAAAATATTCCTGTGCAAGTTTTAATTACACATACACAAAATAATTCTACAACTGCAAAACCTCCAGCATTGAAATTCTGTTTCATTCCAATGTATAGTTCAAGCCCCAAGCACAGCAAATTTTAGGTTCAGCTATTGCGGAAATGCCTAAAAATGCAGTTTGGGAGTGGCTACTAGGGGCAGGTTTCATAGTAGAGCAGTTTCTCATTGACCCCCATGTTAAACAAGCAGTTTTCCCAGCATAATCAAACCTATTTAAGGCCTGGTACAAAAAAACATTCTATGTTTGTTTAGATCATATCTCCATGACAACACTGAGGGGTTGGGGGGCGGGGGACAGTGGTGTACCAGGCTAGTTTTTAGTTAGTAATAGTAGTTTAGTAGTTAGTTAGGAGATTAAAGTTCATGGATAATTAGGGGTATGGCCTCTTGAGTGACAGCTAACCGTGTGCCCTCACTTCGCCTCACAGGTGTTGATATATATTCACTTAGATTCAGTATGCACAGCTGAGGTGATAAAATATGAAAATAATAATACTTATGATGGCAAGCATGATCAATGATGAGTAGTGGTAATAACAGCTGCGATACAGCGAGACATACCACTGATGGTATTTTTATGTCTACAAATTTTATAGTTTATAAGACTAATGATAGTATATATGACTAATTATGATAATAGTAGCAGGAAGCGTCATGCAGGACCACGGCAGCAGGCACCACCATGATCAGCAGAGATCTGTGAGACGACAAAGCACAAACAACTCGGTTGTTGAATTAGTAACATGTTGAAAAGTGTTGGTTTCGTGAGTGTAAGCTCTGTCATGCTAATTAAATAGCCACACTTGCACCATGACTTGGAATATAGCCTACTATCTATGGCACATACGCTAGATGCTAATCTGTAGCACCGGGAGGATTCGGACCTTGAGGGTCTGTGTCTATATTGGTTTAAATCGTAGATCAATATTGGCATGTAGTTGTCCCCAGGCCTTGACTCTTACCATATCTGGGAAATGTGGTGCAGTTTGGGCAATTCATGCTAAAGTTAGAGCAAATTCCTGTTAATTTATTCAAGATGGCGCTGTGCTAGTGGCAGCCTATCGTAGCAGCTCCCGGTACTTTGTACTTTTTACTAGGTTTTTGTCGTGTTTTTAGTGTATTTCTTTATTTATTAACTGTACCCCGCGCTGTGGATACACACTGTCCACACATCAAGATTATAATCCTACGGTTTGGATATCTCTTAGTAAGCTTTTTCGTGTTTTGGTCTCTCCTGGTGACTGGAAGCCGTGCCTGCCCTACAGCCGGCATTGTTTACAGTCGCGACCAGCTGATCGCCCTGGGGCCCCAAACCCCCTTTGTCAGGGAGAGACCCACAGTACCGAAGGAGCTAGGGAGGAGACGGCGAGGCTGCAGAGCAGGAGCTAAACGGAGGAGGAAGTTTAAACCCTGCATCCCTGCAGTTATTACTGGAAACGTAAGGTCCCTGGCAAATAAGATGGCGAACTGGAAGCGCTCGTCAGGACGCAGCGGGAATACAGAGAGTCCAGTATCATGTGTTTCACGGAAACGTGGCTACACGACCAGATACCGGACCACCATCCCCGGCTTCCATGCGGTCGGAGCCGACAGAGACACCACCGCGAGCGGCAAGAAGAAAGGAGGTCAACAGTGCTCGTCAACAACAGGTGTTGTCATCCCGGGCACATCTCCGTGAAAGACCAGTTTTGCAGCCCCGACATCGAGCTCATCACCATCGGACTGCGTCCATATTATCTGCCACGGGAGTTTACCAGCGCCATCGCCATTACTGTTTACATTCCTCCGTCTGGAAATGCAGACGCAGCGTGTGACGTCATCAGCGCTGCGACCGCGGCACTACAGATGAAACACCCCGGAGCATTCGTCATCATCACAGGTGACTTCAACCACGTCTCTCTCTCATCCACTCTCCCAACGTTTCACCAGTTGTCAAATGCACAACAAGTGACAATAAAACCATAGATCTGCTGTATGCAAACGTTAAAGAGGCATACAGCTCCACTGCCCTCCCTCCCCTGGGAAGGTCAGACCACAACCTCGTCCTGCTCTCCCCATCATACATGCCTGTGGTTCAGCAGCAACCAGTGACAGTAAGAACTGTGAAGAAATGGTCTCCTGAGGCCATGGAATCACTGCAGGGTGCTCTAGAAGCCACTGACTGGGATGCACTGTACAAACCACACGGCGAGGACATTGATGGCATCACTGATTGCGTCTCTGATTACATTGGGTTCTGCATAGACAACACCATCCCCAGTAAAGAGCTCCGCTGCTACCCAAATAACAAACCATGGGTTACCAGCGACCTAAAGGCCCTACTTAACGAGAAAAAGAGGGCCTTCAGGTCAGGGGACCGTGCAGAGCTCAAGCGTGTTCAGAGAGAACTTAAACACAGCATCAGGGAGAGTAAGGAAAACTACAGGAGAAAACTGGAATCCAAACTGGAGAACAATAACACCAGGGATGTATGGAGGGGGATGAGTGAGATCACCGGCTTCCAGAGGAGAGGAGGAGGAACAGCAGAGGGAAATGAACAACGTGCGAACGAGTTTAACCTGTTTTTCAACAGGTTTGACCCCAGCTCCTCCAGCAGCCCCCCTGCTGCTCCTCCGAGCAACATCCTCTTGTCACAACCCTTCGACAGCTCTACACCAGCCCCACAAACCCAACCCAACCCCTGCAGCAGACACCAGGTTCCATCACCTTCTGCCCCCCCTACCCCACCCCCCACCTCCCTGCAGGCCCCCACCACAGTCCGTCTCACACCCCCCTCCCCCAGGACCCTCGCACATCCCCCACTGCTGCCTACAAACTTCTGCAGCAGTCACCACTTTGCACTACCTCCCACCCCCCAGTCCGGTCTCAACATCACAGCCAGCCAGGTGAGGAGAGAACTGGAGAAGCTCAGTCAGAGAAAAGCTGCCGGACCCGACCGCATCAGCCCTCGCGTGCTGAAGGCCTGTGCCAGCCAGCTCTGCGGAGTTCTCCAGCACCTCTTTAACCTGAGCCTCCACTTTCAGAGAGTGCCAGTGCTCTGGAAAACATCCTGCCTTGTTCCAGTGCCCAAAAAAGGACATCCTGTGGCACTGGATGACTACAGGCCGATTGCACTGACCTCTCACATTATGAAGGTCATGGAGAGGCTGGTTCTTGCACACCTCAGACCCCTAGTGTGCCCATCACAGGACCCCCTACAATTTGCATATCAGGCCCATGTTGGGGTTGATGATGCACTCATCTACCTGCTGCAGGAAGCCTACTCCTCCCTGGATAGACCCAACACCGCTGTCCGCGTCATGTTCTTCGACTTCTCCAGCGCCTTTAACACAATCCAGCCCAAGCTGCTGAAGGCCAAACTGGAGAACATGCAGGTGGATTCTCCTCTCGTCACATGGGTAAATGACTATCTGACGGGCATGCCGCAGTATGTGAGATTACGAAACTGTGTGTCTGACCGCCTGATGAGTAACATCGGCGCCCCCCAGGGAACTGTGCTGTCGCCCTTCCTCTTCACCACCTACACCGCAGATTTTAAGTACCGCACTGAGTCGTGTCATCCGCAGAAATTCTCTGATGACACGGCCATTGTGGGGAGTGTAGAGGATGGAAGGGAGGATGAGTACAGGGACCTGGTCGGCAATTTTGTCAAGTGGTGTGAGGAGAACCACCTGCAGCTGAACGTGGCAAAGACAAAAGAGATGGTGGTGGACTTTAGGAGGAACAAGCCCCCGCCCTCTCCAGTCTGCATTGGTGGGACGGACATCAACATTGTGGACTCCTACAAGTACCTGGGTGTGGTGCTGGACAACAAACTGGAGTGGACCACAAACACACAGGCAGTCTCCAAGAAGGGCCTGAGCCGGCTTTACTTCCTGAGGAGGCTCAGGTCCTTCAACGTCTGCAACCGGATGCTTCAGATGTTTTATCAGTCTGTCGTCGCGAGCACCATCTTCTTCGCTGTGATGTCCTTGGGTGCAGGCATCAAAGCAAAAGACGCAAACACACTGAATAAACTCATCAAGAAGGCAGGGTCTGTTGTTGGCTCTAAGCTTGTCACACTGGAGGAGGTTGTGGAACACAGGATGCTGGCAAAACTGCTGGTGATCATGGACAATGTCTCCCATCCCCTCCATAAAATCCTGGACAAGCTTCAGAGCAGCTCCAGCAGCAGACTCATTCAACCCCGCTGCCTTAAGGAACGGCACAGGAAATCATTCCTACCTGCTGCCATCAGATTTTACAACGCTGCACAACAACGCTGAGTGACGCTCACGGAATAAACTCACACTACTCAAAGTGACCCATCACTGACATGCACCTTTATCTCACTTGCACATTAAAATCCACATAGCACATTGTAATATAGTGTTTTACCTGCGATACTGTACTTTTATTTTATTTTATTTTATTTATGTTCATATTTTGTATTTTATATTTTATCTTATTTTTAGTACTTCTGATTGCTCTGTACCGCTGCTACGATGACCTAATTTCCCCTCAGGGATAAATAAAATTATCTATCTATCTATGGCGGGCGGCACAAAATGGCTGCCATGCCATTGTGTTTCGCTACATCAAGTGTTGAAACCACAATGTAAGTTTCATGTAAATCGGTAGATAATTCTCCTTCTTCCTGTGCCCAGTAGGGGGCGCTATGCTTATGACTAAATATTGAGATGCAGATGTGTTGTGAAATTCAGGGCATATTGGACAATGTTTGTTGAAGTTACAACCACTTCCTGTTTCACGGCGAAGGATGGTCGCCAGGACAACAGAATTTGATGAAAACCCAAAAGCTACATGATCTAGCATCATGAACATCCTGGATATTCTCAACAGGCCAGGAACAGGACATCAAAATGTATAAAATGTAACTTCCTGTCACCAGTAGGGGGCGCTATGACTATGATTCAAAATTTTCCTACATATGTGTTCAGGGCAGGTTTCTCATTAAACATGTGAAGTTTGAAAAAGATCTGGGGTCCGTTTCACAAAGTAGGTTCACCAAACTCTGAGTCTAACCCTGAACTCTGAGTTGATCTACTCTGAGATAGGAAACTCTGAGTTTTCGGTTCCAGAACAGCTGATTTGAGTTAGGCCTTAGTTAGTTAGTTGACCTGGAGTTAAGCGCATGCACCAAAAGTAAAAAAAGACAGCATCAATGGAGCCCTGATTCGCTGAGTCACCATGGCAACGGGGAAGCGGAGGGCTACGCTACCACTGGAATTGGAAATATTAATGTGCTCATACGGAGACTTTGAGCAGGTTTTTCGCCGAAAGTGTAACCCCGCTGCTGCAGCAAAAGAGAGGGAGACGGTGCGGGAGAACATTGCTGCTCGGGTCAGTGCGTAAGTTTAAATGTAGTCCTGTTGCAATCACAGTATTATCACAGGGGGAAATGCTTGTGGGTTACCAGGATATATATATATATATATATATATATAGCATGTTACCATGGTAACTGACCGAGAGGTTAAGTGACCTCTCTTTGTGAAACAGGCTAGAGTTACCCCTCTTTCTCTGGTTTGAGTTACCTCCCTTTGTGAAATGGAAAACTCAGAGTGTCCCTCATTTCAGGGTTAACAGACTCAGAGTTTTCACTAAACCTGCTTTGTGAAACGGACTCCAGATCACCTGTTGTGCAGTTTCAGCAGTGTCTTTTGTCATGGCGTTCTATCGAAATTCGCCGCACCGCCACAGCCATGCCGTTAAATGACATCTTCCCATGTTCACAATGAAGCATCATTCACGTCTTAAGGCTCTCATCACCACTTTTGAGGAGGATGTGATGAACCAGTCAGGCCGAGGACATCAAAGTATAAAACATGTAATTTCCTGTTACCAGCAGGGGGTGCTATGACTATAAGTAAATATTGTCACATAGATGTTTTCAGGCCAAGAGTCCAAACATGCCTGAGAAGTTTGGGAAAGATTGGACGATGTATGGTCATGATTTTAAAGTGGTAAAGACCACTTCCTGGTTCATGGCATGGGGGCAAAATTTGAGGCTGATAGATGAAAACGTGTATGCTTCGCAATTTAGTGTCGGCCATGTCTTGAAGATGTACAGACCAACTTTGAAGTCATTCCGTGGAAATCTCTAGAACGAGTTTGTTAAAGTAGAGAGCAAAGTTTTTGGAAAAAAACGTCCAAAAAAGAACAGAAATTACACAATTACACAATTACACCATCAAAATGGTGGACTTTCTTTTGTGTTTAGGGCATACCTCCAACAGGATAGTTTGTGTGTCTCTGCATTCTCCACATGCCTACCAATTTTCATACATGTAGGTGAATGCGCATTGAGGGGCTCGACTTTGGCAATATTCAAGGGGGCGCTATCTAGCCAATTTGCCACACTAGACTGAGACCCATAAAACATTAAATTTTTCACCACTTCTGATCAGGGTGAAAAGTTTAACAAAAAGTTATACATGTTTCAGCCCTCAAAAAGGGGATTTAAGAGGAGAAAAAAAATAAATAATAATGATAATAATAATAATGATAATAATAATAATATTAATCATTCCAATTACAATAGGTTCCTCGCCGACTTAATCTGGGCTTGGGCCCTATTATTAATATTAATAATAATAATAATAATAATAATCATTCCAATTACAATAGGGTCCTCACCGTCTTAGTCCCCTGACATTAGAAAGACACTTAGACAAAAATGTCTCGTATGGGTCAAATTTGATACCACTGCATTTTTAATTTTCTGTCACTGCAACATATGTTGTCAATAACAACCAAGAATCACTCAGCAACAGCCATAATTTGAACCCTGACAGATTGTGATTGGACACATTATAACACACCTTACCTTTCTTCCATCCCAATGTCCTGCTGCTGCTCTTCATCCACAGAGCTGCTCTTCTCCTCCTCTTCCACATTGTTGCTCATTAGACGTCGAGGAGGCCAGCATGGCTTGCCGCTGTCCAGCTCACTGTGCTCTGTGGGCTCCACAACTATAGAGGGAAGACGCTCCCTCCTGTAAAGGAAGTCTTCAGGATAGGAGTTGGAATCTGACTCATTATTCATGTTGGCTTCAGGGAAGATCTGGTCCAAGGAGGAAATTTATAATGATTTACTGTATATTTACCCTAAAAAATAAACTTGATATTGATTATAAAAGTTATACCCAGTCTAAAGATCCTGGTATAAAGAACAAGACTGATTTTAGGTTACAAAAATACAGTATATATCACATATCTTAACATTGCGACAGTGATATAGGGTCACGTCGCATTGTTAAAGCAGCAACCTGTGTGCACACCCGATAAAATAATTGAAAATATGTGCTATACTCCTGCGATATCATTAAAACAAGCATGTAATCTTTGAAGACAAAGGATGAAACAGGGCAAAATGAGGCAGGTCACTGCATTAAGTTGTGTTCACACCAAACGCAATAGACGTGAATACAATTGCTTGAGACGCTTGTATCGTGAGCCGAGGCTAGCTATCTGAAGCTAAACCCCGGCTCAGTCTACTCTGCTGTTGTGCTAAATGGAAGTTATGCTAGTGCTTACCAGGGATCTGAATGCTTCAAAAAGAACAGTAAAAGAAAGAAAAGAGCTCTTAAAAGAGCTGCTGTGTTGTAGTGTGATCAGGTCAGTAATTTAACCTCTGAAGCCGTACAGGGTGCTGCCCGGTCTCCGGTAGATCAGACCAGGATATGCTTCACTCTTTCTTCTTCTTCTTCTTCTTCTGGATTTCTGGCAACTTGATTTGCATCGCTTCAGATGCTCCAGTCGCTAGAAGCTACATTCGCGCTGTGTCTCGCCGGGCTAAACGCTCCATTCACGCCGCTGCCACCTGAATCGCATTTCATTGCGCCATTTAATTTGATTTTCAAATGTAGATTTGCCATACAATTTGCGAGTTTGGTGTGAACACCCCTTTAGAGTGGAATAAAAGACATTTGTTGTACCTGGTAGGCTTTGCTCCCCCTTCTCTGAACTGGACTCCCCTCCATCTGAGATTCCACTTGACTGATCATAGTGCTCAGACTGCAAATACACACAACACATTTTGGGTAAATTTGGGCACATTTTGTCAGGCAGGTCTACTGTCCAACCTCATAAATACTTGGGCTGGCTCACCTGCTTTAAGTAATACAAAAATCCAAGTTTACACTGAATTTATTTGAAGGTTTCAGCAATTAATATAAGCTACAAAAGAATGTGTCCAGAATATAGAAGCCATTTTACATAAAATACAATTTAAACTGGAGCCAAGATGTGTTGTCAGAGCAACGAAAGATGTACTGTCCAGGGTACATGTTAGGGTTTAAAAGTTTAAAAGCTTTGTGCCAAAATCATACAAGTTCACATAGGACAAAACAATGTTAATAATAATCCAGGCTGGTTAAATGTGTTTGCAGTACAGTATAATCATCTGCCTAAAAAATCTGTTAAACAGAATTAACTATTATTTTGATTATTTATACTGATGATGAATGATGAATAGCCATAGCCAATAGTTTAATTTCACAGTTTTACCTGTGGGCCCACCACTCGCAGGAGGAACCACTTGGGTCCTCGACGGACCAGACTCGGGTAGCAGAAGCTGGCCCTGGGGACGTGAAATGTCACCTCTTTGTCGGGGAAGGAGCCGGAGCTTGTGCAGGAGGTGGAGCGCTACCAGTTAGATCTAGTGGGGCTTACCTCCACACAGTCTCAGTTCTGGAAACGCACTCCTGGATAGGGGTTGGACCCTATTCTTCTCTGGAGTTGCCCAGGGTGTGAGGCGTCATAAACCCCCAGCTGAGCGCCCCGGTGTTGGAGTTCACCGCGGTGGACGAGAGGGTCGCCTCCTTACGCCTGCAGGTGGTAGGGGGGAAACTCTGACTGTTGTTTGTGCATATGCACAGCTCAGCAGTTCAGAGTATTCGGCCTTCTTGGAGACCCTGAATGGAGTCCTGCATGGGGCTCCAGTAGGGGACTCCATAGTTCTGCTGGGAGACTTCAACGCCCACGTGGGCAATGATGGAGACACCTGGAGAGGCGTGATTAGGAGGAATGGCCTCCCTGATCTAAATCCGAGTGGTCGTCAGTTATTAGACTTCTGTGCTAGTCACGGATTGTCTATAACTAACACCATGTTCGAACATAAGGATGCTCATAAGTGTATGTGGTACCAGAGCACCCTAGGCCAAAGGTCGATGATCGATTTTGTGATCGTATCATCTGATCTGAGGCCGTATGTTTTGGACACTCCAGTGAAGAGAGGGGCAGAGCTGTCAACAACTCCACTGTGGCAAAGCCCCAGGGATTGATAAGATTGGTCCAGAAATGCTGAAAGCTTTGGGTTTGGAGGGGCTGTCTTGGTTGACACGTCTCTTCAACATTGCATGGAAGTCTTGGACAGTGCCAAGGGAGTGGCAGACTGGGGTGGTGGTTCCTCTGTTTAAAAAGGGGGACCAGAGGGTGTGTGCCAATTACAGGGGTATCACACCACACAGCCTCCCTGGTAAAGTCTACTCCAAAGGTGCTGGAGAGGAGGGTTTGTCCTATAGTCGAACCTCAGATTGAAGAGGAACAATGCTGATTCCGTCCTGGACGTGGAACAACGGACCAGCTCTTCACTCTCGCAAGGATCCTGGAGGGGGCCTGGGAGTATGCCCATCCAGTCTATATGTGTTTTGTGGATCTGGAGAAGGCATATGACCGGGTCCCTTGGGAGATACTGTGGGAGGTGCTGTGGGACATCCAATCTCTGTACACCCAAAGCGAGAGCTGTGTCCGGATCCTCGGCAGTAAGTTGGATTTGTTACCGGTGGGGGTTGGCCTCCACCAGGGGTGCGCTTTGTCACTAATCCTGTTTGTGATTTTCATGGACAGGATATCGAGGCGTAGTCATGGTGGGGAGAGGTTGCAGTTCGATGGGTTGAGGATCTGGTCTCTGCTTTTTGCAGATGATGTGGTCCTGATGGCATCGTCGGTCAAAGACCTTCAGCACTCACTGGATCGGTTCACAGCCGAGTCTGAAGCGGCTGGGATGAGGATCAGCACCTCTAAATCTGAGCCCATGGCTCTCAGCAGGAAACCGGTGGATTGCTTACTCCAGGTAGGTAATGAGTCCTTACCCCAAGTGAAGGAGTTCAAGTACCTCGGGATCATGTTCAGGAGTGAGGGGACGATGGAGCGTGAGTTTGGCCGGAGAATCGGAGCAGCAGGGGCCGTGTTGCAGTCGCTCTACCGCACCGTTGTGACGGAAAGAGAGCTGAGCCGGAAGTCAAAGCTCTCGATCTACCAGTCAATCTTCGTTCTTACCCTCACCTATGGTCATGAACGCTGGGTCATGACCGAAAGAACAAGGTCGCGGGTACAGGCGGCCGAAATGGGTTTTCTCAGGAGGGTGGCTGGAGTCTCCCTTAGAGATAGGGTGAGAAGTTCAGCCATCCGTGAGGAACTCGGAGTAGAGCCGCTGCTCCTTTGCGTTGAAAGGAGCCAGTTGAGGTGGTTCGGGCATCTAGTAAGGATGCCCCATGGGCGCCTCCCTAGGGAGGTGTTCCAGGCACGTCCAGCTGGGAGGAGGCCTCGGGGAAGACCCAGGACTAGATGGAGAGATTATATATCCACACTGGCCTGGGAACGCCTCAGGATCCCCCAGTTAGAGCTGGTTAAAGTGGCCCGGGAAAGGGAGGTTTGGGGTCCCCTGCTAAAGCTGCTGCCCCTGCGACCCGACCCCGGATAAGCGGTTGAAGATAAGATTAGATGAGATGAGTTTTTACAGATGCTGTCTCAGAAGTGAACAGACCGCAAAAGTCTATGTGAACCTAAGTCATAGGTGCAGATGAATAGTCAAATGACACGGTCATACCCTGATGACCCCTCCCTATGGAAACCAATTTTCACTGCATTTATTCTGGCACCATTTGTAACACGTGCAGCCTAAAGTTGTGCTTTTGGGATGGAGCAAACTGACGTATTTCAGCTCAAGTGAGGCTTTACAGCCCCAACGATGTCTAAGGATGTTTTCACACTTGGTCCCTTTCAGCCCTCTAGACCAACTCAGATCGAGGACTCACCGTATTAGTACGGTTCGCTTCACCAGTACTCTTTGAACACAAAGCGCTCCAGGTTCACTTCAGCCTTTGCCATTGTATTTTAGCCCTCTAGGCTTTCCGTAGACAAGTGCTCGAAAAAATAAATACACTCAGGGTTTAGACATTGTTTCATCCTGCAGAAGCAGAACATTATATCACCGATGCCAGCAAATAATCTACCAGTCATTCTGTTTGAATATTTGTTGGCAGGGGCAGAGTGGCCACCGGCCGACCGGGAGACACAAACACACACAGACACACAGACACACTGTCCTGGTGGAGGGGATGGGATGGGCCTGTTGTGGGCCAGTGCAGTCAGAATTGTCCCGGTGGATTTTTGTGTCCCACTCCGCCCCTGTTTGTTGGCCACTTGTTTATTAATGCATAATAATAAGCAGTAATGAAACCATATTCATCACATAAATAGAGTGCCAAATAGCTACATAGTTAAAATAAAAGTACACAAAGACTGTTGCCTGTTTTATAAATGTTAATTTTCTGTACACTATGAATCCATAACATGAGTGTTGTAATGGCAGCTCATCTAGTCTACTGTAGCACAGATGTCACGTCATCAGTGAACTGGCCCACAGCAGTGGAAAATAAATCAAATCAACAGTAGCCTGTGGTGGAAGAAGATCTCAGATCTTTACTTCAGTAAAAGTAACAATACCACTGTGTTAAAACAATGTGAAAGCAAGAAGAACTGAGTCCCTTTTCACTTGGTCCACTTTTGGGTCCACTTAAAGATGACTATATGTGAAAACACCCTAAATGTAAAGCTTCCCCAAGCCCAGGCATTAACCACACCATTTAAAAGATCTTGTGAAAGATGTCCTAAGATCAAACCAGTTTATCTCAGGCACTGCCTGCTCAGCTTGACTCCACACATATTACAGGTATTGTGTTGCATTAAGACATTTTCCAATACAAAACAGAGAAGATGAGGAGAGAGGGAGCAGGGAAGGAGTTTCTCCTGTTGTGTTAATCTGCAGGTAAGCACTTAATGACATAATAGCCTTAAACAACAACTGACTCCTCAACTCCAAGGATGGAGGAGGGATGAGAGAGCCTGGTTAAAGAAGACCTAGAAAGGATAATTATATTCCATACATATGTTAAAAAAATTAAGAGAGGATCTGGTTACACTAGTAGAAATATATAAAAGTAATTTCCAGATTACCAGAGCTGGACATCAGTGTTATAATGTATGTACACTTCTGATGATGATGTTGGCATTGAGTATCTTAATAAAAAAGGGACACACATTTCAATGTTGTCCAGTCTCCAATCACCAACAAACACCAACCACTTGTTTATCACATCTATTTGAACTTAAATAGAGTCAGTGGGTATTTAACTGTAGTTAGAACTGGGCAATGCAATAATAATTGAACCTACCATAGAGTGAGCTGTTGAAATGATCTACATTATATTTCTCCCAGAGAGTGGGTGCATAATCTAATTCCTCTTCAATTTTTCGATGAATTTAATTTAAGATTGATTCTTGAATCAATTATTCAGTGTGGCCTCATCTTTACCATTGTACTTTGATACAGCACACTTCACTTCTTACAGCTATGAATGTTTGAGCAGGTAGCTATATTGTGTGAAATGAGTATTTTATTCATGTAGCTTACCTGTGTGAGGCAGGAATACAGCTCATCCTTATTGAGACCTGTAAGACCTTAAAACCCAGAAGATCAAGAATGTATATCCGGATGTTTGTTTGTTTTTTCAAAAATTGCGAAGTTACTGGACTATGTCTTTTAAAGGCCAGCCACACAGTGCTGTCAGTCACTTTCTACTCTTTATTCCTGCCAGGCACAGGTTCAGTTTTCTTTCCTCCATCACCCCTAACCCCTCCTCCTCTTATTGTACTCCACCCCTCCCTTAATTTTCCCACACCCATCAGTGACGCACACAACACTGCACAGTCAGACTGACGTGCAAACCTACTTCTCA